>NC_090189.1:22420186-23880186 GCF_024679245.1 Pseudorasbora parva
TCAGTTAACTGTTTGGTTACTGACATTCTTCAAAATATCTTCCCTTGTGTTCAGCTGAAGAAAGAAATTCATACAGGTTTGAAACAACTTGAGCGTGAGTAAAGGATGACAGAATTTTCATTTTAAAGTGAACTATCCCTTTAAGAAGCGTTTTCATAAATCAGATCACAAGTGGATGATGCTAAATACAGGGGTAAACGAGGTCTAAGAGCTTGTCCACTGGTCGGAAATGAATTTGACCGGATTACTTCATGGTGTAGACCAGGGGTCTCCCCTGGAGAACTCGGTCCTGGAGGGCCACTGCTAAAACCCAAAAGCAGAAGTTACAGGGTTAACTGGTAATAAAATAAAAAATAAAAATCAAATGTCAGAATAGGTTTTCACACTTATTATCAATGATAGTGTTCATTTCAAGTAAATAAGCTAATTTATATGTGGCCGAGTTTGCGACCCTTGGTGTAGACGCTCATGTGGTCAAATGCGTTCAAACTCAGCGGCGAGGCTACATAAGGGTGGCCTCCATCCACTCAAATGAGACACAAATACTTTTTTTGTTGAAAAGGAGAAAAAAGCATGCAGTGATTGACCCCTACTTGACAATAATCACAAAATGAAAGAATTTAGCAGATGGGACTTTGGATACGATTGACCAAAATGCATCTTAATACCAGGTGTAAACGAGGCCGATAGTTGCATTTAGCAGATTAAAGCTGGGCGGTAATATAATTTACATTTTACCACAATACAAGCAATTGAGATATTATCGCCCTACACAAGTCTACTGTATATGCAGATTCTATATCATTCTATATCCAGCTGTATCTTAAGAGCAAAGTGTCATTTAGTCACATTTTACGATGATATAAACAATTGCACAGCCAGATTTACAATATAGAATATATATACACAAATAAGTATACACTATATGTGAATTGTAATGGAAGTGATGAAGCCTGCCTAATATTTTCACATTAGTTAAGCTATGCTAACATTAGCTAACACCTAGAGAACAAGTTCCACCTCAAAATAATGGTTTTAAATGTAAACAAACATTTTCTTGTGCATTCATGTTTAAAATAACACAAGCTTTATATTTCTGAAACTCTGGCACACCTGGTTGCTAGGCTATGGGGTATTATTGTTGCTTTATTCCAAACAAATATATTGTTATCCACAAATAAATGTAAACCGATTCACAAAAAATAAATAATTTCACAAATCAATAGAATGAGATCCACAAATATATGCAGGAGTTTCACTAAAATAAATGAGATCAACAAATAAATACAATGACATTTGTGAATAACAAAAAAATCAACACATATATTTTTACGTCACAAACACACAACTCTGCCTTGCGTAAGTTGCATTAATTTGTGAATCGCTTCCTCTGCATTTGTGGATCTCTTCTTGCACATTTGTGAATCGCAGCACAGCACGTGGATTTTGAAACATTTCTAGCGTCTAGACCATTTTTTTTTACAGTCTATGGTCTACTCACACAAATCCACAAATAGGTAGACTCCACCCATCGTCTACTTAAGCCAATCAGATCATGGCCATATCGTGCTGACGAATAGCACATTCTCGCTCCAACCAATCATGTTTTGGCCAGTGCAGAGTTACGACTACTGATCTATATATCTATATATCTAATTCTATATAGATCAATGGTTGGACACTTCCATAGGAACTGAGGAATACAAAGCACGTGTCACGGAGCGACCAATAAATCCAGCATTAAACACCATTCATTTCAGTGTAGGCTATCTCAAGTGCACTCACTGGAAAATTGATGAAATTAATGCACATTTTGAGATTTTATGCCATTATTGGTCTCTCAGGAATACTGATAAAAAATGTATTTTATGAAGCATGTTACAGTTGATGTATGTATTGTTATATAATAGATCATCAGACTCTAACTGCAGTTAGATGACGTGAGATCACTGCTAAAACTATTATATCCAGGTGCTATCTGTCATTTCAACAGTTTTCAGATTCTCTGAGATCTTTCTTTAATATGCGTTTATATACATTCGAGTTGAATACATTAGTTGCCCTGTTTTTTAAACACCATTTTAAACTCCTTTCTTGGGTAAATTATATTCTAGCGTCATTCCTTTATATTCACCTGTTGTACATGCTTCGAATCAAAATAACAATAGGACGTTAACAACATTGAAAATAAAAATAAAACACTATGCCAGTAGATGGCAGAAGAGGAACACTTATTGGCTCCTTAGCCTTTTTTTCTTTTTTGAATGAATTTTTGTAGTTCATCAAATTTATACCAATAAAATAACAATTTCTGTTACTTTTTTGTACTGGAATGTTAAATATAGGCTAATTGTAGGGAATATTACAAAATCTAATGAAAAACAAAAATATCTGACTACTTCACGATAAATCTTTATTTAATTCATGTCTGTGCTGTTTGTTATGATGAGAGGATTTGTAGATAGTGGGATGATTTGTGTAAAAACTTACACTAAAATTAATTCAGCGTTTTGAGACTATATGAAACTTGTTTTGATCGATACTGAGTGGATTCAAATTAAACATATGATTGGTTATTATTCTCAATAGAAATGCATGTGATTGGCTATGGCCTATAACACTCAATGATGTCATACTCTCGTGACCCAAATGAAGATTAACTTTGTCTCTTCTTTATCTCTCCCCAGAATAAAATTCTACTGTAAAGCCTTGGCAAAGTCAATGCACATATTGTGTTAATATTGCCAGAAATTGCTGCAAATATAGTGAAGATGCTGTCTATCCTGCTTAATCCTATTTAAACAGATTGACAGTGCGGAGTTGTTTGGAGCTATTGAGAGCTCTATGGCTCTGGTCAGCACGATACGGCAGCGTTATCTGATTATAGATATATAGATTTATATAGATCAGTGGTCCTAACTCTGTCTTCAGGCACTGGCCAAAACATGACTGGTTGGAGCGAGAACGTGCTACGATTGGTCAGCACGATATGGCCAAAATATATGTTTGGATTTGTTTTTGTTATTCACAAATGTCATTGTATTTATTTGTTAATCTAATTTATTTTTGTAAATTAGAAACTCCTGCATATATTTGTGGATCAATGCGATCTATTGATTTGTGAAATTATTTATTTTTTGTGAATCGCTTTACATTTATTTGTGGATAACAATATATTTGTTTGGAATAAAGCAACAATAATACCCCCATACTAGGCTCCCATTATAAGTGTATTAATGTAAATGTGTTTATTCAAACATTATACACACTAAAACAGAAATTAAGTTGATAAAAAAAAAAAAAAAACAGAAAGCGCCTTAAAATTCACAGGGCTAAGCGTAAATGTGTGAGTTGGGCAGGGTGCCAGAAGGCAAGTTTTGTGGGTCTCCTATGTGTATAGCGCATGGGTTCACAGCCTGCCAAAACAACCGTGCCCAGCAGCGCACATGGGACGCATGCGACATAAGGCAGTGCACACTGCTGAACAAGGTGCAGGCACTCACAGAGGACTGGAAGGTGGAGGCCTGTAGCTGCTCCTTTCCTGGCCTTCCCAGAAGGGTTCTATGCCAGGTAGAGGGGTAAGAGGAGTCCTGTGGCAGGAAACACAATAGAGACGGGAGGGACGGGGAGGGGAGGGGTCATGTTGGCCATCAACGAAGCTGCTTTCCATACAAACCAACATAACAGGAGAAAAGAAACAGTGACATGGAGAGATAGAAGTGAAGGAAAGAGGAAGTAAGAGCTTCAGGACATAAGAAATGATAATGACTGCGGGTACTGGACTGCTCCTTTATTAAATGACACTGTTAATCATCTTTCACACACTATGCATGCAGGGATGTTAAGGCCAGCTTAGATCTATGCAGTCTCCTTGTTTTGATATACACGTAGACATTCAGAGGTTTATTTGAGATTCCTGGCAAAAGCAGCTGATATACAGTGGAGTGCAAAGATATGAGACACATGAGGTTGCATAAAATAAAATTAGAATTTAAAATGATTTAATATATGCTGGGAAATTGATTAATCACATCCAAAATAAACAAAGTTTGTGTTTACATAATATATGCGTATGTACTGTATAGAAGTATTGTGTATATATATATATATATATATATATATATATATATATATATATACATACACACACACATGCATGTATATATTTAAGAAAAATATATAAGATATAAATACATATATACAGTATATACATGGAGTGTGTATTTATATAAACATAAAAATTATACACAGTACACACATATATTATGTAAACACAAACGCTTCCTGTATATATATATATATATATATATATATATATATATATATATATATATATATATATATATATATATATATATATATATATATATATATGTGTGTGTGTATATATATATATATATATATATATATATATATTATATAGATGCAAATATTTCTTAAATATATACATGTGTGTATACAAATATGCATATATATGTCCACACATTATGTGTGTGTGTGTGTGTATATATCAGTCTCCAATTGAACATTTTCTAGTAAATGATCTACATTTTTCAGTTGGCTGAATTTAATTTCTGTGAATTAAATTGCAACAATTCGGCCAACTGAAAAATTTTGATCTGATCAGTCACTAGAAAATGTTCAATTGCAGACCTGATTTATTTTTTATTTTTTACAGTATATATATACACATTTCAAATGTTCGATGTGATGCCAAACATTTGCCCCCACTGTATAATTTTG
This sequence comes from Pseudorasbora parva, assembly GCF_024679245.1. Taxonomy (NCBI): domain Eukaryota; kingdom Metazoa; phylum Chordata; class Actinopteri; order Cypriniformes; family Gobionidae; genus Pseudorasbora; species Pseudorasbora parva. The sequence goes on from NC_090189.1 coordinate 22,424,930, forward strand.
CAAAGCACAAGCCTATTTCAAAAGAGGTACACTAACTCAAAATATAATTTAGTGAAAAATTAATTCATACTCTGCCATAACAATACTGTAGATACACAAGAGTGTTACGTAACTAAAGTCATCTTTAAAAAATAATTGAAGTTCTATACTTAAGTTACTACCACAATTAGATATATTTTATCCCAGCATGACATGAAATAAAGTGAATAGCAATAGCAGCATGTTTTCAAACAGCACCACTATGGAGGTTATGAGCTGACATCATATCAGAGCTAATCCATTTAGCATATTGAAATATGTATGTAGGAGGATCATACAGCTAGTATAAATGTAAAATCTGAGATATCACTACTATAAATGTAAAATCTGAGATATCACTACCATAAATGTATGATCACAGAGGACCACCGTTATATATCCTCTATTTATTTCTAACTCTTTGTTTGCATTTCTGAAGCATTAGAGGAAATCAGAGGATGTATCAAGTAAAACAGACTATGAAGAAATAATATGAAACAATTATTATGTGACTACTGAAAATATAAATAAGAAAATCCTAGTCACCGATGTCCAATGTTATTAGCACTGGGAAGAAACAAACAAACAACAGAGTTAATGTAAGATGTAAGTTATGAAAAGATAAGTTTGTTGCAGTGAAATAAAAATACCGGAGAGATGGAACTCCTTGTTTTTCAGCAGCTTTTTAATATACCATGGTAAATGCAAAATAAAAATATGAAAGCATGGGAAGAGGCATTCTTAAAAGCAGAAGCAACACAGCATGCACATTTACCATGGTAATGGGTCCAGAGGCATTGTTTTTATTAAAAAGATCAGCCAAAGTTATAAAAGAGTTCACCCAAAAATGGAAATCCTGGGCTTTTCATTCAACATTAACTCTGGATTATCCTGATTTTAAAGGCAGGATTTGACACTGGGTTAAGCTACGTGACGCACTTGAAGTTCTGAAAAGCGGTTAGCGCCATTTTTAATGGTGGCTTATGAAACCCTGCTTGATGTTTAACTAATCAAACAAGCCTCAATGCTTACCTCATTAAATATTTACACGCTTATAAGCCCTTTTATGTTTATGTTCACTGAAAAATGTCTCCCCTGCCATAGCTCTCAGATCCTATTTGAGCAATTTATATATGCACATAAAGTATCCATTTTGGAAACAGTTTTGGGTAAACTATCTCTTCAAGGCTTTTGATAAGAGGGGACACTTCTTCACACGATAAATTGATAGCCTGTGTGTTTGGATTACAGTAAGCTATTTTTTTTTTTTTTTTTTTTTATAAATCACTTTTAACACACCTATAATTCAAATCACATGTTGCACAGATGTATATCATTTACAGAGCTTGTGCTGGAGCATGTTTTTCTAGCTCTTTTCAGTGGCTGAGTGTTGCCATGGGAACTCAAAAGCAGCAGGGTCGGTCACTTTGAATCCCTCTTACTCACTGTTTGTGTAGAACCCAACTGCTATGAGGATAAACCTGAAACCAATCCTGCTTTCTTTACTGGTGTAGTGTCATCAAAACCATGAACAACAACACAAACATTAAGCAGAAATATATAAACAGAGGAAAGTCTCAATCTCACTGCAAAGCGTTTGTATCAAATGGCTCATTAAAAGCCATAAAACACAAAATCAGCTACAGAAAAAAAGAAAGAAAAAAAACTTTAATTGCCATTAATGCATGCATGCAAGGCACCAAAGAAAATGGAGTAAAGTTTCAGAGACAGTGGCATTTATGTTACGACTCCCACATTTGAATTCAGCTCAGGCCGTTTCCTGTTTCCACCTCCATTTTTCTCACAATTGTTTCCTGTTACTGCTCATCTCAAATAAAAATGGCTATACAATTTACTATTTTCATTCATTTCACCCATGATAAAAAAATGAAATAAAAAAACATGATGAATTGCAGAACATTTTTTGTATCAGTATTTTTTTGTGTAGGTGTCGTGATATATATGTGAATTCCCTTTGCACGCAACAAGTCCAACATATTTTGAATTTTGAAACCTATTAAATATAATGGTAATAATCAATATAAGAAAAATATAATGCATTATAAAATCCATACACGGCAACAAACTATTACGAGGCCTTATGCGGACCTATTACGTGGCCTCAGTAAACTTCCAGGAGGGCCTTAAGATGACTTAAAAGGATTTAAAATGAGACAAAACAAGCACTATAAAAAGCTAAAAACAGTTTTGTAGTTTGTAGCTAACTACAAGTAGTGACGCTACTATTTTAAAGACCCCATAAACAATCTAAATGAATGTTTTTTGGCTTATAGTATAAATATTTAATCTTGCATTTAGAAGATTCAAAATGTACAGTCTCTTTCGTCCAATATTGATCAATGATTTTGATGACATCACCCTGCACTTTAGTTTATCATCAGATTTTCAGTAACAATTCAGACAGTGTATATATTCCATTGGGGCGAATTAAGTGTAGTTTTGCATTTAATGTCACAAGAACCTCCGTAGCACACACACGATCTGCTCCGGTCCAGAGACACGATAGCACAGAGCGGATCGTAAGGGCAAGTCGGCGCACACCACAAAACGTTTGGGACCCATTTTAATTCTACACAGAATGTTATTTAAAGAGATATGGAGGAGATCAGACGGAGAAATGGTTAGACTCGGCATTAGAAATAGCAATGACACCGGTGGAGTCATGCACCAACATAACTTACACACTTTTCAAACTACACATCCTCAGCATGATCATGTTTACTGTTTTGCTTTAGTAACAATTTCATATTAAAATCTAAAAGGGGACTCTATTAGACTGTAGACACGGCTTTGCCAAGCCGAAGTTTCTACAGTTTCTTTTTTCAAACAGTGTAGCTTTTCCAGTAGCCAACTACTTTTTCCAGCAAGCAGCGGTGTAGCACGACAAAAGCTACATTCCGTTTTGTGTTTTGACAAACTTGCAATGCATTAAATAAACACAGTGTCTTATTACTAGGTCACAAAATAAAATTGCTTTAATCACAGCTTTACAGTTCACTTAGCCTGTTTCCGAATTTGTCCACATTCACTATTCCCTCATAGTCCACTAATATAGTTCACTTGAGAAAACGAGTAAATTCGAAAGTGAGTGCGCAGAAGGGCTGCAGCGTTTGCATAGTGACTTGCTTTTTATAAGAATTATTTAAAATTTAGCAAATTGGTAGCTCTGAAAGAGTGAGAAGATTTATCTTGAACTCTATCATGAAAACTATATAAACCTTAATTAAACAAGGTAATAATCAATTAAAACAGAATTTATACCTGTATAATATTAAGCTGTAGCCACATGAATCATGTGGTTTCGAAAATGGATGGATGTTTACAATACGCAAGTTGTACTCATTATTGTGGTGCATTGTGGGATTGAATGAGTGCACTCAATAATGTCCACTATGGTTTTGGACTCTCCTACAAATGGTTGTCCCCTTAAATAGAGCCCTATTTAAGGGGGCGATTTTGGACACTTTTTGGAGAGATTGTCTGATGATTACGTAAAAAACGGGTGGGTTTATATTTCACAAGAATCAACTAGCAAAGGTTAAAGTATGTAATCTATGCAAACCAAAGACAAAAAGCTGACTTCAGAGCGAATCTCAGAGCAAATCTCAGAGCTGCTCTTTTCACAATAAAGGCTGCAAGCTCCATATGTGCTTGAGTTTAACATACATTTTGAGTACACCTGTAAATCCAATTTAAATTGCATGCATTTTGTTCTTGCAGTGATGTTACATTTGTTGCAATTTTGCACTTTGACTTTGAAAAACATCTTTTGAGACATATATTTGAGCTTTGTGTGTAGGCTAACTTTGGATAGTTTACAAAATAAAACAATATAGGCTGTTCTTTGGAATCACTGTATTGGATTACGTTATTTTAAACCTTAAATATTGTGCATGAATATCGCCTTTTTGTATAAGGTATATGAGGTAGCCTAATTTTTGATGTGTGATTTCTAAACCTGGAAAAGTAATGTAAATGAATAAAACCTTAAAAGTCCAGTGTGTAAATTTTACCCCCTCCCTTTCGAAGCACATAGAGAACCTATGGTGGCCGATACAGGACAAAAATGTTGTCGTCGGAGAGAGCAGAGTGACTAGTGCTCTGGAGAGAAGTATTCTGTTTAGGGCTACTGTAGAAACATGACTGTGCAAAATGACGATTTCACTGTAAGGGAACTCGAGGTGTATGGAGATAGAAAAGGCTATTCTGAGGCACTAAAAAACAACGGTTCATTATGTAAGGTTTATACATATTATATTGGATTTCTATCAATAGATCCTCATAAATACTACACACTGCACCTTTAAAGCTCCATGGGCATTTTATAATGAATATAACAAGTTTTGCCAAGAATTCTTAATCACTATCCAGTAAATCACAAACAACTACATTTTTTGGTGGACAATGGTGTCTAAAGGTTGAGAACCATTGATCTAAAGTGCAAATCAAAGTAAACACATGAGAAAACTATTTAGCATTCCAGACTAATGTAAAAATTAAGAAATGAACTTAGGCCATCCAGTCTATGAACACACTACAACATGAATTACCAGCCTATCATTGAGGAGAAATTAATGTGTCTTCTAATAGGATCTTTAAGCGAGAGGGCGTGCCTTTTGGATGCCTTGATTTATGAAGCACACTCCACTCTCGTTCAGAATGAACTGAGGTACGAGTGGAGAAGGAGGAAGTTACTTACGGAGTCTCCACGCTCTTTCTGCAGTGTGTTATAGACAGAGGGGGATCTGTCAAAGAGAAAACCATAGAGAAAGAAAGCGAGAGATTAGAGATTTCACAATCACAAAAAGACTCATTTCCTGATGAAAAGCATCCTGAGAGTTGTTGAGAGTTCTGCCACATCATTTGTGTGATCAAGAACCTCTTCATATTGTAAGAAAAAAAGATAGTGGGGATGTCTTGAATGTTAAATAAATGGAATTTAACATTCAGTTAAATGTTACATGTTACATTTAACCGGTTACATTTAACAGGTAAACAAACAGTTAAATGTTAAAAACATTTAACATTTAAATGTTTTCAGATTTTATCCAGAATTGCATTAGACAAAAAAATCTCCTAGTCCTATTGAATTGCATTAATGATATTACGGACAGCGCCTGAATATAGGCTAACTTCCGTCAACATAACCAATGTGACAACCTGCTTGCACAGCGAGCATGCTGGGGACTATTTCCAGGCACTGTGTAGTATCGTTGCGCCACTGCGCCTATGGTACGGCAGCAAAGTTCCTGGATTATTATGCAGGAATGAGAGTATAGTTGCTAGCCATATCGGTCTACATATGGCAACTTTTCTGTCGGTCTTAGTGCACAATGTAACAAACTATAGAAGAGTCATGTTTTAAATAGGAAAAATATATCAATAATCAATGCTAAAAGTTCTACCACCAGACTCAGAGGTCGGCTGAATGGATTCGAAAACAGTAAAACTCAACTGTTTAACTCTAGGGGAGTTAGAAAATGAGCCTATTTTAAAAAACTGGAGTGTTCCTTTAAGTCTGTCAGTAGGGTAAGATGTGAAGTGCATGTGGGTTGGATTAGAAAGAGACATTCAGGCCGTAAGGGTACCACTGACCTCGTCTCCTCTTGAGCTTACGCCGTCTCTGTTTGTTGACGAAGCAGGCTGCTAGCGTGCTGAAGAGGATGGCTGCTGCCAGGAAACAGATGGTGGCCACAATGCCTGCCACCACCGGCCGCGCCAGCCCCTCGTCTGGCACCTCAGGCGGTGGGAAGTAGTCTGAAAGATACAAACACACACACACACAAGCTCTTTCATTCTTAGTTGTATAAGACGTGCTGTTTTAACAATAAACCATGCAGCTCATTTTGAATGATTCAGTTAATAGGAGAGAATATTAAAAAGACTTAGACAGCATGAAATAGCCAGCGATCTTAATTCATAAAGACATTCAAAATACATTTCAATTCACAGTGGGATGCTTTGAGAAATGAAAACAAAGACTGAGCAGCCTCACACTTACTTTGACTTCAAGTAGGGATTGAATTCTGACTGCAGAGTATTAAACAATCTATTTTGTGAAATCAAACTAGAATGTGGTTACAGAACAAGGACTGTCAACAGAACAAAATATAATAAATATAATAAAAATATACACCAATAATTTAAAAAACCCAGGCTTACACTATTGATCAAAATTGATGTTTTATTCAGCAAGAACAGTAAATGCTGTTCTTTGAAATTTATATTCATAAATAATCTTGAAAATATATAAAGCAGAACAGCTGTTTTCGGCATTGATTATAATAATGAGAAATGTCGAGCACCAAATCAGCATATTAGAATGATTTCTGAAGGATCATGTGACACTGAAGACTTGCATCAAAGGAATAAATTACATTTTAAAAGAAATATAAAAAAGGAAATATTACAAACAATATTACATTTTTACTGTATTTTTGATCAAATAAATTCAACCTAGGTGAGCATAACTTTATTGACCCCAACTATTTGAACGGTAGTATATATGAAGACAGATCTCAAAAGTGAAGCTAGTATGTGAATATTTAAAAAAAAAAAAAAAAAAAAAAAAAAAAAAAAGTCAAATCCCCCTTTAAATAGCTTGAAGCGATTTCTTTTTTAAACTAATAAATATTTCACTAGACACAAACACCTACTAAATACTAAACAAACTGGCATGGCATAACTGTTGTAAAATATTTATTTTTGTATTTGTATTTTCAGTGAACTGTGGTTTGAGAGATTGAAACAAGAATATTATGCAATTGTCTGTTTATATTCAAACAAAAAGAACACGATGCATCCACTATTTCTGAATCTGGCCTTTTAGAGAAGACAAACTAATTCACTTTACATCCATCAGATGGCAGCAGAGTCTTATCAGATCAAAACTAATTCAGAATCAACTCTCCAAGTTCCATTAATGTTAGTTTGGGCCACAAAAATGAATACAGCGTGATATCATGCGCAGTGAAATCTCACAGTACAGATTCAAAATACATATGGATTCCAAAACTCCTCAGTATGGGTACTGACCTGTGCTAGAGACTCCCACTACATTACTGGGCTCACTGACAAGGTCCTCCATAACGGCTATCACTCTGAACTCATACCAGGCCTCCTGTAAAACAATGCCGAAACATTTACAGCATGTTTCCTTTGAAAAGATGTATTACCTGAGATTGCTAGAAAAATGAGTCCACTGAAGGTTCAGTTGGAGTAGATTAAAACATTGTAAGGAGTGTGAAATAATTGGAATAAATTTGCATCCAAATGTGAAAAATATGCAAAAATAAGACAATGTTTCTGAACTTCTCATTACTGTGAGAAAACCTTGAGTGATTGCCTATCATTTTGCTTTATTAATTTACATTTTAGAAAATGTAATAAAAAATATACAGTTGAAAACATCAATATTCAAAACAACAAATTATTGAGAAGAACTTTTGTTATTGACCAAATACTTATTTTAAACCATAATTTGCTAATAAATTCTTTAAAAATCAGACAATGTGATTTTCTGGATTTTTTTTCCCATTCTGTCTCTCATAGTTGAAGTTGACATGATATGATACCTATGATGAAAATTACAGGCCTTTCATCTTTTTAAGTGGGAGAACGTGCACAATTGGTGGCTGACTAAATACTTGTTTGCCCACTGTAATTGGCATGGCTTTTAAATGTTTATAAGAGTTCTGTTTAAAAGAATATCAATGACATTAGACGCAGCGCGCTGTTGCACTAAATTTCAGGCGGTTATGGAGGAAGTAAGCACTTTTGCTTTTATTTAAAAATGTTTGTGTAATGGAAGCAATAATAGTAATGAGCAGGTGCTGAAGAGCAGAAGAACGAAAATAAAGAAAGCTAAATTGGTTATTTTGGCCTTTTGTCTCCTTCCTTTGGCACTGAAGCCATGTTTTTCTGTGTCCCCGTTCTTTCATTTTGTGTGCTATTTTTTCAAAAACGGAGCGGTTATGGTAGGATCCTTCTAGTTTAGCTTGAATTGAAGTATCTCTCCATGTACTAATTAGGTCTAACACCTCACTCTCCCTCCATTGACTCACTTTTAATGTTAATGTCTATGTCTGCTGTGTCTAGGGCTAACTTGCCAGCGCATAATTGTGACAAATGTCGACCTAGATTGACGTATAAGTCGCATCAAATCCGCCTTGGTTGTTCACACTGCAGCTGCATTGGAAAAAAGCAAATCTGGGTCTGATTCAGGACCACATATGTATGTGGTCTAAATCTGATTTGAAAAAATCAGATTTGGGCTAGATTTGAGTGTTCACACTACCGCTGAAAAAGTCTGACCTGGTCACTTGACCCCCCCAAAAAATCAAATTTGGCCCACTTTTGCCTGCAGTGTGAACAGGGACAAAGTTAGTTTATAGTTATAGTTTATTCTCAAATACTGCAGAAAAGCCAAAACTAGCTTTGTGTCAAACTTTTCAAAATGATGATCACAGACATACCTGAAGCAGGTCTCTAGCCAAGAGCTCTGTCTCTCCAGCAGGGATTGCATCATCAAGAACATCCCACCTCTCCCCGAGGCGGAACTCCATGATGTAGTGATCAATTGGCGATGTGTGATTGGCTGGAGGGATCCATGTGAGCAGGACTCCCTGCTGTGTCCGGTTGGCTGTGAGGCACCGTGGTGGGGTAAGCAGCACCAGTGGTTCTGGGGTACTTATAGGAAATACTAGAGAGAAGAAAGCAAAATACTGTATTATCATAATATGAAGAAATATTACAAGATACAATAAATATACAAGTAATATACAATACAATAAATATTTCTTATTATTATTAAAGTTGAAAACTGTTGCGTTGCTTAATATTCTTGTGGAAACAATGACACTTTTTTCAGGATTCTATGACAAATAGAACAAAACCCAGCATTTACTTTAAAAATAAATATTTTGTAACTTTTAAAATGTATGTAATTTCAATCTGGTCCATTTAATGCATCATTGCTGAATCTGTTGGCCCTAACCGTCTGAACGATAGTAAATAGAAATACATAGAAATACATTTGCTAGTATTTTTCCTATTAGTAGCTATTATTAGAATTTTTTCTAGTAGAATTTTTGTCTTTATTTATTATGCATTATAAAGGTATTCATAATGTATATGCATTATATGTTCTATAAATAACTGTAACCAAAGTTAAAAAGCATTATAATATTCCTTGTTACATCTGAAATCTGTTTGTCATGATGTGCTTTAATGCATTAAACTTTGTAAAGGCATAATTATTATAATGCATTATATCTTAAATGCATTATACTTCGTAAAGGCGTAACATAATTATTATAACGTATTATGATTTTGGTTACAATTATTCGTAAGATCATACAATGCATTATAAGGTGCATTAAAATGCATAATTAATGCATTAAAATACTTTTATTATGCATTATATATAAAGGATTTTATCTGCCCAAATTACCAGCTCAAGTAAATCTTTAAAAATTCTAATAATTTAAATGTTAAATGTCATCTTTAGCAAATATCAAAATAACTACATACATTAATAAATAATTATATGACAAAGTTATGATGCCTACAGATGACTGTAAAGAAGCAGGGCCTTAAAGTCATTGGTGATTTAAGCCATATTCTTCACAAAGAGTATGAGCTGATGCCCTCTGGCAGGAGGTAGAGGGTACCAACCTGTAAGTTGAATAGGTATACATTCTCTTTAGTTCTTCTATCAAATAAATTATTGGACAATAAGTAATGATAGGTGTGTGTGGAAGAAGGTTTGTAGGTATTGTGAAATACTGAAATTGTGCAATGACTAAAATGTGACATTTTTAGAAATGTTATGCAATGTTTTGTTTTGTTTTGGATCCTATGGATATAAGTGTAACTATAAGGTTGACTGTAACTGTGTTGTAAATTGATGGTATGTGTGTTGTCTTGCTCTCTCGCTGGCCCAAGACAAATTTCTCCTAAGGGAGACAATAAAGATTAAAAAAAAATTCACTTGTAGCATTTAAAATGACTGACTTTCAGTTTTTTTGTGTTTTTTTCTTTCCAATTTAGACAAAATATCATTTATCCATTGTTGACATTAACATTAAACATGATCAGCTTATCTGCATCAGCCAGATTTATAATATTTGTGCATCTCTAGAATAAACAAAATACACTTTATGAACAAAAGTATTTGGACACCTGACCATTACACAAACAGGGACTTTAAATAACATTGCATTCTAAGTACAAAGCCATTTATATGGAGCTGGCCTGGCCTTTGCAGCTTAACAGCTTCTGGGAAGGCTTTTCATAATAATTTTGAGATTTCTGTTGGAATTTTTGCCCATTCATGCAATAGAGAATGGATGAAATAAAAAAAAAGATCTAAATGGACCTTGCTTTGTGCACTGGGCACAGTCTTGCTGGAATAGAAAAGGGCCTTTCCCAGACTTTTTGCACAAGCATAGCATTGTCCGAAATGTCTAAGATTGCTCTTAACTGGAAGTAAGGGGCCTAGCCCAACCCCTGAAAAAGCAGCTCTATGCCTTTATCACTCCACCACAAAACTTTATAGTTGGCACAAATTCAATGGTTAATGTTTACCTAGCAAATGGTTAATGTTTACCTGTTTATCTGCTAAACCCAGATTCACCCATCAGACTGCCAAACAGAGAAGTTTGATTTGTCACTCCACAAAACACATTTCCACTGCTCCAGAGTTCAGTGGTGGCGTGCTTTACACCACTGCATCAATGCATGGCATTGTACTTGATGATGAGGCTTGCATGCAGCTGCTCGGCAGTGGAAAACCATTCCATGAAGCTCCCGCTGCATAGTTTTTGAGCTGATATTAATACCAGTGGAAGTTTGGAACTTTTCAGCTATGGAATCAGCAAAGCATTGGCGTCTTTTACGGACGATGCACCTCAGCACTCAGCTTTCTGAATTTACGTGATCTTCACGTCTGAGTTGCTGCTATTCCTAAACAATTCTACTTTCCAATAATACCACTTACAGTTGACCGCAGAATATCTAGAAGGGATGAAATTTGAAGAAACTAATTTATTGCAAATGTGGCATCCTGTCACAGTGGTACCACACTTGAATTCATTGAGTTCTTCAAAATGATACATTTTTTCACAAATGTTTGCAAATTAATTAAGAGATGTGTCCCAATACTTTTGTGAATTGTGTATATAATATGGTGTAATATAGTTAGGATCAAGTATTTGCTGCTTCTTTAGAAGTATTAAAAGAATAATTAATAGAATCAGTAAGAATTTAGAATAGTTAAAAGTCAGAATTTCAAGTATAATAGTTAAATTTGTAGCATTTCTATCCCTATAAAATTGACTTTTATTAGGCAGAGATGAGCTTGTCATTGAATGTTGGATCGCACGGGTGGCCAACCTAGTGTGTTCACAGTGACGACCTCGCTGAATGGGCCTGTCCCCAGCTTGTTCTGGGCCAGGACGCTGAATTGGTAGGCCGTCTCGGGCTCCAGGCCTTGCACCAGGAGCCAGTGCTGCCCGCTGGGCACAGGCATGGACAGCCAGTCATGCGGTCCTAACTGCTCCCTCTTCACCCTGCAGGAGGAGTCACATGCACAGATGGTAAAAGTTCAGCACTACACAAGCACACATGCGCATACGCTCGGATAATGATTATCATGTCGCTCACAACACTGATGAGAGCACTGCCTGCAGATTGGCGTAAAAAGACAGCTTGTTTGGCTCAGTGTGAGTGCTCAGTGATATCCAATAATACAAAACTGTCTCACTGTTTCCCAGAGAAAATCCTGAAGAATGCAACTGCGCTTTCAACTGCTGATCTTTACAAAAATCTCTTCATACATCTTCAGTGTACACCCTACAGCCCTTTTCTCTGGCTCTCTTGGGAATGCTGTATGGCTTGAAATGAGTATTAAGGTCAATACATCTCTTACAGGATACAGTAAACATGACTGCAATGATGTGGATAGAAGTGGAATAGTAAGTATAGGTTCTAATTATTACTATTAACTAACTATTAACCATGGCTTTTGCTTCAATAAACCCCCAAATACTGCTTGTTAATTTTTAAGGACCATTCACACCAAAAACGATAAGATAACTATAGCATCCATGATAGTGAAGTGCATGCTTGTCTGTCACTTTAAATGTTCAATCTCGTTACAGCGGAATGGATTCTGATTGGCTGTCAATGTTTTAATTTTTCATTAGCTGGAAAATATAATTCTGAAATGGGTTCCAATGATATTTCTTCTATGTGCCGTTATCGTTATAGCTGTTTATAGCTTTATAGCTGTAACCTTTTTTTTTTATATTAAGAACAATTTTTAGTACTACATATTTATCTTTATCTTTATAGTTATCATCCTTGGTGTGAACGGGCCTTTAGTAAGTTGGGTCAGAAATCTAGAATTATGCATGCTAATAAGCAACTAGTTAATAGTGAGTTTATTTAACATTTAGATTTTTTTAGATTTACAATGTGCTGGTTTTGGTTTTTAGCTGCAGAAGCCAGTTAGACTGGGTAAACCCAGCCCGATTTGCCAGCGATTTGATTTCAGGCAGCTCAAGCTGGAAACCTGAACATTTTTCTATCCTGCTTCTGTTACAAATTTGCGGTAAACAATCACAAACTGGCTTATCGACCTAGTGCGTTATTGGCGGGTTTAACATGATGACGATAGAGAAGTGACGGATTGTTGGTCTGATTGGTTGAAGGACTATCCAATTGCATACAGATTCATTTAAACTATGCCCATTGATCACGCCTCTTGTGCAGTAGAAAATACAGCGCAGACTCTCCAGACTAATGTTCAATCTTAAAAGACTGAGCTTGGTCTGGTCATAGCCAGACAAGAATCCAGTGACATCATGCCCTATTGCACATATCCGTTGCAAGTGCAATCAGTCTGCTGTTAAAGTACTGCTCTTGGCATGCATGGAATGACGCCTGACGGATGTCCTATTGTTCCTATTGGTGTGCGTCATATTCCAGTGAAGTATAATTGATAATTTCCTCCATGCCCTTATAGCATGAGGCTTCACAGGCTCTTGGGATGTGTGTTATTCACAGCATCTCAGCGGTCGCTCAGCCACTCTCCTGCAATGCACAGGAAGTAGCAGGAACACGCAAACTATCTGCGTCAATGAGGTTGACGGGAGCTGTTGTTTAATCTCACATGGGTCACCTTTAAAGGCCATTCACACACAACCTTTAAAGCATGAGTCACACTGCCCAATGTTTCAAATGACAACTTTAGTCAGCTCTTGGCACAGGCCTCCGATCATTCGTGTACCTGTGGTGGACACATGAAGTCAGGGGATAATGATGATCTAAGAAAAAGTAGAATGCAGAGCGGTGAGGGAGGCCTGGCTCTTGGGTGAAGATTAACATGCTTTCTTTTATGCTCTGGAGGGCCTTCTATTCTTCTTAAGCTTATGCCTGTGGGGAGTCCTGCATTATTGGAAGGATGTTGGAAGTGGAAGTTGGTACTCGATACTCAGTACAGACTATCAAGAAAAACCTAGCATATGCAAACCTTTTTCCCTTTATATATCTATGTATATCATTGATCCGTCTTGAATAACAGCAACACAACGTTGAAACTTTTTTATTTAATTCTGATCTTGACAACGTATGTGGAAATAAATATTCTTGATGTGTATGTACAATATGATTTATGGATTTACAAAAAAAGCAAAAGTTGACAAAAATGTACAAAAGTTTGGGGATGGTCAATTTTTTTTTATTAATACTTTTATTTAGCAAGGATTCATTAAAAGCGAGAGTAAAGAATTTGACACTGCTATAAAATTTCTATTTCACATAAATGCTGTTCATTTAAATAATCTATTCATTAAAGGTGCCCTAGAATGATTTGAAACAATATGTTAAATTGTTCTCCGATATCTACATAGAGGGTATGTAGCTTATTTAAGGGAAAATAAATTGTCGAGATACAGTTTTACAGGTCCATTAACAACCCTATAAATTGTCCCTAGGATGTAATGCTCTGTTTTTGTCTTATCAGTCATGAATATTAATGTTGAGCTCTGCTCTGATTGGCTTATTTCAGCAGCTCACACCAGTTCAGTGAAGCGGCTCGTGAGTCCTGACCGTCCTGACACAACACAGACTGGCTAAAGGAAACTTTAAGCAAAACATCTCAAATGGAGATTGATAAATTGCAGCTTACTTGTTTATTGGTGTTTTCAGATCATCCGCGCGAGAGAAAGAGCTTGCGTTTGTGAGGTTGCCAGATGTCAGTAATTAAATCCCCCAAACAGAGCTTTTCTGTGAAAAGAAACCCATATACACTCCTTTTTGTACCTAAACATGTCCAATCTGGTAACCATAAGCATGCAAGCTCTTTCTTGCGCACGGACGATCTGAAAACACCAATAAACAAGTAAGCTGCATTTTATCAATCTCCATTTGAGATATTCTGCTTAAAGTGTGTCATTCAGTCTACATTTTAGACTTGTCTTTTTTCATCAACAGTATTGAGTATGTTTATATAACGTTAGTCACAATGTAGGCTAACATTACGCAGTGACTGTGATGTAGCTTAATCTGAGATACAAATAGGCAAAACATCATAGGAAACACCATACTTCAGTTCTCAAAAAAATATAAATATATAACTTATATTTTTACAAAATGAATAGCCTTGTCAAATGACTATCGTTTTAACTTATATGGTGGAAAAGGTGACGTTTGCTAGAAGGATTGAATGAACGATCTAAGCAAAGTATCTACGGTTGTATTTTATAATACAAAATAATATTACCCTTTGTCTTTAGACACACTATTTAGTTTGGTATGGTATTTGGTGTTTCCTATTGTTACTGTACTAGCATCTTGCGTTATCTACACAATGCGGTCTCTCTAAGAAACTTTCAGTTTAATCAGAAATTGTTTAAACAGTCAATAAGTGGATAAAATCGCTACTTACTGCTTGCAGGAATACAGTTGCCACTTTCTTCAGTTTAAGACGCTGAGCGAAGCTTGCTTGAAATGGGCCGAACAAACAAACGATCTTGAATTAAATTGTTGTGGTATCGGATTATAAACATCAAACATGACTGTTGACATTTTTTATCTGTGGGAAGGATATCTAAAGTCCTCAGGTCTCCTGAACAGCCTGAAACATGACGTGTGTCCATGAGGGCAGCTTGTACCTGATGATCCGCTCCATTTCCGCCTGACAATGAACATGTTTGGTCATATGCAAATGTTGGGGGCGTGCATATAAATGATCCCCAACACTTGCGTCACGGTTGGCGTCATGTTGAAAAGCACTTTTATTTCCGTGGAGTTCTGGATTCACGAGATTTACATATGAAGTAGGAGGCAATGATGTTTGAGACTCACAGTATGTGATGTCTATGTACTGAACTCTTATTATTTCACCATGGCAAGGTTAATTACATTTTTCAATCTAGGGCACCTTTAAGGATTACTAAAAATGTTTTATAATAAGAAAAATGTAACTTTTTAAAGTAATAGCTGCTGAAAATTCAGCTTTCCCATTGCAGGAATAAATTACATTTCACGATGTAGTAAAATACAACAGTTATAATTAATCATTATTTGTACAAAATTATAGTTTTTACTGTATTTTGATAAATGCAGCCACGGGGAGCATATAAGACTCCTTTAAAAAAAACATCTGAAAATCTATTTCCACTTCCATCTCATATAATCTCTATTCACCCTCTTTTTCTCCATATGTGTCTCTAAACTCTGAGACTAAATTTCATGACTATTTATAGCTCTATAAGGTCTCCAGGGCTTGTAAAGGTCTAAACCTGTTCATGCTACATTCCCATTTAACACGACTGCCATCTGTTACCTGGTGTGATATTACAGAAATATGTTCTAAAATGAGTAAATAGCAAAAAACGCCATTTGAAGGAGCTTTAGAGACAAACTATTGAGATGTTATTGCTCGCACCCATTTAAGCAAACAAACAATGGTTATTGTGAAGCATGTGTCATTCTATAAGGGCAGAAGCACAGAGAGCTATAGAATGCTGATATTCCGGGTGAATATCACAGAGAACAGCGCCAAAGGAGAAGCAGAATCATAGGGATGCAGAAGCGCTGGCATGGGCGGCAGAGAGATGAAGAGAGGCAAAGGAGACATAAGTGCTGAGCCAAAAGCAAGAGTTCACCGTTAGGGATCATGTCATTAAAAAAAGTACCTCCGCAACCTTTAATCTCTTTAAAACCTGAATGTCACCTTACCAAAGCAAGTAATAGACACTTATAAAATAATGGTACAGTAAATACTTACTTGTAATTGTTGACTCTCTGCATACGGTTAAAATATCAAAAACTGTTAAACACTGAAATGCGAGAAGGCACAAGACAAATTCTTTATATTAAAAAATACTTTTCATACATCACATATCTCAGAATCATAGTTCAGAATCTATCAGAGCTTAATAAATACGGCATGAACAAACTGGAGTTTCAAAGCACCTGCCAAACATTTGCAGCTGGACCTGTAGTTCATTAATTATCACCTGAAAAGTTATTTTACTTTCTAAAAGTTCTAAAAATTAATTTGATGTTTTGTCATTTATCGGGATTAGCTTCCTGCAAAGGATAGCTCACAAAAAAAAGAAAATTCTGTCATGATTTACTCACCCTCGTGATGTTCCATTGTATGGGGAGAAAAAACAAACACACTCTGAGACACTTCTCAGAATATCTTTTTTGTGTTTCACAGAAGAAAGAAAGTCATACACCCTCAGAAAAAAACCTTTAGGGGTACAACAGTTTGTTACTGGGGCAGTACCCTTGCCCCTAAAAGGTTTATAGTAGTACCTTAAGGCAAATATTGATACTCAAAGGTACTAATAGAGTGCCGAAGTTATGACATCACTTTGTAGGCCAAAATGCGGAAGTGAGTTAGCATTTTAGCACTTCCGGTTCCCTCGCTCTAAAGTCTATGGGTTTTTTCAATGGGTTTTTGCTAAATCGCCTGAAATAAGGTCTGTGGTTAACAAAGCCTCTAAATATTTTCGCGTTTTGATCTATGACATAAAACACACCAGCTCTAACCTGCTTGTGATTTTTTTAAACTTTATTGTATCTTAAAAATGGCGGTTGCTAACAAGTTGCTAAAAGGGACTACATCCTTTGGCCGGGACTTTAGACGTCATTGTGACAAAAAGGAAATCTCACCAGCCACCACCAAAAGTTTCATTCACTTTTGAATTCTGTAAGTAAATGTTTAACAAAAATAAAAAACTAGCCCGCGTTTCAGCCTCACGTTCTTAGAAGTTTACCTTTCAGTTAATATACATAAAGTTATATATTTAGTCCTTTCAAATAGTAGTGTTTCCAAATATTGTTGTATACAGAAATCTGTGATATTAAGGTAACCGATTACCAGTTCTTCATTTCTGTGGAGAGACTCTGTTTTGTTTTGTCCCGAGATGGAACCACCGTCGAATGAAAGCTGTGCTGTTCATTTCCAGATTTATAGTGGTTCTCTCCTCGATATATGATTAATCGTCAAGGAAAATGACATACGATTGTAAATTGATACGGCTAACTTATAGCTTACGTCGGTAATGCTTCTGAGTTGGTAAAAGCAAGTTTCTTTTCTGGCGAATTAGCAAATGGTATGTAAACATACAATCAAACATAATACAGTGAAAGATAATCTTTAAAGTCTAATTGGGGCATGAGGATCAGGCATAATAGCCTAATCTTAATCACAAAGAAAATAATATTAAGGTTTATATAAACAAACAAAATAATAAACGAATAAATAAAACATTAACAAACTAGGAAAACAAATCTCAGAGAGGCACGCATAAACCCAATTAGTTTCTAACATTTTTGGAAAAAACGAATGGGCAATATTTCTCATGAAAAAGTGGATAAGTGTTCATACACAGCGCAAATCATAATCAGCGAACGTGTTTTTTAAATAAAGTTTGAGGAAGCTTGATGATGACGTAGATCCACGACTGTGTGCTGTAGTCCGTTTATAGCCTACCGTTAGCATTTTATATCTGACGGCTTTATTTAGGCTCCAAACGGTATACATTTTGGATTCACTTGTAAAGATTATCTTGATAGACAAAACGTTGAACGTTTTGAAAATCTTTGTTGAACACAGATCTTATTTTTTGCGACTGTCCAAAAGTCTATGGGGAAAATGCATATGCTTTTGATCGAGGGAACCCATGCGCCGCTAACTTCCGGGTTGGCCTACAAAGTGACGTCATAACTTCGGCACTCTATATACACCTTATAAAGGAATAGTTCACCCAAAAATAAAAATTCTGTCATTAATTACTCACCCTCATATCGTTCCAAACCTAAGATCTCCGTTCATCTTCGGAACACAAATGAAGATATTTTTGAGGAAATCCGAGAGCTCTCTGACCCCTCCATAGACAGCTATTCGATTGATATTTTCAATGCCCAGAAAGGTACGAAAGATAAGTGGTTCAACCTTAATTTAAAGAAGTGACGAGAATACTTTTTGTGTACAAAATCAAAAAAAAAATTCCTAGCCTGTGTCAGTCTCTAATGCAGTTTCAGTTGTAAATAGTGCAACACTCTCGAGATCTACAGTAGCCGGTGCAGTTTACATGAGCAAAACGATGCATGCGCGGGATACAACTTAAAGTAGGAGACTGACACAGACTACGATGTAATTGTTGAATAAAGTTATTTTTTGTTTGTTTTTGCACACAAAAAGTATTCTTGTCACTTCATTAAATTAAGGTTGAACCACTGGAGTCACATGGACTACTTTAACAATGTCTTTCCTACCTTTCTGGGCCTTGAAAGTTTTAAAGGGTTACTTCAGCGATTAGCATATGGCTTTGTATCAGTAGAAACCCTGGAGTATATTCGAATGATTGTGCTTGCACTTTCAACTTCTCAAACAAATTCCTAGGAAAGTTAAGCTTTCAAAGGCATGAACTGAAAATGCACCAGACTGAACATGCGCTGTGAATCTATGCCGCGGATGTGTTTACCTCAGCTCTCATCACAAGCTCATTCATGACTGTCTATATATATCTGTCTCCTGCAGCATTTTGGGCTGTGAGACTCTCTCAGAGGCTAAATCACATATTGAACAGACACGTTCAGTTTTTAATTGTAGTGTCTGTTCTCTGACTGAACTGATTTTATGAAAATGAACGCGGTCACGGTGGGAAAGTGATCAGTGATTCAGTAATCTAGTAGGTGGCTTTGGGAGTGGCCTCGTAGAGCAGCGAAGCATTCTGGAAGTTGTTGTCTTTCATGCCCATGAGACAAAAATACGTTTTCTGTCTTTTCTCAGTCTAGAAAGTACTAAAGTAAAAAATTATTTCAGATTTCTACTACATTAATGACCCAGTTTAAATACAGATTCATCTTCCCAGCGCTGAAGAACTCCTTTAATTGAATAGCTATCTATGGAGGGGTCAGAGAGCACTCAGATTTCATCAAAAATATCTTCAATTGTGTTCCGAAGATGAAAGAAGGTCTTACGGGGTTGCAATGACATAAGGGTGATTAATTCATGACAGAATAAGCTGAACTAACCCTTTAACAAATATGTCCTTTTAAGGGTACTTCCCCAGTGACAAGCTACTGCACCCCTAAAGGTACCACTTTTACAAAAAAAATTCTGAGAGTGTACATGAAAGTGAGAAAGACAGAAAAACATTCATATTTGAGTGAACTATACTTCATTTTTCCTCACAGTAGGAATGGGTCTGTATACATACACTCATCTAAAGGATTATTAGGAACACCTGTTAAATTTCCTATTAATGCAATTATCTAATCAACCAATCACATGGCAGTTGCATCAATGCATTGAGTGGTGTGGTCCTGGTCAAAACAATCTCCTGAACTCCAAACTGAATGTCAGAATGGGAAAAAAAGGTGATTTAAGCAATTTTGAGTGTGGCATGGTTGTCGGTGCCAGACGGGACGGTCTGAGTATTTCACAATCTGCTCAGTTACTGGGATTTTCACCCACAACCATTTCTAGGGTTTACAAAGAATGGTGTGAAAAGGGAAAAACATCCAGTATGTGGACAATATGAGACAATCAGATGGTAGCGGCAGAATTTGGCATAACCAGAATGAGAACATGGATCCATCATGCCTTGTTACCACTGTGCAGGTTGGTGGTGGTGGTGAAATGGTGTGGGGAATGTTTTCTTGGCACACCTTAGGCCCCTTAGTGCCAATTGGACATTGTTTAAATGCCACGGCCTACCTGAGCATTGTTTCTGACCATGTCCATCCCTTTATGACCACCATGTACCCATTCTCTGATGGGTACTTCCAGCAGGATAATGCACCATGTCACAAAGCTCAAATAATTTCAAATTGGTTTCTTGAACATGACAATGATTTCACTGTACTAAAATGGCCCCCACAGTCACCAGATCTCAACCCAATAGAGCATCTTTGGGATGTGGTGGAGAGGGAGCTTCGTGCCCTGGATGTGCATCACGCAGATCTCCATCAACTGCAAGATGCAATCCAATCAATATGGGCCAACCTTTCTAAAGAATGTTTTCAGCACCTTGTTGAATCAATGCCACGTAGAATTAAGGTGGTTCTGAAGGCGAAAGGGGGTCGAACACAGTATTAGTATGGTGTTCCAAATAATCCTTTAGGGTGAGTGTATATGAATGTATAATAGCTGCCTTTATATGGGGGGGGGGGCACTATCATTAAATAAACAATAATGATAATAATAAGCTGTACCCTAACATACTTTAAATGTGGCTTCCATAATGTTACAACTATGGCACACCAAACTCAGCAGCAGACTGTTCCTTCTAAATCACATGAACATTATTTGCAGTGTGCTGAAGTGTTTAAAAAGCAGTCAAACTGCACACAGCACCAAAATGGTCTTGTCATCTTAATAAGGCACTTTGCATGCAGCTCGACTCATAACGACTCAGTGGTGGGATTTTACTGCCGGATCATTCCATTCCAATTCTATTGTTATGAGCCAGATTAACATGGCCAGCATGTTAGGGATCTGAAAAACTTGGTAATAAAGAAAACAGTGGATCTAGATTAGTCATGGAATGATTATCTTTGCTCAACAAATGTTCAAACAGGACGTTTGATTGAAAAATGTTATGAACAGGACGATGGGTCAAACTAGACTGTATTTTATTCATTATATGAACTACAAGAAGTCCTAACCATGAAACCATTTAGTCCTAACCATTTAGTAGAAGTCCTAACCATTTAGTTGCACTGCCATTAACATTAAAAGTACGGAGGGTCCTGCTGGTCATCTCACCCCTAGGGGGAAATGTTGTGCCCTGTCCCACACCCAGATGTAGCAGCATCACAGCAGCAGCAGAGCTCAGGTCAACAGTTAGGAAAAGAAGCAGAAAGCAAAGCATGCTGGGATGACTCACACATGGCCGTACCAGACTGAGAATGTCTGCTCAAAGCCGCCATCGTAACCAGATTCCCACGAGACATTGGCCGAGGTCGTCGAGACCGAAACGTGGACTTTGGCGGGGGCGTGTGGGCTTGTGCCTGTGGAAGGAGAATAACTTGTGTCACACTTAATATAAACACACACTTTTACACAAAACCTAAAGCAAGGCCACATACATTTCATTTCCTAAAGCGTTGTCTGTAGAAAGCCCATGGTCAGATCGATTAGCTCACTTGTCTTAACACAAACACTTGCGCTAGCACACACAAACAGACAAAATGTGCATCGTTTATCATTAATTTCTTATTTAACAGCTATAGATGTTATAGCCTGTAGGGAACTTTTGAGTTAAATTCCTCTATAACAAGACACTGAAACATTTCTTTAAGTCTGTGAATAAATATAATAATATCCCTCATAGAACCGACCTACCTACTTTTATACAGACAGCTTTTTGAGATGAACTCACTGAATAGCTAAAAGATAAAAACTACAGTTTAGCCTAGCAACTGTTGATCAGGGATGATTCTTTAACTGACTGCTTCACTGAAGTTACACAAATCCAAACAGTGTCTGAGCTGGCAGTGTTGTTTTACAGCACAAACATTAATAGGGAAAGAAAAGGGTTAACAATAGCATTAATCTGAAACAATTAATTATAATTTGTTCAATTTATATAGCGCTTTTCAAGGCACTAAAAGCTCTTTACATTGAAGGGGGGAATCTCCTCAAACCAGCATCAATGTGCAGCATCCACCTTGATGATGCGACGGCAGCCATATTGTGCCAGAACGCTCACCACACACCAGCTGATTGGTGGAGAAGAGACATCATCGAGTGATGAAGCCAATCAGGAGAGGGGGATGATTAGGAGGCCATGATGGACAGGGGCCAATGGGCAAATTTGGCCAGGATGCCGGGGTTTCACCCCTACTCTTTAGCGAAGGATATCCTGGGATTTTTAACGACCACAGAGAGTCATGACCTCGGTTTAACGTCTCATCCAAAGGACGGTGCTCTTTGTCAGTACAGTGTCCCCATCACTATACTGGGGTGTTAGGACCCACACAGACCACAGGGTGAGCATCCCCTGATGGCCTTACTAACAACTCTACCAGCAGAAACCTGGTTTTTTCACTGAACACATGCTCTGAAGTCTGAATGCGATGCGCTAGTCTGCATGCTCACTCTCGCTCAGGTAAATCATTAACAACATCACCGCTTACAGTACAAGTTTTATTGAACTAAATACATTACGATCGGCTAAAACGAAAACACAGTTTACTTTTCTGAACAAGAGTGCTCCCCGAGTCCATCTTCCTCACACTGCTCACGTTTATCGCGGCACAGTTCGCCGTGCACACACACACAAAATACAGGCAGTTCAATAGGGAACGCGCATCTCTTACAGGGGCCACACTATGAGGCAGGCACTACAACCTACTGGTGGAATAAGGACCTCCTCCAGGTAAGGTGTGGTACTGGTGCGCTCTCAGGTCCGCATGACGCTTTCACATTACCAATTTTTCATGCGAACTGTTTCCTGTTCTTAACTAAACTGCCAGTGTAAAAATTCCCTTTATTTATATTCTTAAAAGTAGAGAAATCACTGCTTTTTCTAAATTTTTAAGCTTTGGCTTAGGAGACATAAACAAGTTCTTTGAAAAACATCTGTGACCTTTGATACATGTCTAGTCATCATGCTCTGAGTATTTCACTAATAATAAACGTGCATTTGCATAAAGCATGCATATTTGTCCATACCCATGTTGATTAGTGTAACTTAAACTTAAAAACATATTAATTTAAGGTAAATTTAGAACTGATAAAAATGTGCAATTAAATTGTGATTAATCGCGAGTTAACTCACGACAATATGCGATTGTCGAAATATGCAATATGCGAAATATAAACAAACAATACATTATGCACCTTTAAAAAATGAACAGGGTTGAGTCTGTATGATGTAAAACATATGATCAAGAAACATTGCTGTTTTGAAGAATTACTTTATTGCAAGTAGTGTTTGTAAATCATAGGGTTGTGGCATTCGTCTCAACCCTTCTTACCGATTACTAGGAGGTGCGTGCTGGCAGTGATGCTCGTGGCGACATTGGAGGCGACACACTCCCACTCCCCATGGTCCTCCTTGCTGAGAGATTTGAACTGTAAGCTGCCTCTTGGTAGGACGTTGTGCTTGCTTCTGCTGGGCTTCCCTACCTTTTCCAATAAAAGAAAGCAGTTCAGTTGGGTTGATAATGATACAGCATCCTACTTAAGGATCCTCAAGGATGTGGCATACCTTTCTCCATGTAATGTTGGGGAATGGGTCTCCTTCTGCCTCACAGGGGATGACCAGCTCTCGACCAGCCTCCTGCCTGTACTCCCCTCCAGGAACCACCAGAAATTTAGGTGGGTCCTATCCATCAGCAAACACCATGTTATATTTGCACTTTGAGATTCTTCGAAATGAAAAGTATGTTATAAATAAAATCTATTATTATTATTATTATTATTATATTGATGCAAATGGATGATATAATAAACAAGAGGTAAAAAAAAAAAAAAAAAGGATAGCGCAGCTTGAATAAAAACTACATGTCATTCTTTACCTTTAGCACCAGGGGGGCGGGAGGGGACTGTCCCATTGTACCGAGGCTATTGTAAGGCACGCAGGTGTAGGTGCCGAGAGAGTCCTCTGTCACCTCAGACACTCGAATGCTCCCATCTTCCATTTGGCTCCAGCCAGGGTACTGCAACAGAGAGTCCCATCACACCCAGCATTCACAATCAGAGCAAACCATTTCCAAAATCTCAAACAGTACAGCTTGCAACACCAAAGTTTTGATTACCAAATTTGATTCTCAGGGAATGCACAAACTGATTGATTGTGTGAGCTACAGTTCAATTGTTTGAGTCAGTAAGATTTTTATTGTTTTTTTTAAAAGAAGTCTCTTCTGCTCAATAAGCCTGCATTTATTTTTAATATATTTTTAAATTTAATTTATTCCTAGTTAAGCTAAATTTTCAGCATCATGACTCCAGTCTTCAGTGTCAGATGATCATTCAAAAATCATTCTAATTTGTTGATTTGGAGAAATAACCATTATTATCCATGATGAAATGTGTGCTTAATATTTTTGTATAAACCGTGATATCTTTTTGAGGATCCTTTGATACATAAAGTTCAAAAGATCAGCAGTTATTTAAAAAAGAAATCTCAACTTTATGAATCTCTTCATTGATCAATTGAATGTGTCATTGCTGAATTAAAGTATTACCTTCTTGGAAAAAAAGAAAAGAAACTTGATGACCCACTTAATGACTTTTGAACTGTAGTATATTTTGAATATAATGTAAATTCCTTTATAATAAAAAAAAAACATACATATCATGCAAAATGGCATGTTAAAAATGGCAAATTCTATAAATCACACAAAAAGATCAAACACCATGTGAAATCATCTGCAATCAGTTTGAGTGTAATGGACACTGAATACTTCGCTTATGTATGAATGTACTAATAAAGTGGAGGGGACATATTGTTAACTTATCAGCTTAGATCATAAATATTATTTAGGTTATGTAACAATTGCCTAGTACTTACTGAAAGGCATGTACAGTAAATGGGTGTTAACCATAACCATAACTGAATAGTATAAACCATCAAAAGCCATCATTTACATGGCTTTTTCTTCATTCTGCGGGGAACAAGCTTATAAATTGACTTAAGCCCATTGTTATAATGTTGCTATGTTGCTATCCATTTAGTGAAATGTATGAAGTGGATTTGCTCTTAGTGTTCCAGGGATGTAAAATGATAACCCTACACATTTTCAGCTGCATGGACACTATCCTTTGAAGCCAAATGCATACATGCATTGAGAATGAAAGTGATATCCTGTTCCTTCATTAAGGTCATTTATTCCCTATTTGGCTTTGTTGAAGAAGAGCCAGTGATCTTTGTCTGTGTGAGACTATGAGATCAATGTAACCTGTGAATGAAGCCCATCCTCACACAGCTGCGAGAGATCGCTGAGGCCCATGTGACAGCATCTGTGAAATCACTGAGATCATTGTCCAGCTGGACTCACCTTCTCTATCCGCAGAGGCAGGCCATCTTTTTTCCACTTCACTGAAGTGACAGGCGGGTTGGCATCCACCGGGCAGCGGATGTACCCCGGCAGTCCGATGGCCACGTAAATAACGGGCGGCATGTTTACCACACGGGCAGGGTCTACAAGACACAACGATGGTACATTAGAAACAAAAAATGCAGCATAAACGCTGAGCTGTTATAAAATTAGACATCTAGGGTTTTGTGCATTGTTAAACTGTCTGACAGATGAGAGGAGTTCGTACTGGATGATTCGCTGAGCCATTAGTCTGGAACATTTAGCACAAATCCTTTGAATGAGTCAACTATTGATGGAGAAATAATAAAGAACTGCTCGAAATCAGAGTGCGAGATGAGATGAAAAGACTATTACTGAGCTAATCGGAGTACAGCAGAGCACAGTAAGTGCATTTAGGAACAGATGGAAACAAATGAGCTACAACCTACATAACTGAAATACATAGAAAATGTTTATATTTTTGAAAGACCATATATATGGCTTGCCTTTCCTGTTCACTTAACTGCCAGCATTTAGTATAGGAAAGCACTTTCTAACATGGCTAATGATTTAAACCATTTCGAGCAAGCTTTAGAGAAACTACAATGTTTATTGTAGTTTGCACAATACTGTTCAAAAGTTTGGGGTTAGTTTTTCTTAAATAAATTAACAGTTTTATTCAACAAGGAATGTACAGTAAAACCTTTAATGTTACAAAAATGTTATACTCAAGGAATCCCTAAAAAAATTACTGTAAAATACTGTTTTCAACATTGATAATACAAAAAAATGTTTATTGAGCACCAAATCAGCATATTAGTATAATTTTTGAGTAATGATGCTGAAAAGTCAGCTTTGCTATCACAGGAATAAATTAAATGTTTTTATGTATGCAGTTGATTAGAAGAATAAAGAATAAAATAGTGTCTGATGGGGTGTTTAAAAATTTCAAAAATACAGTTAAATTGTATTTTTGATCAAACAAGAGATTTAAAAAATCTCTAAACTTTTGAAAGGTACATAATACATAAACACCCCATCAGACACTATTTTATTCTTTATTCTTCTAATCAACTGCATACATAGAATTGTGTAAAATGGGCTGCCTTCAAAAACCAACCTGATGTTGTGAAAAACCTATTAATACACTAAAAACTAAACTAAAAACTATGCATACAATGTTCTCACCAGTCGCTTTGTGCTGCAAAGCTTGACAAATGAACAAGAGGATGATTTCTGAGAACTTCTTCCTTCTTTATATTGTATAAACCACATCTAAAGCAAAGAGTATCAATAATGCTGTAAAAGAGATTCAGTCGCTTGTGACTCATAAATCACTGTCTCTCATTAGTGAAGACACCAGCCAACCGCAGCATGCTGGAGAGCGAGAATGGGAGCGGTGCTCCGAAACGAACACTTTGAACAAATCCACTGCTCCAGCCTAATGCTTAGCAAAGTACCCGGGTCTATTTTTAGCACAAGTGGAGCTGTGGGACAGGGTGATGGGAGGAGTGGACCAGAAAGAAGTGTAGAGTTGAGAAGAGACCAGAAGAAAAGGGAGTCGTGAGGATATAAGGAACGGTTTGCTGAAGGTAAGAAAAGAAATGGAGAAGGAGGGGGGAAAAATAGGAGCAGACCTGCAATGCCGTCAGATGTCTAACGGTGCCGCCAGCGCCCACACTAACAGCCTGCTGGAGTGTCTGCAGGTGACGTAACTGCAGAGAAGAGGGTTTCCACACAGGATGATGTCATCCCTTTACACCCCCCCCCCCCTCTTTTTTTTCACTTACTGTCAAATTCACTTTCTCTGCACCTCTGTTCGCTGCACACACGGGCAGCCAGACTTTGTGCTGGTGGATGAGACGCTTTCAGAGGTGAAACAGGTGAAAATTCCTGCAGTCTGTCCCTCTCTGGGAATTCTGCTATGATGTAATCCCTTTCCGCCACTTCAACCGAGCCAAGCCGGTCCGACACAGGCTGATCTGCTTCCTCTGAGCAAGGGAATTTGAAATGTCTGTTGCCTTGGATACCACAGCCAGTTTTGCAGTGCTCATCCCCGTCACTACTTACTGCAAATGCAACATGTTTGGGTTTTTTCCCCTGCTTTTTTTCAACAACATCTAGAAAAGCCTCTACATGCGGGGTTTTTTTTTTTTTTTTTTTTTTGCATCAGTCTATCGGTGTGGAGGACGTGAGCCGTGACTGAGTGATCTGCTAGCTTACTGACTCAAGGTCACTGTTTCAATTCTGCTCCAGACTCTGGGGACAGAAGGCCATTCCAATTTCTCGACTGCAAATAGAAAGCGTCAGCCTACCCAACAGCGGCAGTTGAAGTTAATGCGCCCTCGTGCCCACGTATTGAGATGGACTATGCCGGGAAACTAAAGTAACCCTTTCATCAAGATCACCATGCAAGAAAATTCTGTATATATATCTTCTGTACTTCTGAATGCATGGTGACGAAATGATCTGGCCCATGATGAAATGATGTAATCTGCTGGTGAAGGTTGTTACTTTATTTTCACTCTCAATCCAGTTTGGCCAGTGTCACAGTGGATGAATGTATGACATCAAGTAATATAATAGGCAAATGGGAATTACTGCTTCATCTAAAATTATATAGACCTCCTGATTTAAGTGATTTTGTAAACTTATACTGGATGAAGATACGATAACAACCTTTCACTATAGCAAATTCCTTTTATGTAATTCCCAGTTGCCTATTGTATTATGTAATGTCATACATACTGACCTACTGTATATCTCACATTTAGTACATTCTAACATTTGAGACCATACTGAAAATGTGGGAATAAAAGGTCTAATTCATTTACTACTATTCATTATTATTATGAGTACTGGGACACTAATCTATACAAGATGCTTTGGATCATCTGAAGCTGAACATCATGTTCAACCAAACAGCTTTCATTCTTGCTCTCAGATTTTTGAGGGGTATAATCAGCAGGATATATTGACAAGAAGTAAAAATACCAAATCGATTCTATTCTGACGGTTTCTCGCCTACACTCCAACAGTATATTTGAGCATCTGCACAGTGCAGTGCCGAGTTTTTTAGGGGCACCAGCAAAGGATTCATGTTTTCAGATGAAAGACAAAATATCTAATGTCTGTAAGAGCTAGAGGAGTATCAGCAGACTGCTCTGTAAAATGACTCACAATGCACTGTCAGGTATGCTGATGCAGAAGGTGGGCGGCCAAGGCTGTTACTCGGGCTGCAGGTGTATTTCCCAGCATCCTCAGGTTTCACCTGGGAGATGATGAGCGAACCGTCGATCAGAATACTCACTCTGCGCTTTAGATCACTGGAGAGAGAGAGAGAAAGAGAGAGAGAGAGAGAGAGAGAGAGAGAGAGAGAGAGAGAGAGAGAGAGAGAGAGAGAGAGAGAGAGAGAGAGAGAGAGAGAGAGAGAGAGAGAGAGAGAGAGAGAGAGAGAGAGAGAGAGAGAGAAAAATCAAAGAAGAACCAAAAGAGACAGAGCTGAATTAGCCCAAGTAGTATCAATAATGATGATTCCCACAATTTACATTACTTACAAGTCATTACACAAAGCATGCCATAAAAATAAAAATAAATCACTATTTATTCTATATACACTACTGTTCAAACGTTTTAAGCCAGAAAATAAATCACAAAGCCTGATGAATTACGGTCTACTCTTTCAACAAGAACAGATGGAGTGTCCGGGGCAGAGATCAGAGGGGAAAAAAAACAAAAAAACGCTTCAGTGGACAAAATGCCTGCGTGGCCTCTATTCTTGCCTGTGCTTCCACCTGTCCAGCTGCACAGAGCCTCTTTTAGAAAAGAAAAAAAACATATAATATCACTTTTCTATAGTGTACAGGCCACGCATGAGGGCATCTTGAATGGCTCAGGGCACCGCTCCTTATAATCAGTGTTAGTGGAGCGTATGATGACACAAGCGCCATGTCACTAGATATTCTTGTCATGGAGAGAGAAGGAGAACAGCGAGCCATGAGAACCTGAGAGGGTCTATGGTTATCATTTATCATATTTGATAGTTGACATTCACTTTGTGCCATTTTCTATTCAAGGTTAACACAGAGGACACACAATTTTATGTAACATTTTTGTGTGCCATGTTTTTTATGCTTACTAGTCATCAGGGCTGCCAACTTCTGAGTTCAGGTATTTAAACAAATGTCATTATTCGATTCATTCATAAGCTTGGGATTAGATTTCAATCTACATGGATATACAGTACATGTTCATTAATAATTTCTCAACTAATGTAAACTATACAGGGAACCCTGTCAGCATGATCCATTATTAAAGGCGTGCACTACCGGCGCGCGTCGGAATTCTCTACGCGGATCAGATATGCTTCAGGAATTCAAGTTGTTATGCTGAGCAAGGAAGGAGCTGTCTATACTTTGGTATTCAGCTGCCAACTACCCATGCAGGGAGTTTCCATCAAAATCTTCTCGGCTATTATACAATTTACTCATCTGTTCTGGATCATGGACGCGCGGTGATTTGCAAACAGACCGCTAGACAGCGGGTGTCTGTTGCGTCAAATCGAAAGACTCATGGTTTTTTGTTCATCTTGCTTTTGCTCTCCGGGGATGTTCAATTAAATCCGGGACCGGTTTGCCCGGGGATACAACAGGTTTCTGGCGCTGAGTATCATCTGGCAACAACCATGGTGGCGCCTCACCTTGAGGAGGGTGCCTGGGGATTTTCTGTAGATCTGCCTGGCCTCCCAAACAACGAAGTGAGTTTAATTAACAACGTACACAACGCTCCAAGAGATTCTACGAGAGGATCTACTGAGGTACCAATGTGTAATGCTACTACTTCTCTGTGTCGAAATCCTGCGATAAGAAAGCAGAGGCTATGTAAGATCTTTCAGACTGTTAATCATGCAAAGGTCCTATGGGACCCGAAAGTGAAACCAAGAGGACTCTTCGGTGGACATCTAAATATCAGAAGTATGGTTTCAAAGAATGAACAGTTGTCTCATTTATTATCGAACTCAAATTTGGACTTTCTCTGTATTTCGGAGACGTGGTTGCAACAGTCATCTTCTCCTAGTGTATTTATAATTCCAGGATATCAATGTTTTAGACGGGATAGATCTTTGGGAAGGGGAGGAGGAGTATTAATATACGTTAAAGATGGCATTAAGTGTGAACGTCTTATGTTTAACTACGTTAATGATCTGGAATTGGTGGGTTTGAAAATTGTTCTATCACCTCAAATGTCATTTATAGTTTTATGTGTATATAGACCTCCCTCAGCAAAAGATACCTTCTATGATCAACTTACAGGAATTTTAAAAGAATGTGATCGTGGTAAAGAAATAATTATTATGGGTGATCTTAATCTGAACTGGGAAGATAAATTAAAAAGGAAAAAAATAAAAAATATTGCAGATAAATTCAATTTACGTCAATTAATTAAAGGGCCAACAAGAATTGCTAAATCCTCTAAGACACAGTTAGATTTAATATTTACCAACAGACCCGAAAGGATAATTAAGAGTTATAATTTGATCACTGGGTTATCTGATCATAATTTAACCTTGGTTGCACGGAAATTAACAAAAAATAGGTTTAAAAATGATATAGTAACTTCTTCCAATGTTTTTCATTGTATACCTAAAGGAAAATTAATAGCATTTAATGAGGAAATAGCGGGTTTAAAGTGGAACGACATATTAGCTTCTAGGGATATAGATTATGGTTGCAATACTTTTTTTAATAAAATTAATTCTGTAAGAGAGAAATTTACTATTGGAGTTAAGAAAAAAATTAAGCATACGAATAATTTACCGTGGTTTAATGAGACATTATGGAAGCTGATGAAAAGTAGAGATTCAGCATTAAAAAAAGCTATTAAATCTGGAAGAGATGTAGATAGGCTTTGTTATAAAGGTTTGCGAAATAAAGTTATCCGAGAAATGAGAGTAGCTAAATCAAATTATTATCTTCATTTAATGAGTGAGGCAAAAGGCAATAGTAAGCTAATTTGGAAAAATGTAAACACGCTTTGTCGGAGGGAGCCAACTTTTAAAGAAGATTTTAAGCTACGAGTTAAGGGAAAGAACGTTGAAGATAATTATGCAATTGCTACTATTTTTAATAGTTTTTTTATTAATTCTGTTAGTGAATTAGGAAAAAAATTTGTAAAGGGGGAAATAAATATGTTTCCGAAAGATGTTGGGAGTACAAGTTTTGATATTATTAAGACTAATGAAATGCAAGTTAACACAATTATTAGTTCATTGAAAAATTCAAAATGTAAAGATGTTCACCAATTGGATACTATGTTTCTAAAAACTCATAAAGATATTTTAACTCCTATTATTACTCATTTAATTAATTTGTCATTTGAACATAGTGTTTTTCCCAATGCATGGAAACAAGCTGTTGTTACTCCGATTTTTAAATCTGGCGATCATCATGAAGTTAGTAATTACAGACCGATAAGTATATTACCAGTACTCTCAAAGGTTGCAGAAAAGATTGTTTTTGAACAACTGACATTCTATCTGAAAACAGTGAAACCTGGGTTACACTGTATGCAGTTTGGTTTTAGAGCTAATTATTCTGCTGAAACAGCTACATTACATTTAATAGAGCAAATAAAATCCAAAGTTGACAAAGGGGGATTAGTTGGTGCCATATTTTTAGATCTGCGTAAAGCCTTTGACACCGTTAATCATGAAATTCTACTTTCTAAATTATCTAATTTCAACTTTTCATCTAATGCCCTAGCATGGATATCCTCGTATTTATCAAATAGAGAACAATGTGTAAAAATTAAAGGGATTAAGTCTAGTAATTTACATTATACAATGGGTGTACCCCAAGGATCAGTGTTAGGCCCCTTATTATTCAGTCTTTATGTAAATGATCTCCCGCTTCAATGTAACGGGATACAAGTGCAAATGTATGCTGATGACACTGTTATTTTTACGCATGCAAAAACCGCAGAGCTAGCAGCTGAAAAGCTACATGTTGCAATGGAACGAATTACACATTGGCTGGAGAATTCATGTTTAACCTTGAATATTGGTAAAACTAAAGGAATGTTTTTTTCAAAAACAAAGGTTCAAACACCAGTGGATATTTGTATAAATGGTGAAAAGGTAGAATTAGTCAATGAGTTTAATTATCTTGGTGTAATATTGGATTCAAATCTTCGCTTTAAAAAACATGTAAAGAAAATGATGAGGAATATTAAATATAATTTAGCAAATTTCAGACAAATTAGACATTGTCTTTCTGTTGATGTAGCCAACACTTTTATGCATGCCACAATACTTACTCATATTTCATATTGTCTCACATGTTGGGGTCAAGCTGGTGAAACTGTGGTTAAGCCTTTAAAATCCCTATATAAACAAACTTTAAAAACTTTCGATAAAAAACCTAAACATTTTCATCATTGTAGCATTTTAAAGAAATTTAAATTATTGAGTTTTGAAAATTATGTGCTATTTAAAAATTTGTGTATGGTTTATAAAATTGTAAATGGTTTGGCTCCTTTGGTACTCAGCGATTTTGTTAGTTTCCGTCCGAATATTTCTGAGAGATCTACTAGATCATCTATGAGAAATTGTGCTGTTCCTTTTCGTCGTTCTGCTTTTGGACAATCCTCTTTTGCTGTGAAAGCTACGACTAACTGGAATGCTTTACCGGAAGGTATAAAAGGGTGTACATCGTTTGGAATCTTTAAAATGCAGTTGAAATCTTTTTTAGAATGTAATCAGCTTTGTAAACACTGACATGGTTGTTGTTTAATTGTTTGTATTGACAATGTTTTATTAATTTATTTTTATTTATTTTTTTGTATTGTGTATTTGTGTATATATGTATTGGGTATGTTATTTTATTGTTGACCTGCCAAAGGACTGCGGGTGAAAATTAGCTTTGAGCTAAATCCGGTACAATACATGAAATGGAAACATTTATGTTAAAAATTGTACATTGTCCTTTTATAAATAAAGTAAAGTAAAGTAAAGTAAAGTAAAGGTTAATTAACAAGTGATTTGTATATGCAATTTTTATAAGGTCATTTTTATAATAAAGTTTTAACACATTTTAATGGCATTACAGTAAAATTCTAAATAATATGTAATATATTGCTGGAAAGGCTTTTGTGAGGTAAATGCAGTTATGTGACATTTTGTTTACAAGCTATGTTATCCATGGTTAAAACACTGTTTGAGTGATTACACGATACATTTCAATAATTAGAACTGGTTCTTTTAATATACCCTCTAATGTTCATGCATGTTTATTTTGTGCTGTAGTAGTAAAGAGAAAGAGTTCACTCCTGCTTCGCTTTAACTGAAGCAATCTGTCACGCCATTGTAAGAGTGCTAAAACAGTATTTATTGTTTGAATTTCATAATAAAACCTGAACATTTTGAAAGCTGAGATTTTTATATCAAAATATATTAATTTATAAAAAAAATATATCTGTAAAGCAAATGGCTAAAGCATTGAACATCCCCATTTCCAACATCAGGGCAATAATTAAGAAGTTCCAATTAACTAAAAAAATATTACAAATCTGCCTTGAAAAGGATGTGTGTCTATATCAAATCTTCTGCTCTCATCCACAAACAAAAAAAGAACTCCATGCCCACGGGTCAATATCCTGCTGGAGCTTTATTGTTGTGGGCCTATTTCTTTGCTGGAGGTCCTGGATATCTTGTTCAGATACCTGGTATCCTGGATTCTAGCAAATTCAAACAGATAAAAACAAAACCTGAGCAGCCGTGTTAATTTAGAAACAAACTCAAAATCTAACAAAACCCAAGACTCAAGAACAGGAACCGATCACTAACAAAACAACCAACAAGACGTAGAACTGACAATGGGTGCGTTTACATGCACACTAGTAAACTGACAATGCAAGTAAACCGCGTTTACTTGACTTTATTAATAAACCGGGTTATTTCCTTGTAGTGACGTCAAACATAATAATGTCCGTATCTGACTCGGAGTATTCCAAATGTTATGTCATTTGTGATGTTAAATAAAACGTTCACCATGCCAGCGGGAGATTTACGGCTCATATTATCCCTCATGCAGTTCCAGATGCAGCGTTTTGACTGAACCTCTTCTACTTCTGCTGCATGAGATGACAACACATCTTTACAATTTTCTGGGTCTTAAAAGAGTCTGCGTTTGTGATTTATGTCCTTAATTCATGCAAAACGCTACCCCGCTCTGTCTGGATGCATTTAAATCTGCTCTAAGTTTGCGTTTTTGTCACCTATCACACATGCGCACTTCAATAAGCCGACAGGAAGCAGGTTAATGCGTTTACATGCAGCGCGAAATCGAGGTAAGAGGCAAAAAACTACCTGTTCCAACCGGTTTATGCTTACACCATTTATGACCTTACTCCGATAAAAAATTAAAAAAAAAAAAATGGTACCACGTTTACATTGTCGGCGTATTAGGCATAATCGGCTTAAGAATGTGCATGTAAAACGCATCCAATGAGCAATAAGAAACACAGGGCTTAAATAGACAGCAAATGAGAGGGGTTAACTAACCAAACACCTGAACAGAACCAAACCAATCAGTTACCATGGTGACAAACAGGCTGGGAAAGTGAGGGAACTGAACTAATTAAACTGAAAACCAACCTAGAAACAGAACAGATACATGTTACAGATATGAACGTGACAGTACCCCACCCTCCCGGAAGGCACGTCCCCACGCAGTAATACACAAGGTGAGGGTGGGTGCCCTGGAGGCTGACAAGGGTGCAGCTTAACAAACAGGAAGCCTCCAGGTCAAAGCCGACAGTTCAGGGGACCAGAACTGGAGTGGGCTCTTGGGCTGTAGCGGACTCTGGAGCGAGCACATTGGTTGAAGCAGGTTCATGGGCTGAGTCTTTTCTGAACTCTGGTCAGGGGATGGAGCCATCACTGGCCTCTGGTAAGGGGCTGGAGTGGCTGTGTGTGTGACCCAAACACACATAACAGCGGCCACATAAATGTAAGGACCACTTCTTTAGTCCCACCAGGGTAGACAGGAAGGGCAGGCTCTGAAATTTCTCTCACTGGAACGGACTGGGGAATTTCTCTCTCTGGAGTGGATTTGAGGACTTCACTCTCTGGAATGTACTCTGAGATTTCACACACTAGAATGGACTTTTACAAACTGGAACAGGAAGTTCTCTAACAGGAACAATGACTGTGGCCTACTGTTTCCTCCTCGCTCTCACCGATGGTAAAAGGGGAACTACTGCAGATACTCCTTAAATGTCCTTCGAGGTCCGTCTCGAGGGAAACACAGGCTGTTGTCATCGTAGGGGACGAGATGTTGCAAATCCAGTAAAGCCTATGTGTGTCTCTCGAGAGAGGAGAAAAATTCATTCTAGATCCATTTAAGAGGTCAGTTCTTCTGTCTCAGCAGAGAAGAGATGATACAGGATCTAAGTGCAGCAGTCGTTATTTAGAAAGACTCAAAATCTTACAAAACTCAAGGCTCTCAAGAACAGGAACCGATCAGGAACAAAACAACCAACATAACACGACATAGAATTGACTATGACACAGGGCTTAAATAGACAGCAAACAAGAAGGGCTAACTAACTAAACAACTGAACAGAACTAAACCAATCAGTGACCAAGGTGACAAACAAGCTGAAAAAGTGAGAGAACTGAACTAATTAACAAACAAACTGAAAACCAACCTAGAAACACAGACATGAAGAGACCGCTTCTGCTAGAAATCTTATAATGGGACGTGGTTTGATCTTCCATCAGGACAATGATCCAAAACAAACATCAACATCAACATAGCAATTGTTCTTCTGCCATGGCCATTCCAATCCCCTGACCTGAACCCTATAGAAAATTAATGGGGTGAACTGAAGAGAAGAAGCACCAAAATGAAGCTGGGAATCGTCTCTGATCTCATTTCAGGTTTTCTCCAAACTCATCAGACATTGTAAGAGAAGACTGTTATAAGACAAGCTGTTATCTAGGCAAAAAGTATTAAGTGGTGCCATTAGCATGTTTGGAAGGAAAACATTTATTTTATCAAGAGATTTTCCCTCCATTTTTAATTATATTACTTGGTAAAATATTTACCAAGTGTGCCAATTTTTCTGACTGTGTATGTGTAATCTCACAAGTGTGATTAGGGATATTGAGAATTACATTTTTATTTGACTAATATTAATATATTTCTTAAAACATTTGATCCAGCACTTTACTTTCAGTCATTCAGATGCACACAGGGCAAAAGAGACACAAATGAGACAATCTGAGGTGTGCGAGACCTCCAAACAAGTATAATGACACAGACACATGCACACATGTAAATACAAGTGGAAAACACATAGCATACTGTCATACTAATCCTCATAAAACCAAATATACCTTGTAAAATGTGTGCTTTTATTGCAAAATATTCAGCAGTGAATCTATGGATAAGTTTACACTAGTGCGTTTTTGTTTTAAACGCATTACTTTTGCTACGGTTATGCCTGGCATCCTGATCACACATAAATGCGTATAAATAGTACGAGTGTGCAATGTCGTGGAATGTATACGCCAAAACTTATTTTGGCGTGCATATGATACGCTGGTTTTCACGTGAATATGATACGCACTTTATGGCGTATATATGACACGCTCTCTTGGGTAGGTTTAGGGTAGTGGGGTGGGGGGTTCATATGTATAATACGCCATAAAATGCGTATCATATGCACGTATACATGAGTTTTGGCGTATACATTCCATGACATTGCACACTCGTAGTATTTATACGCATTTTTCGTGAGATCCGGCTGGGCATCCACACGACTTCAGAGATTTCGACCCTTGAAAATAGAGACTTTTGGAAACGCTGCAGACCCCGTTTCAAAAAACTCTGGGGTTGCATTTCAGTAAACGAACCAAAACGAAGACTTTTGAAAACTGCCACATTCGCTCTCTGATTGGGTCTTCTTGATCATTACGTATTCTTCCCTGATTCGTCAAGCCACTATCATATGACCATTATGCTACTGGAACATGACAATAACATCATTGGCAACCGTGTACAATAACATGGAGACAAAACTGCAAGCTTCACTGACTTTGTTGTCCTTTTTGGCAGCCATTGTGCAGATAAATTTTGCATTTCATAATAAATGCAATAAATGCAGCTGCCTATATATGCACAAAAGGCAAGCTATTATTAGAGCACTCTGCAACTGTTACCGTGTTTGCATTTACACATTGTGCATAAATGGTCAGTGTAAACACCAGTATGGATGAGAATTGTTTTCATTTCATACTAAATCAGAACAAAAACGCACTAGGTGTGGACAAAGAATATTATTTCATTTGTAGGAGGCTCAGAGCTGCGGGGGTTTTTACATTAAGTTAAAACAGTTTAGACTGACAAGTCTTTAAAAATAAATGTAAATATGAAATGCATCTGTTTATCAATAGATGTACACAATGGTTCAAAAGTTTGGGGAATGTTTTTGAAAGAATTTCTAACACTGTGACTACACCGGTCGTGAGTGACAAAAGACAACTGACAATAAACTCCAAGCAGTTGTGATACTACACATAGGAAGGACAAATGGATTTGCAGCAGTCACTTTGTCGCAAGTGTAGACAGCTTCTAGCGGTCAACGGTCGCTTCCGGTGTAGAAACTCAAAAGGGCTGCATTTATATGATCGAAAATACAGTAAAAACTAAGTAATAATGTGAAAACCTTTTTTTATTTTTTTTTTATTTTACATTTATGATCAAAAATATTATTAAAAAATAAATAACCCTTATTATAAATAACTGTTTGCTGAATAATTGTGTTATATTTTGAAATGTAATTTATTATCAATGTTGAAAACAGTTGTGCTGCTTAAGAATTTTAACTGCTTACAACCATTTTTTATTGAAATAAAGTTTAAAAGAGTTCAAAAGAACAGCATTTATTTAAAACCGGAATCTTTTGTATTATCATAATTTGTGTAGTCACATTTGATTAATTTAATGTGTCCTTGTGGAATAAAATTATACATTTCTTTCTTCTTTTTTTTTAAATCTAACTGATTCCCAAACTTTTGAACCGTGTGTTCAAATGTGTTAAAGCCCTTTAAATACAGCTTAACCTATGATTACATTTCTGACTAAAGTCTAAAACAGTATCACAATGCCCATAGTCCCTAATGGCAAACTCACTGATGCCTCAATGACGATGACGAAACTACATGGACTGTGACAAACTCCACATGGACACAGGACAGTGGGGATATGGTACAGTAATGAACCCGATCATAACTTTACTTCTTGAAGAAGACGTTATCTTCCTCCCAGAACCAGGTGTATGTTAGGTTGCCAGGATATGCCTCAGCCTGACAAGTGAAGAATGCGTCCTGGGATATGTTTACGGTTATGTTCTCTGGAGGTGAGACAATAAATGGGGGTCCTGAAATAGAAAAGAGACACATAATAAATCAGCATTGCATATCAGGACCGCGTCACATCCTATTAGAGCATATAGCAATCTCTGTCCTCTTCAAGGATAAAAACAAGAGAGCTGGAGAAAAGATTTTATATGAGTGTTTTAATAGTATATTTTCATTCTGACATACTCCACCACGCTGGACAGCACGACAAATGGAGTGAATGAACGTTCGCTTTGAAGCGTCCCGCTTAAACAGCTCTTTTGTGTCTCTTTTTCAAAAGACTTATTTATGGACAATAGCGAATGGAAATTGATACCGTTTCCTATGGTACAAAAAACTAGTGAACTTCAAGGAACATATTAAAATAATAAAAAAATCCATGTCATAACCACTTTAAACAAATTATTAAAAACACTAGGCAAAAACATAAAAAATTGAGGGACCCACAGCTCTACCGTATATATTTGGATCATCTGTTATATTTGAATATCATCGGCCAAGATGATAAGAATTCCACCCAGTGTGAGAATACAGCGGCCTACCGACAGATCTCTCTGTACCGCCCACTGTGGGCATCGATTCAGTTGGCAGTGCCAGTGTAAAGAGAGGGCTCTTCTGTGGAGAA
Organism: Pseudorasbora parva; assembly: GCF_024679245.1. NCBI lineage: Eukaryota > Metazoa > Chordata > Actinopteri > Cypriniformes > Gobionidae > Pseudorasbora > Pseudorasbora parva. The sequence goes on from NC_090189.1 coordinate 22,464,574, forward strand.
AGCCTGCAGAGAGCTCCCCATGAAGGTATGGACTCTACAGATGCTCTCTGTCCTGCTCTACAGCACACCACACACACACACACACTTTACAGTACAAAAACAAACTGGCAAGACAGCCATCGTGTCTGTAAAACCATGTTTCTTCAACTAGGGCTTTTGCAGTATGTCTCAGAAGTTGAAAAAAAAATGTATTTAGCTAATTTTTGCTTTCATATATTTGTGATACTCTTCAAATGCCTTTTACTCTATGTATTTTTTATGTTTATTGTTTCACCATTGATATTTGATAAACTAGTCTAGACCAGTACAGAAACTCATGACATAGAAATTCATCACAAATGTGTCCACACTAAAGCTTATTCTAGTAAAGAACAAGATACTAAACAGATGAACAGACCATATGATCACCATGTGAAATGAACACGTTTTTATGTTGATAGCCAAATTGTACACAATAATTTACTTGATATCAACAGCCTTTAAAAGGTTTTTTAACAATTCCAGTAGGGCAGATTGACACTCTAATGTCTAATATTGCCCACAACCCATTGTTTATTAGGCAGAGTGTTGATCTGCACTTCGAATTCTAACCAGAAATAGAAGATCATCCAAGCATCTTTGGATGAATCGTATGCAAATTGGGACGGAATGATATTCTCATTTTAAAGAGATGCTGAGTCATTATTATGAGAAAGTTTTTAATTTTTATCCCTTACAGATTTGTCATATTTTTAAACTAGACTTCATTACTTAAGCCCTACTGATTAGAACTATTCTGACAAAAGGTGTTAAAAAACTTCAAACATGATGGATGTGCAGGTTCAACAGTAAAGTAGAGCGGTATAGATAAAGGGTTGAGTAAATAATTATCAGTATCTAAATTGGTGAAAATATATTTATTTAATATCCACATTATATTTAATCTGCTACAGCATTGTGAGCTTTTGTAATGATTCGTTTGGCCATTAACTTTTAAATGCATCATTATATTTAAATTGCAAACACAAGAAGACCCAAGAAGGACAGATCAACGAGCTTTTAAATTTCTCTCCAATACGGTAGAGTTAAATTAAATTGAATGTGGAGGATTTTATCTGTGAAAATGAGTGACAAGTTTAAACGGTGACAGGATGCACGTAACTTAGCGACAGAGTCCGGTATAGATGACGAAGTTGTATGGCCCAAAGCTTGCATACTCGTCTGCTACACACTCAAAAGTATGTACTTTTTCTTCACAAAAAGAGTACATACCTTTAGGTCATGGTGTAAGTAGGCAAATTGGGACGTAGCATATTTCTCATAATAATGACTTGGCATTTCATAAAAGTTATAAACTTTCTCATAATAAATGCTTCTGATGACAAACCTTCCCATAATTACTGCTTAGTATCACATAACAATGAGAAACTTTTTCTTGATTAATCTTTAGTATCTCATAATGAGAAACTTTATTATGATTAATGCTTAGTATCTCATAATAATGAGAAGCTTACATAATATTACTATGTCGTAAAATTTAGAGAAAAAAAGCAAGCTGATAGAGCAACCACTGACTATCACAGTATTTTGTCCCTACTATGGTAGTCAATGGTTGCTCTATCTGCTTGGTTACAAACATTCTTCAAAATATCTTCTTTTGTTCAGCAGAACAAAGAAACTCATAAAGGTTTGGGACAACTTGAGAGTAAGTAAATGATAACAATTTTTTGGGGTGAACTATCCTTTTAACATGCCATAATAAAGAGAACGTGTCTCGTAATAATGAGAAAGTTTCTCATTCAGTTATTATTATGACTTCCAGAATCATATTTTTCACTTAACTGTGGTGGAAACAGGTGTACATACTAAAGTACTCCCTCATAAACACCACATCAGTGTTGATAGTTACTATTACACTTAATATATCTTAACTTAATAATAAACATTATTAAATAGCCATTAGTACAATGCGATTTACTTTTAAACCAAACACATTCAATACAGGTTTGATTGGCATTGGATTGGAAGGAAAAAGAAAAGAGCTATTTATTGTTGCCTATATGAGCATGGTAAATATAAAAAATATCTGGGCCCCAAATCTAATTTTTATATTTTGATAGCCCTTATATTTGTATAAAAATCTGTTCACAAATTAAAGCAAGTAGCTTATAAAAGTAATCAATCCATTGTGTTATTGGGTTACATGCTAACATTGCATGCCAAAAGCAGCAGACAGAACAGATTAGCGATCCCAACAGGAAAAAGCTTCTTTGGCGGCACTATGGTGAAAAATCTCTCTGACAGTGAACCCATTACTGCTTTATACTGTACCAGACAGCAAACATATGGAGTCCAATTATCTCTGTAGCTCTGCAGCATGGGTGCCATGCAGCATGCAGCTTTGCAAGCATGACTATACACACATACACAGACACAAACACACATTGGACTGTTCAAAAACACAGCCACAGCACTCTGACAACATGATAGCCATGTCATTCAAATAACAGCAAACAATAAAGACATGGAGTCAGGTCAGAGTCAGGGTGCTACCTTGGACGAGTAAGCGTGTGGTATGGACGGCCTCTCCTTGCTCGCTGTACGCTCGGCATGTGTACGCTCCCCTGTCCTCACGGGTGATGGAAACAAGCGTCAGGCTGCCATCACTCACCTGTGGAGAGAGGTCACAGCATCACATACTGAGATACAAATTAGCAATCTTATTAACATGAACAAAATCTCGCTGACCATGTGTTGGGGGTAACACATTATAAGTAACATGAGTTATGTAATCAGATTACTTTTTCGGTATCAAGTAATGCGTTACTTTTAAATTTACAAAAAAATACTTTTTCAAATGTCTTTTTCTTCACTTTTATTCACTGACCGCGCTCCTGTGCCAATGTTGAAAGAAATCGGGAGTAAGTGCAGAGGCGTTGTATGCACAGTGCAAACATGATAGTTATTGTAGTTCAAGACTATCAGAATATTGGACAAACCTGCAATAATTAAATATGTTACATGATACAAATGTACTTTATGTATTTAATCTCACGTTATTATGTGTCTTTGATGCTGACCTTTAAAGATTAAATTCAACCATAGCAATAAACAAAAATGACTTTAGATAAACACATGTGTGCTTCATTTGTTTGTTTTTTTATTGCTGAAGTAAGAGTGCTGAACTTTCTTCTCCCATGTCCTAGTCCTACCAGAATCCAGAATGGCAGCACAGCTGAAAGGTTTGTTTGAGCTGCCCCCTCTACTGTACAGGTGTGAATTAGCATTTCCTTCAGCCTGAGGATAATTCATTTAACTTTTAATTTAAAGGGCCTTTACATTTACCAAAAACACAACTATTTTTTTAAGTTAAAAAGCAAGCAAGCCTTGCCCAAGAGAGGTAAGAAAAAGTAATGCAAAAGTTACTTAACACATTACAATATTGTAACGCATTATATAAATAGAAATGTTCAAATGTAAATTGTTAATCAGATTCTTTCAGTAGTCAATATAAAATTCCTTTTTTGTTTATAACAGTTCACGAGAGTTTTTAAAGTTTTGTTATCTTCAAGTCAACAGGAGCATCTTGGTAATCCCAAAGTGTGTGCTACACAGCTTCACACATTAGAAATAATGTGTTGAGGGAACCCTGCTCAGCATCCGATGAGATCCATTTTTCCTGCTGACATACCCACAGTTATGATGCTTTACATTCAACACATGCATCATGAGAGGGGCCACTCTTAAAAGCCTGCATAACAACTCATAAAGAATAAAACATAACATTTGAGGAAAAGAATTGTCTCGTAAACAATACAAACAAAACTGTTTTGCGCTGAAATTGCTGTGAACCGGAGACATAGAGGCAGAGACTGCGTAGGAGAGATCAAGCAAACCAGGCCACTCCAACAGAGACTCAAAGATCAATGTGCATCTCTCTTTCTGTGCCCACACAAGAGTTATTTCCATTTTACCAATGCAGAGTAGTTGTTGCATTTATCTAATACACTCTGGGTTATTCTTGGTTATAGATGGGCTGAGGTGTGGACCAAGGAAGGTTGGGCATTTGTATTAAATATTTTGGAAATTAGGACGCAAAAGCATAATTTACAGTGGGGATATACCTACCAATTTTAGTTTTGTCCCCACCACTTTATGAAATAGCTTACAGCAGGGATGAATCTACTACAGAGGAAGCATTGTTGTTTTTTGTTTATTATCATTATATAATTATATAATTATTTATACTATTGTATACTATTTGTACATAAATAAACTAACCAGTTCACTTTTCACTGGAATTTCTTGTACTGAAAGTGAAAATGTAACTATTGGACTAACAATTAATATTCAGGCCCTATTTTAACAATCTGAGCGCATGGTCTGAAGCGCATGGCGCAGGTGCACTTAGGCCGTGTACAAATCCACTTTTGCTAGTTTAAAGACAAAAAAACGGTCGGCACAGCATGTACAAGGGTCATACCTCGTCTCTTAATGAGTTATGGGTGTGTTTTGCATAACGTGCAATAAACCAATCAGAGTCTCATCTCCCATTCCCTTTAAAAGCCAGTTGTGTTTGCACTATGGCGGATTCGCTATTTACATGGTAGAATTTGTGAGCAGAAAGAATGAAGGCTTCTCAAGAATATAAAATGTTTGTATGCTGCTGTGCGTTCCTGTGTGTGTAATAAGCAGAGTGTATGCACGTTGTTCATCCACCTATAGGCGCATATTACTAATGCACCTTTTAAATAACACAAAATACTGCGTTTTAAATTGCCATTAAACAGCAACACGCCAGCAACGAGCCTGAACACACCTCATTTTCAGACCAGACCGTCCATGAGCGAACAGATGGGAACGAGTGCATTTGGTGTTTAAACAACGTGGCGCCGGAAGCGAAATTGATAACTGCGTCGGGCTGAGTTAGCAAAAAACACTTGAGTCACGCCTGCCGTCATGGCATTACACCAGGACTATGATAGGTCCCTCAATTGCTGATCCATGCATTTAACCACCAACTTACAAAACTCCATAATGATACTTAATGCTACTGGGATACATCCAAATGCTTCTGAGTGCCAAAAGGTCAAAAAGCATGCACTTTTGAGGAGGCTGGTGATTTTTGGAGCGGAATGGTTTACCACATTTGAAATATGGCTTTTTTTTTATTTCGAATGTCCACTTGTCATTTATAATATTAATCTTTCCAAGATTTCAATGTCATTGGCAAATGCAGACCAACACAAAACAACATAAACTATTTATTTATATATGCATTTATGTTTATTTTCATTATAGTCCTTTTTAAGTCATTTGAAAATAATTGTGCATAAATTAATATTTATGAGCTAAGTCCCTTTGGATCTTCCCCAAATGTTTACAAAGTGACACATGGATATTACTGTGACTATGATTGTGTTCATTTTTGTATGTAGGCTTTTATTTCTTTAGTAAAATACTAGGTAGGCATGTCGCGATAGTCAATAAATCAATTAATCGCACGATTAAAAAAATGAGCTCGATAATTTTTCCGCCCACGATAATTTCCAATTGCATGCTTGTTTGTTTTCCTCGTCCCTCTCGTTGACTGCGCGCGCGCGCCAATCGTTTGGGGAGATGTTTATACTCGACCCGCAGACCGGGTGGCGGTGTTATGAGACGTCATGCTCGGCCAGCTTCTCCTGGAGCTCGTGCTTCTTCGGTTGCGGAGTTGCACGCAAAGTTACAAAATTTGGTCTCGCGCACTCCACGTTGACGTTATTTTTGCTGCGCGTGATAAATGCAAGTTAATTCTTCAGTTCAACCTTTGTGTGCTAAAAAAGGCACATAAGGTACTGTAGAGATAGCAATACACATTCTCCTTTTTTTGCCAAATAAATGAAAAGCATGTCATCAATGTCTTCTATCTTGCTGTATCAAAATCTCACCTAGCTTTCCTCAGAGATGGTCAGTTCAATTTGTTTGAGCATGATTACAAGATAAAACTTTTTTTTTAATGCTCTATCCTAAACTGTTGATAATTAAGTTATATATCATATGCTGAAGTAAATTTCTGGAGTGTTAACGATTAAAACAAAAAAACAAAAACAAGAACCGCAGAGAACCGAACCGTGGGTTTTGTAAACCGTGCCACCTCTAATACGCACCTCATCTGTTGCAGTTTTCATCCATTTTATTTATTGTTTTTGGTCTTTTGTTCATTAAAGGCGGGCGTACACGGTGCGATTTTTGCTGTCCTACGAACTCGCAGACGATTTTTTTTTCTCGGGAGAAATCGCGTGGACATCGTGGATGCTCGTATGGTCGCGGCTCGCACCGTGTGAGAGGAAATACGAGACGAGCCGAGCACGTTAAGAGCACCTCCCGACCTTACGATCATTTTTAAACATGTTTAAAAAGTTCGGGGAGTCGGCCCGATTTTTACCAGCATATGGCTGTCCCCTATTGCCAAATCATGCACAAGCACGTCACATACGCTCAATCTATGACTATTATTAGCTCAGTGGCTGCCACATACTGCGTTCACACACACACACACACACACACACACACACACACACACACACACACACACACACACACACACACACACACACACACACACACTTTCTCTCTCTCACATGCACTCTTCTCTCTCCCTCTGGTTGTTTCGGTTAAAAGGAATGGCTTTTCTCTGCTTTTCAACAAATCATTTTCACACCTTTTTTCTTTATTTTTTGTATCTGAAGCTATAGCAGCAACATTGAAAGCTCCGGTGTCTGTGTTACATGAAAACTCGTGTGATCGCGGCCGGCTCGCGGTGCAAACAGTCGTGCCGTGTACCAGCTGATTTGATGCGATGATCAAATTAAATGACTCGTAGCGTCTGCAATATCTCACGACCTTCCGAGTGTCCGAATTCGCACAGTGTACGCCCGCCTTTATTGTAATGATTTATTGATTAATGATTTATTTATTGATATTTTAAATGTTTTCCGTTTTCAGTGTTAGTCTTTAGAAATAAAAGTTTATTGATCTTTGAAAAAATGTACCTGCATTATTATGCCATTATCATTATTTTAGATGAAAATGGTCTCAGAACGACAATATTATCGTTTATCGCAATAATTTCTTGGCCAATTTATCGTCCAGCAAAATTTGTTATCGTGACAGGCCTAATACTAGGCCAGTCTGATCTGTCTTGTCTATATTCTGAAATGATAGTGCGTATAAAACACGCAAGTCATGAATCATTAATAGGTTCCTGTATGAACTCTGAAGCTCTTTCAAGCTGTGATGGTTAGTTTGCTGGCTCGGTTTCACAATCATCTTTTCGAGACAAGGCCACACTTACAAGAGGAGAGCGTTTCTGCTTGTTTTGCCATTGAATTGTGCACATGCTCTCAGAGAGTGAGCAGACACACAGCTGAATAATGGATTTAGTCCATATAAGTGTGTGTGTTTGGTGGCAGAGGGGCAGGTAAGGGAAGGGATGCTGATATGCATGATTCATCAGTACATGTTTTTTCAAGGGAAACATTTTTTGTCTTTGTAATTTTTCATCAAAATGCAATAACTTCCTCCACCTTTGAAACAAATTTCTTCTAAACTGACGTCACCTAGCAGCGTGGCCACTGAAAATAATGCAGACTTTCTAAACTCTAATGGTTTAATGTCAATTAATGTTAATAATAAATATAATAGGTTATGGTAATACTATTAAATAACAGAATTTAGAAATAAGCATTACCATTGGAATACGTCATAAGGCTGAATGGTCAAAAGCCTTCTCAAAAATGCATGCTAGCGTTTTCAGGAAAGGAACAGTTCTTTCTCAATTCTTAGAATCGTTTCTCAAGCCCTGTATTCACTACAAGTCAGCAAGGAAGGGAAAAAGGGGCGAAAAGACTAAAAACCTTTATTAACTTTCAAACGCAATTTGCTGCCAATCACAATCTCGTGGGAAATATGTGACCGGGTACAACTGGTCTCAGAACAGCATATCAGATCTGCTGTTTTCTGCAGACAGACCTGACAGGTAAGGGACTTGCCAGAGCATCTTTTCTCCCTGCCCTGTCAGAGCTGGATGGTTAACGATACATGAGGGTCACTTTACTGCTGCCGGCCGAGCAGGTGAAGAGTACTTTGAGAAAAAAAAATTGCAGGACTGGAGACAGATGACATAGATTCATGCTAAAGTAAAGCCTTCGCTGAGGGGGCTCTGATGAATTATTCAGCGTTCCATCAGACGGTGTAATAGCAAGACCTACTAGCAAGCATCATCATCACAGTTCATGTGATATCAGGCATGTGTGAATTCACTCTTAGAAGACTCACACACCTTGAAGCAAATATTTTTTCTACCTTGGATGGTAAACTTTCAAATTTGATCTGGTAAGAACAACCCTAATGAAAAATAAATATGTATTTGAAGTATTTTTATTTTATGCTAAGCATACAACAAATACATTTACATATTTATGCAGTTATTATAAATACCCTGCAGCTGTACTTTTGGTATACTAAATTGATATACTTAAAGTCTGCTAAATTGGAACAACTATTTTGTACTTTATTTATCCAAAAGTAGTGCTAAAGTCCAATCAAAGAAATACTTAAGTATATCTGGCTGTGCTAAAGTATATGGGTAGACTTTAAATACCTATTATTATAAAAAATAATGTAATATTTATATCAGTAAGTCTCAAGCGATATACCAATAATATTTTAATGAATTTGTACTACACTTAGTATGACATTTTTTTTTTTAATTATGTATTTAAAACACATTTTGGTATAGGTTTTTTTCATTAGGGCAGAAACTAATAAAAGTGGTTTTCGTTTTTCTGAAATAAAATATATATATTAGATGAAAAAGTACTACAATTACTAAAACTGAAGTGAAAATAAATGTAATCTATATATAGAACTTTTTTTAACTATACAAATAAAAAATGCAAATAAAAAAAATGAAAATTATATAAAATATTAAAATTGAATTCAAAATATTAATCAAATATTAATAACACTGGTAAGACCGACAATATATATATATATATATATATATATATATATATATATATATATATATTCAGAATCAACAGCTATATTTAAATGACCATTATTGGAAAATATGCTTTTTGTATAGTTACAGCACCTCCGTCACATTTACAAACTGAACGTACATGCCTTGAGTCTACACATGGGCAACATGAGTGTAAGTACAGCGGCTATTTAACTCAACAAACGGCAGCAGTCAGAGACGCCGCTGTGGATCCCAGACTCCATAATTACTCTAATTACACAGAAGGAGATGCACGGCCAGGCTACAGCAGACCCAAACAACAACACGCGTGTCTAATAAATCAAATCATCATTATATATTTAAAACATTACTGTGTAGTATTATTTAGCACAAATCAAAGACCATATCACACCTTCCATTCATAAATAACCCTGATGTTGCTGACTAAATTAATAATGGCTATTAAGCTACATGGTGATCTCTTTTTTTTAAGGTGACACTTGCAAAGAGTCTAATATTGCTTTTTGAAACCTCAGAGATTTGTGAGATTGTGGAAGTAATTTGAGTTGTAAACTGTAATTCATGACTTTAAAAAATACTATTTCTAGTTTGAAAAAAAATTACTCCAATTGAAAATTTTCTAAATCTAAATTTTTCAGTTGGCCAAATTGAAATTCTGTGAATCGATGCAATTTTAATCACAGGAATTCAATTTGGCCAACTGAAAAATTTAGATGTGATCAGTCACTTGAAAATTTTCAATTGGAGCATTTTTTTTTTTACAGTGTACTACAGTGAGGTTTTAGAAGTAAAACTCAGGTCCTTTTCCTTGTAATATAATTGATTTTAATGATAACCTATAAACCTTTATATAGACAGACTGAGTTTGTTCATTTGTTGAAGCCATAAAAAAAAAATGTCTTCCAAAAAAACAACAACAAATAAACTTAAAAAAAAACAAATTCCAGGTCAACCCATGATTCTGCAGAGAAATTTCCACCAATCAGAAAATCTAAACACACAAATTGCACAAAAACAACTCTTAAGCACTTATCCGTTCCAGTGAAGCACAGCAAATCAGTAATAGAGTCGGCTCCCTATGCTGTCAAACCACTTATTTTTATATCAATCACAATCATTTTTATATCCAAGCATTTTATACAATTAAAGTAAAATATATCGTTTATAAATGATCAACATCAACATCATTTACCCATCCTTTTTTATTTCATGCCATTCACAATGCTTCATGGGTTTGTAGTTCTTATACTTCCAGAACCAAGGGTTAAAACAAATGCTAAAAACATTGGCCGGGATTGTTGTACTCTAAAGGCTTGTTCACACCCAGGACAATTAACTATAAAGATAACAATAAAGATCTAATTCTTAAAATTATAGAATCATTTCTATAACTATAACTGCACAGGAAAAAACGATATAATTGCAATCACATTAATAATGATTTTTTTCAAGCTGAGGAAAGATAAAAACATTGGCAGCCAATCAGAATCCACCCTGCTTAAAAGTGCTCAAGCATTTAAAGAGGCAAACAGTAAAACTCCAGTGCATGCTTAAAATAAACAGAACAAAATATTTTTCATATATAGTAATGTCAGAAAAAAAAGTACATTTCTGTCACTGGGGCAGTACCCTAATGGGTCCTGCACACGTGCAATTTTTCAAAATCCTTTGCGAATGTCCCTTGTCAGACTGTACGAACATGATATCCGATGTAAACAATGTCACACTGTAAGATCTCAGTTGGCATTAATGTCAGACTGCAAGATAATAAAGGCACACTAAAAACGGACGCGCACAAGAAAACTCGTCCGGAGTTTTATATCATCAGTGAATGACGTGTTTGGTGACAGTGAGCTGCATTACACGTGGGACTGAAATGCTGGCTACAAAGAAATCTCTAGCTCTAGTTTTGGTCATAGTTTGTCTTAAAACAACGAGATATTTGACTGTCGTAGTAGGAGAAGTCACACTGCAGGATTGTGTGCCAAATCTTCTGACACTGCCAAAATTTCGTCTGAGGTAAAATCTGATCGCAGCGCTCATTAATCGGCTGCCGGTGATCATGTCAAACTAACGACCTAAGACGTCAGATTTTAGCCTAAGATGAGAATAATCTTTTAGGATTTGCTAAATTTGTCCCAGGCGGACAAATCGTGGCCAAAATCGCACAGTGTGCACCCGGCTTAAGGTACAAAACTGAAAAGGTACTAATATGTACCTTTAGGGTACTAATACGCACTCTTAAAGTACTGATATGTACATTTTAAGGTACTAATATGTACCATTTAGGGGTAGGTAAGGTACAAAGATGTACCTTTTCACTTTTGTACCTTAGGGTACTGCCACAGTGACAGCACTGTACCTTTTTTTCTGAGAATGTATACTAACCAGATCTATCTAATCAGTCAAAAGAATGTTCTATTTTGACAAAGAGCTTGCCATCACTCAAATTAACAAGCAATGAATACCTCTGTTCCAGATATTATCTCACCTACTTCAAAAGTGTTCAATCACCAAGCAAAGCTTGTCACTGACAGACTGTCATTTCTCTGCTGTGTGTGAGAAGAGATGGAGATCTTTCGACGGGCTCTTGAAAATCTAAAGTTTTTCAGGCCGAGAACAAAGCCATCCGTTAGGAATCTCTTTGGTTAGTCTTCAGTGAGCAGATGGTTTATACTCAGGAAGTATTTGACAGTCTGGTTCACTATGTTTGGCTTACCGGTTTTGATGAGCCGCAATCAATGGATCACTTGTAAGGAAAAAGCACATATTTAGATGCTGGTTTCGACAAGGGAATCTAAGAGTCTGTTTCATATCAAGGGTGGGTCATTTGATGAAATATAAAAGACATCACTCAAGACAAGAAATTCCATTAGTGCTGAAATACTTGGACAATTTATTTGGTTCCTAATCAAACAGCACTGTGACCATAAGAGGCCCAAGGGACACCTCCATGACATTGTTAAAATGAGCACAGTTACGAGCACTGAGTTGGACAAGGGGCTAGTGCTAAACGACTAGGGAATATGACAGAGCTGAGGGGGATTAATTAACTGATCCTACATGCCGTGCGATTACTCTTCAATTTGTCCAACTTGACCAAGTTTAAACCATACAACTGGGACACTCAAACTGCTTAGTTTCAAAGACACTTTTAGACGAGATGATGGTAAAAACAATTGAAATATGGCAAACCTGGAGGCCTTTTGTGCCTTGTTTTTAAAAAAAAAAGGTCTCTCTCAAAGAATGCACTTTTTTAATCTGAAATTATTACAGTATTATTACAACACTGCAAAAATAGTTTTTCTTACATAGTATCTTTGACTTTTTTCCAGTCCAAATAAAATTCTAGCCTGGATGCCAGCCGAACTTAGCCCCGCCCACAATTTTTTTAGGTCGGGCAGTTCGGTCTGGCATTGCTCCATAGAGGAGTAATTATCCCCGAACAGAAACTGTTCAGACCAATGAAATCATCAGGGCGGGCTTTAGACGATGACTGACAGATGATCAACAGTAACGTAATCATGCACGTCATCAAAGGAGCTTGGATTATATTTACTCGAATCCTAAACGGAGAGCTTGTTTGTTTATGCATTCACCTTCACAATTTCTCTCAGAAATGATGATCATGTTGAGTAAGTACTCTGTGTATCATTAAATTATTTTATTTTTTTACAACACCGGCAAAGATCGTGTATTCCAGCCTGAAATACACGATCCAGCCTACGTGTGCAGACAGAGTTGCCAAGTTTTTACAACAAAACCCGCCAACTACTAGCCCTAAACAATAGCTTCTCGGGGGGGTTCTCCGAGGGAAAAATGGCATTTGGGGGGTAAAAAGTGTGTTATTTTGGCAAGGTTGTCTGCTAAAATTCGCACTCATGGGTCTATATATCACATAATAGTCGCTTCAACCCGCGGACATAGAAAACAACACGCTGCAAAAAAAATGCGGACTTGGCAACACAGTGCAGTTGAACTATGTTGACATTTGACAATGCATTGCTTCGTTGCTCTGATTGGTTGTAGGTCTATCCAACTGAGGTCTTTCCTGGTTCGGTTGAAACACGCCCCATAATCACAGCCCAATGGAGCAGTTTCAGACTCATATTCTGACTAGAATTGAGTATGACACGTCAGGCTATAAAAAATCTTAAATTAAGATGATTTTTCTAGATTAGAATAATGACAAGATCATTTTTTAGCTTTCATCTAAAAATGTGTAAACTAAGATGATTTTACCAGATAAGTAAAAAGCGAGCCCGATCACATGAAAAAATGTATTTTGCTGTGCATGAAATGTAGCCTAGACACACCCTAGCAGCAGCAAATCTAATCTGCCCGCGAGTGTCATCTAGCAACTCTCAATACCCAGCTGAGCTGTAAACACCAAGCTCTTGACAGGCCAATCACATCGTGTATAGAGTCGGTGGGCGGGGCTTAACATAATGACGCCAGAGTTGTGCTTGCGTGCTTCTAGTAAACACAGAACCTGGTGAACGGTGGTCATTCGAATCAGCTTTGACCGCGACTCTGGAAGACTTGGAGTTAAGCTTTTCTCTGAGAAAAGAACAAAGAACGGCACTGAAGTCATTCTTAAGAAGGGAAGATGTGTTCGGAGTTTTGCCGACCGGATACGGCGAATGTTTAATCTATCAACAAGCTCCGTTTCACCTTCATTGCTCTGGTTGGTGTAGCACTATCCTATCGCATGCAGAGGGAGTTTGAAAGGCAACCGTTTATCGCGCCCCTCGGATTGAGCTGTCAATGGTGAGTTTCCAGACCAAACATCTTGATGAAGGTCTGGCTTGTCAGGCTAACATGATATGCACAAACCCCACAACCCCTCCCCCGCACCCATTCTACCCAAGACTGCGAATCATGTACACGCCAACTTGGCTTTTACAATTGCATGTCGGCGTATACATTCCACGAAATTGCAAACTCGTACTATTGATACGCATTCTCATGTAATCGTATAGGTTTTTGCTTAAAACAAGCAAAATGATCTGCCAATGGGGTAAGAAAAATAATCTTGTTTCTGAAAAAAAAATTTAATCAGAAGCAAGTTTATTTTTCTTACCCCACTGCCAAATTATTTTGCTTGTTTTCAGCAAAAACTGTTCATTTTTATTTTATTTTGCAGAAAAGAAGAACAAATATGTACTTTTATCTAGTCAATTATCTGCATCTTGATTTCTAGATATTTGACTGGAAACAAGACAAAAATACTAAATAAGAAAAAAACATTTTTGCAGTGAATTCATTTTGTTCTTTTTTTAATATCTTTTCAAATGTAATTTATTCCTGCGATGGCAAAGCTAAATTAATATCACAGTACACAAAAAATTGTGTACTGTGCTAATTAACTGAGACTTCTTACAGCTCTTACAGGTTGTTGGCCTTGTTTGTTTCGTTGCTTCTATTGCTCTCCCCTTTTTTGTAAGTCGCTTTGGATAAAAGCGTCTGCTAAATGATTAAATGTAATGTAGATGTAAATTTTCACTATTGATACTCTAGTCTTTACACTTGTTTGATTTCATGCAGCGCTGCCCAGACTAAAAGGCAGCTCCTTGAAGCAGCGCATGTCGGGCAGAAATTTCCGGTGTCGGTGTTCAGTTTCAATGCTAAAGCTCACAAATCTGTATTTTTATAACAGTAAAAGCTCTTTTTATGTTGCGATGTTATATTGTCATGTTTATTAAAATCCAACTGTTAAAAAACATTGACCCCGCTTCATTGGTATTTAAACAGTTTAGGTTTATGTTAAGTTGAACTTTGTTCTTGTACAAACAGATGCTGTATTAAGCATTACCATAAGTATTAAATCAAAAAATGTATCTGAAACATCTATGTATTTGACAAATATTGCATTAATTTCACTTCAACTGTGATAAAGTATGCAAACACAGTGCAAGCATCACTATGGGAAGCAAAAAGTGTCTGACTTTACATCTCTGTTTTCAGATCTTCCCCGACTGCAAGCGCCAACTGGGATGTCGAAGACACCTTTTATATAAGAAATTGCGAATTAATAAATAAAAAAAAACTATTATTCAACAACAATCTATAAAACTGCCGTCGAACTGTGTCGTGGCACTTTCAATGCTTGTCACTTGTTTGCATTTTAGACACAGAGGCAGCAATTTAACTGTGATGGTGGGCCACTGATAACTGGATCTGGGGCCATGACTATGGTAGTTTAAAGATGGAAGGTGAGCAAAAAAGATGACAAAGTGCCTATGACCTGTAATTTCCACAGTCATCAAATATCCTGAGCCCTCACTGTTGCAACTGCATTCCTGTATTTGTGCAGAGAAGGATATCAATCAAACTACACAGGCACTCTTCAGGTAACCACAACACTAGGGCTGTCACATACTACAATTTACTACAGTATATCATGATTTTCACACTGCCACACATTCTTAGGAGATGTGACAAACCTGACACATATTTTAGTATTAAGCAACTTGGCCCATCCAGATGAATGCAGCGTTAACCAATCATAACAAAGGTTTAGAGAGAGGGCGAAAAATATATAGAGCAAAATGTATAGAACAAATAAGATCTGTTTTGACACAAGAAACTGTACTAATTTAGAAAATCCACAAGATTTTGTGAACAAAGTTAATATTCCTATATAAGAGAAGTGTTTGCTCACCTTGTATTTGCTGCTGTCCCATACGGGGTCTCCCTCCCTGAGCCAGCTGACTGAAGGTTTGGGATTCCCGAAGGCCGTGCAGCTCAGAGTGATGCTGCCCCCCTCTTTGGCCTCCACATACTGCGGTGGCGTATCCGTGAAAGTTGGGGGAGCTGTGACACAGAGAAACGATGAGAAAAGTCCCTATCTGTTCTCCATTATTGCCTAAAATAAATCAGCCTTCCAATAACAAGGCAGGTTCATTCATAACAATATTATGTCCTGTGATATACGTGTCTTTTACAGACCCTGCTAAAGCATGACTCATGCCTCATCTCTAATGAAAGTCATATGAGTTCAGAAAGTCATCCCAGCCATTAGCTCGTATATTTGTGAATAAGAGCGACTCCTGGTCATGGATCTCCCTCCTGCATACATATGCGGCCATTTATGAGCTCTTAGTATACAGTATATGAGCTCTCTGGCTGGCACCTCTCTCATTGTTAATAAGTCTGCTCCTGCCTCAAGGCCAATGCTCCCCCAGCCTTGATTTAGAGTAAAATTTCACTTTCATCTTCTATAAATCAGGTTGGGGAAGGTTTGGCCATGCCGTCACGCATCACATGGCCAGCAGTGTAGATGTATAAATAATAATATCAGTAATGGGCTGGACAGGGCACAGAACCAAAAGGCAGATCAGGAACAGTTCTTCACAATTTAGCTTACTCTTTAATAATGAAAGGTTTGAAATTAACTCTGGTCACACTTTAGTTCAGGGTTCAATTCTTACTGTTCACTAACTATTATCTACAACTTTTGCTAATTAATAAACTCCTAATTACTGCTTATGAATAGTTAGTAAGCTAGTTGTTACATTTGGGTATTGGGTAGGATTAAGGGATATAGAATATAGTCGTACAGAATAAGGTATTAACATGTGCTTTATAAGTACTAATAAGGGAGACCAGTTAAAATTACAACTAATTAACAACCTGGCCCAAATATTTTATTCTTTAATATTTTGTAAATAATATTAATTTTGTAAAATTAATCTGTGACCATTTATATAACAAAAATGACTATGTTGCATAAATATTATCATAACACATATATATTAATCGCAATTTATCGTACAACACGGGTGCGATTAATTGCGATTAATTTTTTTTATTATTGACAGCCTTTTATATATATATATATATATATATATATATATATATATATATATATATATATATATATATATATATAAAGGTCTATATATTATAATTAGTTTGTTCATTTGGGACCATTTATATCACAAAACGTATGGTATGGTTGGTATGGTATGGTTGCCTGCTAAAATTCGCACTCATGGGTGTATTTATCACATAATAGTCGCTTAAACCCACGGACATAGAAAACAACGCGCGGGGAAAAAAACGCAGACTTGGCAACACAGTTGAACTATGTTGACATTTGACAATGCGGCGCTTCGTTGCTCTGATTGGTTGTAGCTCTATCCATTTGAGGTCTTTCCTGGTTCGGTTGAAACACGCCCCATAATCACAGCCCAATGGAGCAGTTTCAGACTCATATTCTGACTAGAATTGAGTATGACCACGTCAGGCTAATATACTGTATATTATATTATCCTCTTAAAATCCAGGACCATTTTTGGGATTTCCGTCTGGATTAGAAAAGCTTCCCATACACACATACAGTGGACTAAGTAAAAAATGTTGGTGTCACTTTACAGAAAACCCTTTGACATTACATAAAACACTGCTAGAAGTTATAAACATGTAAGTATGTGTTGTCTAAGCTGTAATAAACCCCCAAAGCATCAGGTGCTTTTGAACTATTATAATTTTTTTATAAATTCAGTTTTGAAAGTGTGTAACTCAGGCCCTGTGTGCTCTAGGAATCTGCAGACAGTTTGGGCTGTTTCCACTAAATTCCAGAAAATAGTGGAAAAAAAGAAGTTTGTCTGTGTCATGTTGTATGCAAGATTTACTCAAATGGATCTAAAGGGAGGACCCCCCCCCCCCCCCCTTCCCCCACTACATCCTCCACCCCACCATATACAGTGGTATAAATCCAATATCCCAGTGTCATTAAATTAATTTAATATGCTGGAAATCGCCCAAACCAAACCAAAAAAAAATCAAAAAGTGTCTCTTTTTGGGGGTTATTACAGCTCAGAAAACCTATAATTCCATGTTTATCACTTTTAGCAGTGTTTTATGTAACTTCAAAAGGTTTCCTGTAAAATGACACCAACATTTTGAAATTAGACCACTGTATGTATGTATGGGAAGTTTTTCAATTTGGGTAGGTCAAATCCAGGTGGAAATGGCACCAGAGTAATTTAGTGTAAATGCTTTACTTTGCTTAAACATATCCCAAAGTGATGCATATCTCCAGAAAGTAGAGAGACTAAGCTTTGGTACCACATATGAGGTCAGAGTTCCTCCACAGACATTTAAAATTAAAAGTATATATATGACGATGTCATTCTGGACCCTGTACAGGGTCCGTGGATTTTAAGTGGTGTAATATAATATAATGCCTCCTATGTAAACTGGAAGGGCAATTGCTGCAGAAAACAGGGCTATCAGGAGACATGAATATGAATTAAAATATAAACAAAACTCATTAGAAACATTCATGTCCATGTGTGAGATTGCCTGGTTGCAGCATGTGGCTCAATGCATCTCCTGTGTATGATAACTTGAAATGGATTTTATAGCTTTGTTACACTCGAGGGAGAATGTTGTGCTACATGATCTGCATTTCACTCAGAAGCATCCAAATGTTTTCATGACTGTTTCATAATTGTTCATATTTCTTACTGCATCTCCAAAATTAAAATGATTGTGTCTCTCTCTTGGAATTACTTTGGTGGCTACTCAATTATTTCTAGGCACAGTGACAGACAGTTGTGTGCAGAGGATGACAAAGGAGCATTAGGGAGAAAAGGTTTTTTCTCAGATGTGTTCAAATATTTAAGTCAGCACTGTGACACGAAGGTCACATTTTAACACAGATCACAGGAACATATTACTTTACAGGAACACAGATGATATGGGGTTTGGTGATATCTCTGCACTTAACAGAAACCTGGACTGAACCCTTCTCAAGCTGAGCATATATTATACATAGCTCGAAATGTCTGTGAAACAACAGAGCAAACCACCTTGATTCTAGGCTGGTTAAAACCAGACCATTCTCAGTAGAGTTATGGTCTAGTAAAGCTTCATAGACAAATAATTTCCAAAGGGGCAAATCAATCACCAACAGACAATGACGAATGCAAAGCGACGGAGAAACATCTGAGACATTCTCTGTTTGTGATTTCGAGGAAGATGTTGCAATTGTTTCTGACGAGTTTTTCCGTTGTTGTAAAAGAAATATGATAATAGCTGGTGTCCACCTCCACTCAGTCAACCTTTTTGCAAAATTTGGAAAACCTAATAGCATCTCAAACCAACCGAAACATCTCGGATTGTTGGTTGAACAGAAAACATCAAGCTCTGATCGCATTTGCCCCCGTTGTAAGGCATTTGTATTCCAATTAGAACACGATTTGCAATATTTTGAAAATAAGATATATTGATAAGTCTTTATAAAATTGTGTCTCACAAACTTTATTCAAATTCAGTCATTTTAGATGTGTTAGAACATTTTCAGACTTGAGCATACCAGATCTAGTGTGAGGAAATAAGCACAGAAAGGCCAGATACAGAGCTGCTGTGTGGTGTTAGCACATGATCACACTCCCCATCATCCTCATTAAGTAATCCACATCTGGTAGCCAACTGTTGTTCTTTGCTCAGGTTTTAACGAAAAAGAAAAGTTTAAATCGCTTAAAACAGACGCGATAGCTGATTTCAAACGAGTGATGTTCCACGGCGGCATCCATCTTTGTAATGTTCAAAATCTGCTTCATCTTCATTGCGCTGTTGTTTTCATGTAAAGCCCGCCCTAACGTTTCTGAATGGTGCCGCAATTTTGACGGATTACAAATGGGTTTGAATGGGCCAGACCTTGCAGAGCAAATCTAAATTTGCCAGAAGTTGTCTGGGTTTTCCCAGGCTACCTTGATTCAGCATTCTGGATACGATTCAGCATTCTGATTATAATACTAATTTGCATACCTTTCAACTTGTCATACGCATTTTCAGCACTGCTTAATTTGACTTAATTAAAACTTAAACGTTTGTAATTTTTTGAAGGAACCCCCAAGATCTGGTGGTGTGCTGAAGGCAAAATATCTGAGGCCAGCCGCTAAGACATCTGTGCAAAACATGCCTCCATCTGCTGCTAGTCTCTATTTACTGCCGTACACACCCTGACACACTGCTGACCTGCGATGTTGATTAAACACACACACACTCAAGAAATGCTGAAGGCACAGGCACACTACAGGCTAATGAGAAGAATGTGACTAAAAAAATATAAAAAAAAACACCCTCATCAGTGGTTCTCTCATGTATTACAGTCATTGAAAGCAGCTAATTGATAACGTCTAAGTTTGCCTTTGCTTTTCAATCTATGTTGCCATTAGTGACAAAAAATT
This sequence comes from Pseudorasbora parva, assembly GCF_024679245.1. Lineage (NCBI taxonomy): Eukaryota > Metazoa > Chordata > Actinopteri > Cypriniformes > Gobionidae > Pseudorasbora > Pseudorasbora parva. The sequence goes on from NC_090189.1 coordinate 22,484,785, forward strand.
CAGGCAAATCCCATTGACATTAGCTAAATGCCTGCTAAAGCATGCCAAATGAAGGGAGAGCAACTGCCCATCACCGGCTGTGTATACAAATCACATAGAATATCTCAACAAACTGCTGTGACCTGCTCCAACTAGTACTGTGTGATTTAGTGAATAGTCACTATATGTTTAAGACTTTTATTATGCCAATATGAAATTATTGTTGATTCGTTTATTTGGCCATTATGTTTTTGGAACTGTATTGGATCATTAAAATTCTTACAATTCGGAGAAGGTTAGTATTTTTGTTAAGGGGGGGCATCCCCCTCCAAACAGTTCTCATCCACGCTTGAATATTTTTACACTGTAAAATGGCAAAATACAATGCTTTTTTTTACAATTGTCTTGTGTTTTCATGACTCTTTAGCTCCACCCACTGCACGCCGGCACAAGCTCTGGTGTTTTCGGAAAGAATCGGTACAGCGTTAGTCTGGCTATCACCAGACAAATGACTCTGACAAACAGTTCAAATGACTCTGACAAACAGTTCAAATGACTCTGTACGCAATTGGATAGTCTTTCAACTAATCAGACCACGAGAGGTGTGTTCAACAGGCATCAAAAGGCATTTTTCTTTTTCTTCTTCCCTTTTCTGTTTTTTGTTACTCGAGTAATATACAAATCTTGATATTTAGGGCGTTTTTTTGCTTTTTTTGCGTTTCTTTGCCTCTTCTTGACAGATCGCTACCTGTACTCCTGAGTTGTAAGTCACTTTGGATAAAAGCGTCTGATAAATGCATAAATGTAAACATATATCAAACCATCGCTTCTCTATCCGTCATTGTGTTAAACCTGTCAATATTCCGCAGGTGGATAAGCCAGTCTGTGAATGGTTCCCGCAAAATCCTCTCCAGTTCTGTCAGGTTGGATGGTAAACATTGGTGGAGAGCCATTTTCAGGTCTCTCCAGAGATGCTCAATTGGGTTTAAGTCAGGGCTCTGGCTGGGCCATTCAAGAACAGTCACAGAGTTGTTGTGAAGCCACTCCTTTGTTATTTTAGCTGTGTGCTTAGGGTCATTTTCTTGTTGGAAGGTGAACCTTTGGCCCAGTCTGAGGTCTTGAGCACTCTGGAGAAGTAGTCGTCCATATCCCTGTACTTGGCCGCATTCATCTTTCCCTTGATTGTAACCAGTCGTCCTGTCCCTGCAGCTGAAAAACACCCCCACAGCATGATGCTGCCACCACCATGCTTCACTGTTGGGACTGTATTGTACAGGTGATATTTTTCTCCACATACTGCTTAGAAAATAAGGCCAAAAAGTTATATCTTGTCTCATCAGACCAGAGAATCTTATTTCCCACCGTCTTGGAGTACATCAGGTGTTTTTTCGCAAACTTTCATGTGTCTTGCACTGAGGAGAGGCTTCCGTCGGGCCACTCTGCCATAAAGCCCTGACTGGTGGAGGGCTGCAGTGATGGTTGACTTTCTTCAACTTTCTCCCATCTCCCGACTGCATCTCTGGAGCTCAGCCACAGTGATCTTTGGGTTCTTCTTTATCTCTTTCACCAAGACTCTTCTCCCCCGATAGCTCAGTTTTGCCGGTAGGCCAGCTCTAAGAAGGGTCCTGGTCATCCCAAACCTTTTTTATTTAAGGATTATGGAGGCCACTGTGCTCTTAGGAACCTTAAGTGCAGCAGAATGTTTTTTGTAACGTTTTTTTGTAACCTCGCCACAGTTCTCTCTGAGCTCTTCAGGCAGTTCCTTAGACCTCATGATTCTCATTTGCTCTGACATGCACTGTGAGCTGTAAGGTCTTATATAGACAGGTGTGTGGCTTCCCTAATCAAGTCAAATCAGTATAATCAAACACAGCTGGACTCAAATGAATGTGTAGAACCATCTCAAGGATGATCAGAAGAAATGGACAGCACCTGAGTTAAACATGTGAATGTCACAGCAAAGGGTCTAAATACTTAGGACCATGTGATATTTCAGTTTTTCTTTTTTAATAAATCTGCAAAAATGTCAACAATTCTGTGTTTTTCTGTCAATACGGGGTGCTGTGTGTACATTAATGAGAAAATTTTTTACATAAATGATTTTAGCAAATGGCTGCAATATAACGAGTGAAAAATTTAAGGGGGTCTGAATACTTTCTGTACCCAGTGTATAAACTAAATATCATCAATAAAAAATAAAGCTGAAAAATAGTGTTTTTTTCTGCTTTGTTTCCCAACTATAGTACTAACACAATCAGGATGTGGTAGTTCACAGTCCTGCTGGTCTTGAAAAACACGTAACAGAGCTCTTCAACAGGTCTTCTTTATTACAGCTAACAGACAGGCAAACAGTGAGAGTCCTGGAATAGAACTGTTACATTTGCCAAACGATCACCTGCTCACCCTCTGGGCGCACACACACATTTTGTCTTTGACGCTGCATAATAATCCCTCCGATATTTCCAAGGCTTTGAGGCAAGATGACATCATCTTTTCGGCAATGAGCGCGCGTGTCAGCAAGCAGACAGTGATAAAATCACAAGCTCTTATCACAGGCACAGATTGTGAGAAGAATTCAGCTATAATAAGGCTCTGTGCTTACACCGGCCACACAGGCAGATGTTTAGCACACACACACACACACACACACACACACACACACACACACACACACACACACACTCACACACGCATTGCACCAGTGAGAGCTAATTGGCAGGAGAAGCATGGATAGAGGAGGCTGCATGGAGCTTGTCCCACAGGAACATTTTCATCCTGCTCTTCTTTCTCTCAGGATCCTGTACTGAGCTGAGCATCCGTGTGAATTCTGCTTGCTGGATTACACCTCATCAGATCACACAGCCTGTTTACACTCATGCATATACGTGTGAACCACACCAGCTGCACAGTTCTTGCCCAGAACAAGCCATAATGTAAATGAATGAATGAATGAATGAATGAATGAATGAATGAATGAATGAATGAATGAATGAATGAATGAATGAATGAATGAATGAATGAATGAATGAACGAATGAACGAATGAATGAATGAATGAGGAAACTACCCTCTGTAACACTGAACCATGAACTGATTTTAGTTTAAAATACATGCTATAGACATGCCATCACATTCATGTTGTGTTTTGGTTTAGTTTTGGTCCTGAACATGTTTCCTTTGTTCCCATTTTCCCTGGTTACTTATTGCCACGTACTAGTTTCAGTTTTTTGTTTAGTTTTTTTGCTTATTTGCCTCCCTTGTGTATTCAGGTTCTCATACCAGTAGCTCTTTGTTTGTCCTGCATGCCATCTACTGCTCCACAATATAGTCTGGTAAAGTTGGTTGCCAAACGGCAATCAAAACAGAAGAAGTTCTTTGTTTGGTGTTGATTGTCGTTTGAGTTTACTTGGGTTTTGTTTGTCATTTGACTAGTGGTTGTGGTTGTTTGATTTTTATCAATTGTTTGAAGTAAGACTGCTTTTGCTTCTGGCCTTACTACAACGACCTGCCAGAACGTGACATGCAACCTTCACAGAAAGCTACATTTTAATTTAGGGGATGCTGCTGCTGTTAAAGTCACATGATCTACTCAAGAGAATCAATGGAGACATTCGATAAGCATTTCAATATCATTATTACATTTTTCATCCAAGCAGAAAAACACAGACTCTGACAAATACGTACAGTTAGTTATACGTACAACATTTTTGTGAAGCTGTTTTATATACTACATGATAACTGCTTTCTCTCTGGTTTATCGGCAGTGCCAATGCAAATGTGAATGACGATCGTACACTCACACTGATCATACTTGTCAAAGTTGTAATGGACAGCCATGAATCATTGTCATTTTGGAACAAATTGTGCGTGTGTTTGAGTCGAAATTGCAATCTTTTAGCGATTAATCACGTAGCTCTTTAACACTGGTAACTAAAGTGTGTTTTTAGATCCCGCTAAGAATAATTTCTAAATGGAATATAATATAATAATATTTAACAAAAGAAACACACTTGAACAAAAGCATCCAATTGTAACGGTTCAAATGAATGTAGCTTCTCTGTTAATGACGGAAGATAAGAGGCGATTCAAAAAGCCAATTATAGCTGCACCAATGTGCTTTTCCACAAAAGGAAAATATATTTTTATATTTGGGAAGTTATGCTGATGTGAATATAACTAAATTGCAAGTCCAGTCACACATGGAGGCCATCGGTGAGCAAAACCTATTTTCTTATCTCTCAGACACTCTTGGTCAGACACAGATTAAATGTAAGCCGATGCATACTGAGAAGAGGGGAGCCTCACCGGAGGCTGAAAGAGAAAACTGAAAGCCTCGTAGACGAGGGGGCATTTCAACAGAACCCAAAGAGAATTGTAACAAAATAAAGAGCATCACTGCTTTTTCTGCGAGACTAAAACCAGCCCTGCTGTCCCTGCTAAAACAAGCACTGATTCAATTAGCCCACTTCCTGTTTCTCTGTCTCTTACTTCCATGTCAAATGTAGAGAGCAGCTCACTTCACTGCTACAGCAAGTGTATGTGTTATGTTTTCACATCTGCATATAGCTGTGAGAAGCATGTTTCCTTTTAGTGAATTAGTTTGTTAATTAAAATAAACAATTCATTGTTCAAACAACGTCACCGTCAAGTGAAACCAATAGTAAAATAAAGATCTTTATCAGTAGTGTTTTACTCAGTTACTGTATGTACAGTTAATTAGTGTCTATTTTCTATTCTTAATAGTTGTGAATATTCTAAAATCCTGCCTAGTTTTTTCTGCTTTCCCCCACAATAATAGTAACGTGGCAAGCTACAAAAAGTAGCTTCGCAGAAACTCTCATATAGACATGACTAATAAGAAAAGGTTCCGTAAGCCACTCTAGCTGTGAACTTTATTCAGGTTTATCTTTATTTATTCAGGTTTTAAGTACAGTGAAATTCATCAAGTTTATAATATGGTGCACAGTTATTTAGTTAAAAAATAATAATAATCTTGTTTACATTGTAGTATGCTAACAAAGAAGTGAGCCTGAGGTAGTGATTTGTAATATGAAACTTCAGGGGAAAATTTCACTCAGTTCCTATTGTGTTTATATGATGGTACAACTTTGAAACCTGCTACAACATGAAAGAAATCAGCAAAATAGAGCCGTTAAAGAGTTTAAAGGCAGATGGAGTGATACCCAAAGCTAATTAAGCACAAACATAAAAGCCAAAACCAGCCCCCAGGCCGCTATTCTGAAACACTAATCATAATGTGAAAATCCTCTTTATCTCAGCTGATGGAGATCTGGAAGATTCAAAAGCCTCTGGAATCTACTGGCCCCAGCTCCAGTACCGACTTCATGCATGCACGAGAGAATGATTCATGCCGATTTCAGGCTTTAATTCTCCTTTTTCATATTAAAGGCATATAATCACCTTACACACTTTGATCTGCTTACGCATGTAATCCTTGGTTTTTGTCCTCCTCTGTGTATCTTGTGTATATTGTTCATGATGTATAGCATATGTCTAATTGTGCAAATGCATTACAGGTTAACTCAACATGCACAGCACGCTGTCCAACGTTAGTACTCAACTAGTGTTTAAGACTTTTAAATGTATCCATTTTGGGTATGTGGCAGACAGGTCGAGGCCAAGAGCTGTGGGACCAGAGCAAGTCCGGTGGTACAAGTGTTAATGAGTGTCATCTAGTGTTGTCACGATACCAAAATTATGACTTCGATATAAAATATCCAGACTAAAATATAGATATATCGATACCACAGTAAAAAAAAAAAACAAAAAAAAAAAAACAAAAAAAAGATAACATAAGATGCTTAATATGACAACAGAACTTGTTATTATTCATTGTTATTTTTTACTAAAAATTAATGTGGCCAGCATGTTCCTTAGGGTTGGGCATCGTTTTGATTTGAACAGTTATTGATCAATTACTATTAAAATTATCTCACAAATTTTTGCTATCTCAATGTATTTTTTACAATGGGGTAATTGTGTTGCAATAGCTTACACACCGCACAAGAAAGCTTGATTTCGAATGGTAAATTGAATTTAAAAAGACGAGTAAACAGTAATAAAATAAGAACAAATAAACAGATTACAAACAATAGCACAAATAAATGCAATAGAATAGAAGATACAAATTAAATAGACTGCTTTATTTTTTCAGGTAGGTCTAACATTCAGATAAGAAACTGAATAAAAAAATGCATAGTAATTACATTTAAAACAACATTGGATAATGTTCTTTGTAAAAAATTCAATAGCGTACAGATGAAACTATTAAAGTTACACAAGTTGATCAATCAAGAGCAGTGTGATCGTTTGTCTTTTTGTAGTTTGAATAACAAATGACTGCGGTCCCTTTAAGACTAACGGACGCATGGATCCTAAACACTGTTCCTGTTACTCGTTCTTCCTGAACTGTTTGCGACTGTGTTTATGTTAATACTCTTCCATATGTGCACTGATAATTCTTTGAGTGTATTTGACCAATAATAAGCTGGAAAAAGAAGCAAATGTTTGCACTTGTATCATGTTAGAGGCGGCTTTATTACGGTAGGCTGTGTGTGCGCTTCAGATGTGAGCACGAAATCTGCGGGGATTAGAAGAATTAATTTATGTGCAATCCCGCGCGAAATTCAGACCGATCACACACTAACACTAACACACTGTCATGAGGGAAAAGTCCAGCAGAACGCGCGTTCGCCGTGTTCAGAGGTTAACCGGGCTGAGTGAGAATATGCCGGTGTGTGTCAACTCTCTTTCGGTCGGAGAGGAGAGCACAGCTGGTATCGATACTGTAAAAACTGTGAATCGTATCGTTTCAGATAATCCAGTATCGATACATATCGAAATATCGATATTTTTGACAACACTAGTGATGACAGTTCAAGAATTTCCGTGAGGGGCTGCCGCTTTACTTTGCAGGGCTCGACATTAATGCTTTTCCTGGGACAAGTGGATTTAAAAAAAGTAAACAATAAAGTAAAAGAGAATTTTACCTGCCCGACGGAGAAACGGATTAAAGGCAAAAAAATAACAAAAAAATAACTAGCAAATCCCCAAAATGCAAGAATGATTCTGCATTAATTTAGTGTAAGTGTCGATCGATAGTAGATAATAGTTTATAATGAACTGATGGTAATAAGGTTGCTCTGTTGATGCTCGTGCAGCCTCTCGAGGAGAAATCAAAACAAATGAGCGCCGCTCACACAGAAAAACTGCGGTTAACATTAAAAATGTGAAGTTTTTATATGTATAGCATATGATAGAGTTAAACAACATCTAACAACCACGTGCTGTTTTACTGAATACCATCATGGCTGAAAATGACAGATTTCATATGACTGTTCCATAAACCATTAATTATAAATCAATTTAGATGCAATATTGACTGTTTTTGTTTTATTTCAGCAGAAGAAATAGTTCCAAATAGGGCTGTAGCTATCGATTCTTTTAGTAATCGAATATTCTACAAATTATTTCATCAATTAATCAAGTAATCAGTAGGGCTGGGACGGTATGGATTTTAACTTACCGCGGTTAAAAAGTAAGAAATTCCCGCGGTTAAACCCTGATTCCACGCCCCCTGTTGCACGTCTTGTTGTGAGTGCAACACACACTAATCTTCTTCTACAGCTTGCTCTGTAAACTAAATTGAGAGTATAACTAATGCATATATGTTATTTTAAATACTGTCAATGCCAGATATATATAGCCTACATTTTAAAATAATAAACACTCAAACATCCTCAAGCATGCGTGTTTATTTTCCATCAGTGAAACAACACACTAGCCTGTAAGACATATAAATGATTATAAATAAATAATGGTAATCTTAAGGGTAGGGGTGTCAACAATAATCGATTCGGCGATGCATCGCGATGCGGGGCATGGAGGATTCAGCATCGATGCGGCAAAGTGCCATAATCGATTATGTCACTGTTTATTTTCTGGCGGACGATAAAGTTGTGAAGTTTCAAATACTTCCGGTTCAGGGAGAATAACAACAACAACAAGGAAGATGGCTGAGGCGGAGGGAGATGACCGCGATAGACGGGTTATTAAAAACGCGCTAACGACCCGAGGTGTGTAGGATTGTACGTATATATTTTTTGCACAATAATAAATTCATCTATAATGACGAAATACGGCGCAATTCACCTTTATTCCACAAGGTGGCAATGTCTGATACCCAATGATGAAGTGACGTTTCACTCATAGTTACTTCTGACAGAAAACGAAACAATAATTATAATCTGCAAAACTTGAAATGGCTTAGTGATTTACTTCAGAGAGCAAGTACTAAACACAATCATATGTTAGTGTCACTGTCTCTTGATGATGGATGTGGTCAAGAAGCTGTCAGTGATCAAAATATTGATTTTGAAGACGTTGAAAATGAGTTTGGAGAATATGCTGGAGATCGCGAATATGAGGCAGATGCTGAATATACTGGTAAACGAGCTCTGACGAGGTCATATGATGATGGTATTAAACATCTGCTCAAACTGAATCCTTCCAAGCTCCAAAAGGTAACGAAATAGGTTTTATTTTATTCTTCTGTAGCTGTTACTCTAAAATCAGGAGTTTTATATATTATCACGACAGGTAGAGGTCTATCCATGTTAAATATAGATCTGGGTCGCTAACGACCTGAATATGTAAGAATGTTTGGTGAAACAGTGATGCATTTAAGGGTTTATTGCATTTTATTTAATTTTATTTAATTACATTTTATTTTATTTAATAACTTTTATGTCAAAGATACAGGAGACACATAGCAGCCAATACAATCTGTTGTTTAATATCTGTTTGTATTGCCTCATGACTGATGAAAAATTTGCTTTGTGTGCAGTAGAATTTTGATGCATCATAATGCATCGTAAAATCGAATTGAATCGAATCGTTACCTGGTGAATCGTAATCGAATCGAATCGTGAAGGCAGTGCCAATGCACACCCCTACTTAAGGGTGTCATGAACTGGCTTTTTTAATTTTTTTATACTCTTGTCTGAGGTCAACTAATGATGTTTGTGTGGTTTTTACATTCAAAAACATCATAACCAATAAGTAATAGGCTATTTTCTACACTGGTTTTGAGGCTCTCTCCAAAATGCTGGGTTTTGATGGGCGTGACACACTGGAGACTTAGAAGTAAACGCCCACGGCTAGGATTGATAAGATTTGCATATTTAATGAGCTTAAGCTTCCCTGGCAGTACACATGAGAGAGGAGAGAGTGAGGGAGAAGCGGCCACCGGAATGATTTTCTCGATCACAGGGCTCGTGATCGTCTTTATCAAACAAACACAATGATTTATTTCTCATCAAACCGCGATTGATTGGACTATTATTTTTATATTACACATAGCCTGCAAGATCTGACGATATAAGTGCGAACCGCGTGCACACACATACCATATATACACACATGCACGTTCGACGTGCGCGGCGCACTTCGGATGTCAACTCGAGAGAGAGAGAGAGAGAGAGAGAATAGCAGAAAAAGAACGGAATATAATGATTCATCAGCCTGCCGGGCTTTGTGAGCCCTGGCCCATACATGTCTGAGTCCAGCGTGCTAAATGTATGCTCTGTTAGACACATACACATAAGCAAAACGATCTATAACAATGCAATACTATTACATATAAAAACACGTTTTACTAACATACGTGTGTTGCACCATTCCTGTCGGATCCAAATCCAGCATCTTTTTAGAAAAATTAAGTTTTATTGCTGAAATTGCATACATTAATTACTGTAAAACTAAAGCATTTTAATGCGTGAATGAGAGTTCTGCGCCTTTATAAAATCAAAGGATTTAGGATTTTAAGGATTTTTTAAATTCAAGTAACTCGAGGAATCGTTTCAGTTCCAAACAAAGATTCCAAGCAACAAAGTTCCAAACAGCAGAACCATAACATGTCTCACATCCAACAGTGTGTTCCAGAATGATTCAGCGTTTGAATGAATCGGTTGAATCAAAGATTCAATAATCTATTCGTAAACGACTGCCTCATTCTTGAATAAATCAGCCGTTTGAATGAATCGTTTGATGAATCAGCTCAATGAATCACTCATTAAGATGATCACTTGATGCCACCAACTAGTGGTTTATTTTCATGTTTAAACAATTTCCAACATTTCTTATTTGTCTATTCAAAAATACAAACATATTTTTAACATTAATATTAATATTTATGCACAATATTTATATGTTAACACAACATTATTTAATCCAGTTGTATTTTTTCAGTGTAAATCATTTAATTAGATTGGTAAGAGCCCTATAGTGTCTCATTTTAATTTAATGTATGGATCAAAAGTAACAATATAGAATGAAACCTGAAGCATAACCTATATTTCATAAGATATGGGTAAAAAATGTAATTTATAAAAGGTAAAAATATCACAAATATGCAGATTTAAATATGTCAAAGCTGACTGAACACTGTTGAGAATACTGCTTCAGAATAAATTATATTTACAACACAAACAAAAAAACAAAAACAAAAAAAACAACAACAAAAAAATCTAACTTTTTCCATTTTTTTTTTACTCTGAAAAGTGAATGACCGATTTACTTGTAACAAAGGACAAGCACATGAACATTTTTCATGAACACAAGCACATCATATTTTGAGCCCTGCAGTTTGGTTTAGCTGTTTGTTTATTTTATGATTAAACTTTATGTTGATAATTCGTTGGTTCCTGCCTCCTTCTTCCCTGAGTACGCGAAAAGCTGAAGCCTAAGATCACTCACCCTTCCAAGCCCTGCCATACAACGTCAGCCTTAGCGAATAGGGCTTACCCCCGGCCAAACAGGCAAGTGTTTCAAGCCAAGCTCCTCCATGCTATGAACGAGACTGGTCCAGATCAAGAGGCTTTCCGTGACCGTGAAATCCTATAGCAGTTGCTGTTGTCTGCTGCTTTTAATTAGTAAAAAAAAAAATCAATAAAAAGGGATGTTGTTCAACCATCAAATATTCTCTCATGTAACACATTTGTCAATGCAATGAGTGAACAGACTGGAAAAAAGGCAGTAAGTCATTATTAGTAAGAGTAGTGCATTATTGCACCACTCTTACCACTATGACACCCAAGGGGCTGGTATGCTATCAGCACCATTTACACCAAATGACAACACACCAAAGGCCATCCCTCAACTATTGAAAACTGAACAACCAGGCCTGTCTGCTTCCTGTAGCTAAACCCACACTTTTCGATTCGGTAACAAACATGCTGCGGGTCAACAGACTGTGGTAATCAGAGCTGCAAATATCTTTCGTGTCAGTTCTAGAATTCAGTGCCTACCACTGCGTTATCGTTTAAAAGTCTTCATCTCATGCCATGATGCCATCTGCAATGTTTCTGAAGCATATGGCCTCCCGTTGCAGAGTTTCCAGCACCGACATGAGATTGTGAGGCCATCAGGACCACTGACAGCTCCCTGGGCCGCATGAATCAGCACCACGGACAGCTCCCTGGGATACGCACATCAGCACCATGGAAAGCTCCCTGCAATGACTCTGCTACAGGGTCAGTACGACTCACAAACCTGATAATGAGACAATTACAATGGCAGCATAAGCAGCAGGATTGTTTGTCTCTGTAGTTTTATCTGGGTTCGTGCCCTATCTGAAGAGGCCGCAACTTCATTCGCTTAACAAGCTTTGTGGAAAAGAACATTTGTAATGGCATTATCAAAATTGCAGTTCTGCACACATAAGCCGATTGATATATAATGGTGCTTTTTTGAACTATAACTTCTGCGCTGTGGATAAATTCACCTGCATGAAGAAGTACGAGCCTTTTATATCACAAGTCTCTAAACCAACAATGCACACTCTTAATTAAACACAATGATGTCTAGCAGGCAATTAGACCTGTTTGAAATGACAATGACTTCATCTTTTAGGCTGAAAATAAGCGTCAGAATAACAACCCCATCCTTGTATTCTTTTGCATTGCATTTCAGGCAACATTGTGGGTACATTAAGTCACTTCAAATTTTTAATTTTATTTAAATATGAATAAACTATTATATCACTAAGGTTAATTACTCTATGCTATTCCATTAACTTTAGGTGGATAATTTATTTAACATGCTATATTTTTTATATAAATAAATACAGACACACCAATTTAAACGTGTGACTATTAAAATGAATAGAAGTCAAAAACTTTAAAATAGGTTAATCCTTAAAATGTCAAACCTTAGATATTTCGGTGAGTCTGTGGACCTTTTGGCTTGATTGCATTGACAGCAAGTCATCTGCCAACAGCAATCATACAATGTCAAAGCATGAGAGCAGAAAATGCAGTACAATTTTTGGACTGCCCCGAGACTATGCAACAGACGTTCTCTCCTGATGTGGGTATCCCATTAAATCCCACAGGATTAGTGCTAGCTCACAGTCAATTTGGAATAGATTTAACCGTACCGCTCTCCTCTCTGACCCTGCCATAAGGATCTGAGTATTAAAACAGACAAGATGCTCTCGACAATCAAACAACCACTCTCACCTTGTCGCCAGGATGTGACCTCCTAGCTTCTTAAAGTCTAGTTAATAGCATTAACAATCACTAGGTGATTATTTAATAATAATCAAAGATAAATGGTGTATCCTCCCTGTCTACCTCACCCTAGAAAAAGGATGAACTGCAGCTGTCAGTCAAACTGGTGGGGGCGGGGCCTGTACTAATGATGTCCAATAAAAACACTCTTAAGGTTGAGCATAAGAGCGAGTGAGGGATGTTAGATCAGGTGTGACAGGTAACCACTTATCAGAGAATATATGAGTCATTAAAATGTACTTTATGAAAAATTGAAACAGTTATCCTAATGGTTCGAAGCTTTGGGAAGCTGTGTTTTGAAATCGTCCATCGCTGATAAGTTGTTATTTAGGTTTTTTTGCACACAAAAAATATTCTCGTCGCTTCGTAAAACTATTGTAGAGCCAATGTAGTGAGATGGACTTTGTAATGACATCTTTAGTGCCTTTTATGAGTCTTGAGAAAGAAAATGACTTTGGTGTCAATGAAGGCCTTTCTGAGCCATAGGATTTCAACAAAAATATCTTAATTTGTGTTCCAAAGATGAACGGAGATCTTACGGGTGTCGAACGACATTAGGGTAAGTAAATAATGACAGAGTTTTCATTTTTGGGTGAACTAACCCTTTGAGGGGGGGTGAAACACTCAGTTTCAGTCAATCTCATGTCAATCTTGAGTACCTATAGAGTAGTATTGCATCCTTCATATCTCTGAAAAGTCTTTAGTTTTATTATATTTATAAAAGAAATATAGGCTGTACCGAGTCTTTCCGGAAAAAAACGAGCGCCTGGAGGCATATCGAGTGGGCGGAGCTAAAGAATGACGAGTGCGCACAAAGCGGTCCTCAAGCGTGAAAAAAAACGGAAGTATTTTTGACACAGAAATACTCCATCAAACGTCCAACATTAGTTTTTGAAACTTTGTCTATGTTTAGGATGGGAATCCAAGTCTTTAACAGTGTAAAAAGCTCAGTATGTATGAAACAGAATTTCACCCCCCCTTTAAGTGTTTGGACTTTGCTATTTGGATTTCAACAAGAGTTTTGTGCTTCCCCTCTCCAATTTTGCAAGAAGTTTAATCTGAAATCCAAAGGATTAGCGATAACCAGCAGTGGAGTGTAAATCTGCTCTAAGATCACAGAAAAAGCAGAGGATCTCCAGCGTTGCTCTGTGCTGGAGTTTTATTCTCCCCACACAGATTCAGCACTGCAGAGGAGGAAAGGAAGTTATTTAAAGAGTCAGACAACTAAAAAAAGATATTTGATTAACCAGAAAAGTGTGAACATCTGTGAAAGAAAATGTAGTTGTGCAATTGCATTGCTTCAGGGGGCTTTTTTTTGTGCAAATTATTGCTTTAAACACAAAGATGTGCACTCCATTGTGTCTCACCTGCATGAGTGTTAAACCTTGCTGCATTGATGAACCATCACATCAGTTCCTCTCCCCCTCCTTAGCACTTTTCACATGCACCTCACACCTCAAACGACAGAAGTGTGAGTGTGCACGCGAGAGAGAGCGAAAATACACCGGGAACTGTAAAACAACAGCTCTGAGGCACATAGCGACAGCAACTAACATGGAGCTAATATCTTTCCTAAGAGCCACTCATTCGCCGCGCTAACCGCCCCTTAAACGGCCACAGACACGCCAGCACTCCACACAATACCCTTCAGGAAACACTTCATCAGCTAGCCCTATGCATATATTCATAGAGGTATGCAAAAGCTTTATGCTTGTTGGTTTTTCTATCTTCGCACAAAGGCCTGCAGAAACACCTCTGAGAAAGCGGGAATTGTTAATGAGGTGTGAAGACCTGCCCGTCACACAGATGAGATGCAAACATATTACAATACACCCTAAAGTACAGTATAGTCTCCGGTTAAACTGGTGTAAAAGCGATTGCCGTGCTCTTGAATATCGTTGTGATTTTCCTAGCCCAGTGCAGAACTAGACAGATCGGTAGTGATCTCAAAGAAAGGAACACTGCTGATATTAGTGTGTTACTCACACAGGACCGCAGGGCACACGGGCACACACACATCCGCATGCGGCTGATAAACTGGCCTGTCAACACTTCAACTTGTGTGCTGAGCTACTGGATTTAAGACTAGCCACAACACAAATGGATGCACACACACAAACACAATGTCACAGTACAACATCAGCGCCACCCTGACAAATTCAACAATACAATTTCAACACAGCCTGTAACTGCAGAGCTGCGCAGTTTGGAAGGGGCATCTGATTTACGGTTGTTGTCTATTAGAAGAGGTTGAGTGTATATCACACAGAAATGAGCTAGAGTTAATGTACTGTAACCAGTTTGGGGATTTGGGTGTCTGCTGCCTAGGCAACGCAACCTAGAAGGCTGATGCGTTCACAGGAAGACTGACACTGTTGTAACCAGGCACGACGCAGCAAGGTTTTGTGTGGCCAATCAGATGTCAACCAGAACAGTGCGTGGAAGGGTTTTCTCTGTTTGAGCGATGTCACGCATTCACAAATCATACCCATTTGGACACATTTAAAAACAAATGTTCAAACCAAGTGTCATTTTTTTTAATTGAATTTATCTATTTAAAATGACTTTGTTACTAGTTAAACATTGTTTGTTTATTTGAAAGAACTCAAACCTTTAATTCAACAATATGTGAAAGAAGTCATTTTTATTTACGCATAAAAAAATGCAGCATTTTACTAAATATTTCTATATCAAATAAATGGTGTTCTTTTGCACTTTCTATTCATCAAAGAACCCTGAAAACGTATCTCAGTTTACCCAAAAATATTAAGCAGCACAACTGCTTTCAACATTGATGATAATAAGAAATGTTTCTTGAGCAGCAAATCAGCTTATTAGAATGTTTTTTGAAGGATCATATGACGCTGTAGACTGCAGTAGTGATGCTGAAAACTCAGATGTGCCATCATTTTTGCCATAAAGTTCAATTTTTTAAAAATATTAATAGAAAACAGTTATTTTAAATTGTATTAATATTTCACAATATTACTGGTTTTACTGTGTTTTTGATTAAATAAGTGGAGCCATGGTGAGATTAAAGGGTTACTTCAGCGATTAGCATATGGCTTTGTATCAGTAGAAACCCTGGAGTATATTCAAATTATTGTGCTTTCCCCCCTCATATCTCCCTGAGACAAGAGATTTATGCATTTTATTTCTATAAAAATTCCTCCTATGATGCAAATTGACGATTTTTGCATCATAGGAGGAATGTTTGGCCAAAGGCTAAAGACTACAGCCAGCAGAGGGAGCCATTTCCGCATGTTTTGAACTCGCGCATGGGGGATGGGAGATAACACTCAGCTTGCAGGGAGAGCTCAGCTGGCAGGCACTCATTTAAACGGAGCTATGGTGTGCAATGTAAGTCTTTTAACTTCTCAAATTAATTTCTATGAAAGTTAAGCTTGTAAAGGCATGAACTGAAACGCGCCAGACTGAACTCGCGTTGTGAATGTATGCCGCGAGTGTAGTCGCGATTACCTCAGCTCTCATCACTGGTGCAGTTAGTGCTCAGTGCTGTGATACGCGCGGTGACTCACTCATTATATTGAACAGACACGTTCAGTTTTTAATTGTAGTGTCTTCTCTAACTCAGTCACTGTAATCAAGTTGGTGGCGTTGGGGAATGGCACAGGGCAGCGAAGCATTCTGGGAATTGTAGTCTTTCATCCCCATGGGACAAAAATACATTTTCTGTCTTTTCTCAGTCTAGAAAGCACCAAATTCAAAAATAATTTCACATTTCTACTGCATTGATAACCCAGTTCAAATACAGATTCATCTTCCCAGCGCTGAAGTACCCCTTTAAGAGACTTTCAGAAACATCTTACCGATCCCAAACTTTTAAACAATAGTGTGCTTCTCATCAACAATAAAAAAAGCATAATTGTTTTGTCAGTTGGTTTAATTTTTCGATATTTAGACATTTTAAGTATAGCTGTAAGTGGCCAAAAGTAGCCAAATACTTTTGAATTTTGATACAAAATGTTTTTGGTGTAGATGTGGCTAAGCCACGAAATCAAACCAAATGCTGACTCACCATGGTTATTACAGAGAGTAACTTAAAGGGTTAGTTCACCCAAAAATGAAATTGATGTCATTAATGACTCACCTTAATTCCACACCCGTAAGACTTTCGTTCATCATCGGAAAAAAAAAATCAAAAAAGTCGTCCATATGTGACATCAGTTGGTTGATTAGAGTCTCTTGAAGCATTGAAAATACATTTTGGTCCAAAAATATCAAAAACTATGATTTTATTTAGCATTGTCTTCTCCTCCATGTGCCTCCAAAAAGAATCAAACGGTTAATGAATCGGTGAATTGATCAATGATTTGGGTCGCACGATCCAAACTGCTGAAATCACGTGACATTGACGACATTCATTAACCGTTTGATTATTTTTGGAAGCACATGGAGGAGAAGACAATGCTGAATAAAATCGTAGTTTTTTTATGTCTCCTTTGATGTATTTTCGATGCCTCAAGAGACTCTAATCAACCAACTGATGTCACATATGGACTACTTTGATTATGTTTTTATTAGCTTTCTGGACATGGACAGTAAAGTGTGCATTGACTGCATTATGCTCTGGGACTAAAATATAAAATATCTTAAACTGTGTTCCGATGATGAACGAAGGTCTTACGGGTGTGGAACGACATTAGGGTGAGTCATTAATGACATCAATTTCATTTTTGAACTAACCCTTTAAATAATAGCTTTCTTTTTATCACAACAGATCTGGTTAGGACACAATGTGACAACAAAGCTTTTGATTTAATTTTTGACCTCGTCAGCCTGATGTAGGCTCAACGCCCTCAGCCTAAAAACAAAACTAAACCCTGTAAGTGACATAAGAAGAAAACTGATCTTAGGTCAGAGACTCACCGTTGACTGTGAGGTGCACCCAGCTGCCGTTGTGAAAGGTGTGATACTGTTGCTCCAGCATCAGGACCTTGCACTCATACCAGCCCTGGTCTTCCGAGCGAACCCTCTCAATACGTAGAGATGACTTGCCATGCAGGCTGGCTCGACCTGTGGGGTTCAGAGGCACACAAAAGATGTGAGAGAAGCTCTGGAGTCCAAAACATAACTATAAATTAAATAAACAAAAAATCGTTTAGTTACATCAGATTGAGCCAAAAAAAAAACAGTTCATTTTCATTCCAAACGGCATTTACAATTACAAAACAAACAGATTTATAATTACATGGGAAATATGCTTTTTAATATTTTTATTAACCTATACATTTTATTTATAATCTTTTATTTATATATTTTATACTACTTTTTCTTAATAATTTCTTTCAAATCATAGCAATTTTGTCTAAAAATTTTTACATAAAAACAAAGAAGCTTATGGCCATTTACACATTTAATTCAAGTAAATTAAATCTAATTGTTTATCTTCACTCTTGAAATGATGTACACAGCCCGGATCCACAATAGCATCACTCATGAGTGTTGTTTTGGCGACAACAGTGTCAGGTCCAGGGGCCATGAAGGCTGAAGTGAGAGATGAAGTGGCCCAAAGTAATTTCTGAAACTCCCGTGAGCACATCGGGAAACACACATCTCTAACCACGCCAGACGTGGGCAAATCCATCGTGACACTATGACATAGCTGGCTGGCTGACTTCGAGGGTCAACCAGAGAGGGGATTTATGCCTTTTTTTTCTATATTCTGGCAGCAGTGCTGGACAGATGGCAGGAAACAATATCAGCACAGGCAGAGGGATTGCAAGACAGCAGTGTTAAAGGCTATTAAGGCTGTTTGTCCTCAAAAAACGTTTCTTTTTTTTTCGATAAAAAAAGGCATTACCACAGTCTGAAAAGAATTTATGTTCCCACAGGGTACAAAATAAAAACACTATGTAAATAAGATAAAGAAAATATTGCATGGGCAATACTTATACAGTAGAAAAAATGTGTGAAGCATGGCTTATATAATTTTTGTTAGAGGTTAGTCTTGGTTTGAAATAATGATAAACAATAATAATGTAAACAAACAGTTTCATATATTTCAGTCTTTCCCCATGTAACTAGATAGCAGGACTATTGGCGTGACTGGAAATAGTACACAATTGTGTCCATTGAGATCATCTATGACCAAACCTTGGGCGCACAATCAAAAAGCGTAAAAATATCTTACACACAGCAACTTCTACAAGGCCCTGCAGATGAATAACACTGAAGGAGAACCAGAAGCGAAACGAGAGCGGTCAAATGCCTGGCCTATTTTTGCAGCTGTAAGAGTGTGTTGATGGGACCAAGCGAAACAACGCTGACACGTGATGTAGGTTAAAGATAGTCCTCAGGAAGTGACACGCTGGAGGTCAATACAGTACGGAAGAACATTTTCCCTCGTTTTCTTTCTCTCTCCTTTTAAGTCGAAGGCCTAGTTCAAACCTGTATTTGGAACAAACTTTTTTTGAAGAAGAAGAAGAAGAAGAAGAAGAAGAAGAAGAAGAATTTTGTGTAGCAAACTTTTGCGTTTCGCATGACATGAGAGTAATGCAGTGTTATTATTGTCATTATAACTAAAATGTTTTAAATTGTATTAATTTGTTAATTGAAATTAGGCAAAAATAAAATATAAAAAATTACTACAAAAAAAAAACTAGGACCTACACTAAAATTTAAATTAAACATTATAATTATATAGTATATAAATAATAGACTTTAAAAAAAAAAATATTGACGTAGTGTCCTTTCTGAAGTGTAAAGTAGAGACAAGCTGGGCGTCACCATCTTGCCAGTGCGTCATCGCATGTCACGCCCGGAAAACAGAAAAAGGGGAAAGAGGCGGGATGTGGGCGGAGCTGAGATGATACAATGACTATAGACGGCGAATAAATGGCTATCCACCTCTCACTCAAAGTAACCGGGCCCTTAATTATGCAGAACTTTAAGGCTTTATATAATGTAAATGAATGAGTTATTAAAAAAAATGTACCCCCCTCACAATTGTCATGAAGGGCAAAATTAGCCGTATAGACCAAAACCACAATTTGTACCATATGTTTTTTCTGATGTAAATTTGGCCATTTTAACATGGGGTTTAATGAGATTCTGCTCTCTTCTGGAGCCTGTCTCTAGTGGTCAGTCAATGAATTGCAGTTTAAGTCCCTTCCGAATTGGCTTCAACAGAAACTGGGGAAGGTTGCCGCTTGGATCCAACCCACGATCAGCACCACGTGATCATGATTACATGATGTTGTATTTTGCAATGCTCGATCAATTGAGCAACGCAAAACCCAAAATATGATGCAAATAAAGGGAAACAAAGCATTAAAATGAAAGTGTCTTGTCAATAGGGGCACAACTTTAGTAAACGCTACTATGGGTCGTATAATGAAAGTGTCCTGTTGTCGATAGGGGTGCAACTTTAGTCAACTCCTATAGGTCGTATTTCAGGGACGTGACAAACAACCTATATAGGCGTATTGGTTGGAGAACATGTTGTTAGTATCACATGATGCACAACCCAAAGACAAAAACAAGTAACAGAAAACATTTTACAGTAAAGCAGCAACTCACATGATCTCCAGCACTGCAGGTCTTTTTTGTGCAATTCCTGTGTAAGTGAGACTAAAACTTTTAAAGAATCGCTATTTAATCTCAATGTAGCATTAATGAATAATACAGTGACTCTCAGATATGTGGTCTCTTTATCATCTCTCAATCTCATGCTTAGACAAAGGCCCATTAGATTCATATAGAGTCATTCGGTGACAAGCAGGCTTTTTGTGGTGGATATTAAATATCTATGCCTGAGCTATGCTGGACACACTAGTTACCATTACAGCAGGGAGAGTTGTCCCCGGATCTTACACACTAAGACACAGAGCTACTGTGGATGTGCTGAGTTGAGCCATTAGTCTGGAGGATGCGGTGCCCACTATGAGGCCAGAGGTCAAAGGAAATATGCTGCTGAATGAGACCACATGCCAAACCTCATTTACATACAGGTCATAGAAGCACACAGGCCATATACTGGATGCCAAAATTATGGATCGTGTTTTTGGATGCAGTCTCCATTGACTTATTGACCACTGACCCCGGTTATTCTCATTCCCGGTCAAGTACTGTGATTGTCTTAGTAGAACACAGTATTTACTGTGTGCATGACCAGATTTTCTTATATTTCCCTCAAACATACATATATATATATATATATATATATATATATATATATATATATATATATATATATATATATATATATATATATATATATATATATATATATATACACACACACACACACACACACACACACACACACACCTAAAGGATTATTAGGAACACCTGTTCAATTTCTCATTAATGCAATTATCTAATCAACCAATCACACAGCAGTTGCTTCAATGCATTGAGGGGTGTGATCCTGGTCAAAACAATCTCCTGAACTCCAAACTGAATGTCAGAATGGGAAAGAAATGCGATTTAAGCAATTTTGAGCATGGAATGGTCGGCCGGTCTGAGTATTTCACAATCTGCTCAGTTACTGGGATTTTCACGTACAACCATGTCTAGGGTTTACAAAGAATGATGTGAAAAGGGAAAAAGATCAAGTATGCGGCAGTCCTGTGGCCGAAAATGCCTTGTTGATGGTCAGAAATAGTGAGGTCAGAGGAGAATGGGCCTATTGATTCAAGCTGATAGAAGAGCAACTTTGACTGAAATAACCACTCGTTACAACCGAGGTATGCAGCAAAGCATTTGTGCAGCCACAACACTCACAACCTTGAGGCGGATGGGCTACAACAGCAGAAGACACCACCGGGTACCACTCATCTCCACTACAAATAGGAAAATGAGGCTACAATTTGCACAAGCTCACCAAAATTGGACAGTTGAAGACTGGAAAAAAGTTTGGTCTGATGAGTCTCGATTTCTGTTGAGACATTCAGATGGTATGGCTAGTATCCACCATGGATGGATGTTGAGATGGTAGAGTCAGAAATTGGTGTAAACAGAATGAGAACATGGATCCATCATGCCTTGTTACCACTGTGCAGGCTGATGGTGGTGGTGTAATGGTGTGGGGGATGTTTTCTTGGCACACTTTAGGCCCCTTAGTGCCAATTGTTTAAATGCCACGGCCTACCTGAGCATTGTTTCTGACCATGTTCATCCCTTTATGGTCACCATGTACCCATCCTCTGATGGCTACTTCCAGCAGGATAATGCAGCATGTCACGAAGCTCAAATCATTTCAAATTGGTTTCTTGAAAATGACAATGTGTTCACTGTACTAAAATGGCCCGACAGTCACCAGATCTCAACCCAATAGAGCATCTTTGGGATGTGGTGGAATGGAAGCTTCGTGCCCTGGATGTGCATCCCACAAATCTCTATCAACTAAAAGATGCAGATATGATATTTTAATGATTAACTTTTAGTGAATGTTAGATGATGTCAAAGATCATCCAAAGGTAAAATTAAGGGAAATTAGATGCTCAATTAAATATCCAAGATTGGTGATTGAGTCAAAATCTTCAAATAAGGTTTCAAATCATGTACATCTCAGGTTAGCAGCACCAGCAGAGCAACAGCTTTTGAGATTTTTTTAAAGAAATATCTTAATCTGTTAAAAAATATATGGCACTACACTGCACAGTGTTAAAAATCACTGCCGGAAATTCAGCTACGGATTCAGGATGAGAGAAAGTAAAATAAAAAGAAATCTCATTACCATTCACTGCATGTGAGTGAGAGACATTAAAATTGCATATCCTGCCTCAAGCCACGTCTGATAAACTATCACAGTTTCTTTGCTTTTATAAATCTGACATGCGCTTAAATTATGCCCTTTCTGTTTCCACTCCTTATCAATGATGTAGTATTCAATCTCAATTAGGAAAAGGGGGATCATATTTGATCTGCCTCACTCCACTCCAACCCCACCCCATAACCTCTTTCATCTGTTCAGCTGGTGCGTTTCTCTGGAGATCAGCCTCTCTTCCACCTGTCCACTGATCTAAACCGCCAGATCCAATGGAGCAAAAGATCAGAGCTTTCTTCAAACCAGCCTGCACGTTTCGATTCATAATCTGTTGACACGGCTGGCTCTTGCCCTGTGATAAAGCATTCAGCCCCTATGAGTGAGATTAAATAATGTGCTGAGGTCTGGACCTAGATGATGTCAGAGCCAACAGTGAGTGTCTCCATTTCAGTGGCTCAAACATTTGCCTGAACAGCCTGCTGTATATGAAAAAAATTATAATTGAAACGGGTGACATATCCAACAATTAGGTATGCAGTACCTCAATTTATTGGCAGATTACTGACCAAATTCAAATTTATCAAAATTAAATTGAACCTGACTTATAATATGGACCTGGGATCTGTACAAGGATTTAGGATCCAAGCAGCATCCAAAATAAAATAAAAAAGTTAAAGATAAAATAGCTGGAAAAATAGTAGGGTCTTTTTGTCATAGTAATAATTATAGTAGTTGTGAGTAGTGAGTATTCATGTAAATACAGTCTGTTATGTCTTAATTAAACGTAAACAGTTGGGAAAGAAATCGGATATGGAGTTATAGGATCCATTCATTGAGTCTTAAAGTGACAGCAGCCTAATAAAGTAAACCTGCTGCTGTCTGTAAACAACAAAAGAAACAAAAAGAAAAAATCCCTCTCTGTTCTTGACTGAATAACTTTTGAATAACTTTTAATTAAATTTTGTAATAAATTTAATTAATGCAAAGATTATGCAGTGTTTTAGTTTTACATTTGATTATTCAGTTTCTGTATTGTTTCTTACTTCAATGCTACTATTAAACAGATCTAATGTATACCTAGCTGAAAAACTTAAAGCACTATTTATATTACCAAGTTGAGCAAAGAGTTGCTGGTATTTCAATAGTTTTTTTGTTTGTTTACATTGATGTTAAAATGACATGTCATATTTGTGACATTACTGTTTATTTTCCCAGAAAGAATGTAAAACATTTTATATTGGTTATATCATTTTCAGTTTTTAAATGCATTTAAATAAAATTTGTAATGCATATCACATTTTTCTTCAATATTGTGCACCCCTACTCATCAGTATCGGCCTATAGTTTCTTGTTAAAATCTGTATATATTTTTTCGTAAATCAGTATAATTGAATTTGATTTCAAATGGGTACATCCCTACCTGCAATATCAACAAATTCTGTTAACATAAAGACTGAGACTGAGACTGAGATGTGGAAAGGCAACCTTTAAAGCAGGGTTCACATAAGGGTAATTTAATGAGAATCGCAGTTGTTGTGATGAAACAATCAGTGCAGTGTTCGAATATATAAATGGAGACGGTTTTATCTGATGAAGACTGTAGATAATGTCCTCGGACCAAACAGGCATTTAGTGTTCACTAATTTCATGTGACAAATCAGAGCCACATGAGGGGGGAAAAAAAGTTTAGAAGTGTAATAACTGGAAAAGGGAAAGAGACATTTCAACAGTATTTTTCTGAAAAACAAGGCCACATTTTTTTCTATGCCTTTTAATGTGCACATCGGTGCATGAAAAAGCTTCATTCAAGCGAAATGAAATAAAAATGTCACTATCAATGCACGTCTAAAACTAATGTCCTTTATTAAATGCAATAATCAAATAATGAATTAAATGACAAATGATAAAACAGTGGTTATATTTGAGGTGAATGACGTAATGCAGTGAGACAGAAATAATCAGGGCTCACCGGCGTACTCGGGGTCCACATGGGGAGGGTAGAAGCGGAAGTTGATGAAGAAGGGAATGGGCACTCCAAACTTGAACCACTCCACCACGTAGGGCTGGCCGTTGAGTGGGTGGGCCACGTCACATCCCAGAATCACGGTCTCCCCAGCGCGGGCTGTCACAAACTGGGGCTCCTCTCTGACTCCGTGGGCACCTGTGAGAACATATGGACTTTGATGAGCAATCACACACAGGCCTGTACCAACCACACACTGAAACTGCCTGGGTGAGCAATGATTCATCTAACAGCTGAAATTAGATTTTGGTTAGTAGGTCTACCATGGATCAGCAAGTCTGCAGGCTATGTGCTGAAGTTCAATTCAGCATAAATTAACCTTACCCGGAAATCTATTTTATCTCTCTGGAAACCGGAAACTGTTTTACTAATCAATATACACACTCTCTATATTGACACTCAATATTCACTCTCCATTTACTATGACAAATACTACAATGGGCTATAAAAGTAAATAATTGAAATGATGTTGTTTTTTGTCCTGCACTTAAATATGAAAGTCAAGGATAGTGTAGGATTTGAAAAATGTAAAACAAAGAAGAGTATTACAAAAATATAAGAAATATTTAAGATTCTATTTCTAGGTCACTAATCGTATTTGTGACACTGATCATATATGAACTTGTATAATCATATTTGCATTCGTTGTAGAATAAGATGCTCTTCATATCCTTCTAAAATCATGCTGAGATGAGACATAAAGAAAATCAAATGTAGAACAATTAAAATTGGTAGGTCATGAAAGGTTTGTCTTGCTAGAGTGAGAACAAGTATTGTTTCCACTCAACAACAAACATAGCGAACACAACGTCCGATTCAAATGACTCTTATGAACCGGCTCTTTTCAGTCAAAATGACTCACAAAACCATCTCGAAGCGGCTTGCAAGTTAGCAGTCTGAATCAGATTCACTCAGTCAGTGAATCATTCAGAGTGGTTACTGAGTTCACAACTAACTGTCAGTTACAGTTATGTCCAAAACAAAAAGAACAGGAAACATGTTAACTGTGATATGTACAAAAGTTTATCAGTCTATTGACTGACTGGTTGTTCATATGAAGATACACATTAATCACACCAATATTTCAAGCTTCTGAGCAGTCGTTTTATCAAGAAAATCAGACATTTTAAAAGAAGTTACGTAGCTCCTAAACGTTTCATTTTATGTCTGGAGCCTTAAATTAGAAAAGCATGCAAAAAAGATTTTTTAACCCCACACAATTTTCTATAGAGCAATTTAATCAATAAAGCAGTATCAAACAGACAGTGAAACTGCTATAAACATTTGCTACAGTAACTGTGTCATCCAAGCTTATCTTGCTGACAGTAAATAAATGGGTAATCAAAAAATGATAAATCAGATATAGATGACTAAATAAAAAATTTGCATTAGACAGCATAAACAATGACCTTGACTTAGGGTCACTGGCCAATGAAAAAACGGTATAACCAGCGCATATAAGAGTGTGAGAGCTTGCTTAAGAGGTGCCTAACATGACAGATAAATGGCTTAATCTAAGCCTAGGTGGACTAAAACTGATGTATTCAATGTGTAATTTCCTTTGTGAGGCAAATCACACATAAAAAGCAGGGGAATCAGATGACTTAATCAAGACTGTGATATTCTCAGCTGCCGCTTTCCCTCCTCCTCCTCCTCCTCTCTATGCCTGTAATGATGTGATGATGAGAGCCCGAGCGCCACCAGAGCGTCCCTGTGCATATACCCAAGACTCCCGCTGCACCCACTACCTACTGCAGCAGCGCCTGCTGATTGGCTACTGGTGACATCACCGGTGAGCAAAACAAGCCTTGGAAGGTATGACTTCACTGTTTGCATGGCTGAGAGCAACAAGCGGTTAACAAGCTGCTCTCTCTACTCTCCCCTCTAGATTTACTCCCGTTTACAATGAAAGACACAGGGGATTGAGCCAGTCAAACCACTTGAGCCCTGAGAGAAAGAGGATGTGCATTTACAACAGAGAGGACTCAAGCATTCCCTTCGCTAAAAATCCAAGCATCATTTGTTTTTGTTTTTCATAATTTTCTTTTGGTAGAAGACAGAAGCAGGTGCCCTTTTAAAAACAATTAAATAAATACAATTATAATGGTAATTAGGTTGTTAAGTTATTTAAATTTGCAATAATATTTATACATTATGAAAGCACTATTTTCGATAAGTGAATGGTTACGTTTTTCTTCTTTGATCAAGAAAATTTATAAATAATACTGTGTTAATAAATAAATTAATGAATAAATAAATAAATAAATAAATGCTATAAGTGTATTTCGCAATTAAGCTGCCGAATGATGTACCTATACATTTATTCATTTAGCAGATAGCTTTATCCAAAGCAACATAATGTTGCTTCAACTATACGCAGATCTACAAAAGACACTATTGTGGATATTCAGTACTACAAGCTAATCTCTATAAAAGTTTGAGGTTGCTGTTAATATTTATTATTAGTATAGTAGTAATAGTAGTAGTAGTAGAATTATTACCAGGTCTTGACATTCCATTTTTTTGTGGTTTTAAAAAGTTTTAAAAGCCACTCGGCATTTTCACCAGCAACAATTTTGACATCAATAATATGTGGAAAATCTGCCATATAGTATAGATATTTTGAACATTATCTCATAATTTGGCAGCAGGTATATTAGGCTGCTGTCACTTTAAGACATGACGCATCGATCCAATATACTGTTACACATGCATTTATTTAAAACATGACTGTGTTTACGTGTATACTCGCCAAGACAGCGTTTTGACGTTATTTTGTTTGTATTTGACTGCTTAAGGGTAATAAGAAATGAAAAATAACTCTGAGAAAGATTTAGTAATGAGAGGTGGCTTATGTGCACGCACTTTCAATAAAATCTCCAGGAACGAGTAAGATTATCAGTTAGATTTTATCATTAGATCTCACTGCAAAATGTAAGCCCTGTAACACCAATAATATTCATCCAGTGCAAATGAAACAAGTGAAGGGAGGCGGGTTAGTCTGTCAACTCATGTCAGAGAGCTGACAGATCGAGAAAGTGCAGCTGATATCGTCTAATCTGCAGAAATAGTATAGGAAGCATTTTAGATATTTTATTATGGATTTGTGTAAAAACAAATCTATATTTTTAGCTACACTGCATTGCCTATTTGCACTTAGTTTTTTATTTCAGATTCCTTTCTAAAAGACAATAAAAAAGATACTACATATAAAATTCAACCTGACAAAAGTGGCTAGTAAAAGTGACTGCATTACATGCAACCGCTGAAATATAATAATATGAAGCCCTGTTTATTACTACTACTTTGGCCATAGGTCATTTGGCTTCGGGTAACAAGCGAGCCAGGACTGCCAGAGGTGTAACCTAAAAATAAAAATAAAAATTACAAACAACAAAGAGAAATAATGCCTTTGGTAAAAGGTTAACTGGTTTTCAGTGTTTTGCAAAGATGCCACCATTTTAGCACAAGACTTGCATAAATATAATGATGAAGGCATCAATATATTAAGCATACATTAACAATCTAACAGCATCATGATCTTCACAGATCTTGCCCAACATTATAAATGTAACAGGGAGGCTGGGGGCACCGTACTTCCTTTGAAAATCCCACTTAGGAAAGTAGGTCAAAGTAACCCGTAAGTGCTCCGAGATTGTGAAGGATTTGATTCAGGACCGTGTGCTTCCTCTAAAAACACTGAATTAACACCCAAGGGTCATAATACTGCCAACTATTTCCACCAGAATCAATATGGCAGGACAAATGAGAAATCTTAATTAAAGAAAAAATCTATATACAGGAAATGCTCCAGTAAGTGTCTTTTCATCATTGTGCCAGTTCTAAAAATACTCAAATTAAAGGCTATTTGCTATTAAAAATGTCCTGCCTCAACAGTTTAGGAAGTCAATACATAAAAGAAATTAAACTAAGAGTATCACCTGTTCAATCTAATTAGTCTATTTTGAAATGTTGTTATAAAAGTTTGTTTTGCTCAAGAAAATTAATCAAGCATCTGTGTCAGTATCCGTGAAGTATCTGACTATTACCGAGGCAATCTTGTTGCATAACTTTTTTTGCATAAATTTGATGAGTGCAAAAAACACACAGCAAATAAACAGGATGATCCTGAGTGGAAGAGCCCACCGCCTGAAAGAACAACTCGACAAAAAGCTAATAAATGGTTTGTGTATAACTTGGGAAGAAAAGAAAAGGTGTAAAGACTGCAAATGGGCAAATACAAAGAAAACTACTAAAGAGCTCATCTATACAGTGCAAATTAAATGACATTGCCTCCCCTTGGCGAACAATAGACTGTAGCTTCCCCATTCATCTGCATCAGACGATTCTGACAAGGCTGATAAAATCCTAAATATCATGGTGCCTTTTAAAGCTAATGACACTCTGATGGAAGGGAAGGACTTGACCCAGTTCAGCTGGATCACACCAATCCTGTCATGGATCACTCGCACAAAACCCTCAGAGGTTCGGGTTCTCTGTGAAATGTGCTCTCTGTTTTCAAACAGCCCAAGTTCTTGTCTCCTCTAGCAGAGCTGCTCTCTGATGTCAGGTGACTTAAAACAACCATATGATTATAGCTGGAGCACAAATAACAGGCTAATAATAGCTAATGATTTTTAGCTTATGTTATGGATTTATTCAAACGGATAACTGAAATGTATAGATAACTGGAATTCTCTCTCCTTTATGACCATTTACAGTAACTATATTTATTGACAAGACTAAGTGCACATACAATGGATGCTATGTACACACCCACACAGAATCTGCAATTTTGTCATGTTATTTTATTATAAAGGAAATGTTCAAATGTGCAGAACTGATAGTTTACGTTAAAATGTATCACTCTGTATCATTGTACAGAAACCTTTTGGGGGAGGTTGATGTCTCCACATGACCCCCACATAAAGTCACCACATGACTTTAGTCCTTGCAATGCATTTGATCTGAATAATGAATTCAGTAATAGGATTAATTCAGTTCTCAAGTTCAAGTCAAGTCACCTTTATTTATATAGCGCTTTATACAATATATATTGTTTCAAAGCCGCTTTGCAGTGATAACAGGAACAATTACGTATTTCAGTTAAGTGTTGATTCAGTTCCGTTGTAAAGATTATCGATTATTAAGTAGTTCTGCGTGGACTGTTTCAAACAAAGCTTTTTGTGGTTAAAAATGATCCAAAATTAACTGTTGAGCAAGTACACAACAAGCAAGTGTTAAAAACCGCTTACCTTAGCCCCATTAACAACTAACTGTAAGCTTTTAATAATGTGTTATAATTAGAGTGGTGATTTCAGCGGGAAACTCAAGCATGCCTTTGCGTCCTTACGTCACGTCTTAAAGTCCGGCTAGTATGGTAACGTTAGTGGACCGCATTTTCTTACAGCTGCTGGAGTAATGATCATTTTAATGGCGGATTCCAATTTAGGAAGGCCCAAATGAAATCATGAAATCGGGGACGATTGCAGATTCACCCGGAGTAAAAAGCTAAAGATTAACTACTAGACTGTACAGAAATTGAAATCTACATAACGCTAATACACACTAAATAACGTTACATGTAACTTATACGTGTATTTTGCTATTAACAATTTGAGACAAAGTATAACAATAATAATTTGCACGGTTACGTGTGATCGTTGTCACCGTTGGTAGCGCCATTTATTGTAATGTTTTGTTCCCAAAAGTGGCAGACTGTCTACCAGTTTTGGGAACAAAACACGTTACAGACATGTACTTGCTTGTTCAGATGACATTTTCCGAATACATTCTTATTTAGGTTATGCTCCAAGACGTAGAATCTGTGATTCTGAAGTAGAGTATCCCACACCGGTGCTGCAGTGCAACTGACAGCAAGCTGCACAACCTCCTCAAAACAACAGATTAATCCGCGCAGAGGAGCCGCACAACTCGCGTACAGGTACAGATGATAACTCCGCAAATAAGTTTCAAACAGAGATGGCGACAGAGGCAAAACTAACACAGCTTGAGGTCCGTAAGATTTGTTTTTATCATTTTATACATTCATTTGATGCATTCTTGCTGAATAAATAAAAAATAACAGTAAAGTCACAAAATATTTCTATTTGTATTAAATAATGTTCTTTTGAACTTTTATACATAAAAAAAATCCTGTCACTGTTCAACACAACTAGGCTACTTTCAACATTGATAATAATAAGCACCAAATCAGTATAATAAAGTTATTTTTGAAGGATAGCGACACTGAAGATTGGAGTGATGATGCTGAAAACGCTTTGCCATCACATGAATGTATTTTATAATATATAAAAATAGAAAACTGTTATTTTTGAAATTGCCATATTTTAAAATATTACAGGTTCTACTTGGATCAGTCTTGGTGAGTGTAAGTGACTTGAGTGTTGAAAAGTTGAAAAAGTCTGACTGAAAACTTTTGAAGGCGGGTATTCTCAAAGCATTATAAAATGTACCTATACATACAATTTTTGCCCCCAAAAACTCAGTCTACTGAGAAGAAATCTAATGAACGTGCAAGGGGAAATTTCACATGAATTCTGTGGAAACCCACTGTTTTGATCTGTGTTCTGTTGTGGATTGCATGTGGGCCCAGTAATGGAGAATAAACAGTTAGTAAACAACAATTTTCAACCCAGTTAACCCTGGATTACTGTTCCTATGAACTCATAAAAACACCTCTGAATAGTTACAGTAGATGCTGCTTCTATAAATGACTATAAATTACTCCTAAGTAATGACCACAGAGTAAGATGTTAGAGGGGATGGACCTCTAATTGCAAAGGAGGAACTGGGGGCAGCGCATAACTTCAACCAGTTGCATCATGTGAGCAGAGTCCTTAATGAACACGCTGATTGCCATTCGTTAAACCTGCCACAGCTATATTTCAAGGTGGATATCACATCTGACAGCTCCTTAAATCATTTGACATGTCTGATTGGTACTTAATATTATCACTAACTAGTTAATATCATGGATTTACATCACATACACTTTTGAGGCATATTACACTATAGTATATCATAATAAAATGATTCTATATTATAATATGCATGAGCCATACTTATAAGGTTTATAATGTGACCCTCCTTACTACTGTTGTTTTAATGTCCCTAATTACCTCGTTTTGAATTTAAAAAAAAAAAAAGTTGCAAGCTTAAAATGATTTTCATGTTTGTTCATGGTTCCGGTACACTGTAAAACCTAACAGTGAAATTCACTAAATGAAATAAGTTCATTTTACTTAATGTTACCAAAAAAGTTAATTCAGCTTAACAAATATGTGTGATGTTAACTCAAAAATGTATTATTGTAAGCAAACCTCAATCTAAATAAGTTACTAAAACTTTTTAACTCTAATGGTTTAAGTTACAGATATTTATTTAATCTAGTATTTTACATCTATGGCCAATTAAATAACTAAAAGCTGATAAAATAAATAAATAAACAATAGTATATACATTAATCTACCTCATATTAAGCCTACAGTCTTACATTAAGCTCTTTTAAAGTCATTACATTTAGTCATGTCAAAGTATCATCCCAGTGAGTTTCCGAGGTAACAAAAACCGCACCATTTTCCCTCCTTCAGTCCAGTCACAGCAGGACGGCTCGCGCTACAGTCAAGAAAAACAAAAGGTAAGCGTTTCAAACTTATTTATTCATATTTCGCTCATGTTTGAACGTTTTCAGTGTTATTTTCGTACCTCTTTTATGTTTATCCGAAGATTAACCAGCTCAGTAATGTTGTGTGTAAAGTTAGCCAGCAAACAATCTAACATTAGGAGCAAATGCGCTATTGCACCAGTGTTATCAACGGTAATGTACACGTTTGGAGTTAATTATGCTGTTTTACACTGCAGTTTGTCAGCGGGGAATTAAAAAATATATGTTTGTGCTTTCTCACAGTCGGACAGATAAACGCTGGCTTTTGAAACAGTTGGCCATCTATGTCTCTCGTCTCGTGCCACAGTGACGTTAACTAACTTACGTTAAAGCAAAAGGTAACGTTAATGCAAACTCACGCATTCCTTATATTACAACCGTTTTAAATGTATTGTTAATCGAATTCGAGTTTCCTCTATCATATGTGATGCTAGTTAATTTGACTAAAGCAGCTGAAGCTCCGGGGTGAACAAAGTGACTTGAGGAGCATTTTAGATCCTGTTTTGCTAACGTTAGATAAAATTTTAAACTGTTATTTGTTCCCTTTCGAGAGAGGTTCCTCGTATTACGTATGGGAAAAACTCCTTTTCTCGAGAATGTGAAGCAAAACTTTTAATAAAGGTATCTATGTAAAGCGCAGTGAGCTGCACGGCCATAGCCCAGCGCGAGGAGAGCTCTGATTGGCCGGGCTGCGGCAACTGCAGGAACCTATGGTGAGGCGGCTGAGAGGAACGAACCAATGGGGGGCGTTCCAGAAGCCCGCCGAAAAAGGTGCTTATATTTGCATACAGGAGGCTATATAAGACCCTAATTCGCCATAGGTGTCAGATTTTATCTCCTTCAGCGATACCTTCGCTGGTCTCCGGAAGAAGCACCACCGTTGAAAAGGCACCAGCAGAAGCTGCAGCTGAGGACGACGGACTCCCTCTCCGCCTTCTCTGCCGTTCCAGCTACGCCATCCGTCGTTATATATCCTTTAAACTGTGTCTATGTTGAGTGTTATATGTGTTTGTGTGTGTGTTGCCGCTGCAACGCCACTTCTAGAGCTTACAGGCTTGTTCTACTCGAGGACTCTCTCGTTCCGCCGCGTCGTTAAGCGCCGCGGAAAGACGGAGCTCTTCTCACTCTCCCTCTGCTCTCGTCCCGTCGCGCTGAATAGCGCCGCGGAAAGAGAGAATGTTAGAGGACATGAGCACACTCAAGCCGAAGCTCTCTTCACTCTGCCGCCGCCGCGGCTCTTCTTCGGCCGCTGCCACAGAGTTGTTCCCACTCTTCTCTCATTCCGTCGCGCTACAGCCGCGGACAGAGAATACTAGAGTGAATAGGCGAACTCGAGCCGAAGCTCTCGTCACTATACCGTCGCGCTGAGGAGGCGCCGCGGACAGACGGAGTTTTTCCTCAGTCTTCCTCTTCTCTGGTTCAGTCGCGATATCGCCGCGGACAGAGAATACTAGAGTGAATAAACAAACTCAAGCCGAAGCTCTCGCCGTGCTAGAAGCGCCGCGGACAGAGTTTTACCTCACGCTTCCAATTCTCTCGTCCTGTCGCTCTATCGCCGCGGACAGAGAATACTAGAGTGAATAAACAAACTCGAGCCGAAGCTCTCGCCGTGCTAGAAGCGCCGCGGACAGAGTTTTACCTCACGCTTCCAATTCTCTCGTCCTGTCGCTCTATCGCCGCGGACGGAGAATACTAGAGTGAATAAACAAACTCGAGCCGAAGCTCTCGCCGTGCTAGAAGCGCCGCGGACAGAGTTTTACCTCACGCTTCCAATTCTCTCGTCCTGTTGCTCTATCGCCGCGGACAGAGAATACTAGAGTGAATAAACAAACTCGAGCCGAAGCTCTCGCCGTGCTAGAAGCGCCGCGGACAGAGTTTTACCTCACGCTTCCAATTCTCTCGTCCTGTCGCTCTATCGCCGCGGACAGAGAATACTAGAGTGAATAAACAAACTCGAGCCGAAGCTCTCGCCGTGCTAGAAGCGCCGCGGACAGAGTTTTACCTCACGCTTCCAATTCTCTCGTCCTGTCGCTCTATCGCCGCGGACGGAGAATACTAGAGTGAATAAACAAACTCGAGCCGAAGCTCTCGCCGTGCTAGAAGTGCCGCGGACAGAGTTTTACCTCACGCTTCCAATTCTCTCGTCCTGTCGCTCTATCGCCGCGGACAGAGAATACTAGAGTGAATAAACAAACTCGAGCCGAAGCTCTCGCCGTGCTAGAAGCTCCGCGGACAGAGTTTTACCTCACGCTTCCAATTCTCTCGTCCTGTCGCTCTATCGCCGCGGACAGAGAATACTAGAGTGAATAAACAAACTCGAGCCGAAGCTCTCGCCGTGCTAGAAGCGCCGCGGACAGAGTTTTACCTCACGCTTCCAATTCTCTCGTCCTGTCGCTCTATCGCCGCGGACAGAGAATACTAGAGTGAATAAACAAACTCGAGCCGAAGCTCTCGCCGTGCTAGAAGCGCCGCGGACAGAGTTTTACCTCACGCTTCCAATTCTCTCGTCCTGTCGCTCTATCGCCGCGGACAGAGAATACTAGAGTGAATTAACTAACTCGAGCCGAAGCTCTCGCCGTGCTAGAAGCGCCGCGGACAGAGTTTTACCTCACGCTTCCAATTCTCTCGTCCTGTCGCTCTATCGCCGCGGACAGAGAATACTAGAGTGAATAAACAAACTCGAGCCGAAGCTCTCGCCGTGCTCATTCTACCGCCGCCGTGCTGAAGCGCTGCGGACAGAGAATACTAGAGTAAGTTAGACGAGCGAGCTCGGGCTGTTGGGTATGTCAAGAACAATGTCGCTGCAGCGCGCGCTTACTGCCAAGGAAGTTGTAATGGCTGCCTTGTCATGATAGCGCGCGCCCCTTCCACAGCGCGTTGCTGACTAGAGCGCGGCTTACGTCATAGCACGCGCTCACTGTCAGAGCATAAGGGCGTCGGAAAATGGCTGCCAAGCTAAGCCCTTTTTTCACTCTATCACTTCCAGTCCCCTTTATTCAGGCGGCTGGAAAGGTTTTTACACTGTAGACAAAGTGTCCACTACACAGTGTGCACCCCTACATAAGCACTGTTAATTCAGCCTCACAAAATCACAAATAAATCCCGCCGCGGCCGGATTACACCATATAAAGTCAACTAGCCTTATTGCAGTCAACTAGCCTGTGGTCAAACACGCTTGTCTGCATGCGCGCTTTCAGTCTAGACTAGAGCATAACGGCATTGTGGAATGGCTCACATACCACCCGCACTTCCTTACATTCTCCCAGTTCCCTTAAGTTAAGTGACTGGAGATGAAATATTGCAGTCAACTAGCCTGTGTTAAACACGCTCGTCTGCACACTAATGCTGTGTGCGTTTACCCCTGTGGATTTGCTCACTGGTTTGCACCGTGGGTATTCTACGTAGGTTGTGCGCCACTGCACATTGTTTACACTACACACAAAAGAGCTTTCTATGTAGGAAATGTGCCCACTTTACAGTCTGCACTCCTGCACCCAAGCACTTTTCACAAAGTTCACTCTCGCACACACAATATAAATGTGAGGCGTGCGCCCACTGCAAAGCCTGCACCGCCAAAACTAACACTATCCCCACAGTGTTACAAGCAGTGTTACAGCACAAGCAACCCGGCTAACAGGCCCCTATTACTAAGCGGCCAGCCCCCGAATCTAATTCAACCCCTGGCTTTACGAGCCCAGGCCTGGCAGGCCATTCCTGGTATATAATATTGGGTGTTGAACATATAAAACGAGGTTCTCGCTACAGTTTTGCTCGCAGACCCCGCGATTCAAGCCGTGGTCGAGCCCTCTGTAAGAAGCAGTGTCAGTCACGTGCTTCTCGCTGAGGCATTGAGACTGTTAAAGGAGAGAGCGGCGAAAACAGTACACCCGACGCTAGCGAGTCAGGTTTTTACTGTCGCTAATTCCTCATGCCGAAAATGGGTGGCGGTCTCAGGCCCATTTTCCAGGCATCTGAACAAAGCACTTATGACACGCTCGTTTCAAGGTGCTGACGGTGAAACAAATCCTCGCGCACATTCGCCCCGGGGATTGGGTTTTCTCAATAGATCTGAAAAACGCATACTTCACGTTACGATAACCCCCCACCCCCACTACAGGCCATTCTTGAGATTCGCCTTCGAGGGGCAGGCTTATCAGTACAGTCATTGTCATAGACTCAAGACTTACGGCATAAGAACCACCACGTCTTGATAATGTACATAAAATCGCTAGGGCAGCCGAGATCAGACTCTGTTCACTGCATGGCTAAGCATCTCATTTTATGGGCAGAGCACAATCTGAGCTCCCTAAGGGCGGCTTACGTGCCAGGTATTCTGAATCAGGGTCCGGACATGTTATCCAGAGGACCCATGTCCCCAGGGGGATGGTCCCTTTACCCGCAAACAATTCAGCTCGCACAGCACACGCTGCCCAATATTTTTTCTGCAAACGCAGGGATGCCCTGGCCCATGTTGGCCCAGACTCCCTCTATATGTTCCCTCCGATCGCGATCCAGCTGCAGCCTGTGCTTTTTAATAGCCCCACTTTGGAAGAACCGCACATGGTTCTCCATACTGTTTCAGCTGTCAGACACAGCCCCATGCCTATTCTGCCAATGAAAGGGAAGGTCTGGCATCCCAATCCCGAGCTGTGGGCCCTCCACGTATGGCCCATCAACGGTATCCGGGAACCTCTCTGACAAGTTATAAACACTATTTCGGAAGCTAGAGCCCCTGCTATCTGGCAGCTCTGCTTTGAAGTGGTCAGTGGTTTTCTAACCAATGTGCCACGCGAAACATCGACGCACACTCATGCGAACTGGCGGAACCGCTCGCTTTCTCCAAGAGCTAATGGATGCGGGCCGTCCCCCCTCCATACTCGGGGTGTGTGTCTCCGCCATAGCAGCTAGCCACGCTCCGATCGCGGCACATTCACTAGGGAAAAGTGATCTTATTGTGTGTTTTCTTAAAGGGGCCAGGAGATTCAGCCCGCCTTGCCCCTACCTCGGTCCCTATTTGGGACCTCGCCATGGTTTTGGAGGCCGTGAAGGGTTCCCCCTCCTAACCACTTCAGAACACGAGCTTGAAGCACATATCACTCAAAACCGTTTTTCTGCTGGCTGTGGCCTCGGTTAACCGAGTGGGTGGCTTACCTGCACTCTCCGTGAGCCCTTCCTGTCTTGAGTTTGGGTCCAGCAACTTCAAGGTTGTGCTCAAACCGAGGCATGGTTTTATGCTGAAAGTGCTATCAACCCCTTCAGTATGCAGGTCTTTGCACTGCTTAACCCGCGTCTCAGAGAGAATAAGACGCAAACCTATTCTGCCCAGTCAGAGCATTGAGATTGTATTTAGAGCGCTCCGCCCCCTTCAGGCAGTCGGATCAGCTCTTCATTGCTTCGGTGGCCGCACTAAAGTTTGTGCTGTCATGAAACAGTCTCTCACACTGGATAGTGGATGCAGTCCCACTAGCATATAGGTCCAGGACCTAACCTGTCCTACAGGCATTTAAGCCCACTCCTCTAGAGGCATGGCCTCATCTTGGGCTTGGTCGTGTGACATTTCTTTGGAAGATATCTGTGCGGCGGCAGGCTGGGCCTCTCCGTCCACTTTTATCAGATTCTACAAGTTGGAGGTTCCAGCTCTACAAGCAGGGCTTCTCTCCATCTAGGCTCTATCTTGACCCTGGCAAACAGATTGCCTTACATTTTGGCCTGTACACATTAGTCCTTAAGCACTATTCATTCATCATAAGATCCGACTATGTCCGATCAGCTGTTCAAACGAACCGACTCTTCCGGTTCTTCATTCCCCTTATAAGCCGCCTCTGTCGGTGTCTCGGGGGTTTATAACATGTGCTTTGGGTATACTGGGTCAGTCAGCACACACGGCGCTTTACATTGTGTTCCCATACGTAATACGAGGAACCTCTCTCGAAAGGGAACGTACTCGGTTACTTTCGTAACCTCGGTTCCCTGAGAGAGAGGAACGAGTATTACGTTCCGTGCCGTGTTTATGCTTCTCAGGTATCGCTTCAGTCGATCTTAAAACCTGACACCTATGGCGAATTAGGGTCTTATATAGCCTCCTGTATGCAAATATAAGCACCTTTTTCGGCGGGCTTCTGGAACGCCCCCCATTGGTTCGTTCCTCTCAGCCGCCTCACCATAGGTTCCTGCAGTTGCCGCAGCCCGGCCAATCAGAGCGCTCCTCGCGCTGGGCTATGGCCGTGCAGCTCACTGCGCTTTACATAGATACCTTTATTAAAAGTTTTGCTTCACATTCTCGAGAAAAGGAGTTTTTCCCATACGTAATACTCGTTCCTCTCTCTCAGGGAACCGAGGTTACGAAAGTAACCGAGTACGTTTCTCATGACGTTTTCTCATTTGAAACTCACACTAACACATTGTTGCCATGCTTTTAAATCTTTTCAGAGCAAAGACGAAGGTGCAATGGCAGCAACGTGGCTACAATTCTATGAGTAAGTAAGTTAGAATTAACATATTGAACAAATCAATGGAATTTTGTAACGTTACTGTGCAAAATGCAAATGATAACGTTATGAACAGTTACATAATGTTCATACAAATATACGTTTGTTCTTCAAGTTTAATTTTTGAATGAATTGCTATTTTTGCAAACGTAATTATGACCATAAATGTCTTTTAGCACAACTTGTAAGTCTTCTGAAGCAATATGATTTTTTTAAAAGGCTTAAAGTCCAAAGTCCAGTCTGTCTATCATTCAAAGTCATGTTGTATTGCTTCAGGAGAATACTGGTCAAGTCTTGAAAGTTGTTGTTATAGTCGGCTTTCCTAATATAAACAGAAACATTTCGTGTGTTATATTTTCACTGGCAGTTATCCTGAAGTTTCCTTGGGTTTGTAAAGGTGTAAGGTAATTGGCAATGCTAGATTTGCAGTGGTTGAAAGAAGTCTTGTCTTGAATCATAAAAAAAACTACGATCCTGGCAGGTCTGTTACTATTTAAAAGGAAGAGTCAAGAGATGTTTTCAAGACACAAGGTAGGACACATGTCAAAACTACATTACATTTATTTAGCAACATGTTAACCTTTCAGCTGCCACCAGCATAAATGCATGGTGTGGTTACAGTGACTGATAGTTGATCATTCAAGTTGTCTTAAATGTATAGTCCACTTGCCAATACAAATTCAGTCATGATTCATAAATTACCAACCCTCATATTGTTCCAAACACATAAGAATTTTATTAATCTGTCCATTGAAAATCTAGTCTTCAAAACGTTTAATTTAGGCTTTCATTAGCATATACATTGAGCACAGCAAAAGCTTATTTGACACATAATAAACCAATCTCAGCCCAAGCTTAAAGGAATCGTTCACCCTGATTTACTCCCCCCCTCAAGTCCTCCTTGGTGTAAATGACATTCTTCTTTCAGACGAATACAATCAGAGTTATATTAATATGTGTCCTGGCTCGTCCAAGCTTTATAATGGCAGTGAATGGCAGCCCAAAATTTGTAGCCCAAAAAATTGCATCCATCCATTTTAAAAGTGCTCCACACGGCTCCGGGGGAATAATAAAGGCCTTCTGAATTAAATCGATGGGTTTGTGTAAGAAAAATATCCTCTCGTGATTCAAAACGCTTGTGCAACGCCCGACATCATCGTCACATCATTTATGTTTTTTACGCTGCGTCCGCCGTCAACGCCGTGGCTGTTATGCTTTTTTACGCTATATCCGACGTCATCGTTGCGCCGGAAACTAGTTATTTTCTTATTTTATAACGAGTTAAATATGGATATTTTTCTTATATAAACCCATCGATTCACTTTGGAAGTACTTTATTAACCCTCCAGAGTCATGTGGATTACTTTTATAATGAATAGATGCACTTTTTTGGCTTCAAATTTTGGACAGCCATTTACTGCCATTATAATGCTTGGATTAACCAGGACATTTATTAATACCGCTCTGATTATATTAATCTGAAAGAAGAACGTAATTTACACAAAGGATGTCTTGCCATTATCCGTTTAAAATTTGTTAATCAAATCTGTCTTGTTTCACCTTGTCTACACCGGATGTGAGCAGCGCGACAGGACAAAAGAGCCCCTTATAGTCCGTTATGTTGTCTACACTGGATGCGGCGTGATGTGAGCGACAAATCT
This sequence comes from Pseudorasbora parva, assembly GCF_024679245.1. Lineage (NCBI taxonomy): Eukaryota > Metazoa > Chordata > Actinopteri > Cypriniformes > Gobionidae > Pseudorasbora > Pseudorasbora parva. Next base: position 22,524,945 of record NC_090189.1, read on the forward strand.
TTGACAGTAAACTGTTGCCTCTTTCTATTTATGACATACTGACATGAAAAACAAATGTTTTGCAATGTGTGCATTATCGCTTGAATTCAATTCAATTCAATTCGTCATTCAATTCAAGGTCTAGAACATTCGGCTGATACACCCCTGAAAATGTTTTTCCCCCAATTAAACCTTGCTGACAAACAACTTAACATCTTTACAAAATTGAACTACAGGGTTTTAAATAAGCACACGCCCAATTAAATCAACAATAATCCGTTCCTTATAACAACGTTTTTTTTATTTATGAAAATTGAAATATAGTGTCTGCCCTGACAAGGGTTATTTTTGTATGTGGTGACATAAACTAACATATTTTTTTCCAATGCATATAGAAAAAGAAGCTTGACCAGGTGCAGAAGGCAACAGTCACGATCCGTACTGTCGAGGAGGAAGAGGGAACGTTACCTTTAAACCCACTGGATGCTTTGATTGTCTTTAAAGATGAGGTGGTGATGTCTGCCAAGTCTTCGGTCAGTGCAATACACTTAGAGTACATTAAAGATCATACAGTGCTTTTGCTTTTTGAGGAAACGTACCTTTTTACATAATTTTTTTTATTTTATATGTTTTGTTATTTAAATGTTATGACTTTTTTAAACATGTTTGTGCTGTTTTATTTGGTGAAAAAGTCTAATATTTTTTGTCTAGTTATATTTGTGAACATATGGCATACTGTATTTATGATGTAAATGTTATATTTCAATAAATTACTTAAAAATACCCTCCTGTTCTGTCTTCATTTTGTACCAATGTTAGCTTGTGCTTAGTCTTATGTAACTTAATCACTTTGAGTTTAATGAACTTAAACCATTTGCCGCAATCTGTTTCCTAAAACCATTTAAGTAACCATGTAGTTGTTAAGACTTAGTTAGATTTGTTACCTGAATTCAAACTGAATTAATAAAATTAACTTAAAATCTTTAAGTTCAGTTTACTCTTAATAATTGATCAACACAACACTAAAATATAAGTTTTAACACTTAAACAACACTAAAATATGAGTTAATTTAACTCAATCTATATGAGTTTTCAGTACTCATACTTAATGGTTTTAAAACTTAATTGGTTTGAAGCAATCGGTTTCCTCAAATGGTTTGAGTTACCGTAACTTGTTGGGTTTTACAGTGTAATCAAGTTTGCTTATGCTTTCACCCGCTGAAAAACTCCAATGTTTATGAAATATCAAAGTTATTAATTTTGTGTTGTGTTAAAGTTTACAAAGACAAATATAAATATACCTAGGTAAAATATACCTTGTACAGTTACTTAACTTATAACTTCACATGTCTTTCTAACATAAAATGTGTGTTATTATGCAAACGTTAGACCAATCTGGCCTCCAGGTTTAAAAGGGTGCTGCAGATGTGGGTCCCAAACCAAGCTTCTTACCCCCTGCTGAATGGCAGTATTAAGGGCAGATGGCTAAGGGTGGATCAGCATTGGTCTACTGAGAGGGCTGTAATGGCACGCCAACTTCTTTTAGAGATTTACCCCTGTGCATGGGACATCAACCTAACAGGTCAGCTGGAGTCCAAGACTTAAAACTGAGTATAATCCCTAAATGAACTTTCTTAGTTCTGGTTTGAAGTTTTTAGGTTTACTTCTAAAGATCTTACAGTAACTTAATTCCTTAGTGCTCATAGATCTACACCATCGTTAGACTACAATAATATAATTTTATAGGTATTATGTGCTACATGACTAGAGCAAGCTGAGAAATACAGCTCCCTTTTGCCTAAAACAACAACCAAAATGCATTTGGTTGAAAATCGGCAAATGAATAGCTTATAGTTTGGAAAAGCTACAGTTGTAACAACATTGTCATATTTACAGTGGCAAGAAAAAAGTATGTGAACCCCTTGCAGAATCTGTGAAAATGTGAATACTTTTAACAAAATAAGAGGGATTATACAAAATGCTTTTTTTATTTTATTTAGCACTATCCTGAATAAGATATTTTACATTAAAGATGTTTACATACAGTCCACAAGACAAAAGTATAATAATATTAATTTGCTGCATTTATTAAAAAAATGTCCCCGTTCAGAAGTTTATGACCAATTCTGCAAGGGGTTCATAATGTTTTCTTCTGCCACTGTATATGTATGGGACCCCTTCATTTCTGTGTGTGTATGGGATCCCTTCATTTTCTTCATTTCTGACCACTGTCATATCAAATGGTGATATCTACTATTTTTTTTTTTTAAATTATTTTCATTGTGATCCCATAATAACCATTTTCATTCTATTCTATTAAAGTGCACAATATGTCCAGAATGATTTGACCCGGGTCAAGAATCAGGATCTTATCAGCTGTAATGTACGTCTAAATATGAGAACCAAAAAATCAACTTTGGCACCACAGGCCAATTGGCACAAGAGTATCAGTAAAAAATACTTAATCCAGACAAACTGTAATCAATTTTCTTTCATTAGGTTCATGCACTTTTCAGACTGAATGACACAGCACTTTTCATGGTAGACCAGCACGTATCGCATATACGCATAATACTCCCAAATACATTTTCTTTTTCTTTTTAAGTTAAACCAATAAAAAAGGACTTTACGTCGTAATACAGCAACGCCTAAAACCACAATTTGCATTGTCATCCAGATTCAAAGGCCTTAAAAACAAAGTAAATCAAAGCAAATTACCATCATCCCTAGAAATTACTTTGGCAAATCTCATCATCATTTGACCTGCAATGAGAACTTGCAGAAATGCTAAATGGATGCTTTTTCCCATTAAAAACAACAATGCTAAAGAGCTAGAACTTAAAATGCAATGAGAGGAAATCCCTTAATTGGCTGTTTCCTTCAGCCCTCTAGCACAGTGCTCTCAAAAAGATAAAAATGGAGAATATAAATAATATAGTGTTCGTACAATGTTCTCTACCAGGGCGAAATCACTGAGGTCTTTTTCAGACAGGTTGGTAGTTTTTTCAACAGTAGAGGAGAAACACAGGAGACAACAAAACAGACCGAATTCAGATATAATGATTCCTGAACAAACACACATTAGAGCAAGGGTAATTGGGTATGGTCACATGCTGAGGATCAACTGCAGAACTTTAGTTACTGGACAGTTTAAAACCCCTCTCATAGAAGTTTTGTCTTTAAATGTAAAACACCACAGAAACAGCCACAAACATTCACCTAATAACTATTTTACGAGGTGGCAATTTCGCATGATTTTGTACTTACATATATGAATGAGATCGTACAAATTCAAACTAATTTGCCACCGACTGACCAAATTACTAAATAGTTGCAAATGGCCACGAGATTGTGTTGCAAACAGGGCTTGACGATGCCAGCAGTGGCTGAATATATATAATATATAAGCCTTTTTTATCAACAAATTTACTCATTTCCTCAGATTTTGTGTTCACATCCAAAGTGCACGCACATAAAGCTTAGTGCTTAATTTAAAATGCAGGTATTCGCGAGTATTTACATATCGACAGTCAGTTATATTTTAAGTAAACATTTGAGAAAGAAAATGCATGTGCAACAGTATAAGGGAACTGTGCATCAGGTCTTAAAGTGACAGCAGCCTATTATACCTGCTGCCAAATTACGAGATAAAATACATCTATATGGCAGTTTTTCAATGGCAAAATTGTGGTCAGTGAAAATGCTGAGTGGCTAGTAAGGCCCCGATCAGACAGAATGCATTTTTTTAGGTTTGAAAACACAAGGTGCACCTGTTTTAATGAAGCACGTCTCAAGAGCACACGTAGCTGCCAAATATGGTTAACATAACATTACTTAGCATAAAGTTACAATGTTATACAGTTAGCCATTAGTAGAGACGATAAATACTCAATATGCTTAAGTTGATCGCTGTCATGGTGAATTTCGCAAAATGTAACTTTAGATAACAAAATGCATGTGTAAAAGCTAGTACACCGCATCCAGGAACTTTTTTTAGAACTAAGTTAGCTTTAGCTACTACCCTTTGTTTGAACTCTTTTACCATGTTCACCGGGAACTTTTTGTTTGATGTTTTTTTTTTTTTAGAAAAGAATAGTGCACTGCATTCGCCAAGTTAATGTCAAGCTGTGGTTTCAAACATCTTTAGCGTGCTTTCCTGTTTTTCACCAGTTTTAAAATATTTTTAAAAACCTTTTTAAAAAAGCATCTTGAGACCTTCATTGAAACAAAACTAAAGAAAACCTTTATGCTTAGAATCACTAGATTCACATGATTATTCAGGATTTTCTTTACGAAAGATTAGTCGACTGGTGGTTTAAGCAACCCACCAACTAGTCAGTTTAGTCTAAACACATTGGTTTAGCACATTCCACAAAACTGTGTTTGTGAAGGGTGTCTTGAGGGTGAAATGCTGGCTGTGAGGATGAGAAACATGATCTTCAGAAAGCTCAGCATGTGCTATAGAAGGCCGAAAAAGTCTCATCAGCTTAAAAATGTATAGTAAACAGCAAAACTGCTCTTGATATGGCTAAAACAATTCACAGATATATTGTGAGCACATGGAACAGCAGTACCATATGGTGAAATTAGGAAATGGAGTTTAAGATAATCAAGCTAAACACGTAATGGTCTGAAAAAAAGACTTTTTTGACATTTGTGAATGAGAAGCTCTGAGCTGAAAAATAACATGTAAATGTTATGTGCTAAGTACAAACATATTCTTGTGAAATTTTTATGTCATCTGTCATCTGCAGCTGATTCTCTTTTCAATATCCCGCAGCTCTTGTGAGCTTGCGTTGTCAGGGCTGGAGAGGTTAATCAATCCTCCAGATAGGAGCCACATGATTAAGATTCAGCTCCACAAATTCCTCAGAGGATTCTGACTGATTTCCTCCCCGACTCTCCCATTCAGTGTTGACTTCTCCTTTAGGCATGTGTGTAAATCAGGGGTTCAAACCTGCCTTGAATTGACTCTTAACATTGCACATATGTCTCGCTTATCTGACACACCTAATTCAGGTCTTGTAGGTTTGAGAGCCCCTGTTCTTGTAAATGACTGTAGAAATCATTTTAGAGGCTGACTCAATATAAGGCTAGGCAGAAAAAAATATTGGATTCCACTAATGAGGTTTTAAAGCTTCTGTGTCAAATGCCTTTTCTTGCTTTCTTTTTCCTTCTTCTTTTTTTTTTGGCTGGCTAGTAACCAAAAGTCAACAGACTGACACATACTGTGATTACAATATGGCGGAAAATGTAGCTTAAATCAAGAACATTTTGACTCTCTATTCCAGGACCCCTTTAATAACTGGATGTGACTGCCAAGGGAAGTGGAGAATGATCATGCTTGGTATGAAGTTATCTCATCTATAGACCTTATGTAGCCCTGCCCGTTTTCAGCCTTGCACTCGCTGTCTTCTGGTTTGTATTTCCACAGCATGAAGGTAAGATCTTAAGGATTTATGAATGAACCGTTTGTTTTAAAAACCTTCCCGGTCAACAGACATTTGTTATGGCATCCACTTTGAACATTACAATGCTCATGATAACTTTCGTTAACTCTGTAATAAGTAAATCCACTTCACTTCGACAACCATGCCATAGAAATATACAAAGCTACCACAAAAACGGAAATTTAAAGGAAGTGTATGTACACTGAAAAAAATGACTTTGTGGTATTGTAAAATCTATTACATTAATTAATGTAATTTATACATTGTAAAATCAAGATTAAGTTGGAACTATATATCTTATGTAAAATGTACACAATTTATTAATGTAATAAATTAACTGAGAAGAAAGAGTACATTTTACTATATATTTACAAATAGTATTTAATGTTTTATAGTCACAGCACATTCACCTAAAAATACTAAGTAAATTTTAATCTGAAAAGCAAAGTGTGTTTGAATCTGCCCGCCCATTTTTGTTGTTGCTCAAAAAGATCCCGGTTCAGTGGCAGAGACGGTCGGTTTGGGATGTTGCTTTTACATGGCTGACTTATTCTCGGTAAGTTCTGACCTTTCTATTTTAGATTTGTGATAACGATGTACTTCGTTTTGATGGTTTGATTATTGCATAGACGTTACGGTTTAAAATTGACTAAAAGTGAGTTTTAATCACAATAACGGTAGCTAAAGCTAAAGCATTATCCACTTCTATAAAGTTGAGACTGGTGTTTAGTCAAAGATAGAGGGGATTAAATGTAGTTAGCCACGTTCTTGTAGAAAAAGTCACCCTGTCTGGTTAACTTCAAAATAATTTAATGTTAGCTGGCCGTGATTAAGTGCTGGCTGCCTGTGTGTGTGTCCTCTAGCTAATGTTAGCATTTTTTTTAAAGTGTCTAAGTTGTTTTTATATCCACTGAAAATTTCACAGCAATTATTTTATCAAAGCATAAGTTAGTCTGCACTCTGCACTAAAGAAGGAAAGTTTGGATGGCAGGTGAACTCTGATACCAAATAAGCATTGATGTATAACGTTAGCAACAAGTGCATGAATGTCAGCAATTCTATTTTAGTGAGCTAACGACATGAAGGTCCGGTCACCTTTTTAATGAAAATAAAATGTAATGTTATAAATGTAATTCTATTTCTTAAATGGAATTGTGTTCTTTCTTTCTTACAAACTGTATGCAGGAGGACAGTCGCAGTGTTGCCGCTGAACATATCCTTAAGATGGTCGTCCATGGAGCTGATTGAGAGGATCCAGTCGATGAATGAGCATTAAGGAAAAGTGACCATTCTGTTTCAGCTGGACTATGCATGTGCTCGTCATTAAAGGGTTAAGTTAGTTCAGTTCAGTCAAAAATGAAATGTCTGTCATTAACTCCTCTCCCTAATGTCGCTCCACACCCGTAAGACCTCCGTTCATCTTAACACACAGTTTAAGATATTTTATATTTAGTCCAAGAGCGTATGCAAGTGTATGCACACTATACTGTCCATGTCCAGAAAGGGAATAAAAACATCATCACAGTAGTCCATATGAGACATCAGTGGGTTAATTAGAGTCTCTTGAAGCATCCAAAATACATTTGGGTCCAAAAATAACAAAAACTACGACTTTATTCAGCATTGGCTTCTCTTCACCGTTTGAATCTTTATTTAGGGTTGAACACAAACACGGAAGAGAAGACAATGCTGAATAAAGTCGTAGTTTTTGTTATTTTTGGACTCAAATGTGATACATTTCATATTTGGCTGAACTAACCCTTTAATGTTAGTTATGCCACTGTTGGCTGCTGATGTTTAGTTGAACCATACATGGTTAATTCTACAGTTATTGTAAATTATAATGAATGTACCTTAACTACTTAATCAGTTGATGTGAACATTACTGATTTAATGGTTAATTGTAAATTTTGACATAATAAACTGTTCAACTTTATTGTATTTATGTGTGATTTGTGATAAATGTATTTGATGCAGAGAAAATTATTACATTTATTTGGTTTAAAATAGCAACATTTACATAATAATAGTGAGTAATATAAATTAATTCAACTAAGTAATTCAAAATGTCAAATGGACAAACATTATAAAATCTACTTAATTACTTCATAAGAGTAAATAATACAGATTTATAAAATTTACTTGATTACCTTTAATAAATACAACATGCTAAGTTAAATATAATTAAGTAACATTTACTTAATGTCTTTGCAAATGTTACATTTATAGTTAAGTACATTTTACTTGATATTGGCAAGTAAGTTGTACTTGATATCGCAGCAGTAAATTTTACTTAGAAAAACTGAGTGCAAATTGTTACAAAGATTTTATCAAGTAAATCTTACAAGTTGTTTTTATCAGTGTAAGATTTTGGCCAAAACTGGATAGGCTGCAGGATCCAGCAGAAACGTTTGTAGCTGCAACTGTGGTAACTAGAGCAGAGCTGGCAACCCGGATGCCCAAACACTACTCACTTCATGATTGGTCGATAGTTGGAGGGCGGAGCTTCAGGCCAAAACACAACATGTCAACATCAACATCAGTTGAGGGCTGCAACAACTTTTAAATGGCAATATACTGGCGGGACTACTGTTGTCAGTGATATCAGTATTTGAACAGGATTTCTTAATGTCTACTGACATATCAGGGCCATTTTATAATTAATTGAAGTACATTTCTTACAGTTCCTTTAAACACAAAATTCTAAAGACGGCTGCACACTTGTTTCTCTGGTTCATAAGGTCTATAGACTTAACTTAAAAACTCTTGTGAAAACGAATGAATTAATTCAGGAGACGTGCACAGGGCTTAAGAACAGTAAAGTTTTAAATGTTGTAATTATGTCAAATTAAAAGTTTTACTTTAAAGTGCATTTAAAATCATTATGTTATAATCTTAGTTCAATTATCATGCAATTAAATGCCTGAAAACATTACATTCAATTTGCTCTCAAAAGCATTATTTTAAAAGGTATATCATTTCCATAATTATATTCTTTTTAAAAGTATGCTAAACAGGGCAGTTTTTGGTAATTTATGTTATGAAATTACAGCGCACCACTAAATTGTCTGTGGGTGTGAAATAATGCAAATGTACATGCTCTGGGACGGATGGATGGATAGCATCCGCCTAGTTTGCATATGACTAAAAACAGCCTTTATGCTAAAGTATGCTTCTTTGGAAAGAATTTAGAACAAAATGGTTAAGCCCTGATCAAAGATTGTGAAATTCCATTAAGCTAAACTGTGCTCATTTGCAAGCAAAGACAGAAAATCTGACAATGATAGACGCACTGTAATATGAGATTGTAAACATAGTCAGGCATCTGTGGCAGAGGCTGGCAGTTAATCCTATATTGTTGGGGAAATTTTGACTGTATTCAATCCTCTTAGTCTGTAACTTTTCATGGCTGAAGAGTCAGATTAATCTACAGCCTTCCAGCATAACTTCCGCAACAGCAGATCCAAAATCATTCCCAGGAAAATCTCTGCTCATTACTGAATACACATGCTTGGAAAACAGGATGGATATGGAACATTAGCTCTGTTTCAAAACCTTAATAGGCAGCTACTTTTGGCAACATATTAACTGACATGGTACTTCATAAGTACCACATGACTTTAGTACATAGGCAGAAACTTTGCAAGCAGCATGAATTGCACTCTGCATGATGAGATACTTAACTTAAAGCCTATGCACATCAACAAACAAAAATTCGGTCCGATTTTCATATGCGATTTGCCTATTTATACAAATGTGTATAAAACAACAGAGGGGCTGTGTATGAAAATCAAACAACAGATGTTTCTTTTAGAAAAGCAGAAAGGTCCTGGTTACTTCGGAACACAATAAAAAACCTTAAATAATAAGATATTAGGCAAAATGACAGCATAATTAATGTCTTTTAGGGAAACTGGGGGTAAAAGGTTCAATAGAGAAACTTTAAAGGCATAATACCATAATATCTGTGTTTCGCATGATATTTGAATGGATTTTATAAAGAGGCGGGGAAAATCCAAATCACAAGATGGATTTCTCAATGGTGTGCACTGAGAAAAAGAGAAGGGAAACTGTCCTTCTGGGACTTGATGATTAAAACCTATTGTCCTCTAAAACCTGCACATGCTAACACCCTCTAACAAGCTTTTGAACAATCCTCAAAAAGCAGGAATTGAGTTTCGTGCTCATCCAACTCATGTTATGCTACAATAATTGTTGTATTGCTCTGGTAAAATGTGGATTTAGACTAGAAAATGTGGATTATAACAATACAGATATTTGTTTAAAAATGAACAAGATTTTTTTTGGCTCATTGCACTCAAAGCAAGCAGCGCTAGTCGCTACAGCAATTCCCGTGAAGTCTTTTAAAATATCAGATCATTAATCCTATCGAATATAAAAATAACTGGGACAAAAACAGAATCTGTGTCTAAATATATTCCCAAACACATGCTCATTTGTGTTAGCAATAGCAGAAGACGCCTACGATTCTCTGCACTGGCTAGCATTATATAAGCAGCAATTGGTTTCTCTGGCAATATATCTCTCTATTTCTATTTGACAGATATTCCCTGTTTACCTACCCTTCACCTTTTCACTGTCTGTGTGCACCTAGTATGCTTTTCGTATGCTTCATTCCACTGCACTCTGGAGAACATGCCCAGAGAACACCCTAACAGTAGTACTATTTTCATTTGTAATAGCAACTGGCTAAGCAGTCATTAACTGTTCCCCGCCAAAATCGTTAGTGGAGAAAAGCAACAGATAGACACATTTCTCAGCTTAGACCAGCATGAATTCCATGTTGCTAGTTTGGTGAGGGTCTATCTGGTGGGCTCATTATGTAGGATGATGGGTTAGTGCTTGTTTGGCATGTGAGACCAGGCACATTGTGAGATCTCACTTGCATTGATCAACGGACATTTGACAGTCCGCCCAAAATTAAAACATTATCTCCCCCATACAGATGCTAAAAGATAACTTTGGTGTTAATCTGACAGAAGATTACACGTTTCTAAGACTTTGCACATGGAGAGATGGCACACTGAATGTCTAATATTGAGCTGATTTTTTTTAAAGCTAGAATCGCCAGCACTTGTGGCATTATCTTAAAGGTCTAATGGCATGAAATTTTCATTTTATGAGGTTATTCAACATTAATATGTTCCCCTAGCCTGAATATTGTCCCCAAGTGGCTAGAAATTTTGATCGGTGTAAACCGAGTTCTAGCTGTCTTTCTCTGCCTTTGAGAAAATGAGAGCCCAGACGAGCTGATCTTAAATTCTCCTGCTATGACGTCATACCTGCAAAGGTTTCCTCCCCTTCCTCTGCTTTGCCCACCCAGTGAATTAGTAGAGAATGGATTCAGTTTATCAGTCGCGATGTTAGCAGCACAGGCTGTACCAAGGATTTGACAGCGCTGCCACAAACAGTGAGTAACATTAATGCCTGAGTTGGGATCACACTGTAAAAAATTATTTAGAAAAAAAGTTACCCGGTTACCTTAATTTTGAGTTCATTGAAATAAAAATGTTGAGTTAATACAATGAACATTTTTTTTTTCTTTCTTTCTAAATCGTTTAATACTGTCAGTCTGGCCGCTGGCCATCTTGATCTATCAATAAATCAAGCCAGTGACTAAAACCATCAACTTCACGTTGTTTCTGTTAGTAGCATGAAACAAATCTGTTATTTAAATGATTAAACTACAGAGAGTGATCAAAGAACACTCTTTATAATGTTCGGATCTGTCAATCCCTCCTATATCTGCTGTGCACATGTCCAAACTGCTGTTATGATATGACGCTGTTAAGCTGCACAACAGAAGCTTTTACTGTATTCATGTCAATGTCATGTTTGTTGTTAATTGTGGTAAAAGCATTTTGTTAGAGAAATAACATTGCAATGTTCATAGAATAAGTGTCGGCATGACTGGGACTATCAAGTTGTTTCGAACTCCTGAAACAAACTTTGCTTTGGACTGATCAGTCATGAACTGTGCATGCCGTAATTTTGTCATCAGCATAGTATGTATATAGGCTACATGTCCCGTTTTGAGTTAATTTCTTGTTATCCACCGTTGCCTTCCTGTTTGGCACCATAGTTACAGATTTATTGGAGTATTCAGTTCAGGTGTTCCTCGTTTTGATTGCCATTGTGTTTTCTCTCTATTTATACTCAAACACATACTAAATCGCATACTTCCTTAAAAAAGGCAGCAAGAGTAGCATGTCCAAAATTCACAGTATTCATAAAAGTAGGCAAAAGGCAAAAAGTACCCGAATGACCTACTCTTCCAGCGCAGCGAGATGTGAAGTGTGCATAGCATGGACCCTTTAGTATCCCAAGAAGCCACAGGAGAGGACGTAACTGACCCTGGTAGGTCACATGATAATGACAGCATAGTGAATGTAGTACATCCAGATTATAAAAACTACACTCATACTACATAGAACATACGTTTTCAGAGGTTGTGCAGTAATCACTGGTTGCAACTTCAGAATAAGTACTTGCTTGAGAATATGCAATATTTTGGATTTCAGTTGGTGAATTAAAATAAACTTCCCTTGCACTTTGATTCCTTCTTCCTGCAAGTGACTGAACTACGAGCCCTATCTCACGAAAAGGAGATGTATATTGCGTATCATATGCACGCGAAAAACTGCGTAGCATTTGCAGGCCAAAACTCATTTTGGTGTATCCATTCCACGAGATTTCACACTCGTACTATTGATACGCATTCACATGTGATCGTGTTGGAACTACACAGCGTGACAGTATGCGTATATGCTGACTGATCCGTTGTTTCTCAGTCTAAAAAGAGACAGACGGAACAAAACCAAACTACTGGAGGCAATAACAATACATATTTATGAGCACTTGTGTAAGGCGGTTTACGAGATACATGAAACAATGAGTACAAATACAATTGATTGTTCATAACTTCTGGGGAGAAACAAAGCAGACAATGGACAAGAATGAAACTTTAGTCAATGTTCGGAGTGTTTGTGCACATTATTAAATGTAGTATACTTTGAAAGGCCATGTGTTCAGATGTATGCATACACTATAGCATTTATGGGAAAAAAAACGAATATTCTCTGGGCTTTAGCTTAATTAGCTTATTGAACCTGGAATATTCCTTTAAACCTTATGGTCTGGCTGACCTTTGATTTGAGGGTTGATAGGCTGGACACATATGATTGGTGTGGAAGGGTGGATATTTTGGATTTGAAGGAGAACATTGATCGAAGTTGGGCACAATGCCACAAGAAGGAGTAGAAGAGGCAGCTCAGGAGCGCCTGACTCATCACAGCAAGTCAGCATCCCGCCTGCGTCACATACCAGGTGTCCAACGAAGTACACACAGTGGAAGCACATGGACTCGTGGCGAATGATGAATCTAATTTTAACAGATCTATAGAGCAGCCAGACAGATTGAGAGAGATGGATGCACAGATAGATCTCGCTCAAAATTGATTGCCTTCTGAAGGATGGTGGCAGAGGATGGGGAAAAGAGGGCTAGGGAGAAAAGCGGTAGGGGCGGAGACAGGAGAGTTTTCTGGGCAGAGAGCCTGCATTGTACCAAAAAAAATCCTGTCGTATTTACAGAGGATTACTGGCAGCTGTGGTTGCCAGAAAAAATCTGGAAAAATACAGTAAAAATGTAAACATTTACAGTACAACCTGTAAAAAAAACTACCTGTATTCGTTTTAATCTGGAATTCCAAAAGCCATTTTCTGCTCAAAGACTATGCTGACACTAAAATCGCTTTTGTACCATCTACTGTATGCTGCATGTTTAGTACATTTAACAGTAATGTATTACAGTTGTTCCCTATAGTAAAGAAACTTGCTGTTAACCAGTTAACATATTTTTACTGTAGAATTTTAGTCTTTTACAGTTAAAGTAAAAATTACAGTGTGGGGTACAGTACTGAAGTATCTCATGGCCAGAGTATGAATGTTTAATGGACGTGGTGGAGCCGGGCGGGAGGAAGCCAAGTGCACTGCATCAATGGACAGTTGAAAGATGAGACGCGAGGGGAAGTGGTCCAGTCAGGGGGCGGGGAGAGAGGAGATCAGCATGCTGCCTGGCTGCCTGCCGGGCCCACGTGCGTCAGCAGAGTCTCATACTCACACACGCTCTCTACATCTCGGTCAATTCATTGCGAAGTCCAGCAGCCTGTCCTGACACACATGATACAATGGGATCTCAAAGTGTACATGCAGTCTGGCATCTCTGTCTCCATCTCTGACTGATTATAGTGTTGTCAAGGCTGATGACATGTGCTGTTACACTGTGTCCTAATCAAACGTGAAGTGATAAAAGAACAAATGATAAAGATATCTCTTCTTTTTGGAGTTTTTGTCCGAATCAGCCCATGGTTTCTGTTTCTGCATGCAGCTTCAAGATGATTAGTTCCACCCACATGGAAATCTCATTGAACAGAAAGTACAACTCCTCATTAGGGATGCACCAATAATACATTTATGTAGTATTTTTACTACTCTTGTTTTTTTTTTTTAAGTCATTTTAGGCAGCATAATATTGTCGTGTACAATACAGTATATACTGAGATTGGCTAAAGACTGTTTTTTACTGTTGTTAAATTATTTGTGTTTTTAAAAATTAACTTTAAGTGATCTTTAAATTATGGCAAAAGAAATCTAAATCTAAAAATGGCGGAAATTATACAATGTAATACATTTGAAAATCTTAAATATGAGACAGTATGCAATGCTAATATACTGCACATCTATACATCTCATATTAATCATTAAATACAGACACTGTGCCACTCAAAGTTTAGAATCAAATATTATATTATGACAAATCCGTCAAGCTGCACAAAGAAAATCATAAAAAGCATAAACAAAATTTCTGTATCTGAAAATCCTGGCCAAAAATCTGAGCAAAAACTACAACTAAAAAAAGAAAGCAACATGTATATAAAATGATTTACTTTAATTTTAATTTGTATTAATTAAATCAATCGTTGATGAAAGTGGTCAAATCAGTAATCAGTACTTGATAACATCCCTATGGCAGTTATGTTTAGTTTCTTTAGGTGTGTTCGACTTGAAGCGACGCTTCACAGACAGATCGGTGTATGACTTGTGATTCAAAAGCATCTGCTCTGCTCTCTAATCGCTCTCTCTGTACTTTAATATCACACACCTTTCGCTCTGTGCAGCACAGCTTCAAGTCGTACACACCCATTGTCTTCACGTTTTTCATTGTCTCTATTTGCCTGTGTTCTAGCCTAGTTCTTTATCAATTCCTTCAACAACAAAAAAACCTTACTGACCCCAAACTTTTCAACAGTAGTGTACCAAACCCTATCATTTTTCAAACTGCACAAACCCAAACCACCTTTATGTTTCCTATGAAACTGACTCAAACTCTGAACCACTAACAATTGTATTTTTCCTCTATAATGATTCTTCCTCTGCTCCCTCTGATGCTGAGTCAGACTAAACACCTCCACCCGGCATCACTCCTCCATTAGTCAGCACTCTAACCACCACCGCCGGAGTACCATCTACTGAGTGTCCTTGATTGTCAGCATTTTTATCTGTGTTAATCAAAAGGGACATTTTGTTTCTTGAAATCAAGAAAGATATCACTGCATTATCCAAGCAATGGTTCATCCACAAACGACACAGTAACGAGGTTCTTCAATCATGTTGGTGTGCTGCAGGCCGTGGCAACATCACAGATGCAGATCTAAACAAGAACAATGAGAGTGTATCGATCAATAGGTCCAAGCTCTCAATTCTTAAAAGATCAAAGACTTTCTGCTCAGTGATTTCCAAAGTGATAAACCCAGTGTTAAGCTGTACTTAGACCAAGACACAGATTTCCACTGACTAAACACACAGTATATGGAGAAAAAAAACTGTTCTTTCAATTCCCGGTGTAGTGAAACGGTTCTTGAAATGGATGTCAAAGTCACAATAGAAAATAGCCAGTGACTTTGGTTACACAAAAATGGTTATAAATGGGAGAAAGTGCACTGTGCAATAAGGAAAAATAAGTACAGCCTTCTAAATAAAAGAGCCAATTTCCAATTGGTAAAGTAATCGCATCCCTGCAGCTGCTATTATAAAGCAGTTACTATAGAAACACTCACACTGCATTCAAAATAGCTTACTAGAATTTTAGGTACAATATTTGAATTAGATTTTTGTGAACATACCTCTATATAGTATGAATATGGGTAGTATGAATGAAATCCAGATGTACTATGTCCGCCATGTTGTCTTTATCATGTGACCTGCCAGTGTCAGTTGCATCACTTAACATGCATTCATAAATCTCCTCCCGTGGCCTTATGGGATGATAAAGTGTCCATCGCATGCGCACTTCAGAATCTCGCTGGAAGTAGTAGGTCATTTCGCCTAAAGTTTTTCGAATACTATGATTTTGGACATACTACTGTTTTTTGGGTACTGTATAATAGAGAAGTATTCGCACACACTTAGGACTGCACATACGTACTGGTTGCTCCAGTCTGAAAAATGTCATGATTTAAGCGACAGTTGATGTTAGATTTCATTGGTGATTTCAAATATGATATTTAATTGTAAGCTTGGTAAACAGATTTGGAGAATTTAATGTTTCCCTCTTTAAAGAGATATGAGTTGCACTTGCATGACTGAAATAGCTGCCGGAGAGGCGTTTCAAATGAAATGACATGGGACTTTGAAAATAGAGTCTGCCAAATGCATAAATATAAACTTTTTAGTTTTACATCATTGTATAAAATCTAGATCTTTAATGTCAGTTGTAACGTGAATAAAACAATCATCTGGCATGTTCTTCAACATGGGAGGGGTGGGTTTTTTTCATATGTTGATGAGCTTGAATTAGAAACATACTTTCTTTACTTTAACGCCAGAGTAAGTCATGTATAATTAACTGAATTCCACAGGGCCGGTTTGAAGGTATCTATATATGGAACATCTTCCACTAAGTGTTGTCTTGCATGTATCTATCAGACAGAGTAAGAGGAAGACAGTATTTGGGGGAGGGGGACCTGAGTCAATGCTGGCCCAAATACCAGCTGATTGACATATAAGGGTTAGTGACTTTTATGGAACAAGCCCTTCGCCCTGGGCCAGCAGTGGCCTGTTACTTCCTATCCACATCAATCGGGACACAGGCCTGCCTTTGGTGAAAAATTGATGCTAGAGCACTCAAGGTTCATGGGCTAGTATATGTATGTGAGTGGTGAGTGATTTCATTGAGGAAGATAAAATTATAGAAGACCAGGGTTCAAAGTTATTATTAAAAATGTACATATATACATTTTTACTACAGGGCTGTTGAATACTTGAATCTGACTGGCTGATGAACATTCTAAGATGTGCAATTATTTTTAGGGAAACACACAGCTAAAGTACAGGTCCTTTCTAAAACAATTAGCATAATGTGATAAAGTTAATTATTTTCCATAATGTAATGATACAAATTAAACTTTCATATATTTTAGATTCATTGCACACCAACTGAAATATTTCAGGTCTTTTATTGTTTTAATACTGATGATTTTGGCATACAGCTCATGAAAACCCATAATTGAATCTCATGAATCTCAAAAAATTAGCATATCATGAAAAGGTTCTCTTAACGAGCTATTAACCTAATCATTTGAATCAACTAATTAACTCTAAACACCTGCAAAAGATTTCTGAGGCTTTTACAAACTCCCAGCCTGGTTCATTACTCAAAACCGCAATCATGGGTAAGACTGCTGACCTGACTGCTGTCTAGAAGGCCATTGTGGCAAGCAGCGGGGCGAGGGACCGCGACTGCGGGCCGGTGACGAGTGGTAATGAGTACCAGCTGCGCGGCACACCGGTCTCGTCTTGCGGCCAAGTGACGGGAGCATAAAAGGAGGAGCGAAGGCAGCGGCAGACGAGAGAGGACCAGGCCTGGATTTTATGTTGTGTTTACGTTTTGTTTTGTGTGTGCGGGCAGTCGTCCATGAGGGACTGCCCGCGTTTGATTATGTGTGTGTATGTGCGGGCAGTCGTCCGTGAGGGGCTACCCGCAGTTTTACTTTCGTTTTGTTTATTTATTTTGGAATTAAAGTTTGTTGGATGTTCGCCGGTTCCCACCTCCTTCCTTCCATCAACGAACCCTGTTACAGCCATCATTGATACCCTCAAGGGAGAGGGTAAGACACAGAAAGAAATTTCTGAACGAATAGGCTGTTCCCAGAGTGCTGTATCAAGGCACCTCAGTGGGAAGTCTGTGGGAAGGAAAAAGTGTGGCAAAAAACGCTGCACAACGAGAAGAGGTGACCGGACCCTGAGGAAGATTGTGGAGAAGGACCGATTCCAGACCTTGGGGGACCTGCGGAAGCAGTGGACTGAGTCTGGAGTAGAAACATCCAGAGCTACCGTGCACAGGCGTGTGCAGGAAATGGGCTACAGGTGCCGCATTCCCCAGGTCAAGCCACTTTGGGCTACAGAGAAGCAGCACTGGACTGTTGCTCAGTGGTCCAAAGTACTTTTTTCGGATGAAAGCAAATTTTGCATGTCATTCGGAAATCAAGGTGCCAGAGTCTGGAGGAAGACTGGGGAGAAGGAAATGCCAAAATGCCTGAAGTCTAGTACCCACAGTCAGGGATGGTCTGGGGTGCCATGTCAGCTGCTGGTGTTGGTCCACTGTGTTTTATCAAGGGGAGGGTCACTGCAGCTAGCTATCAGGAGATTTTGGAGCACTTCATGCTTCCATCTGCTGAAAAGCTTTATGGAGATGAAGATTTCGTTTTTCAGCACGACCTGGCACCTGCTCACAATGCCAAAACCACTGGTAAATGGTTTACTGACCATGGTATTACTGTGGTCAATTGGCCTGCCAACTCTTCTGACCTGAACCCCATAGAGAATCTGTGGGATATTGTGAAGAGAAAGTTGAGAGACGCAAGACCCAACACTCTGGATGAGCTTAAGGCCGCTATCGAAGCATCCTGGGCCTCCATAACACCTCAGCAGTGCCACAGGCTGATCGCCTCAATGCCACGCCGCACTGAAGCAGTCATTTCACCAAAAGGATTCCCGACCAAGTATTGAGTGCATAACTGGACATAAGTATTTGAAGGTTGACTTTTTTTGTATTAAAAACACTTTTCTTTTATTGGTCGGATGAAATATGCTACTTTTTTTAGACAGGAAATTTGGGTTTTCATGAGCTGTATGCCAAAATCATCAGTATTAAAACAATAAATGACCTGAAATATTTCAGTTGGTGTGCAATGAATCTAAAATATATGAAAGTTAAATTTGTATCATTACATTATGGAAAATAATGAACTTTATCACAATATGCTAATTTTTTGAGAAGGACCTGTAGTTCTAGGCAGGTCTTGACTGCACTACACATCCATATAACTTTGCCAAATGGCATTTATTTCAAAAGGTCCTTACAGCCGACAACAGCAAAATAACCAAAGCACTGACCAAGAAATATTACTAATACAATGCAATACAATATTTTAAATATTTTACATAATATATATATATATGTTACAAAATAGTACAAAATGTTTTTGACAAAATTTGAAAACAGCCCAAAATACATAAGTCCAATACAGATTAAACAAGTTAAGTGAAACAAGTTACAGTATCCTTGTTAAAGAAGACCTTGAATACACTATAACCATAAAAATATCACAATATGGTGAACGATGATGTTTTCAGGGAAAACACACAAAGACTACAGCGAGGAACAACCGAGTTAGTAACTTAAAAGCAAGGATGTAGAAAATAAATCACTCTTCCATCATTCTTCTTTTTTCCCCCAAAAAGACAGAAACTCAGATAATGGCCAGAATTCATCCTAACAGTTGAACGAGTCTGTGGATTATAGCATCCAGTTCTGAAAGGCTCTACCCACAAATTTCTGAATGAGAAAAACTCTTCCATTGCTCAGGCACATAGTTTGCACTGGCTGTGGTGGCAGACTAGACTGAGAGTGTTGAGAAGAGGGAGCATATCAGAGACAGGAAACTGCCTTTGAAGTGCTGAGAAAGTAGAAATGGAATCCAGCCGCAGACATAGATAAGAAATTTACTTCAGAGTCTACAGTGCTAGGGAGCTTTTTGAAGATTTTTGTCAGATTTTTCCTGTTTAAAACTGAACAAGATATCCTGAATGCATGCATGCGTGTGTGTGTGTGTGTGTGTGTGTGTGTGTGTGTGTGTGTGTGTGTGTGTGTGTGTGTGTGTGTGTGTGTGTGTGTGTGTGTGTGTGTGTGTGTGTGTGTGTGTGTGTATACATTTTTTTTCTTGTTAAGCATAAACCCCACTACATTTTCTACCTTGTTTCTATTATAAAATGAAGTTCCCCTTGTGAACATGAACATGAGTCTGGCTTTTTTCTCTACTGTTTGTTAAAAAAATTAAAAAGCCCATAAAAACAAATAATAATCACCTATAATAAAACCTAAATATGTATGTGCTCATATAGTTGTAATTCCACTTTGTTCTTTATAGCCTAAAGCATTACCCCTCACTTAGAATCACTGGAGCCAACAAAATGCATTTGGAGATTGGCTGCCTCAGCTCTGCCCTCTGTGGTTCACACACGCACATTTGGATTGGATTTGGATAGATTATAGCTAACATTATGAATCATAATTACAAGACATTTAAAATATTGGTCAAGACAGCCAGTAAGCTGAAATGCAACAATCTGAGGGTTCTTTCTTTGCCCTTTGTAGTCCCAAGACACAGAAATGACTATGAAAGTGAGTTGTGTTAGAAATTGGGCCAGATGTGATGACAGGCTGCTTGTTTATTATATAAACTATTTTAATTTTTCCACAGGGAAGAATCCTACACGCTTATCATTCCGCTGGATGAGGATCAAGCTATCACAGCCTGAGGATGGAAGAGAAGTGATGACTGTTGGAAAACACATCCAATGTTATCCAACACCGCTTAAAAATGAGCAGCTGTCAGGTCCCCCGCTAGCCCTCCTCTAACAGACTTTCCATGAAACATAGACTGCGGTACAAACCTCCAGAGCAGGCTTTCTTTAGATTCTCCATTTCCAGCTGGCAGCTACATCAACAATGCCTAAGGGTTAAGAACCCGGCAGAATCTGCTAGCAGGTGCTAACTGCTAAAACAAATCACCATCATTTCACATGTACCCACATCAGCTCAAATCACATCCTGTCTGCCCAAACCAAGGAGTCAAAAGTTTGGCTGGTTAGCATTGCCTGCCATCCCCTTATGGTAGATTCTGTTGCTATGACTATGTAGGGTATAAAAGGTAATATAATATAATATAATATAATATAATATAATATAATATAATATAATATAATATAATATAATATAATATAATATATGTCAGCATTTTTGAATGATTTCTGAAAGTTCATGTGACAATGAAGACTGATAATCACTGTTGCAAATTCAGCTTTGACATCACAAAAATAAACTATATTTTAAAATACCAAAATATTTAATCACATATATGCCACCTATGAGCACAAAATAATTAAAAATAATAATAATCTTACTGACCCTGAATATTGAACAATAGAAAACTAGAAACTACATGCAGTCTGTTTAAAACTAGAACTAGAAATCTATTATATTATATTATATTATATTATATTATATTATATTATATTATATTATATTATATTATATTATATCAAATTGACATTACATTGAGCCCTAAATGCAGTGTGACTAATATAATAATGTTAGTCACATTTCATTTAGGGCTCAGGTGATTAGCTCAAATCTTTTGAGAAGAAAAAGATCTGATAGCACTCTCCAGGTATTATTAACCTCCTTGGTACCAATCTAGAAACATTTCGATTTTAATAAAAAAATTATTTTAGCCCCAGCCAAAATTATATTTGATCAGACACAAAAGTAAAATAAATAAAATAAAAACATTGTTCTCATTGGGGAAGATGGTTTGTCCTGACTGCCAGAGATCTCAACAAGTTCAGTGCGGTCGGCTAGCATTGAGCCTTGAGGGTCTACCTGGAGCCATGCATCAACTCATGACTCTCAGTCTGCTGCCTCCCAGTCCTCTGTTTAGACAGATCAACAAAGCATAGATCTGGCACCTGGCCAGTTTTGTAGCTGGTGATTGTGGGCCTTGTTTGCCAGCTAACAGCTTGAGACGGGAGGGTGAGGGCAGGGAGAGTTCTGCATTGGGGCTGGGATAGTGCAGCATGGCTCTGACACACAGGAGGGAGACACTGAGCGAATGTAGCAAAGTGCACAGTCAGAACAGCAAGGTGAAATACATCTCACTGTCAGATTAAGGGGATGACACAGCTCAAAGGTAAGATGTTCACATTCTGCTGTTTATACATATAAATTAGGCTTAAATAACACCTACGTACAGCGACAAATCAAAACATGTATAATATATCTCTTGACATAAGAAATGTATAATTATCTATAGAGCATGCAATTAAAAAGTTCTCAAAATTTGACCCAAGATTGGATGCTCCTTGCTACAGTTAGCAGCCCTCTGGTGGACGAGTTGGAAATTGCAGGGCTATGTGAGTCCATGAACCGAACATTTGAAATAAAGACAGACCACTTATTAAACTAGTCTGAACTGAAGGTCGATCACATTCACAGAACACACCATTATGATGGCTGCTTTAGAGTGGTCTCATGCTTAAAAAGACAAAGTCTGGAAAGGCAGAATATTCATAGAGTGAATATACAGCACAAAATAACTGATAGTAAAATAGCACCATACCATGCATATTCCCTGTAAAAGCACCTTCAGTCGTGTAATTAAAATCCCCCCAATGTATATTTGGAGCTTTAAATGTAGTTCAAATAAACCGTTCCAACAAAAAAATAAAAATAATTGTCTCATCATTTACTCTCATTAGGTTGTAAAACCTAAAGGACATGGTAGGCAAAATGTCAGCCTAATCTAGCACAAATATGCAATAAAAGTGATTGTGACATATCCTTTTGAGTTCCATAAGAAAAAGAAAATCAGTACATTTTTATTTTGGAGTGATCAATCCATTAAATTTGATAGAACACACTTAATAAGAAATATGCAAGCCTAAAGTTCTTCATTGTATTGAAGAACATGTGAATATGACAGCAACGCTCAAATCCTCGTTTTGCAAGCTCAGATGATAAAAAATAGCACTTAAACAGAAATGTCACTGACCAATGGCATACTAGCAATAATGTTTATGCATAAAGCAAAAATTATAATTCAGAAATAATTATAAAAACAGCTGATATACTGCTGTTTACTTTAAAATATTCAACATGACCAAATATATTATTTAAAAATAACTCAGAATGACCCAATCCCGGATTTGTTTTTAATTTATTATTATTTCTTTAAACTCAGCAATATTTCACAATAAACTTAAGACTGTATAAAAATTGCACTTCAACTCACCTTGAGCAGCTGTTCCTCTGGTGCTGAATACACTTGCTATCAAAGTGGCCACATACCAAATCATAGTACTATTGCCAACCAGAAAGAAACCTCTTCATATCTCAAAGTGCCCCTTTCAATAAATCATTCTTAGCCGAGCCCCTGGACGTTAGACACACTGTCAGCTGCTGATACCCTTTTACTCCTGCCCTGCATACTTTTCTCCGACGGTTCCCTTCATTCTTTCCCTCCCCTTCTTTCCTTTCGCATCCTCTCTCGATGAAATAGAGCACCTGCACCAGCGCACGGCAGCCAGACGCGGCTTGATGGCAATGCCAGCGTGAAACCAAGCATGACAATTTAGCTGTTAGCTCCGCCCCCGCTCAAATTTCATTGGCCAGTGGGGGAGGCGTCGGGGCGGGTATTGGTCGCCTCTCCATCGCTCTCCATGTAAAAACTGAGAGCACCGCGTTTCAAGGTGAGTTGGAGCGTGAAGTGGCGTCGGAACCGCAGTATCATGCGCAAAAGCGAAGTCGTGTAAGCAGCCTGTCGGATGCCCTCCATAGGTATAAGGCTCGTGTTGTGAAAGTTAAATGTGTGGTGGGGCAGACGTCAGACTTTAGTGTCGGTAGGAAATCCTCAACCTGTATGCGTCATTCGCATTTCATCCCATCGATTGCACTGCGCGCGGTGACATGAAACTGGAGCCACACTGAATTCTCCGGTAGTAGTGATGTCACTTGTTAGTGACATTAGTGATGTCACTTGTTAGTGACATAATGTTGGAACTCTGATTTTTTTAGTTAAACTGAACTCATTCTAGAAGGAGGCAAGTAACTAACACTTGATATGACACGGGTATAATGAGTCAAACATGTATCAGTAGCCCCAGTGTGTCCAAAAGATGGCTATGATTCATTGCTTGATGGCAACAGCAACCTTTCCATCTAACATTTACTCAGCCTTAAGTCATTCTAAATCCACGTGGGGTTTTCTTCTTCTTTTACTATATAACAAAAAGAAAAATGTATAATCTTAACACAACTCTTTTTCATACAGTGATAGCTCATTGTGTCCAGAACTTGTTAACCATGCATTTTTCATTGTTTCTTGAACTTTAAATATTGATGGATAATTTAAGATGTTTTCATTTTGACAAGTTTCATCTTATTGTTTATATCTGTAATTTAAAAACTGCTAAAATTATCGGATGTGATGCTAAAACAAAGACATGAGTGTGACTTTGGAGACACAAAAGAGAGATTTCAAGTGTAGTAGTCCAGTTGAAGTATTAAATATTGTTCATTTAGCTTAGACCAGAGTGTCAGTTGCCTTTTTTTGCATTATGAAAGATTAAAAGAAAAGACAATATGTCATTTAAACCATGGATAAAATTAGAATTGATTAAACATTTATCCTATATTCCTTCATGGGTAATGGGTATTATTTGTCGCACAATCTTTGATAGTGATGTCTTTGAAAAATCTATCCATAAAACTTGTGAATTCTTCAATAGTTTGTAAGGAACAGACATTATCATTCACATCTATGTTCACATTAAAAAAAAAAATGTGCTCAGACTTGATTTAATGTTTGGTGACTCACATATTCACTTTTTTGTTCCACAGGAAAAAATGTCAGCGTACAGGTTTGGAACATCCTGAGAGTGAGTAAAAATAACAGACTTTCCTCTTAAAGCACTTATTTTTTATAAAAGTATTTTAGCTGATGCATATATCATATATTATTAAAATGGAGCTATAGGCGGTTTCCCCCCAAAAAAAAGAAAAGAAAGAAAAGTGTCTAAATAATTAATTTCCATGAAATACAGACATGTCAAATAATTACAGTGTACAACAGCGTACTGTTTAGTACATTTTGTGTTCTTTGCGTAATTGGTGGTTTTTGAACATCCACAAATCAGCCGAATTGGGAGACAGCTTATGCTGTAAAATTCACACCGGTTACAATTTAAAGGGTAGAATCTGCTATGAGGTCCATTTGAGAAATGTTTTAATGGAAATTCTGGTGGTCTGCCAATGTTTAGAGACTTTTAAAGTTCCATCCACTTGTTACGGGTATTCATGTACTGTGTAATGAAGTTCGTAGAATAAGGAAGGAGGAGGCGAGAGGAGAGAATTAATAAATTAAACAAAACAAAAGTAAAGCGGGCAGTCCCTCACAGACGACTGCCACGCACACACATAATAAAACATAACATAAAGTCCAGTCCTGGTCCTCTCTTGTCGTTCACTGATGTCGTCCCCCCAAATCTCCGCGTCTGGAGGTATGGACAGATGAGATGAGAGAAACAGGAGCCTGAGACACAGAGAGCGACAGGATGAGAGAGGGAGGGGAAAAAAAAGACACCCTGCCGCTCGTTCCTCAGCCTCGCGGGGCTATGCGATGGTACTCCTCCGCTCCCTCTAGGATGGCCACCACCCCACCTCAACCCAGGGGAACGGCAGCGAGCTCTCCGTCTCACCGGTCTTCACGCGCTCCAGCACCATCGCCTCGGGCAGCCACTCACGGTCTTCATTCATTCCTCGCTGCCCGACCTCCTCAACACTGCGATCCTCCTCAGCAGCGAGGGCTCTCTGAAAGTATGTCCCTCTTCCTCCTGTTTTTCGGCACCAATGGAATGAAGTTCGTAGAATAAGGAAGGAAGCGAAAACCAGTGAACCACATATTGTTTCTGTTTTGGGTGGGTTTGTCATGTGTTTTAGTTCAGATTCTTGTGATTTAGTTAGTTTCTATAGTTTTTCATTGATTTGATTATTGTGTGCACCTGTTATTCATTTCGTTGATTAGTTTGTGTTTTTAAGGCTTTGGAAGCCTAACTTTCATGCTGCCACCAACCCAGTGGACTTATTTGTTTTGAAACTAAAAAAAGCGAAGTATACTTTGGGCTTTAGGCTAGCAATGCTTTTGGGAAACGCAGTCCTGGAGCTTAATTTATAAAACTGTGCGTATGATCCCTACTAAAAGTTTATGTGCGCCCAAAAGCCAAAGAAATTGTATTTATAAAACCGTGTGTTTGCACACCTGTAAGCAATGTTCCCTTTATAAATCACAGATCACCCGCAGATGTGCATGCGTGAACCAGTGTCATATCCCGCCCTGTACACACCCATTTTTAACCATAAATAGTCAATTCAAATTACCTCATGATTACTAATCAGCATGTAAATGAGAGTGGAATCCCATATATACCTGGAAAACTGGCATGCGTTTTGCCAATTAATTAATCCAAGAAAGTGAAAACGTGTATTTCTGTTACTTGGAATAATGGTGACAGGTGAGAAAAGGGGGAAAAAACATAATTTCTCAGACACTGAGATTGAAACAGTTGTAGGGGAGGTGGAGGCTCGGAAAACTGTGTTATTTGGTGGTCACAGCAGTGGGGTCACTAATAAAAAGAAGCAGTGCGAAAAAGTATTGGCAAAGTATTGCTTCTACTGTCAGTTGTGTCAGTAGGACAGAATTGAAGAGTTGAAGAACGACAGTTGCAGAATTAAATAAAAAATGGTCTGACCTGAAGGTATGTTTTGTTATATATATATATATATATATATATATTGATTTTCAAAAAGTTTTATTTACATGTGCTTACAGTATGCAAAATATGTGAAATAAAGATTCTCATTCATTTAAGGTGGAGGCAAAGCGACACCTTGACAAAATCACAGAATTAATTTGTGGGCGAAAAATTTAAGACGAAAATGTTATAGTGAACTTCATGACGGTTTTGTAATGAATAGTTAGGACCGATTATGAGTAGCGATTGTGCTTCATGACTGTATTTGCAGACTTTGACATTTTATGATATATGTACATTAAGGGACATATTTCGTTTTCACACTGTGTTCTGCAGTTCTCTAATAAAAGGGTATTTCATGCCATTCTGTATCACATGTAGTCGCGCCATCTCCTCCTGCACTCCCGTTGTGGACTGTAAGGCATTTACATTTTGAGTTACGTTTGGATTTTACTAGATGTATCTAGCCTAAAACAATCGGCACAAATAACACTTGGATTTAATCTTCATGATAATGTGGATATAACGTATGAAATGGGGTGAAAATTAAATGTCATTAATTCTTATAATCATTCTTCTCACATTTATTTTCTACAATCTAACTTCAGTTCATGACCTCACCATCTGTGTCATGTACATTCTCCCATCAATTTAGTTTTTTTGAGATCACAACCTTTGCATGTAAACTGGTGCACGTATGTTTCCAGCCCAATTTTGTGCATACTCACACGCTATAAATGAGACCCCATGTCTGTTAGTTGTGTTCTGGTAGCATAATGTGGGCAGTCATTTTCTCACTCTACCTTGGCCTGTCACCCCGTCGGCTCCACCGTGGCTTCACACTCCCTCGGCTCCACCTGGGACTGTCGTCCCTACAGCTCCACCAGGCTTCCTTGTCCCTCACACTCTTGGTCAGTTGTCACTCTGCCATTGCCATGGAGTTATGGCCTTTGTCTGTGACTCGTTTCTCCACCCCTTTGGCTCCATCAGACTCCTCCATTCCTCTGGCTACACCTCAGTTCTCAGTCGCACATTCAATAACACACATTGTGCAGAAGCAATGAAAAAAAAGGTTTCATGATTTTTTTGTAACCTCTCACTCATTTGTCTCAGTATGTACATTTATTGTCAAGTTTTATTCCACCCACTCACCCTTATGAGCTGCTTGAACATGCAGTTAACATGTAGGTATTTGTAGATACTGCTATTTATACATTATTTAAAAGATGTGTTTGTTTTCCCTGAGGTAAAAAGATGAAGATCTGTTTTCCCATTAGGTAAGAAATGCACATCTGTTGTGTTTGACACCAGCTGCAAAGTGCGATGCAATCATCTGAACTGAAAATAACACAAAGGCCCCTCTGAAATTCTCTCAATTTCCATATCCATTTTATAGGATATGGATATTCAGCCCTACAACTCGCCTTTAGATAGATCATTATAATGTTGTTCAGGAAACCATCCTTAATTCTGTAATGGTACAGAAAAACAAAAAAACATGTTTTGTTAAAGATCCACCATTTTTTGTTATGCAGCTTGTTGCAATCATCTTGCACTTATACTGATGTAATTTATTCCACAAGTGAACAAAGAATCAAGAAAATGTAGGGCAAAGTAATCACATTGCCAGATTTAGTTTTATTCTTATTTACTATTTGTGATTTTTCACCCTAAATTATATGAGTGTGGGTTAAGCTACAAGCTTTGATTAAAGCATGTGATTTAATGCTGATTTATGTGTATATTTTCTATTTCGCTCAGATTCTGTATGAAATAATTTATCTCTCTACTAGTGCTGTAAAATCTGCACGGCAGTGATTCATTTTGAAAAATTAATTAAAAGAACTTGGGCCATATTCACAAAACATATTAAGGCTAAAAGTAGTTCTGCCAGAAAGACTCGGGAGAATTAATGCTGTAACAATAACATTTATTTAGGAGCTCAGCAAGCAACCAAGTTCTTTGGCGTAGGCCCCATTCGTAATTCGCATTCCGAGGGTACGGAATCTGAGTATCCTGCCTGAATACGGAGGCAGGGGCGCAGCTCACCCTCCGCGAAATAAGGAAGGGGGCCATCTGGTGGTGGTGGAGTGGATGGAGGGAGAGACATCCTGAAGTATTCAGGGTAGAGGGGAGATCCCATCTGGTGGTGTTGAGGATGATATGAAAGCCTGGCTGGTTGTGTAGGGGGGGGATGGAGGAAAGGTCCCATCTTGGTGGTGGTGGGGAGGATGGTGGTGCTGAAGACGCAGTATCTGCGAACTCAAACATGAGTAAGTACAACCTTTATATGCTACGGTAAAGGATGTGATTGAATAGATGAGAAGGTAATTAGTGACGCAACGATTGAGTCTTCCTGGCAAAACTGTCACTAGCTTCATTTCCTAACTTGCCAATTTTAGAAGAAACTCTTAAAAATAATGGGTGTGTCAGTCCTATTTTAGGACTTCTAGATTTTTTCTCTAAGAGTATTTCATAAAGCATTTTAGCACTAAAACTAGCTCCTAAATCCATGTAATGCTAGGAGTAGTCAAGAGTAGTCCGAAGTCACTTAGACCGAATCACAAACAATCCTAATAGCTGTTGCTGCAATCTGCCCAAAGACACGATACAACATTGAGGCAATAGTGATCATTAAAGGTGCCCTAGAATGAAAATGTAATTTCTTGCCACCTTGCCATAGTGAAATAATAAGAGTTCAGTACATGGACATCACATACTGTGAGTCTCAAACACCATTGCCTTCTCCTTCATATGTAAATCTCGTGAATCAAAAACACCATTGAAAAATAAGTGCTTCTCAACATAAACCCAAACGTGACGCAAGCGTTGGGGATCATTTATATGCACACCCCCAACACTTGCATCTGTCCAAACATGTGTATTGTCAGGCGATACTGACAGAGCCGAATCATCAGGACTGCAGGTAAACAAGACACTTGAGGATAGCAAAAATGGCAAATCTCATGGACACGCGTCATTTTTTAGGCTGTGCAGGGGACGTGAGGACTTTTCATATGTCAACAGTCATGGTTGAGGTTTATTATAATCGGATACACAACAATTTATTTCAAAATCGTTCATTTGTTCGGCCTATTTCAAGCAAGCTTCACTCAGCGTCTTAAGCTGAAGAAAAGGGCAACTGTATTCCTGCAAGCAGTAAGTAGTGATTTGTCCACTTATTGAGCTGTTTAAACAATTTCTTATTAAGCATTGTACAGTAACAATAGGAAACTCCAAGTACCATACAAAATTGTCTAATGACAAAGGTTAATATTATTTTGTATTACAAAAAACAACCGTAGATACGTTGCTTACACATCGTTCATTCAATCCTTCTAGCAAACGTAATTTTTTCCACCCTATTAGTTAAAACGATAGTCATTTGACAAGGCTATTCATTTTGTAAAAATATAAGTTATATATTTATATTTTTGAGAACTGAAGTAAGCCTATGATGTTTTTACATGCTTTCAGAGTACATCAGTCACTGCGTAACGTTAGCCTACATTGTGACTAACGTTATATAAACATGCAATATCATTGATGAAAAAAGACAAGTCTAAAATGTAGACTGAATGACACTTTAAGCAGAACATCTCAAATGGAGATTTCTTAAATGCAGCTTACTTGTTTACTGGTGTTTTCAGATCTTCTGCGCGCAAGAGAGAGCTTGCGTGCATATAGTTGCCAGATTGGACATGTTTAGGTAAAACACCGGATACTATACATGTTCTTTTCTCAGACAAGCTCTGTTTGGGGGATTTAAGTTACTGAAATCTGGCAACCACAAGCACGCAAGCTCTCTCTCACGCGCAGATGATCTGAAAACACCAATAAACAAGTAGGCTGCATTTCAGCAATCTCCATTTGAGATATTCTGCTTAAAGTGTCATTCAATCGGTCTGTGTTCTGTCAGGACGGTCAGGACTCACGAGCTGCTTCGCTGAGCAGCTGAACTGCAGTGTGCTGTGAGCGGCTGAAATAAGCCAATCAGAGCAGAGCTCAACATTAATATTCATGACTCTTCCAAATAAGGCAAAAACAGAGCATTACAACCTAGGGACAATTTCTAGGGTTGTAAATCGACCTGTAAAACTGTATCTCGACTATTTTTGCCCTGTGGTTTTTGCCCTTTTGCCCTTTTTACAAGTTTACACTTACAGATGATTGAAAAAAGTAAAACAATATAAGCGTATTAGGTGAGTCTCTCGACTGTGTATATAAACTTCCTCTCACACTGATAAGATAGAAAGTTTGAAGAAATGTCTTTTCTTGACATGTAAGAGACTGACAATTTGCTGAACATTTGCTAGTTTAACTAGTGACACTTAGCCTACTTTTTAAAATCTTTATTTTTTAAGATATTTTTATTTTTAAATCTTTATTTGAATATGGCAGCATTCTTATTTTAAACATTTTATTTGAATATAGCAAAATTCAACAAAATACAGCTCTGAAAAAAATTAAGACACCACTTAACACTGAGAAATCCTTGTTAAGTGTTCTCTTAATTTTTTCCAGAGCTGTATGTCTATAATTAAATCACTGACAGAGACCCTCTCCTATCAGCCAATCACTGTGGTCATAGTTACTCTTAAGATTTCTCTCTATTCCTTGGTAAAAGTTGCTCACAGCAGCTTTGTGAATAGGTTTTAAGTGAAAACTCTTAATTAAGAACTTTTACTTCCATTTAGGAGAAATCTTACTGGTAAGATCAAATGTTTTGTGAATACAGCCAGTAGTGACTGGAGTTGTTTGGAACATTTAGTATACACATTTGGCCCAGATTGGCAGATACATTTTTTTATCTCCAGTAGGTGAACTTAAAAAAATATGTTTACCAAAAGAGGGTAGTTTTAACCCCAACGTTCTTCAAAATATCATTTCACAAATGAAAGAAATTCCAACAAGTTTAGAACAACACAAGGATGATTAAATGATTACACAATTAAATATTTTGGGTAAATTATTCTTTAAAGGATATATTTAAAATGCATACCAGAGAAGCAGGAGCACTCTGTATAATAGGAATTCATATTAAATGTGCATGCATCATAAATTAGGTCCTCCAGGGCATGAGGCTGTTGTAGCTCTGAGTCGGGAAATGCTTTAAACTTTTCACATGTACCCACAGGGGACAATAAATAAGACTTTTGTGTTTTTCCACTCCATTAGAAGATTTGCATATATCAAAAGAACAGCAGATGCTGTGCACTATAGTTTGTTAGTTCTCTGGGCTCAGGGTGTATTTGGACAGTCTGCCATTTCATGAAATGTTAACCACTGTCGACTTGACAAATACAAAAATGCTAATCATCTATGGCCAGGCTCTTGTGCTCCTTAAGAAATACGAAGACAACAGATAAACAGCTTAACAGCACACCGGATAATGTTAATGCTGCTGTGTCTGGATGTTTTCACTCTCTGATAAATACAGAGACAAAGCACAGAACACCAGTGAGAAAATTAGATTATTATTTGATGTTAATTTAAATCAATTGGATCAGTTTGTGACATTTTGGTTTCTGTGAACATAGTTGAGCCTAACTTGTCACAAGACATCACAGTCACTAAGCAGAAAGGGTTTTACTTCAACTTGGCTTTGTTGGCACTACTGTGTGAACAATGCCAATGAGTATGTATACCTCAGTCTTTAAAAGTTGGTTAATTGTTTACCATTTAGCAACTCTGGTGTTACAATTATTTCTTCATCCCTTTGGTTTCCCTTAAAAGTAATTGCAATTGATCAGGAGCAACTCATTTGGTCAATGTCATTGATTCCTGGATTAGAAAGACAAACAGATCTTCTCAATATGTGTGTGTTTTTTTTAAGGTAAATTAGACTAGACTAGTTAGAAATTAAATCTCTGACTCTATATTCACAGCTTTTGTGTCCACTTCCAAAGTGAGTAAACGTGCAGTAAGCAAATGAGCAACAAACGTATACTAGTAAACAAGAAACCAGTTTGGTAAAAATGACATGAAGTTAAGCTCTTTATCTAATGAATCGTATTACCCAATAAAAAAAAAATCGATCACAGAAAAAGGTATAGTAATGCAGAACAGGAGTTGCATGCGTTAGCACCATATTAGGGCCTTATTGACAAAATGCACCACATATGGGGAGGGGACTATCGATCGTCCTGTTCCTTCTTTAGAATGCTTTATCGTAGTACTCAGATTCAAGTGCTAGTACACTTTTCTGCATACAGCTTCCTATAGATCACCCCATGATGTTTATAAAAATGTAATTGGATTAAAAAATAGAAGACCACTTTGAAAATCTGTGAATATATCATACTTTGTAAAATAAATGTAACGCCCCCCCCCCCCCCCCCTTCTCTGTGTGTGTCTATGTATAGCCTGTGAAAATATACAAATGCAGAATATCATAACCACTAGTGATCTAAGATGTTTGGACACTTAAAGGAGTGCTAATGATGTGTCTTCATGAATGTGAAGAATGCACACTCACCCGTAGCACATTTGTAATTGTATCTGTGTTTACCCATTTTGTTTACAGTGCCATGAATGTCATGTTTCCAAAAACTGCATCCACAATAAGCTCTTTCATTTATCAATGACCTCTTTTTGTTTGCTGTACTGTATGGGCTGTTTAGAGCTGTTGATTATGGTCAGCTTTTTAATCTTTACAAATTTTTCAACATGGCATCTGTACAATAAAGGGCACCTTTAAATGCACCTTTTATATGAACCAGCCAAAGTAATCCCCGTTCATTCTGGTCAGGGTTGAGCAAATAATTGCATAGCTGTTGGCTGGCACTGCTCCACCCCTGTGCCCATGGGAAGTCTGGCATACACGCCTGGGCCCTGGCACTTTGGATTTGGGAAAGGGGAGGGGGGAGGGGGGTGGGTGTAAAATAGGTCATATGGACTCCTGTCAGTCTGCTTGTGACCAACACCCCCTACCAGTAATTCATTAGCACTACTCAAAAGAATCAGCTCTCTCAGTTTAGTCGGACTGTGTTTGGGCTACAACCAAAGTAACTGTGAGTACTTGGGGTGAATTCACAGAATCAGCCCTAATGATGGTTGTTAGTGTGTCAGTGGCACTGTCAACTGCCCTCTAGTTATCACCAGCATGTTAAATATTTCTCCAGCAAAACACAAACTGTAAATATGTGCATAATTCAAGGTCATTGCGGTTATGTGCTGTCACATCACATATAGAGACGTCATCTAGCAAAAGTGTGTATAACGTCCAACAATTAAAGTGAACAGACTTTTACTAATGATTAGCATGAAAGGAAATCTGACATCTGTTCCACAGTGAAATCTTAGCGCTGTATTTGTTTTTCAATAAAATACAGTTTTGAGTGAATTATGATCTGTCATGCGCATGTCTGGATTGGCTGGCTGGCTGGATTTTGAAAAGGTAAACTTAAGATCTGAAAGGTGTAATGGAATTATGTGATACAAAATCACATTTGCATTTAGTCTTACCTTACTTTTAAATGTAAATGTCCTTCCAGACAAGGCTTATTTTTACTATATTTATATTACCAATTAGCTTCTGATATTCGTGGCCTATTTGGAACAGAATTGAATTTGGATAGATAGATGAAATAAATAGCCATGAAATACTACACTCTAAAAAATGCTGGGTTAAAAACAACCCAAGTTGGGTTGTTTTAACCCAATGGTTGAGTTGTACTTACCCAGCAATTGGGTTGTCTTAAGCAACATTTAACCCAACCACTGGGTTAAAACAACTCAACCATTGGGTTAAAACAACTCAACCATTGGGTTAAAACAACCCAATTGTTGGGTTGGTGCATTTTCAACCCAACTTGGGTTGTTTTTAACCCAGCATTTTTTAGAGTGTATGCTGTAAAATGCGCTAATAGTGAACTGCACACATATTTTCTTCAATTATGTAGACTTTAGCTACTTTAGATGGTGAAGGGCTATGCCATATTCCTTAATAAATAAGATGCATTTCTCTTGGTAGGGATGCATAATATATCAGCCACCAAATCGGTGGTGGCCGATATGTTCATTTTTAATGTTGTGCTATCGGCCCAATAAGAAAATGTGTCTGATATATTAAAGCCGATAAATAATGGATTATTTCCTTCAGCTGAGACATTTCAGATGTGCACTGTTCACCATGATGATTGCTTGAAATATGAATGGAATAACTTCAACAAAAAAAAAGAAAACACAGTCAAAGCAACATGTGCAGCACAAGTCTGTCATATAGGCTACATGTGATTGGGACATGACTTTAATGGTGAGACATCTGTTTTTGTAATCAGGCTCACGAAAATTATTTTATAGGGGTCATGAACTGAGAAATCAACTTTCCCTTGAGCTTTTGATATATGAAAGGTCATGGTAATGTAAGACTATTCTGTACGTTTCAGAGGTAAAAACTTCCTTGTTGTTAGTCAAAGAAAAGCTTTTATAGACACCAGGCCCAGAAAACGATCGTGTGCGCATCTTGACGTAATCTGTTGCGAAACCACCTCGACAGCACGTCTAATTCAGTAGCCCCACTCCGCCCACCGTGCTAGCCAGCAGCAATAAACATGCCAAAGAAGATGGCAAGATATTGCGCTTTTTCTGGTTGTGGAAGAACACAGTCGCTGCATAAGCTTCCTTCGTATCATAATATTAGGAATGTGTGATACTTTTAAATTTATTTTTAATGAAGTTCCAGCTCACGTGGGGAAGACATTACCATGTTCACTTTATTTCACTGCAGAATCGTTTGTAAACAGTTTCGGGTCAAGCTGGATTTGCAGAAAAATTGAGATTAAAACACAATGTGGTGCAACACACTTATGTGAGTGTGCCCGTCGACAGGCCGGTGGATCGCAAATAGTGAAATAATATTCCTTTCTTGATCTGGGCAAGCACACCTGCATGTGTGTGTGTGCGGTTCGCGCTTATATCCACTGATCGGATGGGCCAAGTAATATAAAAATAATATTCCAATCAATCGTGGGTAGATGAGAGAGAAATCATTGTGTTTGTTAGATAAAGATGTTTACGAGCCCTCTGAGCAAGAAAATCATTCCAGTTGCCGCTTTCAAAATAATCCCTGCCTCATGTGAACTGAAGTGACAGAGGAGCTGAAGCTCATTAAATATGCAAATTTTATCCAATCCTATCTGTGGGCATTTACTTCTAAGTCTCCAGTGCGGCACATCAACCCATCAAATAACCCATCAAAACCCAGCGTTCAGGAGAGAGCCTCAAAACCAGTGTAGAAAATAGCCTATTACTAGTTTTTGAATGTAAAAACCACACAAACGTCATTAATTGACCTCAGACAACAGTATAAAAAATGTAAAAAGCCAGTTCATGACACCTTTCAAATTTAAAATTTGATTTATTCGCCAATTTATCGGTTATCAGCTTTCAAATATTTTATTTATTATTGATAGATGTATGTATCCCTAATGGTAACAGTTTGATTGTGCAGAGATGAAGAGCTTCACATGATGCAGATTCATGCGTATGATAAAACAGTGTACTTACATATTGGTTTATTTCACTACTCTATGTATGAGTATTGAGGTGAAAATCTTTTGGTACTCGTTGGTTTCTAAAGCATTGCTGTAGTGTTTACAGCGTGATTTGAGGAACGGCCTGTCAATTGCCTTCTGGACGTAATGCTCTCAACAGTAGCAAGCAGTTATTTTGAGTGTAAAAAGAGCCCCTCAAACTGTATCAGACCAAAAGTAAATCAAAATAGACATTTTCTTCAGGGCAGCACCATATTTCGAAGAGTCCTGTAGTTTTTTATTGTTTTTATCATTCTGCTTGTCTGTGTTTGTTGCGCAGTCATAGTTTATTTTTGTCTGGCTATCACCAGACCAAGCTCAATCTTTAAAGACTGAACATTGGTGTGAGGAGTCTGCTCTGTATTTTCTACTGCACAAGAGGCGTGATCAACTGGCATAGTTTAGATTACTCTGGACCCAATTAGATTAGTCCTTCAACCAATCAGACCAACGATCCATCACTTCTCTATCCGTTAACCAGCCAATAGCGCGCCTGGTGAATAAGCCGTTTTGTGATTGGTCCCTGCAAATTTGTAACAGAAGCAGGATAGAAATATGTACAGGTTTCCAGCCTGAGCTGCATGAAATCAAATCGACGGCAGATCGGGCTGGGTTTACCCAGTCTAGGTTTATTGTATTGATATTTTAGTATTTTGTGTATTTAAAAATTATATATATAACAGCCCAAGCATAGAGAATATGTAGAATGATGCATCAAGCAAATTAAGAAAGGAAAAAATGATATATCATTTTCATAGTTGATTCCAAGTGATCAGGGGCTTAGGATCCAATTACATGTAACGTGCGGCAATGGGAAGGGAATTTAGCAAGATACAGGCACTATAAAAGTAAAGTAAAACATCATTGAAGTCACTGAATCATTAACTCAACTAATTCATTCAAAAGCACCCCTATGTGTAATGTTTTTTTTTTAAGAAAAGAGTTTCCTCTGCTGCATCCCCTATCCACAGACACCCTACCGTTTCTTCCTGTTGTCTTCCAGCACCTCGACAGACTGTCAGCCTCTGAAGATGAATAGGTGGCTCCTCTAGCCTATATTTAATATAGGTGCCAACACTAATTGGGTTTTATTTAGAAGGAAGAAACTGCTGAGCCACAGAACGATGGCAAGAGAGGTCTGAGGAAGAAGTGTGTGTGGTGGTGGTGGGGGGTGAGAGGATAGGTAATATACTGAACGTCAGTGAGATGAGCTTAAAGCAAAGAATCTGGGCCAAAAGGCAAAATGAGTCCCCTGCGAGCACAGAGAATCGCACTAGCATTTTTTATTCATAAAATCCTACAGTGCGCTAATTAAAAAAAGAAGGGAGGAATCAGCTGCCCTGGAATAATTGCCATGAATCCATGAAGCAATGAGATTAATTACTTTATGATAAACTATCCAAAAAATAGGTCAGTGCAATTGAATTATGAAATATGCCAAATATGCCCTGGTGAATAGTTAACAGATTTTATTCCATTGTTCATATAATATGTACAACATTACATGCGACAGCAGTATTAACATCGCCTTAAATTGTCCTGCTGTCAAATATAATGAGAGTATATGATCAGAGGTAATTGTAAAGGAGCAGCATTCAGCAAACATACAGCGAGACGCTCTGTGGACTGTAATCGGATAAAGCTCAGTGGCAGGGCTCATTGCGTGTTTAAGCCACAGGCTTGATCCATTGCTTGGCATACACTGGGTATCATATAAGCCTGATAAACAACTATTTTTCTTCCTTTAGGGACATAGTTTGAATGATTTGGAGACAAAGCCAAATTAGAAAACGTGACGCCTCAGGTCATCAATCGATGCAGAAAAAGATGTAGCCACATAGAGATGGTTGTGTATTGCTCTTTACATGCAGTTTTGAATAGTTTAGAAATGTAGAAATGTGTGGATGAATGATGAAATTTCACATGCATAAGTTAATCAATATTCAAAAATTTGTCTCTGAGGTTACAGGTATTTATCTAATCTTCATATCTTATTAATATTACTATATTAATTATCGACTCTCATATTTGTATTATTTGTTTATTTAATAATTGATTAATAATGTTCATTTTTTGTCTTTTTAATTTATTTTAGGCCATTTGTAATTGTCAAAATGTGTCCACATTTTTGACCAATTCTTTTAGCTGCAACTTTAAGATTCATATTATGTAAATGTTCCTGTTGCATGTGAACAGTAGCAGAGCTTTAAGTGCTGTACTTCAAATGCTAGCACACCAGCTTGCAGGTCCATTATATTTTTTTAACAGCCCCATCTTTCAGCAGCAAACCTTGTCCAAGTCTGCATTACATTGTGACAGGTTCATAAAACAGTCTGTGCTGTAATGTGTCACGCAAGCTCTTAAGATCAGAATGAAATGATCAGCCTTAAAAATAAACTTGTTTTAACATTAGATTCTTCAGAACAGAGCAGCAGCTGATTATAAACTGCCAAGAATAGTTTGATGAACTACGACACTTTAGTTCGTCTGGTGTTGTGACCTCAAAACTTCTTTTCTCTTTTTTCTTCTGTTGCTGTGTTATGTTTGGGTGGGGGGGATTTTTTTATTACCATTCCTTATCTTTTTGTCGATGCAATTACAGAGCTTTACCAGCAGAGGATGTATGACAATTATTGATGCCTTCAAAGGATAGTCAGCTTTAAATGTTGATGAGCAAGACATCCAAGAACACCATTAAGGAATATTTCGAAAATGGGAAATAACATGTCAGTGACATTATGCAGAGAACAATAAACACAATAAAACATGATGTGAAGAATTGTGAGAGCAATAGTGCTCGTAAGCAGCAGGAACTGTCAGTTTATTTTTACCATCCTGTTATTTAGCATTTAATAGCAGTATACTGCAGCACTCCTGTCTCATCAACAATAAGTTATGCTCTCGTTCTGCATATAAAACACTTGATTACATCATAATTTTCTGCCAGGATAATAACTGTACACGCTGTTCTCCACTAAATCTTTGTCATTTCGTTATGATTCAGTTAGAAGCACAGATCCCACGACTGTCCTCGGTGTCAATCTCTGGCATTGCCATAGTTACTATCTTCCCTTAAAGGATATGCTTCAATATGATTGTAAATTTCACACTGCTCATTCCTAATAATGCTGACACAAATGCCAGCCTATATGGATTCTTCGTCCATAATATGCCCCTGGGCCTGGATTAAAGGCCTATAATTCTTATTGACAGGCCAAAGGTACAAGTGTGATGTATTACAGAGAGCAAGAAACATCCTCCGACAGGCCTGCCACAGACACATTGATTTTGGGAAGTGTATATGAAAAATCACTAGAAAAACTGCAGATAAACATGCTCAAATTATATTGTGGGATTTAAAAGACCACTAGTAAAATACTATTTTGCATTATTGTCTAATTCAAAGCATAAAACTGTTTCATTAGGAAACATTTATTTTTTATTTTTATTTTATTTTTTATATTTTATATTTTAGGACTGCTTAAACCACTTTAATCATATAATGTATACTGACTGGCCATAAATACATTTAATATAATTAAACCGAACAGTATTTATTATT
This sequence comes from Pseudorasbora parva, assembly GCF_024679245.1. NCBI lineage: Eukaryota > Metazoa > Chordata > Actinopteri > Cypriniformes > Gobionidae > Pseudorasbora > Pseudorasbora parva. The sequence goes on from NC_090189.1 coordinate 22,564,418, forward strand.
TTTTTACCTTATATCCCAACGAGTCTCATCAACTTTTCCCATGGTCTATTACTTCCGTCTGATGAGGTCAAACGGATGCGATCATAGATATATATATAGATACCTCATTAGTGCCTGCGCGGATTGGTCAAATTAGTCATCTACATGGTATATTTCTATGATCGCGTCCGTTTGACCTCATCAGACGGAAGTAATAGACCATGGGAAAACTTGATGAGACTCGTTGGGATATAAGGTAAAAAAATAACATAAATAGGCCTACTGTTCGGTTTCTCACAGAAACCGATCGGTTCGTGTCTTAATAAATCAATGTGTCATCAGGAGCAGCAGGGTTTTTGTGCATGTTGCCTAAGCATGTTTTTTTGTTTGTATGCTTTGCTCTCATAGAACCTTACCCATTCACATGATTATATGACTGGCACACAGCAACGGTTGGAGTTAAAAATCATCATTTGTGTTCTACTGAAGAAACAGACACGCCTATATGTTGGATGCACTGGGGTTAAGCAGATAAACATCTAATTTTCATTTTTGGGTGAACTAACCCTTTAACTACATCGTTTTGAGTTGGTTTGTGGTTGTGCGCAAGTTTTCACCTGCGATCTCCTGTGTGCATCTTTATGGATTCATAAAGAAGTGTTTTTGTGATTACTACAACCAGAATATGACAAATATTTATAATTATTATAAATAAATATAATTATTAAAATACATTTTTAAAATGGTCATTTATTTGAAAGTCTTTTCTCTGGTATTTTCCCTTTCATCACAAACTTTGTTTCCTAAAGCCGACATCTCATCACGCACAACTCTGTCTGTCCCCTTTCAGTTGTTGTTGTTTTTTTTAAATATTGAAATCATGTCTCTCAGCGCATTGATCCTTAGAAGAACACAAACACACTTGTTTCTGCAGTTTATAGTTTCTAGATCAATTTTTAATTGCTATGTTCAAAGTGATAGTCTGCTCTGAGATTCAAACAGGCCTTGAGCACTGCTGCTGTTTTGTTGGAGTGACAAAAAAGTGAATGGAAAGTAGTTTACTTGTTGACACATGTCAACAACAGCATCTACAAACATGCAATTAATTCATGAGATTAGGGGTAGGCCTAAATGCTCAATGGATGATGACCCAGTGAAATCAAATGTTGAGATTTAAAGGGGTCATGAACTGGATTTTCTTTATTATTTTAGAATGTTTCCTGAGGTGCACTAATGCTGTAATTGGCTGACACCTTTGTATTATATAAATGTGGAACTCTCTCAAATATTTATTCAATTTTTACTAGGGGTGACCCTGAATAGTCAAAGATTCGATGCATCGATATGTGGAGCTGGATTCGACCACCAATCTCAAAGTTGAATCTTCGCGGATGTTATGAAACGAGGATCATAACATTTTGGCAATATGGGGGTGCCCAATATTTTAAAGACGCGGTGCAGCTCTGACCTTCGCGTCCGGTGTGTGAGCCCTTTAAGTGCGCTGGTCAGTTAACGTAGGCTGTAGCGGCAAACGCACTGTGCTGTGATCACGCAGAATTTCCGACACTGTCAGAAAATTATTGTAGGCTATCTTTGGTCTCAAGACTGTGACAACAGCTCTTTTTGAACCTCTCTTATTGTACAACATAGGATCACCGATTAGGAACCACGATCACAGAAATCATCACGATTGTTTCACGATGACAATCTTTCATCTGGGACACCCGAAAATCGGGTAGTGTGTCCTGGGCTTAAAATGTTGCTACAACTTCACTCTCTGAACCGAATACTGAAATCAGTTGTGTGCATAGTTTAATACTTAAGAATCTTCTAATTGGTTTTTCAGCAGCTGCAAGATGTTTTGTACTTCTGTGTAGTTATTTTATGTGTATGTAATTTTAAAAGGGTCATATAATGGTACATGCACTTTTATAAGCTGATTGGATGGAAATGTGTGTTGGCAGTGCCTGTACACAACCATCCTATAATGATAAAAATCCATCAAGTTTTTTTTATTTTTATCTCCTTACATGTTTTCCCCTATCTCAAATCAAGCTGTTCGATGTGTGACGTCACACGATCGGACACCCCTCCCACGATTGTTGATTGACAGCAGCGTTTCATCTCAGACCCGCCTGAGCGAGCTCAAGCTGTCGTCGTTACCATAGACATCATATGCTTTGTATGTATGATGTTGAACAACACGTTATGGTTATTGTGTTATTACAAACTGTGTCCGCTGGTTTTAAAGTTAACGTGGATGTGGTAAGTTAACACTAAGCTTAATTATGTCGATGGTTTGGTGTCTGTTACTGTCTAAAGATAAATCGTGTTGCAACAGTTATTACAATGCATAGATAACGTTACGCATCACTGACAAACCGACATTAACAGAAAAAAAGTTTTATTGGCATTAGGTGTAACATCAATCTGTTAATGAACTAACGTAGCCTATACATCAGTAAACACATAGCATTTGCGCTAACATTACCCTGCCAGTACATAAAGATCGAAACGTCCTGTTTAGCCTTAAATGTCGAAATTCATTAGAGCTGTCATCTTGTCCCGGTCTGACTCCGGTTCAAATTGATAGAGTTGATCTTTTTTTACAGTCTATGATCTGTCCTCTCTGTGTAGCAGTTCTTTCGCCTCTGTTGTCACGGGCAATGACTCCGTGCTGCCAGTGTTGGGCAGTAGCGAGCTACAAGTAGCAACGCTACTAGCTTAACTGCATTCAGTAGCTTGTCAGTAGCTCAGTTACTTTTAAAACAGTGTAGCTTTTCCAGTAGCTAACTACATTATATAGCAAGTAGCAGAGTAGCGCGACCAAAAGCTACATTCTGTTTTGGGTTTCTGAATCTGACGGCCGAGGAGAACGAGCGGAGCTGAGCGGTGTGACGGAAGCTTAGCTTGCAGACGCGCTTCACTCATATGAGCTGCTCAGAGGTAAAACAACATTGTAAATAAACCAAAACTCAGCAGGCTACTTGCCTCACAGACATGAGATATATCATGTGTAGGCTATAGAAAGCTTGAAATGTCCACTTTTAAACAAAACCATTCGAAATGAAAATAAATATGCAAGCAAAGCACCGTTGACCGTTCACGCGAGCAGCTCATGATACTCACTGCGGTTCTGTCCAGAATATTTAATTTAAGTTGCATAGATTTTATTCTTGCACTGATGTTAAATTTTTAGCCATGTTGCACTTTCACAGTCAGTTTGAGAGATTATTGTGTTTATTGTATCAATTATTCAAATGATTCTGACAGTTTTTGCCTTTGAAATGACTGGGGGGAAAAAGTGTCCCAATCAACCTGAATTCACACTATACTCTTTGAAATCAATAACATTGCATTATATTGCTTGAAACCCCAAATAGTATAACATTATTCATTAATTATTCAAAGTTATTTGTCATTGTAAAAAAAAGAAAGTATAGTTTCAATGTAGTTAGCTACTTTTTTGATTGTAACATGTAATGTAGCTAACTACTTTTTCAAAATGTGAATGTAACTTAACTACTTTAACTTACAAGTAGCTTGTAGCTCGTAAAGCTACAGTTTCAGAGTAGCTTCCCCAACACTGTGTGCCGCCCCACACAACAGAGGGGCAGGTTCATTCTTCATTTAAAGCCATATGCACTGAAATGGCTTGGTGAAAACAGAGCTGTTTTTGACCAGCTAAAATGAGTGTTTTCTTACAATACTAATGAGAATTTTTTATTAAAGTATATTACAACTTTTTCATTGAGACACTAAAGAATCATATTAACTTGTATAAAAATGGCATTATATGACCCCTTTAAAAACTTTGAGCCTCTCAGATACTACTCAGGTTAAACATTCAGAAAGTGCAACTTCTGCAAACTGTTTGTCCATGCAACACTTTCAAGCTGCTGTTGTGACATGAACTTTTTGGTCATGTTAATTTATTCTGTTAAAGATCAATTAAAATCATTAATAATATCAAACTTTGTTTTTGCTGGCAGGTCTGAAGTGTGAGTTGAGATCCCACACTTCTGACTAAGAGTTAAAGGTTATTGGTTATTGGAGCATGTGTGATGGACATACTGTTGACAGACTGTGCTGTGAATGTGTCACTCAGAGTCACTCAGAGAGATGAAACCAAAGCGTATTTGGGGGAAAAAAACAGCCTCCTGAAACATCTTGTTCAGATTGATCACCAAACTATGCTAAAGTTTTTGTACTCTTGGTACAAATGTATAAGACTTTAGATTTTTAAAACAAGTACTGAATTAGACAACACCTCTCACTGATACACTGCCATTCAAAGAAAGAGTGGAAAACCTGAACGCACAAAATTCTGATTAGCTCATTTTAAAGAAGGAATAAAGTAATTTTCTTTAAAAAATTACTAATTTGGAATAAAGGAATAAAAGTCTAATTTGAGCGATTCAAAGGCCAAATTGTGAGATAAAAAATGTGTAATTGCATAATAAATAATTTTATGTGGAATTTTATGGATATTATGTGGCAATTGTGAGATATAAAGTCACAATTACTAAAACAAAGATACAATTTTGAGATATAAAGTCACATTGTGTGATATAAAGACCAAATTGTAATATATAAAGTTAGCCTGACGTGGTCATACTCAATTCTAGTCAGAATATGAGTCTGAAACTGCTCCATTGGGCTGTTATTATGAGGCGTGTTTCAACAGAACCAGGAAAGACATCAACTGGATAGACCTTTGATGTCTTTCCTGGTTCAGTTGAAACACACCTCATAATCACAGCCCAATGGAGCAAACCAATCAGAGCAACGAAGCAACGCATTGTCAAAGGTCAACAGACAGAGCTCAACTGCACTGTGTTGCAAAGTCTGCGGTTTTTTCCGCGGTTGTTTTCTATGTCCAAGGGTTGAAGCGACTAATATGTGATATATAGACCCATGAGTGCAAATTTTAGCAGGCTACCTTGCCAAAATAACACACTTTTTACCCCCCAAATGCCATTTTTCCCCCGGAGAACCCCCCGAGAAGCTATTGTTTAGGGCTAGTTGCCGGATTTTGTTGTAAAAACTTGGCAAACCTGTCTGCACGCGCTGGAATAAACAATCTTTGCCGGTGTTGTAAAAAAATAAAAGAATTTATTGATGCACAGAGTACTTACCCAACATGATCATCATCTTTGAGAGAAATTATGAAGGTGAATGCATAAACAAACAAGCTCTCCGTTTAGGATTCGAGTAAATATAATCCAAGCTCCTTTGATGACGTGCATGATTACGTTACTGTTGATCATCTGTCGGTCATCGTCTAAAGCCCGCCCTGATGATTTCATATCTCCGAACAGTTTCTGTTCGGAGATAATTACTCTTCTATGGAGCAAGGCCAGACCAAACTGCCCGTCCTAAAAATGTTGTGGGCGGGGCTAAGTTTGGCTGGCATCCAGGCTAATATAAAGTAATTGTGCGATAAAGTCTAAGTATAAGATAAACCCCCGGTTTCACAGAAACGTGCACTGATGTATTTTATGGTTTAGTTCACCAAAAAATGAAAATGCTGTCATTAATTACTTACCTTCGTGTCGTTCAACGCCGTAAGACCTCTGTTCATCCTCGGAATTCAAAAAAAAATAAAAAAATAAAAAAATAATGACTTATATAGTGAAAAAAGCTTCAAACCATTATGAATCCACTTAACGATTCATGATTTGGATCGCGTGTCAAACCGCCAAACTACTGAAATCACGTGACTTTGGCGATCCGAATCATGAATCGATACACTGATTCAGAACCGTTTCTAAGCTTTTTTTTTTAAAATTGGCCCATCACTGTCTTTATTTAGGGGGTTTCTTTGTGCACCAAAACTATTCTAGTCGCTTCATAAAATTATTGTAGAGCCACATAGTGAGATGGACTTTTAAATTAGTGCCTTTTATGAGTCTTGAAAGAGGAAATGACATTGGGGTCAATGAAAGCCTTTCTGAGACATAGGATTTCAATAAAAATATCTTCATTTGTGTTCTGAAGATTAACAAAGGTCTTACGGGTGTCAAACGACATGTCGAACTAACCCTTTAAAATGCATAATCCTAGCTTAGCCTAAGCCCTGTTTGTGAAACCAGGACATAAACTTACAAAGTCTCAATTACTAAACAAAGTTGCCATTTTGAGATAAAAAGTAACATTATGAAATCTGAAGTCTCATTTTTTAGATCAAAAGACCAAATTGCATGATATAAAGTCATTACTGTAAGAGAGATTTGAGGTATAAGTCACAATTATGGCGTTAAAAGAATGTGACAAGTCACATTTACTAAATTGGAATTTCGAGATATAGAGGCCACATTGCAAGCTATAAAATTGTAATTGTGAGATAAAGCCTGTTTAGAAATTTTACATTTTGGGGTACAACAGTTTGTTACTGAGGCATTAAAAGGACATATTATTAGTAACAGAGCAGCAATACTTACCTTAGGTTACTGCTATGAACCTTTAAGGGGTAAAAAGGTATAAATGTCTTTCTAAGGGTACACCCCCAGTGACAATCTGTACCCCTAAAGGTACAATTTCTACACATTTTTTTTCTGACAGTATGAAGTCACATGGTGAGATTTTAAAGTCACATATAAAGTCAATTTGAAGTATTAAAGTAACTTTTTTATTCTTAGGTTAACGGCTACTGCCACAATTTGGTGTGCTTTAAATGCCCACAGACACGAAGATGTAGATAAACAGACAGTCTTTAAAAAAATGTACTGGAAAAATCAACACACAGCGAGCATAGCTATCCAACATAACCATAAGACTTGACAGCAATAAACAGAAGCAAAGGAACTTAAGTACACTGGCAAACAAGGATAATTAATGACACGCACCTGAACTGAATAAAGAATCAAATTAACAGACATTACAACAAACTCAACTCAGGAAAAGTCCAAATGCTGTGTGAATGTGACAATTAAAACATATTCTCTTTTTTTTTTTTTTCTTAGACCAGAATCTTTCTTATATGTGTACTTTGGTGTTTTGTTAAAATACTAGTCATTATGTTCTAAAATGAATCTTTGGATTTATTAAAATGTGAATTGCCCTTCATAAAGTACCCTTTATATTCTAGAGCGAGTCAGTAAAATGAGCTCTAAATAACTTCATTGAGTTTAAACCTTAGAGAGATTACACAAAGGGATATGTATGAGACAGTCTAAATATAATCATCCCCTGTGCTGGAATGGGCAGACTGAATGAGTTCGGAAATACTTTCAAAGAATGGCCAGTTGAGCCCACGTTAACCCTGCTCGCAGCTCTCATAGAGATATCAGGAGTCACGCTCTGAGTGACACGCTAGAACATTCGTACCGACTCTATCTCCCACTGGACAGGGGTCTGCACCAGGCCGCAGCCAAAAAGTGTGGTGCACTGTCACTCAAACTCAAATAGATACATATACGTCACGTGTCAGATGTGCAGACTGCGCTAGAAGTGTTGAATTTTGAAACATTTGAAGAAAGTTGGTACTTTTAGGAATGAAGATAAGCAAAGTTTAAAAACTGAAGAATCCGACAGCGAGATTTTAAGCTGTATCTAAATCCAGCCCCGTCACTGAGGTAGAACTTGTTTTGGCCGCTCTGGGCCAGTGAACTATGTAATTGAACTGAGCTGTCCTCTTGCCAGACAGCTTTTAAAGTCTTTAATATTGCTCGACAACCATTGCATTAAGAGAGCGGTTTGAGACTATTTCGTCTTAAAATATTGCATTAAGATGTTTTTCAGTCTTCCTGTGCACTTCCTGTGCACTCACTAGAAAAATAAATGAAAGAACAATTTAGTTCAGCTTAATTCCTCTTGATCTATTCTCATTTCAGGTGAAACCATTTGTTTCTTTTCTCAAAAACACTATTTTTGTTATAAATCTAGCATGTTTTAGATCATCATTGCTGACAGCAGTTTAATTTTGAGCAAATTAGATTGCTTGTCGCGGAACACTTATACTTTATTGGCAACCTGACAGCTGATCCAGGATCAGTGTCTCAGCTTAAACTGTCAAAAATTCATTGACCTATGAAAGCCTCAAACTGGTCATAACACTTCAACAGTCAACAGTCAAATCAACAGTTATTTAATATGACATCGGCCATCATTAGCATGTTAGAGAGAGTGATGCAGTGTGGATCTTTTTACCCTCCCTTAAACTCAAAAAGCCACTGGAGTAAACTCACGAAGCCCAAATTATTTTCAAAGGTGTTTTTTTTTAATATTAAAGGGTTAGTTCACCCAAAAATTAAATTGATCGTCATTAATGACTCACCCTAATGTCATTCTACACCCATAAGACCTCCGTTCATCTTCAGAACACAGTTTAAAGGGGGGGTGAAATGCTGTTTCATGCATACTGAGCTTTTTACACCTTTAAAGACTTGGATTCCCATCCTAAACATAGACAAAGTTTCAAAAACTAATGTTGGACGTTTGATGGAGTATTTCTGTGTTAAAAATACTCCTTCCGGTTTCTCACAAGTTTCGGCGAGTTTTTTTCGAGTATGGGTCTATTTGACGTTAATAAGAGCGGAAGGTCCTTGTATGGGCCGTATGGGCTCTTCTCCCGGAAGGGTGCGCGCGCGTGGCTAGAGGGAGAGAGAGGAAATGCACGCTGTAAACACTCTCTCGGGTGCAGATCCAGTCGTCCGCGCCGTGCTCCACTTTACTCCTATGGGTGACGTCGAGCGACTTCAGCGCTTCAGTACAGTATTCCGGGAAGGCAGCGCTGCATTTGAACCGATTTGAACGCAGAAATGACGGGAAGCTTCAAGGTATCGCTTCAGTCGCGTCGCAAAGTGGATTTCCACGGTCACTGCTGTCACAGGACTTCACCAAATCATACCACAGAAGTGTGTTTTTGACAGAGCGGTCCTGCTTTGGAAGATGCCGGTGAGTAAATCAACTTCAAATGTCTCTGCTATTGGCTACCGTCGCATGAGTAAACATCAGTCAACGATACGATCGCGTGCTTCGTCATTCAAATGCGCTAACGGTTACTCCATTGTTGTTCTGTATAACGTTACACTATTCTGACTCTGACGTGCAAAACCGTTTTGCTTGCTACCTCTAAGGTCTAGTCACATACAATAGTCCATAAACCGAATCATGTCCTCATAAACTGCACACAAAGGCCCCTAAATACAGTCCATACCACAGAGACGGACATCCTGCTGTTGCCGTTTCTCCTGTTCAATTTATTTCAGCCTCAGATTTGATTGTGGATCATTATCTGTATTAGCTGAGATAGATGGGTTTCTCCACGCTTGAGGACGTCATCGCTTTGCGCTCTTGTCATTCTTTAGCTCCGCCCACACGATACGCCTCCAGGCGCTCGGTTTTTTCCGGAAAGACTCGGTACAGCCCATATTTCTTTTATAAATATGATAAAACTAAAGACTTTTCGGAGATATGAAGGATGCAATACTACTCTATAGGTACTCAAGATTGACATGAGATTGACTGAAACTGAGTGTTTCACCCCCCCTTTAAGATATTTTATATTTAGTCAGAGAGTGTATGCAAGTGTATGCACTCTGTACTGTCCATGTCCAGAAAAGGAATAAAAACATCATCAAAGTAGTCCATATGTGACATCAGTTAGTTAGTTAGAATCTCTTGAAGCATCGAAAATACATTTTGGTCCAAAAATAACAAAAACTACGACTTTATTCAGCATTGTCTTCTCCTCCTGATTTGATTTCAATCCTCAAATAAAGATTCAAACGGTTGTGAATCAGCGTATTGATTCATGATTTGGATCGCCAATGTCACGTGATTTCAGCAGTTTGACACGCGATCCGAATCATGAAACAATACGCTGAAACATAGCCGTTTAAATCTTTATTTGAGGATTGAACTCAAATCAGGAAGGGAAGACAATGCTGAATAAAATCATAGTTTTTGTGATTTATGGACCAAAAAAGTATTTTCGATGCTTCAAGAGATTCTAACTAACTAACTGATGTCTCATATGGACTACTTTGATTGTTTTTATTCCCTTTCTGGACATGGACAGTATAGTGTGCATACACTTAGATACACTCTCTGACTAAATCTAAAATATCTTAAATTGTGTCTGAAGATGAACGGAGGTTTATTTAACACAATTCAATTACAAGCCACTTGTCACAATCTTTTGTTGGGTCTTTTTGACATTGACATTGTTTTCTCTTGTCAAGATGATCCGTTATAAGGTATGAAATAAGCATCCATAAGTGAGTAGGAAGACATTTATTAATAAGACCATCTGAACTCTTCCATAATCATGCTCTTTATTACTCATCTAAATTAAGTCACGATGACCAGGGAAGGAAATTTACATCAAATTGCCACCTCCTCAGCAACTGCTTCTATGTTGAGACTTCAAAACTCGTGTGTATGCACTATTATCTGTGCAACTGTAAAGTGCGTAGAATTGATGTCATCTCTGCTGACACAAAATTAATCATAACACCCTTCCCAGAGGAATATATGCTAATTGTGCTATATGCCGTTCATAACAAACCAGACTGGAATAAAAAAATGCAAGTGTTGGAATGAATAAAGAGCATAATTAGAATTTTAAAACGATTAACGATGCGAGACAATATTATGTGTAAACTTAGCTTTGCAAATTAGGTATTTTTATATATATAAGCTTGTCAAAATGATGTGAGTCTTAGCTGAAGTGATCATTACAAACACAGCATGCTAGTCACTTTAGTATAGGAAAGGAGTTTGAGTACTGTCAAATGTATGGAAATCCTCAGAACCATTGCATACATTAAATATTATGTCTTAATGGACCTCTTGGAAAAAGTGTCCTAATTATTTCATAAGGCAAGGCTTCAATATAAGCAAGGCTATCCTTTTTCTTTTCTTTTTTACATTTTAACTGAAAAATCATTACTTTAAGTTGCCTTACCATACTGAACAACGTGAAAAATATATTACATTTAATACATAAAATATTATACTACATTTAATAATTTAGTACATAAAGTAACAATACATGTTATACCCATAATATTCCCTGTGATACAGGCTATATGTCAGAAATTGCTGATCTACTGGGATTTTCACTCACACTCACCCCTAGGGTTTACAAATTGTCCAACCAATGTATGAAGAACATCCTCTGAACGCACAACAAGTCAAACCTGGAAGCATATGGGCTACAGCAGCAGAAGACACACCGGTAGCACTCCTGTCAGCCAAGAACTGAAAACTGAGGCTCAAAAATCAATGGGTTGGATAGCGGTGCTCCTCCTCTTTGGGGTCGTGTATTCGCTATGATTCGAACGGCAGAGCTGCGTCATATTCTAGCACATGCATCGAGTTCACGTCAATAATTTGGTGGATTAAATCGTTATTTTGATTTTTTTTGCGCACAATAACTATTTTTGTGGCATTGTAAAATTATTGTACAGCCCCTGTAGTGAGATGGACTTTGTAACGAAGTCTTTAGTGTCTTTATGGGTCTTGTGAGTGGGTCAGTGGAAATGTACTGAATGCCAATGGAGGCCTTTCTGAAGCCTTTCTCAGCCATCGATATGAGGGTGAGTAACTAATGAAATCATTTTCATTTTTGGGTGAACTAACCCTTTAATAATAATGGCCATTGTAAATTTCAAGTAATCATGTGGCCATAATTTGTTGTATTATTTTTATTATCAGCATTTCTTAAGGTGTAACGGAATAGAGCCATTCTTAAGATTCTTTTAATAAAACGTCTGACTACCTCCCTGACATTTTCTACCTGAGTCACTCTCATCTATAAAGAGATGCTGGGTGGCCTGCCATGTAATCAAGTTAATGTTTCATTAAAACATCGCCTTCAGACAAGATTATACTGAATACAGCACATTAATTCCTAAAGGAGCCAAGGTGCATTAAAAAATCATCGTTCAGTTCTTTTATTGAGGAGAACATTATCAAAACAGTAGCGTTTGTGCCCTAGAGTCAAATCACTCAGAGCTGATTATAACTGTAAACAGCCCATAATTTACACACAGAGTCAAGGTTACTGCATGCACATCTGTTCAGCTGCATTCCAGCATCCGGACGTTCCTGGCAGTGCTTTTGTCCGACAAATGACAGTCCATTTGTTTTCTAATGTGTCAGCTATCTGGCTTTACTTGTGCCCTACTAAAGCCAGATTGAACAGAAATAAAACTTGAGCATTGGTCAGCAGTAGCTGTGTGAAACGGGAGTGCCCTCATTAGATGGCTTGGAGGATCGTCTACCTCATATATATTCTCATTTTCTCAATGGAGAGGGGCCGATAAATCAGAGCGCAGCATGCTTCGACCCCACTGTTAATGCTTTATAGCGGTGCTCAGGCCTAATTGCTGGCATATTGCAGGCCTCCAGTTCAGCTTAGTCACTTCCTGCTGTAGATGGGTCTCCGGTGGAGGCATTTCAATATTTGAGAAATCCGTCTGCTTAGAGTTTGTTTGTGTAATGCAGGTCAAGTGTTTAATTTAGATTACAAAGCAGATGTGTTTAAAAATACATCAAAACGTCAAAAACATTTTTTAAATGGCACCATATTTCAAAGAGCTGTCAGTGTATAAAATTGGCACAACAGCTGTAGAAAGTCCAGAAACACAGTCTTATCTGTATATGAGACAATGCGACTGTTAATTAAAGCTGCTGTCCGTAACTTTTTTTGTGCTCAAAATTTACAAAAAATTATATAATAAGAATGTACAACATGAATCCATTTTCAAAACTGTGTTTTTGTCTTACCCTGAATAATTATGGTACACTTATTATAAGTGTTTATATTGGGACTATTTCAGACCAGTCTGTTTGAAACCGCTGCGGAGGAGCACAGTCCCTGTGTGACTGGCCATAGACATAAATAGAGCTACAATGTTCTTCTGCAAGACGCATGCAGTCCTGTGTATTATTAACCGCTAGAGTGCAAAAAGTTACGGACTGCAGCTTTAATGAAACAAGGTATTTAATACATGACTGTCTGAACTACTTGATTCTAATTGGTAAGTTTTTAGGGAATGTGGTCATTTTTAATATACACTCATCTAAAGGATTATTACACATGTTCAATCTAATCAACCAATCACATGGCAGTTGCTTCAATGCATTTAGTGGTGTGGTCCTGGTCAAGACAATCTCCTGAACTCCAAACTGAATGTCAGAATGGGAAAGAAAGTTGATTTAAGCAATTTTGAGTGTGGCATGGTTGTTGGTGCCAGACGGGCCGGTCTGAGAATTTCACAATCTACTCAGTTACTGGGATTTTCACACACAACCTTTTCTAGGGTGTACAAAGAATGGTGTGAAAAGGGAAAAACTTCCAGTATGCGGCAGTCCTGTGGGCGAAAATGCCTTGTTGATGCAAAAGGTCAGAGGAGAATGGGCCAACTGATTCAAGCTGATAGAAGAGCAACTTTGACTGAAATAACCACTCATTACAACCGAGGTATGGAGCAAAGCATTTGTGAAGCCACAACACGCACAACCTTGAGGCGGATGCTACCCGAAACTCGAAGTTTAAAAGTACGATTAAAAGCGATACAGACCCCATCAAGCTATGGCAGACGTGTCATTCAACCTATTGTAAGTCTATGTATCATCACAAGAGTCTTGAAAATATATTATGAAGGTTGAAAAGTTACCTAGTGCTGCTTTAAATTAGAATAAGGCACTATAGGGCTGTTACCAATCAAATTAAATAATTTACACCAACAAAAATACAACTGCATTAAATAATGTTATAAGATTGTTTTAAATATGTTTAAATATACAAATATGAAATGTTGGAAAGATGAAACTAAACCAACAGTAGGTGAGTGAGTCATTTAAACGAATCATTCAAACGGATGGAACGGCAGTCATTTACGAATAGGTCATTGAATCTTTGATTCATTTTGATTCACCGACGCTGAATTTTTCAGTGACGCACTGTTGCTGTGTGATGCGTTATGGTTCTGCAGTGATCTTTGTTTGGAACTATTTTTGAAGCTGAAATCTAACAAAAAGAGTCTAGTGGCCAGTCGATGAATTGCAGTTTACACTAATTCTGTATTGGCTTAAAGAAAGATTGCAGGAGGTTTCCGCTTGGAGCAGAGCCTTATGTTATGTATCATGCATGTAATGCCTTATGCATCACCGGCCAATCTGGCTAGTAAGTTTTTATCAACACCCGCCAAAATGATTTTTATTTCTTGGATAAAGTCGTTATTATTGTGCGTACAATAACTATTTTCGTCACATTGTAAAATTATTGTACAGCCGTATTGTAGTGAAATGGACTTTGTAACGATGTCATTAGTGCCTTTATGGGTCTTGTGAGTGGGTCAGTGGAAATATACTGAATGCCAATGAAGGCCTTTCTGAAGCCTTTCCCAGCCATCAGCTTTTTAACAAAAATATCTTCATTTGTGTTCTGAAGATGAACAAAGGTGTTACGGGTGTCCAACGACATGAGGGTGAGTAATTAATTAAATCATTTTCATTTTGGTGAACTAACCCTTTAAGCCCGCCCACTGACTCTATACACGATGTGATTGGCCTGACTAGAGTTTGGTTTTTCAAGCTCACAAGCTGCTGGAGAAGTGCAAATTACATTTTCTGCAGCTAGGGTACATCTAGATTTCTAGGCTATAATAAAGTGTCTTTCTCACACACACACACACAAAAAAAAGAATTGGATATTTAATTGTGCATGCTTCTATTTTTTCATTTAATACTCACTTTAAAAATTATATTTAAAAATACCACTGCTAAATATAATTATTTAGAAAATTGCTTAATTGATATCACATTTTCATACTTTACATTGTACTTTGATGTTCACTGCATTCACTTGATTCAAAACATTTGATTTTAGTTTTAGGCTTTTTAATTTATTTATTTCTCCATTTATGTATTACTTATTTATTTACTTTCTTGCTTATTAGCCAAACCATGACAATGATTATGAACTGATTGATTTTTTTTATTTTTCTATATTTATACATTGATGCATTTATACACCATCCCATACTTATTATATTGGCAAAATATTATACTCTTTATTTTCTTCCCAAATGTTTGGTTGGGCTGGGAGGAGTCCAAGGAATTGTCTGCTGCAATCATGATGCTTTCGCATAAGTGCACATATAAAGCGAGAGAGCAACAGAGAGGGCAGCACATATTAGAGAGGACAATATAGCAGGCACTCCCTCTGTTTAATTACGCAGAAAACAAACAGTGCTTACAAGATTATCCTGAGACACAGCAGGCCTCTATTAACAAGTCAACTGTCTTTTCCATATGTTTAGATAGCTCATGGCTTTAGCTCATAACAAACAAATCCTGCAACATCTCTGATAGCACTCGATCTCCAAAGCCTTCATGCATTAGAGCTGCATGCCATTTTATGCAAATTTAAATAATGTCATTCTTATACACTATGTTTGCCAAAACCAATAGGTTAAGCAGTATATAAGGATATATAAGGCTCTTATGAAGCTGCATGCAAATGCTTTGTGAAGAGAGCGCTCTACTGGGAGTTTAATAATTGATTTTAAGTTGGCTGACAATCCGAATTTGCATGCAGTTTAAAGACAGTTTCTTGTAGAATATAAATTCAAGGGTAAGCACAATTTGTGATTAATCCCTTCACTAATAGCATATTTCACCTTAATGAATGTTATGTTTGCACTTGAGTAAGCACTTCAAGTAGTCATACACAATACAACAGTTATATGTTTTGTTAATAATGCAATTCATATTGTCAGATGATGGGCCTGAATAAAATGCCTTAAACCGTTCACACAAACAGAGAGTAGAACGATTCTGACAGCGAGTGAAATTAGAGGAATAACAGCGCTGGATGTGGCCTTGACCTTTAACACCCCCCTGTCAGACGTAAAGTGGGCCTTTGGAACACTGTCACAAAGTCTTAATGCCCTCATTCGCTGCTTATTACACTCTGAGTCACATCCATGTGGCTCAGCAGGGCACTGCGTGGCCAAGTTGTCCCACATATGCACTAAACAAGCCACCCTGTAATGTGCCAATGTGGACTTTCTGTGAAAGAGTTATAGACACTGCTTGTTTCCAGAGGTGGACAAAGTACACAACTCTATTACTTGAGTAAAAGTAAAAGTACTACTGGTCAAATATTACTCCGTTACAAGTGAAAGTTGTAAAAATAGATTTTTACTCAAGTAAAAGTACAGAAGTATTTGTTTTCAAAAGTACTTAAGTATCAAAGTAAATTTCCTTTTTTATGCCAATGCATTATTTTATTATTGTTGTATAAATGCACACTGTCATCATGGTTTAAGTCATTCAGTGATGCTCCATCTGACAAACTAGCATATGACTAACTTAAACTCATTTAAATACTTGTATAAAAGTTACAAAGCTCTTTACAAAGCTGCTTTCTCTTTAAGGCCAAATGCACAGATCCAATACACTGATACACATCTGATATTCTCCCAACGTTCCTCTTCTCTTTCTCCCAGATGTCTATAGTGTTAATATTTTATAAGACATGCACCAAGTGTATGCCAACTAAACTAATCTTGATTTGTTTTTAAACTGAAACATACTTTCAAAGTATGGCTATGGGTGCACACACTGTGCCTAAGAACCGTCTTCTTTCATTTTGCTATGAACTGATCAGTGTTCAAAAAAATTTGGGAAAATGTATATGACTATAAGAGTGATTCCTGACAGACTGTCTGAAACAACAACACCAAAAAAACTTTTAAAGATGGAAAAAATCATCCTCCGACTTTCAGCGCTGCTGCAGAAACGACTTTCGACCTTGATAGAAATGTAGTGGAGTAAAAAGTAAGATATTTGTCTTTCAAATGTAGTGAAGTAAAAGTAAAAGTATCCAGAAAAAATAATACTCCAGTAAAGTACAGATACTCAAAAAGTGTACTTAAGTCCAGTACTCAAGTAAATGTACTTAGTTACTGTCCACCTCTTCTTGTTTCTGAGACTATATGGCAGTGAAATGATAGGCTGACTTGGCTTTAGACATAGGAGTGTAACATCCTAAGGGGGAAGGATCGTTTCTGTTTTCAGTCTTATTGAAGAATGCTGGATTCTGATTAGTGAGTGTTTAAATTGTGTCATTGTTCTTGAGGGTCAACTTCTTCTGAAAATAGAATACCAATAAATGAAATATAAAAAAAGTAATAAAAGTTTGTTTCCGTTTTGCATATGTGGTAAAAATCATAAAATGAAAACTTCCTGAACACTTTTTTTGACTGATTTTAAATAATGAAGACTTAAGGAACTCACACTTGATAAAATGTTTAGGGTGTTCTTATGCACTATAGGAATTTTACACTGCCTAGTTGGGGCAAAATTAGAGCTCGTCGTTATGCAGTACTATCTAGGTTCAATTCCCATGCTACAATAAATGAATTCATCCTTTTCAATAAATCTATTAAAATTTCATTTCTATGCCAGTGAATATTTT
Source organism: Pseudorasbora parva (assembly GCF_024679245.1). NCBI lineage: Eukaryota > Metazoa > Chordata > Actinopteri > Cypriniformes > Gobionidae > Pseudorasbora > Pseudorasbora parva. The sequence continues at coordinate 22,581,837 of NC_090189.1, forward strand.
AGTAACTTACCTCAAAGCTGTGATGAACTCTGTATTTTTTGGCAGCTTCAACTCCATGCACTGAGTACAGATTATATTCACATATATTTTACATATATACATTTTAAAAACTAAAATGATTAGCTTCCAGCAGACGGCCTGCACAGGTCCACTTACGCCAGTGACCCCTGATGTGATGTAGGAGTAGCATAAGCTTAGACGCCTCGCAGTTCAAACAAATAGGGCTGGCCAACAAACTCAAGCTCCTCTTCTCTTAAATCGAAATCCTCCGACATTTCTCATCCTCACTTTAGACTTTTAATTTGTGATCAGTGTTTTGCTCTATCCTCTGCGCTTCCATGTTTGTCAGTAATCCATGTTTCAGATCAGGGGTTACTCTTTCACCATAAATCGTAGCGTCTGTCATAAGCTAGTTATTTCAGTTTATATAATTGTAAGTATATATAAGATTTTATATATATATATATATATATATATATATTAGGGGTGACCCCGAATAGTCGAAGATTCGATGCATCGAAATGCAGAGCTTGATTTGACCACCGATCTCACGGTCGAATCTTCGCAGGTGTTATGAAACCAGGATCATACCATTTTGGCAATATGGGGGTGCCCAATATTTTAAAGACGTGTCGTGGCGCTGAGCTGAGCATCGTTGTGCGACCCCTTTTGTGTACACACCGGCGGCAGCATTCAGCGCCTGTCCGCGGCCACTCAGGAAGTTGTTTAAAATCCTGCCGCACCACAGAGCGCTTTCGTGCAGCTCATCTGTCAGTCAATTCAAAATTGAGCTTGCGTGTATAAAATGGGCACGTCAGGTGGCTCCTGAGGCGCGGGGCTGAGCTTCGCGTCCTTCACCCCCTTTAGGCACAATCGGCTTAAGAACTTGCATGTAAACGCACTCAAAGTGTTCTTTTCCTCTCTAGGCAGGTACTTTTTTTAGGTTTATTTATCAAAATGTTCTTTTATATATTTGTGTGATGTTCTGTATTTCGATAGCGGCTTTAACATGTTATGAGAAAACGGTTTATGAATGTTTATCTACCACATTACCTTTTAGGCTATTTAAACCTAAATAAGAAAGCCATTGTCTGTTCGTCTGTCAGTTGGCAGGCAGTTTTGGTCACTTTATTAAAAGTTGGTGCTGTGTGCAGTGTGTAAAAGAAAATAATAATAGTTTTACCCTCCTGCTGACTAGTATCATGCCTCTCCCAACCATAGACCGTAAAAAAATATGGACGACTCGACATCATCTGTTTCCGCTTGCCATATTTGAAGCTTTCAGGCGGCCTTGCACGGCGCGGACATCTTGGGACCGAGTCTGCGCAGTAGCGATTTCGGGACCGGAGTTGTGCAGTAGAGCGCAGGAAGTAGAGCAGGAAATACAGTTGCGATATGATGTGGGAAGCCCGCCCACACTCTCGCAGATGCAGAACAATTAATTATGTTGGTGTGAAATAAACAGTTATGGAAATGTAGAAATTAAAGCTAAAGCTCTAATCTGCTCCCAAAAATTTCGAAAAAAGTCCGTTAGTGCCTCAGTGACAACTTCACTCAGAGAAGCCGTCATTCTCAGCTGTCAATCATGACGTCACACCCCCCATTTTATAGCATCAAATAACTAACTCAAACTAAACTTATTTTTAAAACGAACACCTGAAATGAAATCATCGTGATGATAACTGCCTTCAGTGACATAAACTAACTTTGGGGGAAAAAATTTGAAGTGTAATTTTATTATTTAGTTTGCCTCGCGTCCATTAGAAATCACAGAGGGGCGGCTATACTGGGACCGGTCACCGGGGGGCGATCGAGGCGCGAAAGCTTCAGTAAATGAGAGGGAGACTGCAGGCTTGCTCCCAACCCATTCATACACACATAGATTATTCGACTATCGGTCGACCATAGAGAGATTCGACAATTCTGATTCGAATGTCTAAATCCTTAGCCGAGGACAGCCCTAATATATATATATGTATATGTGTGTGTGGCGGAGGGGGCGTGGTTTCGCGAGGTCTGTAGCGGGAGAGAAGGTACAGGGCAGAGCGGGGAGTAAGTAGGTCAAGTGCAAATGAATAATACCTGTGTCTAATTGCAGTAATTGGCGTGGAGAGACAGCACAAAAGCCGCTGCTGGAGGAGAGGAAGAGAGAGAGTTTGGACTGGGACTAGTCGGACACCCCTGAGCCTAAAACGATAGCAAGTGATACTAAAGAGTTTACGAGTTGTGAGATTGAGTTGGAGAGACGGAGTTCCCTTTATCGAGGGAACTCGCACTGCGTCATCGTAGATGACACTTCGGGGAACACCCTTAGCATGACGCCACTGAAGCTTGAATGAAAAAAGGCCAATCCTGATTGGTGTTGCATCATGAAGTAGCGAGTGACGGCATACCCGGAGGTATAAAGGGACGCCGGCACAAGCAGTGTTAGCTTTCTGCTCTTCAGCGTTAGCGCTCTGTGTTGAATTGTTTGTCTATTTGGTGTTGTTTGTTCAAATGAGTATTATGTGGCAGGCTCGTGAGCCTCGTAGTTCTGTCCCGCGTCTGTTGAGGCAGTGCGGCGGCAGATCAGTGGGCTCGCAAATGAACTTGTCAGGGTCTTGTTGGCTGCTGAGGCACTTTCTCACTCCCTGCTGACAGTTCAGATGTTCTCCATCCCCGCGTGGAAGCCCGCGCTGCGGCCTCTTTCCCCGGGGTGGAGAACCAGATGCTTGAGCGATCTGATTCCGAGGAATTAGATGTGCTAAGCGTTGACGGAGTGAAGTAAAAGAGAGCTCGCCACCTCTTAATGCAAGGCTCGATCGCGCGTTGTCGAGGCAGTGCGTGGATTACGGGTCTGCAACAAAAGTGAACACACTCGATCGGTGTACATGTGATACGGTTTGGTGCGAGGCATGCAGTCAGCTCCTGAGGGTGCTGGCTGTGTTCGTTGAGAGATATCTCGCAGCGTACAGCCGTGCAATTTCGAGTGTTTCAGCCTCGCGCCTCTGGTCTTTCATCTCGAGGGATGAAAGCCAAATATGTTGTAAACTAATCGAATCTCGCGTTGCTGAGGCAGCGTGTAGATGACGATTCGTTAAATACATATTTAAACAGTATCGTCTGGAGATTATGGCTGCATTTAATTCTGAGGAAAATAAAATTAAACATTATCTGACTTTGAGGAGTTGAGGAGTTGTTTATTCAGCCTATCATTCAGACCATGTTCACTTGAGGGGTGATTAGGGGCATTTAATTCTGAGGAATTAAATGGGATTTATTTAACTTTGAGGAGTTAGATTATCAGCCTATCATCCAAATTGTGTTCACTGGGCTTTTTCATCTAAGGATTCACAGTGGCCGCCCTAAGCGGCCCTGTTGAGTCAGATGAAGCCCCTCTCCCGGACAGCGATCAAGGTCACCTCCTCTGTGGAGTTTTCTGGAAGTCGATGCTGCGATCCACAAAAGGGTGTTGACGCCCTCCTGGCGTCAACACCCTTTTGACTACGTTCCTGGGAGTCGTATGGGACTCGACAACGATGCGGGCACAATGTTCCCTGCACATATCGAGTCCATACTGGCGGAGGTCTCCAGAGAAAAGCTAGGTTGCAGGCTGGCAGCAGCGTCCAGCGTGATTCCGTTTGGCCTGCTCCACATGAGACCCCTACAGTGGTGGCTGAAGACCAAGGGGTTTTCCCCAAAGGGGAATCCTTTCCGTATGATCAGGGTAACGCGCAGATGCCTTCGTTCCCCCATCATATGGAAGAAACCGTGGTTTCTGTCCCTAGGGCTAGTATTGGGAGCATGTTGCCGGAAAACCGTTTCAACAGATTTATCCCTTACTGGCTGGGGCGCGGTCATGGAAGGCCGCTTTGCGAGAGGTCCGTAGGGGACCGGCATTCCACCTGGCACATCAACTGCCTGGAAATGCTGCCGGTCTAGAAGGATCTGAGGAGCTTTCTCCCGGACCTCCGCGGCCACCATGTCCTGATACGATCCGACAACACTGCCGTGGTATCGTATCATCAGGGGGTCTGAGGTCACGCCCTCTGTACAGATTGGCGCATCAGGTCCTCCTGTGGTTCCAGGGGGAACTGGCATCCCTCAAGGCGATGTACATCCCTGGGGACCAAAATCAGGGAGCAGACATCCTGTCGAGGCAGGGGCTGAGGCCCGGGGAGTGATGTCTCCATCCCGAGGTGATGGAGGCCATATGTAAGAGGATCGGCCCAGTGGAAGTGGATCTGTTGCGTCTCGAGAGACATCCCGCTGTCCACTGTGGTTCTCCCTCAGGCATCCGGCTCCTTTGGGCCTGGATGCCATGACACAGGCCGAGGCTGCGTCTGTATGCATTCCCCCGATTGCTCTGCTCCCAGGAGTTCTGGAGCGAGTCCGCTGGGAGGGCGTCAGCCTGCTCTTAGTAGCACCCCGGTGACCATCCAGAGTATGGTTCTCCGACATCATAGAGCTGCTAGAGGCCTTCCATTGCAGATCCCTCTGAGGAGGGACCTGCTGACTCAGGCAGGGAGCACGATATTCCAGCCCCCAGCCGAACTTATGAACCTATGGGTCTGGCCCCTGAGGGGGCACAGCTCATAGAGGAGGGTCTGTCAGCAGGTGTCGTTGAGACCCTGCTCAGCTCCAGAGCTCCTTCCAAGAGGAGACTGTACAACCTGAAGTGGAATTGTTTTCCACTTGGTGTAGAATACGTGAGGGGAACCCAGTTAACTGCGCAGTAGCTTCAGTGCTGGAGTTTCTCCAAGATCTTTTCTCCGCCGGGGCTTACCCTGTCGACACTTAAGGTGTATGTGGCAGCCATTGGGGCTTTCCACACACCTATAGGTGAGGGACCACTGGGAAGGCACCATTTGGTTGTATGGTTCCTCTGAGGGGCACGGAGGATGGGCTCATTCCAGGGTTCCAACCTGGAACCTGGCAGTAGTGCTCGAGGGGTTGGCTGAGGCCCCCTTCGAGCCGCTGGAGCTGGCTGAGGCCAAGAACCCCATGCTTAAGGTGGCCTTTCTCCTTGCCATCACTTCCCTGGGGAGAGTGGGGGACCTCCAGGCGTTGGCAGTCACGGCAAATTGCTTGGAGTATGCCCCAGGCGGAGTTAAGGCCATCTTGCGTCCGACCCCGGGTTATGTACCCAAGGTACCATCTAACACGGTACGGTCGGTGGTTCTCCAGGCATTCCATCCTCAGCCTCATGTGACGGCGGAAGAGGGCAGACTTCACGTCCTCTGCCCGGTACGGGCATTGAGGATTTATTTGGAGAAGTCTGCCCAGTGGAGGAAGTCAGACCAGCTGTTGGTGTGTTTCGGTCCACCCAAGAAAGGGCTGCCTGCGGCAAAACAGACTATCAGTAACTGGATTGTCCAGGCAATAGCCACGGCCTATCAGGTGCGCAATCTGCCTTCACCTATAGCCGTGAGGGTTCATTCTAACAGGGGCATGGCCTCTTTGGTAGCCCTCCTATCCGTTGTTGCCCATGGATATTCAATTTTGGGAACCAATTGGCCTGCATTGAATAAATTATTGGGACACTTGTGTACGGATGCCTCTTGGGGGAAGAGGGGAGGAGGGAAGGTGACGGTGGTGCAGGTGGGGGAGGTGGATTCGGGACATCTGGGATACATTCAGGGGGAACAGAGTGGTCTGAGTGGTCCCATTCTCTCAGACCATGAGGACTTCCCCCTGGAGCAGTCCCAGGATGAGATGCTTAAAAACGCGTTTAATCAGGTCCGATCCATCGACAGCCACCTCCTCCATCCGGACCGGCAGCTCACCTACCCCTATTTTTCAGTGTTAAAAGACCAGTTGTATCGGGTGACCCAAGACGCCCAATCAAAGCAAGATACAACCCAGTTGTTAGTACCGAAAAGCCGCAGGGAAATGATTTTCCAGGCGGCTCATGTGAATCCAATGGCCGGGCATTTAGGACAAACGGCAACACTAAACCGTCTAATGGCCCGTTTTTTTTGGCCGGGCATTCACAAGACTGTACGCAGGTGGTGTGCATTGTGTCGTGAATATCAGTTGGTGAATCCACCGGCCACCCCAAAAGCACCGTTGTGCCCCCTTCCGCTGATGCAGGTCCCCTTCGCGCGAATTGGGATGGACCTCATCAGGCCATTAGAGCGGTCAGCACGGGGACATCGCTTTGCATTAGTCCTGGTGGATTATGGAACACGATATCCCGAGGCAGATCCCTTGTTATTCGCTGTCCGCGAGGTTCCCCAAGCCTCCACAGGCTTTTTCCTCTTCGAACTGCTCTATGGACGCCAGCCGCGGGGGGTGCTGGACGTCCTTAGAGAGGCTTGGGAGCTATATATATATATGGAGGATGGAGAGCGCTTGTGAACAGCAGTTTTCAGTTCTTTCCACAGATTCTCGATTGGATTCAGGTCTGGACTTTGACTTGGCTATTCTGACACCTGGATATGTTTATTTTTGAACCATTCGATTGTGTATTTTGCTTTATGTTTTGGATCATTGTCTTGTTGGAAGACAAATCTCAGGTCTTAGGTCTTTTGCAGACTCCATCAGGTTTTTTTCCAGAATGGTCCTGTATTTGGCTCCATCCATCTTCCCATCAATTTGAGCCATCTTCCCTGTCCCTGCTGAAGAAAAGCAGGCCCGAACCATGATGCTGCCACCACCATGTTTGACAGTGGGGATGGTGTGTTCAGCATGATGAGCTGTGTTGCTTTTACGCCAAACATAACGTTTTGCATTGTAGCCAAAAAGTTCAATTTTGGTTTCATCTGACCACAGCACCTTCCACATGTTTGGTGTGTCTCCCAGTCCCAGGTGGCTTGTGGCAAACTTTGAATGACACTTTTTATGGATATCTTTAAGAAATGTCTTTCTTCTTGCCACTCTTCCTTAAAGGCCAGATTTGTGCAGTATATGACTGATTGTTGTCCTATGGATAGAGTCTCCCACCTCAGCTGTAGATCTCTGCAGTTCATCCAGAGTGATCATGGGCCTCTTGGCTGCATCTCTGATCAGTCTTCTCCTTGTATGAGCTTAAAGTTTAGAGGGACGGCCAGGTCTTGGTAGATTTGCAGTGGTCTGATACTCCTTTTCATTTCAATATTATCACTTGCACAGTGCTCCTTTGGGATGTTTAAAGCTTGGGAAATCTTTTTGTATTCAAATCCGGCTTTGAACTTCTCCTCAACAGTATCTCTGAGCTGTCTGGTGTGTTCCTTGTTCTTCATGATGTTCTCTGCGCTTTAAATGGACCTCTGAGACTATCACAGTGCAGGTGCATTTATACGGAGACTTGATTCCACACAGGTGGATTCTATTTATCATCATAAGTCATTTAGGTCAACACTGGATCATTGAGATCCTCAATGAACTTCTGGAGAGAGTTTGCTGCACTGAAAGTAAAGGGGCCGAATAATTTTGCACGCCTAATTTTTCAGTTTTTGATTTGTTAAAAAAGTTTGAAATATCCAATAAATTTCATTCCACTTCATGATTGTGACCCACTTATTGTTGATTCTTCACAAAAAATTACAGTTTTATGTCTTTATGCTTGAAGTCTAAAATGTGGCAAAAGGTCGCAAAGTTCAAGGGGGCCGAATACTTTCGCATGAATCTCTGATTGTTTTTGTATGAAAGAAGAAAGTCATATACATCCAGAATGGCTTGAGGGTGAATAAATCATGGGCTCATTTTCATTTTTGGGTGAATTAACCCTTTAAGGAGTCTGAACCCTTCCATTCTGCTGAATACTCAGTATTGAACTGGAGTTCTAAATCTCCTCAACAACCTAATTCTTTGCTATTAGATTGATACGCTAAACAAGTTTTTGATTCCATTTTCTTTCAGGGTACATTTGCATCACATTACCATTGTTAATCGAAAATAGGCATGGTGTATTTCAGTGGGCAAACTTCCAGGAGAGAAAGTTATAGCCATTTTCAGTTGCGTTCGTATGGTTTCGTATTCAGTTCACATGAGGCATCTGATATATAGTGTTGACATGAACAAGAGCAAATATTAGGAAATGTATGGCCATTAGATAGCTAATAAAAATAATTCCAGAGAGCTTGTAATAGGAGTCCAAAGGTCCATTCCTTTTGACTGTAGGCTAAATGCCCTACAGCAAAGTGGATTCTCAGGGTATTCCAGAGATTCAAATCTGAAGGGAACAAACATGTTCAGTTTGAAGGGCATATGGAATAAGGGAACATCAAAACATCACAAGGCCATTTACCCACGAGTCATTGTGAATCACCCCAGTCCTGTAAGAAGATAAACCCAGTAAAAATGAGATTTTCGAGATTGCAATATGTTACAGTTCATCATGATAATGGTTAAATTAGATAAAGTTTCAGATATAACCTAATTATATTTTCATATTAATCATCACAACATTAATTAAAATATCTTTATAACTTAATTTTTATATAAATACACATTGATGTATTATACACACATGTACTGTATATTAAATAAATATATGGTACTCATTTACAAAAGTACATTATGCCATTATTCCTCAAACTCCTTTTAATATGCGCAACTTAAGACTTGTTATGTGTGATGATGTTTCAGAGTGTTCTGAATGAACAGATTTTGTCAAGTGAAGTGGACTTATCCACACGTCTACAGAGCACTGAAGACTATTGGAACACAGCTCATGTTTAGCTATCAGTTTGTATGGTGCATATAAAACATAGTTTTCCCCCCTTGACTTAGACCATCTCTGATCTCTAGACATGCAATCATACATTCACGCATTTCTTTATTTAAGCAAGCACCTCAGTAGCCTCATTTGCAGGAATGACAGGGCAATATTTGCTCACGCTTACTAAAGCACTTAGGCCCTGTGGGGAGATATAAGACAGCCTTGTTAATATTCCACTCATTGGTCAGACTCTTGTGAGGGATCACAGTAGATGAAGCACAACGTTGTGTAAAAGTGATGCGCTGTGTCACTAACAGGGTTGCGGGATAATGAAGATGACTGCTCTCCTTGACAGTGTCCTCTCTTTTCTTCCCTCCTTCTTGGGAAACACTCTTCATGTTTTCCTCTTCTCAGCACTAATCCGTGGAGCGTCTGGAACATCTCCACAGCCCGCAATTACAGTGGATATTACTGAACCTGCTGAGAACTAAACATGGACCCCAATGATCGCAAAAACCACCATGCTGCCCAATTAGAATTTCAAAAATATTTTTTTGCTACTCCTGTAAAAAAATCCTTTTAAGTGTTTCAAAATAACCTTCAGCTGAGCATGTGAGCTCAATAAAAAAAGGATGATTAGAAAACATTCCAAGCACAGTGCATAGGCAATGAGACATGCACATGGGGGCAATTACAGTGCATTACAGGCTTTTTTTTACTGTAAAAACATTCATTATCCCACGCTCCATTTACCCACAAAATATACATTTGATCTCACTAATAGGATGCCTCTGTTCATTACTAAAAAGATAAATTTTCAGCTTAGAAGAATAAACTAGCTAAATATTTCACTATCTCATGGAGATCCGATAAATAAACACTTTATTTTGGTGGTCCACTTTAAACATTCTATTAACTATAAATAACTTTTTAAACTGACATGTCAACTAACTATCATTAGAGTATCAGTAGACTGTCTGCTTAATATCTGCTAAAACGTTATTTTCGTGCTCTCCGAACATATGTTCTACAGACTGAGACTATTACTTTGCAACTACATTTCAACTTATTCTTACCTAAACCTCTAAAACTCTCTGTCTACAAACAATCTAGAGTTTACTACTCAGAGTAAGTTGACATGTAGTTGCAAAGTTACTTAAGTGGACCATCAAAATAATATGTAACCAAATAGCCTTAAAAGGGTTTAATGTTGTGCTCTTTATTTTTTAGTGTTTTTATTGTGATTTTATTTATAATTATAAATTAATAATTGTGTTAATATGGGTAAATACAAATATTTGTAAAATAATTTTAAATTTTGCAAATAGCGGAAATTACCTCAGAGGTCCATATTGTTAAAGGAGTCATGAACAGTTCTCCCTCTGCCAGTCTGTAGCTTTGTTGGCAACAATGTCTGCTGCTTGACCTTGTTCTTATGAACCGCCGTCTTTGAAATTTTGAGGATGGAAGCAACCCAAAGCTCATTGTATCCCTCTGCCAGTAAAGTCAGAATTAAACCCCTCTTATCCAACCCATTCTCACTCCCAAGGCGTCAAAAACCGAAGCATGGTCAAGTGCCTTCCGCGTCACAATAAAGACGCTAAAGGTGCCCCAAGGCGTCATGTTTCGACGCGCTGGGTGTTCCATTCATTTCAGTGAGAACCCTTTGGCGTCATACACAGACGCGCTGGGTATTAGTAATGTTATCGCCATGGTGAAATTGTATTAGTTTATAATTTTGCCATTATGACATGTTTGAGTGTGTTTTTCAATTTAATCAGCAAGCATAATTTTATTTACATTTATTTTATTTACGCTATTTAGACATGCTTAACATGTAACCCAACCCCATCCCATCCCTAAACCTACCCATTTGTCTGAACATGATATAAAACACAGGATATAGCCTGACATATACGACTGCATACACAAGTTATTCAAAAAAGTTAAATAATCCAAGTTTTCCGAGGCCAAACGATTGATTTGTATGAAGAAAATCCCCAAAAGCGATCAGCATCTCCATCCGCAGAAGATCATCAACAAACACAATCAAATTTCAAATATTGGCGCCGGTTACGTGAGATTTCATAGTGAAATTGCATTGGCTCTCGTATGTCTTGTGACCAATTGCGTCATTACGTCAGCATTGATTGTAAAATGTCATTGGCTCTCGTGTGTCTTGTGACCGATTGCGTCATGCTCAGGAGTCTTTTGAATTATTTGAATGAGTTATGAATGAGTTCGTTCACGGGGCAGCGGGATCATCATTTCAGCGATTAAAACATCAAGATCAACTCTGTTCTTCACATGAAGATATCGTATGACTTCAGAAGACTTGGAATGCAACATGAGTTAATACTTTTATACTGCTTTGGTCCGTTTTTGCAATAAATACCTGTGACTGTACATTTATTTGCCTGGTATGTGTTTTATATTGTTTAGATATGGGTAGGTTTAGGGTAGGAGTGGAGTTAGTTGCTCCAAAATATAAAAGTAGCCTTTAAATATTAATAAAATCATGTCTGCTTTTATAAACGCAAATAATTAAATGCGTCTGTTTATGACGCCAAAGGTTTATCATTGTAATGAATGGAGCACCCAGCGCGTCACAAAATGACGCCCAGGGGCACCTTTAGCGTCTTGATTGTGACGCGGAAGGCACTTGACCATGCTTCGGATTTTGACGCCTTGGGAGTGAGAACGGGTTGTCTTATCCTCACTCAAAACTTTTCTTTTCAACTTTTTTGGCATTGTCAATAGTTTTTTTTAAAATTCCAATTGAAATGAAATGATTCCACAGAAATGTTTTTTTTTTTTATATATATATATATATATATATATATATACTTCTCCTTATTAAATAAGATTTGGTTCAGGTGATCACCTAATCAGCACATCATTCAGTATAATTTGATTCCAGTGATCTCTTAATTTTTTTCAGATCTGTATGTAGATATACTGTTATAAGGTCAACTTATTAAATTTGCATGGTTTTTACATTCAAAAACATCATAATGAAAAAGTAATAGGACATTTGAGGCTCTCTCCTGAACACTTGGTTCTTATGTGTGTTCTGCACTAAAGATTTGGAAGTAAACGCCTATGATTGGAGCATATTATGCATGAGTTTCGACTCCTGCCTCAGTACACATGGGGAATTGTTTTGAAAACGTCCAGTGTGGAAAAATGGCAACAGTATTGATTTGCACATGTTCGACCCAGAGTCCGATCCTGAATAGGAGGACAATGAACCAAGAACACCTCAAATGGGTATTGCAGCCTGTGACATCTTGGTAAGTTATCCTTAATCAGGTTTATTTCTAATGTATCAGATGTTTTCTAATTTTATATTATAGTGTAATCGATCTGTAACAATTCAATACTATCACATATAAAAAACATATTTTACTTACATAAGTGTGTTGCACCATTCCTGTTGGATCTAATGTAGAAGGCAGAGCATTGTGTTTTAATCTCAATATGCCTGCAAATCTTGTCTCTTGTTTATAAACGATTATCTCACTATCTTTGGCATGTTTATTGCTCAGTAGCTGAGCTGTTTAGCTCCACAAGTCGGTGAGTGGGGCTACAGAAGCTTGAGGCGGTGTTTCAGCGTACGATGACGTCAAGGGTCAACATATTCTGAGATCAAGCTTTTTCTGGGCCTGGTGTCTATAAAAGCTTTTCTTTGACTAACAAGGAATTTTTCAGCTCCGAAACTTTTAGGATATTCTTATATCACAATGAACTTTTATGTATCAAAGTCTCAAGGGAAAGTTGATTTCTCAATTTATGTATAACTACTTTAATATTACTGTAATATTGTTGCAGTCAATTGTTTTGTACATTGTAAGAGACTATTTTTCTGCAAAATGGAACATTTGTTTCTACTCAAATCAGTATTTCATGTCTACATAGCCTATTAATTTACTTGATGAGTAGCCATGTATGTAACATAATGTTAACCATTATAATTGCAAAATAAACCAAAAGGATACAAAGCAAACATTAACACTTATACAGTGAGGTGTAAAAGATCCAAGCTATACCTGGTTGTGTCATGATGTTGATATTTTTGTTACAACCATATTTCAACAATATTTCAATAGCGTTGCATTAGTTTCACTCAAACAAACCTGTTTTGGCAAAACTATGCTCTAAAATGTCACCCTTGTCATATCTGTCATAGTGTTCTTGAATGTGGTCTTTCTTTGTTGTGGGCGGTGAAGTTTGGGAGTGTTTGTAATCTGTTAGAAGATGTAGTGAACATTAGGGGGTCTGGGTGACTCACTGAATGACTGTACTGCCCATGTCCTTCTCTGCCCACAGACATGACCTCTCACAGTGGGGTCCATAAGAGGACTTCTTTATGCACACAAACCTCCAATGTGAGAAGCTAGTTTAATTCTGTTTAAAAAAAGAGTGCATTTGGTGCTCAGTATATTATGGAAGCCTGTTTCCGCTACTAAATAAAAAAAAAAACAGAGTAATTGTGAGTTTACATCTCAGAATGCTGACTTCATAACTCGCAATTGTGAGAAAAAAAGTCAGAATTCTGATATAAAAAGGTCATAATTAGTCATTATTTTTTATTTAGTGGCAGAAACGGACATTCATAGAAACGTACTTCCATAAGTATAGGCCTAATGCCTTAATGCAGGACTTCTTAGACTTTTCTGAACCAAGTACCCATTTCATGCCATTAAAGTGTGCATCGACCTTGTTAAATATGCAGCTCTTTTGCTTTGAATATAAAATGTTGATTATTTGATTCGGCCAAAATATTCACAATTTATAGAGTGGTGCGGGAATGATATTTTGTAGGTCAAAAGCAGAAACAAGTTAGCATTTTAGCACTTCCAGTTCCTTCGTCCTGAAGTCAATGGGTTTTTTTTTTTGTTAAATGGCTCAAATAAGGTCTGTGGTGAACACAAGCTCACACTTTCATGTTTTATTCTACAACCTGAAATACATAAATATTACCCCACTCATGGTTTTTTTAAGTTGTTATATGTCTTAAAAAAGGCATTTGCTAACAGTGGCTAAATGGGAGTACAGAGGCTGTCGGGGAGATTAAATGTCATTGCATTGGAGAGGTAAACTCAGTCCACTTGCAGCCTCATTATGCTTATAATTGTGCTCTTATAAACCATTCTCATTCAAACTTTCTGGAAAATGTTTTCAAATAAAAACTGAAGGACTTATCAGAATCTTAGTGATGGTGATGTTGAATTCGTGGGACCTTGGTGTAGTTTGTTATAACCTACCTTTAGCTTTTTACTTCTAAATGCATTAAAGGGGGGGTGAAATGCTGTTTCATGCATACTGATCTTTTTACACTGTTAAAGACTTGGAATCCCATACTAAACATGGACAAAGTTTCAAAAGTTAAGGTGGACGTTTGATGGGAGTATTTCTTTGTCAAAAATACTACTTCCGGTTAGTCATAAGTTTCGGCAAGTTTTTTGAGATCATGCGTCCCCTTTGACGTTAACGGGGGCGGAATTTCCTTGTATGGGCCTTACGGACAATTCTACCGGAAGCGTGTGAGAGAGAGCGAGGGAGAGAGCGAAAGCAACAGGCAAAGCGCTGGCTTGTAGGATGCTAAACAGGTGATGTGCACATAACAATGTCACCAAAAAAGTGCGTTTTTGGTTGCCAGACCAAGACAGTCCTGCACAGATTCCCCAAAACCCCGCGTTAAGGCAACAGTGGATGTAATTTGCTTTTCCGGATCAGCAACTGAGTTGCGCGAATGTTTATATCTGTTCGCTGCATTTCGGTGCCGACTGTTTCATAAACAAGGCCCAGCTCGACACAGGATTTTCCCGATCGCCTAATGCTGAAGGATGGAGCAGTCCCAACGTTAGAACCGCGGGCGGTGAGTTAGACTGCTTCAAATGTCTGTGTTTTTGCCTATGCTCATCAAGTAGCCCAAACATGATCACGTATAGTTAATTGATCAATGGAGCATGCGATGTGTAGTGCGTGTACATTTGTTTAGCTGGCCACTATATGTGTAACTTTATGTTTGTGTATTGTAAAAGCACTCCAAACAACAATACACAAAGAGGGGGGAAATATGTTGAACTAAATAAGCACGCTTCTTCATTCAAATGCGCTACTATTCCGTGTCTTTCTATGTAAACACTAACTTAGCCTGTGCAAAACCAGTCCGCTTACTGTCTACACAAACCACTCGTAAACACACAAACACACGTGCACAACTGCACTTCCCACATGTACACCTTCAAAGACAAAAATACGACGATATAATTCAAGTATAAATATGTAAATAACACAAGCCGCTAAGCATATTATATAGTTAGTGTATAACCTACCACATAGAGACGTCCTGCTCTAGTCGTTTTTGCTGCTGCTCCTGTTCAACTGCAGCCTCTGGGTCTGATTCCGGATCATAGATGTATGGCTGTATCTGATTAAAAGCCATATTTTTATTTTGAATAAAGTTTTTTTCCCGCTGTTAGGAATGACACACTCGACTCAACACAATAGCAGCGCGCTGCTGCACACGTCATTATTTAGCTCCGCTCACACGACACGCCCCCACCCGCTCTGCTTTTTTCGGAAAGACTCGGAACAGCGCATCTTTCTTATATAATTATAAAAAAAAATAAAGACTTTTCGGAGATATGCAGGATGCAATGCTACTCTATAGGTACTCAAGATTGACATGACACTGACTGAAACTGAGTGTTTCACCCCCCCTTTAAGGATACAAAGTGACATCACACCTGCACCATTCTATATAGACTGTATATGTAGCTCTGCCCCTTTTATGGTTTGTATTTACACAGCATGAAGGTAACTAGGTAAGATCTTATGGGTTTATGAATGAAACGTTTGTTTTGAAAATCTTCCACTTCCAATTACTCTTCGACAGCGATGCCTAGAAATATACAGAAAGTAGACTGGTAACTCTTTATTGTGATGCTCCTCCAACAGACATTATACTGACTTTAAGTAACTTTGCAAGTTCGTCAACTTATTATAACCCTACAAGTGTACTAATACTGTACTAACTAATGAGAGTTAGTAGACGTGTAGGTGCAACGTTACTTATATAGTCAACAGAATGTTTTAAAGGGGCATAAGTGAAACCCAAATTTGATATTGTACCAATTATAAACAATAAAAAAATGCTAACGATATTTCATAAACTTTATTGGACAATTGGGCATAGCATGTAACAGAAAAGGTTGAAAACATGTTTTCATGGTCAGGAGCATGAATGTGCAGTGTGTAGGATGATCATCTATGACCTTTTAAAGCATTAGCAAAATGTTAATATATTATAAAGGCCTTACGTTATTATCTGAATGATATGTTCCTCTTAGCTGCCGCCCACAAACAACCCACACCTGATGCTGATGCCTCGTACAACTTAACCCACTTTATCGTCATTGTTTAAGCGTCCCAACGCTGATACATGCTGCCCTTGGAACATTAAGTACTTACACTCCACCATGAGTCAGAACGCATCTCCTCATAGCGGTCTGATAGTGACGGGATGGGGATGACAGAGAAACCTTCAGCTACCTTTTTCGGCTCCTTCGTGTCCAGCGTGAGTCACAGAAAGCCCTCCCTCCCCCTTCCTTGTACCGGACTCCTTCTCATGTTCTAAGGAGGTGTTGAAATGAACACGCTTGTTATGCCTACAGAGATGATTCACAACAATGAATCAAACTGCCGGCCCAACATTAGCACTCTGCTGGTCAGCCAAACTGTCGTTCTCATCGTACAGCTGAAGAATGGCAACCGGCTTGCTCCCTGCTGTTGCCATGGTTTCCCGCTTATTCGTCACTGTGTATTGCGTATGGCTCCCTGCTTTAAAGTGAAGGGGAGGGAAGAATTCCGAGTCAGACCCCCAGAATAAAGTAAGCCTTACTTAATAGTAACAATGTAGGCCCAAACTTTAACCTCAGAAATGAGACGAAGCTATATTTGCTATACATTATGAATTCAGAAGTTAAATGCACCCATAAAAGTGGAGTTTTGTTACTTTAAGTTCCTGTCTGCTAGCTTTAAAGGCTATATGCTAGTGTACCTCATAAAATTTAAATTCACTTTAATCAGATATATACACTACCATTCAATTGGTTAAGTATTCTTTTAAGCTGATTAAAAGTGAAATACATCTAAAGTGACTTTATTTGAATCTTCGATTCATCAAAGAATCCTGACAAAAAAATCTATCATGGTTATCTGACCACAAAAATATTAAGCAGCCCAACTGTTTTCAACATTGATACTAATAAAAAATGTTTCTTGAGCAGCAAAACATCATATTAGAATGATTTCTGAAGGAACATGTGACACTAAAGACTGAAGTGGTGATGCTGAAAATTCAGCTTTGCCATCACAGGAATAAAGTATATAGGCCTAAAATAAATTTAAACAGAACACAGTTATTTTTATATTGTAATAATATTTCACAATATTACAGTTTTATAGTATTTTTGACCAAATAAATGCGGCCTTGGTGAGCATAACAGACTTCTTTCAAAAACTTTTTTTTAAAAACTCGCAGACCCCAAGCTTTCGAACAGTAGGCCTACTGTATGTGTTATTTTTATTAGTTGTTTTCCGGTTTTATATTCATTAATATAATAATGTAGCCAGCATAATGTGAGTTAAGAGCTCATTTCTATATAGTTTGCATCAGTAAAGGGGTATTTTAAGTATTTCTGACACTGTCGGAGTACATAAAACAAGAAAAGTTATGAAACATGATTTGAAGCATTCACACAATTCTTGCTCTTAACAGTGAATGGAGATTACAAAACAGAACAGAGCACACGGCTATATACACTGATGAAAGAGTCCCATGAGGAAAAACATATGATGTGAAAAACAATCCAGGAGCCTTCATTCTTAGCCTCTCTCCAGTAACATGGGGTTCACTGCTGCATGTAAGACATGGCCGTCCCAAGGGCGAGGCCTTCATACTCATCCATGGGGACTGGATCGCTTAGCAACTTTTGTTGGTTATGGCCTCTCCTAGTTGAGTTGTGACACAACCAATCCACAGCACAGGACCCCTGACAAGAAATATTATTTATATCACTGTGTGTATGCTTTATGTGTGCATGGCTGGTGGACTCATTATAAGCTTGATTAGTACAGGTTTGTTCTCACAGAACGTTTTGTTCCATTCCACTGAAGTAAAAGCAGAAACCGAGGATAAGTCGGACAAGACACCATGGACAGGCGACACAAAAAGTAGGGATGTGAAGTAGAACAAGTGAACAAAATATGTAACACACTGTGGTTTTAGTATATTTTAATGCAAAAAAACAACAACCATATTGTGCCTTTAATTTATGTATTTCGTGGCATACAGTTTGGGTGCGCCTCAATCAGCTCCCTTGTTCAGTAGTAAGGGCACTGATCAGGACAAAAGTCAATGGGCTGACTCCCTGATCAGTGCTCTTACTGAACTAGGGAGCTGATTGAGACGCACCCTTTGTCTGTAACATAGGTGACAAATTCACCAGGGAAAACTTTTTATTTTATTTTTTGTAATATCAAAATGGTGTTTATTTTGAAACTAGAGAAGAAAAGTGAATATAGAGGCCATATAAACAAACAATTTGTAAAAAAAAAAAAAAAAAAAAAAAAAAAAAAATGCTTTCTCAACAAAACAACTACTGGTTTCAGTTCATATATGTTATCCTTATAACATACAGTATCTGATATTTGCAAATTAAACACTATTTTTATATTACAAAAAAAAGTTGTCAACTATGTTACAGACAAAGATGACTTCTATCCTTTTATGCAGTTTTTATCACAATTTCATTGAAAATGTTCATTCATACTGTCGAATCAGGCAATCCTATTGACCGGCAACTGCCCATTGAAGACATCAACTTAAGTATATAAGGGAGCCTCGCAAACATGACGTTTACCTTTTCATCTTTAGGGACTGTTCTGTCTGAAGTGCCCATAGTTGGCCCGTTTTCACAGACATCAGCAGGATAATTTTGCTGGTATCGAGGGGATAGGGGGATATCAGTGTAACGGACGTTGGTCAAACAAAGTGGCTGCCATGATCGGTCAGTCGATGGCGGTGATAGTGGCCATGGAGAGACATCTGTGAACTTATCTGATATCGGGGAGAAAGAAAAGGGCCTTTGGCTCGGTGGTGGGAAAGTTTGGGCGAAGGCGTGTTCGGCAGTGTTTAAAACCTGCATTCCGCTAAGATCCGGGTCTACACCCATGCAGCGAAGAGGGTCTGGCCCGTCACGGTCCAAAGCCTGGAGCCAGGGCTCCCCTTCAAAGGAGGAGTAGGTCACAAAAGAGGCGGGACTTCCGAAAAAAGGATTTGAGGGAGGTGATCTATCTCAAATGCAGTCAGCTCTTTATTCTAAACCTCTTTATTCTTATCCTACAGCTTGGTTTGTCTACCAGGTAGGTCATATGCTCCCCTCACTGAGTCTGGTCTGACAGTTGCAGGCCTCTCGTGTGGCCTCCCAGTTAGATCAGTCTGTAGGCCTGTCCGGCCTCCTTAGTGCTGTAGATCCTTGGATCAAGCAGATAGCTAGCAAGGGTAAAGCGCTAAGATCCGATCTCTGAGATCCGGTCTGAGTTGGTTACGGCCAGTTTTGCAGTCCCTTCGTCTGGATGCCTTACCTAGAGGCAAGTGTCCAGAGGCTCTGTTTCTGAACAGACAGGTTGTTGGCCAGACTGACGTGTCCAATGTTAGTGACACCAGGTCAGGCCTCCCTGGTGGTATTTGGGTAAATATGGTCCCCAAGGAGTGATTGGATGGGGTTCCTTCTGGTTTCCTAGCCACATTCCCTTAAAGGGACCCCTTCTGTTGAAGTGGTTGGTTCCAGGCCTTTGAGCGGCCTTGGTAGGACTTTGTGTAAAGCGTATGAAGGTTTCCTCTTAAAGCTTAGCTTAGGCTATGACTGTAGGGAATGCTGTCACTGACAGCCCAGTGTGACCTGAGGGACAGTGGTTCTGGCGTTTCATTTGAATTTGCTTGTTCTGACAGTTGTCAAAGCATTCTAAGACGCAGTGTCTCGTTCTCTGTTCTCAGGAAACATAGGTTACAGACACAACCTGAGACATTGGTCCCCTTGGTACCTGTTTCTTGTGTTCCCGCGAGTTATTAGTTGCAATGGATGCCATGGGTGGTATTGTTTGTGCTATGCTGTTCATTTTTGTGTTTCTTTATATTGGACTTCTACAAGTGTTTGTAGAAGCAGTGTGCATGCCTAGGTGCTTGATTTTATACACCTTTGGCCAAAGAATTCAAAGATTTGGAGTATTGGTGTCCCAATAATTTTTGCAATAGTACACTGTTCAGGCATAACATTATGATCACTGACAGGTGAAGTGAATAACACTGGTTATCTCTTCATCACGACACCTGTTAGTGGGTGGGATATACTAGGCAGCAAGTGAACATTTTGTCCTTAAAGTTGATGTATAAGAAGCAGGAAAAATGGGCAAGTGTAAGGATTTGAGCGAGTTTGACAAGGGCCAAATTGTGATGACTAGATGACTAGTTCAGAGCATCTCCAAAACTGTAGATCTTGTGGGGTGTACCCAGTCTGCAAAGGTCAGTGTCTATTAAAAGTGGTCCAAGAAAGGAACAGGCGACAGGGTCATGGGCAACCAAGGATCTTATTGATGCACGCGGGGAGAAAAGGCTGGCTCGTGTGGACCGATCAAACAGACGAGCTACTGTGCATCACAGTTTGTTGCGTATGGGGCTGCATATCCTCAGACGAGTCAGGGTGCCCATATACCGACCCCTGTCTACCACCGGATGCACCAACAGTGTACCAAGAGCATCTGAACTGAACCAAGGAGCACTGGAAGAAGGTGGTCTGGTCTGATGAATCACATTTTTTGTTACATCACATGGATGGCCAGTAGCATGTGCGTTGATTACCTAGGGAACACATGGCACCTTGATGGGAAGAAGACAAGCTGGCAGGGGCAGTGTGATTCTTTGGGAAATGTTCTGCTGGGAAACCTTGGGTCCTGCCATCCATGTGGATGTTAGGAATGGTTTGAGGAGCACACCAACATGTTTGAGGCACTGACTTGGCCTTCAAATTCCCCAGATCTCTATCCAATCGAGCATCTGTGGGATGTGCTGAACAAACAAATCCAATTCATGGAGGCCACACCTCACAACTTACACGACTTAAAGGATCTGCTGCTAACATCTTGGTGCCAGATTCCACAGCACACCTTCAGGGGTCTAGTAGAGTCCATGCCTCGACAGTCAGGGGGACCAGTACAATATTAGGTCATATGTTATGCCTGATCTGTGGAATATATTATTTATATATTATCTTGTTTATTATTGTATCACACCTCTCATAATAGCAGATGAAAATGCACCATCTGGCGTCACAGAACCCGGTTGTTAAATATACAGACATTTACATTTGTATTCAATGTGGATAACTTCATTATCACTGACTATTTTTAATGGCTCATATAGAACAGAAGTCTGTGATGAAGTCTCATTTTGGGCATCTGCAACATCTCCCTCTGTCAGAGTCTTGAGTGGTAACAGGCATTTGTCTACTTAATCTGGGGCCCTTTGAAAACGTTTTACATCTTTAGAAATCAGTCCCTCTGGACAGAAATAGGAGACTTTAGTGGCTCCTATGAATAAATGTATGAATAAATAATTAATTATTATTTTTTTAATTTTGGAGGCATATAAAAGTTATTATTTTCATGTCATATCTATTTTGAGTGCACATGCTCAACCCCATTAAAACCAGTTGAAAATTTGTTCGTTCAGATAAATTCTTGTGAAATGGTGCCACCTATAGTAATTTATTAGCTACTGATAGGAGACAGCATTGAATAAATCACGTATGGTGTTAATATTGTATCTTCTTCTTTTTCTTTCGGCTGTTCCCTTCAGGGGTCGCCACAGCGAATCATCAGCCTCCATCTAGACCTATCCTCTGTATCCTCTTCTCTCAGGCCGACTACCTTCATGTCCTCCTTCACTACATCCATAAACCTCCTCTTTGGTCTTCCTCTTGACCTTCTGCCTGGCAGCTCTAACCTCAGCATATTCACTCTCCCTCCTCTGAACATGTCCAAACCATCTCAACCTGGCCTCTCTAACTTTGTCTCCAAAACATCTCACACGTGCTGTCCCTCTGATGTACTCATTCCTGATCCTATCCATCCTCGTCACTCCCAAAGAGAACCTCAATATCTTCAGCTCTGCTACCTCTAGCTCTTCGTCCTGTCCTTTCCTCAGTCCAACTGTCTCCAAACCATACAACATCGCTCACTACTGTCCTGTACACCTTTCCTTTCATTCTCGCCGGTACACTTTTATTACACAACAGACCTGACACTTTTCTCCACCTATTCCAACCTGCCTGCACACGCTTCTTCGCCTCTTTTCCACACTCCCCATTGCTCTGGACTGTTGACCCTAAGTACTTAAAATCCTGCACCTTCTTTACCTCTTCTCCCTGTAACCTCACTGTTCCACTCGGTTCTCTCTCATTCACACACATGTATTCTGTCTTGCTGCGGCTAACCTTCATTCCTCTTCTCTCCAGAGCAAACCACCTCTCTAGACTTTCCTCCACCTGCTCCCTGCTCTTACTACAGATCACAATGTCATCCACAAACATCATAGTCCATGGAGATTCCTGTCGGACCTCATCTGTCAGCTTGTCCATCACCACCGCAAACAAGAAGGGGCTCAGAGCCGATCCTTGATCCAGTTCCACCTTCAACATGAAGTCCTCTGTCTCACATACGGCACACTTTACCACATTATTGTATATTTAGCCTTATTCATGTAATTAATAATTGTTCATTATGAAATTTAATGATTAAATAATTATTAAAATGTTGTAATATTACTAATTATCATTATTATTATTAATGTAATGCTTTTATCAGGCATAGCCTAGCTCAAAGCATACATTTAGAAGAAGGATTTTTTTTTTTTTTTTTTTTTTTTTTTTTTTTAGAAATAACTGCAGGTCTCAACCGCTAGATGTCAGTCATGAACCAGAGTTTATCTGTCTTCAGTGTTGAAGCTGCTAAAATGGTTTTGCCGTTCATGTTAACTAGGACTTAACATCTAGAAATCAGTAATTCAATCATATTTGTGATTCATTCATCATCAATTATTTATAATAAGTTAATAGGGTTAATTTTCAAACAGCTGTAATGTTTTTCCTCTGCCAACTTGCCAAGATATAGTAGCTTTGAGTATTTTGGAAAATATTAATTAGGGTGTAAAACAATATTAAAGACTATAAGAAATACAGTACTATTAAATGTTTCTTCAAAACTGCTGCAGTTGATTTTAAAGTCTTCACGATAATATGGTAAAAAAGGGTATGCAAACTATTCGTAAGCCCGCAATTAATATTTTACTACATTACTTGTGTTGTCATAATTTTTTTAAAGCATACATTCACAGAACCAAAAACAGGTTACATGCATACTACAAGAAATTAAAAATACATTTATGTAGAGCTCCAAAGACTGAGAGTGGAACAAAGGTCAAAGTGCATCTCAGTGTGTTTTTTTCCTTGTATTCCCATATGCTGCCAGAGCCGTTTTCCCTCAGTGTGCCTGCTGGCGGTCTTGAAACGGGCCTTTTTGTTGAGGAGAGACTCGAAATGACTTTGCTGTGGGCAGGTGTTTGCAATAGCAGGTTCACGATGAGATTCCTTGGATCTGACAGGGCATTTAAGGCCTCCTCACTGTGCTCCGTTGCCTCGGGCAGACCTGCCGCTTAAACATTTAGCATGGAAATGGCCTGGGATGTCGCAGTCTAGCGCATTTGCCATTCTGTCTGATATTCCATGTGGCCTCATTCATTCAATCCATGGGTCAAATTAGTCTGTGGATGGATGGACAGAGAGACAGTCTGATAATTGCAAACGATTTCTCATGACTTGCCACCATATAACCTACTGCAAAGTTTGCTTCTCTGACAACAAAGAGCGAATGAGAGGACTATCTCTTCATCTTTTAGGGCATCTTTAGTCGTGCCTGGGCCAAGAGGCTTTTTGCGACTTGGCAGAAGGAACATCCCATAGCGGAGTGGCCCACTCATCTGTCATCACAGCTCTGCTAGACTCTGGCTGATGTTAACACACTTTGATGTCAACTGTACATTCTGATGACATTCTTTCTCCAGCGTTTCATTTACAACATTAGAAAGCATTTGGCAGATCACAAAATGACAACAACTGACAGTCTGGAGCCTTTGTGACGCACCGCTAAACAATTGTCCTTGCTATGGAAGCTATGCAATGTCTGTTTTCATACAGTGTGATAGAGATATAGAAGTTGAAATCCTTCTGGTGTCAGTATTTGCTCCTGGGGTAAACAAGTCAGCTGCGCTTTACTGATTTCACTGCAGTATTTTATTTCAATTTATGTACTTTTTTTGTTCAATTTTACCTCAATATTTTCATTTTAAAAGTTTTTATTTAAACATAAATTAGTTATATTTATATATAATGTTATTTAATTCTTTATATTATATTTTTATTATTTATTTATCTTTTCTGTATGCCTCTGTTGAGCACTTCACTTTACCGTTATGCATGAAATGTACTGTATAAATAGCCTGCCTTGCCCCTTGTGTAATCTATCACAAGGGTTTTTCTGTGGTTATTTTTAGTGAGGTCATTTTCATTTTTTCACAAACGCGTTGCTTACTCAAAGAAACACTCAAATGTTCATAGGCCGAGGGAATATGCGACTTGTTTTCTAAACAAATTGATGACGTAACCCACAAAGCAGCGTGCAAGTCACAGAAAGGATTTTCAATTATATATACACACGCTTGTTTGCATGAAAGCTTTTAGCATGAGCCCTGATGAAACATCTACACTTAAATCTAACAAATGTGACAACCTCTCACAATCTCATTACAGACCAGTCCAAACGAATAAAGGGCTCCTTTTATCAGAAGGTCACAAGATGTCGCTCTGTGTGACCGATGCTTCTCACAAACCTCACTGACAACTTCTTTTAAATCTTTGAGGGTATGATGACATATTTCCATAAAAGATGGAAGTGTTGAATAATGCAGGAGACTCCTTCATGAAACATTGACTGTTCCTCTGATGTCACATCTTGACACTTTTTGATGCATCTCTCTAATGATTTGTAGATCTGAGGCTTGTAGTACCATAAAGTGTATGTAATGTATATTTCATATTTGTATATTCATGATAAAACTGTGATCTCTGATCTCATTTGAAAAATTTGTATGTACACTGAAAAAAAGTGTGTTGGATTTACATGATTTAATTGTGTACATCGGTCCCACGTGAATCAATTAAGTTAAACAAACATAATTTGTTCATGTAACTTCAAAATCATGGAATGAATTTTTTTTAATTGACCCAATTAAATAGTCTCAAAGTTAGTTTTAAATGGCTCCCTGGCATGATTCAGACATTCAGTTTGATATATTTATTTATCCACTTCAATTTAATATACTTTAATGCTTACAACTGATTTATTAAAGATCTACTGCACTAGTTGACAAACTTTTTGCTTGTATAGCACACCTTAACATCTAAAATGAAAGCTTCTTCAGTAAAACTGTTATGACATTAGTTGTTTTAGTCTATAGCCTGCGAATACTCCACTCTTCTCCACAATGGTAATCCAATGGAAATCCACTGTCATTTAAATGGTTCTAAGAATTCCAACATAATTGAATATTAAACACTAATAAACACAATCAAGTCTCCCCCTTTCTCATCTGCTCAAGAATAACACTTTTACATACAACTTTTACTTTCTCTTAAGTTTAGCCATATGCGAAGCATGCTAACAAGCCCCGCCCAGCTTCAGTGAATGCAACACAAATCATTCATGTAATCTCAACACAAACATTTGAAGTAAACTTATATTTAAGTTGACTGAACACAATCAAATTAAGTTAGCCAAATTAAGTTAGCCACGTTGGCCTATTATTGTTTGAATATATGTTGGAACTTCGTATTTGGATAGAATAATAGCATCTAAAATGTAAAAGTATCCCCATTTGCACAGTTGTGATATTATATTTATATTATAATTAGATTAGTAGTTGCATTTCACATTTAGATATTTCCAGTTTCAGACATGTCAAATTAGTAAAAAATGCAAATGCAATAAATAGCTAAATGTCATGGCATTAAATATATTGATGTAATATTGATTAAATACAATAACACCAATTCATTAAATACATTCAGTGTTCTGTTAACCTAAAAAGATTTGTGAATATTTATATAAAGTTGTTCACAAGTTAACTGATTGAGTGTTTAAGTTGCTCTCAATACGGGAATAATGTATGTGGCTGTAAACAAAAGTAAGATTTTTTATGTTTTTGAAAAAAACTTCACTTACAGAACTAATAGATATTTCCCTATATATGAATGATCAATATATTAAATTGTATAACAGTAGGCCTACATTTGAAAATATACTGAAAAATATATTGTGTTAATATATTAAAACATATATAATAATACATAAGGAATTGTCACTTTTATATATTGAATATTATGTAACTATACATTTACTACTTTATCATAATTCATGTAATTTTATGTTCAGTAATACACTTCATACAGATATTTGATTATATATTGCACGTGTAATTGCATTGATGCACTGCATGAGCATTACTGTAAGCTGTAACGTTTGGAGGTACACGCTTAAAAAAGGGTTCTTTGGCAGGGTTTATGGTCCCATAAAGAACCGTTTATATCCGAAGAATCCTTCCATTGCACAGAAGGTTCTTTATAGTACAGAAAGGTTCTTTAGACTATAAAATGGTTAGAAAAAAGGGTTCTTTAAATAACTTTTCACACAACGACGTTCAGGGAACCAAAAATGGTTATTCTATTGCATCACTGTGAACACCCCTTTTTTGTTCTTACTGGCACCTTTGTTTTAAAGAATGTATCAGGAACAAGCTTAAGACTCAGGAGATAATAATCAAACAAAAGCTTTAATCCAAACTACTCAAAACAGGCTACTGGAATTCAACTTTGCTCAACAGTGACTAGACACAGACAGCATGAACAAGAGGGACTTTAATAGTGCACGCAAACGAGATAATTAAACAGACACAGCTGAACTACATGAACTCATAATGATGGTGACCATGGAAACAAGGAGTGGCGATAAACTGAACAAAGGAACAAATCAAACACAAGCAAAACAGACTGAACATGTGACAAAGCAGTACAAATACACATACAGTATATAGAGATATATAATGTCATATATTTCTTATACTTATTTATATAATAAATGTTTCATATTTTTCGAGCCAATTAACAATAATAGAAGCACACCTGCTTTGTACTTAGTATTTAGCAAAGAGACTGTGCTGTTACTTTTTAATATAGTAATTTAATGGCTTAATGGCTTTACTCTTCAACCCACAAAAAAATAAACCTTTTAAATTACAAAGCAATGCAACTTAAGACCTCCCTCTATATTGATATTGAGCAAAACATGAAATAACACTTACTTTTAACATTTACTCTCCTTTAACAGTCAGAAGCAAAGAATGCTAGGAACTGTACTTCTGCTTTTTGTGAATGTGTGTGTGTGTGTATATATATATACACTCACCTAAAGGATTATTAGGAACACCTTTTCAATTTCTCATTAATGCAATTATCTAATCAACCAATCACATGGCAGTTGCTTCAATGTATTTAGGGGTGTGGTCCTGGTCAAGACCATCTCCTGAACTCCAAACTGAATGTCAGAATGGGAAAGAAAGGTGATTTAAGCAATTTTGAGCGTGGCATGGTTGTTGGTGCCAGACGGGCCGGTCTGAGTATTTTACAATTTGCACAGTTACTGGGATTACAAAGAATGGTGTGAAAAGGGAAAAACATCCAGTATGCGGCAGTCCTGTGGGCGAAAATGCCTTGTTGATGCTAGAGGTCAGAGGAGAATGGGCCGTCTGATTCAAACTGATAGAAGAGCAACTTTGACTGAAATAACCATTCGTTACAACCAAGGTATGCAGCAAAGCATTTGTGAAGCCACAACACGCAAAGCCTTGAGGCGGATGGGCTAAAACAGTAGAAGACCCCACCGGGTACCACTCATCTCCACTACAAAAAAAAGGTTACAATATGGGCCAACATTTCTAAAGAATGCTTTCAGCACCTTGTTGAATCAATGCCACGTAGTATTAAGGCAGTTCTGAAGGTGAAAGTGGGTAAAACACAGTATTAGTATGGTGTTCCAAATAATTCTTTAGGTGAGTGTATGTGTGTACAATACATTCACATTTATTGGGACATGTTTGTGCAATATACACAATAAAGGATAAAGCTTTAAGTTGGCTGAAAAGTGGATGAAACTTTTTTAATGTGACATGTAATGCTGCCCTCTAAAAATGCTGGGTTGTTTTAACCCAATGTTGGGTCAAATATGGACTAACCCAGCAATTGGGTTGTTTTAACCCAGCGATTGGGTTGTTTTAATCCTGTGGTTGGGTTAAATATTTGCTTAAAACAACCCAATCACTGGGTTAAAACAACCCAACTGCTGGGTTAGTCCATATTTGGCCCAACATTGGGTTGTTTTTTACTCAGAATTTTTATAGTTTTGTCTTCATTTCTAAACATTTTACACGTCATTATGTAGCCAGACATGGTCAATCCATTTATTGCAGAATATTGAAAAATATAAGCACTAGTTTATGGAAATGTATTGTGTAATATATAGCATATTTTGCATTATATTTCCATTTATTTTTGTTTATTTTATTTGATCAAAAATACAGTAAAAATAACATTTTGTGAAATGATGACAGTTTGAATGGGGGGGGGGTAGCATTTATTTGACTTCTGTAAAATTTTCTGTAACAATGTAATAATCTTGGTTAATCCAATGTGTCTTTGCACAAAAAAGTGCCAATTAATATTTTACTGACTACATGTTTTAACATTATGTATATACAAATGCATACATTTGCTAATGTTACATAATATGCACACATAATATACATAAGTATGTGTGCTTCCTGTGTCACTAGTGCAATATTAATGTAGGCCTATGTGTTCTTTAAACAGATTCATATTACACAGTATGAAGTTAATTTGCGTATGACGTTAAGATGCTAACCAGCTCCAGATGTGACCAGTTTCTCTTTCAAAAGAACACCTTGAGTAAGTTAGCCTGTTAGCCTCAAATGTGGCAGGGGTTGCTTTGAAAGACAGTGAAACAGGTGTTTTGAATTCATCATCTGCACACTGTATTATTTTTTCTGCTTTGAGAATTTCACTTTACCAAGGGCATTTGAGGGTTTGAGAGCTGGCAGCGTCTTAAAGGCTTGGAAACCTGGACAACCGACCTGGAATCTGAACAAACTTTGGGAAACACTAAAATCCTTAATCCTTCTACTGCAGGGAGGCTTTTTTTTCCAGCAAATACACCTCGGGCATCTATACACACACATTCAGTGGTGAATTTGAATCATACAGTAAACATTATGTCAGTGACTAGACAGAATCATAGCAAATAAAAGTATGGTAATTAACAGTTAAGCGTAAATGTTAGAAATTATGATATAAGGGAGACTGGAGCTGACTTTTTGCTTTCTGTTTGTTTATAAAAATGAAAGATGTTTTTTAAAATATACAGTGTACATCTATACAATGATTTCATACATTGTCCTGTTTTGTTTAAAGGTCTGGTTGCATGCGATTTCACTTTTTTAACTTTAGTTCACGAGTTCCCACTTACATCAAATTAAATAGAGTAAAGATTATGCGTATTTGGCGTGCTGTCCAGGGGAGGGCTCCGGGCTCGGATTTGTGCCCGAACCCAGAGTATTTCCCCCCCCCCCCCCCCCCCCCCCCCCGTGGTAAAGATACTCTATAACTAGACTGTAATGTTTTATGGATTGTGATGGCATCTAATGAGGGTTTATTAAATTGAAGTGAGGAGATGGGGTGGTGGAGGGATGCTAAAATAAAAATGGTCAACGAGAGGAGGTAAATCTGTATTATAAGTACACCTCTTATCGTTGATCAGATTGATTAGCTTACCATGCTCCACCTGCGTTTAATTAGGTTTAATTATCTGATGATAGGTTTGATTAGCTGACGGCTCCGTTGTTTAATTATCTATTAGTGCTCCTCCCGAAATTAGTTAATAAAACTTCACTTAGTGTGTAATGTTGCAGCTTGAGCATAAACAGTATCTGCAAAGTTACAGCACTGAAAGTTCAATTCAAACGGAGTTATTGTCTTTAAAAGTTATGGCAATTTATTGACTACAAAAACGTCCGGTTTGGACTACAACAAGCTTCTTTCTGGGTTGGTTACATCATCAACCCTTGCTAGTCACCACAGATGTGACTTCTGCTCATAATGGTAAGATGCGTGGCGTTTCCATGGCAACCTGTGCTTGGCACTTCAGCCAATAAAAATACATGAAACTACATTTGGCCATCTAGACCATTGCGTTTTTCGGAGGGATGGGCTTCAAAGAAGCAGGAAGCAAACGAGCTGTTCAAGTGGAGAAAGCGTTGTGGAATAAAGGTAAAATTTATGAAAAATACGGCTTTAAAAAAAACCCAAGAAAGATAAGTGTTGAGACATGTTATACTGCGCCCCATAAACACAACAAAGATTAGAAAAAAACCACGGAACCACCCCTTTAAAATTTGTAGCAGAAGCAAACAGAAAGTGATGTTACAACCCTCCTTAGCCTTCCTTCCTTCCTTCCTGAATCAAAAGATCAGGTGATTGTTATCTTTTTCAGTAACCTGATTTCAAATAATATTTTAAGCCAGAATATAAAGTGTTTATTATTATTATTATTATTATTATTATTATTATTATTATTATTATTATTATTATTATTATTATTATTATTTATTTTTTGTATATCCACACAAAAACGTATACTTTTCACCACAGGTGGATGGTGGTTATGTTGGATAGAGATTTCTTCCTTTTGGCAAATTTCTAATTGGATAAACTCACTGTTTCAACTCAGCGCTCCAGCTGTAATCAACAGTCTACCATAAATGCCTCCCATTAAGTTGCATTCTTGCTTAACACAGTTGCCATGCAACGCAGGTGTATAAATTTCCTCCCACAATCAAAATTACCTTGGGAGCTGCCAATGAACGAAAAGGGCTATAAATACGATATAGGATAATTATCATTGGTTCAGTGGGGTGTTTAGAAGTGTGATTATTTGGCTCATCTGTACACGGGGAGGTTAGACAAGCTGTAGACCCAGGTGCTCTTGTGTGCAGCATCTGCTCGTATGGCAGACATCCAGAGCCTCGTCGCTCTCCCCATGCTCTCCTTTTCTGACTCTTTTTTGGGGGTTGGAAATGGAGATCCGGGTCTTGTTTAGAGCTGCTTTGATTTCTCCATTCTTTTGCCAAGGGAGTATTGTACAAACCAGACTCCCAAACGAATGACACTCATAAACTGCCTTTTTAGTGAATCAAAAACATGCCGAGCGACCATAGTAGTAGAATTAATCTACTGTTATTTGGAGGGAACATGACATCATTGCATCGCATGTCAGTGACGTGATATCTGCACTACCCTGAATATCTGTTTTGTTTTTTCCTTCCATAGAAACCATGTGTAACTGGTCTCGACCTACTCTGAGCGGGATTCGGACCGGTGTCTCTGGCATGGGAGACAGGCGAGCTAATTGAGGTTACTCTCCAACACACACACACGCGCGCGCACGCGCACACACAGACAGAGCTGAACTCCGTTACAAATGGAAACACAAAAGGCGCTTTAATATATGGATACATTTAGATACTGTTGCTGTATAGCAACTGTTTGGATACCTTTATCGACAGAAAACAAATCATTGTAAAATAGCTCAACAGGGTTATTCTTATTGCATTCTCTTTTATTGATTTACCGCTAGCAACCAGTATAGCTAGGCCTAAATCACAGCTATTTTGTCAAGTGGCTAACATAGCATAATCAGACAGAGATTGAATTGTTGTAACTGTATTACATAATTTTCTCCACCATACGATGTTTTACAGTTTTTCTCAGTCGCTTTGGTACATTTCTCGAATCAAACTCACAATTTGCAAAACAGTAAGTGCATTTCTCAAAACAATTTGTACAAATAGCAAAACACCATGGATAACCTGCAAAAGCCATTCTCTTACTCAAAATCCTTCGTTCATATCTCAAAAGTAAATATCTGTGTCAATGAACATGTCAGTGCCATCACAATGACAAGTTCTTGTGTCATTGTGTACGGATAAGTCAAATTGTTTAGTCATGTTTTCAATATAACAGTTTACTCTGGAGGGATGTTCTGATGGAAATTATGACAAAAGTTTTGATGACAATTATTGTCAATTGTAAGTTACATCTTAGTTTATGTGTGAGTGTACTTGCAAGAGAATGGAAAATATTCAAATTTACACTCTTACTGTTTGTACTGTATTTTATTGATAGAACATGTCATTGAGATACAGAAATGAAAAGACAGCACTGAATAGCACACACACACACACACACACACACACACACACACACACACACACACACACACACACACACACACACACACACACACACACACACACACACACACACACACACACACACAAAACTTAAGAAGAAATGTGAACATAGGAAAAAGCGGTGCCCAGTATTCTGGTCAACCCAGTATTCTGGTCAAAACCAGTGTAGAAAATAACCTATTACTTATTAGTTATGATGTTTTTGAATGTAAAAACCATGCGAATGCCATAAGTTGACCTCAGAAAACAGTATAAAAAAATAAAAAAGCCAGTTCATGACACCTTTAAATGATCAAACAAATCTGTAACAAAGTTCAAGTTCAGGGAAGAAGGAGGCGAATGTTAAATGTAACTTTAATTGTAAAATAAGCATAAACAACATAACAAAACTGCTGCATGTAGGCATAATAAAGACAACAACGCAAAATGTCCCAGTCTCTCAGCCCCGGCCTGCTTCACACCAGTAAAACTTTAATACATGAACTCATCCGTGAACACGAGTCCCATCAGGTTCCATCGGCAGTGGAGGTGAAGACGACAACTCCCATGATTCCACGCTCATTTACGTCTACACCTTTGTTATTGTTTATGCGACCTCTAGTGGCAAAACGTAAATGTCTTTAAATGAACAGTTCACACAAAACATTTAAATTGTTTACTCACTTTCATGTAACTCCAAACCTCAGTGAACCATTCCTTGAATCGTTTCACAGGTTCACACTTACATCTAATCGAATGGTGTAAAATATTCATATTTGGCATGCTGTCCGGGGGGGAGGCTTCGAGCTCGGAATACGGCCTGAACCCAGAGTTGGGATGGGATAGGAAAGTTGAGAGTGAGGAGTTGTGGTGGAGGAGGGATGCTGAAAAACTGCTGTGGGACAAAAATGAGTCAGCTATTTATACGCAAGCTTCCTCACAACTGATTGGGTAGATTATCTAAAAATGCTCCTCCCAAACATCATTAAGGAGATTTCTTTATGATTCGTATCCCTACTCTTTTCATTGGTCTAGTCCTTTGCAGATGTTCCCTTCTGTCCTATTAGAGCAATGACTATAGAGCCAGGCTGCCAGTCTCTCTGTTTCGGCCAGCCCAGGCTCTGCCCTCTTTAGCTCCCCTGACCACATGCACGCCCGACATGCTGGAGGCTCATGACAGCTGTAACTGTGGAGGGCCAGACAGTGACAGTGCCTAAGTCTTGGCAGGCCGAAGCGAACAGGTGGATGAGACTAGCACTAGCAGACCCATCTGTGTATGGGGTTGGCCAAGGGCACACCTATATCACGTGCCAGGAATGTGAGGCATCAGTGTTCAAGTGACTTAATCTATTTGTGACTAATACCTGGAAAGAGTAAACAGGGAGCTGTGAAAAGCTCCACATTCCACAAGCTTGGGCTCTTATAAAGTAAAACCTGATGTTTTCTGCAGTGTGTGGATTCGTTTAATTAGCATTGTAAGCACTGAATCATTTAAATCAACTACATTATATCACAAACCCAGGTTAATTGAAAATAAACATGCCAACTTTTCTGGCAAAATATATTAAATGTGCTTTTTGCATGTTTCATGACACTTTCAAAGTGAAATGTCAAGTGAGTGGTGGTAAAAGGGACTTGATTTACAGATTATCGTGACTATCGTTTATTATATTGGTTGTTGTATATGTATCATAAATCTCCACGGAGAGTATTAACCATAGTGTTAATAAAAGCAAACATGAGATATCACATTTTCTGAAAGAATCACATAATTTAAGATCAGCTCTTTTATCAGGATTGCATCGCAAGTGAAATGTTCAACTAGATGAGCTACCAAGCAAGTTTACTAAACATTAAAAAAGTCATGTATATGCTGGTTATGTAACACAAAAGTCAAAACAGTTTACAAATCATGCACTAAAGTGTTTTGCGGTCACAGCATAATATTGTTCAAAGAATTGTGCAAAAAAAATACTTATTTACTCATCAATAATCTGCCTCTGTAATCAAAAATGTATGCGACATGGAATAAACGTTGTTGGTGTCTACATCAGTCTCGCTTTTTTGAGGAAAAAAGTAGAGATTTCTCCTTTTATTACATGTCATGTACATTAATCGACACCGACCAACTTCATACATTTTGAAAAGAAAGGTGTAAGAGGTTTAGGACTTAATACCTTCTAGAAAGCTCCTCTAATGTTCTTGTAAGAAGCTCCACTCCGATCGAGAGCTTTACATCAAATGGATTCAGCGAATCTTAATCCCTCTTAATTTAGGTGTGTAAACCAGCAGTGCTTACACTTCACCCAAGTGAATTAAGCAATTAATTCCCTCGCCTTGTGCTGCACTTAGTCTATGCTATGATTTCATCCTGACATACGGTTACTTCCAGCTAGGTTCCCCACAATTGTTTTTGGTTGCTGGCAGGGTCTGCGTCCTGTCTCCAGCTTGGCCCAAAGGGATTCAAGGGGTGTAGGGTTAGAGCTTCAGCCCCTCTCTCGCTCTCTCTCTCCCCTTGAACCGAGGCTGTGGGCACAGACACTGTCAGCTCCCATTACCTAATTGGAGTTGAAATGCAGCTGTCCTGTGTTTCTGCCTGCATGGCGTGCCTCGCTCAGCCTCACACAGATGCTGCGTGTTGTAGACTTTAAAGGCGTCCGACAATCTCTCTGCGATGAGAGGGAGAATCGTCCACTGACAATATACCGACGAGTATGGCAACAGCATTTAATGTAAACACCGAAGCTGTGCTAAGCTCTCTTGTGCAACATGAAATATTTATGCGAGCAAAAAGTAAGTGTGCTTTATCACGCAGCTGTCTTTCAAAATATGTGGATGAGAATAACAACCACACCCAACAAGTGTCACAATCAACCACACGTTGTGTCACTGGTTCATAATCGAAATGCCAGTAGTTGGGAATGTTGCTAAAATGTCTGTTCTCAGCATGCGGCATCCACAATGACTCTTATTTAGCTTGCAAGAAGGAAGTAATCAATGTCCATTTGAGCTTAGGCATTGATCAGTTTTCTTGTCTTCTCTGATGGATGTACTTCTCATAAAGCTGAACTCGCTTCATTTGTGAAAAGAGTTCAATTCTACACAATTTATAGCTAAACATCTAAAGGGCAGGGAGATACTAACCTAATAAGCAGACTTCCTGTTTCAAACAGTTCCTATAGGACAGCTTACAAGAGCTCCTACTGAACAATAGAAATGATGTCCATAGTGTTTGCATCCTGCAGGATATATACACATGTGTATATAAAAAACCACCCACTTTAAGAAAAAAAATGATCTGTAGAAAAATGAATAATGTTCTGGCAGAAAATTACCAGTACTTTTTCCGTCACGTTTACGGAAAGTTCCTTCAAATCTAAATCACAATACAATGCGATGATTTTAAATACAAGTAAAACCAACACATTCTCACTCCCAGCTCAACACAAGACACTTCAATATGGTCCAGACCCCTATGTCACTTTTTAACTTCTCTTTGGTGTCTTTTTTCAATCTTCAAGGTACTCCGTTGCTTTCAGTTGTTTGCCTTATGCATCAGATCAAGACATTTAACCCTTAAATGCATTCCATGGGTCTTTAGTGAACCGCAATGTCATTCACTACTACTCTTTCTAATTATTTTTTTCATCAACCTTCTTAGTATTCCTCAATCATTTCATTATGCACAATATAACAAGAAAACATTTATTTTTATTTTTATAATAGAATGCATTTTTTCCATACATTTTTTGTAATAATTGTATAGGGTCGCTAATGACCCGAGGTGTGTCAGAGTGTGTGTGTGTGTGTGTGTGTGTATGTATGTAAGACTGTATGTAAAAAAATAATAATATGCACAACAATAATTTAATCTTTAAAGGGTTACTTCAGTGATTTAGCATTAAGCTTTGTATTAAAACTGGGTAATTCATGTAGTGGAAATGTGAAATTATTTTTGAATTTGGTGCCTTCTTGACTGAGAAAAGACAGAAAATGTATTTTTGTTTCATGGGGATGAAAGACAACAATTCCTAGAATGCACTTGCTTCGCTGCTCTACTACCAAAGCCACGGTTACTATATAATAAGCCTAGCCTAGAAATCTAGACGCACACTAGCGGCAACAAATCTAATCTGCCCGCGAGTGTCGTCTAGCAACTCTCAATACCCTTCTGAGCTGAAATCGCCCAACTCTTGCAGGGCCAATCACATTGTGTATAGAGTCGGTGGGCGGGGCCATAATAACGACGGCCGAATTGCGCTTGCGTGCTTTTAGTAAACACAGAAACTGGCGAACGGCGGTCTTTCGAATCAGCTTTGACCATGACTCTGGAAGACTTGGAGTTAAGCTTTTCTCTGAGAAAAGAAGTCATTCTTAAAAAGGGAAGATTTGTTCGGAGTTTTGCTGACCGGATATGGCGAATGTTTAATCTATCAACAAGCTCTGTTTCACCTTCATTTCTCTAGTTGGTGGTAGCGCTATCCTATCGCGTGCAGAGGGAGTTTGAAAGACAGCCGTTTATCCCGTCCCTCTGATTGAGCCCTGTCAATGGTGAGTTTCCAGACCAAATATCTTGTTGTGGGTCTGGCTTGTCAGGCTATAATAAGCCCACTATTTTCATAAAATCAGTTCTGTTAGAGAACAGACACTACAATTGAAAACTGAACGTGTCTGTTCAATATAATGAGTGAGTGCCACGGCACAAACGCTGCAGGAATCAGATTACATTCATCTTGATGAATGAGTTGAATGTTCTCGTAGTGAGAGCTGAGGTAAGCGAAGGCGCGGCATACATTCATAGCACGTGTTCAGTCTGTCGCGTTTTCAGTTCATAATACGGAAGCTTAACTTTCAGCAATTCATTTGAAAAGTTGAAACACTGACTTTGCTCTGCCGGCCTGCCGCTCCATTTACATTAATGCCTGCAGCATTTTTTTCCAGAAAGGAAGCACGATCATTCGAATATACTCTCGGGTTTCTACCGATACAAAGCCATATGCTAATCGCTGAAGTAACCCTATGACGGAATAAGTGCAATTCACCTTTATTCAACAAGGTGGAATGTGTGATACACAATGATGAAGTGACGTTTCACTCAAAGTTATCTCAGACAGAAAATTAAAAAATAATATGTATGTAATGTCATCGTAGATGGGAAGGAAGGAGGGGGGAACCGGCGAACGTTCAATAACTTTTAATCAAATAAATAAACAAAACGAAAGTAACGCGGGCAGCCCCTCACGGACGACGGCCCGCTCGCACATAACAAACCATAAACAAAACTCAGCGTAAAGTCCAGGACTGGTCCTCTCTCTTCCTTGACTGGTGTCGCTCGTCCTTATATGCCTCCGAGCTCCCTCATTAGAGGACTCGAGACCGGTGTGGCTCGCAGGTGACGCTCTTTCGCAATCACGTGACCGGTCTCGCTCGCTCCTCCCATGTCTCTCGCTCGTTCACCTCGTCACAATGTATAATCTGCAAAACTTGAAATAGCTCAGCAATTTACTGCAGATAAAATACTAAACACAAACAAATATTAGTGTCTCCGTGGATTTGCTTGATGGTGGATTTGCTGAAGAAGCTGTCAGCGATGAAAATATTGATTCTGAAGATGCTGAAAATTAGTTTTGAGAATTGAGGACAGAGATTATTGTTTAAAAACCTGTTTAAACTGAACCCTTACAAGCTCCAAAAGGTAAGAAAATATGCTTTATTTAACTATTCTGTACTCTAATGTCAGCAGAGTTTTATTTTAGCGTGGCAGGTAGAGATCCATCCATGTTAGATACAGATCCGGGTCGCTAAAGACCAGAATATGTGCGCCAATGATTGTCGAAACAGTCATGCATTTAAGGTTTAATTTTTGCAAGTGCAAAGAAAAGTGCAAGACTTTACCTCTGACCTGCTGTTGATTTGATTATGAACTACATTTAACATGATTTAGAACATGCTTTCAACCAGGAGCCCACTAGGGGGCCTCAGCAAACTTCCAGAGGGGCCCCAATAAGTCTTTGGCATTATTTAAATATTCAACATTAAACTGACTTAATATATATTTTTTGTTTGCTTATTTATATTATACAAATTTATACAAAAGAAGCTTAGACAGGAGAGCCACAAAAGGTGGGCTTTGTAGTAAAAGGGTTAAGAACCACTAGAAACATAACAAAGGTTTTAATTTGGTTCAGGTAACAAAATTCGATTAACAAATTAGTGGAAGGATCTGATGTGCACTAAATATCAAAGTATGTGGGTTGATATTATGAAAATGTTGATCCTTTAAAAGACATTTCCTCCCCAAAAAAGAGTTTGTTTGTCATTGTTGCAGGATGCAGGCCACTTGAGTTCAAATCCACATTTTCTAGAGGATTTTATAATGTTCTTTAAAAACTGAAGCCTTTAACCATGGGCTTATTTAAGCTGCGTGAGGGCTGGATCATTTTTCATCACTTTTGGCTGAAATAGTTTTTTGGCAGCTTGTCTTAATGTGTCATCTTACAGTGTGACTCAGCAAATGAGTGGAAAAACAACAAAAATTACTGAACTGAGCTGAACTGTTTTTCACCATTCCTCAAATAAACTGCAGGTGTTTTTTCTTTATAATTGAAATGAAACTGCTTTGTAATCAGACAAAAAACACAATAGAAGATTATAATAGAACAAAAAGTAACCCTTTACAATACGAGTGCACTAATGCATTAAATAATGCTTAAAGGGTTAGTTCACCCAAAAATGAAATTGATGTCATTAATGACTCACCCTAATGTCGTTCCACACCCGTAAGACCTCCGTTCATCTTCTGAACACAGTTTAAGATATTTTATATTTAGTCTGAGAGTGTATGCACACTGTACTGTCCATGTCCAGAAAGGGAATAAAAACATCATCAGAGTAGTCCATTATGTGACATCAGTTAGTTAGTTAGAATCTCTTGAAGCATCAAAAAATACATTTTGGTCCAAAAATAACAGAAACTACAACTTTATTCAGCATTGTCTTCTCTTCCTTGTTTGTAACTAAATATAAAATATCTTAAACTGTGTTCCGAAGATAAACGGAGGTCTTACGGTTGTGGAACAACATTAGGGTGAGTCATTAATGACATCATTTTCATTTTGGGGTGAACTAACCCCAAAGTTAATATGACTCATGAAGAACTAAACCATTTATTAATGATTACTGCATCAGCAACTAAACATGAAATATTATTAATAGATTAAGCAATATATGAATTGATATTATTTAAATGTGTCATCATGTATTAATTCCCTCATGACATACTGTATGTTAACTAATAATGTAAATTCATATGTTAATTTCCACAACGGTAAAAGTTATGTATTTCAACTTCAGTTGTTTGCTTTAATCGTTCATTAGATAATGATGCAAATTTGCAAAGGTTTCATTGGTATGACTTTACTTGGTGAGGCACATGATTATGAAGTAATTGTTAAGTAATGTGTCATTGTGGTTATGGATTTTTAATTAATTTTAAATGAGTTAGTTATCAGTCACGTGATTGAACTGGAAGCTGAAATGCATCGCTTCGACCCATTATGGCAATTAATACATGAATTTACACTAATAATTTATGCTATACAGGAATAAATACATTGACATATAGGAAAAAAACTATTGATTAGTTCATCTATTAATCATTAATTGCTGATGCAGTAATCATTAATAAATGGTTTAGTTCTTCATGAGTCATACATTAAATCATGATTATATGTGCTTTAGTTATGCATGAATTAATGCATTTTAATACACCCGTACTGTAAAGTGTTACCGAAACAAACCTTTTGGATTCACATTTTTCACAAGAAATAAAATAATAATGAATCCTCTTTTTTACTGTCATAAGAAAACAAATAAATAAATAATAATAACAACAAAGAGAATATAGGTGTCATCAGGAAAGTCCCAAGCTTTTGTCACAAGAAATTATTTATTTATTTATTTATTTATTTATTTATTTATTTATTTATTTATTTATTTATTGATAATAAAAAGAATAGTCATCATCATCATCAACAACAATTGTATGAGAATCTTCTAATGTAAAAGACGCAGAACACATGATTGTTTTGTGATGTTTATGAACACATCCTTCCTTAGAGTAATAGGAGGAAATATGCTGCTGGAAGTGGGGAATATTGTTTAACTTAAGTGCACGACGGGAAATGTTTCAAATCAGGAAGTCAAAAGAATTCTCCATGAATGGTACAAGAGGAAACGGAGGAACTACATAGGCATGTTTTTAAATACCTTGGGATTTATTCTGATGTAGAATGTATGGTGATGTATTTAATTTATACTTGAGTCTACGGTTAATCAGTCTGTTAATCAGACGTGAGTCATGTTTAAGGCGTCTGTCAGGTGCCTGTGGTTTTCGAGTAAACCATGTGTAATGCCCTTAAGCAACTCAAGCTTAGTTTCCGATGTAGTATTCACAGGAAGTTCTACAGAAATGTCCGTGCAAAATTACAAAATTCCTTTGACAGATCAAATCCCTGCCTCCCAGAATATCATGTACTTCACACACAAATCTGCTCTCCTGTGTTCAGCGGCCAGGGGTTGCTGTGAGTGTGCATGTGGAGATGCCGGGATGTCTGCCTGAATGCTCACAAGCCACAGAAAAGCCGAAGGGGAACTCACTCATTCCCCTGAGCTCACCACACTGTCCACCTTACACAGCACCATCTGGCTCTCTTCTCTCAACAGACAGCTTTCACTGTTCATTTTCTCTGTTTGTGGTGCGAAAACAAATCGCATGAAAGGCCTGCGTGCAAAAGGTGAAACTGAACCAAATGGAAAAATTGTATATTTCTATTCCCAGTTACCATTGCTAATAGGATTTTTAACAAAGTAAGACTGTTATAAAGCTATTTTACATTGCTATGTTCTAGAGAATAAGACAGTTTTTCATTTTGAATTAAAATATTATAGCTGAACATTGCAATTTACAGTACCTATATAGCTCCATTTGGGTGCTGTGCTTTGGCTTTGGACTATAGTCTAGAAATCTAGACGCACCCTAGTGGCAGCAAATCTAATCTGTCGCAAGTGTCGTCTAGCAACTCTCAATACATGTCTGAGCTATAAAAACCAAACTCTGGTCGGGCCAATCACATCGTGTATAGAGTCAGTGGGCGGGGCTTAACATAGGCCTAATGACGGCAGAGTTGTGCTTGCGTGCTACTAGTAAACACAGAGGTTGGCGAACGTCGGTCTTTCGAATCAGCTTTGACCGCGACTCTGGAAGACTTGGAGTTAAGCTTTTCTCTGAGAAAAAAAAAAAAACGGCACTGGTCATTCTTAAAAAGGGAAGATGTGTTCGGGAAAAGTTTTATCTATCAACTACCTCTGCTTCATGTGGCTCTGGTTGGTTGTAGCTCTATCAATTATTTGCAGAGGGATTTTTAAAGACAACCGTTTATCCCGTCCCTCGGATTGAGCCCTGTCAATGGTGAGTTTCCAGACCAAACATCTTTATGTAGGTCTGGCTTGTCAGGCTATAGCTTTGGACGATACTGATATAATTTAATTATAATTTTATAATTTTTCCTTTTACTATATATAGGTTTTATCCAGTTTCTGAGCTTGCAACAATGAGTAGTATAGAGAATGTCTGAAAACAATAATACAATATATATATGTGGTTGTCTTGTAAATGTCACTTTCCCCATTTTTATTTATTAATTTGTATTATTTATTTATATCTTTCACGTCGAACAAGAGAGACATTGGATGTGAGTGGCCTTGACTGATGAACTCTCCATGTAAAAGATAGAACAAAGATATAAATACCCTGACTTGATATGCTTGAGCCCTACTGTAATGACTCACAGTTTCATACTGAACGACAGACAATCAGAACACTGATTACAGGCTTCTCTTTTCTCTTCGAGTGGTTGGCGAAGCGAAAGCCTGTTGCTTTGAATGTCCTTGTTGTCAATAATGTCTGGAATTGGAAAAACATAATGTGCCCTAAGCCTTCAGGATTTGCGCTTATCTCTTGTTGTCAGACACTGGAATGGTATTTGTGCTGAAACGGTCCCACACACACTCTAACTTTGTCATCAGACAAATTCACATAAACAGTGTGTGAAAACATCACTTATTACCTAATGCTGTGGCATATCTGCAGATTAAAATCCTGAAATTCTCAAAGTCCACTACTATGCTTGATTGCCTTTAACATAATCTATATATATATACACACACACACACACACACACACACTCACCTAAAGGATTATTGGGAACACCTTTTCAATTTCTCATTAATGCAATTATCTAATCAACCAATCACATGGCAGTTGCTTCAATGCATTTAGGGGTGTGGTCCTGGTCAAGACAATCTCCTGAACTCCAAACTGAATGTCAGAATAAGAAAGAAAGGTGATTTAAGCAATTTTGAGCATGGCAGGGTTGTTGGTGCCAGACGGGCCGGTCTGAGTATTTCATAATCTGCTCAGTAACTGGGATGTATATATTTCAACAAATTAAAACCTTCTTCATCTTCCCAAGACTAAGCTCAGCACTATGGGTGATTTGGCTTTCTGTTTTGCCGGATTTGGAATGCCCTACCCGACCATCTGAGGCACCTCAAGCTCTTGAGTCTTTTAAAAAAGGACTTAAAACATTTATTTTTGGGAGAGCTTATGTATTTTAGCTATTAAATCTATTTGTATTTTCCCATTT
Source organism: Pseudorasbora parva (assembly GCF_024679245.1). NCBI lineage: Eukaryota > Metazoa > Chordata > Actinopteri > Cypriniformes > Gobionidae > Pseudorasbora > Pseudorasbora parva. The sequence continues at coordinate 22,624,702 of NC_090189.1, forward strand.
TTAAATGATTTTAACTGTAGCACTTTCAGATTTGTTCCAAATGTAAAGTGCAATACAAATAAAATGTATTATTATATACATACACTATAGTGCCAAAAGTGTTGGGGCACCTTGTATGCACATGAACTTTAATGGCATCCCAATCTTAATCCGTAGGGTTTAATATGTAGTTGGTCCACCCTTTGCAGCTATAACGGCGTCAACTCTTCTGGCTTTGCACATGGTTTAGGAGTGTGTTTATGGGACTTTTTGATAATTTGTCTAAAAGCACATTTGTGAGGTCGGGCAATGATGTTGGACAAAAAGCCCTGGCTCACAGTCTCTGCTCTAATTCATCCCAAAGGAGTTCTACTGGGTTGAGGTCAGGACTCTGTGCAGCCCAGTCAAGTCCCATCACACCAAACTTGCTTATCCGTGTGTTTATGGTCATTGCTTGGTGCACTGGTGCGTAGTCATGTTGGAGCAGGAAGGGGCCGTCCCCAAACTTTTCCCACGAAATTGGGAACATGAAATTGTCCAAAATGTCTTGGTATGCTGAAGCATTAAGAGTTCCTTTATCTGGAAGTGGACAAGCCCAACCCCTGAAAAACAACCCCACACCATAATCCCCCCTCCACCAAATTATAATTGGCATAATGCATTCAGGCAAGTACCCTTCTCCTGGCAACGCCAAGCCCAGACTCGTCCATCGGCTTGCCAGACAGAGAAGTGTGATTCTTCACTCCAAAGAACATGTAACCAGTGCTCTGAGTCCATTGGCGGGGTGCTTTACACCACTGTATCTGACACTTTGCATTGCACTTGGTGAGGTAAGGCTTGGATGCTTGTACAGTTGTTGAGCTAATCGGAAGGCCACCAAAAGTTTGGAGGTCTGTAACTTGTTACGTGCTGTGCTCGTAGATAAGCTCACGGAGACGAAGGAGAACGATAAACATGGATTTATTTAACAAACTCAGGGAAACATGCAACACAGCGAGACATGAACGAGTACCCACAAACACTGAGGGCAAACTGAGGGAATATATATACACAGGATAACGAGGGGCAGGTGAAAGACAAGGCACAGGTGATTGACATGACTAATTAACTAAACAGGGGAGAAACACAGGCTTACAGACACAAGACATGCGTACATTTAACATAACTATTGTTTAAAAATAAGTTTTATCTTTTAAAAATGTCCATAAATCTTGTGTCAATTCTATTACCGTACAATACACTGTAAACCCAAATAAGTTGGCAAAACTCCAAAAATAATGTATAAACATAAGTTAAGAAATTTTAAGTTTAAGTAAGCAGAACTTAAGCAGAATTTTTATTTTGTACTCAAACATCTTAATTGCTCTTAACTTCAAATAAGCTAATATGCACATTTAAATTAAAATTATCAACTTACATTTTTTTAGTAGTAGAAACTTGGCTAGTTTTAACTAGCTAATTCAATTAATTCAATTAATTCAACTGCTAAATTGTTAACTGGTACACAATGCTTTGATAGCATTAGTATAGCACTTGCTGAATGAGTACAGTAATAGAACATTTCATATACTGTATCTGTTCTCAAATTAAGCTCATGCTCCACTTGTCACCATGATGGTAACCCCCCCCCCCCAAAAAAAAACAACAACAACAACAACAACAACAACATAACATAAACTCTTCTAAACTAACAGCAAAACTTTAAACACTAAATTTCTCACTTAATTATTCTTGCCAATGTGCCAATGATGAGAGGTTTTTTACTTGATCATTACTTACATACAGATACACTTAACATGTAAACAAGTGTTGCGTTTATATTAGTTTTTATAGAAATAAATACAAATTAGTTTGACAGTCTATGGTCATCAGTTCTATCCCTCTTTATCCTACTTTATCTAGGAATGGCACAATTTTTTTCTAGTCTTAATTTTTATTTAAGTTAATACAACAAGATTACAACAAATAATTTCAAAACAATTCGATTTTGTTTGAAAAACATAATTCAATTTTGTGAAAAAGTTTTCCTTAATTTAAATAAATTAATTTAACATCTTTCTTTTTGGGGGGGGGTGTTATTTCTACACATTGCCTATTTTTCTGTAACAATGTTGACAAACAATGCAATAAAGAAATTACTTTTTCGTTAAAAGTTAAAAAAAGGCAGTTTGGCAAACACTGAAGTTAAGATTATGTGTTTTCAGTAAGAATAATGGAAAGAATTTCATTTTTTCCCTTTCTGAAGGAAATTTCACCTTTTTGAAATGTCCAGTTTATCTCCAATTAATCACAGAGAGAGAGAGAGAGAGAGAGAGAGAGAGAGAGAGAGAGAGAGAGAGAGAGAGAGAGAGAGAGAGCACATCAAAATATGTGTAAAGCATAATGAGCATTAAAACATAATTGTTGAAAATATACTAATTCTTTGCTTGTTCAATGGAAATATCAAAATATTGTGATATACAATTTCGAAGCGTGTAAAAACACCAATAGTCTAATCCATCCATCCTTAGATAAATTGTAAACATGTTTCAAGCTAATGCGGTTTTATTAGAACTGAAGCAATTGGCGTGGCGTGAGGGGAAAAAATCCTTTAAAAAACTGTATATTCATAATTATGATGCTGTTTGTAGTCATGGAAACTCCACACAATAGCTCGACGTGGGGCTCTCTCACTTCGGTCGGTGAGCGCGAGCTCTCTCCATCCTCTCCTAAAGCCCTTTACTTTGCGCATGTACAGCCAAACCGAACATTTCATCGACTCCAAGATGGCGTTAACACCACTGGCTTGCGTTCTGCTTCTCCTTTCCATGCAATGTAAGTACACATCACCACACTTTTATACTTTCTTTGTAGAAGAAGCAAAAGTGATACAAACTGTGGGGAATCATTTATCGAAGTTCTAGAAATTTGTGAGCGTCCCGTTTCACAAAAGTGCTTGCCTCTTTAAGCCAACTAAACTATTGAGCTAACTCGTTAGCTCTTTTAGATGAGATGTAAGATGTGGATGGTGAATACAAACTGGGAAAAAAGTAACATTTTGATGCGGATGTGCCGTGTTTGGCGACACGAGCTTCAGATTTGAGTTGTCTCGCGCTGGACTGTTTGTCATTGCGGGCTGGAGACTCACTCGCATCCCGCTCTGCGTGTTTGTCCAACTAACGGTACATAAATCCGCACGCCTTTGTTATTCCCTTATCCTACAGTTTACATCGGTTGTTTACGGGAACATTAGGTGTGTTTTTTAAAATCGGACTATGCCAGAAAACTCACATAAAAAGTTGTTTTTGTTCGTGTTTGCTCCGCTGGATCATTCAGCTCAGTTCTTTGTTCACGCTTTAAAAGTTTTTGAAATGGCATTAACACATTTTGGACCGAGTGGCTAGTGTTGTTCTTGGATTTTCATTTTGCTTGTTCATAACGGTCGTGTTTTTGTTAGTTTTGGTGTGTTTTAACTATCAGAAACTATTTCTGTACGGGGCATGTTTATTGCAAGATAACGGTTTTCTGCCTAAAGTGTTCACGAGAGGGGATCAGGTAGCGCGCGGCGCGGGCAGCATTAGCATAGGCTGTAATATCAACATTTACAGCAGAATAGGCTAACGTTACCTTCTATATTCGTAATGCTCAAGTCTTATGTTCTGGGCTCAAGCAAATCATTAAAAAGGTTTTTTTTTCTTTTTCTTGGATCGTTTGAACAGTCGGCTGTAGTCTAATTTAATTAAATATGTCTAGTCTAGACCAATAGCTTAATTAAATTATTCAGTCAGAAGATGAAGTTTGGTTGTGGACTGGAAAATAGTAGCCTAGCTTCGCTATTATAAATGATATTGACAGTTGTTGTTTTTAAGTCGTTATGAGCTATAAACTCTTTCAATTATTTAGTTTGTATGTGTTTTTTCTTCTTTCTATTAATCTCTAGCTTTTGTTTGACTAAAAATAATGAACATTTGATTTCCCTTTTACAGGTTAACTGTAATTAGTTGTAGGGAGTCACGTAGGCTGTTGTAGAAACTGCCCATCTCCTGTGATTATTCAAGTGTGCTGATTGGCTTAATTACAGACCACAGCACTAAATACTGCTGGTTAATCTGCGCTGTGTTGTATAGGCTAATGTATACCATCTCTTACTCAGTGTCTGTTAACTTGTGACTTTATATCACCTCATTTATCAAAATAAATGTATTAATTTTTTTAAAATATGAAAACTGCTTTAAAATCTATTTGATAATATATTTAGCAAATTCAGTATTTAACTGGCTATAAATTAAAAAGGTAACTGACCATGTTTCATAGGCCTTATATTACTTGTAAAGATATATATTTTATATATATTATATTTAATATATTTTAATATTTACAAATGTAATACATTGCTGCAGTAATGTGAAGTGGGATTTTAAGCTAAAATATATGTTTCCTAGAATGTATTATTTAGTATAATGACATTTCTATTAAAAGTAAAGTCATGTAAGATGAAAATGTACACCTCCAAAAGCAGTTTCTCCAAGGTTTGTTTTAAGGCATGGTGTGCTTTTGTACAGTGGAAAATCTCTGGTGTCTTTTGCCAGAACTTTTGGTGCCAAGTTATGCTTTACTGGATAGGATAAAATAGATTCAGGAATAATACAAAGGTTGAGATCACACCCCATATTTTAGACGAATACTTGGACGAGTGCAGCCTTCCATTTTAGTCCACACCGAATGCTTTGGACTTTGAAGAAATGTGGTGTCGTGCAACAGTGTTCTGAGAAAATATTCACCGTTATGTTGCCTACGAAAATGCTGATAATTGTCTGTTGTTGAGATTGATACTTGTGATTTAATACAGCTTAAATAGTGAAATACAGTCAAAGCGAAAGCTTGTCCCTAGAAGGCTGAGTGTGCTTTCTCTTCCACCCGCTGCTTCCCAGCAAATGGCTTTCTGGGGGTTCATGAAAAGCGTCCTGGAGCTTCTAGGCATGTCCATCAGTTACAGGCTGACATTTTTGATGTGTTCAGTAAGCGACAGAGAGAAATATGCACGAAAAAGATAGCCGTTCGCTCTGTGCTTTACCTAGGGCTGTTGCAGACAAAGACACGTTGCCCTTCCGCACGTGCTTAGGTTCTATTTAGCCAGAAGGTACCACATGTAAACTGTATCTTGTATGTTTATCATAACTGTATAGTGATGGGAAAAATTCCATACGGGGGGTCCCAGCGTAATCCACATGGGTACCATGACAGACAGGCTGCACGACGAAACATGCTGAGTCTTTGAGCAACAGGAGAACGGCACATGTCCGGTTGACCAGCCGGAGTAACCCGGAGTTACGTGAAGAAACAGCTGAGCGGCTGTGGGTGCGAGTGAACGGAGGACCCCCCCCTGACACGGAGCTGAAATATGTCCCACTCGGCTCACCGCATATACTCAGCATTAAAAACAAATGTGGAATGTTCACCCACAAACAGAAGCCTTGAGTTTATATGCGTAATAACAGGACATGGAGGTGAAAACCGTATAAAAGTGTCCGTTGATAAGAAACATTGGGCATTTTCAACAATAAAACTGAGCCGTTTAAGTATTAGAAGGAAATCTGACAGTTTCTCATGAAAATGGAAAACCGTCTGAAGTCTCTGAAAGAAACATGAAAGGTGTTTTTTTTCCATGCATAGCCTGGTTTTATTACTTTGTATTTTTTGGTAAGCAGTGACAGATGTGGAAGGGAAAGCCTAGAACTAACAGATTCACAGTTCAGGAATGGCAAGCATGCGCATTCCCTAAATGTCAATAAGACTTCCATGTGTACGATTGATCAAAATAGTTCCTCACTGCAGGAATGGATATCCTGGAGCCTGTGCAAAGGATCAGGATTAGGACAGACCCCACTTTTATTTTTATTTCATGCCGTTCAAAACCTGTATAACTTACTTTCTTCTATATAGCACAAAAGAAGAGATTTTGAAGAATGTTTGAACATTGCATGGACAAAAAAACCCACAACAAACAATTTCTAAATGTTAATGAAAATTTTGAGTAAATTATCCACCAGTTTTTGTAAAACAATGTTCATGTAATCATCATGATACATAATAAGTGTCACCGTTTTAAATAGGGCTGCACGATAAATCGCAATAAAAACGCACGCGATTTGGCTAATTTTTATAATTGCATGCGCAGCTTCTCAGAGCAGCACGGCTGTGATCAGTAGTAAACGCTGCTCCGCAAGCCAGAGGGCGCTCTCGCGCAGGGAACTCCTAGTATATGCCGCAGAAGAACAATAGCTCACGCATAGACCGTAAAAGAAATGGACAGAGCTATCCCATTGACTTCAACGGCAGAAAATGAGGCCAATCAGAGGCACTCACTTCCTGATGGCTGAGCGAACTGCGCAGGCTCAGACTGAGCTTGACGACGTAGATGTGACGTGAGCAACCTATCTGACAGTTGTAGGTCTTCTAGTAGTTGTGGAAAGTGAAATCTGAATCACATTGTTTAAATATTTTCTCCCGTTGCTTTTGGCTCACTATCGGCTTCTCCCCATTCTTCTCCCTTGAATTTATCGGACTTTATGTTTCCACGTCCCCCCGACTGTCTCATAGCGCTAAAAGATTGTTTCTGAGCGTCTCCTCCTGTCTATACGGTAATTTCTCAACTGTGTGACAGAGTCGCATTGGTTATGACGCAATCGTTAGCCTATTTTTACAAAAACAGCTTCAGGGTGATCGTGTAAGATACAAGGTAATGGAGCCTTTTATGCATTGTCGTGTTTCTTTAGAAATAAACAATGGACAAATGGAGTCTTTAAACGCCTCAGATGTAAAGTTATTCACTGTCAAAGTGACTCAAAAATGAATGGGAGTCAATGGGTTGCTAACAGCAGGTGATGGCTTGGTTACCAATGGCCGCCCCTATGGGTGGAACGCTTTCCGAGTGCTAGATTACCCCCTTGAGCTCACGTCATTCATGGAAAGATTGCCAAGATATGTGACCAACTGGGCAGCAACGTCATCAGAACGTAATTATGTAATAAGAATTATGTTTGGCCAGTTTACATTACCTGACATAGCAGGCTAGTGTTCTGGCATTAAAATAATAAAATATTTGAGAGAAAAATTGAATATAATCATACAAAACACATCTACTAATACAAACAAAACATCTCTGGTTAACTAGAAGAGCATAATTTCATTCATTTGTTAAATAAGAGGCGATCTGGCGCACGTTGCCGCTGTTATCAGTGACGTGGATTTCTTGTGCATACTGTAGTCTTCACACAGACGCTTTAATCTATCGCTTAACGCCGTCACAGAGATTTTCTATTTGTTTCTGGTGAAGTCAGGAAACATAACTGACAAAAATTGTCCCTGCTCGATGTACAACGTGATGATATTCGGTTTTAATGAGGAAAAAAAAACGAGGGCAGATTAGAAACGAGAACTTCTGACAAGCTTAACAATGGACCATTAGGATAAACAAAGTTTGCGACTCTATGCCTTTATTCACGTGAAAAATTTTCGTACTACTATATTGTGTTTAGATACACGAATTAAACATGAGATCTATATCAATAAAATGTACCCAACCCCATTTAATGTACAATGTTGTCAATGCCATCTTTTGGACATTCATCATATTGCGTTGGTTTTCTTTTCTTGTCCTCAAACACTCTAATCTGTTTATTTTTAAGTTACACTTGGATGAAAAAAAGAAAATCAATTGTTTTATTGGTTGTATTACTTTAATACGAAGGTAATCTTGGGCCTCCTTGCTGCTGCTATCCATGCCATTCATTGTGTTTTTTGTCACCTCGGAAACATGGCTTAGTTTTACTATTATTTTTCAACGCTGGAAAACGATAAAATGATATCCCGTTCTTAAGCTTTATGCCACTTCTATTGTGAGAATGAATATTGCAGTTTATAACACAGCAGGTAGACGGCATCTTGAGCACTGCGTTCTTCAAGCAAATAAGAAATCTGGCGCCCGTTTGTGCTGCAGATTCCCAAAATGATTTGCGTTTACCACTGTGAATACGGTAGCGGAGCCACACGCAACGCTACGAAATTTGACGTGCACAACGGCAAGCGAAATGGGGTCCCGCATCGACGTAATTTTTGCCGAGCGGACGCGTCGTGTATAAACGAGGCTTAAAGCTACACTGAAGTTTGATAAACGCAAGTTAATTCTTCAGTTCAATCTTTGTGTGCTAAAAAGGTACATAAGTTCCTGTAGAGATAGCAATACACATTCTCCTTTTTTTTGCCAAATAAATGAAAAGCATGTCAATGTCTTCTCTCTTGCTGTATCAAAATATCACTTTCCTCAGAGATGGTCAAGTTCTGTTTGTGCATGATTGATATGACATTTTTTTAAATACTATATCCTAAATTGTGGATAATTAATATATCTTATGCTGAAGCACATTTCTGGATTAAAAGAAAAAAAACAACAAGAACTGTACAGAACGCAAAACCGTGACCCTAAAACCGTAATACGAACTGAGCCGTGGGTTTTGTGAACCCTGCCGCCCCTAATATGCTCCTAAAACACAATCATCCGTTGCAGTTTATTTATTCTTTTTGGTACTTATTTAAATGCATTATTGTAAACAGACTGAGAGTCCATGCTTTTATTGTTTTTGGTTGTTTTGTTCATTTATTGTGGTTATTTAAAATGTTTTCCATTTTTTGGTGTTAAATAGTCTTTAGAAATTAAAGTTTATTGATCTTTGATTGGTGTACCTGGATTTTTATGCCATTATCATTATTTTAGATGAAAATGGTCTCAGAACAACAATATTATCGTTTATCGCAAAAATTTCTTGGCCAATTTATCGTCCAGCAAAATGTGTTATCTTGACAGGCCTGATCGTGCAGCCCTATTTTTAACCACCTCCTTACTCAAGATACAGTTCTTCCTTGATTATTCCAAGTTTGTGGGACTTTTGAATACTGAAGACTGTTTAGATGATTTTTCTGTCACTGATCTCTATCTCGTCACATGCTTTCAAAAGAACAGATTATGGATGTGCAAATTTCTTCCTCAACTTTGTCTTTGCCAGCTGCTTGAGTAAGTGAATAGCTCTGGAGTGAATCAGTTGGATACTGTCGGCTTCATGTAACAATTATTAGCCAGTATGAGAGACTGATATAATAAGTGTTTCTTTCTTATTCGGTTTTCATTTTCAAATAGAATTGTGTGGAGCGAAATTAATGTAATGTAAATATAATGTAATCACAAAGCAAATTATTATTGCTAAAAATATAAATGCAACAGATCATTTGAGAGCCGCTGGAATCAAATACTGCTCTCTCTATGGAAACAAGCCATGCCAGTGTGTCCTGTTTATAAGCTTGGAAATACATACAACAGTAATAGTTAGAACTAACATAATTACGTTATTTTTCTGTCAATTTGACATATTAGGTGCTATTCACGCAGAATGCATTTTTCATTCCCTTGCCTTTTTCATGTTTTTCTGTGTATATGCAGATGTCTTTGACCATTGCGCTCACGTCGTTTGCTATGCGTGAGCGCAACGACACCGTGTTCTAAAAATGCAGCGCTCAAGTTAAAAAAATCTTAGATTTAAAAGTCTGTTTTTCATTTCATATCCCTGCATTACGCTTACACGTTTAACTGTCCCCCAATGATGTGCAAGGACAGGAAACAAATGGATATAATGCCTTCATGAAGCTTCTACACTGAGTTGAAACATCTGCCATTTGCACATCTAGTATTTGATGTTCCCTATCACAAGTACAATTGTTGACAGATAGAACTCTCATGATTCACCTTGGTGATGATGATTTGAATCCCTCGCAGCAGATATCAAGTTCTAAAACGACTGCTATGAAGAGCAGATGACTCCGGCGGGGTGATAAAAAAAGACCCGCAAATGTATTTCTTGACTGTTCCAGCAGAGGTTTTGAGGGAATAAGATGATGAGCGTGACAGATTTTCACATTTCCAAATACTGAGAAGGCTTTTCGCACAAGCAGAAGCTCATTTTTTGAGGTTAGCATTATGACTGTGGGAGATGATGTGTGGCTGTACAAGAAACTCATGATACACCATACGAAACTCCATCAACAAACTTGGATTTATTATCTCTCCATCGAATTATGCTTTGTCATTTTTATGACTCTAGTCAGACCCCCAAACAGTCAATCATAGAAACAATTTATCACCTTCTCGACGGCCCACTTTTTCATTGGGCTTGCACGGCTGTTCACCAGAAAAGAGAAAATGTATTACCCTAGTCTTTCATATCAATTTTGAACAGTTTCCATTCGTAGTGATTTTAAGCCTATATATTTTAAAAAGCAGCTGCAAAATACCTCGCTTAAAATAGTGCCTTCACTGCCTTATCGTATGTGCTGTTGCCTATCAAAGAATGATTAGCTGTTGATAAGTTAAGGCAACAGAAACGGAGCAACCTTAATGAGAATCTTATTTGGAGTGTGACTCCTCTGGGTTAAAATCCACCATTAGCACCAGATTTGTTGTGTGCGTTTAGCCGACTGGTCAGATTGCACTGACAGATTGTGGCCAGACCATCTGGCAGGCCGGCGTTAAGGCTACCTCATAACGCTTCTCACTTATTTACTAAGTTAACAGGGAAGAATTTGTAAATAAAACCAGCAACTCCTAAAGCTGAGCATGATCCTCTTATTATAACCATAGATGTAATAGATCAGATCTATTTCAAGATGCCATCTGATTCACAAAACACGATTAAATCTGAGCTTCTTTATTTTTAGATTCATTATATAGAACTTAAGTCTTCATTTGATTCAGATTACCATAGTTGTAGTTCCCCAATAGACAAAAAACAGGAAACCTGTCTGAAATACTATTAAATGCGAGTTTAATGGTTTGCTTATTATTTCAAACGGATGTTTGATTCCTCCAGTGGCCTCAAAACTTAAGTAACCGCTGTGGGTTTGTGAGCGTGCCCTGAACAAGTGCTTGGGATGTTTGTCACTATGCCAGACATTTGTCAAGATCGTCCTGCCCAGTGGCCCTGAAGTGTGTAAGCCTATGTATTTACAGAATATTTAATTAGCAAATAGGTTTGTTTTGACTGATGTTTTATGTATAAGGCTGTTAAGCAGTAAGGCGTAGGAATTTTGAAGTTTCCAAATGAGTCAATTAAAGGGATAAATCACTCACAAATTGTCATCACTCACTAACATTTGTTCCTAACCTGTGTGATTTTCTATCTTTTGTTAAGCACCAAAAAGCTTTTTTTCTTTTTTTTTCTGCATGTCAATGGGGTCCGATTAATTGTTGTTTTGGACCCCATTGGCTTTCATTGTATGGAGAAAAAAAAGGTTGAAACATACTTCAAAATATATTTTGTGTTTAAGGGATATTTCATGGAAAACTACTTTGCAATTCACTTTTATCTACGGCTCTATAGCAGTGTTTCTTAACTGGTGGATCGCGGAGTTTGTTTCAGTTAAACAACAACAAACATTCTCCAATGTTTTTCTGATGCAAGACTTTTATTTTGAAAAATGTGCGTGAAAGTTTACACTTCTGTCAGACGCAGTTTATATAAATGCGTTGTCCTGATTCAGTGTCTGCAGTCAGATGAGATGTTGTCAGGTTAACTTGTTACAAAATAAAAATGTTCTCACCTCAGGAATGCAAACTTTCCTCCTGTCAGACGTTATACTGTGCTTGTAGCATGCACACTTTCTATTCATCAGCAGTAGTTTCCTTTTATTAACAGTTCATGTTAGTATTGTGTATTCTTACAAATTATGTGTATGTTAACTTAAGTGGAATACATATATTGGAATTAGGTCAAATTCCTAAAAAAAAAATGGGTCACGGAATAATGACCCTGGAAAAATTTGGGTCCCATGGTCAAACTAGTTGAAAACCACTGTTCTATAGCCTAAGTATCATGGCAAAAAGCAATCACTTTTTGTCTGATATGTGACTGTTATACACAGCAGTTTGTTGGGGGTGTCCCAAGGCGAACACATTATCTTAGAGATTTGCCCAACAGCAGACAATACAGGCTATGTGTTTACATCACGACTGCATATCAGCGCTTACCAAGATGACCTTAAATGGAGTCGCTAAGATAGAGCACATGAGAAGCTTCCTGCAGGAAACTAATCAGTCAGTAGCCTTTAAGAAGATTTGCTGAGTCTTAAGACGTCCTAATATCGTGCAGAGATATGAAAACAATGCCAGAACGCTGGATGTAATTAAAAGATCTTACTGTAACTAACCAAAGTGTAAAAGATGCCTTTGCTATTGATGTTTTCCAGAACATCACAGCAAAACAGAGTGCAAATGCAGAGGGAATGTAATGTTGAAGCTTTGTATAACTTTGATTTGAATTAAAATAGAGCTGCACGGTTCTCCCATGATTCTGCATAGACATCTAAACAAAATTACAGTGGTTCTATATATATATATATATATATATATATATATATATATATATATATATATATATATATATATATATATATATATATATATATATATATATATATATATATATATATATATATATATAAAACCTGTTTAAATTAATAATTAAATGGCATGTGTTATTACTGGATGAATTAGTGCTTTTGAAGGACTCCCTTGAATGAATGATTCAATGACTCATTCATAAAGACTTCACGTTTGATTTCTGGATGAATCAGCATTTCTGAATAAATCTTGAATTAATGACTCGCTCATAAAGAATTCCCATGTTTCATTGCTGGATGAGTCAGAGTTTTTGTTCCACCTACTTGTGATGTTATGATACAATCTTTATTTGAAGCAGTAAGTTTCTTTTAAAAGATGATTTTCTCTATTTTGATTGCTTTCATAGACATCATTGTTTTATACAAAATATAAATTCTTATCCTAGTACTATTATCCTATTATCTTGCAGATTTGAATGTTCGATGTAATCGTACTTGTCAAGTATTTTATATTTCATGTTCCATAACAAAAAGCAGTGGTTGGGCAACATACTTTTAGCCCTGGATTTGATTTAGTATGCAATATATAGTGAAAAGAGGGACGTGTATTTACTATGGTTCTATTTACAGTTAATGACGAGATTCTGAGAGTGTTCATGGCCTGGGAGATGCTCTCCTAAACCGTTATGATTGCCATATAATAATTAGTCTTCTAAAAAAAATTCATTGGGTTAGCATTTGCATACATTTTTAGAGGACAGAATATTTCTAGTGTGCAAAATTGATGTTAGTTTCAACCAATTCTTTTTATTTTGATTTTTTTCCACTTGAGTTCCCTAAAAGATTGTACGTTTTTAAGTTTTAATGTTGTAATATATTCTTAAAATAACATAGTATAATTAACATATAATTAAATGATCTATAATGCAATGCACTAATTATGGATTTGTCCGGTTTATTGTGTTTAAATTCAAAGCACTGCAGTGAAAGAGGCTGGAAGTGGAAGCCACCATTGTCTGAGGACGTGTTGTGTGGTGGTATCTTAAATTACAGCTTCCCTTTGTTGTTCTGTGTATTGAAGAACAAAGAGAACACTGATGTGTAGGTTCTTGAAATATTAAAAACATAAAACGGTAGAGAAAGAAAGGAGACAAATAATTTATGGCAAAAAATAAGACCCAAGGAGACACACAAATAATGCCTTTTAGCTTGGTCCCTTGAAAGTACGGGCCCCATATAGCCATTGCACTTCTGACTTAAAAGTTTTCCCCAAAGTTGGAAGACACTTTTTCTTCCTATTCTTCACTGCACAATCAAAGTGATCTTGTGGTTCTGTGCACATTCGTGGAATTTTCACTTTTTGAGAGGATGAAACCGCCGCAGACGTACAGTGAAATAAATTCTCTGCTACAGAGTCATTCATGCAGAAGTGGGCAACCATGCAGCTTTATTTCTTATCAGCACCACTCAAGATCACTCCTCATATGTCTGTGGGCAACATCCTATGGTTGGGAGAGAACATTTGCACTAGTCGAAGACCATCAGTGTGATGGAGACTCCAAATCTAAGGTCGAAATAATAGGGTAAAGCACTTGCTCTCATATCAGTTTTCTCTTAATGCTGGATGTTTGAGCTAGCCACATTTCAGGAAAGTGCAGTGCAGTTGTCTATCATAAGTAGACATCACATATGTTATCCTAATCATGGGTGGGGTTAATTACATCTACTGCTATCCAAATTGGAGATTCCAAAATGACTGCAATAGAGTTGACAGAGTGAGAGATATTTTCAGCAGTTGAGGAAATACTATTCCCCTTGTAAAAACTACCCTCATTAGTGAGTTTACATTGTATTCTCTCTGGGCTGCAAAGGCTTAACGCAGATAAGCATTGTGCAGTCAGTCAGGACATTAGGAACTGGCAGGCACACACATCTGGATCAACCGTTGCTAAATGTATGCAGCACGTATAAACAGTGAAGGTGGAGTTGTTTGTGTATTTTTCTTTGCTCCAGATTTGTGGATTTGCTTGAATGCACTATCATTCGATGATGGTAGTTGTGAGATTTTGATAAGAACAGTTGAATTCCCACTTTGAGTCTTTAAATCAATCTTTTACTCTATGCCAATGTTTCCTGCTTCACTTTATTTGCTGAATTTGCTGTGCTACGTCAAAAACAAGTCATATTTAACTTATTTACTTTGCATTCTCCAAATCCATTATGATGATATAAAAAACACATGCTCCATGAAACTTAATAATAACACGCAATAACATTAGCATGGCTGGTATAGTCCGATTCACAAACTTATAGGGGTGGGACGAGACACAAGATTGGATTCAAAAGAACGAGACGAGAATTTTTTGACACAATCCTCAGTGACAAAAAAAACTGGAAAAATAGTCTGCAGTTGCTTTTTAAAAATATCAGGGTTACTTCAGTGATTGATTGATTCATTATTTGGATCGCGTGTCAATCATGTGACATTGGCGATCCAAATCATGAATCAATACACTGATTCATAACCGTTTGAATCTTTATTTAAGGATTGAAAACAAACCTGTAAGAAAAGACAATGCTGAATAAAGTCCATAGACCAAAGACCATAATGTATTTTTGACGCTTCAAGAGATTCTAACTAACTAACTGATGTCCCATATGGACTACTTTAATGATGTTTGTATTCCCTTTCTGGACATGGACAGTATAGTGTGCATACACTTTCATTGATGGAACAGAAAATCTCTGACTATAATATCTTAAACTGTGTCTGAAGATGAACGGAGGTCTTACGGGTGTGGAACGACATTAGGGTGAGTCATTAATGACATGAATTTTATTTTTAGGGGAACTTACCCTTTAGCATTGTATTTAAACTGGGTCATTAATGTAGTAGAAATGTGAAATTATTTTTGAATTTGGTGCCTTCTAGACTGTGAAAGTACAGAACATGTATTTTTGTCTCATGGGGATGAAAGACAACTTCCAGAATGCACTTGCTTCGCTGCCCAGCGAGGCCACTCCTAAGCCATAGCTACTGGTTATATCACGCCACGGCACATATGGCATCGCAAATGGAAGCTAAACTCTCATAGGCATTCATTGAAAAGTTGGTGCGGCACCATAATTCGAATATACTACCGGGTTTCTACTGATGCAAAGCTTAATGCTAAATCACTGAAGTAACCCTTTAACTAATCCTCTTGTAATGAATGTCCTTTCAATTCTACTTTCTTTATCATGTGCCGTAAAAGACAACAAGCACTGTAAAAAGTTTGGCCACAAACTGAGCTGACTGGCTTCTCTCATGTAAGAAGTCTCTTTAGACATAAATAATGAGCTTCCAGAACTTCTGACTGAGGCTGTGTGTGACCTCCTAATTCAACTCCTTTCCACAAATTGAACATATAAATAAAATAAAATAAAAATGTCTTAGTCTTATTAACTACAAAAAATAAGTCCAACCATAATCAGGTGCTCTCTCAATATTCAAAGTGCGAACAGAGACAAGAGCTAGGAGGTGGTTACAACTTCACAGCCCAGCCTAAGATATCTTTGATATTGGGAGACAGGCGATTGCATGTTTCCTAATTTGCGTGCATCAGGGTGCTCGTGTTTACTTCACGACCGCACGTCACGTACACTGTGTAAAGGGAGCTTCAGTGCTGAGGAACCATTCTACAAGATAATACATTTATCAGACACTTAGGCTCTGTTGCGCAACGAATCCTCCATCATGGTCTGTCTTGTCAGTCATCTCACCTTACTCTCATCACGTGAACGGTGAACTGTGAGTCCTGCACTGTGCCCGACTCTGCTGCAGCTCATGCTGGATGAGCAGAGCAGTCTTGTACAGTAGTTTACAATTGAAGCGATCTTTATCCAATCAAATGGACTGTTTTTCTATTTCTATAAAAAAGCAAAACGACAATGTAATGTAAAAGTATTGGTGCATATTCCATGCTAATTTCACCCTCATACTCTGTAATTGCGATATTGCAAGACCACTTTTCACTCGCAGAGAAATCTCATAAAGTTTTAATTTTGCGAGATCTCGTGGCACGAAATCTCATGACACCCCTGCAAACTAATGAAATTAACCAGTGTAGTTCGATTCACAGACACATGACTCTTTTGAGCAGGTCATTTTAATGAATCATTTGAATCAGTCTTACAAATCATGCACTGAATGAACTCCCTGAATCCGACAGAGTGGATCAATATCAAATTACCATTAACTTGCATTACCATTACCTTTTAAATGGACATTGTAACTGAAACATATTCCCAAATGAATCGGAAATTGAATCCGGAAATGTGTATCAATGCCCAGCCCCACTTTTCAATAAGTCAGATTGCCTCATAAAAGAATGGAGATCTGGCTTTCTTTAGTTAAATACTTCTGGCTCAAGCTTCACTTGTAGCATGAATTATTTAGCTTTTTTAAACCGGGCATAAACATCAGATGTGTCTGTAACCTCCGACCTAAATCAGCGTGGCTTCCTGGGCCTTGAAGAAGTGCCAAAGCAGTTGAAATGTCACTGTTGG
The DNA here is from genome assembly GCF_024679245.1 of Pseudorasbora parva. Taxonomy (NCBI): domain Eukaryota; kingdom Metazoa; phylum Chordata; class Actinopteri; order Cypriniformes; family Gobionidae; genus Pseudorasbora; species Pseudorasbora parva. Next base: position 22,641,652 of record NC_090189.1, read on the forward strand.
TAAATCAAGAAGGATTGTGAGAGTTCTGTCCAATTTTTAATGTTGCCTCTGTGGCTAACCAAGAGCATTTTATTGAAATATGCCGTGTTTATTTTTGCAAGTGTTAACGCTTCTGGCAAATCTGCAAATGGGGAAAAGAGCAACAGAATCTGACTGTTGAATATAAGTACACACCCTCTCTTCGCTGCCACAGCCACATGATATCATGTGCTTTCCTGTACTTGCATCAAGATGTCAGTCTTTTGCATCCTCCCACGGTCCACTGGAATGTCCACATTTGTTTTACATGACCGGGCAGCGGATGGGCATCGAATGCTCCACATTTTCGCCGAGTGAGCAGGAGCAAAGCGTTTCCCAAACAAGAAGGGGATCTTCCTGAGCAGGTGATAAAGTGGTTCCTTTGGGGAGGTCACTGCTTGCGTGGTGCTCAGATGGTGTGCGTCCCGAGCCATGAACCCCCCACTCTCACCCCACCTGTTTCACTGCAACATTCCCTCTCTGGCCACTTAGACGGCGTATGCAAACTATTTGAGTCTGAAGCATGCCTTTGTGAACATTTGTTGTTTCAGCCTAACTTGCTCTCTTTAAATTCTTCAGCCTTTTTTAGGTGAGGCATAAGTGTACTTTGTAGATTCATGCAAAAAATCTCAGTTTTAATTTGTAGTGGTGTTGACACTAGAGTCTCTGAGGAATGATCAGTCTGGCAAATTAATTTGAAGATGTTTATACATATTCTTTATAATGGAATTTATTTACATATGAATGTTTCTTATATGCTGCAAATTTTTCATGCAGTTCAATGAATGGAGGCTTGAGATTTAATCAAAAGACCACGAAAACGTATCATAAAAATAGTTCATATGAGGCCATCCTTAAAAATATTTTGGTTTGCAGTAACAGTAAAAATTTTTAAAAAAAGGGTCGGTAGGTAGGTCTATTTTTTTTTTTTTTCAAATTTTCATACAAAAAAAATGTACATTTTTGGTGATGGTGATTACATAGGTATGAATTTAAACAAATTGGCATATCGTGACATCACTGACTGGGTCTTCAAGCCGTGCCTTCGGGCGTGTAGGCTAATTGCAGGCTATATAGACCACAAACAAATTGAAATATTTGTCAAAAACATGTTTATTGCATAAATTTCAGGTGCATTCTTTAAGAAAAGGGTCCAACCAACAGCTAGCTGTCATTGACTCAAAGCTGTCAACCCTCCCTTTTTTTCCGGGTTTCTCATGTATTTTAGCTATTTTCCCGCTGTCTTCCCGTTTTAGTATTTTCCCGTGATATGTTTCTTATTTTTATGCTCGATTGTGTTAACTCAGAACACGCAACTATCTGTGTCTCTGAAGTGGCTTGCACTTCTTGCCAGACCAACGCATCTGGTGATATAGACTAGTGCATTTGAATATTAAAAAGCAAAAAGTTGTTTTTATGAATTCAATTAATTAAGTAGCTATAACCAGCTATTCAATCAAGAGCAGTGAGTGAGTCCTTATCTTTTGTTTGACAGACAGCAGTAAAGGCTACTGCCCCTTTAAGACCTAATACAGAGATATGCATCGTCTTTCTCAACTGTATAAAGTTCTCTTACGGGATATAGACTGTCTGATGGATACTCATCAAGATCGACATGTTGACATACTTTTTGTGTGAGTTTATCCGTTCAAACGCAAGACTTGAAAGAACTCAATATTTGCGCGCTGCGAGACGTGCGCGCGCTGCGCACAGAGACAGATCTTCTCTCACTGCAGAGGGTTCTCATTCGCGTCTTCTGGCGAATATACTGAGTGATGATGGCGAAAATGACTGGTCATACGGCAGCACTGGTCATACGGCAACACAGTTTACAAATATAGACCGTTTTGCCCATGTTTTCTTTTATTATCGCTGTTGTAGTGCACGTGTATCCATCGACAGAACCATACATAAAGCATTATTTTTCAAGTTACAACCAGTGCCGCCGCTCGCACCACGCGCTGGGGTCGAGCAGAACACACGCTACCCATAGCAACGCGTTATGACAACGACATTTCAGACTGACAGAGACAAGATAAACGGCTTTTCCGCCATTTGTTACTGTTTTGTACACGTTGTTATATTAATTATAATTCAAAATCAGTTTTATTCGCCACAATATAGTAATGATAAATGTTGCGAGCGGCACTTTTTATTCATTTAAAAAAAGGGCAGGGGCTCAAACTAAGCCCTCCCTTCTGCAGTGCACTTGCCCGTGTGTGTAACGTGTCCATGGTCCTGACTCCTGTCACACGGCGAAATCTCCGACAGGGCTTTAACAGTCTAACCTACGTTACAGTGAATGAGAGTATGAGCCGAAACGAACGCACGTGCAGTCCATAGTGTGACATCCGTTAACCATAGTGTAAACATAGATGACGTCACGGGTTTTTCTATAAACGAAAGAACGTAGCCTTCGTTTGTATGGCCCAGGCAATTTATACATTTATAATACTTACTAAAATATAATTCATATTATTTTATTACTGTTGTATTAGTTGTTTGAAAAGTAAAAAAAGAAATTGGTCGGTCTTAAAGCCTATTTACAACCGGCAAGTCGGTCGGACTAAAAGGAAAAATAAAATAAAAAATTGAGTCGGCCCTAAATTGACAGGGTCGGTCGGGTTACGGCAAACAAGAATATTTTTAAGGATGGCCTGACACAATATTTTTTTATTATTTAGCAAAGGTGCATGAAATTGTTCAAAAGTGTCAGTAAATGTTCCAAAATATTTAATATAAATGCTGTTGTTTTGAACAGCACAACTGATTTCAACATTGATAATAAGAACACATTCTTCTTATTATATTTACTGTATATAGCTATACAGATTTGAAACACCATATGATACATTTTTGGCTGAACTCTCCCTTGTAATCAGCAAACAGGGAAAGTTGCAACAGTAGTAGAAAGTCGATCCGTCCCTTAAAGTATCTTTTCCTGGTTAACCTCTCGCCTGCAGTGGCTATCCAAACACTGGCTCACATGTTGTCTGTTGTTTCAGACCATCACACATTATCAGTGACCCTTGTGCATGCCCCGCCTGCATTACCTCTGTGGATCTGGCATGAAAAGGCGCATTAATTGGACATCAAAGTAGCAGTGAATTACGCTTCCTCAAAATGTGTCCAAAAGCCTTTCTGAAACAGGCGAGTCTGTTAAACACAGTATAAATAATCCTGAGAGTAGACTGTCTCTTGTTTACATTAGAGGCCCGTTTGAGATACAAAAGCCCGGAAGACTGTCACAAGATGACCTGAGTACTCGTGTCTGCTGTTACGTACTTATGCAGTTATGAATGTTAATGAATTTCTGCAGATATATTTTTTGCTGCTTTTTGGTGTTGCTGCAAACCTCAAGGTTTATGTGTTTGGCCCTTTCCCAAATGAAAGTTCTACAAATAATATATCTGGTTATAAAAGCCTGTGTTCATGGATTGATTGGGTTTGTGGTCCTGATGTAAAACTGTCTGTGCTAGTACATCACTGGTACTTGAGAAAAGTGAAGGTGCTGGAGAGGGAATGCATGTTTTATGGTGTTGCTATAGAGCCAGACGTGAATGTGGCCTGTATTTGCACATTAGCAAATGAAAGAGAGAATTGGCCGTGTACCTTTTGCAGATTGTACTAACACCATGTAACTTTTTTTTCTTTCAAGATTGTATTCAAATTTGATTTACATATTTAAATAATAAAAAAATATAAATGCACTAATTGCATTTTAAAGCCACACAATATGTCATTTTTCGCTGTGATGCCTTGATTTTGCAGAGCTTTTATTATGTTGCAGACGACCACTTCTGCTTCATCTGGTCATGCGTATGTCGGGCAACCCAACGCTGTTTTATCATATTTAAAGGTGTTTCGAAAGTTACGTTATAATGCTACTCTGTGCGTCCTCTCGGTGGCTACTATAAGACACTTGTTGCACGCAGCAGTAGATCGATTTTAGACATGGTAAAACATCACGGTAAATCAAGAAAACGTGTCATGTTGAGCTGCATAACAATGATTAAATTCTGTCGATGAATGTATCCAAACCTGTTTAATAAAACATAATATATTAAAGTGTATATTAAGTCAATTTCTACAAAACAAAGCTAGAAATAAAGGGCAACGTGTGTATGATGTCATTGATAGGCGACGCTGGGACACGGTCTGTTTTTTCTGGATTTAAACATTCTTGGAAATATTTTGGACAATGTATGCGCACAAGTCAACAAAATATATAACATTGTTCTAGTGGTTTTTGAATATTTTAATCCAAAAATCTTACATATTGTGCCTTTAACTAATTGTATGCCCTCAGCTATTTAAAAAAGTGAATAAAAAATGTATAAGATAGTTAATGATCCTCATTTTACTTATAATTTTCTATAATTCTCTATATTGTAAATACAGTATTTAAAGACCAGAAATCAATCCACCAATTAACGTTATGCTTCAGCCAAAAGTCATATTGATTTCATTTGTAACCCTACTCCAAAGAGCAGCAACAACTTTGGATCAACTGTTCAGAACTGCGAGTAGCGTTACACAACATGGGTTTTGTACAAGAGTGCAAACAAAAGACAATTAATGAGAGATGCTATGGGGGGCCAGCGCTGCACAATAGACAATGAGAGTTCAGGGGTTTTTGCTTGGCTTGCTGTTTTAGCACTGATTGTATCTTGAAGAGAGGAGTGAATGCTGCGACCGGGTCTATTATGCAGTTTATGGGCTTCCTGCTGATGGTTTAGTCACTGCTCTGTGAAAGCTTGGTTCTCTCGAATATAGACTTTGCTCCATTGTGTATTTTATTTTATACATTTAGATAAGATGTATGTTTAATAGAAATAACTTCTGCGTTAGATTATTGTGTGTTAAATGGACATAAGCATGTCACATTCCCCAAAACTTTTTTTAATGCCAGGATGTACAGAAAAACAACAACATTTTCCACTAAATGTTTATTATGTGTGATTTTAGAGAGAAGTTGTAAACCGCAACACTATTCCCTCTCAAAAAGCCTCACCCCAGGGTGCTCTTTTTCACCTGCCCTGTTGCATTCTGGGGCATTTCTTTTGAACAGGAAGTAAAAAGGATTATGAGCATATCCCTGCTAAATCAACAAGTCTCCAGCGACTGTGGGGTGGCATTATTCAGCTGTCAGTACCTCGCTGCTATGCTGCACAATTCACGTGCTCAACAATAGATGCTGTTTCCAGCACTGGGACCTTTTAAGTCAGGAATATACGAGTTAATGTCCTTTACACTTCAAATCACTCGATTTTAATAAGCCTGCTCAGGGATTTAGCCCAATTCTCCTATGTATTTGTCACAACACATTATTTAGAGAAACCAGCGGGCTGGAGCACTGCTGCGATGGCGTTGTGTGTATTTCATGCTCTAATCCGTCATCGTTAAGACGTCATCAGAAATCCAGACACGTCACCATCTCATATTGTTTAATGCCACGAGAAGAGAAGGTTTCTCTTGGTGTTTCAAAGTGCACGCTTTGAATCTGCCACTGCTCTTGAAGAAGGCTCTGGCAGAAATTACAGTCCTAATTAGGATTATGGAAGAGGTCAGTGTGCTCATACTAGAATGTGAGGCATTTGCAGTGAGCGGCGATGACGCCATCTGTGCTGAAAGCAGTGAGCGGCTAATTCTGGAACTGAGTGCGACACGATTTACAGATTTTGGGTTGGAGCCGCCTCACGGCGAATACGTGATCCTCGATGAGCTGAAAACAATTTGGTAATCTAAATTGGCTCCTTTTAACGCTGACGGAGGAGATAAGCATAGCCTAAATGTTGTGCATGTATGCAAATGCATTTCAGATCTCTGATTATCAGTTTCAGTAGAAAGCAGTTGTTGAAATGGCATCTCACAGCCTAGAGCTTGAAAAATAAGCCTCCAGTAAATCTTATCAGGGGGTGGTCAGTGCTCCCAGCTGCCCACAAATGGGACGGGAGGAGATGCACAGCTCTAACTTACCTGCAAATGCAACCAATTAGTATGTCGCGCAGTCTCTGCCTGCTGTTGACAGCTGCTATAAATAGCAAAGGCTTCTCCAACACTAACCTCTGTTCTCACCCCTGTGGAAAATAACTCATGGTCTTGCTAGGTACAACTTCCCGCTGAAAAATCACTAACCTGCATTTGGAGAGGTTCAGTGATGTTGAGCCTATTTTAACCCTCATGTTCTATGCGATTTGTGGAGGTCATATAACTCATCAGGCTGATATATCAAGGCTTTTCCTATGCAAACTTTTTATAAGCTTATGTTTAGGGTTCAAAAATGTAATAAATGTTTACATGATATTTTAGAATGATATTTTATAAAGAGATTTAGATTGGTGTACACTATATTATTTATTTATTTATTTATTTATTTATTTATTTATTTATTTATTTTCATCCATCCATTCTCAAAACTACTAGTACTATCCCAGCATGTTGAACCATAGGCAGGGAAATACCATGGACAGTTGGCCAGTGTTTTTTAAATGTAGTTTTATTTTATTATTAATACTTTTACATTTACAGCACTTTAGGAAGAACTTGATTGTTACAATGAATATATTTTTGTTATATTTTATCAAATATTTTTTATTAATTTCCTAAAATCAAACAACTAAAAAGTGATCCGCCTTTGTACTGTTGCTATCTGGAATGCTTTTGTTTTGCCACAGTAGCCATCAGGCCCTGTCCTGATTAATTTAGTATTCATTCACTCCCACTGCCTGAAACTGTGTCACAAAACAAAGGTTTCGATTGGGGTTCATGTGGACTTCAACCATGTGATGTGTGGCACTAAACAAGAGGTCTATTTTTATTGGAAAAAAAGAAGGCGATCTAATCAAGCCCAGTTATTTCATGTGACTGAGATATGGGGTGGTGAAAAGTACTTCTAATGTGATGTATCTGTAAAATTATTTTCCCTGTACTGCTTTTTTTGTGCCAAAATATAGTATTCAGTTAATTCCATCACTAAATCACAGCTGACTGGCAAAATATCACCTCATTTCAATGCTGTCTCTATGCAGAAGGGGCATAAAAGGATACAGGACAGAGATGTGGAATGGGAGATACGCATACTCGCTTAGCCCACCGGTCCCGTGAACTCCAGTCGGCTGGAGGACAAAAGGAAAAGGGGCCTCCTGCAGTAACTAATGCTGACGCAAAGTGACATGTACTCAGGCATTCTGTGACACCGCTGCCCCTCTCTCGCTGGCTCGACTCAAGCTTAGTCTTTGACCTGGCTAGATCAGAGGGGAGCTCGGCTGGAGTCTAGTCCTCAAATACCTCTAAGAGAGCCTGTAGCATCCACATGTGAATGCAAAAATTACAAATGCAAAGAGCAGAGCCTCTGGCTAAAAGTGAACTGTCACAGAGCACCGAATATAAAATAATGCAAATGAATCCCGGTGCATCTGGTCTGCCTAGATGTACCTAAGTTAAAGGTGCCCTAGAATGAGTTGAAACAATATGTTATATTGTTCTGTAATATCTACATAGAGGGTATTTGGCTTATATAAGGGCAATTGTCCAGATACAGTTTTATAGGTCCATTTACAACCCTATAAATTGTCCCTAGGTTGTAATGCTCTGTTTTTGCCTTATTTGGAAGAGTCATGAATATTAATGTTGAGCTCTGCTCTGATTGGCTTATTTCAGCCGCTCACAGCACTGCAGTTCAGCTGTTCAGCGAAGCAGCTCGTGAGTCCTGACCGTCCTGACAGAACACAGACCGATTGAATGACACTTTAAGCAGAATATCTCAAATGGAGATTGCTGAAATGCAGCTTACTTGTTTATTGGTGTTTTCAGATCATCTGCACGTGAGATAGAGCTTGCGTGCTTGCGGTTGCCAGATTTCAGTAATTTAAATCCCCCAAACAGAGCTTTTCTGTGAAAAAAACCTGTATACTATCTGGTGTTTTACCTAAACATGTCCAATCTGGCAATCATATGCACACAAGCGCTTTCGTGCACGGATGATCTGAAAACACCAATAAACAAGTAAGCTGCATTTCAGCAATCTCAATTTGAGATGTTCTGCTTACAGAACATCTCAAAAGTGTCATTCAGTCTACATTTAGACTTTTTTTTCGTCAACGATATTGCATGTTTATATAACGTTAGTCACAATGTAGGCTACGCAGGGACTGTGATGTACTCTTAATACAACCATGCGAAAACATCATAGGCCTACTTCAGTTCTCAAAAATATAAATATTAGGGCTGTGAATCTTTGGGTAGGCAGCAAATCGATTCGATTCATGTTAACTAATGCATTAACTAATAAAACATTGTAAAGTGTTACCAAAAAAAAAAAAAAGACAGTTACACTTTACAATGTTTCATTACCATTATTTAATGTATTCACTAACATGAACTGACCATGAGATAGATGCATATGCATTGTCAGGATTTGTAATCGATGCATCGAGAAAACGAGTGAATCATTACAGCCCTAATAAATATATAACTTATATATTTTACAAAATGAATAGCCTTGTCAAATGACTGTCGTTTTAACTTATATGGTGGAAAAGGTGACGTTTGCTAGAAGGATTGAGTGAACGATCTGAGCAAAGTCGTTTTGGTTGTATTTACGGTTGTATTTTGTAATACAAAATAATATTAACTTTGTCATTAGACACACTATTTAGTTTTGTATAGTACTTGGAGTTTCCTATTGTTACTGTACTAGCATCTTGTGTCATCTAGACAATGCGGTCTCTCTAAGAAACTTTCGATTTAATCAAAAATTGTTTAAACAGCTAGTCAATAAGTGGATAAAATCGCTACTTACTGCTTGCAGGAATACAGTTCTTCAGTTTAAGACGCTGAGTGAAGCTTGCTTGAAATGGGCCGAACAAACGAATGATTTTGAAATAAATTGTTGTGTATCCGATTATAATAAACCTCAACCATGACTGTTGACATATGAAAAGTCCTCACGTCCCCTGCACAGCCTAAACAAGACATATGTGTCATAAGAGCTGCCGATTTTGCTATCCTCAAGTGTCTTGTTTACCTGCAGTCCTGATGATTCGGCTCCGTCAGGTCCGCCTGACAATGAACATGTTTGGTCATATGCAAATGTTGGGGACGTGCATATAAATGATCCCCAACCCTTGCGTCACGGTTGGCGTTATGTTGAGAAGCACTTTTATTTCCGTGGAGTTCTGGATTCACGAGATTTACATATGAAGTAGGAGGCAATGATGTTTGAAACTGACAGTATGTGATGTCTATACTGAACTCTTATTATTTCACCATGGCAAGGTTAATTCAATTTTTCATTCTAGGGCACCTTTAAATAAATAAAATGCTACAGCATACTGTCCATCTTTAATTTCTAAAATGAAAATAAATGATCCATTTCTAAAAGATAGAGAGATAGATAGAGAGATAGATAGGCAGGCTTATTTTTATTTTTTTTTGGCTACATTACATGTAGGATATACAGGCAGACATCTTTAGCTGTTGCATGCCATCTAACACTTGCTGTTTTCTGAGTGTCCCATGGTGACGTGTTTTCAAGATGCTGTGTCAAGTTATAAATAGTCAAACTTTTTAAAAGGTGTCTCAATTCCCTGAATTCTTTTTTCCCTTTGCTTGTCTGCTTGTTTTTGAACACACAAATGCGTCTTACGTAGCTGTAGATTTTAAAAAGCAAATCTTCACAAAGACGATGCTCGTTCCTCCTACTGTAGACCATAGCAAGTCAGTGGTGTTTTAGTTAGAGGTGCACTTCAGGAGGAATGCCTGCTTGTTCTACACTTGCACTTTGAAGTGACGCCTAGTGACATTTGCTCAGCAGCTGAAAGAATATCCGAGGTATTTTCGTTGTGGAGATTGCCTTATCTTGTGGAGATTGCCTTTGCTGAATGCTACTATTTTTAGTCTTGGTGGAACAAGAAAGAAACTCATTTTTTTTTTCATGATAGAAATTCATACTCGTTTAGCAGTTCACAACATTTAGAGTATTGGGACTCTGGGAATATGTTACATAACAGAATCATTCTCCTCAACTGAATAAGAATCAGAGTATACGGATATATCCGACATGAGGGTTACATGTAATTGAAGAAAATATAAAGCTGATGTAATGACTGTCTAGCTCCCTGAGGTACTTTCCTCTCAGCTTTCATTATTAGACATCTTCACTTGAGATTGGATGAAACAGATGAGTCTGAGGGCACAACAAAAGGTCATTACTGTCACTTTTTAGACTGTAAGTGAATTAATATTCAACTCTAACAATGAGCTTTTTTATTCGTAATCTTCTGTGCTTGTTCTGAAGAGTCTTTGTTGAACCTTTTTGACTTGCGACGCTCATGCAAATAAAACTGACAGACCTAAATGTGTAAATATGTGTAAGGAGATAAAACTGTAGACCATTGAGGTCATCCGTTTGGGCAGCGTCAAGTGAGTAAGAGCCGTCCACAGCTGTAAAAACACCTCCATTACTGACTCAAAGCTTAAACCTCTACACTTTTGTTGATGCTGTTGTTTTCATGAGTTCTGAGAGGTCAGCTAAGCTACTTTCCCTGGAGCAGGTGGGATGTCCTACGCAGAGATTATTTGTTGAGGGGGGTTTAACACAGCCATGCCAGGCGACTGGCCTCACATGAAGCCAGACAGAAATGCATTTTTACATGGGATTTTCCCATGGGATTTTTTTAATGCTTATATGCTATAGAGTATGTTGGAATACATTCATTAATATGGGCGTGTGGTGTGGCAAGCAGCGGGGCGAGGGACCGCGAGAGCGGGCCGGTGATTAACGTTCAACAACATTTATTTAAAGTAAAGAAACAAAATGAAAGTAAAACCGCGGACAGCCCCTCACGGACGACTGCCCGCAAACACACACAAAATAAAACGTGGGCAGCCCCTCACGGACGACTGCCCACAAACACATAAACAAAACTAAACATAAAATCCAGGCCTGGTCCTCTCTCGTCTTCCGCAGCTCTTGCTCCTCCTTATATGCTCCCGTCACATGGCCGCGAGACGAGACCGGTGTGCCACGCAGCTGGCACTCGTGAACGTTAATCACCGGCCCGCTCTCGCGGTCCCTCACCCCGCTGCTTGCCACACCACAGGGCGTTATTATTTTTGGCTGGAGGGAAGTGGTTGGTGTTTCTTTGCTAATGACTTGCATCTTTTGTTTAAACAAAAAAAAAAAAATTATTTTCTCTGTTTATGAGCTATATATTGATCAAAAACTAATGAGCTAAATGCACATTTTCAAAGCTGAAATATAATATTGACAGCAAGTGGTTAATATTATAGGATTTTGAATCTAAGAAATCTGGATGAAATTTAAAATAAAATGTCCAAAATGTCACTACCTGGATATTATTATTTTAGTTCCCCTGATGATGTGGCAGTTTTGTTCTGAATGCTTAAGTGTTATGAAATTCACATTTGCTTAATTACTAAATTAATTGTGCTACTTTGATACCTCGATTTGGGCATCATTTATAAATAATGCCATCCCATAATGCACTGCAACAGGCTGAGTAAAAAACTAAATCGCAGATGAAACGAGAGAAATGTTAATAATGATAACTCAAAATGTGTGTAAAAATCTAGTTATTGCCTAAATAAAGTGCTACACACCACTCACTATGAGGTTAAGATGCTCCCTTAGAAGGCAGCTGTCTATGTAGGCGGTAGGTAGCCCACTATATTTCACGAGCTTGCATTCCTCCCATTGGCATCAAACAAGAACAGATACTTAAATGCCCATGAGGCAAAATGTGAATTTAAAACACGTGGTCTCCTTTGTTATTTCTCAATGGCTGAGAAATTCAACACTCAAGTTTATACCAAGAAAACATTTGCTCTCGTGAATCTACACAAGTGTTCGTACAGGCTCGAAGGGCGTAGTGTAAGAAATACACTCCTTGGCGAAGTCACACTGGGAATATTGCTGTACAGTTCTCCATGTGTCAGTGGAGGAGGATTTGTGACCTCTTGCACATCATGAATTGTTCAGAGCTACAAACATGCAGATCGTTTTAAAGCTGCGGGGGCAGAGCCCGAGTGTGACCGTCTATATAATATCACTCTGAGCTTCAGAATCTATTCCAGTTGGATACGATCAGCTTATAGGGAGCTATGGGACACATCCAATCAAATCCCAGTGAAGTAGACCCGGGATGTGTAATGAATGGCTCTGTGGGCATCTCTTTCTCAGCCAGTGAACAACCTCCCAGCCTCCTCCCCCCTAGCGAAATGAATCAATGCTGCAGTTTAAAAATAACAAGGAATATTATCCATGCATTGCTGAGTGAACCGAATGTATTGAATGCTCTCTGACAGGCTGCATCGGAGCAGAATATGTTTGGGCTTTTCTGCACACTGGTCGCAGATCACGATGCAGGGTGTGGTGGCTTTTAAACGTTGCGCTGTGGAGGCTGTCCAAACAGCCCCATTTCTCTGTGGTGTAATGTTTCTCCATAAGCCGTCATGCTGAGTTAGGTGTTGAAGCCAGGATTAGAAAATGGCCTCCTCAAATAGGGCGGCCTCACCGTCGTTGCACTGTTGTGTTCAATTCCAGGTGGTCCATCCCAGCAGTTTTAAAGAAGTATTCCGGGTTCAATTCAAGTTAAGCTCAGCGTAATGTTGATCACCTCAAACAGTAATTTAAGGCCTTGTCGCTCATTTTCTTATAGACACTTGTAATAGAAGTGAGAGCTGATTTAAAGAGATAGATCACCTAAAAATGAAAAATTGCTATTTTTCTGCTTACCCCCAGGGCATCCAAGATGTAGGTGTCTTTGTTTCTTTGGTAGAACACAAATGAAGATATTTAATCTTCAAAAAAAGTTATTTGTGCACGGTGCAACAGTTGGAGTTAGAAATCTTCATTTGTGTTCTACTGAGGAAAAAAAGACACCTATCCCATTAAGAGCAGAAATGTGACGCTTATATTATTTATTTATTTTTACAAAAGTACTTGCATCATTCAACAGTTTGGGGTCAGTAGGATATTTCCTGAAGTAAAGTAATACGCTTATTCAGTAAGACTGCATTAAATTGATCAAAAGTGACAGTGAAGACATTTAATGTTACAAACAAATACTGTTCTTTTAAATTTAGTCATCAAACAATCATCCTCAAAGGTGAATCATCCATGAAAAAAAATGAATCACTGTCTCCACTAAAACAGCACAGCTGTTCTCAACATTAATAAGAAAAGTTTTGAATCAGCATATTATGATTTCTGAAGGATCAAGTGACACTGAAGACCATCACAGGAATAAATTACATTTTAGAATATATTAAAATAGAAAACAGTTATTTTAAATTGTAATCATATATAACTGTTTTACTTTATTTTAATTAAATAAATGCAGTGTTGTTGATCTTGCTTGAGACTTCTTTCCAAAGCATTTAAAAAATCTTTCCGACCTTAAACCTTTGAATGGTAGTGTATCTAAAAAAAACTGTTAAAATGTGTGCTGTAAAGCTGTTTATTTTAAATCATCATTTCATCTTTTTAGGGTTTTAGGGGTTACGTTGTTACATGGTCACTGTGACAACGTTTAAAAACTGAATATAACTTAGTTGTCATTTTCTCACATCTCACATAAATAATGTTAAATCTCTCTCTCTCTCTCTCTCTCTCTCTCTCTCTCTCTCTCTCTCTCTCTCTCTCTCTCTCTCTCTCTCTCTCTCTCTCTCTCTCTCTCTCTCTCTCTCTCTCTCTCTCTCTCTCTCTCTCTCTCTCTCTCTCTCTCTCTCTCTCTCTCTCTCTATTATATTATTCAGTTCTGTAATGCCCAGGATTTGACCCAGGCATTACACTAAGATTACTGAAGAGAACCAACAGTTATGCCTCTAAAGGAAGAAGTAGAAGATTAAAGCTCGGCTAGGATTGTCACATCTCATCCAGCTGTGCTCTCCTAACAGGAAGAGAGAGGTCAGGATATTTAGGTCATAGAGCACCTGCCTTGTTTGAGGGCTCAATTATCCCTCAAATGGCATCAGACCACAGAGACTTCACCCAGCAGGACAGACCCTACATCATCGGGTGAGGTGTGCGGAGGCAAACATTACTGACACAAGCTCCGCTTTTAGTGCTGCTGAGCACCAGCCACCTATTTGACGACATGAGAGGACAGGATGTGGCAGACGGAAAGAGGGGAAAGTTTCCTGGCCGTCTAGTCACAGAGTAGACAATGGCCTTTGTGTCCTCCATCTGGATAAATGTAATTTGTAAAAGAGGATGTAAACCTGTGGATGTGATTGTGTGGAAGTTTTTTTTTTTTTTTTTTGGGCACATCCTGCATCCTTTCCCATTATGTCAGGGTCATTGCATTGCAGCTCTTCCTAAAACTTCTACATTAAAAAAATAATGATTTACTAATTCTATCATGCCTAATTGATAGATGAAATTAAATTGTGAAGACATTTTTTGTAATATTTTAACATTTGTTGACATCTACCTTATGAACAATAAATAGCAGGACTTTAGCTCTTTGCTGACAATTGTCACCAATGCTTTCCACGAAAACTTTCCATTCAAAAACCAATCAAAAAACTTTCTCTACATCCATGTGCTATTTCACCAGATCCTAACAGTGTTGTTATTGTTAACTGAAACTAATAAAAATCATTGTCAGTAATATATTAAATAATATAAATATTCAATGAAAAACTGAAAGTAAGAAATGTTCCCTTGGCTACTAACTTCAATAAATAAGATGTAGTATATTAAATAATTCAAACGGAATCTGAAATGAAATAAACTGGAACTAATGACCTCATTCTATTTACTCTGGTTGTTAACATGACAAAGACTTAACAAAAATGCATATTCACAACAGTTATGTTGTATAAATTACTAATGGTATCCAGGAACAAAAAAAGGATAACGCCAATATTTCTGACAGTAATAATCCTTCTCACTTTTTGCCGCAACACGCTGATGTGGTTTCTCTCTCTCAGATTTGCTGCCATGTCTGTTGTATTACTAGCCTTGTTCTGTGTTAGATGGATGAATTCTCGAGAGCCTTGGCCCAAAATACAATCATCAAAGATTCATAAAAATTATCCCTAGCAATCAGATGGCCATTAAAATTTCAGTGCCCTGAATATATGCTCTTTCAGAAAAAAATGTTATGTTTTTAAAAAACAAACAATGTTTATATATTGTTTAATTGCTCATCCATGATGAACCCAAAGTTTTTCATAGGGCGTGAACCTGTAACCTTTTAAAGTAGTAGAGAAAGTTTATAGGTCACGTTCTATGCAAATAGAGCAATTGTTTTTCTTCCTCTGTGAACCTTCCGAATGGACATCGTAACTAGATTCATTTAAATACATTTTCTTGATGTTGCACAAAAACGATCAGACACAGACCTCTAAAAATAGTATGAACTTCAAAGTTGACCTTTTTGATTTAGCATGTTTATTAGCGACTACGTGAACTTAGTGAGCCCCTTTGGCCTTCACTTTAAAGCAGTCAGCTGTTATTCATAACACAGAACGGAGACTGCTTGTCAGCCTACACAATTATCTGTGGTGGGACGCTTTTACATCAGTGATGTTTGTTGTGAGAGTGAAACTAAAAATGGCTGGTAACATATCCGTTCACAGCTCACAAGGATGCGAAGAATGTGTGCTGTCAGGCTGGAGGGGTTGGCCGCTGGGCTCGACTGTTAATTGAGTTTCATAAATCTATAGAAGAGTTCAACGGTACCAATACCACGTGGTTCAGGCCTTAACGACACCCCTGAAATGTCATTTGGCGACGTTCAAGTTGTTAATTCAACATAAAACTGATGTTTGTCTCCGTCTTCTCGTTGCAGTCTACATCAGCACCTTGGCAGTCATCCTCAAGACGATGAACGCTAAACCATGGGTCAATGAGTTTGAATGTAAGGCCGAGTCATTTACTCTCCAGCAGTCTTCAGCCGCTGAGTCTAACATTAAACGTGCCATTTGAACTGCTCACAAGCTCTTTCGTTTTGTCTTCCCATGCAGCAATCGAGCTGTCCTGCTTGATCGAGTCGATCACCACTTCTAATCCCAGAATAGAATGGAAGAAGATTAAGAATGGAGAGCCCAGTTATGTATATTTTGAAAAAGAATTAGCAGGTAAACTATACACCATTCTTCTGGACACTGTTGCCAACATTCAGCTAATGCAATAGATAAACATGAAATAACAGTAATCAAATCATTTGTTAATTCTACATACATTAACATTCAAAAGTTTGGGGTTGTTAAGATTTTTTAAAATGGTTTTGAAAGAAGTGTTTTTCTATTTTAACATATTATAAATGTAATTTATACCTGTGCTGTCAAATCTGAATTGTCAGCCTTATTATTTGAGTCTTTAGTGTCACACAGATTTTTTTTAATTTTGTATTAATAATAATAATAATTATTATTATTATTATTATTATTATTATCAATGTTGAAAACAGTTGTGCTTGTTAATTAATTTTTTGGAAACTGTTACTTTTTTTTCAGGATATTTGAAGAGTCTTATTTAATATCTTTATTGTCACTTTTGATCAATTTAATTTGTGCTTGCAGAATAAATGCATTACTTTCTTTCCAAAAAGAAAAATCTTAATGTCCCCCAAACTTTTGAACATACCTGTAATCCATTACAGTTTTTTTACATTTCAATGTAAATTATTAACACTATAAATAAATATGAATGAACAATACACAAATATATATTTATATGTTAACTTAAACCCAGATTAATGTTGTAAAACGTAAGGTAACTATTTTGAAATTAATTTGATAATAAAATTCAATTTAACATTTATAGTAACAGTTAACTAAACGGCTTGCTTGAACAAACAAACAATGTAGCATTTATTAAAATTGTGTAATTTATATTATTAAATTTTAACGCTTCAAATTATATTATATCAGGTAAAGTATTATGAACAAACATCAATAAAAAAGAATAACAGAATAGTTATATTATTATATATTAGTTATTAGTTATAATAATAGGATTATTATTATTATAAATTAACATTAAGGATAATAAATGCTGTAAAGCCATTGTTTATAGTTCAAGTTAGCTATTGTACCAAATGTTTAACTGTTACTTCTTAATGTTATCATATTCAAACTTCAAAAAATACATCAACCAGTGTTATTTGGTTGAAACATATTTCCTCACATTCCATCAATATTTAGTAAGCATTTGGGCTTGGAGTATAAATGACATCACAGGACCAGCTTTCAGTCCACCTATTTCAACCAACGTGTGCCTTCTCTTGTTTTCATTTTCTCCAGGTGACCTGGAAAAGAGAGCGAAAATTCGAGAACCTGCGACCTTAGTCATTCTCAACGCTACAAGATCTGACACTGCTAATTACCGCTGTGAAGTCACCGCCCCCAATGACCAAAAATCCTTCGATGAGATTTTGATATCGCTCGTTGTAAGAGGTGAGTTCAATAGAACTCCATGTTCTATTGATTATAGTCCTCTAATTGGTTGACAGCCCCACAGTATCATGCCTTGTGCTGAAATAGGCACTTTGTGTAGATACTTTTGAGAGGAATTTTGAATCTGTGGTAGACGTAGCATTTTAGCTCTTCCCAACTGCTACGATGTAACACGAGACGGCGAGGCGAGCCAAGGCACCCACCCTTGGCGCACATTTGAGGATGCTTGCTGCTCTAACCCTACAGGGCGTGTCCAGTGCTATATGAGGAAACCTCTGAAACTGCATCTGAGTTTAATCAGAAATCTAAAAGGGGAAAGAGCAGCATGTTCAGTTAGCCAGGATGCTTGCAGTCAGAGTCACTATGGTGCATGTGTGCGAAGATGCTATTGTCTGTGCAGTTACATTAAAATGATTCTCTTGTGTGCCATGCAGTGAAGCCCGTCATGCCCAGATGCTCCGTACCGAAGTCCGTCCCGGTGGGCAAACCAGCAGAACTGCATTGTGTGGAGGATGAGGGCTACCCGAAGTCCCAGTACCAGTGGTTTCGTAACAAGGAGGAAATCCCAGAAGACCCCAAGAGCAGCCCAAAGTTCTTAAACTCCACTTACACTCTCAACGGAGAGATGGGCACTCTGGTGAGTTCGGAAAAAAAGAGGCAATGGGGTAGGCGTAGGGATATTTTTGGGGAGCCAGTTGATGTGCGATGGGCTCAGCCATGAGAGGAATCTGCTGCCCTCATTTGCACATTCCAGAGTGCCATTCTCCGCCTTTTGTACGCAGTGCCCTCGTCAACCTTCACACCACTTTTTAAAGTTTGGCCTGCGCTGCAGTGCAGCCTTTTCCCCCTAAGGAGATGATGTCTGAAGGCCCTTTAAGATCTGCCAGACCCTCGTTTGACACCTCTGTCTTGCTTTTATAACATCGCACCACAATCAAAAAGATGCTTTCAGGTTTCACACAGATTTGTGTTCTAGTTTTTGTCTTTTGATGAGAAGATACTTTTTTTTCCTTTTCATCATGTAATTTTTTTGCCATTTGATATTAGGTAAACAAAGTAACATTTTAAGTGATAATTGAAAATTAAACCAAATATTCAAACCATTTAGTATATTAAACATGTATGTTCTTTTCTTGTTTAGTTCATTGTTAATATCCTGCGATGCATTTTTTTTTCTTTCAACGGTGTGTTTTAAATCAGAACGTGTTTATTGCTGCAATGCTTAAATACACACTGTTCAAAAGTTTCGGGACGATACTAATGTTTTTAAGAAGTCTCTTTTGCTCACCAAGCTTGTATTTATTTAATCATAAATAATCAAAACTAATAAAAAAATATATAAAAACAGTAATATTATGAAAGTCTTCAGTGTCACATCATCCTTCAGAAATCCAATTTGGTGCTCAGGAAATATTTCTTCTTATTATTAATGTTAATAACAGCTGTGCTGCTTAATATTTATTGTGGAAACCGATATTTTTCTCAGGATTCCTTGAATACAAAGTTTGCTTTTGATCAATTCAATGTGCCCGTGCAGAATAAAATAATACATTTCTTTAGAAAGAAAATATCTTACTGACCCTAAGCACTGTAGGTCATTATGCAAACTGTTTTGTCGACGTCAATAACTGTAATTTACGCTCTTCAGAAATTCAGTGCGGTCAGGAAGGAGGATGCGGGAGAGTACTACTGCAGAGCCAAGAATGAGGCTGGCTTCTCTGAATGTGGGCCGCAGCTGATAGAAGTTTGTACGTAATTATATTTGCCTTTTCACATGTAACAGGACACCCCTCAAATACGTGATCTCATACTCTCCCTTTTTTTCCTAGATGATATCAACATTGCTGGAATCATCCTGGGAGTAGTGGTTGTGGTGACAGTCCTCTTGTGTATAACAGTGGGCATCTTCTGTGCCTATAAACGAGGCTACTTCACCAGCCAGAAGCAGACGGGAAACAAGTAAGCACAAGACTTTGACAGCGACGTCCGTCTGAGTCACACTCTGTCCCAGAGCAGTTTTGACTGAGCGTTTCATAGCTTTTTTTCCATTTCGTCTCCAAAGGAGCTCCCGAATGTTCCCTGCTCACCCTTAACATCACATGTACAGTAGATTATTCAGTTATATAAAAAACATTTAGGGTTACACTTTTATTTTAATTTATACACTGTCATTGCTAGGGTTTAATTATATGTCTAAGTACTGAGTAATATTGATTAACTACTGTACTTACTAAAGGATTAAGGTTTGGTTGAGGGTTTGTTGCTTGTAATTTTACTGTTATTACTATAGAAAGTACATGTGACAAAGTGTTACCAAATTTAGTTTTAATGCTAATATGATATATTAGTGACTGACTGCTTGATATGTTTTGTTTTTTTCCTTCAGTTACAAAGCTCCAGCAAAAGGAGATGGAGTGGACTATGTCAGAAAGGAGGACGAGGTAGGTGGAAATAAAGCGATTTTATTTTTTATCAAGGCTTTCGAGAGCTTAAGACATTTTGTGGAATCCTAACAGTTTAAGACATAGAATCGTCTAAACCTCCTTTACTCAATCTTCTCTCTTTCAGGGGGATTTCCGACACAAATCCTCATTTGTCATCTGAGGAGGAAGACGAGTGATGGAAGAGATTCAGAATTACATTTCAAGTTATTGGCACTATTGTACCTCGCAGACACAAATCCCCATTTGAGGACACAGATGTCGGAGCTGCCATGGCACGTGCCTTGCTATTCGGCACGTCCGCAATGACACAATTTGTATTTGCCAAAGGTGAAAAATAATCATGTCTGATCACTGTTTAAAGACACTAGATGTATCTTGTTTCTTTAATTCAACTTTTACAGACCCGGTTTACAGCTGACTAAAATTTTGCCTGTTGTAAAATTTTGGCAGAACACCACATACAGCAAGAAAACGTTTTCCTCGAACTCTTCTGTCTTTTACTCTTTTTTTTTTTTGTTAAAAAAAACATTTGTTTTGTACTAGCTAAATTTCTCAGACTATTTTTGATGGAATATATTTTAAAATGCCTATAGAATAAATTGTTTTACTTTTTTAAATATTTGTAAAATACTAACTTAGAAGTAGTTTTTTTTTGGACTATTTTGGTGGTGAGGGAAACCATTCCCACTCACTTCACATCCTTGGTTTTAGTCATTGGACATGCAGATAATGTACCAGACCGCTTGACGTGTGGATGTTTTGTTTTGTTTCAAATCCTTTCGGCGGCATATCCAGCGACACCGGCTTCGATCAAAGGTCTTATTACTATACTGCTGGGATCTCATGTTAATGGTGAAAGGACGTTCCATGTTCATGTTTGTAGATAGTCTTAGACAGTGAGTATCTTTGGATAAACACCAGCACAAAAAAAAGCTGGAGAATATTTTAAAAGACCAGTGCTGCGTATTCTTCATTTTAAGTGTCCTTCTATGCTAGCTGTTTATTTTGTATATAGTGAATACACAGTTTAGGCTTTATTTTTTTTTACAATTCTTTTTTTCCTTCTCTCTCCCACTCTCTCGATCTCTCTCTCTGTCTGTTCTTTTTCTTATTTGAGTGAGAAATGCTCTTCATGTTCGTTTTTAACATAACAGGGTTTGTATGTTGACTAACTGGTTGTATATAGATCCACTGTGAGCTACACTGTGCATATGTTTTTTGGTTTAACCAAATGTTGAATGAGGCAAATATGACACTCTTTCCATGAAAAAAAAATTGGTTATGGTAGAGAGAGGATCTGCCTTAAAAAAAAAAAAAAAAAAAGCCTGGAGCCATGTAAATTGACCTTTTTTTCTGTAGCAATGATTACAGATACATTTGGACTATTCAGTATTCACACACATTTGTGATCTAAATTACGTTAAAGCGTACAATCATCTGAAACTGAATGCGGTTGCACTTTATTTTAAGGTGTCTTTGTTACACTAATTACACATTTAAGTACTGAGTTAATATTAAGTAACTACATGTACTTACTATAGGGTTATGATTATGGTTTAGTTTGGTTTAGGATTAGTTACATGTATTTATGCATAATCTATAGCTATTACTATAGTAAATACATATAACAAATGTAACAATGACACTGTAAAATAAAGTGTGATTTCAGTAAATGCTTTTTTTCATATTTTATAAGTTAAAAAAAAATGTATCTTGCCACATGCTCAGAAATCTTCAGCTATCTTCTGAAAAGAATCATAAATCATTCCTCTTAAGTGCCTTCCTGTGTAGACAGTGACAATAATGCAGTTTTCAATCACTAAATGCTGTAGCAGATAATTGGAATATGCAGAACATTTTTTTCTAATTTACTTCTAATTCACCACTCTTAAACCAGGTCAATATTTAGAAAAGAACAGGTGTTTGAGAGGAATGATAATGTTCTGCGGCTCTGCGCTCGCCCACTGTTTCGGTCACATATCTAATATTATAAAAACAATTGTAAATAGATCTTTTGTTGTGAATTGATTTTGGGGAATTTTTATTTTTTGTCATTGACGTAGATATTCTATTATGTATTAGTGCCTAAATGTAGATTGAAATAATGTTTCAGGTGGACAGTGCACTAGTGTTATTTCAGCAGATGGAATCTGGAGTTTTATAGTTTCACTAGACACATACAATATATAATTGATTTCATATAGAAAGTTAGAAAGCGAGGTACATTTCGAGTCACGGCCCAATTCAGTCATATATCCCTACTTATGGAGGACTGTGAGGGGGACAGAAAATAAGGTATTTTGTGGGTTGGGGGAAAAAGCAGGGAGAGCTGTACCAAATACTGACTGCCAAAAGAGCATTTTCTCCAATTCCAGTATTATTCTGCTCTCAGATCTCTCTCTCTTTTTTGTAACTCTTGAGTAAAATTTTTGGAGGCTGAGTTCAGATGTTCTTTTAGTTTCTGTGGAGTTTGTGGTTGTTTTGGAGACAGCTGGAATTTTAAATGAAACATATTTCATTCACTGAATTCATGTAATGTCCCATTGGTTTGGGACGGGTACAAATCCTGTGTGAATTCTTGAACAGTATGTTTGTGATTAATAAAACTCACTTCTTAAATCCAGTATGTTGTCTTCATTTTAAAATGAATCATTTAATAAAATAGATAGTGGTGGTTGTAGGGGTAACAGACAGAGCGTGCATCATGTGGAGTGGCAGGTTAAATTTGACATATAAATAGTTTTGTTGTTGTTGTTGTTGCTGTTGTTGAGTTTCATTGTTGAATATAAATTGAAAACAAAAAAGGATCACACTCCCATGAGATGAAGGCTCCAGAGATCAGCAGGCTAATAAAAGCCCCCGCTTTTTTTCATCTTATGGGAGCTGCCATATCCAGCCGAGATCACATGAACAGCAGAATGTCTCACATTTTCTACATAATTACGCTGTTTTTCATCTTATGTTCACAAATAAATTCATCGTCAATGTAAGTGACTGCTATACCAATCAATGAACATGAAACTAATTAATTAAATAATTTAGCTATTTATTTGAGCTACCAATATTGGTAATAATATGATAATTGGTTTCAAATCAAAAGTAGCCTACAATGATTTTGCCAGTCCACAAATGGCCTCCATTTAGAATCTTTATAAGGTTGACTTGCTCCCCTAAAGGGATAGTTCACCCGAAACTGAAAATGACTCCATGATTTACTCACCCTCAAGCCATCCTAGGTGTTAATGACATTCTTCTTTCAAAAGAATTCAATCAGAGATATATTAAAATATTTCCTGGCTAATCCAAACATTACAATGGAAGCCCAAAAAAGTGCATCCATCCATTATAAAAGTAATCCACACGGCTCCAGAGGGTAATAAGGCCTTCTGAAGAAAATCGATGTGCCATTTTTACCATTATTGGATAATGGTAAAATTATATTTTACCATTAGATTAGGATTAGCCAGGACATTTAAAAAATAAAATTAAACTCAGATTGTATTCACCTGAAAGAAGATACATATACACATATAATTGCTTGAGGGTGAGTAAATCAAGGGGTCATTTTCATTTTTGGGAAAACTATCCCTTTAAACATCGTACATAGGCTGTGTCGGACACAATCCACTTGTTACACCCAACAGCCGTCTCAAATCGGATTTGGAGGTAACCTCATTAACAAACCAGCAGCTCTGCTGAAGAGCCATGACTGAGGGCTTCACCTCTGATCCACCGACCTCTCTGGATTAGTCTAGTGGTTTATACAGTGAACAGATCTCTGGAGCTATATGATGTGCTACTGAAAGTTTGGTAAACAGCGCTCTCTTCTGGTGCAAAAAGGAGCATTTTAGTTTCGTGTTTGCTGTATGACAGTGTACACTACAGTATATGTTTTATAGCTGCTTCAGATTATTCACAAATCCTTTGATCCATGGTGCATTATGAAGTTACGTGTGTGTAAATGCAAGTAGGTTGCATTGGCCTTGATGAGATTTGCTGATAGCTATATTTAGGATTGGTCTTTATATAAAGAGAGAGAGAGAGAGAGAGAGAGAGAGAGAGAGAGAGAGAGAGAGAGAGAGAGAGAGAGATGTATGTGAACCCCTTGCAAAATCTGAAAATGTGACTCATTTTAACAAAATAAGAGGGTACAAAATGCATGTTGTTTTTTATTTAGTAAGATAAGATATGTTACATATATATATATATATATATATATATATATATATATATATATATATATATATATATATATATATATATATATAGTCCACAAGACAAAAATAAATTGCTGAATTTATTCAAATGTTCAAGTTTATGATCCATTGATTTTTAAAACGGTGTGTTGTTACCTGGATGATCCAGTTTTTTTTTTTTTTTTTTTTTTTTTTTTAATTATGGTTGTTCACATAGACTGGTTGTTCATGAGTCCCTTGTTTGTCCTGAACAGTTAAACAATGTTCTTATTTTTCTTTTATTTTTTAAATCCTCCAGGTCTCTGGTCTATGTATTAGCCTATCTATGATCTTAAAATCTATTATCTATCTCTTATTTTAAAATGATTAACATTTTCACAGATTCTACAAGCGGTTCACATACTTTTTCTTGATGTGTATGTAGCCTAAAGTCCATCATTGTAGTATCAGCCCTGCTGATGGCAGTATAACACAAATGATCAATAAAGAGGAAGGAAAAAACAAAACAGCTGTGTTGCCAGGTATCGCTAAAATAAACACCAGAGACATTCCACACGTTCCACAATCAAGATTGTGCGTGTAGCACATTTTATCCAGTATGTTTTTTGTCATCTTTTTAAATCGCTTGCAATGTATATTAATCCAATTAAGCCTCATTTATTAAGTATTTTTTAATTTGGTAGGCTATATTATTATATTTTTCTTTTCACCTTATGCTGCTTGGATTTACTGTTGTGTTTTTAACAACGATAATGATGTTTGTTATTTTAAGTGGTTTAATAAAGACTTCTTTAAAAAGTTCACAAATAATCGAAAGATGTGGACCTGGCAACACTGGAAGAACCCCCTCACTCAGGCAGGCGCCGGCTTTTCTCGCGTGATTACACGTTCTGACGTCATGCTTCTTTGCGTTAGTCGAGAGAACTGCAGAGCGATTTCACCTATATTTCTCTACAAAGCGTATTCATTCATATAGTATTTTATCGCTTATGCGTTCCTGATTAAACACATATATTATGTCTGTAATAGGACTTTGCACCGGATATTTTGGGTAAGATTTCAAATGCATTCAGTTACCTTAATTATATTCTGCAAGATGCAGTCGTGTGGCTGTATCTCAAAACCCAGTGAGCTGACTACCAAGACAGCATTTTGGGGCATCATAAGCGCCCATTCTAGCAAAGTTGTCATGGTAGGCAGCTCCCTAGGTCATTTCATGCCTGCAAATGTCTTGCATTACAATAATGCCCAATAGAGAAAATCGCAGTATTATTGCACACTTAACCATTACTTATTCCCTGGATAGCGGGCAGGGCCAAAGTGAACTGTCTTTTTATGTTAAATGATCTTAATAAGTCCATGTGGAACATGTTATTTATTTTATTAAAAATAAATAAAAAGAAGAAGAAGACAAAAAAGCAAAGCTGTTAATAGCACTGCTTACAGTTTATAGACTATTACAATTTTGGGGGGAAATACAGTTTTTAATGAAATATATTAATGTTATATGCAAAAAATGTATCATCTAAAATTAGAAACTGAAATGAGCTGAATTAGCCTATACTATTAAAACTTAAATAATTAAAATATACAAAAATATATATTTTTAGAAAAAATATTTATATATAGAAAAATAAAAGCTAATTAAAAGTATGAATGAAAACTGTAATAATGACAAATTGATAACTTTGTTAAAAATGCTCAGCAGGTAAAAGAGAGTATCACAGAGCCTGTAGAATTTCTTAAAATAAGATATAGGAATGGGTCGAAGTGATCATAATATGAAGAAGAAATTACACAGACTTGGTTCTAGGATAATTAAAAAAATGTAAATACTATAACTGCAATTTATATTTGTCCAGTTTTAATCTGCAGTTATTTTATTAGTTGGTTAATCGATATTGAAGTGTTTCTTTAAACATATACAACTTCAGTTTGAATGTTGGGTTGAATTGTTAGGGTCAATTCCCCTAGTCCTTCATCATAGAGCCAAACAGAGATTTTTTTTTAATAGGTAAATATTAAATAATAGCAAATACAAACCTACTGACTCACAAAATAAATAATCCATTCTTAGAATATGCTTATTTTTGTCTATTTTTTTAATGTAATACCTGTGTTGTATGAGCAGGATGGGTTGTGCAGACCTTATGTTATAGCTTGCTCTGTGTGGACATCACCGCCACCGTGGAAGAAAACAGCAGCTCATGGCACCAGGCCTACACAAACTCGGGCCCCAGCCCCCTTCCAGCACCACCCGAACACTTGTGCAAGGCCTGCGGAGGCCATGACGCCGCAAGAACGGTAAATCAGGTTAGGTCTACTCAAATCTCTCAAATTCTGCTGTTAAAACCATTTGAATCCATTGTTCTCACCGATAATATGTGAGAACAATGGATTGAAATCAGCAAAAATGCTTAAATCGAATTAGATATAGCATATTGTGCAATTTATGCTTTTCTTAGCATGTCTGCGTGGACTGCAAAAACAACTTTTGCAGCCGCTGCTCGGTGCAGATGGACCTCCGGCCGCGGATGTGCCACACCTGTCAGCGGCTCCACTGCACCTTCTTTGAGCGGGCGGAGTTGATGAGGCTGAAGGTGAAGGATCTCCGTGACTATCTCCACCTGCATCAAACCTCTACGCAGATGTGCCGAGAGAAGGAGGAGCTGGTGGAGCTGGTGCTGGCTCAACAGACTCCCAGATGCAGCGGCAGCGCCGAATCCCATTCACAGCCGCCTGTGCCTCCTCTGCCTTCCCGTCCACTTGCAGAGTCTGAACCCCTCACGGAGGAGGAAGACGAGGAGGAGGAAGAGGAGGAGGAGGATGAAGAGGGGGAGGAGGAGGAGGAGGAAGAAGAAGAAGGAGATGGAGAAGAGGGCGAGGAAGACGATGAAGAGGATGAGGAAGAGGTATATGAAACAACTATTTCCGTTATGTCATCATGTATTTCTGAATGTATTAGCGTCTCGTCACGATGTAATCATGTTTTATCTTTGGGATTGACAACTTCATTTACTTACAGGTGTGAGTTTCGAAAATGTCTCATTCAAACAGAAACTTACAGTAACGTCTCTGATACTGTGCATTGTGAAAGTGCTACAAAAGTCAAGCCTGTACTCTCTTACCAGTGACCAAAGTAATATCATATATGCTCAAAGTTTACTTAGCCCTTGAAGAATCTGCAAAATGTTAATTGTTTTAACAAAATAAGAGGGATCATACAAAACGCATGTCATTTTTTATTTATTTAATACTGTACTGAATACGGTATTTTGCTTAAAAGATATTCACATATAGACCACAAGACAAAAAATATAGCTGAATTTATTAAAAAAAAAAAAAAAATGTGCACACCCATGATTCTCAATACTGTGTATTGTTGCCTGGATGATCCACGACTTTTTTTTGTCTCGTGATGGTAATTCTGACAGATGGAGAGTCTGTCCTGTTTGTCCTGACCCTAATGTTCTTCAGAAAAATCCTCCAGGTCCTGCAAAATCTTCAGTTTTCCAGCATTTTCATATCTGAACTCTTTCCAGCAGTGACTATGATTTTGAGATCCATCAAAAGGTTAAAACAATCACAGACGCTTCAGAAGGAAACATGATGCATTAAATATCGAATGTTTTAATTTAGTTCTGCCTTTTGGAAGCAACAAAAGATACTTACATGTTTCCCGGAAGACAAATAAAGTGCAATTTACCTTGATCTTCAAATTCACCCCCCAGCTCTTAATATATCGTGTTTCCTTCTGGAACATCGGTGAATGTTTGAACCTTTTTTAATAGTTGTGTTTGAGTCCCTCAGTTGTCCTCAATGTGAAAAGATGGATCTCAAAAGCATTCAGTCACTGCTGGGAAGAGTTAAAATATGCAGAAGATGCTGGATAAAAACTGAAGAATTTGCAGGACCTGAAGGATTTTTCTGAAGAACATTAGGCAGTTTAACTGCTCAAGGCAAACAAGGGACTCATGATCAACCATCACAAAAGTGCGTATGGTACACGGTTTTTCGTGTGCATATGATACGCACTTTATGGCGTATTATACATACAAACCCCCACCCCACCACCCTAAACCTACCCAAGAGCGTGTCATATGCACGCCATAAAGTGTGTATCATATGCACACGAAAAACCGCGTACCATACGCACGCCAAAACCAATTTTGGCGTATACATTCCACGAGATTGCAAACTCGTACTTTTTATACGCATGACCATGAGATCGTGTTGGAGCAAACAGTTGTGGATCATGTGTAAACTTTTTATAAAGTCAGCATTTTTTTTTTGTCTTGTGGACTATATGTGAACATCGTTTATGTAAAATATCTTATTCAGGACATTATTACATAAAAAAATAACCTGCATTTTGTATGATCCCTTTTATTTTGTTAAAATAATTAACATTTTGTAGATTCTGCAAGGTGTATGTAAACTTTTAAGCATGACTGTGTCTGGGTGGAGAGTGGAGCATTTGAGCCGTGTGAAAAACACGAATTTTACATGAGCAGAACAGTGACTAGATCTAAAACCATCAGATAACACACAGACACCGCTCATATCTTTGTCATGTTAAACTTACCGGAATTACTCATGAAAAAACCTGCAAGACACAGTAGACACGCGATTGTGCAGCACAGAGCTGATCTAGTGCACTGTATGACGTGATCGACATCTAGTTGTCCAGTTTGGCAAATGTGGTTGTGAGTTTGGTTATAGAATGTGGTTGTCACTTCCCCAAATAACAGAACTGTGTGCGAATGCAACTCAAATACAGGACTGACCACAGTCTTCTGTTGCTGTGTCAATGTGTTCTTAGTCCACAGACAGCGAGGAGACGCTGGTGCACAGCAGAAGAGCTTCCCTGTCTGACCTGAGCAGGGTGGAGGACATCGAAGGCCTCAGCGTGCGGCAGCTGAAAGAGATTCTGGCACGCAACTTTGTGAACTATCAGGGCTGCTGCGAGAAATGGGAACTCATGGAGAAGGTCACCCTCCTCTTTAATGATCAGAAAGATCTTCACAACCTGGGTACGTCTGTCTGCATGAAAGCACTGAGACTAAAATGGTATAGCATAATGCCAAAAGCTACTAATGCTTGGTAACCAAAGATTGCTGTTTTAAATCTTAAGAGTTTTGTTTTAATTAATATATATATATATATATATATATATATATATATATATATATATATATATATATATATATATATATATATATATATATATATATATATATATATATATTGGGGCTGTCAACGCATGAGATTAATTAAAAGTCGTTAACGCGTTAAAATAATTTAACGCAAATAAATTACAGAAGTAGCCTACGTGAAGCTGCGATATTAAAGTAATTTGCGTCACGCAGTCGATCATAGATGTCAGGAATTATCAATCACACTGAGAATCTGCCCCTGTAACCCTGATAGGAGGAAATTTCCATTCTATCTATGTAACCCGAGTTTAAGCACTACTACTATACACTATGATGAATTCTGTAAAGGTTCTTTAGTAATGTTTTTTTTTTTTTCATGGGTGCTTAGGTGCGTACAAATTTGAATTTATTATATTATAGAATTATATGGACTCCTTATATTTGGTTATTTGGTTTCCTTTTGGAGTCTCCAATGATCCTTGAAGCTTGCAGAGAATACAGTTTTGTGTAATGGTTACTTTAGTTATAGCAAATTATGACAAAATTTATGTGTTTAATAAGATAAATGGCGACTGCCTAATTTCATAATAAGCATGCGATTAATCGCGATTAATCACACATTATGGGTGCAATTAATCACGATAAAAATATCTATTGACAGCCCTAATATAAATATAAATAAAATTAATTTATATTATATATGGTATTATATATGGTATTATTATATTATATATGGTATTCAAAAATCCATTCAAATGTATTATTGGTTATTGTTTAGCATGTGAGTTGTTGTTGTTGTTTTTTACAATCAAGCAGAAATATACTGTTGTGAGTATTTCAATGGATAACTATGACTGGAATAAATGTATACTAAAGGCACATAAAAAACATCATATTTTATAATATACAATACCCTTCAGAAGTTTGGGGTCTGTAAGATTTTTTTGTTGATTTTTTTCAAAGATATTACTTTTATTCAGAAAGGATGTATTAAATTGATCAAAAGTGACATTTATAATGTTACAAAAGATTTCAAATAAATGTTGTTCTTATGAACTTTCTTTTCATTAAAGATCATGAAAATATCTATTATACTTTCCACAAAAATATTAACTGTTTTCAATATTGACATAGATAATAATAAGAAATGTTTCTTGAGATCAAATCAGCATATCAGAATGATTTCTGACGGCTCAT
The DNA here is from genome assembly GCF_024679245.1 of Pseudorasbora parva. Classification (NCBI taxonomy): domain Eukaryota; kingdom Metazoa; phylum Chordata; class Actinopteri; order Cypriniformes; family Gobionidae; genus Pseudorasbora; species Pseudorasbora parva. The sequence goes on from NC_090189.1 coordinate 22,672,096, forward strand.
GTGACACTAAAGACTAGAGTAATGATGCTGAAAATGCACAATAATAAAATACATCTTAAATTTAAAATTGAAAAGTCATTGATCAAATAAATGAACTTTGTGAGAATGAGATTGACCCCCAAAACTTTATTGATAGTGTAACTTAAACCATTGTAGTCTACTTATTGTTATTTATCAAATGCACTGAAATTGACATCCTTGCACCTTTTTTTTAACTTTCAGTGTCAAATACAAAAACAGAAGCAGGTATGTTTTATGGATAGCATGGCGATTATAGCCCTAAAATGCTATATCAAAAATACAATTCCTGAATTTGTGCGATAATACTATTTTTACACGTTGAATCTCTCACCGTTCTTCCAGCTGATCCTGCTGAGCCCAGCGGCCAGGAGGAGAACCTGTGTAAGATCTGCATGGACTCCCCCATTGACTGCGTGCTGCTGGAGTGCGGCCACATGGTCACGTGCAGCAAATGCGGGAAACGTATGAACGAGTGTCCCATCTGCCGACAGTACGTGGTTCGAGCCGTGCACGTCTTCAGATCGTGAAATTCGGGTGGAAAGAGACAGACTCCCCACTACATTAAGCAACGTTTTGTCGACGGTTTCTTTGGTAAAGTTCCATTTTGCTGCTTTGTTTATGTTTACATGATTAAATGCACTTATTTGTTTTTCCCCCATTGCAACAGTGCTATGTTGTGGCTTCGGAATTTTATACATTTGTTGACTTTGCACTTTTAATTTTGTAATTATTAGTCTTTTTTCTTTAAATCCATCCTTCAACATTTGCAGCACTTACAGTATGTAAATATTAAGCAAACTAAATTTGAAGGAAAAAGTTGATGAATGTTGATTAGAGGTTAAGACAATGATTATAACTTCACTGAAGAGCCTCAAGAAGTGTGTCTGCTACTAAAACACGATAAGATGGTTGACTTTAAATTTCATTTGGAGTACTGATTCTCATGTTGTTTCTGTGTTTAAGTCTGTACAATAGTTCACTATTACAGTTAAATCATAATGTGACCGCTTCAGGGGTCATTCCACTCTTGGTTAGATTTACACACGGTACAAGTACCGGTACTCGTTTCTAGTGAGTAGGTGCTATTTTCCAGGCTCTGTGCAACTCACAGACCGTCCGTCCCACTGTCTCATGCTTTGGTCTTGACTTCATATCGTGGGCAGAACCAGTTTTGTCCAAACTGCCGAGAGACCTTTACTGGCTTAAAATTTGCTTCTGTACATTCTTCTTCTTTTTTACTACACCGGTGGATAGTTCTCCACCATTACTAGTAATACTAACAAGTCAGTGTTGGTCACAAGGTGCTCATTTACTGTCTACATATTTTGTTGTATGATAAAGTGCGTTAACCTAATACAAAGTTTTCACAGAGTGAAAAACGTCAGACTTAACTGTACAGTTCTAAACTTGAATACTCACATTTCTGGAGGTACAATGTTTTGAATTAAAATTGCAAGTTTATGAATGTATCATAATTGTGGTTATGTAGGAATGTTTCCGTTTGAAATCTTTCTTGCCCATTGGCTGAGGAAACGGATGCATATCTTTGATTCTTTGCTGTTCTGAGCTGAATGTAGATGACAGATCCTTCTAAAGCATCTAACCCATCTCTTAAACACAGATGAGACATCTGGCTAAAAAAAAAGGCAATCTTTTTATTTATTTTTATTTTTAACTTATACTATATAAGACTTTTGACAGGATATGCAACCTGTACATAATCTATATTTTGATAGATTTGTGTTTTATGTATTTTCTAGTGTTGTCAACCCGATTAACTTAAATCTAACACAACATAATTTAAAAAGTTTAGAAACATTGCTATTTTTATGTTTTTGAAAGAAATGTTCTATGCTCATCAAGGGTACATTTATTTGATCAAATATTTAGAAATATTGCAATTTAAAAATAATGGTTTTCTATTTTAAAAATATTTATTTCTGTAATGCAAAACTGAACTTTCATCAGCCATTACTCCTGTCTTCAGTGTCACAGGATTCTTCAGGAGTCATTCTAATATGATGATTTATTATCAGTGTTGGAAACTGTTGTGCTGCTTAATATTTTTTGGAACCTGGTTTTTTTTTTCCCCCGGTGCTGAATAAAAGTATTCTTCTTTTTTTTTTTTTCAAAAAAAGAAAGAAAACTAATTACTGACCCCAAACTTGAATGGTAGTGTATTTTTTTTTTTTTTTACAAAAGATTCCAACATTGATAATTGAAGATTGAAGACTATTTTCCAACATTGATAATAAATCATCTGTGTCATAAATCAATCATTCTGAAGGCTCATGTGACACTGAAGACTGGAGTAATGATGCTGGAAATTCAGCTTTGCATCACATAAATAAATTATTTTAAAGTGTATTAAAATAGAAAACATTATTTACTGCTTTTTTATCAAATAAATACAGGCTTGATGAGCATAAGATACTTTTTTTTTTTTTTTTTAAACATTAAAAATAGTAATGTTTCCAAACACACACACACACACGCTTTTATGTTAGATGCAATTAATCGACAGCTCTAGTATTTTCATATTTAACAAACATGATCAAATCTAAAAGATCTCGAAAACCCACTGTCATTGTTTTTCTGTTTGGTGCAAATATCTAGTCAATCCAATCCACGCATGGCCTTACACTTCCATACCTTCCCCACAATATATTTAAAAAGCTGATGATGAACAGACACATAGAAAAAAATTCTGTGAGCGATGAGTGTTCATATCTGCTCTCGAGACAGATCAGTTCTGCTGTGCTTGAAGCTTTCGTTTTGTGCTTCAGCAGCTCTAGGTTTCACCAAAAGAAAGAAATAGGCAGTATGTAATTTACATGTTAAGTAAAAGCCTCTTGTCAAAATCCATGTAATTTATGTTATGTAATAGCAAAGGTGCCCGTGTCTGTATGTATGTGCCAAGTGGAGTTATATCCCTTGCAATATCAGTAGATTGTGATGCGGTCTTAAAATTTAAGATTAAATATTTACATGAATATGAAAATAAATATGATTTAAAGCTCAATTAAAACTTAAAAGTGTGAAGTATAAAAAAATGTGAACTATAGCATCATTTGGAAGCAAAAGTGAATGCAGCGCTGAGAAATTGTGTGCAAAGTGAAATAACACGGTTAGGTCAAGTAAAGCATTGGATGTATATCTAGACAAGTATTTATGAAAATAAAAAAGCATATGAGAAAAAAAATGCTCTGCATGTATGAGCAAAGAAAAATACATGAAATACTATTGAAAGGTGCTTAGAAATGCTTGAATGAAGTTTTCCAGGTTGAGCGGAGACACTGGATTCTTTATTAACTTTTGTGTATTATTTTGTCAATTGTTTGCTTTTGTTTGTTTTAAGATTATTTGAGACTGTGACTTTCTTTTTATCTATATGAACTATAATCCAAATCAACTGATAACTCGAATCCTGTTCCGGATGTGGTAAACATTTATCATATAACTAGCATGTCAGATTGCCAATATTGTCTTTAATATGCAGTGAGCCTGATGTGCTAAATGCTGTATTCCTGTAAAACACTACATTGGAAGCTGATAAGGTTTATAATTATTGACAAATTTATATATTTTTAAATTTTGTTACTACATACTGTATGGTTGTTCTTGTGCAAATATTTGTTTTGGTTTTTTTGTATCAATAAACAAATGTACAACAGCTGAACATTTGTCATGTGGGATTTATTTTAGTAACTAAAGCCAATTATATTCATAAGGTTTTGATTCATAAGGCCAATTACAAAAATGTTTCTAATACGTTTTCTTGCATGCTTAAAACACCTTTTACAGTTTGTATCTTTTACAGCAGGGGGAGACAAAGACCACTTATACGATAAAAATAAATGAAATAATTAAGAAAACAGCATTTCATCTCGACATGGATAAGTGATAACACTTGCAAGTTGCTCTATTAAATTTGCAGTCTCTAATGTCAGTTAAAATAATCTTCTAAACTCGTAATTAACCAGTTTTGCGTGGCTGTTTGGCGCACGTGCCACTGTTTCTAGTTACCATAGAAACTAAATTGAGGAGTTTGCTGCAGTGATTTACTATTTTTACTGGCGGAAATTTATATGAATACGGATGAACAAACTTGCTGATGATATCGTCAAGAAAGCGTGAGAAACCTAAGGTAGGTCGCTCAAACGTTTAAGTATTGCTTTGGTAACATTTTATGAATGCTAACGCTACCTAGTTTTAACGTTTAACTTAGAGGCTGCTGAGAACGTGTTTGATCAACCCGATTATCTTTACATTTCAGCATCTTAGTAACTAACTTTAGTTGTATTATTTCTTCTCTTTGTGATGTTCAGTCGGAGTCAGCCGTCTATAAATGACTAAAAGTTCCTTATAAGTCTTGTGTAAAGTGTAGACATCTCTAGGGGGAGACTTGGCTCATCAACCGGTTGGTTTCATGAGCTGGCCTGGTAAAATAGAGAACTTAAATCAAAACCGATTAACGTTAACATGTTTATGACTTTGTAGATACGCAAGATGCTGCATTCACCATCTATGGAGAAACCTGTAAGTTAAGTATGACGATCACATTAAAACATCTGCAATTGATAAATCCCGAAGGTTTTCAGTTTGAAATCAATGTGATCTATATGTGAATTAAATTAAGTGAATGGTGCTATATGAGCCATACTGTGCAATATATTAGGTTTCTGATAATTTTAACTGTAATGCAACAAACGTTAATTATTCATATGAGTGAGTTAAGTTTACAAACAAAAGTTTAAAATCGTATAATAGCCACATTAAACTTTTAAATACTAAAATTATGCCATATGTAGCCTACCACAGTTTGTGCTCTGAAAATTACCTTTTCATTTTAAATCTTAGCCACAGACTCAGTAGAGCTCACTTATTTAACTGTGATATTTTTGTTTTTGTTTTGTGATGCAAATAATAATGATGATAAGATAAGATAAGATAAAGGAAACAAATAAAAGCAGTTGTGCCATATACACAAACTATGGATACTGTACCATGCATTTATACATTACTTATGTATAGCTATAGTATATAATACACAATAAATACATTTACACAGGAATTACAATTGGCAAATGAATGCTTAATATTAATAAATGAATATTAAAATATGAAAAGACAAATTCAAAAATTAATAAATATAAGATGATTAAATAAAGTAAATATAAATTATGCCATTATATACTGTTTGCACAAAAAATAAAAAATCTCAATACTGCTAATTTATTTTACTGCAAAATATTTATTGTTTAGATGACATGCATGATTGAGCTTCCCAATATTAGCAAAAATTATTGGGATTATTATTTATTGACAATTTAAAACCATGTTATTTACCTCTCATTTGCAGTTCTTACAGCAGGGGGACACATGGACATTTATTTAATAATAAAAACATAATAAGGTGTGTGTGTGTGTGTGTGTGTGTGTGTGTGTGTGTGTGTGTGTGTGTGTGTGTGTGTGTGTGTGTGTGTGTGTGTGTGTGTGTGTGTGTGTGTGTGTGTGTGTGTGTGTGTGTGTGTGCGCGAAATAGCTAATTGTTGTGGGCTTGATTTTTAGTTTTAGTTTTTTAAAGTGTAGAGGCAGAAGCAGGAAGCATGAGGCAGGCAGGAAGGATGTGGTCTAATGGCGCTGTACACAATGAAGACAGACTGCGTAAACTTCGTACAAAATTTCAGATTTTACACAATTTTTCATATTGTGGTGTTGTGCTGGTTTAAACTACAGGGTGTGATATCCAGGCGTAAGTATATACTGTGCTACCTTCAAGTTTTAATTGGACTTAAAACGAGTAATTTAGTTGATAATAGCTACAATATGCCATTTCGCTGTCCCAGACCAGACTTAACAATGCATATAAGCTGGAGACAGTAAAGCAGCAACGTAAGCTCAAGCGTCGCCATAACGACCGCGAGGCAGCTGCTGCGAACGCATGCGCATTTCTTCTCCTCCCCATCCGCGTCCACCTCGTATCCTGTTTCAGGTCTAGCGAACTAACACAAGGCTGAATCCAGCTTCTTATTCGCAGCTTCTTATTGACGCTATCCGGTCCACCTTAAAAGACGCGACGCTTCCGCGTCTTTGGTTTCTTATTCACGCTCATTTTAGGGACCGTGCGGTTTTTCTCTTTTTCACGTTTTTTAAGGGATTGTGTTGCTTTTGTGTCCATTTTCAGAATAAAAGAATAATTGTTAGCGAAGATTGACTGTAAACATATACATTGCACATACAATATAATTACAATAGCCTATGCTCTTGCTATCAGCTCAATTTAGGGACCATGCATTTGTTTTTTCTCTTATTCACTTTTAGGGGCCTTGATACTATAGTGTCTATTTTCAGAAAATAATAATAAACCATTTTAAAAGGTAATTACTGAAATATCAGTGAAAATGACTGTAAAAATATAAATGTTCATACAATATAATTACATTTCAATTATTGCACTCGAATGCTTTAAATACATTAATAAATCAATAAAAGGTAAGGTAACTAGAGATTAATGCCAGCTCCAGCTTGGATCAAGCCTCCGAAGACTTCAGATGAGCCAACACCAGATGACACCTACCCCTGCAAGCTCTCCAGAACATCGAATATGGATGAAATACAAAATGTATAATCATGTTATCATTGCTTTAAAATGCGAACTAAATTTTCTTAAATGGATATATGGTATTTGTCAATACTGTAATTTGTAATCTTACAACTGTACTTTCTGATTTATTGATTAATTAAATTGACTTGAAAGAGCCATTACATTATGGTTACTTATTTTGATGTTATGAACACAATCTGACAATGCAGTTAGAAGAGCCATCACATTGTGGACTCATTTGGGGACGTAAACAATTTCACTGGTGCTTTATACCCATCGTGATTGAATATCTTCATAAAAATGCTAATATTTTTTCTTGTAACGTTATGAATTTATGAACCAACGAATTTGACGAACAACAGTACAGTTAGAAGAGCCTTTGAATTAATGGCACCCGTGGCCCATTTGGATGCGCTATATCTCGGCTGCCTTTATGGGTGCGTTCAAATTTGCACTGGGGCATTATACCCAGTGTGCTTGACTGTCACCATGCAAAATTCCAGACATTTTTACTGTAGCATTTAAAAGTCATGGATCCATTAATTTGACATATATGACAATACAGTTAGAATAGCTATTGCATTGTTGGCCCAATTGGAGGCGCTATATCTCGGCTGCCTTTATGGGTGCGTTCAAATTTGCACTGGGACATTATACCCAGTGTGCCTTACTGTCACAATGCAAAATTCCAGACATTTTTACTGTAGCATTTTAAAGTTATGGATCCATTAATTTGACATTATGACAATACAGTTAGAATAGCTATTGCATTGTTGGCCCATTTGGAGGCGCTATATCTCGGCTGCCTTTATGGGTGCGTTCAAAGTTGCACTGGAACCTTATACCCAGTGTCCCTGACTGTCACCATGCAGAATTACAGACATTTTTACAGTAGCATTTTGAAGTTATGGATCCATTAATTTGACATATATGACAATAGAGTAAGAATAGCTATTGCATTGTTGGCCTATTGGAGGCGCTATATCTCGGCTGCCTTTATGGGTGCGTTCAAATTTGCACTGGGGCATTATACCCAGTGTGCCTGACTGTCACCATGCAGAATTTCAGACATTTTTACTGTAGCATTTGGAAGTTATGGACCCATTAATTTGACATATTTGACAATACAGTTAGAATAGCTATTGCATTGTTGGCCCATTGGAGGCGCTATATCTCGGATGCCTTTATGGGTGCGTTCAAAGTAGAACTGGGGCATTATACCCAGTGTGCCTGACTGTCACCATGCAGAATTCCAGACATTTTTACTGTAGCATTTTGAAGTTATGGATCCATTAATTTGACATGTATGACAATACAGTTAGAATAGCTATTGCATTGTTGGCCCACTTGGAGGCGCTATATCTCGGCTGCCTTTATGGGTGCGTTCAAAGTTGCACTGGGGCATTATACCCAGTGTGCCTGACTGTCACCATGCAGAATTACAGACATTTTTACTGTAGCATTTGGAAGTTATGGACCCATTAATTTGACATAAATGACAATACAGTTAGAATAGCTATTGCATTGTTGGCCCATTTGGAGGCGCTATATCTCGGCTGCCTTTATGGGTGCGTTCAAATTTGCACTGGGGCATTATACCCAGTGTGCTTGACTGTCACCATGCAAAATTCCAGACATTTTTACTGTAGCATTTAAAAGTCATGGATCCATTAATTTGACATATATGACAATACAGTTAGAATAGCTATTGCATTGTTGGCCCAATTGGAGGCGCTATATCTCGGCTGCCTTTATGGGTGCGTTCAAATTTGCACTGGAACATTATACCCAGTGTGCCTTACTGTCACAATGCAAAATTCCAGACATTTTTACTGTAGCATTTTAAAGTTATGGATCCATTAATTTGACATATATGACAATACAGTTAGAATAGCTATTGCATTGTTGGCCCATTTGGAGGCGCTATATCTCGGCTGCCTTTATGGGTGCGTTCAAATTTGCACTGGGGCATTATACCCAGTGTGCTTGACTGCCACCATGCAGAATTTCAGACATTTTTACTGTAGCATTTGGAAGTTATGGATCCATTAATTTGGCATATGAAAATACAGTTAGAAGAGCTATTGCATTGTTGGCCCATTGGAGGCGCTATATCTCGGATGCCTTTATGGGTGCGTACAAAGTAGAACTGGGGCATTATACCCAGTGTGCCTGACTGTCACCATGCAGAATTACAGACATTTTTACTGTAGCATTTTGAAGTTATGGATCCATTAATTTGACATATATGACAATAGAGTAAGAATAGCTATTGTATTGTTGGCCTATTGGAGGCGCTATATCTCGGCTGCCTTTATGGGTGCGTTCAAATTTGCACTGGGGCATTATACCCAGTGTGCTTGACTGCCACCATGCAGAATTTCAGACATTTTTACTGTAGCATTTTGAAGTTATGGATCCATTAATTTGACATGTATGACAATACAGTTAGAATAGCTATTGCATTGTTGGCCCACTTGGAGGCGCTATATCTCGGATGCCTTTATGGGTGCGTTCAAAGTAGAACTGGGGCATTATACCCAGTGTGCCTGACTGTCACCATGCAGAATTACAGACATTTTTACTGTAGCATTTGGAAGTTATGGACCCATTAATTTGACATAAATGACAATACAGTTAGAATAGCTATTGCATTGTTGGCCCATTTGGAGGCGCTATATCTCGGCTGCCTTTATGGGTGCGTTCAAATTTGCACTGGGGCATTATACCCAGTGTGCTTGACTGTCACCATGCAAAATTCCAGACATTTTTACTGTAGCATTTAAAAGTCATGGATCCATTAATTTGACATATATGACAATACAGTTAGAATAGCTATTGCATTGTTGGCCCAATTGGAGGCGCTATATCTCGGCTGCCTTTATGGGTGCGTTCAAATTTGCACTGGGACATTATACCCAGTGTGCCTTACTGTCACAATGCAAAATTCCAGACATTTTTACTGTAGCATTTTAAAGTTATGGATCCATTAATTTGACATATATGACAATACAGTTAGAATAGCTATTGCATTGTTGGCCCATTTGGAGGCGCTATATCTCGGCTGCCTTTATGGGTGCGTTCAAAGTTGCACTGGAACCTTATACCCAGTGTCCCTGACTGTCACCATGCAGAATTACAGACATTTTTACAGTAGCATTTTGAAGTTATGGATCCATTAATTTGACATATATGACAATACAGTTAGAATAGCTATTGCATTGTTGGCCCACTTGGAGGCGCTATATCTCGGCTGCCTTTATGGGTGCGTTCAAAGTTGCACTGGGGCATTATACCCAGTGTGCCTGACTGTCACCATGCAGAATTACAGACATTTTTACTGTAGCATTTGGAAGTTATGGACCCATTAATTTGACATAAATGACAATACAGTTAGAATAGCTATTGCATTGTTGGCCCATTTGGAGGCGCTATATCTCGGCTGCCTTTATGGGTGCGTTCAAATTTGCACTGGGGCATTATACCCAGTGTGCTTGACTGTCACCATGCAAAATTCCAGACATTTTTACTGTAGCATTTAAAAGTCATGGATCCATTAATTTGACATATATGACAATACAGTTAGAATAGCTATTGCATTGTTGGCCCAATTGGAGGCGCTATATCTCGGCTGCCTTTATGGGTGCGTTCAAATTTGCACTGGAACATTATACCCAGTGTGCCTTACTGTCACAATGCAAAATTCCAGACATTTTTACTGTAGCATTTTAAAGTTATGGATCCATTAATTTGACATATATGACAATACAGTTAGAATAGCTATTGCATTGTTGGCCCATTTGGAGGCGCTATATCTCGGCTGCCTTTATGGGTGCGTTCAAATTTGCACTGGGGCATTATACCCAGTGTGCTTGACTGCCACCATGCAGAATTTCAGACATTTTTACTGTAGCATTTGGAAGTTATGGATCCATTAATTTGGCATATGAAAATACAGTTAGAAGAGCTATTGCATTGTTGGCCCATTGGAGGCGCTATATCTCGGATGCCTTTATGGGTGCGTACAAAGTAGAACTGGGGCATTATACCCAGTGTGCCTGACTGTCACCATGCAGAATTACAGACATTTTTACTGTAGCATTTTGAAGTTATGGATCCATTAATTTGACATATATGACAATAGAGTAAGAATAGCTATTGTATTGTTGGCCTATTGGAGGCGCTATATCTCGGCTGCCTTTATGGGTGCGTTCAAATTTGCACTGGGGCATTATACCCAGTGTGCTTGACTGCCACCATGCAGAATTTCAGACATTTTTACTGTAGCATTTGGAAGTTATGGATCCATTAATTTGGCATATGAAAATACAGTTAGAAGAGCTATTGCATTGTTGGCCCATTGGAGGCGCTATATCTCGGATGCCTTTATGGGTGCGTTCAAAGTAGAACTGGGGCATTATACCCAGTGTGCCTGACTGTCACCATGCAGAATTTCAGACATTTTTACTGTAGCATTTTGAAGTTATGGATCCATTAATTTGACATATATGACAATAGAGTAAGAATAGCTATTGTATTGTTGGCCTATTGGAGGCGCTATATCTCGGCTGCCTTTATGGGTGCGTTCAAAGTTGCACTGGGGCATTATACCCAGTGTGCTTGACTGCCACCATGCAGAATTTCAGACATTTTTACTGTAGCATTTGGAAGTTATGGATCCATTAATTTGGCATATGAAAATACAGTTAGAAGAGCTATTGCATTGTTGGCCCATTGGAGGCGCTATATCTCGGATGCCTTTATGGGTGCGTTCAAAGTAGAACTGGGGCATTATACCCAGTGTGCCTGACTGTCACCATGCAGAATTCCAGACATTTTTACTGTAGCATTTTGAAGTTATGGATCCATTAATTTGACATGTATGACAATACAGTTAGAATAGCTATTGCATTGTTGGCCCACTTGGAGGCGCTATATCTCGGCTGCCTTTATGGGTGCGTTCAAAGTAGAACTGGGGCATTATACCCAGTGTGCCTGACTGTCACCATGCAGAATTACAGACATTTTTACTGTAGCATTTGGAAGTTATGGACCCATTAATTTGACATAAATGACAATACAGTTAGAATAGCTATTGCATTGTTGGCCCATTTGGAGGCGCTATATCTCGGCTGCCTTTATGGGTGCGTTCAAATTTGCACTGGGGCATTATACCCAGTGTGCTTGACTGTCACCATGCAAAATTCCAGACATTTTTACTGTAGCATTTAAAAGTCATGGATCCATTAATTTGACATATATGACAATACAGTTAGAATAGCTATTGCATTGTTGGCCCAATTGGAGGCGCTATATCTCGGCTGCCTTTATGGGTGCGTTCAAATTTGCACTGGGACATTATACCCAGTGTGCCTTACTGTCACAATGCAAAATTCCAGACATTTTTACTGTAGCATTTTAAAGTTATGGATCCATTAATTTGACATATATGACAATACAGTTAGAATAGCTATTGCATTGTTGGCCCATTTGGAGGCGCTATATCTCGGCTGCCTTTATGGGTGCGTTCAAAGTTGCACTGGAACCTTATACCCAGTGTCCCTGACTGTCACCATGCAGAATTACAGACATTTTTACAGTAGCATTTTGAAGTTATGGATCCATTAATTTGACATATATGACAATAGAGTAAGAATAGCTATTGCATTGTTGGCCCATTTGGAGGCGCTATATCTCGGCTGCCTTTATGGGTGCGTTCAAACTAGAACTGTAACCTTATTCCCAGTGCACCTGACTGTCACTATGCAGCATTATAAGGAATTTTACTGTAGCTTTATTGAGTTATGATCGCCTGATTCTGAGAGATATGACATACCAGTTACACGAGAAATTGATTGGCCCAATTGGAGGCGCTATATCTCTGCTGCCTTCAAAGGTGACATTAAACTGTAACCTTATTCCCAGTGCACCTGACTGTCACTATATGCAACATTATGAAAACAATTCACTGTAGGATTACTGAGTAATGATCCCCTGATTCTGAGATATGACATACTGTTACATGAGGAATTGTACTATTGGCCGAATTTGGGGTCGCTATATCTCCGCTGCCTTTGAGGTTGCTTTCAAATTGTAACTGGAACCTTATTCCCAGTGCATCTGACTGTCACCATGCCAAAATATAGAACTTTTTATTCCAGCATTATGAAGTTATGGACCCACACATTTTAAGTATACCAAAATATAACTTTTAAGGCTTTTATGTCATTGTCTATTTGTGCAAAGAAAAAAAACGCACCCATAAAGGCAGCCGAGATATAGCGCCTCCAATAGGCCAACAATGCAATAGCTATTCTTACTCTATTGTCATATATGTCAAATTAATGGATCCATAACTTCAAAATGCTACTGTAAAAATGTCTGTAATTCTGCATGGTGACAGTCAGGCACACTGGGTATAAGGTTCCAGTGCAACTTTGAACGCACCCATAAAGGCAGCCGAGATATAGCGCCTCCAAATGGGCCAACAATGCAATAGCTATTCTAACTGTATTGTCATATATGTCAAATTAATGGATCCATAACTTTAAAATGCTACAGTAAAAATGTCTGGAATTTTGCATTGTGACAGTAAGGCACACTGGGTATAATGTCCCAGTGCAAATTTGAACGCACCCATAAAGGCAGCCGAGATATAGCGCCTCCAATTGGGCCAACAATGCAATAGCTATTCTAACTGTATTGTCATATATGTCAAATTAATGGATCCATGACTTTTAAATGCTACAGTAAAAATGTCTGGAATTTTGCATGGTGACAGTCAAGCACACTGGGTATAATGCCCCAGTGCAAATTTGAACGCACCCATAAAGGCAGCCGAGATATAGCGCCTCCAAATGGGCCAACAATGCAATAGCTATTCTAACTGTATTGTCATTTATGTCAAATTAATGGGTCCATAACTTCCAAATGCTACAGTAAAAATGTCTGTAATTCTGCATGGTGACAGTCAGGCACACTGGGTATAATGCCCCAGTTCTACTTTGAACGCACCCATAAAGGCAGCCGAGATATAGCGCCTCCAAGTGGGCCAACAATGCAATAGCTATTCTAACTGTATTGTCATACATGTCAAATTAATGGATCCATAACTTCAAAATGCTACAGTAAAAATGTCTGGAATTCTGCATGGTGACAGTCAGGCACACTGGGTATAATGCCCCAGTTCTACTTTGAACGCACCCATAAAGGCATCCGAGATATAGCGCCTCCAATGGGCCAACAATGCAATAGCTCTTCTAACTGTATTTTCATATGCCAAATTAATGGATCCATAACTTCCAAATGCTACAGTAAAAATGTCTGAAATTCTGCATGGTGGCAGTCAAGCACACTGGGTATAATGCCCCAGTGCAACTTTGAACGCACCCATAAAGGCAGCCGAGATATAGCGCCTCCAATAGGCCAACAATACAATAGCTATTCTTACTCTATTGTCATATATGTCAAATTAATGGATCCATAACTTCAAAATGCTACAGTAAAAATGTCTGAAATTCTGCATGGTGACAGTCAGGCACACTGGGTATAATGCCCCAGTTCTACTTTGAACGCACCCATAAAGGCATCCGAGATATAGCGCCTCCAATGGGCCAACAATGCAATAGCTCTTCTAACTGTATTTTCATATGCCAAATTAATGGATCCATAACTTCCAAATGCTACAGTAAAAATGTCTGAAATTCTGCATGGTGGCAGTCAAGCACACTGGGTATAATGCCCCAGTGCAAATTTGAACGCACCCATAAAGGCAGCCGAGATATAGCGCCTCCAAATGGGCCAACAATGCAATAGCTATTCTTACTCTATTGTCATATATGTCAAATTAATGGATCCATAACTTCAAAATGCTACTGTAAAAATGTCTGTAATTCTGCATGGTGACAGTCAGGGACACTGGGTATAAGGTTCCAGTGCAACTTTGAACGCACCCATAAAGGCAGCCGAGATATAGCGCCTCCAAATGGGCCAACAATGCAATAGCTATTCTAACTGTATTGTCATAATGTCAAATTAATGGATCCATAACTTTAAAATGCTACAGTAAAAATGTCTGGAATTTTGCATTGTGACAGTAAGGCACACTGGGTATAATGTCCCAGTGCAAATTTGAACGCACCCATAAAGGCAGCCGAGATATAGCGCCTCCAATTGGGCCAACAATGCAATAGCTATTCTAACTGTATTGTCATATATGTCAAATTAATGGATCCATGACTTTTAAATGCTACAGTAAAAATGTCTGGAATTTTGCATGGTGACAGTCAAGCACACTGGGTATAATGCCCCAGTGCAAATTTGAACGCACCCATAAAGGCAGCCGAGATATAGCGCATCCAAATGGGCCACGGGTGCCATTAATTCAAAGGCTCTTCTAACTGTACTGTTGTTCGTCAAATTCGTTGGTTCATAAATTCATAACGTTACAAGAAAAAATATTAGCATTTTTATGAAGATATTCAATCACGATGGGTATAAAGCACCAGTGAAATTGTTTACGTCCCCAAATGAGTCCACAATGTGATGGCTCTTCTAACTGCATTGTCAGATTGTGTTCATAACATCAAAATAAGTAACCATAATGCAATGGCTCTTTCAAGTCAATTTAATTAATCAATAAATCAGAAAGTACAGTTGTAAGATTACAAATTACAGTATTGACAAATACCATATATCCATTTAAGAAAATTTAGTTCGCATTTTAAAGCAATGATAACATGATTATACATTTTGTATTTCATCCATATTCGATGTTCTGGAGAGCTTGCAGGGGTAGGTGTCATCTGGTGTTGGCTCATCTGAAGTCTTCGGAGGCTTGATCCAAGCTGGAGCTGGCATTAATCTCTAGTTACCTTACCTTTTATTGATTTATTAATGTATTTAAAGCATTCGAGTGCAATAATTGAAATGTAATTATATTGTATGAACATTTATATTTTTACAGTCATTTTCACTGATATTTCAGTAATTACCTTTTAAAATGGTTTATTATTATTTTCTGAAAATAGACACTATAGTATCAAGGCCCCTAAAAGTGAATAAGAGAAAAAACAAATGCATGGTCCCTAAATTGAGCTGATAGCAAGAGCATAGGCTATTGTAATTATATTGTATGTGCAATGTATATGTTTACAGTCAATCTTCGCTAACAATTATTCTTTTATTCTGAAAATGGACACAAAAGCAACACAATCCCTTAAAAAACGTGAAAAAGAGAAAAACCGCACGGTCCCTAAAATGAGCGTGAATAAGAAACCAAAGACGCGGAAGCGTCGCGTCTTTTAAGGTGGACCGGATAGCGTCAATAAGAAGCTGCGAATAAGAAGCTGGATTCAGCCTCGTCGAACTAACGGGGTGGCACATATGGCCATTGCCTTGGTTGAGGTGTTTTCTGTAGTTTCCTTTGTTTACCCCATTTCCTCCGATATGCGGCCAACACGCTCTCGCTGACTAAGGACGTTAACATTTCCCACTCGCGCTTTCTCACCTTGATGAGAAGTCAGAAGAATGATCGCATCCCTGTCTAAAGGAAATCTGCTTGACGTGCTGCAGGAGGGTCCTAATGAGGTACTGAACTCAAAACCCCTCATGCCTGTTTACACGTGCATCCGTTTCATTTGCTCGTTTAGATTCTGATAAGTCGAGGCTCAATGAAAAGTTAAAACACAGACAGTAGCTGTCTCAACTTTATTAGGCGTTTTACGCACGAAACTCCGAAGAGTGTGACGGCATTGTTTACGCCTTGTGTGAGCTTTTACTGTAGAACAACAGATAGCAGCTTTTTGCGTTAGTATTTAATGCTTATAATACAAATATTGTGCTATATTTACACTGCGCTGAAGCTGCATATAGCCTGCAATGCATGTATAGCCTGTTTAAATCACCCAACATATATTATGTATAGATATTTATATATTATACATGCATGCATTTTCATGGGAATTACATTTGCAAAAAAATAAAGCTTTAAAATGTTTTACTTATGAAATTATGATATGAAACTTTAAATGATAAATAAAACAGTAATATATATATATATATATATATATATATATATATATATATATATATATATATATATATATATATATATATATATATATATATATATATATATAAACAGTTTACACAACAAAAGTGATAGTTTCAGTAAGTTTTGACAGTTACAGTCCATAAGACGTTTAAACTGAGAGCAGGACAGTCTTGACAGCTGTTAAACAATGGGAGACACAATCCCATTAATCTTTCATTTAAAGAGACTGTTCAATGCCACATTGTTGTAAATATATGTATATTATGTGATATCATTGATACATGCACTTACACATGCATTACAATAACACATTACAATAAGTAATGTTAAAAATAATGTTTTACATATGAAATAAATATTGAAAAATTAAATGAATGAAAATAAAAAGTTAACAGCTAGCTAAGTTATGCCATATAGATCACAGTTTGTACAATAAAAGTGCTAATTTAAGTAGTTTCGCAGTAACAGTCCATAAGACTTTCAGAGTGAAGGATAATCTTGACATCTGTTTAACAGTGGGACACACAATCCTATTAATATTGCATTTACTGTAGAGACACAGAGATATAAATATAATTTTTTTGCACTTGAATTACAATTGCATGAATAATGCTTGCATGAAAATAATGTTTTAAATATCAACAATTATGAACATTGAAACAGGAAAGGATGAATTATGCCATAAATGCCAGAGTTTCCACAATAAAAGTGATAATTACGGTAGTTTTAGCATTAAAATGTCAGTAAAAGTCTATAAGTGGCTGTCAAAAATGGGATGTGAAGTCTTACTAATGCAATAGTTTATTTTTTTAATTTTTTTTTTATGTGCTTCTAACATTGGCAGTATTTTTGGGCAGCATGCTACTTTGTGTCTGTCATTATGCAGACATGTAATCTGTCATTATGCAGACATGTAGTCACCTGTCTGCTTTCCTTTCTCTGATATATTTTACACATGACAGTCTAGACAGCTGGATTAGTTTAGATTTTTATTAGAAAAAAATTATTATACTCTTTTAATTGATGCATTTCTTAATTCTATGAGCAGAAACTAACTCTGAATACGGTAAGTGTTAAAGTCCTTTTAACCCTGTGGCGATATCATCATGCTCGTATAAATGGTGTTAAGTGTGGGAGGTGGTGTTAGGCATATTATGCCATTTCTGTAATTATGTGTGCACTATCATCAGATATTCACTACTGATGTTACCTAAGACTGAGTGCTTCTACATCTGCCTGCCCTGCGGCTGTAGCCATTAAACCATCAAGCACTTTTCACATTGATTTTTTGTTATGAATCCCAGCTGTCTCAATCCCTGCAGATTTTTCAGTTCCACCTAGACTCGAGGAAAAGGTGAGAATACAGCGTAGCAGCAAGTTCTATTGATGGAGATATATCCATCTGTAGTGTGGCTGTGGGAGCAGACAGCTCATTTGTACAGCTGGCTGCACAGGACTCTTGCTACCTTCCAGTTTTACAGCAGAGTCAGCATATTACACTGCATCTGTGCTGAATGCTGTCTGTGTTAGCTGTTCTTCCTGAGATGCCTGTCACTCTGAGCCAATGTTAGATTGAAGTGAGACAGAAATGCTACAGACAGAGCTTGCATTGTGTTATTTAGCCCACCATGTGGCAAATCAATAAACGCTACTGTGCACAATTGGTGCATGAAAGGTCCTCGTGAAAAACATGCAACGCTCATTTGTCCATTATTTCTTGACTGTGCACGACACGTGTCGGGACACAACACAGATCAACTTAGCATATGATTGTGAACTACTAGATGTTAGTTGGGAGGTTGAGGCCTAGGGAAGGTTTCCCCACAGCTTTCCAGAATGACCGTAGACTGTGTTTTGTCAGGGAGTGACTATTCGTGCTTGTTCGATTTCGGTCATAAACACATTTATGAAATACAATATAAAAGTTTGGGGTCGATAAGGTTTTTTTAAAAAATGTTTTTGAAAGAAGTCTCTTATTCTAAACAATTTATTTGATCAATAAAACAGTAACACAGAATACAGTGTATTACAGTTTAAAGCAACTATTTTCTATTCAATTTTTTTAATAAACCATCTCCGGTGTAATGTCTCCGATTATTAGAATATTCATATTTAATAATTGTTTACTCGATACATCATCCTAAATAAACCTGGCGCGATGACTCTGTTCCTTCAAATATTTATATTTTTTGTAATCGACACTTCATCCTCAATAAACCCGTCTCTTGCATGATATTTTTCGAATATTCCGATCTAATATGATTTCTGACTTGTAAGATTGCCAAAATAATAATCATACACTGTTTGTTTATTGGCCAGAGGAGAACTGGTATCCTGACTGAGCCTGTTTTCTCCCAAGGTTTATTTTTCTCCATTATGCCCCTGATGGAGTTTCGCTTCAATGCCACTGTCGCCTTTGGACTCTTGGGGTTGCTCAGTTGGGGACACTAAAATTTAGATCTAAGTTTTCAACTTAATATCCAAATAAAATCACTAATTACTAAATGAACTGTATCAACTATTTCACTGATCTGCCCATATTGTCGCTATATGATAAACTGAAATAAGCTGAAACAATCGTCATTGTAAAAGTGCTATATAAATAAAGTTGATTTGACTATTTAAAATGTAATTTATTACTGTAATGGCAAAGCTGAATTTTCAACATCATTACTCCAGTCTTAAGTGTCACATGATCCTTCCGAAATCATTATAAGACCGCATTTATACTGTAGGTCTTGATGCCCAATTCCGATTTGTTGACTACGGTATATCTGTAATTATATGACTTCCAGCTTCTTTTAAAAGTCATCCATGTCTGATGTATACAAAGCAATGCCTGTTTGCAATAACATAATTCTCTATAGGGCACAGCTGATTGCTTCCTGTAGTATCAGTAGCCAGCCAATGACCTTACATTGACATTACATTTAATCATTTAGCAGACGCTTTTATCCAAAGCGACTTACAAAAAAGGGGAGAGCAATAGAAGCAACGAAACAAACAAGGCCAACAACCTGTAAGAGCTGTAAGAAGTCTCAGTTAATTAGCACAGTACACAAGTTTTTTTTTTTATAGCCATCTACAATAGCCATCTACAATAGCCACCTACAACAAAAACTCACGTACGCAAAATACAGAACACTGGATTTTGATAGCCATGATAACAACCCATTAGGACTAAGGCTGTTGTCTATAATGCAGATTCAGTGGCCCAATGGGGCCTTACATGCTCAATCTTCAAATACTTGGTACATTTGCTGTAGCAGTACAGCATGCTTTTAGATCCCCCCCCCCCCCACACACACACACACACACACCTGTATAGATCTACAACAGGCAATTCATGTATTTAATGTTGTACCGCATGTCTTACTTGCTCAGAGCAGCGTGTTGTGGAGTTTTTGGCAGTAGCAAATACAGATACAGTCCCGTACTTGCTCTGCAGCAGCGTAGCAGATCCATTTCACAAAGACCAAATATATCAATGCTGGCATACCCATTACCATGTCAAACACTCCATGAGTTGTCATGACAGAACTGCATTTATACTATATACCTGGTGAAACAATGCAAGGTAGACATATTTGTTGACCAAAGTAGACATGCACATAGCTGATTCATATCAGATAAATTTTCACATATGAATGAGGCCTGAAACCGTTCTGAGACTGTCTGAATCCATGTACTCTTTTCCTGCTTACATGTTTGCAGGTTACATCCGATCTGTGCCACATGGGAGGAACAAAAATTAAAATAATAAGAAATATGTAAAGTAAATGCAGCCTGGTTTGGTACTCAAGAACATTTATTATTATTATCAATGAGTGATAAAAACAGCAATATTATTTGTGGAAACTTTTATTGGTTCTCTGATTAATAAAAAGTTAAAAAGAACATGATTAATTTGAAATAGAAATAACATTATAAATTCTTTCTAAACACTTTTGTTTTTATTGATTTAATGCAACCTTGCTAAAAACAATTCAAATAAAAAATTGCTTATCGATTTTTGTATTAATTTACTTCAAATTCTTTTTAAAAAACAAAAAAGGGACATTTTGAAGAATAAGACATCTTTCAACAGAGGTTTTCAAGTTCAACTCACTGCCTTCTGTCCCATTGGATAACAGCTCAGTTGTGGGGAATATTATCAGTCAATAAATGTTGGTCTGTTTCTCCTACAAAGCCATTGTATGGCTTTAGAAGGCTTGATACGAGTCATATGGACAACTTTCATGATACCTTTATGGGTCTTTTGTGTCATTTTGGGGACTTGAAAGCTTCAGTCTCCATTCACGGTAATTACATGGGCAAGAGTGACCAGCAAAACCTTCAGAGTTTCTTGTTTTGTGGAAGAAATAAATTCATGAACGTTAGAAAAAAAATTATAATGGTTAATGGCACTTTTTTTTTTTTTAGAGCGAACTATTCCTTAGTTATTGATGGGCTTATTTAGCTCACATAAGAAAATGCTTTTTCCACCTGCTGTATTTTTCCTGCAAGCTCCCCACATTCTTCTGCATTGTAAAAAAAAAAGTGCAGCACATTTGCCAAAGGGTAGAACTGCGGCAAACTTCACTGCAGTCTTTATGTGTTCCTACATGTATATGCTGAAGAGGAAGCATGAGCGTGGGGAGTTAAGCTGTCCTTTTGTGACCAGGCAGAGAAACTGCAAGTCAGACTAATCCATGCCGTTGAACCTGGCTGATGCTGACCGGCCAGGGTGAATGGGGAGGGACCTGGCCTGTCACAGTAGGTGCTTCTTGAGCACTGAGGCATACATTTCTTTTGACAGCGGGTATCCTAGTTGGTATCAACACGGGCACATCCTGTGCAGCTTCTCCACCAGGACCATCAGCACTAATAATAATCTTTCTGGGGAGCCATGCAGTTTAACAGCACATAGAGTCATTAATAGAACAATATTACATCAACGTTCTGGACACATTGCAAAAAGCAAATGCTAAGAATATAAAGAAAATAATGGATTATTATTTTAATTACTTGCCCAATCTGCCCTTGAGCTATAGACTATAACCAAGTTTACAAGTTTGCATTCACCTGTATAAACATTTTTGTCTTTCTAGCAGCAACTGGCTGCCTATGTGTCTTGGGTTAATGCACAGCTGAGGAAGAAGCCTGGACTGAAACCTGTGAGTGATCTACGACAGGATCTCAGAGATGGTGTGGTCCTAGCACACCTCATTGAGATAGTGGGTAAGTCTATACATGCTATACCACAATTATTGCAGGGCTCTAATACAATGCAGATCTTTGTATTGAGATGTGTTTTATGTATTTGGCAAGCTGGTGAGCTGCTAGATGGCATTCATTATGTGCCACGGGACGATCAGGAGAAGAAGCAGAACGTTGAGAAGGTTCTGCAGTTTGTGTCGTCCAAACGGATCAGAATGCCACAGACGTCTGCCAGGGGTGAGTTACAAAGCCGGCTCTTAATCACGCTTAAGCTGATAGACCTACTTATTTCTTTCTCTCTGTCCTCAAAGACATTGTGGAGGGGAACCTCAAATCTGCCATGAGGCTCATCCTCGCTTTGGCTGCACATTTTAAACCCTCTTCGTCAGCCAGTCACAGAGCTGGAGCTAGTGCAGGCAGGAGTTCCACTGGCTCCTCGGCCAATCACAGACCTCATTCCACTATGGCCATGGCCCAGAATGCAGCAGCAGCGCTGGCAGCAGCCAGACAGGATGCCGCACGCCCTGGCCGTTCCGTCTTCCATCTAAGACAAGAATGGAGGTACATTTAGCTTAATTTTGCCCTCTCTCTCCTTCTCCTCATTTAATAAAGTTTTGTAAACTTTTATTTCTTTGAAGTAGAGCTCCTGCCTTAGAGCAACTGTTCTTAAAAGTATTAAGCAGAAGCTTGGTCATGATTTCTTTCTTATTTTAAGAAGATTCATTATCTTTGCTTAAAAGTATAAATAATTATCCAAAATTAAATTCTGTCATCATTTACCCTTATATTGTCAGCTTTATGCGAGGCTAAAATTGAAGTCATTATGCACTGAAAATCTTCACATCCACCCTAGCTCTTCTTAAAGGGGTACTTCAGCGCTGGGAAGATGAATCTGTATTTAAACTGGGTCATTAATGTAGTAGAAATGTGAAATTATTTTTGAATTTGGTGCCTTCTAGACTGAGAAAAGACATAAAATGTATTTTTGTCTCATGGGGATGAAAGACTACAATTCCCAGAATGCTTCGCTGCCCTGTGAGGCCATTCCCAAAGCCAGCTACTTGATTACTGTGACTGAGTTGGAAAGACACTACAATTAAATACTGAACGTGTCTGTTCAATTTATTGAGTGAGTCACCGCGCGAGTATCACAGCACTGAGCACTAACTGCAGGAGTCAGATAAATGAGCTGAGCTCTCGTAATAAGAGCTGAGGTAATCGTGACTACACTCGCGGCATACATTCACAACGTGAGTTCAGTCTGGCGCGTTTCAGTTCATGCCTTTGCAAGCTTAACTTTCATAGAAATTAATTTAAGAAGTTAAAAGACTTACATTGCTCGCCATAGCTCCGTTTAAATGAGTGCCTGCAGCCTTGAGCTGAGCTGTGAGTGGGATCTCCCATCTCCCATCCCCCATGCGCGGGTTCAAAACATGCAGAAATGGCTCCCTCTGCTGGGTGTAGTCTTTAACCTTTGGCTAAACATTCCTCCTATGATGCAAATATTGTCAATTTGCATCATAGGAGGAATTTTTCCAGAAATAAAATGCATAAATCTCTTGTCTCATGGGGATATGAGGAGGGAAAGCACAATCATTTGAATATACTCCAGGGTTTCTACTGATACAAAGCCATATGCTAATCGCTAAAGTAACCCTTTAATGCTTATTTGATATAAGTAAAAATGTCCAATTCATGAATAAATCATCCTATAGCCAGAGCTTTTCAGTGATTCAGTTCACAAAACCGGTGAAATGTTATCTGTGAAAAATTCTTTAATGGTACTTTCGCAGCCTTTTTGAAGCTTGAAAGTTTTAGTCCCTATTCATTGTAAATGCATGGAAAAGACCAATCAGGGCAATAGGAAGTTAAAAATGTCTCCTAAACACTTTTCACGATTCGTTAATATCAGCAAGTATGATAGTAAAATTCGAGAGAGTTCCACATGTCAATGCCAGTCACAGAAGTAGGCGTTTACATTGAAGTCTCACAACAGACATGTTCGTTCAAGCGTTCAAATAAGAGAAAAATCGCCTTTTATTTCTAAAATATGACCATATTTGATGTAAAAATCATACTATAATATAATTATAAGTGCACACCAGCAAACATTATTAAAGGGGTCATGACATAAATAAAATGTTCCTTGATCTTTTGGCATATATGAGGTCTTTATATCATTAATACATCCTGAAAGTTCCATTACTTTAAACGTCCTCATCATCAATAAAAAAAGCATTTATATAATCAAGAAAAGAAGAAAAAGAATAATCTGAGATAGCATGTCACGTCACAGGGGCACAATCATTTGCATACATAATCATTGTATGAAATAATCATAATCATTTTGTCAAATACTTTTATGATACTTTCACAGCCTTTTTGAATCTTGAAAATGCATGGACAAGACCAATCAGGGCACTTTTTTAAAAAAATGTCTCCCTTTGCATTTATAAGAAAAAATTAAGTCATATGAATGATAGTCATATGAGAGATAAAAAATAATTTCAGGCTACACTGTTTCTTGAACAGATGCC
This sequence comes from Pseudorasbora parva, assembly GCF_024679245.1. NCBI lineage: Eukaryota > Metazoa > Chordata > Actinopteri > Cypriniformes > Gobionidae > Pseudorasbora > Pseudorasbora parva. The sequence continues at coordinate 22,696,514 of NC_090189.1, forward strand.
CTCTTGCTGCTGTCTGTGGGTATTGCAGCCCAGTTCAGAGGAAGCATATGGATAATCAGATTTACTTAAACACATTTCATCCTCAACTTATGCTTTGCTGTCAACTCTGGCATCAAGCTCTAATATGCTTTGTTGGAGCTTTAAAAAGAATAATTTACATAAGCCTGAAACAAGACAGAATTGTTAAAAATAATTGAGAGAGTGATGCCAATCAGTTTAGCTTACAAATGAAAAGATCATCCATCCTTGAAACCGCTTTTTACACATTCTAATTTTTCTGCAATTTTTTGGTTTGTTGTTGTTGCTCTTATTAGTCGTGGCTGCAGTGGTGAGGAGGACAGTGAGAACCCCTGCTGGAGTGTCCGAGCATTGGTCCAGCAGTATGAGGGACAGAAGGGAACATTTGAAGAGGAGACAGGAGCAAGATCCACTGGGTAAATTCTGAATATTGATGGGTAAATAAAATGCAGCTAGTCTGTATATTACTTTATACTAGTGCTCGATTGAATTTTTTTTTTTGTGATTAATCGCAATTAAAACTTTTTTTTTTAAAGTTTTTAATATATTTTATAATGTACTAATTTCACATTTAATCTCCAAATTAATGTAGAAAAAAACATAAAAACAGCATATTTTAAATATTTGTTGTAATGCCATCGTTTTATGAACGAAGGCCAGTATCACTAATACTAATATAGCTTCTGATGTCTCAATTCAAATTATTTGCCCTCCCAATTTTAAACATTAATGATAGCCATTCAACATTACATTGTAATTGAAAGCTATACTTTTTTAAAAATTGTTAAATAAATTTAATTAAATAAAATACATTTAAAAATAAATTAAAAATAGTAAATGCTAAATAAATATAGATTAATCCCTATTAAAGCTACAAAAGTTATTTATTCAAGTGCAGTGAGTAATTTTCTCTCTTTTTCTCTTTTCTCTGTTTCCATTTTTATAGACATTTACGTTCTCTTTTGGTCTTTTCGCACTTAAATGGTTTAAAAGCATTTGCATGAATAAGAGCGTGATCCAGCTAAACCAAAGGGTGACAAAATGGATGCTGTGTTAATTGCGTTAAATATTTTTAACGTGTTAAACTGGAAACATTAATTGCTTGCGTTAGCGTGTTAACATTGACAGCCCTACTTTACACTGAATTAACTAATAGTTTGAACAAACATATAGAAGGGAACTCCACTTTTAGTTTCTTTCAAACATTGTTGGAACCAAGGTTCTTTGGTGAAGGTTAATAAAGGTGTACATTAATAAGCTGTGAGTAACATTAATATAGTTGAAAGTACTAAAAAAAATAAGGTAATTACAAATGAGATATTCAATGTTGATATTTAAAGGGGTACTTCAGCGCTGGGAAGATGAATCTGTATTTAAACTGGGTCATCAGTGCAGTAGAAATGTGAAATTATTTTTGAATTTGGTGCCTTCTAGACTGAGAAAAGACAGAAAATGTATTTTTGTCCCATGGGGATGAAAGACTACAATTCCCAGAATGCTTCGCTGCCCTGTGAGGCCATTCCCAACACCACCAACTTCATTACTGTGACTGAGTTAGAGAAGACTCTAAAATTAAAAACTGAACGTGTGTGTTCAATATAATGAGTGAGTCACCGCACGAGTCTCACAGCACTGAGCACTAACTGCAGGAGTGATTAGAGCTGAGGTAATTGCGACTACACTCGCGGCATACATTCACAACGCGAGTTTAGTCTGGCGCGTTTCAGTTCATGCCTTTGGAAGCTTAACTTTCATAGAAATTAATTTGAGAAGTTAAAAGACTTACATTGCTCTCCATAGCTCCGTTTAAATGAGTGCCTGCAGCTGAGCTGAGCTGTGAGTGTGATCTCCATCCCTCATGTGTGAGGTGAAAACATGCGGAAATGGCTCCCTCTGCTGGCTGTAGTCTTTAGCCTTATTCCAAACATTCCTCCTATGATGCAAATATCGTCAATTTGCATCATAGGAGGAATTTTTCCAGAAATAAAATGCATAAATCTCTTGTCTTAGGGGGATATGAGGGGGGAAAGCACAATCATTCGGATATACTCCAGGGTTTCTACTGATACAAAGCCATATGCTAATCGCTGAAGTAACCCTTTAAGATTGATTAAAAACATTTAATCAAAATCAACATTTGAACAAAAAAATGCAGATAAATAGCCAATAAGGTGCTGATTTAGATATAAGCTTGTAAATTGAGAATACATTCAGCTGAGAATCATTTGCTTCAGTTTTGCAAAAGACCTCTTGGAACCAATCAGTGTCATCAGTTTTCACCAGATCTCTTAGTTACAAAATGCACAAAAACATGTTATCACAACCCCTCCTCTTTATTCTCTCTGCTTTTATGAGAGAAGAACACATAGATAGGCTGGAGGAGGTTGTCACGAGGATTTTCTCACTGCTTGTTTTATAAAGCCTGAAATGTTGCTGCCTGTTGGCTTTTTCTAAGGCATCATTATGATCTGCCACTGAAAACCATAAAATGTGTGACTGTCCTTTTATGTGAGACTTTTGGCTGGAGGAGATGATTCAGTACCTGATTATCCAAAAGAACACCAAAAGAAAATCATTTGTACGCTTAGTCATTATGCTTTTGCAGATTTCTTTAAAGGGGTCATGAATTGAAGAACAAATTTAATTTGATATAGACCCGACGGTGTTGCCAAAACATGTAACTGTGTTAATTCTAATACCTGTGATCAGTGATTTCTGATATGTAATGATTCATTTACAGTCAGATGTTCTTTGTCTAAGCGTCAGTAAATCAAGCCAGTGACTTAATGTTCAACTTTACATTGTTTCTCTTAATAGGATGAAAATAATCTGTTATTTAAATTGTGATTAAGTTATATACAGAAAGCGATCCCTTTATAATCGCTGTAGCTGTCAATCACACAGTGAGAGTTTATCAGTGACGGAATAGAGTGGTGCAGGTGTGATGTCACTTTGTAGGCAAACCACGAGTTATCATAATACTGGTTCCCTCAAGAAAAACCCAATAGAATTTAGAATCGGGAGTAGATCCAAACAAAATGTTAAAATCACGCTTAGGTAATGTCGACAACTTTATAGTAAAACATATTAAAAGTTTGAGAGAGTTGCATATGTAATATTTATATCATATGCAAAGGTGTTAGCCAATCACAGAAGTGGTCGTTTACACTGAAGTCCCACAGCGGACAACGCCCCTTCAAACAGTGTTCAAATCAGAGGATTAAAATCGGGGTACAGAATATTTTATTTCTAATTTATTTCTAATTATGTGAATTATGTGAATTTTTGATGTAAAAATCATACTATATGAGTGCACCTCAGGAATTAAAATAATAATAATAAAAATAAAACAAGCAGTTCATGACCCCTTTAAATGTATTTACATAAGATGAATGTTATGTAAGAAACTATTCTAGGACATTGTCAGGTCAGTGACTTGCTGAAGTTAAGAGGCACTTGATCAGTCAAATCTTGAATAATCTGACTAGTTCACTGCCGTGCAAGCTAGTAGATAGCTATTAACAGTTGTTATAACTCAAATGCTTTTATAAACTTCGTAATTGACCCTTATTTATAATATATGAGAGAGAGAGAGAGAGAGAGAGAGAGAGAGAGAGAGAGAGAGAGAGAGAGAGAGAGAGTTGAATAAAGCCAACATTATTGTGCATGATAAGAGGCATCCCTTACATTATGCTTTTGAACTACTGCCATCTGGACGACATTATTTTGTTCCCAGATGCATGAAAACAGATCCAAACTATCTTTTATTCCCAAAGCAATCAGAAACAAGACAAAGCAAATGTACTTTCCCAACGGGGATAAATAAACTGACAATTTGTAAGGATGATAATTAAAAATCTAACTACAGTTATTTACATCAGCTTATTACCACTTTCTTATATCACATTGGTATTTCTGATACTTCTGAAATCTTTTGGTACGCAACAGTATTTTCCCCATTATTGACAGCTTTTTGCATGCTTTGCGCATCTGTTGTTCGTCTTTATTGATTTCCGCAGAGATCATTTTAGATTTGTTCTGTCAGAGACATGGTGCAGACTCTTGACAATGAGGCATGTGAGTGACACTAGTTCAGGTTTGGATTTCACTATGTCCCTACGATATTCCGTTCACTTAACTCTTAATTAAATAGTACAGTGGAAATGTTGTGAGTGTGACAGATGGATATATCAGCTAGGCTGAAAAATTAGCCAAGATCTGGCCAACTGTGTCTGCTCTCTTTTGAATCAGTTACAAAATCCACCAGCAGCCCAGTCAATGAATAATACACTATAAGATTTCATATATTCAAGTAAAACATTGCATAAGAAATGTTTAAGTGCACATACTAATTGCTTTACTTAAATAGTATTAGATATTATGGGCAAAAAGTAATTCCCACCCTCTGGGAAAGAACTTAATGATGCTAAACACCACAGGAATAAATTACATATTTCACTGTAGTTTTGATCAAAAAATGCAGCTTTGGTGAGCTTAAAACTTCTTTTAAAAATTGTTACCAACCCTAAACTTTTGAAAAAATTTATGTATATAAAACCTAGTTAGTATGCTCTCCGTGAAAGACAAGTTACACCTGAATGTCTTGTTAAATCAGAAGTGAAAACTGTCCAGAGCAGATCTGTGCCCATCTACAAGCCAGACAGTCCCTGTACCAGCTCCCCTCCATCAAAATACCGATTCTAACAGATGGGGAGAGAGGCAGGGCAGAGAAAGAGAAGGCGAGATAGAGGGAGGGCTTGGGGGAGGGTAAACAGAGGAAGGCCGGGCTGAGTCTGACATCTTTGCACAGAAAAAGAGGAGCTAGTGAGGGAGAGAGTACGGGAACTAGACAGGGACATGCAGATCTCAGCGATGGAGAGCTTTACTGAGTGAAGCAGTCTCCAATGAACAGGTTGAACTGAGAAGAGGAATAATTAGCCCAACTCACAGCCAGACAGGGAAGAAGAGGAGGGGGCAGGATGTAGCTACCTTGGTGACAGAGCAGTGCCTCTCTCTCCTGTCACTGTAGACAGATTGAAAACAGGATTTCCATATGGACAACGTCGGCTGCATCTGAAGAGGCTTTGAACTCTTGGATGAGAACCGCTGTCAATTTCAAGCATGGTGATAAAGAGGAGCAAGTTAGCAAACGAGTGGTAACGCTGTAGATGCTGTGTGCTGAGCCAGGAGTCTAAAGAAGTTGTCTGTAAGAACGATGCTGATTCCTAGACTTTCTGATGTTCTGCTGATGAATAAACGTAGTGCAGAGGGCTAGAAACTCTAGTGCCAAAATGGGAGCCAAGCAAATCAAATGGTAAGAATCTTGTCAGTACATTTCTGGGATGTTTTAAATCGATAGTGTCACCCTAAATATGTAAATTCTGGCATCATTTACTCACCCCGTCGTTCCAAAACTGTATGACTTTTTCTTCTGTGGAACATGAAGAAATTTTAAGAATTGTCATGTTTTTTGTCAGTGTTCACCAAAACTTTCTTCTGCACAGCAGAAAGACTCATTCAGTTTTGGAACAACATTGTGGTAAGTACATGATGACAACATTGTTATTTGTGTGTGAACTATCCCTTTAAAAAACACGCTTGCAAGTGTTTTAGCAGTTCACTTTTTTTCCTATGTAATGTATTTTTTTTTTTATCCAAGTAAAGTTTGATTCACTTATACTTGCCAGTTAACTTTTTCTGATGCGTTCATATAACCTTTTGGTGCTTCTCAGTAAAAGGTTCACATTGACAGCGATTAGAGGCAAAAAAAAGCTACCAGAAGTCATTTATTTAAAGGAGAGTTGGCAGACTGAGGTGACGTAAGCTACACAAACTATTGGCAATGTTATAATGTTGAGAAGGGTTTATCTTTATGCGAATTCTTAGCAAACACATGATCCACAGATACAACAGTTGTGCAGGCTACAACAGTTGTGTTGTCTACTCGCAGCCATCAATACAGTGTCTTGCCGACCTTCAGCGTTTTGTGAATAATAGCTGTCACTGCTTTAGAGTGTCTGACCCAGTTTACCTTTCTAATAGCTCACAAGATTTTGAAACCATTCTCTATGTCATTGCCACCTGTAGAGTGCTTCAAGATCTAATTTTGTATCTTTGACATCTGTCATATGTATATAACACAATATGACCTGAATCTGACACTTGGAAGTGCCATGAATGCATGTGGATTTGACAGGAAATACTGGAAGAATATTCCTCTCTCGTTTTGTTCTAAAGCAGTTTGTTTTCCTTACAACAGTGCAAAGAATGCCGGATATGTCTGCTCAGACTCTTCTCTTCAAAACAGCCTCCCAGAAGTGAAATAATTCCTGAACCCTCACCCTGGCCGCAGAGAATTTCCGTTATGTTGACGTTGGCCTTTTTCTTTAAATAACGCAGGCTCTTGTGCCCAATTACTAACACTGGAGCGTAAATATACTTTAATGAGCTTCCAGTTCCTGCTAATGACTGGGTTTGTGATGAACTTCTGATGAGATCTCATGAGAATCATCTAATGACCTTTCCGGCTGACTAATCTCATGTGAGAATCTGAGAGCAGGACATGTTTGTTTGCATTGGAACTTGGTGGTCATTTTTTACGGTGGTCTGAGATCTAGTAATATTTATCAGTGTAGAAGATGTTGAAGGAGGAGGATCACAGCGAGCTCTGTTAAAAAGATTAACTTAGTTTCCTGCTGGGACTCTGAAGCAAGACTGAATCATCAGGGCAGGCTTTACCATAAATCAACAGTTCTGCATGTTCCCATTGCATTCAATCAGTGGTTATATAAAACCCAGTCAGTACATGCTGCGGTAGCTTATGAAAAATAGAGCGCTTTTTGCTTGTTTCTTTTTGTTTTGCATTTCAAATAGAATGGTGAGCACACCAAAGGATCTCAGCGCAAGCTTGTGTTTCATCCAGAGAACACAGCTCTAGCGGATCTTTATTTATAACTAGAAGATCGCATTGTGGGTTCGCTTTGATTCCTCTCCAGTGGAATCAGTCAGTCATTCCATAGCTTTCGTTTTCCATCCATCTTTACTATGAATAAAGGATGTTTCAGCAACGGCAATTGCTGATATTGTACACTTCAAGGCCATTTGAAGTGCTTATAATGAAATGCTTAGTTGTGCAATGCTGAATGTTATATTTCATGTCCTCTGGGCAGCCAGTGGAACTGTACACTGAATCTAAGAATTTTTTCACTAATAATCTTTGTCTTATTAGTGGTGCTTGCTAAGCATCATTTTTACTATTGCTAATACATTGGATCTAGCACCTAGCCTGAATAATAAACAATGTGTAAGCTTGTCTGCTCTCCTATGGCGTAATACTTAAAATACTTTTAAAAAAAAGACATTTGTTGTAAGCAACTGCATGTACGATATATCTACCATATTTGTAAAGTTATCTGCATTTCACTGGATGAAATATTTAATTCTCATGCTCATTACAAATTACATTTAGATTACCTTTGCCATCATCCAGTGATCACTTGAAGTAGACAACCACTCAGAAAACCCTAGCAACCACACGGCAACGCAATAAAACACACCTTAACATCCTTAACTGTGTCCTGGTAACCACTAGAATTGCGATTGCATTTTCTTCAGAAAATGTACAAATATGTATTTTTTAATAAACCCTTTACTCCATTATTTAACTTTGTTTTATGCTGGAGTAACTGTTTCAAATCAATGCGCACATTGTTTTTAGAGTTTTGTTTTGAGAACAGAGGTTCAAAGATCAGTACAAACCACATAATAAATATTTTTCCAGTTTAGTTTGGATCACATGGGTTTCAGTTAACTCTGTCTCCATGTATTAATTGTTTTTCTCAAGCAAACACAGCATAAAGGGGAGAATGAAATTGAACTGAACTGAATAAGTGAGTGTCTTTAGTGTGTGTGTGGGTCACAATCAGGAGGGGGTCTGGATTTGGGTTTGAAAGAGAGCATTCCCCTCCTTCTCCCTCCCCACAACGTGAGAAAAATAAAACAAAGAGAGTAATGTGGAGTGCGACGGGCTGTCTCTTTCAGGGTCTCTGCGGTCTGTAGCCTGGATCAGGACAATGAGAGCCAGCACAACATACACACTAAACAAAAAAAACAACAAGCGCTCTGTTTCTTTCGAGAAGAAGCATAGTTGCTTTGTTAAGACGACACAGCGGATCACTCTTGGTCCTTTGTCTGCATACATCACACATAAGTAAAATAATTTGCCGGACTCAAAAATGTTTGGAGATTTTCCTGTTTTTTGTTTTGCTGCACTAAATCCACACAATGAAGTTTGACTTGTGGATCCCCAGGCCTTAATCTGTCTGAAAATGAACATGAATTCTCTAAAGGTCACTCAGGCGGTATCCACTCGCTCTGTGCGTTTATGTGTGTGAAATGTCAGTTCTGTCAGTTCTCAGTCCGACTGAACTGAACCAATGAGGTGGATGGGATTTATTCCCCAATATGAGTCTAGTATTGACTATGGCAGCATCTTCACACTCTGTTTAATATGAAGGTCAGTTGTGTCAAAGGGTGCAGACTTACTTTGGAGGAGAATCGATGTGGGAGAATTCAGCTTGCCATGCATGAAGACAGCAGACAGAGAAAGAGTGAGGTTGTTGGCACTGCAGTCTTTTGTTGTCCCCTCATAGACAGGTCTGCCAGGGCTAAACTTGGATGACCCATCATGGGTTGAGACAGATCTACTCTATGTCCTCCGCTCCAGGGCCTGAAAGACATTGTGGTGTCAAGCCTTCACTCCTCCACTAGTCTAATTCATGTGGAAAACTGTAACAGACAGAAATTCCCCATCCCTCATTTTCCTACCATACACTCTTACAAATAAAGGTCCTGTTTAAACTGAAGAAGGTTTTACAGTCTGATGCCACACATTTGTATCTTCTTCTAGTTCTGTAAACTATCTATGTTTGGGTTAGGGCTACACGATTAATCGCAATTAACCCGAAAACGCGATTTGGCTTAGTGTGATTATGTGATATAAGATTGTAATTATTATTATTTTATTTTTTATGTGCAGCTTGTCAGTAAAGCACGGCTCTGTGATCAGTTGTAAATTCAGCTTGAGTCGTTATATAACGTGCATTTGAAAAAGCAACATGTCAAACATCTTTCCAAATATCTTGTCCAACAAGACATTTAATAATGTTTTACTCCAAACTGACTTCATAATGTCAGTTGAGCATCCGTCTGTGAGATGATGTGGCTTCTTAAACTGAAATCAGCATATTATTTCATAGTCTTCTATAAAGTATTGATTAGCATTGAAGTATAAATACTTAACATTTACATAATACATAAATGCTTATCATTAAAAATACCCAAGAATGCTTAAAGAACTCAGATAAACCATATATTGTCATAGTTGTGTGTTTATCTTATGTTTATCTTTATGTGTTTATCTTATTTCATGTTTTTATCAATCAAAGTGTTTCAATCTTCTGTTTATTTAGAGATAGTATGTACTTATTTATCTAGCGATAGTATGATGTCCATTATGATTTTTTGGAATAGCGTGCATTATCGTACTTCTGCTGGGCATATTTGGAGTTTCTGCGTGAGAGTGCCCTCTAGCTTTCAGATGAAGCAGCCTTTGCCAAACTGCGCACAGTTCAATTTCAATTAATCATGCTGAAGTTTGGCTTTATAGAACCTAATTTGGGTTTGTAGAAGCCAATACGCTTCTCAGAAAAATTATGGTGTGACATTTAAATGGTTAGTTTATTCAAAATCAAAAGTCATTCCAAACCCATCTTTAAAATCTTCAAAAAGTGCATAAAGATATTGTAAATATGAATAATGGAAGCTTAATCTAGTTGCTTGTTTGGTGTGGTGGAGGGTTTCTGAAAGCGCTTCAACTGCTACAGCAATGCTGATCAAGTATTGTCTGTCTTCTGAAGATTAAACCACTCAATTCATATGGATTTCTTTTACAATGTCTTTATGAGCTGATACAGTAGCACTGTATATCATAATTCAAAAAAAAAAAAAAAAAGGTTGCATCATTTTCATGCATGCCAGACATTGGCTCATAAGCCTGTGCCTTTGAAATGGATTAACGGTGCATTATTGATAGGGCATCAGATCAAACAAAAGCTCAGATCCTGACAGACTTGGCTGTTCATATTTGCAAGGGGTCTCCATGGCAACTGACTTAAAAAAGCACTTTCCTCCTTTGCTTCAGGACTGTTTATTTTTATCTAGCTTTGCCTTTCTGGGAAACCAGATGCAGCACCTGATAAACATAAATTACAAAAGCATATGTCTTTGTGATATTGTAACTCACTCTTGGAACACCTCCATGGTAATTCTGCAAATGAAATTAATGTAAAGGGATAGTTCAAATGAATCAACTTTTTGTCATTTACTCAGCAGCAATAAACATGCCGAAGAATATAGCAAGATATTGCGTTATTGCTGGTTGTGGAAGAACACAGTCACTGCATAAGCTTCCTTCAAATCCTAATATTAGGAATGTGTGGTTGAACTTTATTTTTAATGAAGTTCCAGCTCACGTGGGAAGACAGTGGTGTTTACTTCATTTCACTGCAGAATCGTTTGTAAACAAATCTCAGGTCGAGCTGAATTTATAGACATTTGATATTAAAACTCAATGCTATTTATGCTATAATGGATTCGAAAGGAGGAATGGTGCAACACACTTATGTGAGTAAAACGTGTTTTTATATGTAATAGTATCGCATTGTTATGGATTGTTTTGCTTATGTGAACGTGTCTAACAGAACATACCTTTAGCACACTGGGCTCACAAAGCCCAACATCCTGGGGCTATGTGTTTTCCAGATAGGCTACCAAAACGTAAGCCCATCGGCAGGCCGATGAATCTCATGATATTCCTTTCTTGCTCTGCGCTATTCTCTCTCTCTTGACTTGACATTTTGAAGGGTACGCGCATGGTTCTTGCTTATATCGAACGACCGTGCAGGCCATGTAATACAAAAATAATAGTCCAGTCAATCGCAGGTGGATGAGAAATAAATAATTGTGTTTGTCTGATAAAGCTCTGTGAGAGAAGAATCATTCCAGTTGCCCCTTTCAAAACAACCCTTCTCTCATGTGAACTGAACTGACAGTGGCATAGAGGAGCTGAAGCTCATTAAATATGCAAATCTTATTTAATCCTAGCCGTGGGCATTTACTTCCAAGTCTCCAGTGTGTCACGCCCATCAAAACCCAACGTTTTGGAGAGAACCTCAAAACCAGTGTAGAAAATAGCCTATTACTTATTAGTTATGATGTTTTTGAATGTAAAAACCACACAAACGTCATTAATTGGCCTCAGACAACAGCATAAAAAAATGTAAAAAGCCAGTTCATGACACATTTAACATCGTCATTTATTAATAATATATTTAAAATCTAAAGTAAGGTTGAACCCGAAACAAAATTATAAATGCAATTAATTTAATTAAATTAAATTATTATAAAACATTATAAAAACAAGAACAGGATAAAATATATATATATATATATATATATATATATATATATATATATATATATATATATATATTAAAAATGTAAGAAATTCAACAGTAATTTAAAGTAAAATTGGACTTGAGCCCTACATCCGTAACTGTATTTTTTGTTTATCTCCACAGCCTCAGTTCACCGAGCCCCACCCACAGTCCCAAAGACTCCATCAGCCTATCAGACATGAAGGCAGGACTGTTAGACACCTTGTGCAGGGAGAAAACTATTAAATCAGGTATTGATCCATTTCAATCAATCATCTTGACATTGATGGGCTCGTTCACATACAACAGTCTTGATCTATCTCTGATTACTATTAGAGGACACAGTGAAATCGGCCCTGTGTGACCAGGCCATGGTCTCAGTGCAAGATGTTCTAGCTGGTGACTGCACATGGGAGGATAAACTGTGTGAGCAGCAGGAGCAGCTGGAGAGGGAGATGCAGGAGGCACGGAAAATGGTGTCCAGCCTACAGGTGACACTATATTATCCCCTTATTTAGTTTGTATTGCTTTTAGAGAGCCTGTGGCTTATAAAAGATGGTTTTGTAGGCTCTCCTTCTGCACGGTTCACTGCCTGAGGATGAGCAGGAGGTGTCGCTTAATCTGGGTGAAGGAGTTGAAAATGCAGAGCAGCAACTGGTGCGTATCTTTATTTCTATCCCGATTTTGTTTTACCCCAAATTGGCCTCTTTTTCTTCCATATCCCGCATATCCCTCCCTCTTGATAATATGTGACTTCCTATACCCCTCCCTCCCCCCATCTCTCTCATTCTCTCCTGCTCTTTCACTGAGCTCTGTTCAGGGCAGATCATGTTACTCTCACTGTGAACTTTGCTTTGTTTGTGGGAGAGACGCAGGTATCCGTTTCTTCCCTTCTCTCCTACGCTGTCTGTTTCTCTCTTCCAGTTCTTCTCTGTTTTCTATAAGGTTGTCGTGTTAAAAACAGTTCCTTTTTGTTTATAGTGTGATGTGTAGTTATATATGTGGTTTTGTTTTGAAGCAGCAAAAACCCTCTGTTGTTGTGCTACAGGTTGTAATAAGAAGTCGCCTTGACCAGAGCATGGAGGAGAGTCAAGATCTTAAGGTGGGCATTATTATCCCTCTTTCTCCAATAACTGCATTCATAACTGCATTATTTGCTATCAATGGCTCAAGTCTCATTACTAGCTCTAAAATTACATTTTGGAATTAGCAATGGAGGCATGGGTGACGTGCTTAAGAAATAAGTCCTACACACAAGAGCGTTTTAAGGACAAACACCTGACAAATGTCTGGAAATACAACATCTGAAAAATGCCTTGAGGTGCAGTAACCGTAGTAGAAGCAGAATGATTGACTCCACTATGTTAAAATTATTTTAAAATTACACTTTGTGTTGTGGCTGCATTACCACCTCAGGTGTGCATTATTTTGTAATAATTCAATGGATTGTTATCAATTATTCCCTATATATATTGTTTTTTACCCAGAATAGTTTAGCTGGAAACACACACTAATATCTTACTTTGTTTTAGTGTATTTTTGAATATGATTTCCATTTGTTTCACTACTTCAGGGTGTAGTACCAGATAATTTCATAATCGCTGCTGTATTTTTCGGTTTGATTTGACAGAATAAATGTGATTAGTTATTGATGGCCTAATCTTGTCTTGTCCATTTGATATTTTAAAACCAGTCTATAGCCCTATTCGCATAGGACTAGTATTATCTAGGGACCTCTGGTGATTTGTAATAATTGCAGAGTATGTCTGTGATCTTAATCCCGTGCCACTCGGCCATGTCTGTAATTTGTTAAGTAAAAATTCCCCCGCAAATTACTTACCATATTTTGCTGAACACCGAGGTCCTGTGATAATATTAGTCCCGTGCGAATCAGGATCTCTGTGATTTGGCCAGGATCAGGCGGATCGTATATAATTTTTGCAAGGTTTTTGTTTCCTGTGCGCATTTCTATCTTTATCTTTCACGAAGAATGAAGGCTGCATTCATAATGCGCATCGTTAGGAATTCCCGCAAGTGCAAAGATTATACTTTCACTTTAGAATGAGTACCAATTTGGGAGCAAATTGCTTGAATGGTGTGTTTAATATTAATATCAATACTATTCTTAATGAAAAACATAACAAAACAGTACAATGACAAGCTCGCTTAAATGGCCGCTTTTACATTTAGTGTTGAAACTGAATCTTCCGCTGTATATTGTCAGCTTCTCACTCGTGATAAATGAAATCTGACTCCTGCCGCTGGTCTGAGCTCAGTTCAGTTTTTAATTGTAGCTTCTGTACTCTAACTGAACAAAATTATTTTTATTACTATAAAACTATCAAAACGATATTGAAACATATGACAGTTTATGATTTCTTACAGCTATATCTATAACGAAAAAACATTACAATCAAAGGCTTTGCTTATCTCATGCGAATGCGCCACGCAAAACTGAGATGTGGGGGATTCATTTCTAAATCACAGAGGTCCGTATATAATACTAATCCCGTGCGAATAGGGCTTATGATGTGAAGTCTCTGGAGTTCTTTTTTATTTTTCCATGCAGAGGGAGCTATTGAGGTTCAAGCAGGAGGCTCGCAACCTGCAAGGAGTGAAAGTGAGTCTTACGCCTCTCTAATCTTCACATACCTATACAAAAATAAGACCCTTGCACTTAAAACCATGAAGCAGAGTAAGATAGATATGTTGAGGTTGATTAACCCTGTCCTGTGTCATAAGGATGCTCTTCAGCAGCGTATGGCTATTCAGGAGTCCTCAGTCCTGCAACTCAAACAGGAACTCCTGCGCACCGGTATGGCCAAAGATGAGCTGGCAGGACAAAATGTGAGTGTGTTTGACTTTTTGCTACATATTAAATACTCTTCAGTCATACCTTATCTGAGACCGGTTGTCAATTATTATATGTGTATATCTTTGCAGGCTGAGCTACAAAGGAAGCTAGAGGAGAGGAGCAGACTTCTAAGTGAATACAAGGCATGTTTTATGTTGCTGTTTTTTTTTTGGGGGGGGGGGGGGTTGGGTGTGGAGGTGATATAAAAAATATAATAATGTTGATTACAAAAAAACAAAAACATTATACAGGTGCTGGTCATATAATTAGAATATCATCAAAAATTCTATTTATTTCACTAATTCATAAAGTGGAACTTGTTTATTATATTAATTCATTACACACACACTGATATATTTCAAATGTTTATTTCTTTTAATTTAGATGATTATAACTGACAACTAAGGAAAATCCCAAATTCGTTATCTCAGAAAATTAGAATATTGTGAAAAGGTTCAATATTGAAGACACCTGGGGCCACACTCTAATCAGCTAATTAACTCAAAACACCTGCAAAGGCCTTTAAATGGTTTAAATGGCTCTCAGTCTAGTTTTGTAGGCTACACAATCATGAGGAAGACTGCTGACTTGACAGTTGTCCAAAAGACGACCATTGACACCTAGCACAAGGTAGTGGTGGCGAAATGAAGCTTCATGAAGCTTTGAAGCTTTCCAGCCTGATGTGTTGAAAAGTGGTTCATTTCTTGAGGCTTCGAATGCACACTAGACACCTGCTGGTCAATGCAAAAATTTATTTTATATATATATATAGATATATAGAGACAAGACCCACCCACTTTTTACGACCAACGATGTTGGACCACTCACTTTTATCGTCTCTAATTCAGTACATGTCTGTTTAACTACCCCTAACCAAAAAAAAAACAAACACTTATTATTAAACACATGTTAGACGCTTTATTTCCACTTTTCTAATATTTTCTCCATTTTTATTAAAAATAAATGCCTTTGCGATCTGATATGTGATGTGAAAAGGGAGTAGAACAAGTGTGGCTACAGGCAGATTAGAACCCCTGATTGATTTGCATCAGATCTTTGTCATACATTTTACTGCTATAATATATATATATATATATATATATATATATATATATATATATATATATATATAATCATTCATGTATTTATGCTTAGTGTTTCATAATTTTGTAACTGGGGAGTATTTTTGTTTAACAGAGGGAAATGGAGTTCTTTAGATTGGGTGGACTTGAGAGAGGGTAGTGGTAGTGCTTGTGTAGTTTGACACGTCATATAGTCGAAGCATCCCTCCAAAAGTGAACCCTTTCTCGAAGCGCTGCACTCAAACGAGGCTTCGAACGTCATCAGTGACGTCACGTCAGTAAAACAATACAAGCCTCGATACGGAGCTCCGATGAGAGGTGCCTGACGTTCTCGACACACGCTTCGAAGCCTCGGTATCAGGCGTAACATCACTAGCACAAGGACATAAAAGGTCATGGCAAAAGAGGCTGGCTGTTCAGAGCTCTGTGTCAAAGCACATTAATAGAAAATGTGGTAGAAAAAAGTGTACAAGCTGCAGCTGGAGGTTCAAAAACCACTACGCACAGACGTATGTAAGACATGGGTTTCAGCTGTTGCATTCCTTGTGTCAAGCCACTTTTAAACAAGAGATCGCGTCAGAAGCATCTCGCCTAGGTTAAAGACAAAACTTTGGACCACTCGGCAGTCCTTTATGTTCTCTGATGAAAGTAAATTTTGCATTTCCTTTGGAAATCAGGGTCCCAGAGTCTGGAGGAAGATAGGAGAGGCACACAATCCACGTTGCTTGAAGTCCAGTGTAAAGTTTCCACAGTCACTGATGGTTTGGGGTGCCATGTCATCTGCTGGTGACATGCCGTATACCAGGAAGTTTTAGAGCATTTCATGCTTCCTGCTGCTGACCAACTTTATGGAGATGCAGATTTCATTTCCCAACAGGACTTGGCACCTGCACACAGAGCCAAAGCAACCAGTACCTGTTTTAAGGACCATGGTATCCCTGTTCTTAATTGGCCAGCAAACTCGCCTGACCTTAACCCCATAGAAAATCTATGAGGTATTGTGAAGAGGAAGATGCGATATACCAGACCCAACAATGCAGAAGAGCTAAAGGCCACTATCAGAGCAACCTGGGCTCTCATAACACCTGAGCAGTGCCACAGACTGATCGACTCTATTCCACTCCGCATTGCTGCAGTAATTCAGGCAAAAGAAGGCCCAACTAAGTATTGAGTGCTGTACATGCTCATACTTTTCATGTTCATACTTTTCAGTTGGCCAAGATTTCGAAAAATCCTTTCTTCGTATTGGTCTTAAGTAATATTACAATTTTCTGAGATACTGAATTTAGCATTTTCCTTAGTTGGCAGTTATAATCATCACACTTAAAAGAAATAAACATTTGAAATTATCAGTATGTGTGTAATAAATGAATATAATATACAAGTTTTACTTTTTGAATGAAATTAGTGAAATAAATCAACTTTTTGATGATATTCTAATTATATGACCAGCACCTGAATGGTACACTACCGATCAAAAGTTTGAGAACAGAAAAGTTTTCTGAAGGATCATGTGACTCTAAAGACTGGAGTAATGTTGCTGAAATTTCAGCTTTGAATAACAGAAATACATTGCATTTTAAAATATAATTCAAATAGAAAAAAGTTATTTTTAAAATATAAAAATATTTCACAATAATACTGTTTTTTTCTGTATTTTGAATCAAATAAATGCAGCCTTGGTGAGCAGAAGAGCCTTCTTTAAAAAATATTTTAAAAATATTACTGTTCTCAAAAATTTGACCAGTATTGGATTTATTCTAATTCTACTGTGTTTTTGATTGTTTTTTATATGAATGATATAATTTTTTTCTCATTTTTTTATGATTTTTGTTTTGTTTTAATTCATGTTTAATGTTGTCACGTTAATTGAGATCCTCTTTATTTTTATGCCAGATATTATTTATTTCCTCTGATTGCTTTTATTTAATGAATTTCTGATTTGATTTAATTGCTCGGGTTCATTAATTATTTATTATAATAAATATAAATATTTATTTGCTATACTAAATTTGTATACATTTTTATTTACTCGGATTGATTTATTTAATGAATAAATAAATATAACCATTATTTGGTAGTTATAAATTTAGAAAGATAATTATCAAAATACTGTTACTTTCTGCTTTTTCTCGCCCCTCAAATATCTTTAGTTTTGTTGTTACTTTTTATTAGTAACTTGTAGTGTAAGCTATCTACCTTTTCAAAAGAGTAGGTTGACTTTAAAGAATCTACGGTGGCTTATACAGGACAAAGATGTCGTCTGAGACAGCAGAGAGTGACTAGTTCTCTGTAGAGCAATTTGTCCGTTTAGGGCTACCGTAGAAACATTGCTGCAAAAAATGGCGACTTCATATTAAAAGAAACCGTGGTGTATGTAGATAGAAATGGCTCATTCTAAGGTAATAAAAACATAACAGTTCAATATGTAAGGTATTTATACACCACTGAAAACAAAGTTATGTATTGCATTTCTGTCAATAGATCCTCATAAATATTATACACTGCACCTTTAATTATGAGTAGCTTGTAGCTTGACAAGTTACAAAGTAGCTTCTCCCATATAACAAAATGTTATTTCTAATCAAATGCTGATAATTATCCTACAGCTTTCATAATTAAACCGCATCTCATTCTATAATTTGTTTAAACTCACTGTCTTTGTGCTGCACAGAAAGAACTTGGCCAAAAAGATCGACTTCTGCAGCAGCAACAGCTGAAGCTGGAAGAGGCACTGCGCAAACTGACAGACAGCAGCAGCCAGCAGGTACAGCATCAAACAGACTCAGACTCATTGCTTTCCTATCAGAGGCAGTAAGATGGATAATGTCATAATTTAACATCATTATAAAAAAAAATCTGTTATAATCAGGGCTCGACCAAAAGGACAGCGCATGACCAGTGCGAGAAAGGTTTGGGCTTGTTTATGGAGCCAACGCAATTCAGTTTGCACATGCATAGAGCTTCTGTTAAAGGGGGGGTGAAACACTCAGTTTCAGTCAATCTCATGTCAATCTTGAGTACCTATAGAGTAGTATTGCATCCTTCATATGTACTGTATTTAGTGGCCTGTCAACATTTGTGTGTGTTTACTCGCAATTTATGAGGACATGATTCGGTTTATGGACTATTGTATGCGACTAAACCTTAGCAGTAGCAAGCAAAACGGTTTTGCACGTCAGACTAGTGTAACGTTATACAGAGAACAACAATGGAGTAACCGTTAGCGCATTTGAATGACGAAGCACGCTTTGTGAGAACGCTAGGTTTATGTTTGGGTGGTTTTACGATAAACAAACTGACACCTATATTGTTCAGCTAAACAAATGTATTTAAACACACACCATAGATCGCATGCTCCATTGATAAATTAACTAACGTTATACACGATTGTGTTGTTTACTGATGTTTACTCACGCGACGATAGCCAACGGCATAGACATTTGAAGCAGTTTTACTCACCGCCTGCTTCCAAAGCATGACCGTGAAGCTTTATCGTTGGGACCGCTCCGTCAAAAACACACTTCTTTGGTAACTGTTGATTTCGTGAAGTCCTGACAGCAGTGAGCGTGGAGATCCACTATTGCGACACGACTGAAGCGATGTTATGAAGCTTCCCGTCATTTCTGCGTTCAAATCGGTTCAAATGCAGCGCTGCCTTCCCGGAATGCTGTGCGGCCGTGTTAAAGTCGTTTGATGTCACCCATAGGAATAAAGTGGAGCGCGGCGCGACAGAAGTGTTCAGGGATGAGTGGATCTGCAGCTGAGAGAGTGTTTATGGGCGCTGTGCATTTGCTCTCTCGCCTCTAGTCACGCGCGCGCGCACCCTACCGGGAGAAGAGCCCGTATGGCCCATACAAGGACCTTCCGCTCTGTCGACGTCAAGCGGACTCGTACTCGAAAAAAACTTGTGAGAAACCGGAAGGAGTATTTTTGACACAGAAATACTCCATCAACATTAGTTTTTGAAACTATGTTTAGGATGGGAATCCAAGTCTTTAACAGTGTAAAAAGCTCAGTATGCATGAAACAGCATTTCACCCCCAATATAAAATTAATGTTTAATTTGCAATAATAATTTTTTGACCTAAAACTGGATACTTTTTTTTACATTTGTCACATTCATTAAATATTATTGTGTCAAATATATAATAAATATGTATTAATTCAAAATATATAATGTGTAAAAAATGATTATAAATGTAAATGTAGGTTAAATTTATAGTATATGCTTTTAAAACTTAAAAATGTTAAAGGGGTGGTTGCATGCAATTTCACCTTTTTAACTTTAGTTAGTGTAATGTTGCTGCTTGAGCATAAACAGTATCTGCAAAGTTACAGCACTGAAAGTTCAGTGCAAACGGAGATAATTGTCTTTTAAAATTACGGCAACTTATTGACTACAAAAACGTCCGGTTTGGACTACAACAAGCTTCTTCCCCGGTTGGTGACATCATCAACCCTTGCTAGTCACCGCAGATGTAACTTCTGCTCGTAATGGTAAGTTGCGTGGCGTTTCCAGACAACCTGTGCTTGGCACTTCAGCCAATAAAAATACATGAAACTTCGGAGGGATGGGCTTCAAAGAAGCAGGAAGCAAACAAGCTGTTCAATGGACAGTGGAGACAGTGGTGTGGAATAAAGGTAAAATATAAGAAAAATATGCCGTTTTAAAAAAAATAAGTATTAAGACATGTTATACTGCGCCCCATAAACATAACCAAGCCTAAAAAAAAATCACGGAACCACCCCTTTAAAATGTTACTTTAATGTGTTATTTTTTGTTATTAAAAATGTCATCATGGCAAAAGTATCAGCCAGAAAAAAAGTCTAATTTATAAAGTAATATTACTGTTAAAACAAATGATAAATATATAATAACTCAAAATATATAATATATAAAATACTGTTTATAGTTGTAAATGTAGGTTACATTTACAGTAAATGTTTTTGAAACTTAAAAATATGCAGCTGAAAATATTTAATATATTTGCAAATGAAAATATAACCAGGGCAAGTACCAGCTTGAACCTGTTTACCTCGTTATGTAGCTAAAGACTCCTGCACTTGTTTTTGTAGGACGATTGTGTGTAAAAGAGAATGTCTTTATATTTCTCAGGCTTGCCTGCAGAGGGAGCTGGAGCACAAGGAGAGTATTCTCAAAGAGTTAATGAGCCATGAGACGGAGGAGGTAACACGCCTATAAATTTGAAACAATTTTATCTGTAGCTGTTTGTTTTCACACATTGCAGAGTATGTTTAACACTTCCATTAATCGTTAAAGTTTCAAGTAAAGACTTGTCTTATGTTTCAGCTTCCTGGCTCACAAAACAACGGCTACTCACACCCACCAGTGACAACATCAAAACCACAACACGGGGTAAATATACCTAAAGCCTTTTCTATATTATATTATATTATATTATATTATATTATATTATATTATATTATATTATATTATATTATATTATGAGAAACTGTGTTAATTTTTCTTATATATTTATTTTTTTAATATATTGATCTTTCCGTGAAAATAGCCACATGTGCTGATATGGTAATCAAAATAAATGAATAAATATATCTATAGAGATCTATGTAATTGTGTCTCTTGTAGGCTGAGGAGCTGCAGTTAGTAAGAGATGCTCTGCGTAGTCTGAGGAACAGCTTTGGAGGTCACGACCCTCAGCATCACACTCTGGACACCCTTGAGCAAGGTGTGGCCAGCCTGATGGATCGCCTCTATGACCTGGAAACGCGCCACAAACAGGACGGGAGGGTACGAGGAATGTTTGCTCTGTCTCACACAGCGGGTTTTGCATCTGATATCAATGTCCCAGAATTCTTTTTTGTCAAATCAGTCTGTTTCTTTGTAGAGCCGAGGCAAATCTCCAGGACATAAATCATCTCACTCAGATGGAGACTCCTGCCCTCCTACTTCAAGTAAGCATACATCCTAATCCCAAAACAGGAAATGACAGGACTAAGAGTACGGCGTCAATTTGACCGCTTAGTCACTAGCTTATAAATGGTAATAAACCATAGACCATGAGTCTTCACATATCAAAAATCACTGATCATAGATTAGGCATTAGAATGAATACAGTTACTTAAATGTTGTGGAATTACTGCCGGGTCTATATTGCTCTGTAAAAATCTGCAAAGCCCATTTTGAAGGGCGACAGGTTTACCAAATAATCCACAGACATTCACTAGTTGAAAATAAACTGCCACATTCCTAAAATTAGGATCCCTTGAAAGGTCATTTTATTTTTAGTCCAGTTATGCTTATGTAGTAATTATTCTAAAACATGTGAGTGGGCTAGGCTAAAGAAGCAATGATGCAGAAGTAGACGTTGATCTGATGGTGCAGGGCAGGCCGTCTTGTGGCAAAAACCCGGCAAGTACAAAACGAGGTGCTTTTCCAGCTTGGTTTTTAAATTAAAGCTGTTTTTGTACTAACATGGACATTTGGAGTTCTGAAACGTACACTTTGTTTTTATAGCACAATGACCTCTATACCGGTATATCAAAAAGTTAGGGGAAATTAGTTTTCTCAATTCATGACCACTTATTTGCACTTGTCAGGTTTCTCGGTAGGTATATTGCTGCATATTTAAAACACTACTAAATGAAGAATCTCCTCTGCTCACTTACAGAAATGGCTCATTCTCACAGCAGCCCTGCACTAAACTCATCGGCGTGCACCAAAGTCCTGTACTTTACTGACCGCTCACTCACGCCATTCATGATCAACATTCCCAAAAAGTCAGTCAAACTCTTTGTTACACATATATTTGGCTTGAGTGGGTCTTCAGCCTTAAATCACTATAATGCAGTATACTTTACGTATGTGCTGTGAACTTTTGCATTGTCTTATGTCGGCAGGCTTGGGGAGGTCACCTTGCGAGACTTTAAGGATGCCATAGATCGGGAAGGCAATTATCGGTACCATTTTAAAGCACTGGATCCGGAGTTTGGCACTGTGAAGGAAGAGGTAATGCCACATAATCAAACAACAGGATATTTTCTCTCAATATTCAAGCATCTAAATCAGTGGTTTTCAACATGGGGGTCTCAGCAAACTTTCAAGGGGGCCACATGATGACTTAAAATGATCTCAATTATATTTTATTAATAATAATATAATTCAAAATATATTAATAATTTTAATATACATTTTGATGTAAGCTGAAATTATTTTTCAATTTCCCCCTAAATGCATAATATATTATTAACAGAATTATAACAATATGTAAGAGGAGATGGAAATTAATCAGTGGAAATGAATGAACCACAATTAATTTTATTATATTTTTGATTCCAGTCCAATATATACACTAGTGTTTTTATTGAAGAACACACACTTTGTGAAACTTTTTGAAATCACAAAATAAATTGTGGTATATTAAAGGTGCAGTAAGCGATATCTTAGAAACACTGTTGATATTCGAAATCAACAACCATACAAAAACACCCCTCCCTTAATTGCTCTGCCCCCAGAATAACAAACACTATATGCAACATCGGGCTGTGTTTTTTTTAAAACATTTTTCTATTTTGATTTAGAAAATAATTCTGTATTTACTATCCTGCCCAGTGTTGTCCTACACACAATGGTAATATTAAAGGCTAGAAAAAAACAAATATAGTGAATATCAATATTATGTGAAAAGGGGTCAAACCACATTACATTCTAACATTGTAACACTAAAATCTAAAAAGAAAAACATTGCTTTTTAAAGCAGAATTTAAATTCACTAAAATAAAAATGAAAATAAATTTTAAAAAAGCAAATTAAGTAAATTTTGATTACCTACCCCATTACAAGTCATTTTATGGTTACAGCTATCATTGAAATACACTTAGGTCTAAAATTCTACATACAGTATTTCACATTTATTGTTCAAAAACAAATATTTTAGCGAAATTTATATTTTAGTCAGAATTATGGCGCTCCTATTCTATTGCGCTCCGTCTGTTTGACGCAAATACGTGCTGTGGCGCATACGTGTGACACGACGTGAGCAACAAATCTCTGACAGTTAACTAGTGCCTAGTTCTATTTATTATTGTGCAGACAGCCTTTAGCTGTTCCGATTTGAGCGACAACGGTTGAGTCCGGTGTAGGCCATAGACTGTAAAAAAATATGGATGTAATGTCCAGGACGTCACCCATAGGATTCCGATAAGCCGTTCTGAAGCTTAAAGTAGGGGCGAGCTGGGCGTTGCCATCTTGCGAGCGCGTCATCGCTTGTCATTCCCGGATAACAGAAAATGGGCAAAAAGGCGGGATGTGGGCTGAGCTTAGGTGACGCAATGACTATAGACGGCAGATAAATGGCTATCCACCTGTAACCACGCCCTTAATTATGCAAAACTTTAAGGCTTTATATAATGTAAATAAATCAGTTATAAAAAAAACATTCACCCCCCTCACAGTTGTCATGAAGGTCAAAATTAGCATTATAGACCAAAACCACAATTTGTACCAGGCTGTAAACATGTTTTTTTCTGCTGTAAAGTAAGTCATTTTAACATGGGGCTCAATGAGATTCTGCTCTCTTCTGGAGCTTGTCCCTAGTGGCCAGTCGAGGAATTGCAGTTTACAGTTTGCATTACTTTCGTATTGGCTTCAAGAGAGATCGCGGGAGGTTGCCGCTTGGTGTAGACACAGTGTCACTCTTTCTCTCCTCCCCCATCATGAATGCATACCACTACTGCTGATTGGCTACAAGTGCGTTTTGGTGGTCCTTGGATTTGCTCTTTTTCCTATTGATGAGCCTTTCACACCGAACGCGGCAACGGCGCCGCTGCGCTAAGAAATCCATTCATTTCAATGGCTTGCGGCGCGCAAGGACGGTTTGTTGCTGCGCTGACCAAAGTGCAAGCGCAGCGGCGCGCACCCTTGACGAGCTTGCGCACATGCCGCGGTCAAAGTTCAAAATATTTTAACTTTTGCCGCTGCGCTCTGTGACGATTACCCGCGCAGCCAATAGAAATGGTACATCGAAACGAGCATGGAAATCAAAATGGATGAACATCTTGTACTGTGCGTGTTGGAATTTACGGAACTGTATAATACAAGTTTGCGGTCATATAGGGACATCGGGAGAAAAGAATTTGCCTCTCTGTAATTTGTATGGATCCTTGAAATTCTAGGTCCGACTCTGCCCAGCAAACTGTCGAACTGCTCCCTACTGAGCCGAAAGTACACCTGAAAACGGTCTCTGTGGAAACGGAGCTCTTTCGCTAGCCTAAATTCACCCAACTGTTCCCTGGACCTGAGGGTTTCATGCACCCACAGCCTCTTCTTCCTTGCTGCTCTCTCTCTCTTCTTCTTCTTCTTCTTCTTACTAGAAGGGTTATTGCTATCGCTCGCTTTTTAGCACGGGACAGATACATATTTGCTGCTGATTGAATGAATAGAAATAGACATATAGAACTCTCACAAAAAGTTTTGAAAACTCCGCCTACTTTGCGCTGGCCATTGAAGCGCATCTGAAGGGCTGCGCTGAACCCGCAAGCGCAGCGCAGCGCGTTCCACGTTCGGTGTGAAAGGCCCATTAGACAGCCAGGACTATTTATTTTTCAGCACACACACAGAACAGATACCTAACAAATATTCACAAAATTGTTTGTTTTTAATGCTGTTGAAAATATTGACATTTTCAACAGCGATTCTCAGAAATCACTTACTGCACCTTTAAATTATCTATATAAAAACATGTCCAGTTTCTATTCAAAATATGCTAATATATGTTTGACTGTTCAGTCAAAAATGTTGAGAACCACTGATTTAAATTAAATACATTTTTAATTCAAATGTTACATCTATTGTATCAACAGTAAGTAATGGAGATTAATGGATTCCCTCAGGTTTTCCAAGATGATGCAGTGGTGCCTGGCTGGGAAGGGAAGATCGTGGCCTGGGTAGAGGAGGATCATGGGCAAAGAGGGTACTGCATGCACCGATACAGCCGGCATCCACCATCGTTTTTTCACCTTTTTAAGCTCACTCACTTACTCACTCACTCACTCACTCTCTCTCTCTTTCCTTCCTCCACAGGACCTAACATGAGTCAGCAAGAATCTGTCAAAGGAATTTGAGACATCTGTGCCAAAATGAAATAACATTGATTTGTATCCTAAGTGTACAAAGAATGGAATTCTCTTAAGTGCCCTAAGAAAGTCCCATCCACTTTTTACTCTATCCTGCATGAGCTGAACGGCAGAATGAACCTGAAAGGATATGGAGGATCATCCTAAGGATCACCAAATGGGGAAACTTTCATCTTGCGTCCTATCCAGACCAATAGTATTACATGCATATAACGATACAGAGGATGGGAGAAAAGCATTTCTGATCTCTTTTAAAGGTCTTGCCATAGAACAGACACCCATTCCAGCAAATGCTTTACGAGCAGACAAACTCTTCACTGTGATGCAAGGAGCCTTTTGTTTGTTACTGTAATGAAACACTGGATTTCTCAGTTTACCTTTATCTAGTAATTTTGTTTATTTCGTTTAACCAAAATTGAAATAATTTTGCTGTGGAAAGAGACAAGTAGGTAATCTTGACTGTAAAGAGTACTTGTGTGAATGTGTTTTAAAAGAAAGAATAGCTGTAAAAGTATGTGTGAGTATAGAGCGGAAAGGAGTTTAAAGCCTGTAGTTGCTTTGCTATATATTTTTTTTTCTTATCTTAGAGAAAGAGTTTCCCTAAAACATGTTAGACACATACTTTATGATGAAAAACTCATCCAAGGACCAAAGTAATTTGCTTGTTTGATATATGATCTTACGATATCATTGTTTTTTAACATTCAAAAAGGCGATGAAGGCTTTTTTTCAATGCTTGTCTTTTCAGAGTTCACAGAAGATTTGACTGTATGGCATAAATGTGAGATTATTGTTCATGATTTTGACCATAGCACAATATATAAATGTAGTACAGATGAATAGCAAGAAAGTACTTTCTGATTTATCATTGCGGGCTTTTAGGAACTATGAGATGTGCCGTTCAACAGCACTGATTTGAGTTTACAGGAAAGTGCCTGGAATCTGCTACCTGAGAGAGGCGGGTTTTCCTTTTGTATTTTTGTTTTGTTTTATATTTATGTAAATATGTGAATATTTCAGAGACAGAGCGAGGCATAGTGCCTTTACACTGTATAAATGATGTCCTATAAATATTGAATAATATTTTAAAGATATGAAAATGTCCCCTCTGTTTCCAAAAAATGATAGAATTCCTCTCATCAGAGAAGCCTGTATCTAACATGAACCGTGTTCTCACACAGTGGATGGTTGTACAAGCAGCTGTATGCATTCCTGAAATTCTGCTTTTACCCTCCTGATTATTGCTGTTTAGTACTGCAGGTTTAAGAAGATTGTTATTTGGTTTGCAAATAAACAGTTTGAAGCAGTATACACTATGTATGTGTTTTTATTAAATAATCGCTATTGTTATAATGTATTATTATTATTAATAATCTTTTTAACCCCTAGTTGTATTTAAAGATTAACTCAATAACTATACGTTTTTTACATTTTTTTTTAAAGTATCGTATGCTCACCAATGCTGTTTATTACATAATGCTGTCAATTTATTTAATTAAAAATACAAAACAAAGTAATATTTTAGGATATGTGTACGTTCACACCTAAAACAGCGTGCTATCGTAAATGTCCTACTTCCCCCTTCTTAATACGAGCTCATCGAATTCAGATTTTGCCTTTTAAAGGGGGGTTAATGACTGTTTTGTTTTTTTACAATTATTATTTACTATAATTCCGATTGCACGTGAAGGCAGCATTCATTTTTATTTATGCTTCATCTACGTCGCTCGGTCGCTGAGGTGGATCAATAAAAGTGTCTCGCCGCCCCGGGTCGATAGGTGGCGCTGATTTACTTAATCAGCGACGCTCACTGAGAGCAAAACATCTCGCGAAGTAAACATTCACGTGTTGTTACGTTGGTACACTCTACCTAGTCAACGAAATAGTGTAAAAATGCGGGTTAAAAAGAACAATGAGAAGAAAAAGATAACCGATGACCCTGTAAAGAATTTTGAGAAATGGAAAAAGAAGTACGACAAAACGAAAACCCGAGTTAAACGAGCTCAAAAGACCACTAGGAGGAAACGCGACTGGGAGGTGGAGAGAGAAAACATACAGAGACTGGTGAATAAATACTCGGAGGTGAGATATAATAGAATGCTGCTGAAGTTATGAAGCATTTCTGACGTCTATTGCTTGTTTTTAGGGGTTGCCACGTGACGTGTTTACTTACCTGTTATAATGCATGTTGTGTCATCTTGACACACAGATCAGTCACCGTGTAAACCGGTGACATATGAATGTTAACAAGCACAAATCTTACTAGTCCTTGAAATATAGACATGTGACGCATCGTGCTTGTGTTGCTGATGGTTGTATCTGGTCAGGAAGCCTGTCAGTCCAGGTCTTCACATACTGTTTTTTCAGAGGTCACTGTTTTTTGAGTCCTGGAACAGAACAGGCCACATAACTGATATACGTACAGTTTACCTATGAAGGTGTTATTTTTTTAAGCATGCCAAGTGTTCTTGCTTTTTATGCAAGTCCCATACTTTAGTCCAGTCTCGTAATACACCCAATTCAATATGCCACTTGATATTCTTGTGAAGGTTTTGACATAACTGTTTTCCTAGATCAATTCCAAAGAGGCTGTGAAGTTCTCTGATTTTCCACTTTCAAAAAAGACTCTGAGAGGTGAGAAGTCTTGTTTGTTTGCATGCTTATAAGTTAATTTATATCTTCTCAGCCTTTAAAAGGATCTTGATCTTCTCATTAGGTCTTCTTGAGGCTCAGTACAGGCAGCCCACAGAGATTCAGAGGCAGACTATTGGCTTTGCTTTGCGAGGTAAAGATGTTCTTGGTGCTGCAAAGACAGGTTCTGGAAAGACTTTGGCCTTCCTCATCCCGGTAAGCCATACACCTCTGAGATTTGTTGTAGCTTTAACTTGGTAACACTGTTCAGTAGCACTTTATTTTACTGTTTCACTTGTACATACTATGTACATAAATTACAGTAATTGCAATAAATAGGTACTAACCCTGTACCTACACCTAACCTTAACTCCTGCTTACCTTTTATTACCCAGTATATATGTAAAATAACTTTCAAGATGATAGATGTGTTAATATGGACACAATTGTATAAAACTGTTACTGTTTTATATTTATAAAAAATAGAAGTTTTTTTTTAGTTCTGGTTTATATTATTTTTGTAAATTTGTACACTAACGGTCAATAATTTGGAATAATTAAGCTGTTTTTGAAATAATAATTATTTTGTGCTTAATCACCAGGGCTGCATTTATTTGAATAAAAAATTGAGAAAAAAATACTGTAAAATATTACATTTTAAAAGACATGTTTTCTATTTTAATATATTTTCACATGTAATTTATTCTTGTGATGGCAAGAACATTTTTTCTCCAGTTTTCAGTGTTACGTGATCCTTCACAAAACATTCTAATATGCTGATTTGCTGCTGAATTATTTTCAATTATTATTGGTGTTTAGCTATCAATAATGGTTCTTAATATTGTTTATTTTAAGAAGTTTTTGCTGCTTAATATTTTTTTTGATTGATGATTAATTTTGTCTTAATAAATAAGCTAAATAAATTAAGCTAAATAAAAGTATTTAATTTATTAAAAATGTTTTTTTAAAGTTACTTTCATCTAGTAGTGCATCACAGTTTCTTCAAAAAATATAAAGCAGCTCAAATGTTTTTAACATTTAATAATAATAATAATAATACATGTTGCTTGAGCAGCAAATCAGCATATTAGGATGATTTCTGAAGGATCATGTTACACTGAAGACTGGTGTAATGATGCTGAACATTCAGCTGTGCCATCACAGGAATAAATGACATTTTAAGATGTATAACTTATTTTACTGTATTTTTCATGAAATAAATGTAGCCTTGGTGAGCATAAGAGACTTCTTTCAAAAACATAAAAAAGATATATTTATGTAAATATTTACTGAAAATTTTAGAGAAACATGATGAGTAAAAGATGATGCACTTTCTTTTTTATTACTTTTTTAGTAAAAAAATGTTTTAAATGTTTAATCTGCAGTGTTACCCTCAGAATTCAGACCTAATTTTGAAGCCTCTCTTATGCTGTGACTGTCTCCAGGTTTTGGAGTGCTTGTATCGTGAACAGTGGACTGCGGAGGACGGCCTTGGCGCTCTTATTATCTCTCCCACCCGAGAGCTGGCCTATCAGACCTTTGAGGTGTTGAGGAAGGTCGGAAAGAACCATGATTTTTCTGCTGGCCTTATAATTGGTGGAAAGGTGTGCCTTTATTTTTTAGTGTATAACATTGTTCTTGCATGTTTTGTGTCTAGGTTTTTTAGTGTAATATTTGGTTATTATTTGTCAATGACTGCAGGATCTGAAAGATGAATCAGAGAAGATCCACCGCACAAATATCATTATCTGCACCCCAGGACGTCTGCTGCAGCACATGGACGAGACGTCCGCTTTTCATGCTTCGAATCTGCACATGCTTGGTAAGATGATGTTTAGAAAGTGAAGTAAATACACCTCTTTTCAAACTTTTGCAGTTGACAAGATTTAAAGTTTTTGAAAGCCTTATGCTCAGATGATACTTTAGAAATCATTCTAATTGTTATATTATCATTAATGTTGAATACAGTTGTGCTGCTTAATATTTTTGTAGAAACTGTGATGCTTTTTTTCATGATACTTTATCAAATACAAAGTTCAAAAGAACAGCATTTCTTTCAAATAGAAATCTAATGTATCATTGTAAAAGTTTTCGCTGTCATTTTCCATCAGTTTTCTGCATCCTGACCCCACAATTTTGAACTGTGGTCTATATGTGTGCAGGTCTTATTTTCATCCCATTATTTTCAATAACATGACATGCATCCTCTTCCATGGCAGTACTTGATGAAGCCGACAGGATTCTAGACATGGGATTCGCTGACACACTCAATGCCATTGTTGAAAACCTCCCGGAAACACGACAGACCCTTCTCTTCTCCGCAACTCAGACCAGGTCTGTCAAAGATTTAGCCAGACTTAGCCTGAAAAACCCAGAGTACGTTTCGGTCCATGAGCAGGCCAAGTTCAGGTAAGATCGTGATTTTATAGTGATTTGTGTTGTTCAGTTCGGTCAGTCAGCCTGCTCTTAATGTCAGTGTTTTTTTTTTCCTGCAGTACTCCTGCGACTCTGGAACAGAACTATGTGGTGTGTGAGCTGCACCAGAAAGTCAACATGCTCTTCTCATTTTTGAGAAGTCACCTTCAGAAGAAGATCATAGTCTTCTTTGCCTGCTGCAAAGAGGTAAGAGCTCAAACTATTTGTTCTTTAGTACATCATTTTAAAAATAACTTGCGCTACCATTCAGATTTTTTAAAATGTTTTTGAAAAAAGACGCTTATACCCACTACAATGGCAGCATTTATTTGATCAAAAATACAATAAAAGTCCTCAAACTTTTAGTCTTCAATGTCACATGATCCTTCAGAAATCTTTTGAATATGCTGATTTGCTGGTCAAGAAACATTTCTTATTTTTATTCGTGCTGCTTGATATTTTTGTGGCAATTCTTTGACTCGTAGGTTCAAATATATATAGTAATATATATATATAGTAACATTATGCATATTTTTGAACGGTTGTGTGTGTATGTACTGGTGTTGAACAGTGAAACTGAAACCCTGGCCAATATAGTGTTGGAGGTTTAATGTCTATATACTAGGGATGTCAACGATTAATCGATGATCGATTAATTGTCGATAAGACATTTGATCGATAAGACTTATCGATCATCGATTAAGCAGGGTCATGCGCGTGCGTGAGGAAACGGGAGGAAAAATGATGTGCCCGAGTTCTATTTGGAACCATTTTACAGCTGGAGTCACACCTTCATCATGACTGCAAGCTTGCATGTGCATTCGCAGCCTTTTGTTTTGTGCAAATGTAAGTTGTAATATTGTGTTTATTTTGTGCAGGCCTATCTATAGCTGATTTATCTCGTAAGGATGCATTTGGTTAATAATTAACGTTAGAGGTGAGCGGTAGTAAAAGCGTGGCGGTGATCAGCTTCAGAGTGCAGCTCCAACAGCACTAATAATGACTATGATTGGGACTGTCATGTTACACAACATTAATGAGAACACTATTGTAGCCTAATAAAACATTGTGATTGTTAATTATTTGGGTTTATTTGCCGTGTGTTTCATTGCGTTGATCCAGGAAGAGCGCATGCACAACATGAGTCACGCATTCTGACTCGCGCATGTAACTTAGTTCACTTGTGCATTCGCATCAGATTGTGCTGAAGTAATTTGTAATATTACATTTATTTTGTGACGTTATATATGTGATCAATCATATAGGATGCGTTTCTTTCAAGCGAAATAAAGCGCACTAACAGATGGCTTCAGTCAGTGATGGCTACCGGTTTTCATTCAGTGCTTCTAGCGCATGCAGAGCAATGCATTATAACGATGATTGGGACGATCATATTATATAACAGAAATGAGAACACTATTTTAATAAATGGTTGTAAAGTCATTGGGTTTAGGTGCTGTGTTCAGAGCGTTGTTCCTAGAGCGCGTGAACACCACACGTCTCCCATTCTGAATATGAATA
Organism: Pseudorasbora parva; assembly: GCF_024679245.1. Lineage (NCBI taxonomy): Eukaryota > Metazoa > Chordata > Actinopteri > Cypriniformes > Gobionidae > Pseudorasbora > Pseudorasbora parva. The sequence continues at coordinate 22,728,649 of NC_090189.1, forward strand.
TCAGCAACTCAATTCAAGTTCACTTGTCCATTCGCATCATTTTGTGAAGATATATAATTTGTAATATTTTGTCCATGCAGTCCATTTAACTTTATATAAATCTAATTAATCTCATATAGGAAGCTTTTTGTTGAGTTAAATAACGTGCTAGCAAAGTTTCAGTGTAACTTACCAGTATTGATTCAGCGCATCCGCTTCAGCTCGCGCAGTTCAAACAGCAACGCGCGACTAATAATAACTATGATTGGGACTGTCACATTACATAACATTAATGAAAACAATATTTTAATAAATCGTTTTGAATTAACTGGGTTTAGGTGACGTTTCAGCACGTTGCTCTTGCAAGTGCGTCCACAAATTCTGAATAACAGATCTGAGGCGGCGTTCGTGTTGTATTACATGTTATATTTGGTTATTAAATAAGTAGCCTAATGTAATTAAATTATAAATAACATCGACTAATTTTACAATCCCATAGCCCTTTGTTTAGATAAAAATCCTTCTCATTCATTTGGTGAAGAACATGGCGTTTTGAGCAGCATTGCACATGCTGTCGGCTATAAGCCACTGCTGTAGACGCATATTTCAGTATTATGGTTAACGATTAATCGATTAATTGATCGTTAATTTAAACGATGATCGATCATGGGAATTTGTGAAAATTGACATCCCTACTATATACACATGCCAAATATTTTACATTCCCTGAGAGGAGTTTAAAGGAACTGTATGTAAGAATTGTATTTCAATTAATCATAAAATGTCCCTGATATGTCACTAGACATTAAGAAATCATGTTCATTTCAAATACTTATATCACTGACAACAGTAGTCCTGCCAGTATATTGTCATTTAAAAGCTGTTGCAGCCCTCAACTGATGTTGACATGTTGTGTTTTGGCCTGAAGATCGACCAATCACAAAGTAATTTCGGTCAGTTTTGGCATCTGGGTTGCCAGCTCTGCTCTAGTTACCACAGCTGCAGCTACAAAGTGATTACCATACCAGTTTTGGCCACAATCTTTTCTACACGATGGATATCCGACCCGAGCCCGACGGGTTCCAACGGTACCCGACGGGTCGGGCCGGGTTCGGACAGATATTTAGAAATGACGTTCGGGTCGGGCTCGGGCACGTCAGCGCGATAAGGCATTGAACCTTTTAAGTTTAAAACTGCTTATGCAAGTAGCCAATGGGCCTGTTTAACTTGATGCAACGGTTTGTTTTTATGATTAAAATAAATGTAAAATATTACCCTAACATCCATCTTCCTGCATGCAGAAATTTGTTTATGTCGCCGTGACAACAACGCGCAACACGTGCGTGCATATTGTCCGCGGCATCCTTGTCATTCCAGTGAGCGCAACTTCAGCGCTGCTGGCAGCAGGACAGCCTTGAAGCCATCCACAGTTGATGCAATCCTTCTGCATAAAACCTCGATTAGCCTAAACTTTGATGGATAGATTATGTAAATAGATCCCATGTTGCAATTTAGGAACCATACAGTTTGAGAAAATTGGTAAGATGGCTTTCATTTCAATAAGCATTTCAATTGTGTTACGTTAATGTTTTGTTCTTGGGCCATTTTTAGCAGACCTTTGTTCATTTAATTTCAGTTGGCTACTTGATTGGGCTCTGTAACGTTTGATGCCCCATGTGCGTGCTAATGCGCTCGTCATTTCAGAATGCCTTCCTATAGTTCCTTAATAAAAGCGGGCTTTCCACACAAACAAACATACGTGTCATTAGTATATGAGGGAAAAAAATAGATTTTAACTGTCGGGCTCGGACATAAATATTGTAATGCCTGTCGGGCTCGGGTCGGGTTCGGTTACTGCTCTGTCGGACGCGCGCCGGGTTTGGACAGAAAAATGCGGCCTGATCCGCACTCTAAATCTTACATACACTTCCTTTAAGTATGAATTAGCAGAGCAATAGTGCATCAAATATTGCAATCCACACAACATAATACGAGGTCAAAAGAGAACACATTTTTGGTACGTGTCCGGCTGGCTCATCTGTGAGCTGGACTGGACAGCAAGTCTTTGTGGTGTATCGAGACCTATAGTATCCAGGGTAATGTCGGCATACCACCACATAGAACGAACCGTATCCAACAGGAGTAACTGTCGATGTAGCAGGAAGCTGTCTGTAAGGGATGTCTGAGTACTAAAAAAACTACAAAAAATATAAAACCCCAGCTGCCCAACTCACTGCAGAATTAAATGCACACATCGACTCTCCTGTTTTCACCAAAACAGAATCTATTCAGGAGCTCCACAGAGTCAATATTCATGGTCGGGCTGCTATAGACAAACCTTTGGTCTCTTGTGCCAATGCCAAATGTCAGTTTCATTGGTGCCAAGAGTGCAAATCTTGGGCTGGGGACAATGTGAAACATGTATAGTTTTCAGAGTCCTCCTTCACTAAGTCAAGGTGTGGAGAAAGAGGCTTAAAGAAGCTTAAAGGGGTACTTCAGCGCTGGGAAGATGAATCTGTATTTAAACTGGGTCATCAATGCAGTAGAAATGTGAAATTATTTTTGAATTTGGTGTCTTCTAGACTGAGAAAAGACAGAAAATGTATTTTTGTCCCATGGGGATGAAAGACTACAATTCCCAGAATGCTTCGCTGCCCTGTAAGGCCATTCCCAACACCACCAACTTGAGTTAGAGAAGACACTACAATTAAAAACTGAACGTGTCTGTTCCATAGACCGTAAAAAAATATGGACGACTCGACATCATCCGTTTCCGCTTGCCATATTTGAAGCTTTCAGGAGGCCTTGCACGGCGCGGACATCTTGGGACCGAGTCTGCGCAGTAGCGATTTCGGGACCGGAGTTGCGCAGTAGAGCGCAGGAAGTAGAGCAGGAAGTACAGCAGCGATATCAAAAGCCCGCCCACACTCTCGCAGATGCAGAACAATTAATTATGTTGGTGTGAAATAAACAGTTATGGAAATTTAGAAATTAAAGCTAAAGCTCTAATCTGCTCCCAAAAATTTCAAAAAAAGTCCGTTAGTGCCTCAGTGACAACTTCACTCAGAGAAGACGCCAGTCTCAGCTGTCAATCATGACGTCACACCCCCCGTTTTTATAGCATCAAATAACTAACTCAAAGTAAACTTATTTTTAAAACGAACACCTGAAATGAAATCATCGTGATGATAACTGCCTTCAGTGACATAAACTAACTTTGGGGAAACATTTTTGAAGTGTAATTTTATTATTTAGTTTGCCTCGCGTCCATTAGAAAACACAGAGGGGCGGCTATACTGGGACCGGTCACCGGGGGGCGATCGAGGCGCGAAAGCTTCAGTAAATGAGAGGGAGACTGCAGGCTTGGTCTGTTCAATATAATGAGTGAGTCACCGCGCGAGTGTCACAGCCCTGAGCACTAACTGCAGGAGTGCAACTAACTAACTGCGACTACATTCGCGGCATACATTCACAACGCGAGTTCAGTCTGGCACGCATTTCAGATCATGCCTTTGCAAGCTTAACTTTCATAGAAATTAATTTAAGAAGTTAAAAGACTTACATTGCTCACCATAGCTCCGTTTAAATGATCCTGTCTGCAAGCTGAGCTCTCTCTGGCTCCCTCTGCTGGCTGTAGTCTTTAGCCTCTGGGCAAACATTCCTCCTATGATGCAAAAATCGTCATTTTGCATCATAGGAGGAATTTTTCCAGAAATAAAACGCATAAATCTCTTGTCTCAGGGAGATATGAGGGGGGAAAGCACAATAATTTGAATATTCTCCAGGGTTTCTACTGATACAAAGCCATATGCTAATCGCTGAAGTAACCCTTTAACACCCGGACAGTTGCTGCCCAGAGCTCAAGGGTGGATCAAAACCATTCTGGAGGACCATGCACCTATGGTTCTAACATTGTACCCTGAAGGAGTTGCCGTGTATCAGCATGATGATACACCAATAAACACAGCAGGACTGGTGAGAGAGTGGTTTTGATGACAATTAACTTGAAATTGAACATCTCCCATGGCCTCAATCACCAGATCTACATATTTTTGAGGAGCAAATCACAAAAGCCTTTTCCTCCACCAGCATCACATAGTGACCTTTCCACTGTTCTGGAAGAGGACTAACTCAAAACCCCTCTGGCCACTGTGTCCTTTTATGTAATGTGATTATATATCTTTGTTAGTAGTGTACTGTTTGTTCCACTGAAATGTTTAGTTTTTTTTTTCTCTATGTGCAGGTTCAGTATCTGTTCCGGGTCTTCTGCCGGTTACGTCCTGGTATCTCCATACTTGCTTTGCATGGGAAACAGCAGCAGATGAAGAGGGTGGAGGTTTACAATGACTTTGTCCGCAAGACCTCTGCAGTCCTTTTTGCCACAGATATCGCTGCCAGAGGACTTGGTAATGGAAATTTGTTCTGTGGACATCTGCCCACATTGGTTTAAATTTCTTAAACTAGTACTGTCAGTTTATTGTTGGACTACAAATCTCAGCGAATATACTTGTTAAAAGGTTAATAATTAAGCAGCATGCCCTGCAAATAATTCAGTTTGATTAACAGCCATATTTAAAAAAACATTGTGGTCCTAGATTTCCCTGCAGTGAACTGGGTGCTGCAGTTTGACTGTCCTGAAGATGCAAACACATACATTCACAGAGTTGGCAGAACAGCCAGGTAACCCTGATACACATTATTATAATTGTTGTATTCTGTTCTCACTGGATACATTTTGAAACCTTGTTTTAAAAATCATAACAGGAATCTGTATTTGCACAAGATTGTAACACTAGATGGCAGATTTGTTCTGTTTAATCATCACTTCCATGTTATACATCAGTGTTTAAATTTGAATTCTGCTTTTCAAATGTTTTAAATTACATTTATGGGTGCTTTTATATGTGATCTTACTCTGGAATGCTCTTGCAGACACACAAATGTTAAGTTCCATTTTTGGACTCTGGCTTGGCTTGTTACAATTTTGCCTTGGGGGCAAGTATGAGGAGCTGCAGTCTAGCTATGGAAACATGTCAAGCTTCTCAAAGCTTTGAGCGGGACAGCACACACCTGCCGTTCACCCAAGCTGTCTCTGTTCTTTGTGCTATACTTGTCTTTTCGGTGTGAAATCGATATCACCAGTAACTCCCCTTTGTAGATCCACCACCCTCAGCAGAAACCTCATGAGCTTTAACATGAGCACTCATAGAGCTGAGTGTTTAAAAAAGAGAAACCTTTGTGTGAGAGGCCTGTACTGAAGTAGACTTGCCTGTGTGATCTTAAAGGGATAGTTTTCCTAAAAATAAATGTCATAGTTTACTCATGCCATTCTAAAACTGAATGCTATTACTTGTTTTCTGTAGCAAAGAAAAGAGGACATGTTTTAGTGCATTTGTCCTTTTAACTCTCTGTTACCCTTTAGGTATAAGGAGGGAGGCGAGGCGCTTCTTGTCCTGTTGCCTTCTGAGGAAAAAGGCATGATTGCACAGCTTCAAGAGAAAAAAGTTCCCATTAACAAAATCCAGTGAGTGCACCTCTTCTTTCCTTTGTGATTGCTCCGTCAAAACAAGACGTGCTTGGGAAATTTGTTTAGTTTTGTCTGTGCCTTAGTTTTTTAAATATGGCTTGATTCTGCTCTGGATGCTGGTTCTTAAGTGTTTTACAGAGAAGAATGGTGTCTTTGTGAAGAATGGTGAAAGTCACGTGCATGCTAAGAACACAAGATAGCAGATTAAAGGGTTAGTTCACCCAAAAATTTAATTTATGTCATTAATGACTCACCCTAATGAAATTCCACACCCGTAAGACCTTCGTTCATCTTCGGAGCACAGTTTAAGATATTTTATATTCAGTCCGAAAGCGTATGCAAGTGTATACACACTATACTGTCCATGTCCAGAGATGTAATAAAAAACATCATCAGAGTAGTCCATATGTGACATCAGTTAGTTAGTTAGAATCTCTTGAAGCATCAAAAAATACATTTTGGTCCAAAAATAACAAAAACTACGACTTTATTCAGCATCGTCTTCTCCTCCTGATTTGATTTCAATCCTCAAATAAAGATTCAAACGGTTGTGAATCAGCGTATTGATTCATGATTCAGATCACCAATGTCTCGTGATTTCAGCAGTTTGACACGCGATCCGAATCATGAATCAATCCGTTGATTCATAACCGTTTAAATCTTTATTTGAGGATTGCAATCAAATCAGGAAGAGAAGACAATGCTGAATAAAGTCGTAGGTTTTGTTATTTTTGGACCAAAATGTATTTTCGATGTGTCAAGAGATTCTAGTTGACTAACCGATGTCTCATATGGACTACTTTGATGATGTTTTTATTCCCTTTCTGGACATGGACTGTATAGTGTGCAACACTTTCTTACGATCTAGGACTAAATATAAAATAACTATTAATAATATTAGGGTGAGTCATTATTGAGATAAATTTCATTTTTGGGTGAACTAACCCTTTAATGCATGTGATCATTATGATCAGTGATATCTTCTCTGTGAGAATTCAACTGCAGTCACAGTCTCCACAAGGCTGCTTTTATGTTGCTATTAGTCACTGTTACTGTTTTTACAAAAATATCCCAGTTTGACTAGAATGCTCAATTATGTTAGTTGAGTATCTGTATTAAATGTCAATTTGTGTGCTTTACATGATCTACCTTCTTTCATTTACATATATTATGTTATCAGATACTTTTATCTGAAGCTAATTATGTCACTACATATTCAGCAATTATATTTATATTCATATTTGGACAGTTAGTTTTATTAATATGCATCTCATTATATAAAATAAAATATAAAATAATGCAGTATGTACTGCTTATACAATATATATTTATATGTGTGTATGATGATTTTTGATTTACTTCAACTTAGTTTAATAAGCTTTTTTTATTTTTTACATTTTTAAAACAGTTTAAATTTTTTCAATTATACAGTTCATTATACATTTATTTATTTATATATTTTTTCAAAGAAAAGCTTAACTCCAAGTCTTCCGGAGTCTTGGGCAAAGCCGATTCGAAAGACCGCTGTTTACCACTTTGTTTTCAAGTAGTAATCTAGACACATCCTAGCAGCAGCAAATGCAATTTGCAGCCAGGGTGTCTTGCAACTCTGTTGGCTTGCAAGCTTGAAAAATCAAACTCTAGTCAGGCCAATCACATCTTGTATAGAGTCGTCGAGCGGGCTTAACATAATGATGGCAGTGTTGGACCGTTTCCATATGCTACTTGAAAACAAAGTGGCGAACAGCGGCCTTTTTAAATCGGCATTGGCCGCGACTCTGGAAGACTTGGAGTTGAGCTTTTCTTTGAAAAAAGAACAGAACGGCACTGAAGTCATTCTTAAAAAAGGAAGACGTGTTCAGAGATCTATCAACTAGCTCCCCTTCACCTTCTTCGTTGCTCTAATTGATTGTAGCGCTATCCTATTGTGTGCAGAGGGACTTGAAAAGAAAGACAACTGTTTATCCCGCCCCCTGAATGAATGAATGAATGAATGAGGCATTTATATAGCACTTTCATATGTACTACTGTACACCCAAAGCGCTTTACACTTATGTCGGGGGTCTCTCCTCAACCACCACCAGTGTGCAGCATCCACTTGAATGATGCAACGGCAGCCACAGTACAACGGCACCAGTGCGCTCAGCACACACCAGTGATAGGTGGAGAGGAGCGAGGGTGATAGAGCCAATTCAGTGGATGGGGATTATTAGGAGGCCATGATTGGTAAGGGCCAATCGAGGGAATTTGGCCAGGACACCGGGGTTACACCCCTACTCTTTTACGAGAAGTTCCATGGGATTTTTAATGACCACAGAGAGTCAGAACCTCGGTTTAACGTCTCATCCGAAGGACGGTGCTCTTTGACAGTATAGTGTCCCTATACTGGGGCGTTAGGGCCCACACAGACCACAGGGTGAGCACCCCCTGATGGCCTTACTAACAACTCTACTAGCAGCTGCCTGGTTTTCCCAGTTGGTCTCCCATCCAGGTACTGACCAGGCTCAGCCCTGCTTAGCCTCAGTGGGAAACCAGTCTTGAGCTATAGGTTGATATGGCTGCTGGCATATCAGACCAAAACGCCCTGGATTGGTTTGTTCCCACCCAGACCCAACATCTTAATGTGGGTTTGGTTTGTCAGGCTAATATAAAATGTCTAATGCTATATATATATATATATATATATATATATATATATATATATATATATATATATATATATATATATAATATATAATATATATATGTATGTGTATATATATATATATATATATATATATATATATATGTATGTGTATATGTGTGTGTATATATATATATATATATATAAATACAAATAATGTATGTGTGTATATGTATATTGTCTCACGTGTGTGTTTCATGAATATATTAGGCTGTTTACACCTGCCAGATGGCTGTATCAGGTGAAAAACAAGGCCTATTGTTTTGATCATTTGTTTTAATTTGTTCTCAGGGTAAACCCAGAGAAGTTGGTGTCAGTTCAGCAAAAGCTGGAGGCCTTCCTGGCGCAGGAGATAGAGCAGAAGGAGCGGGCGCAGAGGGTAAGGCCTGAGAGGAGACCTGACTTCCTGTGCAGTCTGTCACACCTTGTCTCAAACACTGAAGGTTGATGTTATTCTGTAGAGCAGAGCCATGCTTTTAGGATAATCTGATTGTCTGCCTCACGCTCAGGGCTGAGCTTTGTGAGGCTCATTATAGAGAGATGAACAGCGTGAAATGTAATCGGGCAAATTGCTGCCATGAAACGCCTGCTTGTGCACTCTCACTAATGTGTTTATCAGGGATAAGTTTTCAGATTTTATCCTCCCTAATACTTCTTCTCTTTTTTTCCCTCCTCTCAACTGCAGTGTTTCGTGTCCTACCTCCGCTCAGTCTATCTGATGAAGAACAAAGATGTCTTTGATGTTTTCCAGCTCAAACTCCCAGAATATGCCGTGTGAGTGGATGCTGTGAAGTAATGCCCAGTATCACCAGTCCTCTGTGTAAATGTGTTTGCGTATATGGCATGTGTCCACTTTGAACACACTCATGAGTACTTTAAAATGTGTCATTGTTATGCAATGAAATCCTCCCCCAAAAAAACTCCACCATCTGTTTTCAAAACAGAGACTGTTTAATACATCTTTTTTAAATGTGTAATTCATCATCATAAACTGGGTTTTCTTTAAAATTTGCGAAACATAACAAAGAAAAACAAATGTGAATCAGGTGTTTCAATCAAGTTATTTAAACGGATACGTCAGTATGTCATAATCCGTCATAATTATGATCGTATTTAAACAGTTTCTTTTTAAAGCAGCATTTAACTTTTATTTTAAAAAATTATATATATATAATACATATATACAGGTCCTTCTAAAAAAAATGCATATGTGATAAAAGTTCATTATTTTCCATAATGTAATGATAAAAATTAAACTTTCATATATTTTAGATTAATTGCACACCAACTGAAATATTTCATGTCTTATAGCATACAGCTCATGAAAACCCAAAATTGAATCTCAAAAAAATTAGCATATCATGAAAAGGTTCTCTAAACGAGCTATTAACCTAATCATCTGAATCAACTAATTAACTCTAAACACCTGCAAAAGATTCCTGAGGCTTTTAAAAACTCCCAGCCTGGTTCATTACTCAAAACCGCAATCATGGGTAAGACTGCCGACCCGACCCTGTCCAGAAGGCCATCGTTGACACCCTCAAGCGAGAGGGTAAGACACAGAAAGAAATTTCTGAACGAATAGGCTGTTCCCAGAGTGCTGTATCAAGGCACCTCAGTGGGAAGTCTGTGGGAAGGAAAAAGTGTGGCAAAAAATGCTGCACAACGAGAAGAGGTGACCAGACCCTGAGGAAGATTTTGGAGAAGGACTGTGCGTGCGTGCGTGCATGCAGCAGTAATGTTTGTTTATGATAATTTGTTTTACTGCATGTAATTAAAAAATAAATTAATAATAATATAGATTATTTTATATGTGAAACAAGATCACAAACTTTGTATTGTTGTTTTGGCCAAAACTATCTCTATTTATAAAAAGTGGAAAAAAGATCTAAAATAAAAGAACCAGGAAGACAGACATTTGATCGTTCAAGTTCATTTTTGTGTGATCTCATCAGGTCACTGGGTTTGGCGGTGGCACCACGGGTCCGGTTTCTCAGTAAGGCCCAACAGCAAAAGAGCGGAGCGGCGCAGGACGACAGCGGTGCTGCAGGACACGAGTCTGAAGATGAGCTGCAGAGTTTTAAAGCAAAATTTGAAGGACAGCAACCTGAGTCTTCCCAGTCTGAGGAAGAAGAGGATGATGATGATGATGATGATGATGATGATGATGAAGAGGAGGAGACATTAAAGCCTTCAGCTCTGCTATGTGGCTTTAATGAAGAAGAGGATGATGATGACCTGAATAATCTGCTGACTGTCAAGCGTAAAGATGTGTTCAATATCAATGAAGAAAGTGAAGACAATGAGGTAAATAAACATAACATAGTGCACATATGTTTTAATATAAATTACATGACTGTGTGCTTGATTTTATGCACCTGTTAGTAATAATTTTGATAATAGATTAATATTTAAAACTATTAATTAGAAGGAAATGGACACAATCTTTTGGCCATGCAATAGAGTAATATTCTATTTTTTCCTTTCAGAAAAATCTAAAAACACTACTATAACAGGACTTTCCTTTATGCATCATTTTCCATGTATATTATAGCAGGGGTGGTGATCTCCAGTCCTGGAGAGCCTCAGTCCTGCAGAGTTCAGCTCCAACTCTGATAAAACTCACCTGCCTGTAGCTTGGTGTGTTTGTTTATAGTTGAAGCAAAACTGTGCAAGTCTGTGGCTCCCCAGGACCGGAGTTCACCACCCCTCTATTATAGCATGACGCAGGACTTTAATAGAGAATATCAAATCAATAAATTACACACTTCAGCTCTAAACCTGTATGTTCTAAGGAGTTTATTGTAGCTTATTTTTGTAACTGTAGGAAGAATGTCTCCTAAGGTACTGTGGTTGTTGAGTAACTATTGTGGCCCATTGCACTGTGATTTAGAAGGTCTTTCATTGAAATTCTGTGCATTTTTGCGTTCAAAGCATATTGTTTCAGTGGGCCTGTAGATATCAGGACATGCTAAATTATATAACACTTCTCTCAATATGCCTCCGAGACAGTTAGCATGACTCCTGTGCAGACCTGGCAAGTTTATGAGAGACGCGAACCTGTGAGTCATGTCAAACCTGCCTAATTTGTCTTGAGGCTTCACAGTGAAATAATGTAGTACAGTCAGTCAGTCATTTATTTTATTTTTTTAATAATTATTTCTTTTAAAAATCTCCATATTGCTACTTTGCCAAAATAAGGGCAGTCAATTGTGTTAATTTAGTACTAAAAGGTATTTTTTTAAATGGTGAATTATTAAATATTAATATAACAATAAATAATTTTACATTGTTACTAGGGGTGTATCGATACTCTCATGTCACTATTCAATACATGTTATGATATTGAACTCGCGATATTATTGTGATAATCCCAGACATATGGTAAAAGGTTAACAAAATTAAAAATCTACTGTTGATTAAAATACTGATTGTGGTATTACATTGGGGGTGGAAATAAATAGGCTTAGACCCAATGCACAGCGCAATGGTGACACACCAGAATAAAAATATCTCACCTGCGCTTACTCGCTATCAACACCCAGGTGATGACGCCGTATATGACTGAGTTATATTCGAGCAGAAGGCACTATCATACAAGTGGCTGTTATGTCCACGCTTTTTGATCATAGCACTTGTTGTAATGTTTTGGGAATGTATTGCCTGAATGCATCGACCTAAACATACATTAACCTAACTCTGTCTATTTTACACGTTGGTATCTTCAACAAACCATATTATAGATATTACATTAGATATAATATTACACATACACACACAAATATTTTATCATGCCCTAAACAATTTAATTAAAACATGCAACAACTAGACTGCATATTTCATATAAAATTGGACCTAAAACAAAATGCACAGTTCTAAGGTCACTTTACATGATCGATCTATTCAATAATTTACTCATCTGTCACAACAATCAAATGTCTTTGAATTATCATATAAAACATTTCTTAAGCTATACACTTGGATATTTAGTCTTTCAAAATGTGATGTGATCAGTTTAAAAGCTGCTATGGTTCAAGTGACACGCGACTGTTGAAGTGCAGATGAGCGAGTACCTTTTTTCGAGTTTGGAGAGGATTTAAGTGGAAAGTGGTTTTCTTCAAGATCTGAACCTTTTCACATCTCATCAGCACTCAACGTTAATGACTGCAAAGGAGAAAGTAATAGTGTGGAGTGGTGTAGGGTGTCAATGTCCTGGTTGAATGAAGGGATCGAATGAACTGCTTTCCGAGCTCCTTTATGAATTTTCATTTTCAGTAGGTTTAATCTTTGCACCAGGAAGTTTAAAAAGATTTGTATGATTACATCGGGTTATGTAAAACATGTTTTTTCTTTCTTCAGGGCACAGATGATAACACCAAGAACAAGACAAAAAAGGAGTCCAAATTCAAAGATGCAAAGAAAGTATATAAAAGAAACCTAAAGGTCAACACTAAGAAGATCTTCACTGAGGATGGAGAGGTTTGTATTATCAAATGATAGTAGTCATCAACATGACATGATAGTCATTATGAAAAGCAGTGTAAATTATGTTTTCTATATGTTTGCAGGAGGTGCAGCAGTGGCCTCCGCTACAGAGGACCATGGTACCAGATGGAGATGAGGACGAAGAGGTGTCTGGCATCAACTTGGAAGCAGCCAAACAGCGACTCCGCAAAGAAGACCAGGAGTTTGACAAGATCGAGTACCGCCGTAAAATCCAGGAGAAACACAGGGTGAGATCAAATTTACCATCATGTTTACCATCCTCCTGGTTCACGCCAAGTCCATGTGGCTCCACCTTAAATAAAATGATTCAGAGAAGCCTTTGATTCATTGTGATCAGCTCCAGGTGTTCAGATTAAAGGTATATTGAAAGAGCTGAGGGCAATGAGGAATCGAAAAGTCACTTTGGCCCTGTGGCTGGTGCTCTCGCAGGTTCAGGCAGATCGAAAATAACTGTGATGCCTGTGCAGGCAGGGGCTTCAAGCTCCAGGCATCAGCGCTTGAGATTGGGCCTCTGACTTATTACTGTAGTTCTGAGTATTGGACAAGCTTTTAAAGGATTGCTCTCTGGAAAAATTACACCATTGCACATATTCCAGTGGAGAGTGTTTTCTTGTTAAGAGTCAAGTATGGTGAAGTACATCCCTAGTTTATGTCTGATGCAGGTTTCAGTGGAGTTTTTTTTATTTTGTTTTTTTAAATCGATCACTGGGAGTGTGTAGCTCAGTGAGAGCACAGAAATAATGGGATCTATTTCTAGAACTAGATACATATGAGGACTGTTTTGGTGGCCTTTCTCCATTACAGTTAAAGCCTAAAGTAATTTTTTGTGTTGCTGTTTTCCTCCTTTATTTATAACGATAGTGGAGAGAGGACTGGAATTGAAGGGTGGAAGATTTCAACTAACATTCAGCACTAACATGAACAGCATGGGTCCATTTGTGTGCTTACCACTATCTAGGGTTTCCTAAAATAATGAAATAAAAACTAATAATTAATTAAATCATACAAAATTCAAATCATTGTTTTAATTCTATGCTTTCTAAAATGATTAAATATATATTGAGTAATTAATCTTAAAGGTCCACTGAAATCAAAATGTAAGTTTTTTTAGTATGACTGTTTTAGCCTTAAAGTTATGAATAAGCTGGTATGTTCCAAAACTATGACAAAATTTGCATTTAGGAGATAAGCATTCAAAATTTACAGTCTCCCACTTCCGCTAAAACGAATCTCAGATTTTGGTGACATCTTCGCAGACTTCACTTTCTCGTCAAATCTTCTGTCCAATCAGAATGCGCTCTAGAATCTAAAGCCCGCCCCCTACACTGCTGAAGCTGAAATCGGCCAGTCCACATACATTTACTAATTTCTACATGGTGAAAGGCAAATAGCACACTATATATGTGATAGGAAACGATTCAGTGTAAATATGCTTTCATTTGAGGCGAATAAAGTCTGTTTTCACGTTAGTTTCATGCAACGCAGCAGCGCACACACCCCAACGGCTCTGGTCTAAATTTAGACTACAGACACGAGAGCGCAGCGCGGATCATATGCGCGAGTCCGCGCAGACAACAAACATATCGACCCATTTTAATTTCTTTACAGAATGCTGCATTTCATTTCGAGATTATGATGGTAAACAGTGTTAGAGGAAACTGGCTTTACCAAACAGAGAAAGTCCGCTCTTGCGCTCTAGTCAAACTGTATATTAACAAAACGCTATTGGCTGTTTCAAAAAAGGGGGGGAGCTGCTAACAGCTGAAGCCGTTTCAGGGGAAATTACGTTCAAGACACAAGACAAACACATTGAATAATGCGGCGCGTTTCAAGGCACTTCAGTGGACCTTTAAGTAAATATTTTATTAATAAAAAAATAAAAAATTTAAACACTTACTTAAAAAGATGAAATATTTCATTTGTTCACCTGCATGTTATGAAACTATTAACCTAAATTACCCAAATATTAAAATCTCAATTAAAAAGGGGGTACCGGTACTTCAAGTAAATATTTTGGTTACACTTTATTTTTAAGTAGTCCTCTTTAGAACGTCTACTAACTATAAGAATCTTTGCAACTACATACCAACCAACTCTTATTAAAGGTGCAATAGGTGATTCTCTACAGAATTTTTTTTTATGTTATGTTAAGCGGTCTAAATATATTTTTATAAATATGTATCGGCTGTCTTTCACAGCCGATACATATTTATAAAAATACATTTAGACCGTAAAAAATACATTTAGACCGTATGACAGTAAAATGTTCGTTCAATCATTGCATTGGGTCGAAATTAAATTATAGCATGTGTTCCCTGTCAGTCAACATTTGTTTGTAAACACTGCGCAGCCTGTTCACGCCGACATCATACGTCATCAGCACTTTCTAGGGCTATCTACGATAATATGTATTGCGATAGACATGTAATCGATATCAATAAAAAATGCGTTCGATAAAACGTTTGATAATTTATTTATTTTTGCTTCGATGAAAAGAGCAAGTTAGGTTGCATGAAAAAAAGGCACTCTCTCTCTGGTAACCAAGCAACATAGGGAGTGACACGCTAACAGGCAATCATGTAACTGTATCTAGTTTGGTTTCACCAAGATTCATGTTGGATTCTTCAGTAACAGAACTGTCATAGAGAGATATGTGAAAAATGAGTCCTGCAGCGAGCAAGGAAATTGTTTATAAAACAATTCAGCTCGCCAGTATTGCATTTTATGGATTTTATAAGTCTGACCGTATTAGACCAATGTTGTCTGCAAATATTGCAAGACCACCGTCCCAACCAAGACTGGTAATACCACAAACTTATATAACCACCTTAAGCCTCGTTTATACTTTCTTTTGGCTCTGCTGACAGTGCATGCACCTTGTCTGTTTGGGGAGGAGTTTATACTCGACGACGTGCTCGCTCACTGTTGTGCTATTCTTTGAAATGATATGGGCTGATCTGAAATCTCCCCTAAACCCTCATTCACTATTCCCTATGTTCGTACACTAAATATAGTTCACTTAAAGGAGTAAATGAAAACAAGTGAGAGAAGTCGGACAGCTGTTGAGTGTACATCAGTTGTACTAGACCCGTTATTGCAGTGGGGTGTTAAATGAGTGCACTCAGTAATGTCCACTATAGTTTTGGACGCCACAACAAATGACTGTCCCTTCAAATACTTCAAATAGTGCTCTATTTGAGGTTATGGAGGCGATTTCAGTTTCAGCCATGGAGAGGTAGGGTACGCTACATCAGTGTCTTAAAGCATCTAAACTGTACAAAGAAATAAAGGAAGCGCAATGCACCTTAATGTTAAGAGATAATTAAGTGTTCATTGTTATTTTAGATTTTTAATTATTTGAGTGTTTTACGTGGTTTTGTTCACATTTCTGCCTTTATAACTGAGGCAATTATAACCAGAGTAAGGTTAAGTTTAAAATAAAAATGCCTAAATGTAATATATTTTTCTCCTGGTCCTCATTTTAAATATGTCATTAAAACTATAGATTATTATCGTTATCGGACGATATGAAACACTTTGATTGTGATAGTTTTCAGTCATATCGCCCAGCTCTAGCACGTTCACATACGCTGTGCAGACAGAGCGAGAATGGCAGGCAAACAGTTGTTTACGTTTGTTCTTGTAGTGCTGTTACTCATTATACTGCAAAGTTTTCTCACTGGTGAATGCACACATGATGTAACCCAATAATGTTGTCTCTAGTCGTCTCGCTCCTGATCTGTGTTTTGCAGGGAGGGTGGGATTGTATGCTTTTAATGCTTGCAGGCTAAAGTTAACATTTTCCCAGATCACCTATTGCACCTTTAATTTGCAACTACATATTGTTTTGCGCTGTGTACTTTGATCTCAACCCCTTTAACCTTATTATTATTTTTTCTCAGGTTAGGTAAAGTAAGTCGAGTCTGGCCCGAATTATAAGCATTTTAAATTACTTACAATGTTGGTTAGAAGACTTATGTTTTTGTTAAAATTCTTAAAATGCTATAAATCAAGCCTCAGTAGACAGTTTTTATAATCAATTAAATTTCTTTTAATTTGTAACCTTCCTGTAAACATACATCTAGAAGCAAATAAAACGTCATTATTAAAGTGTAAAATACAATAATCAAAGGTTGCGTCAAAGGTGTAGTCAGCTTTTAGCTTCTTGTCCTGAGCTTTTAGGCGTCTTTTATACTTTTGTTGTTTCCCACCGAAGTTAGGTTCTAATCTTTATGATTTGACGCATGTTGTAACTTTCCCAAAGTTTCCATTATCCTTCTCAAGGCCTCACAGGTGCAAGCTGGACGCCTCTTCATGTCTGAACCTTAATTTCCTTTTAAGGTTCAATGAGTAGAAACACAATTCTTTGTGTCCTTCATCACACACACACAAACGCACACAATTCTGCTCCTCCTTCTTATGGGTAGAAACACACACATACATAACTAAACGTACATCTATGCCAATGCAGTATAAGGCATTTCTTATAAACAAAAATAACAACATTGTACACAATGCATTATTCAGTGCAATGGCTAAATATGTGCAAGGTATCTACAATAAACAATAAGGCAGGGTAATAGACTTTGAGTAATATAATATCAAGGAAGCAAAGTTTTAGTAGACTGTTAATTAGAAGGTTAGTAGAAGTCTACTGGCAAAGTTGATGTTGGAGGGGCATCAAAATTAACTGTTGGCAGATGTTAGGCAGACAGTCTGATAGTGGTTGGTAGTTGACATGTAGTTACTTTTAGTTACTACAATGTCTAAAGTGGACTAATGTGTTACCATTATTTTATTTTAAAGAGCTTAAAGGAACATGGTGAAGAAAAAAATTAATAGTTTAGGTCATTTGTGTTCTCTCGCAATTATATCCACCTTATATTTCAGCTAAGAGTGGGCGCATTTGTAAATTGAATGTGTCTGGTATCCGGTGTCATCCGATTCCAGTTATTTTTAGCTGTCCAAAAAAGCTTGTTATGCTGCTTGATATTGCAAACTGGTATTTCTTACCCTATTATTATAATAATGTATTTTCGTAATTTTGAACACACTGGTTTGTAGCGCAAATAGTTTTGCCATTTATAGCACTTTGTTTTTCTGCTCATTATTTCCTTATAACTGCTAATCATTTGGAGGTCTTGCACATACAGAAAATAGCTTTCTTCTGCGTTGAAAAATAAGGTGGATAGTTGGGTAGCCTAATTAATTTGTGGCCATCAGGGAGCCGCTATCAATATGTAATAGGTATTTTGTTTTAATAGGCACTATTTTCACCTTCAAACATTTTTTTTGTAAACAGAGATGTTAATGTCCATGTAAACCCAGGATAGTGCGTTTTATGTCTTTTAACTTCTCAGCCAAGCAAAAACTAAAATAAAACCATGCCAGTCTCTCCTGGCAATTTCTCCTGCCAGTACTGTCAAGTGCTGACGTGCAGACTGGCATACAATAAAACCCTCTTTTTTTTCTTCTTTTTTCTCTGAAAGATACAAGGCAGAAGACTTTGTCGTGTCTGTGAAAAGCCTAACCATCCTAATCCATTTAGATTTTGTGTTGTCAGAGTTTGAGAGGCAGCTACCCAGTAATCCATCAGATACGTGCACATGCTCATTAATCAGACACGCTGGGTTCGCTGGTGCGTTTATTTTTTGTATTCTCTTATGAAGTCTTTATTACTCCAGCAGAATGGCATTTGTAATTGAGGCATGTGAGATGCAGAGACTTTTGCTTAGACTTTTCCCTGTTCCTTTAAAACCACTGATGGGTTTTGCTGCATATATGACGTGTCAACAACTCTAAGGGACGTCTAACTTTAGGGGTAGGCGTAGTCCTTAGACCTTCTCAAGGTTTTTTTTGTTGTTCTTTTTCTTTTTTTGCAAATTTCCAGTACCATGGTGTCCTATTTACACCTGGTGTTTTGGATTTTGGTCAATCGGATCACAAGGGGACTACGCAAATTACAGGTGTAAACAGGGTCGAAAACCGTTTGAGCTTGACTACTTAAGCAGTCCGGTCCAAAATGCATTCGACTGGATTGCTTTCATAGTGTAAACACTTATGTGGTCAAATTAGTTTCGAACAGCCATAAAACTCTACACCTACTGACTGTATGCATAAATATTTTGGATAGTGCGCTAGCCAGACTGGATTTAAACTTTGTTGGCTAAAGACCTATATTTGGTTTGAAAACGAAAAGTGTACAGAGCACAATGATTTCTAACATGCACTCACCACATTCAGCGTGTCCTTGTGGCTGCCAGAGAAGAAACGAAAGCTGATGCTTTCCATATAGTTTTCCGTAAGTAATTTTTTATTTTAAAATTATAATATTAAAACATTTGATGGCAAACTATCGCTGTATCTGACTTTGATGCTGTGGCACTGATTTTTGTTCAATGATGTTTCAAAGTGAACCGATGGATATGTTTCCACATTTAGCATCATTTGACATTTCGAACGTAATGAAAATCCAATGAAATCCACTTGACATTGGTTTTATTACACTCTCAGCTCTCTGATTTCCATTCAACCCTCAACCTCTTAATATTTCCCGTCTCCCAGACATCCGTGAGTCACTGGTAATGTGTATAGTTGTGCCTGGCAATCCAGTCGCCCTTCATATTAGAAAGTGACACAAGACAAACATCAAGTACTCATCATTCTCTCTCCTAAAGAAATGCAGAGCACTAAAGTTAAATTGTATTTTTTTTTCCTGAGTCTGTCTGTGCAATCATTTCAACCCCTGGCATGTTTATGAGATTGTGCCGTGACCAAATTTGAGTATGGTGCAGCTTTTTATTAAGTCTGTTTCTTTTTTTCTCTTATTTTGAACAGGAGAAGAGACTGAAGGAGAAAGCAGCTCGGAGGGAAGCAAACAAACACCATAAAGAGGTATGTCAACCGAAGATCAAAGTTATCTCAAAAGATATTAATGATGAGTGCTGGTTATGTATGTGAGTTAAGCAATGTTGATGATTTCAAATGCTCGTAAAATGGTTTCTGATTCTGATTTGAAATGAGGAATTCCTGTCAGAGGGGAGAGATGCCCCTCAGTCTCTGGCCTTTCCCTCCCGCAGATAGCCCATAATTCATAGTCTGGCTGGCAGCTGTCATGTGTCCCATCTCTCTCTGCCTGTCCTCACTGGGGGATTGAGCTCTGCGCATCCATATGGAAATGCAGCTGCTTCTCTCCTCTCGTTTGTCATCTGATCAATGCAGAGGACTGTCCAAGAATGCGAGACTATTCATCACCTCCCTAACAATGAATCTCGGCGCTCTTTTAGCATTCATTCATTCCTTCGATTTAACAGCCCGACTGGTGGTCGATCTGTCCATCGTTACGATTAGTCCAGATTAATTTAGAGCGCTATTGAATCACCCTTTTGACAGCATGTGCTGTAACGGATAGCTGTGCTGCTTCATTTCCTGTCAGTTTCACTTCTTTTGGTTTTCTCCTCTTTAGACATTTGAGGAAATAGATAGACCTTAGATAGACCCTTATAGATAGACAGACAGTCTTGTTGTTCAGTCGGTGGCAGTCATCACAGAGATTTTCATTAATATCACACCATCTGTTTGAAATCTTCTCTTCAACATGCTCAGTTTTACCTTTACTATATATATATATATATATATATATATATATATATATATATATATATATATATATATATATATATATATATATATGTCTATTTTCTTCAGAAAATTTTCTTCAGCACATTTTAAATAATTTTTTTAAAGCACCATGGAAATGTATTGAATATCATATTTATTTTAGAGATACACAGTATATTGGTAAATAACAGTTATGTTACCAATGTCAGCTTATTTTTTTAGTTTGTTGGCAGACTTATGAGATATTTACCAGTAAATATTGATTTTAAATTGATTGTTGTTGACACCATCTATCTAATCAGCATCCAAGAAATCCCTCTTATTTTTTATAATTTAGAATTACATTTTTGTAAAATTAATGTAGAAAAAAAATCTAAATTTAATTTTTACATTTTTATTTTTTTTAATGCTTCGCAAGGCTGCATTTATTTAATCAAAATAGAAGATCTGTAATAGTGTGAACTAATATTACTATTTTAAATAAATGTTCCATTTTAATATATTTTAAATATTTATTTGATTTTTCAGCATTATTGCTCCCATCTTCAGTGTCACGTGATCCTTCAGATAGTAACGTTTCTTATTATTATACATATAAAGAGTTTTGCTGGAAAAAACAAAAAAAAACAGTTCTGGATTCTTTGAATATGACATTCAAAGGAACAACATTTAATTGAAATGGAAATGTTTTGTAGCATTATAAATATATTTGCTTTTACTTTTGGTCATTTGCATCCTTACTGAATAAAAGTATTAATTTATTTTTATTTTTACCCCAGACATTTGAATGGTAGTATACTATTTATTGTAAATTTGTATGTATTTTATTTTATTGTCTGCTCTAGTTTTGTTTGAAGTTTTTGCTTCATTCAAGTGAGTTTTATACTAACAACCGTATTTGGCTATTCTCATACTCTGGCGTTATTCAGTGCACATCGACGCGTCTGTTCAAAGCGCAGGTCTGTCAGCAGAATTCAAATGGGTCTTACAAAGCATGATTAGATTACAGCACAAGCAGAAGCTCCGCTGAATGCAGAGTATCCTGTACCTGAACAGACCCCTTATCAGGTCCAAGCACACATATACACAGTCCCCTGGAACCAAATCTTTTTACAGCAAAAGGTTGGTCTACACTGTACATTTTTCAGTCCAAATGCCACCCAATTTAGACAGGAAGACATTGTCTAACTGACGTTTAAAATGACCAACCACATTCAATTTGTATGTTTCATTTTGTTGCTTTATCTAAAATAAATTATGGTTTCTTTCTACCAATCTAAGTGGCCTGTTTAGATGTATGTAATACTGTGTATATTTACACAGTGTGGATGTAGATTTATGGGGGGGGGTTTTGTGAAAGAAAGAAGGAAGAAATGTCAGTCCGGCCACAGGTATTCTGTCTTTCTTAAACCAAAGAAGAAAAGGTCTCAGAACGCTGGGTCAGACACATCATACCAGGATTAAGAAGCTTGCCTGAGGGCACAAGAAGTCAGTCTGAAGGTGGAGCAGACCAGTAGGGAAATAAACCTGTTTGTTCCCAGCACAGGGTCAGATTTGTTAGCTTCCTGGAAATTTGAAAGAACCGAGACGAGTTTGATTCCTTCACTGTTACCACTGGAGAAAATTTACATTATTTGTTTCTAATTGCTCAAAAAGTGGACCTATTTAGGGAGTGGTGTTCCTTGAAGAGGATGGGAAGTACAGTCTATGGCCTCAAGAAGATCTAGAATACCTGAAGAGATCGTCTATTAGCATATCTTAAAGGCAGTTGCTCAGCTGGACTCGGGTACTCTCCAAAAATAAGTGCAAAAATGCATGTGCATAAGTGCATGTTGGAACAGAAAGGGGCCATCCCCAAACTGTTCCCACTAAGTTGGGAGCATTAAATTGTCCAAAATGTATTGGTATGCTGAAGCATTAAGAGTTCCTTTCACTGGAACTTAAGGGGCCATGGCAACCCTGAAAAGCAACCCCACTCATAATCCCCCCCTCCACCACTTTACACTTGGCACAATGCAGTCAGGCAAGTACCGTTCTACTGCTATCAACCAAACCCAGACTCCACCGATTCGTCAGACAGAGAAGTGTGATTTGTCACTCCAGAGAACACATCTCCACTGCTTTAGAGTCCAGTGGTGGCGTGCTTTACACCACTGCATCTGACACTTTGCATTGCACTCCGTGATGTAAGGTGTGGCCTTTTACGTAGCCAACCACTTCGTGGCAGAGTTGCTGTTGTTCCTAATTGCTTCCACTTTGTTAAAATACCACCAACAGTTGACCGTGGAATGTTTAGTAGTGAGGACATTTCACAAATGGACTTAGCAGATGACAGCATATCACGGTACCGCACTTGAATTTACTGAGCTCCTGAGAGTGACCCATTCTTTCATAAATGTTTGTAGAAGCAGTCTGCATGCCTAGGTGCTTGATTTTTATATGTATGTATAGTGTATGTCTTTTAGCAATAAGTATAAATGCAATGTAAATAAAAATATAAATCTGAAAATTGAAAATATAAATTAAATTTATGTATTCCTTGTTCCTTGTCACTAAGGAGAAAAACAAAGCAGCTGCTGCTGACGATGATGATGAGGATGGCGCCGATGGTGAGGATGAGGAGGTGGTAGCGTATCTGTCAGGTGCTGATGAAGAATTTGACCCCAGCACCCTTCCTGACCCAGACAAAGTGTGCACTGAGTCCTCTGAAGAAAATGGGTAAGAATGAAGCTTTTGTGAACAACATGAATGACTTTTATCATTTTCAAAGGTCATGCTGCATTGTAAAGCTCTGAAATTCATCTCCATGAGAGCCGATTTGAGTTTTTTTGGGGAAAGGCAAAGGACATTCCCTAACTGATATTGATCATCTAAAATATGACGTTTCTAATTGTGAACAGCTTCAAATTGAATCCCTATATTTCAGAGTTGAACCAAATATCATATTTTCCATCATCATTGCATTTGCAGAAATATGCAGTGCTTTGTGTTAGTGGAAAAACCATTACAACGGTAAATCAAGCCAATCAGTCCGACACCACATCATGAGGCCGTAATTATTCCGAAATGAGGAATTGATTCTTCTGATACTTAATTACCGCCTCGGCTTTCTCAGCTCTCTCTGCTTGTATTGAGTTTGTAGCGTTCGATTAGGCTCCGGCATGCTGATCTGGTGTTCTTTTTGTACTGAGGTCTGCTGCAGAATTGCCTCTCAGAGGAGAAATCCCTCTAAAGGGTAAAATGATTCATGATGATTCATTTTCCCCTTGGTGGCATTAAGCACAGATCCTTTAGTTGGCCGTAGATAATCTATAAAATGAATAATTACATCCACATTTAAAGTGAGAGTTAGGACCAGATGTTATGTTTTTTTGGTTTTTTTTTGGCACTCTCACCCTGTTTCTAATGCTCACTTTTTGTCTTTCTGGTAAAACCTGATCACGTCCTCTTCTCCTTTGCTGTCGATCTTTCCATCTGTCGGCCTGCACATTTATGTCTCTGTTTTTCTGTCATTCATTCATGTACACACATTAGGACGCTCTCCGACACACACAAACACTTTCGGTGAAGCGGTGCAGGTGATACGGCATAGACAGCAGCAGCGGCTCTGATTAATGACTTAGTGCGGGGTGTTTACTGCATGGCTACACTTACCGAATGCAAGAGAGGCTCCGGCGCTGTAAATCTGATAAATCTCACTTTCTTCCTCTTCCTTTGGCTCACTCACACACTATCTCTTCCGTCATATCGAAGGCTGGTGTTCGGGACTGGAGCCAGAGGCATCACTAACCCTGAGCTCTTTCCTGTTGCGGTACCTGTCTTCCTGCTTTGCTGTCTTGACAGATACCCCCCTCCCATAAATCTAATGGGATCTTATTGGCCCTGCCTCACCTCTGCCCCTGCCAACACTTTGTGTCCAGAATAACAAGATGCTGTATGAGTCTTTGGGAATATTTCTTAAAGAGAGAGTGAATTCACAATGAATGCTGAGTTACAATGAAATTAAATGAATGATTGGTCAGTTTATGAAGATTCTTGTGAAAAGAATCAGGGTTTGTTAATTAATAATCTACGACTCTCTTCTCAGTTATAGTTTAACTGGCTGTATCACTGATCCTACAGCAGTTAACCAATCACAGTAGGGGATCCAACAATTAGGGCTGCGTGAATAATTTAAATTAAACTGATATACCGTGTTTCTAAAGTGGTAGTTCACCCAAAATAAAATTTGTATTAATAAAGGCTACTTAAAATAAACAGTCCGTCATATTAAGAATACTTTTAGCTTTGTTGCTATGTGTCATGATGAGACCTTACACTGTCTAGGTCAAACACGATGGTCACGCTTATAATAAACTCATCCAACGTATCTTCACCAGGCACATTTTTTATATGATGCACCATTGTTTGAAGCGGTCTACACTGGAGACGTCCAAGTAAACAATATAAACTGGATCATTTGTCTTTCTGAACAGGTGCAGGATAATGCTGTATGAAGTGCCCATTGTTGAACTGGAAAGAGATTAACGATTGCTTGTTCTGTTGATGAATTATGAGTTTACATAATTATTAATAGAGCTTAAATATTGAAGTATTAAAAAAAAGTACTACCGGTATTTTATTTTTTACTAGAGGACGTGCTTTATTTAGATATTCGATCATGAAGACATAGTTTTGCACATCCCTAATCCTGAGTCATTCCAGACATAGTCAGTGATTTAAAACTCTGTATTACCAGAAGCCCTTAACAGCTTAATGATGTGTGCTAGCTACAGCCCTGACTGCTATAGACCCAGAGCATAGATTTTCCCACCTACAGGTGGTCTCTGCACAGTCTCTGACAGGGTTTTAATGATATTGGTTGGTTGTCCTGAATGTACATGAGTGCACAATTCAAGTCTTAACTCGTTTAATTAAGTTAAAACCATTTAAGACCTTCTAACTTAATTAAACAATGTGCTTACCTTTCGTCCTTCCTGTTTTCTTCGTGGTTTTATTATGTGGAAGAGCTGTACAGAAAACTATAGATAAGATCCCTTCTAGATCCTAACTTGGGCAAAAATATGTAAATGTGCTGATCCATCCTGTCTACATATAATATATTGCAAATAGTTTTGAGGCATCTGCCTTTGCATGCACATGATCTTTAATGACACCGTATTCTTAATCCGAAAGTTGGCATTTCACGTAGCCTACCACTTTGTGGCTGAGTTGCTGTTTTTCCCAGTTGCTTCTACTTTTTTATAATACCACCAACAGTTGACTGTGGAATATTTAGTAGTAAGGAAATTTCGCGAATGGTGCTTAGTGTATGGTGAATGGTGCCTAGGTGCTTGATTTTATAGACCTATGGCCAATGCCATGGAAGTGACTAAATCTCATTACACATATGGAATCTTGTTAGCTATTGCAAAGAGTTTAGGAAGGCACAGACATGCTTTCATCTATTTAAAATGTCTATTTAAAAATGTAATTTTTATATTATATATATATATATATATATATATATATATATATATATATATATATATATATATATATATATATATATATATATAAACAAACCAATGGTTCAATGACTCTCTCATTAATACTTTAAAGCTCATTACTGGATGAATCCGCTTTTTTGAACAAATTTCTTGAAAGAATGATTCAGTGACATACATTTTTAACAGTCACTTGTCGCCACCTGGTTGCATAACAAGGTAATCAATACAATTGTTATCTGAAGTACCTTTCAAACGGGGATTTGATAACATGAATATTTGTAACACAGAAATAATTGTAGGTCTACTGTGTGGTTGAATATACTGTTTGTAAAGCTGTTTTATACCTATATATGATAACTGCTCTTCCTGGGTCAGATTTGAATGTTCTGGTCTGGTGTGTGATTTTGTCGAAGGTTTAATAGACATAGGCGAATCATTGTCATTTAGTAATAAGATCACATGAGGTTCTTCTGAATCAAGATCTTTTAATGAATAATCATGCCCCTCTAGTGGAAGTAAACATTTCCTTTACAAAACAGATTATTTTTTGGTTCTTGCTATAAATCAGACCAGAGGACAGCTTTTCACACCTCATAGTCTCTTGACTAAAATAGTATTAGTTGCTCTGGATGAGCATGAGTGCACCATTTTCGCCTTGACTCGTTTAATTATGTTAAGAATTTTCTGCATTGGCTATTAAGGTCACCCGCATGGGCCGGTACATTGAAAAACTCCTTCATCTCATAGATGTCTTTAAAATTCATTGCATGTTGATGATTTAAATTTTTTGGCAATTTTAGGTTAAAAATGCTTATTTTCCTTATGTGCATCTCTGAAACACAGGCAGCAGTACATACGTATATGTCACAATCTGATTCAGGTGAAGATGATAGAAAAAAGGTTCAGGCAAGTTTCCTCAAACAAAACGTTCTTTAATAAAACAAACTTGGGTAATCCAATAGCAGGAAGGCAGTATAACAGCTTGTGCTACACAAACAATACCAGACACCAACTGAATATAAAGGAGGAACTTAAATACACTAGGTGATTGAACTCAAATGACAAGCAGGTGATGACTCGGTTACTGATAAAAACAAATAGAAAGTTCATTAAAATGAAACAAAAACAGGTAGTTTGTGGCAATATAGGGTTGCATTTTCTTAGATTAATGGAGTGACACAGCTGGCACATCTTTCCCCACTCTCTCCTGTATATCTAGCTTGTCTTGTCCTTCTGTGCAGTTACCCGTTTTATTTTTGTCTTTGCAGCGATTCATCAGACCACGGTGGCAGGAAGAGAAGTTTCGGCAGAGACAGCAGTGAGGATGATGATGATAGTGATGACGAGGTACAGCAGACACAGGTGGGCAGCAAGAAGCCCAGGAAGGAGTCCACAGCAACACCTCTGGACACTGGCCTCTCGCTGGCCGAAGACGAGGAGCTTGTGTTGCATTTATTGGGCAGTCGCAGCTAGTTCCGTTGAAAACAGGTCCCTGTACCCATCTTTCCCTTCAGAGTTTTAGATTCATTGTAATTGTCCGTTGATTTATAAAAATGTCCCATTACTAATAAAATGTATCCTGATTGTGATGGAAGCTTTAAGATTCAGTGCCTCACATATCTTTGTGATTTATTGTGTGTGCGCGCAGGTTATAATTTCCTTTCCTGCCTCTTCCCTTCTTTACATCCTCTCCTCAAGATTTGAATTCTTATGTGGCATCTTGCCAGACATTCTCAAATTACCTAAAAACTCCTGTTTTGCAGCGAAGCAAAAAAAGCAGCGCAGCTGATGCCAATCCTGATAAAACCACTGAAGTCCCAGGTGCCATCTATAACCTATTACTGTTAACTGCTCTCATTATTTCTGGTTTGAATATAGCCTTCCTGTCACATTGAACCATCACTTAATGTGTGATTTAATCTCCCACATTTCTGTTGGAAATGGAAGATTCTTGTAGAACTTTGGTTTAGCAATTATTGTCCCCTATTCAACAAATCTATCTTTCTGAATTGTCTGGTTGTCTGCATTTAGCTGGCTCATATCGGGAGGGAGATTGGACTGGTTTTATACAAGACATACAGCCACCATTTAGCCCCAGCATAACCTTGCATTGTACCACAGTGACCTTATTCACCCTGTTTTTAGATCCGTTAATGGCTTCTCAAAGTGCTCTGGAGATATAATCGCCCACTCTGATTTGGCAGCTGGTTTTCCATAATAACAGTTATATAGCCGCTGTTTAACATAGGTGTCCTGAGTCAATCCTGCTGTGCAGTACCTCAGTCAATATACTTGAGTTATAGTTCAAGAACTTCTATTTTAAAAAAAGAAATGTGAGAATAATAATAATTTCAGAAATGTGATCTGATCAAGTTTACACGCTTACAATTATTAAAGGGATAGTTAACCCAAAAATGAAACTTTGTCATTATTTACTCACCATCAAGTTAGTCCAAAGCTGTATACGTTTCTTTCTTTTGTTTAACACAAAAAGAAGATATTTTAGAGAATGTTGATAACCAGACAGTTGACGGCCCCCATGACTTCCATAGTAGAAAGAAAAGAAAAACTATGGTTACCTCAACTGTCTGGCTACTAACATTCTTTAAAATATATTCTTTTGTGTTCACCAGAAGAAACAAACAAGTTTTGAAAGTACACACGGTGTTAAGTTTTGGTGTGAATTAATGACAAAAAATTTTTGTGAACTATCCCTTTAATTGTCCCTTGTTGGCAAAATTAAATTATTATTAGCGGGATAGAAAATAACAGGATGGGGGGGGGGGGGGGGTCTAAAGTTAGCTCTGTGCATTGCTCTGTGATGGATTGAATTTGCTTACATGAGGCTAATAGGATCATAAGTTATATTGAGGATGTCAAACATTATTTATTTTTATAATCCATACCTATATAATTTATTACATGCAATAATATATTATAATACATTTTATTATACAACAATATCAAGAAATAATGTATTTTCTGTACATACTTATAAAGCATATAAATGTGCTTTAGATTCTAGCATTCAATTGGACAGAAAATCGAAGTGTAAAATTTAAAATTGTTGATCCACTATATTGCTAAAAGTATTAGGACACCCCTCCAAATCACTGAATTCAGGTGTTCAAAACACTGGCCACAGGTGTATACCAGCAAGCACCTAGGCATGCAGACTCCTTCTACAAACATTTGTGAAAGAATGCGTTGCTCAGTAAATTCAAGCATAGGACCGTGATAGGTTAGCAGCCTAGCACCTGTGCAATAAGTCCATTCATTAAACTTCCTCACTAATAATTATTCTACGGTCAACTGTTAGTGGCATTATAACAAAGTGGAAGCAATTAGGAACAACAACAACTCTGCCAACTTTCTGCAAAGTCTGTATCTACAGACCTCCAAACTTAATGTGGCCTTCAGATTAGCTCAAAAACAGTGTGTAGAGAGATTCATGGAATGGGTTTCCATGGTCGAGCAGCTGCCTCCAAACCTTACATCCCCAAGTGCAATGCAAAGTGTCGGATGCATTGTGTCAAGTGTAAAGTTTAGTGGAGGGGTGATGTTGAGTTGTTTTTTAGGGTTTGGGCTTTGCCCCTTAGTTTCAGTGAAAGCAACTCTTAATTATTTAGCATACCAAGACATTTTGGACAATTTTCTGCTCCCAACATTGTGGGAACAGTTTGAGGATGGCCGCTTCTTGTTCCATCATGACTGCGCACCAGTGCACAAAGCAAGGTCCACGAAGACATGGATGAGTGAGTTTGGTGAGGAGGAACTTGACTGGCCTGCACAGAGTGCTAACCTCAACCCAACAGAACACCTTTGGGTTGAATTAGAGCGGAGACTGCGAGCAAGGCCTTCTTGTCCAACATCAGTGCCTCACAAATGTGCTTCTCGAAGAAAGGTTGAAAATTCTTATAAACACACTCCTAAACCTTGTGGAAAGCCTTCACAGAAGAGTTGTAGCCGTTATAGCTGCAAAGGGTTGGACAACTCCATATTAAACCCTACGGATTAAGAATTAATTGTGCTGTCATTAAAATTCATGTGCATGTTAAGGCAGGTGGCCCAAAACTTTTAGAAATATAGTGATCTCCCAAATGTGAATTTTGTCAAACTTTTAGTCGTGATATCCAGTATATCACATGGAAGTATATTACATGATAGGAGTGACTCTTCTCACAGTGGGCTTGTTTAATGTTTGTACTCTCTGTGTAGTTCAGAGATGGCTTATTTATCCTTCTTTGATTCTTATCACTTATCACCTTCACCGAACAACTGCAGGCATGCAGTACTTGTTGTGTTGTGGTGGATGTGGCAGGCATGCACCTTGATGTATTGTGTTTGTGTATTACTGGGTTGCATAGATTCTCTTTGTGTTCTGGGTTTGTGGGTGCAGAGTCATCCATCACAGACGTGAGTTTATTAGGCGCCTTCATCCTGCCTGAAAAGCTATTTCCCTCTGTGCTATTTCTCCCCTCTAATGACTGTTTCAGCACTGAGGAGTGTGTAGCACTTCAGACATTTCTCTGTAGAAGTGTGCACCCACAGCTTAATGTACATGCACATGTTAATGATGATACAAATTCAAATTGCAGCTACTGTTTTGTTTAACAAAGAAGGGTTGTTAAAGTAATGGTTTACCCAAATTATACAATTCTTTCATCATTTCATCATGTCAATTTGTTATATAGAATGTATATTGTTGCTAGGGTGAATGGGTTCACATCTTTTTATAGTGTCTTATGAGGTCACTGCCAAGTGGTTAAATCGCTTATTGGCTCCTTTGCCAGGTGAAGACTATAAGGCAATTTAGCTGTAGTTTCAACATGTGTCCAGTGGTCTGTGATCTGACTGTGAAGGAAAAGGGGACTGCTGTTACTTGACTTCAGAATAGGTTAGCAGGACCACTAGAGAAGGAAGAGAATTTGTCACAAGCACAGGACCATTGAGGCTTCAGCATCTTTAGTCAGTTTGAGGTTACAGGTTATAAAAACAACTTTTATACGTTTCTTTCCTGTGTGAAAAGAGCATCAATAACAAAACCATTGATTCCACTGAATGAGCATAAGATAAGCAAAAGTCAATTTTACAATCATTATAGCATTATTATACATATTTTATCTATTTGCATTTATTAATTTATAATTAGGTAAGTGGTAATCCACAGCATGAGTATCAGAATTGAGTATTCAGACAAAATTATCATAGTTATAAATATGTAATGTGCCCCCAGGTGATTTGAATGAACTCTTCAAGGGCAAAACTTAAAGCCACAACATGTCATTTTTAGCCTTTCGAGGTCGCTTATTCAAAACAAAGGCGTAGCTTGATGAGGCCTGGACTTTGCAGAGCGTTTATTATGCCACAAACGACCACTTCCACTTTGGTTCGTGCATATGCGGCGCTGTTTTATCATATTAGATGCTTTATTTAAGTGTGTTATAATGCTTCTCTTCACGTTCACTCGGCGACTACTATAAGACACTTGTTGCACACTGCAGTAACCTAGATTGATATTAGGCGTGGTAAAACATGGTACACTCGTGGTAAATCAAGAAAACAAGATTTAAACAATAAGACTAACTGTTGAGCTGTATAACACTGATTAGATTTCTGTTGATGAATGTACCCAAACAGTTCCTTACCTGTCTAATAAAGCACATCATATATTAAAGCGTCTTTGGTGTTTTTTCATGGTTTCAATACAAAATAAACCGGAAACAAGGGTAACACGGTTATGATGTCATTGATAGGCGACGCACAGACATGGTCCGTGTTCTGGTTAAAATGACTTATTTCTCTGAATTTAAACATTCTTGGAAACATTTGCGTTAATGAAAGTACACAAGTCAATGTTGTTCTAGTGGTTTTTGGACATTTAATCCAAAAATCTTACATACTGTGCCTTTAAATAGTCAACCCTTTTACCGCGATTTTGGACCCCCAAAAAAAAAAGATTGAGAAAACTATCTTTGTAAAATATTAGCATTACATGTTTTCTAGACAAGGCTAGTAATGAAATGTAATAATAATCATAATAATACTTTTAAAATGCATAGAAGTGGCACAATGCAATTGCTTTTAAAATATTGTCTAAATCTTAACCTTAAAGGAATTTACATTAAAATCACGTATTCAAAATGGAAAATCTATCCAGGTGTATTTTAATTTACAGTAATTTACAGCCACAGCCAGGATATTTTCAGCACTGGACAGCACCATCTCTAGTCTAGCTGTATCTTTCTGGGGGTTTGTTAGTTGGTTGTTGTCTCATTTACATGCACGTCCACGCGATCCCTCTCTGTGAAGTGTTTACTGGAGCACTTCATTGATTCACTAGCCGTTGGTGCTCCAAATGTTCCTTCTCATGGGGTTTATTTGGCGGAGTGAGCGGTCCTCATGCGTCATTAAAAATAAATGTCGAAAAATAGTAAGAGAGCACGCGCTGGATCGTGAGATAAATGAGAACGCTCTCTTGGGTTGGTTGCGAGTCTGAATTAAACAAAATTTGAACGTCGATTTTAACTAATTTTACCAAACCTGCCAGACACTTAAGTAGGCTAAACTCTGATTATTCCTAGTTTTTGACGTAAATGGAAGAGACTTTTTGTTTTATTTTATTTTTAAATCGGGCGCGCGCACGATAGCCTACAGTTTTCGAGGCAGAACAAAACGTTAACTGACTGGATCGGCGCGCGCAGGGAGTCTGACTGAACGTTTTCTGAGGTAAGGCACCTCACGATAAATTATATCAATAGTGAATATTTAATCTGTATCTTTATCTAACAAATGGGGATTTATGTTATGGTACTTTAACGTGCCTGACAAAACCAGCGGCATATGTTCAACTGATGTTTCCAGAACGTCGCGAGGGGATGTGCTTGCAACGTCAAGACAACATTTTTGAAACGTTTTGAAATATTTATTACGTTAAAAACGTTTTTTTACAACGTTGTCGCGGAGAAGGCTCGCAGAATACGTAATGAATACAGGTTACGTCAGAGATTCGTGGGAAGTCGTCTTTCCAAACCAACACCTTTTTTCCACACCAATTCAGTGAACGCGGCTGGACTGATATATAAGGTACGGGTAAGACGTTTAATTACCGTTCTTTATTTTCCAAAAAGCCATTTTTGTTGTCTAGGAAGTCAGTAGGCTAAATACAATAATTTAGGCTATTTCAAGTTTTGAAACCTGCTCATTGTTTTCTCCTTTTAAGGGTTGGCACAACTAAGAGATGGCTAATTGAATTAAATCTGGATATCTGAAGCATTTCTCGTGGAATTGCAAGCCTGAATTCAAGGACTGTGAATAATGAAGACATCTGAGATTATGTGGGGCGCTTTTAACGGGGCATCCGAGACTAACGGGACTCGCGCGGAGAAAGTTCAGCACGTGCTCCAGCCTTTCTCATCCACTGTCGCTCTTCTTGTGCTGGGTTTGGTCATTATTGGGATTATATTAATCTCACTGACCACCTACCACTTTCACAAAAGCAAGATGAAGAGGAGGAAGATGCTCAGGGCACAGGAGGAATTTGAGCGGGATAACTGTGGCTCCTCTGTCCCGGTCAGGGTAAAGCCCGCACTGAACCGCTGCGTGATCGCTCGCCCCGCTCCACCGCAACACCCACCGACAAACACTGACGCTAAACAGCCCGAGGGAGTTAATGGATCCTCATAACGGGCCAATGAAAACGGGCTTTTGTAAATATGTCAGATGAGCAGGTATCTATATTATCTTTGTTCACGTTGGGAGTTATGATTATTGACCTTTCTTACGTCGTTATGGTGGACTTCACAGAGTCTCTGAATAATGACTATCCTTTAGTTCAATAACAGCTCAGCCTAATGCGTTATAAGTGAACATCAATGGATGGTGACCTCTGTATGTGCTGTCCAAGGTGCTGATTCCCCCCCCTCCCCCCGTACTTATTTGATCCATTGAATCCCTCGGTTTATTTGTAGTTCAGAACTTGAATGGTTTAAAATTAGAACTGAATGTTCAGTCGTGAGCAGAATGTCTTGATTTCATGTGCACATTTTTACATGTTGTAAATTGACTAGTTTATTCCAGTTTGCCCCTCTGGAGATAAAACATGTCATACTACATAATATATCTACAATGTTAAGTACATAATAATATTTAAAGGGCCTATTATTAATGTATCATTTACATTGCTCTGTTCAATATTTGTCAATGGTTACATTTGTGTCCCGGGGGGAAACTCAAGCCCCATATTGAATAATTAACTTGTTTAAATCGCATCATAAAAGTGTAAATGTCAAGGTATTATTACATTAATGAACCAGTATTAAGTAATATTCATTCATTTTTGCCTTTCCCTTTTTTTTAAACTGCCTGATATCATGGATTTTATTGTTTTTAACCGTTTCCACCGGTTACAATTGTGACCAAATTTGGGATTAAATGGGTTAATCCTGTCTAATCAGGAGGGGAATGATAGAAAACTATGAACTTTACTATTCTACTGTTAGTAACTATTATAGACTGTATATTTCTTTGTAGTTGTAGTTGAACATGAAACAATACTGCAGAGCTTAGACAGGAACTTTATCCTATGCACTTGATTTTGCTATAACCAAGCATTCAGCAGATCCATGTGTTCATCATGCCAATATCAAAGCACACTGATCTAAAAGATCATTAAAATGTTTCTCTCAGATTTATACTTCTGATTATTTTATGCTATTAAAGTGTACTCTTATAGTTGTAATGATTTTCATGTACAAATAAAGCTTATTTGACTACACATCATGCAGACAAACTGAGCATTTTTGCCACATTTATTATTAATGATTTAAATGTTTGTTTTTTATATTTCTGGAGTCATCTTGACCACAAAGGAGACCACATGCGTGGTTGGACAGTTATGAAAGCTGTTGCTTTTCCTCTGGCAAAGTTTCAGCATAATCCATGCCAAACTGCCGATCGTCATTTGCATCTTGTTATTGGAACACATGACAAAACACAGTTTTAGACCGTTTCCAGACTTAAATCTATTCTTATTGATCTATGATTATGTTTATAAAGGTATGAATATGTACAACTAATCTGGCATTTAATGTCTTACGGTACTGGGTGATCATGTGAAACGATTAACAAAGAGGTTGATTTGAGGGCCTTGATAAAAATGTCAGATTATCTCTAGAGATGTAAAAGCATGGAATCAGCTGAATGGTGTATTAGGGTCGGGAAGAGCTCTCCCGGGACAATAACTTTCCATGTCTATTCTATCTCAGCCCTATAGATGCAGCTGACACTAGTACATTCATTCTGTTACTTTTAAGAGGAGCTGCCTGCTATTCTAACTTTATTTTAAAGAAAATGAGATTTCTATAACTAGGATACAGTTTATCTGATGGTTAGAGTTAAAGTATAGACTGACCCATACACTCTAGAATCTGTTGCAGCACGCTGCATACCTGTCAGCAGTTTTGCAGCAACTCTAATTTATCCTTTGGGGTTAAAAAAAAGTAATGTTTCACCTGCCTCTCACTGTCACACCCATCTTGATTTATGACAGGCTCCTCTTGCAGACTTGTCAGCTCAGTAACATGAAATTCACAGTTTATCTCCCATGCGTGGATGAATAAGACTAAACTCCAAAATAAAATGACAA
This sequence comes from Pseudorasbora parva, assembly GCF_024679245.1. Taxonomy (NCBI): domain Eukaryota; kingdom Metazoa; phylum Chordata; class Actinopteri; order Cypriniformes; family Gobionidae; genus Pseudorasbora; species Pseudorasbora parva. The sequence goes on from NC_090189.1 coordinate 22,764,099, forward strand.
TTATGATGGTCTCTATAAATGTGCACAAACAAGGACACATTATTTGATCAAAAGTGACTGTAAAGAGATTTATAATGTTGTGAACAAAATGCTGTCTTTCTATTCATCAAATAAGAAAGCACAGGTTCCACAAAAATATTGAACTGCCCAACTGTTTTCAACATTTGTAATAATAGTAAAAAGACTATTAACAAAGTCAATTAAATAATGAACAATGAACTAACAGAATACGCATATACACTATTGCCAAAAGATTTGGGCCGCCATGCCTTTACATGCACATGAAATTTAAAGACATCCCATTCTTAATCCGTAGGGTTTAATATGGAGTTGTCAGCATAGTTGCTTTTTTACTGTAACTAAGGGGCCAAGCCAACCCCTGAAAAAGAACCCCACACTATACCTTCCCCTCCACTAAACTTTACACTTGGAAAAGTTCAGTCAGGAAACAGTTCTCCAAAACCCAGCAACTGCCAAACCCAGACTCGTCCTTCATATTGCCAGACAGGGAAGTGTGATTCGTCACTCACTTCCTTTACTTTGTGGCTGAGTTGCTGTTGTTCCCAATTGCTTCTACTTTGTTATAATACCACCAACAGTTGACCCCGGAATATTTAGTAGTGACGAAATTTCATGAATGGACTTATTGTACAAGTAGCAACCTATCACAGTATCACGCTTGAATTCACTGCTCCTGAAAATGATCTATTCTTTCACAAATGTTTGTAGAAGCAGTCTGCATGCCTAGGTGCTTGAATTTATACACATTTGGCTATGGAAGTGATTGGAACACCTGAATTCAAAGATTTGGAGGGGTGTCCTACTACTTATGGTAATACAGTGTATATGACAAATTCAAATTCGGCTGTAAAGCAGCTCCAAAAATGACAATAGTGTGCTGAACACAGATCATGCAGTTCATCAATTATGAAACTAAACCAATTTAGCTCAAAATAATCAATGTTGATTCACTTCAGTTCAATAACAGTGTCAGTGCTCATACCATCCAGCTCAATTCAATTCAAGTTTTGTTCTTACACAAATATAAAATTACTTTCAAAATGTCGAATCATATGATAATCTTTCTAAATGTGCACATATAGTTGCTGCCGGGTTTTTGTTTCTCTCATTCCCACATACCAAGGCTGTTAAATTACTCAAACATGTTGGAGATAAATCTGTGCCTGCAGGGTGGACGCTTGCCTGTCTGTCCGCCGGGGCATGTGACTTTCACTGACAGCAAAGCTTTCTGGGCGGCCCTTCAAAAATCTGGGTATTTAAAGCACAAATTTGGAGCGAATCATCCTGACTGAGCACCTCGGCAAAGACTTGGGCCCCAGCTCTGAGTGCAGAGATGACAGATTCAAGCTTGCGTATCAGTGGGGGAGCCGTCAGATTTGGAGCCACCTATGGAGGCAACCGTCTGTTCTCCGGAGCTAGGAGCGGTGGAGGTGTTAGTGCGGCTCTGTCCCGTTCGCTCGGCATGGCGAGGGGGGGTGGAGCAGGAGCCGGTTTTGGCCTGGGAGGAGGTCTGGGGGCAGGTTTTGGAGCTGGAGCTGGTGCAGGAACAGGAGCAGGACTGGGAAGTCTCGCCATCGGTGGCGGCCTCGGCTTGGGTGCTGGAGGAGCCAGAGCAGCGGGAATTAGGGCAGGTGTGGCTCCTCTGAGAGCCCGTCTGGGGGGCAGAGTCTTCAAAATCGGAGGTTATGGTTTCAACCCATCCTTCATAAGCTCTACCACTGCGGTGGACGCAGGTTCCGGTCCAGTGCTCAGCATCGATCCAACACTCCCATCGTTGGACACAGTACAGATCACACGCTTGAAAGAGAAGGAGGAGCTGCAGGCCCTCAATGATAAATTTGCATCTTTTATTGATAAGGTGAGTAAAAGTCTGTTTTTTGTTTTTTGTTTTTTACTAAACTGGTTAATTACAAGCATTTTTACAAATATCATGCTAAACTGGATGAACAGGATAAGTAAAAAAGTAAAGCTTAAGGTTCTAATGTCTATGACTTTGTCATTTCACAGGCCCGGTCTCTGGAGCAACACAACGCAGTACTAAAAGCTAAGATTTCTATGTTTACTAACCCAGAGCAGGGCGGACCTGCCAGCACTTCCATCCTTCTGACCTCTGCCATCGGAATGTATAAATCTCAGATTGACAGCCTCACCGCTACTAAAGAAGCCATCATTGCTGAGATTGAGCACTATAAAGGCATTATTGATGATGTTCAAGCCAGGTGAATCCACAGAATATCTAATTCTATCACTGCAGCAGAAATGTACATTCATGTATAAAAATATACATTATTATTAAAAAGTGTTATTCAGCAACAATGCATTGAAAATGTATCAAATGTTACAGTAAAGACATTTATGATCTTGCAAAAGGAGATAACAGCCTTAACGTCTTATAAACGTTCTATCAACGAATCCTAACAAAACTATCGCAAGAATATTAAGCAGCAGTAGTTTAAAATATGTTAAAGAAACATCATTGCTTTTTCCAACATTAAAGCTAATTTTAGACTGTACATTTATCGTTCCATAAAATATTTCAGTGGACATTTGTAATTATATTCCACTTAACTGCTGCTCATTTAGTTCTATCTTCTTATTGGCACTTTGTGGTTTGATTTTAATACTCTACATGAATCTAGTTGGCATATGTAGTCAAGTAATTTTACTATAATGAGTAAGGGATTTAAAGTTCCTCAAATTATTCTTTATATATTTAACCACCTGCTTAGGTGTTTATCACAGATTAAATATGCCTTTTAGGTAAGAAAGGACCAGTCAAGGGGACAACTGCTAATGTACCTGTCCACTCTCTCCTCTTTTACTCAGGTATGATGAGGAAACAGCTCAAACCAAATCTCTGGAGCTCGACTGGACTGCACTGAAAGAGGTACGAAACATAAATCATACATCAGGAGGTTTCCCGTAGACTTACAGGTGACCGTTCTCGCCAATTCTCCTCCATTAGGAAGTGGATCATCTCTACCTTACCATCTTTGAGTTGCAAACCAGCATCAATGGTGTGGAGGATCATATTGCTCTGTCCAAGCAGGTGTATGACGCTGTGAGTCTGCAGGATATCTCTATTTCAATATACCTCAGTTTATTTCAGCACCATTAAAATGGATTATATATTTCCCCAATGGCCTAAGCTTGTGTGTATGTCTGTCCGGGTGTGTGTTAGAAAGTGAAAGAGGTGAGAAACATTGTGAGTGGTGGTGTGAAGTCAGCAGTGTCTATCTCAGTGGATAATGCAGCCCAGGCAAAGGATCTGACCCTAGCGCTGACTGAAGTCAAAGCCCACTATGAAGCCCTGGCTCAACGCAGCAAGCAGGACGCCCTCCTCTCAGTGCAGGACAGTGTATGAAACCTTTGTTCTCTAATAAGCAAGCTATACATACTCCTATTTGCCATATTGAAGGGATAGTTTACCCCCAAATTAAACTTCTGTCAACATTTACTGACTTTCAAGTTGTTCCAAATCTATGATTTTTTTCTTCTTCTGCTGAACACAAAAGATATTTTGAAGAATGTTGGTAACCAGTTGATGGACCCCATTGACTTATATAGTATTTTTCCCCCATACTTTGGAAGTCAGTGGGGTCCAACAACTGTTTGGTTACCATATCTTGTGTGTTTATCAGAAGAAAGAAATGCATACAGGTTTGGAACAACATGAGGGTGAGTAAATGATGACAGAATTTTTGTTTTTGGGTGAACTATCCCTTTAAACCATTTACAATAAGATTGTATATATTTGAATGTGGTCTTAATAAATTAATATTTATCAATTGAATTAAATCTATTTAATTATATATAAATATACATTTAAATATTAAGGATAATTATGTTTTGATTCATCATACCTAATGCATTTTATACACACACATACATTTTTATTATTATTATAATCAACATAATGCATTACATAGGGTGACCACCTCATTATTTATCTGTTGCAGGACAGTAGATCTAGATGGTATTGTAATTTCAGTGAAGAAAAAAATAAATTATTGAAATTTCATACATGCTTAGGTCTTTGGTGGTCACCCTATACATGCATGACTTTATGGTGAACTATACTGGATTCATCTTTTACAAACTGCTTCCCCCAAGTGGCGAGTGCTTGTATTGCAGGTGTAACAAAATGTTTTGGGCCAGACTGAGTTTAAATTACAGCCTCTTGTCTTTTGTTTGGCTATCTAGCTCTCGATGATGTCTGTATCCTCTCAGCCAAGTTCTCAGACACTCACCGCAGCCAAAGAAGAGCTGCGAGTTTACAAACTTCAGATCGACTCTGTGCAGAGGGAGATGGACAGACTCAAATCTCTGGTGCGTATTTAAGTGTTTCACAAGGTAGATTAAAGGGTTAGTTCACCCAAAAATGAAATTTCTTTCATTAATGACACACCCCAATGTCGTTCCACACCTGTAAGACCTCTGTTCATCCTCGGAACACGGTTTAAGATATTTTAGATTTAGTCGGAGGCCTTTCTGTCCTTTGAATGTAAGTGAATGCCCACTTCCTGTCCACGTCCAGAAGGTAAGAAGGTAATGAAAACATCATCAAAGTAGTCCATATGTGACATCAGTTGGTTAGTTAGACTCTTTTGAAGTGTCAACAAAACATTTTGGTCCAAAAATAACAAAAAATACGACTTTATTCAGCATTGTCTTCTCTTCTGCGTTTTTTTCCCAAACCTCAAATAAACATAGCAAATAAAGAATCAAACGGTGGCGAATCAGCAGATTGATTCGTGATTCATATCGCCAATGTCACGTGATTTCAGCAATTTGAGGAACACGGAAGACAATGCTGAATAAAGTCATATTTTTTGTTATTTTTGGACCAAAATATATTGTTGACGCTTCAAAAGAGTCTAACTAACCAACTGATGTCACATATGGACTACTTTGATGATGTTTTCATTACCTTCTGGACGTGGACAGCAAGTGGGCATACACTTACATATCTAAAATATCTTAAACTGTGTCTGAAGATGAACGGAGGTCTTACGGGTGTGGAACGACATTGGGGTGAGTCATTGATGAAAAAAAAATCATTTTTGGGTGAACTAACCCTTTAATCCTGGCTAAAAGATGTAACTTTGTACCTTTTTTGGCATTCTTGTAAATAACTGCTTGCCTCTTCAATGACAGAACTTGCAGCTGGAGTCTCAGGTGGAAGAGGCAGAATGTCACTCCAACTCTCACACAGAGACGTACCAGGATCAGGTTCTTACTCTCAAATCTCAGCTTGATGACCTCAGAAAGGTAAACCCAAATCAGACTAAATGATCGTTATTATTAACCTAATATACCTACTACATCTAAATGGGCATTTTCTTCAGCAAATTACTCATTACGGTCAAGAATATCAGGAGCTTCTCGCCAGCAAGATGTCCCTTGATGTTGAAATCACAGCTTATAAGAAACTCCTGGACAGTGAAGAGAACAGGTGAGGAGGTTTAACATGAGGAAACTTGATTTTGTTCACTCAACAATCACGCTGTATCTGTCTCGTGGACCAGGTTGAAGTCTGGAGGTGGTGTCACCGTACACATGTCTAAGACTGTAGTCGGAGGAGGAGCTGCTGCTGGAGGAGGAGGTCTAGGTCTGGGTGCGGGAGGTGCAGGCCTGGGTGGAGGTGCTGGTCTTGGAGGTGGATTTGGGCTGGGCGGAGGGCTAGGAGGAGGTCTTGGGGGACTAGGAATGGGACTGGGACTAGGTGGAGGACTGGGCTTTGGAGGAGGTGCAGGAAGTTCTTTCGGGGCAGGGAGCAGTTACATGTCCTCCAGCCTGAACAGCAGTGTCTGTAAGTATTCATAAATGCTTTCATACATTTATACACATGTATAGTGTGCTCCAAAGGTCTGAGGCCACATTGAAAATTGAAAGGCTAAAGAGAGACAAACCAAATACTAAGACATTTTCAAATTCATAATCTTTTCAGTTTATATTTTCACTTAAATTGTTCTGTTTACAATATAATGTATAAGTGAATTATATTAAAAAAGAAAAGCAACTTCAGTTGTGGACCCCACCTAACTTAACTCAAATGGTTAAAATGACCTTCATATATACTTTGCAGTGAAATGTCACGATCGCTTGTAGTCACACTTTCCGTTGTTTTCACCCAGTGTCATCCACTGTTTACTGAAGATTCACAACCTCCACTCATCAAGCCACAACAGAATGCTGACCTTCCACATATGGGGCACAGTGAAGAAGCCTACCATCAACGCCTCCCAAAAATATACACGCTTTGACAGCACCGTCGCATACAGTGAACATAACGATGAAAGATTAATTACCCATCTGTACTGATTTTGTACGGTCATTTTTGATGAGGGTCCACATTCTGTATTCATTTGAACAACAGATCAAAATGTCTATTGTTTTTGCACGATTTTGTTTATTTTCATTCATCACTCCCTGCTTCAATAAAATAAAAAATGATCCTAGTTATTACTGAGGAAAAAACACAGTGGTCTTTAATCTTTCTATGTAATAATGTCAATCAAATCACAATTCTAATAAACATTATTTTAATAATAATAATAATAGTGTCTGTAAAAAAAAAACTAAAATGTATATGCAAAAGTGTATCAAATGTACATGCACATTCTTTTAAAAATATATACATAAATAAATATAAAACAATGTCTATATAACGAATATGTTTTATATAAAATGTTAAAATACTGTATTTGTAATTGAATTAGACCAATCGATTAATATTTTAACCTTCTTAGATAATGGGTTACACTTTATTTTAAGGTGTCATTGTTACAGTGTAATTATATACACAGTAATATTAATTAATAATTATATATAATAATTAATTAATATCATGTACTATAGGATTAATAAGGTTTGGTTCAGGGTTAGTTGCATGTAAATGTGCATACATTTACTGGAGGAATGAAACATAGGCTATAACAAGTACGCTGAAAAATAAAGTATTACGGCATGTTTTCAAATATATCGCGAAATGAAGATCTTTATCAAATTTAAGCCATAGTAAAAACAAAAAACTGTTTCAAAAGCGGAAAAAAACACCCACACACCACCTACTTTTTCAAATGTCAGAAAGGCCAAATAATGAAACCACCCGAGCCTATAGCATTGAAAAGCTACGTCTCGCAAACATTTACCAGCTTTTATTTGCTTCGAAAGACCCTCCAAACGTGTGTTAATTATAAAACTAATCTCTAACAGTTTGTCTCTGAAGATGTTTTACCTTTAAAATAATATTCTGCCCTATATATGAAACAACAATAAGGTTCTAGGTGATTCTCTGTCTGGTTGCAACAGTTGTTGTAGTTTTGTGTGTGTGTGTGTTTTTGTCACCAAGTGCTAATGAAGGTGGCTGCATTTCAAAGTTTTGACATTTTGTATGACTAAACACTCATGTAGCTAGCAGACTTTGAAGGTGGTGTTTTCACCTCTTCTTGTGTGTTTGTGGTGGTCTCTTCACTGGTGTCCGGCATGATTCTGTGCGGATGTGGTTACATTCAGTTTGAAACAGGAAACACTCAGGTTTATTCTGCTCTCTCATTAGTCCTTCATTCGACTTCTAGCTAAATCCATCACAATGGAGATCGGTGCCACGGTAAAGGTAACAGCTCACCACTATTAACCTTAATAATGTGCATGTGTGAGTGAAGGTAGTTTTTTAACTTGTCAGATACTTGTAGCACTTTTTTTTATCACATTAAATGACCTTTTATTAATGTAATAAACTATTGATGGTTACATAACTTGCATCATGTGGTTCAGTTCGCTGCTGATAACTAACTCATGGTACTTCTTCATCCAACTCTATCAAGTTCAATTATCTTCACACATATGAATAATTGCCTTATCTTGATCTGTGCCATTGTGTCAAGAGTGGTGAGAGCTGTATTTGTGGTAATGACTATAGAGAACACCAATTTGTTCTCATTTCCTTACTTTGCGTGAAAGAAAATCTGTAAACCTTGGAGAGAATTAAATTAGATGGAAGATAATTATATCTTCTTTTTTTGTTGTTGTATTGTTCAAGGCATGATTGAAGTCCAAAGCCAGCAAGGAGTTGTCCTTGCCATCACTTCTTTGGCATGTCTTGGTTGCATTTATGCTCTCTGTCTCTGCTGCAGAAAGAAATCTTGTAAGTAGGCTGACATCACGACGGTTCTATAAAAATGCATTGTAATTTATCTCAGATGCTTAGATTTTATGTTACGTGTGCACTATAGATATGTTTGTCTCTGTAGTCTAATGTAGCTATAATTTTATTTTTGAGCTATGCAACAAGAAGACAATGACCTGTATGACCAAGATCCTTTGTAAGTAAAATGTTTTATCTAATGATAAATGTTAATGATTAATTATTATTAATTTCACTACTTAATATAATGAATAATAAATTGTATGTGTGTGTGTGTGTATGCAAATGCACACTTACAAATAATGGATGGTATTATAAAATAAAATAAAAATAATAAATGTATTATTATTTTTGCTTTCAGCATTTTAGATGGTAAATTTACTGGCAATAAACAATCGAACACAGGTAAACTACTTTCATCACATTCGTTTTTTTTTTTTACATGAACATGTAGTGTCAATATATATATATATATATATATATATATATATATATATATATATATATATATATATATATATATATATATATATATATATATATTTATATATTTATATATATAGTTTGTTTTTTTAACACTTTTTCTTTCAGAACTTCAGAATGCACTTTTCATTATTCATGAACAAGATTGAATAAATATCTTGTCTTTTTTTAGTGATTAGACAAAACCAAAGAGAGAGGCTCTCAACCTCAAGGTGAGGTCCTTGTCATTACAGCTTGCCATTTCGTTTTATTTACTGTTATATTCACGTCCACTTTATCTAAAATACCATATTATTTTGAGTGGGGAAGGGGATGTTCTTGTAATGAAAGCTATGGCTGTAATTAGTATCTGAACAAAATCAACTGCTGCCTTTTCTGAATAGTCATGATAGAAAGATCAAAATAAAGAAAATGTTTACTACATGTATTTTCACAGGGAATCCATGGCGAGCAGGCCTGCGATTAGTAAGATTTTTAAATTTGCAATGTTTGGTACCAGTTTAGGACATTTTTTGCAATATTTTGATGTTATCATTTTTGTTATTTCCCAGCATGCGACATGCATTGGAGTTATCAGAACCTTCCAGATGGTATGAGTCATTGTTAATGCTATCTTAAGACGTCATTTTTATTAATGAACCTGTAGCCTAAAGTGATGCATGTTTTTGCTTCTGCAACAGGCATCATGGAACCAACATATGTGTGAGTGTAGTTTCTCATATGGTTATGTGAGGAAAACAAGCCAGATACTAATCAAAGACTTTGGTTTTCAAAAGATAAGCTTGCTTAAAGTTATGCTTCAGTCTAAATATGATATGCTTACATGCATTTTATGTTTACAGGGACCCAATTCCAAATTCTATTTATGTAAACGGCGATGAAACAGGTAAATGTGTGCTGATAATTGTTAGTCTAATTCAACCGTTGAGCACGGTTCGCTTTCTTCAGTCGTGTTCACAGGAAAAATGAGGTCGTGACACATTTTAGACTAAGTACCCGTGAACTGGTGAAGATGCCAAAAAGCAGTTGATGATAAATACAGAATGTCTATTTCAAAAGACGCCACAATTCACACACAACTGAAAAAAAGAGTTCATAGGCGCATGATACATTGCACAAATGGATGACGATGCTTAAAGCTGTTATTTTAATGAAATGTCACATTCCTCAGATTTGGATACTGGAACATACGGAAATGTTTTCCCAACAAAAGAAGTGCAACATGACTCAGGTTGGTGTTTTCAGCGATTCTGACAGATGTTAGTAGTTTAGACCTGTCATTAATAACATCAATTAATATTATTACACTATATAATGATTTTCAAAATAGGCCCCAATGTCACCCTAAGCTCAACAATAATATATATATATATATATATATATATATATATAGATATATATAAACATTTTTTGACCTTTTTCCCCCCACTACCTTGAGCGTAATTGGCACCTAGCTTTCGCACACACACATAAGCATTAATGTACACAGGTGTTAGCTAAACCTTATTTGTGAAAAGATATTATTGTAAAATTCTTATATTAGGATAGATTGAGAACAATTTTGAGATTTTAATTTAAGATTTAAGATATACAAATAAAACATGTTTATTTTTGTGTTCAACAGACAGCTGTAATTATGAAAACTTGAAAAACGAGAGTGAGGAAGGTAATATGTTCATTTTTGGTTGATAAAACATTTCAATAACACTTCAGTTTGGGGTCCAATTCTCTGTTAACTTGTTCTGTATTAGCATGCATATTACTAGGATATTGGCTGTTTATTAGTAATTATAAAGCACATATTAATGCCGTGGTCTACAGCCCTTAATCCTACCCAATACCTGAACTACATTCCTATTAATAAGCAGTAAATTAGGAGTTTATTGAGGCAAAAGTTAATAGTGAATCAGTTCCCCATACTCAAGTTACCAAAAATTATGTTGAAACGGCACCCCTCACTTTGTTCTTTCCCTTCTATACAGAATCAGACTACGTGAATGCACCAAATAAATAAGAAACATCTTTTTAACAGAATGAAGATAAATTTGCTTCATCTTATTTTTAGGTTGATGTGCATTTACTGTTAAGTTAAAAAGTGTACTGTGTTGAAATTTTAATCGTCAAATAATGTTGAGCTCTGCTGATAAACAGCTCAATTCAGTGTTAACAAACAAATATGGACAAGTGCTATACAGCTTTTAAAAGAGGGTCTACAATAAAGGCGTGCAATCTTTAAGCATGTTTCATAAAGGGGTGACACGAGTCAGATGTTTGTTTTCTTCATCTTGATGTTTTTTCCTCCTTGCTCTTAAATTTCCATAACGATTTTGAAATCGAAACCTTTAAAACTGTAACTTTTTCTAACATACAGTACAAGGGAATTAATTGTTTGGAAAAAAACATAATCATGCTTTATAAATTGCCTCAAATTCTCATTAGGTAAATGGAATTTGTTCTACTATGTTGCTCCTTGTCCTTGTGATAGTAAAAACAAGTCATTCACAAATATCATTTTGTACATTTTTATTACTGCAACTTGTCATTTTTTTAATCGTTTTTCAAAATATAAAAGTTGTGGAGGTTAAGAACAACGAGGAGACGTGTGATTATTTGGTAACATCTATTGTTTAGCTTGCATCAGGTGCAGCCGTCTTGCTGCACAGTCGACCCAATAGACCAGCCATCTGTAACAGAGAGTTCACCCCTTCTGCCACTTTCATATGAGTGTAGCCAATTTCCTGAAAATTAAAAGTATAATGAAGTGTGATTCAAATTAAAATTGGTTTATCTCTGTACCCATCACTGTTATTTAATACTTTCACTCATGGAAAAAATAAAAATGGCTTTGAAAAGGTAAAAACATTTGTGTGATGCTGCCTCTATTGTGCTAGGGGTCAATGCAATATAAGAGAATAAATGACTGACTGCACCTTTAAAGTTAAGTTTAAAGCAAATGTAAATGCTTCTTAGGGAGATACTACAATGGCAATACATACCTTAATATATTCCAGCTTTAAATATTCTGCCATCTGAAGGGTCTTGCACACTCTAAAGATGTTTCCGATTATGTCCTCCGGTGAGTATCCGAGTGACCAAAGCTGCTCAATAACCTGTAGAAAGAGGAATCATTTTTGCCTGGTGTCCAGAGTCTTATTTCTCAAACGGATACTGAATATTTTCAAGGGTAAATGTTTAGTGGTACCTTGTAGGCTTCATCAATGTTGGCATTGACGCAGTGTTCTAGCATGCTTTTAACCAGCAGAGGATGTGGCTCATCACACACCTGCAGAATCAACACTGTTTATACATCATCAATACATACAAATTATTTCCATGCATTAGAAAAGAACAAAACAAAAAATACCTTAAACACATTTTCACTGTTGATGTAACCAAATCCAGAGTTTGTTGACTGCAAGTTATTCAGAGCCTATATAAATAAATAAAAATACAAAAAAGTTATACACTAAAGTATAGTATATGTCATACAATTTATCACAATATCATTTTTTTTAACATGTTGGTCAACATAAAAAATACTGTACAATAAATTCCAGGACTATCAATGATTTTGAACACTACTTTTTTAGTTTTCAAACACTATAATTATAAATCAAACTTATCAAATAATATCTATCATTTTAAGTTTTTTTAAAACTCAAATTACAACTATAGAGTAATAATATCTTAATTAATATTTAATGTATTTACGTATTTAATAATACATATTTTCAAAGCTTAAAATGGATATTATCGGACAAATAATTTAATATTATGTTGGCATACTTTGTATCGAGAAAAGGTCTGGTGAGGGTTTATCAGATGGGTTGCAGTGTTAAAAGACTGTATTTGTGGATTGATTTATTGAATAAGTCAAGCACTTTTCAAGCATCTCTACATAAATATAGCTATTTTTCGAAGGTTTACCAGGACTTCAATATCAAGAAGTCAAATTCAAGTACTTTAAAAGGGGGCATATAATGAAAATCTGAGTTTTTCCTTGTTTAAGTGCTATAATCTCCATGGTATCTACAAACTCAGAAAACTATCCATTAGAAATTTAAACTTTTATAGCTTTAAAAAGCATGGAAATAATACACTTTAATGATGAAACAAGAACTATGCTATCCGTGAGAATGATCACAATATGGATGATAAATCAAAACCAAGCAGATATCAATAGTATTTGGTAGATAATCTGATTGAGGCAAGAACTGTGTAGAGAGGGGGTGGCACAGCGGCTTATTTGCTTTCAAAGGCACATGCACGAAAACAGACTGTTGTTGACTAGTCAGAAATGGGTAATTACAGCATGGATTTATAAATGATCTATGAGGTATTTTAAGCTGAAACCCAACAGACAAATTCTGGGGACAACTGAAACTTAAATTAAATCTTGTAAAAATGGGCATTATAGGTGTGTAATAATGTACATACATAAAAAGAAAAAGATCATTGACCTCACCTGTCTCATATCCCCTTGAGCAGTGAAGATGATGGCCTCAAGTCCATCATTGGTGACATGCAAGTTCTCCTTCTCTACCACCTCGGTCAGACGCATCATGATCTGGTCGTCTCTGAGTTTGCTGTAACGTAGCACAGCACAGCGGGACTGGATGGGCTCTGTAACGCAACGATAGGATCATCTGAAAAAACTCTGTACTTTGAAGCATGTTAAAATGACAATCCATAATAAACAGCATTTTGTTTTTTATGTGGCACATCACTCACCTATGATCTTATCCGATGCATTACATGCGAGTGCAAAGCGTGTGGTTTTAGAGTATATCTCCATGGTTCTTCTGAGAGCCTGCTGAGCTCCATCTGTCATGCTGGTTTAGAAATACAAACACGTACTTAAAGAAAGCATTTTTTATACATCTAATAATTAAAATATATAATATATTTTATGGAGTTTGTCTACTGAAATTTCTTGGAAAGATATCTTAAAAAGATGGTGCTGCTGTGAATAAGCTCTAAAGACAGGCTGGGCAACAGTGGTAAAATAACACTACTCTGATAATAATAATCTAGGACCATATATTATTTGAATAATTGGTTAAAAATACAGTTTTATTCAAATTAATAAATTTTATTAAAAAGGCAAATTAATACAATTATACAACAAATACTTTTAATAATTACAAAAAATAAAAGATATAAGGTTTTCATACAAGTGCATTCATAATTTTTTGTTTGTTTTAGCCCAGAATTTTTATTGTGGTGCATCATAAATTTTTTTTTTATATATTTTTGTCGAGCCCTGTATGTATGCATGTGTGTATTTTATATATATATATATATATATATATATATATATAATTTTTTTTTTTTTATACAAATTATTTAAAATACTTTTTACCTGTCAGCTTCATCCAAGATTATGATCTTGTGGCGACCTTTAGGGAGTGTGACCTTTTGCTGGGCAAACATTTTGATCTTGTTTCTTACAACATCAATACCACTGGAATAAATAATACACAAACAAATATAAACAAACATGATTATCCCAAAAATCAGTAGAAAACCTGTTTTTTAAAAAAAGTGTCATTAGTTTCCCTTTACAATGCCATCTATTTAAAGGGTTAGTTCACCCAAAAATGGAAATTCTACTCAACAAGTCACCATGTCAAATGTCACCTCGTCATGCCAAACCCGTAAGACTTTAGCTCATCATCTGAACTCAAATGAAGATTTTTTGGAGGGGATGAAATGTGGGAGCTTTCTATCCCTCCATTGACAGCTATGCAACTACCACTTTGACACTTGCAAAAATATAAAGAAATTGTAATACCTAATCAAAATTAATTGAGCTGTTTAATCCAAATTTTCTAATGAGACTTTATTCACTTTATATGATGAAAATATTGTTAGGCTTTAATTCACATATAAACATTCATCAACTCACACATCAGTTGTGGTAAACGGAAGCCAAAGCATGTTTGCTTGATGTGCAAGGACCCATGAGGTTCATTCTCGTGTGCTACACAGCACATTTGAGGTTTGATCTCACTTGTCAAAGCAGGTTCGGTTGAGCTCCTGTTTGTTCGCTGCTCACTGTTTATGTGAATAAAAACCCAAATTCAATCTGTTCATCATATAAAGCAATAGTCTCTTCAGAAAATTTTGACTTATATAGTTTCATCAGAAAGATAATTTGTGTTCCGTAGATGAATGAAAGTATTATGGGTTTAGAACGAGCAAATTTTCATTTTGGGGGTGAACTGTCCCTTTAAGTGTGCTTCTTACCGGTCATTTGAGGCATTCAGCTCAAGTACAGCATCTTTCATGGCTGGGCCAAGAAGAGCTCTAGCCAAACACAAAATGCTGGTAGTTTTTCCAGTGCCAGGAGGACCCTAAAAACAAACATTGTTTAATGCATAGCATAGGGATATATCAAAACGTAATTTTAGATGGCATTTGGATGTGAAAGCATATTTTAACTCACAGCAATGATGATGTTAGGCACATTTCCTTCTCTTGCAAACACCTGCGACAATAATGGCCCAAAAGAGTTAACATGTCAGCATTTCCATAAGTCTATTCACCACTGCAGGCATATAACGTAACGTTACCGATACTGACCTCCAGTCTGCTGACAGTTTCTTCATTTCCAACTATTTCATTCAACTTCAGAGGTCTGTATTTTTCAACCCTGGAAGTAATAACACACTTAAATCACAATTACCAATTACAATGAACATGCAACCGCAAATAAAATCGAGCTAGGCAATTCTGTTGCTGTATGGAAGTTATACTGCAGGCGACATTTTGGCGATATTAAAATTGACTTAAATGCCACGACAGCGCGCTTACAAACAGCCACAAACAGTACCATGGTAGTTCATAAGCAGTCGATGATGTTTTCGGTGTATTATTGTCTTTTTTAGGCGGTCCGTCGGCTTGAATTTGTTCACTGTCTGTCTCTTTCATTTCAACATCCATGTTGACCGTCAGCAGCGCGTATTCCCGCCACGACAGGAACAAAACATATGTCGTCACTTCCGGCAAAGGGAGCCCCTACATTTTTATTTAGATTAATACTTTTCGACAATATAGCAGCATTAACAAGCTAGCAAAGAAAATGTAAAATCTGATCAAATGTATTGAATAAAATAGTTATATTGCCCTTTAAGATAATAAGTTCAATAAAGAAGCATAAGCTAAAGCAATAAATAAAGGAACACTTACAATATTTTATTTTAATAGTTTTCTGTATTTTACGCCAAAATGTTACAGAACGACCGCAATGTTAAAATAGATTCAGCACTGTCAATGAGCAAATGTCAAAATAATTATAAAAAAAATTAAAAATTAAAAAGAAATACACTTTATTTCTATAATTACTTTTATTATTATTATTATTATTATTATTATTATTATTATTATTATTATTCATTTTTTATTTTTTAAATAAATAAAATACTAACTTGCAGGATGAAACATGTGAAAGTTAACTCACAACTCATAACCTTCAGAGCATCTGTTGGTCAACTTAAAGTTTCTCACACTGACAAATGGATCAGATTATCTCTTTGCATTCAAATCTAGGACAATGATCCCTAACGAGACTGCAAATATGATGATGATAATAGCTTTACTTGCTCTGAATACACAATGCACGACCCAAAAACAAGTAGATATCGATCGCAACAAGATCTGTCTGCATTTAGCCTACAAATGAAAGCTACAGAGCTGTGGAGGCCAGTGCAGCCCAAAAATGACACAGCCAGGGGTGCTTTTTGCCATGTTGTACAAGTGAATTTCCCCCCATAAAATATACAACCAGAAAAGAAAATATAAAGTTCTGATAAGAGGAATTAAATAAAATTGTTTATCGTTCTCTTTAAAAAAAAGCATTTTTCTAAAATAAAGAAATGTCAAGAACCCATAACAATATTCTGACATTAATAACACCTTACACCAAAATGTTACAAAATGCACACATTAAACAACATTCACATACTGATGACTGCATCTTACAAAGATTGTTAGATGCATAATCCAAGCTATAAAGTAGTTTTGCATCACTGAATATTAAATTCTGTGAATTATGGTGTTAGTTGTCACACTAAACAAATTGTAGACTAGTAAAAATGTAACATATGAAAGATGCTTGAAAGCTGATTTTATGGGTATATTACTGTATGTCCATATATGACCCTTCAATGTTTCAATAATTTGAATGCAAATTAAACTTATTAAACAACTTATTAAGCAAAACACTATTAGGACTTAGGCAATAATAACAGACTAGCCTGTTCTCATCTAAAACTGCTTAACTCAAAGTTATGAGGCTCAAAAGCTGTCGGAATTCCCAACCTTCAGAGCATCTGTCAGTAAACCAAAGGTTTCTCATTTAAGTTTGTTTTAGCTTGTCAGAGTTTACTCAATGTGCTGTGGTCTTTGCTTTCTGCTCGCCGCTCAGGGCTTTAAGAGTCTGGTATAGGAGCAACATAAACATATAAATAAAAAATCATAAATATGTAATGTTAGAGACAAGAGAACAGTTTTCAGAATCTCTGTAGACACATGCCTCTGCATAGACATTCAGAAACGAGTTTCTTAATTTTCTCTTTTTTGATTATATTTACTGTACATAAAATAAGCAAGAATTGCTTAAATACTGTAGATAAAGTAATTTAGCATGGAATAGCCGTTTCCTTTGTTTTATATAAATGTTTTAGCCGTGTGGGTAAACCTGCAGACAGTTTACAGGAAGAAGAGTCAGTGTTGTTCCACTCAGTGTTAAAACAAACAGTTCATGAG
The DNA here is from genome assembly GCF_024679245.1 of Pseudorasbora parva. Classification (NCBI taxonomy): domain Eukaryota; kingdom Metazoa; phylum Chordata; class Actinopteri; order Cypriniformes; family Gobionidae; genus Pseudorasbora; species Pseudorasbora parva. Next base: position 22,781,521 of record NC_090189.1, read on the forward strand.
TAGTTGAAAAATGCCTCCCAGTTTGTTTGAGTTTAATGTGAGACCAAATATTCACCATAAGGTTCAAATATGGATCAAATCAAGTGTTGGCCTGGTGGACTTGTACAAATATAATATTCCCCTGTACTCCAAATCATTACATGACTTTCACAGAGAAGCTCCACTATATACCAGCAGCTAAAAACTCTCCCCACACAATGACACAATTTCCTCCGTGCTTCACATGTGCTAGAGATGCATTTATTATTATATTTCTCAGCAGATCTTCGAAGACATTGCTCTGGAGCATCACTATGCAACTTGTGTTTCATTGTGATTCATCACTCCACACACATTATGTCATGATCTTGCTATAACTGAAATACTTTCTATTCATTATTTAAGATATATCGGTTAATTTTACAAACTATAAAACATTTTAAATGTTCTAAAACATGATAATTTCCACCACTACTATTCTAAGTTTTGATTTATTTATTGACTGGAAGGCTTGTTCCCACATTTTGTTACATAAGTGTCAGCACTTTTAAATATGGTGTTCACAAAACACCATGTGTTTTGTGAACATCAGTGATGTTTGTTTTTGTTTAAATTACATATATTTTCAGATTACGCAATCTACTATACACAGACTATAAAGAGAAACATATATATTTTAAAAATGCATATTTTAACCAACACTTTTCACAGAATTGCAAAGAACTTTTGTGGGAATGCTGCAAATGACCTTCACAGAGTCTGTTGGAAAACCTGCCGTTTCTCACACACGTCATTCATATGGAGAAGCTCCATTTATATAAGACAGGGCAAAATATCTCTTTCCACTCAACCTGCTGAAAACATGAAGGGGGTCATTGCACTTCTCCTGGCTGCTCTGTGCTTCGAGGGACTCAATGCAGAGTGTCCCGACCCAGCCACGCTGAAAGATGATTATGGAAGCAAACTCTGCGCCCAGATGTTTGAAGACAGCAGCTACTACTATGATGACAGCTGTACTGGCAGTTTCATTTATGTGTATCCTGATGAAGACACCCCCATCATGCCATGGGCTTGGACAAACCGTGTTTCCTCTCTTGTGGTGGGCAGAGGCTGCTCTCTGACAGTGTGGTCTAAATCCAAGAAGGAAGGATACAAAAAGAAGTTTTCTGCTGGTATCGTGTATCACCTGAAGGAAGTGAAGAAAGGCCTGCTTGGAAACTGGAATGATTCCATCTCTGGATACTACTGCACATGTTAGATCTGAAGCAAGGCCGAAGACAATACTAAAAGACATTAACATATAATTTTAAATGACAAAAAAACAGCTGTAACACTCTATGTTTTCAGACACAATTTTGCATTCTGCTAATTGTAAATCTGCTCAAAGTGAATTAAACACCATGTTGCTGCAGGGAATCTCTGCAAGAACATGATGCAGAAACATTCAAGACCTGGTGCATGATTATTTTCATTGTTTTAAATGTAATGAAGCCAGGGTTCAGTTTTATCCCTGGTTACACTTCAATAAACTCCTTTGTGACCATATTCAAAAAGGTACAATGGGAAGATAATCCATCGACACGTTCGTGAAAGACAGACTGCATGTTTTAACTTGTTGTGAGTATTTGCAACAAGTAAATTTTAATTCTATAAGAATCATTCTTAAAAGTATTCTAAGTATACTTGGCTTGTGTTTAATTTTTTGATTGAGTAGCCGATTAAACACTTTCTTCACATAGGCTAGTTTTACATACAGCCTTGCCTTATAAACTTACATTTTTTAAAATATTGATTTATAAAGAAAACAGATATGTTTATAATAATATTCTGAGTATCTGAATGTTTGTGTAGGCTAGTCCACTGTACATAGGAATTACTTCAGTCTTTCCCCCACCACTGACTGAATTTTCTGGCTATCAGTGTTTCCACTTTTACACACATTTTTTATGCATATTCTAGAATCTCTGGATCAAAACACCGGTGATCTTTTTTTGTTGTTGTTGAAACAATTAGAAAATTGCCTACCCAAATGAAAAACAATTGCGATCATCAAACATTAGAGTAAAGCCGCCGAGTACGCAAAATAAAACTGGAAACCGAGAGTAACGCAGATATGATGCAATTGACATCCTTGTTAAAAGTTCCTTGGTAAAAAAAAGCAATTTTCTCATGATCCCACAAATGTGGGATATTTTAAATACTCAACTGAACAAAATATATAACACTGGAATAGTGTTTTTAGATATTTTACAGAAAAAAATGCATTTACATAGTGCACCTTTAAAGAAAAAATACAAGTAGGCCTATACTCGCAGTATAAAAGTGTACTTTCATTAACAAAAAAAAAACTACAAGTAATAAAATAGTAAACTACTAGAATACAAATAAGTTCACTTGTAGTACAGATGCAACACAAATGAGAAATGTAGTTGTAAAGTTTACTACTGTTACACTTATAGTACACTTAAATGTATATACTTTTTATGTAAAAAGTGGGCCCATTTAGTCCCAAGCTGTAATAGTAAGTTTACTAGTACATTAATATTAGTAGGCTATACTTGAGCATATTTACACTTGAACCTTAATTCATAAAATTAACTTGAAATATATTTATTTTTCATAAAGGAATACAGCCTTGAGCCAAAGAGAACAAGGGAACGGGAAATATCTGTTTGGACACTGTAAAAGTGACATTTCTGCATATGACAAGCATGAAACAAGTAAGCATTTTTGTTTTCTTTTCTCTGAGTAAACCACCAATGCCATGATTAAATACCCCCCCCCCCAAAAAAAAATCCCCCCAAATTTCTGTATCTAATTCAAGACTGGATTTAACTACATTTCTCACATCTGCACTATACTTGTAGATCAATAAATCATGTCTGAAAACAGCTACTAATGAGCCAGTTGACATTAAAGCCCTGGAGAGGAGCTTTGAGCCACCTGCAGTGAGCTTGACAACCAATCCTTCCTTGGGTTTAATGATGAGAACTGAAACACTTAACCACAGCTTCAGTTTCTCTTAACAGTCCTCTTGGGTGGGATTTGTATCAGGAGGGATTGACACAATAGCTACAGATGTCTTCAACCTTGCTCCTGGGAGGACCCACTGTCCTGCAAAATGTATTTCCAACTTTCTTCGGCACACCTGCGTGTGTATTTTCAACATGTGACCCTTGAGATCTTGATTAGCTTCAGCTGTATTTGATTGGGGTTGGAGCTAAACTCTGCAGGACAGTGGGTCCCCAGGAGCAGGGTTGAAGACCTCTGCAATAGTGTAAATGCTGAAATGACAACGTCTTCAGAGTAAAGAAGGAGAGCAATAATCTCATGCACAATATTACAGTTCTTCTTGATTTCTAAAACACAGTTCCTAAACACAAAGCTTGTAGAAGCCTCAAACTTCCACTTCAAATTCAAATATTAAGTCAAAAACATTCTCTTTTGCCAGATGACACACAAAACCCACAAATACACAAACTACTGCACTGACCAGAGAACACCAGTGAGATCTGTTCAAAAACCTCCTTTTGACAGTCAGAAATCATTAATCAGCTTAATGTCTATTACAGTATACAACATAAATAGAGGCTGTGCAGAAACAGTGAAATTCAACAGTAAGCTTTAAGAAAAGTTGATTTTCATTACACTTCTGTAAAGAGATATTGCTGTAGATAAAAATTATTAGACAAGTTCAAATACCAAAAAATGTATTATGACCTTCATATGCGATACAATACAGTACAGTTAAATAAATAAATGCATCATCCTCGGCCAAGTTGCATTACAGTATTGGTGACAATACTTTCTCTCCCTTTCATAGACAGTCTGTCAGTTCTGCAAAATACCAAATATAAGAAGTACTTGGCTGCATATGTATAATTATGAGTTTGAGGGTGTATAACATGTGCTACAGTATATGTACATATAGTGGAAGTTCTCTCATCTAAAGTACTGTGTACAACTGTGTACCGTAATTAAATTGTATGTGTAAGTAGAAATCCCATAGATGAGTATATAGGCCAAGATGCATGTTCCATTATGGTCATTCATTCTGTACAAGAACATACAGCTTTGTATTTCATCAGGAACAAATGTCCTTTGACCCTGTCCCCTTCATTTTTCTTCCCCCCTTTCTGTCTCCCTTCACTACGATTTATTTTCCAAAGCAAATAATCACCCACGGCCCAAATTATATTATCCTGAGATTCTGATGGTATGTGCTAGTTGAGTTCACAGTGTGACACTTAGGGTGACACTTGTGTACTATTTTTTTCTGAATGGGAAAATGTTTAAACCCGTGAACTGAATGAATGGTTTGGGAAATTAAACTGAATCAGTTAAAGCGTGTTAACAATCCAAATTGTTTTATGTTTTCACAGATAGCAAACATTTGTTGGAGAAGTGCATGACAAACATCACTGTACCCCAGGCACTTACACTATAGTACAAATAATAAACATTTTCATATTTTATTGAAAACATCTTCCATTAATCATCTTCTTTAGATCAATAATTGATTATTGAATGATATGTCTGTTGAAATGGCACTTTTTCACAGAACATAAAAGCTCATTGTGCTGGCAGGTATCACTCATACACTGTTATGCATGACTGAGATATTCAGCTGAAGGTCACACCCCATGATGCCTGTGACTTGCCTCTTCAGCCCAATATGGGGGAGGAATAAAAGCTAATTATGAGAGGAGGCAGCATTTCCTATCCCTCCACTCCTTACCATCTCTTCATTCTGTTCTGCAGGTCGTAATGTGTACAACAAACAATCAACGATAACAAGACGGTTCCTCTGCCAGCATCACAGATAAATCTGGATCAGCTGTGGTAAGTTTAGATATAAGCAGCATGCTGTATTACATATATCATTTTTGTTCTGTATTATTTTAAAAATTGATTTATTAAATTATCTGCAAAGTGTACTTGAAATCTAGTATGCACTGAAACTGTAATGTAATATGACGAACTGTTACCACATTTATGTTCCGTTGTCATGCATCTATAAACAATGGCATAACTCAAATTTTGGTGGTGCGTAGATTTCCATATGAAAATATATGTTCCCAATAACAATGATTGACTATGATCTATGAAAAATTGTTGAATGCTCTCAAAACTTTTAAAGACTTTAATAGATCATCTGAAAACAACAGAAATGTATTCAGGTTTTTAAACTAAGAGGAATGATGGTAGTTTAAATGTCTATTACATGACTTTAAATTAATAAGTGAGTAAATGATTTGTGCTCTCTAGAGGATTTCTGCACTCTTCTGTTTCATCTCTCCCACTGAGCCTCATCCAAAACATGACCAGCTGAGACCCATACAGTAATTACTGCAACTCTGCAACAGAGATGTCTTTCATAGCCTCGAGGAGCCAATAGCATCATCTTTTAGGGAACTAAAACATCAGACATCTGTAGAACCGGAGTTGAGCTGTTATCTACCAGATGCATTTAGCTGGACTCACCTGGGGTTTGTTTTGCCATATTCCTGCAGGGTTAATTTGGTGTCTACAGGGGAGCAGAATGTCTAATAACATGGCCAAGATTGCAGATGCACGAAAAACAGTGGAACAATTAAAATTGGAGGTTAATATTGACAGAATGATGGTAAGACACTTTTTTTAATAACAGTTCGATTTATTCATTAACATAACAATAACAATGACACAATTATTATTTTTTTAATTTATTTAAAAGGATTTACATCTATTCCAGGGTAAACGAAAATAAGATTTATGGGATGTTATTACTGGATGTGTAGTGTTGGCTTGTATGTCTTGGCACAGGTATCTAAAGCAGCAGCTGAGCTGATGGCTTACTGTGAGACCCATGCAAAAGAGGACCCCCTGGTGACCCCTGTACCGTCCTCAGAAAACCCCTTCAGAGAGAAAAAGATTTTCTGTGCAATTTTGTAGTTTTTATTTTTAGGCCACAAGATGTATTATATTATTTTCTAGGATATTCCAAGACATGTTTTGCTAAATGTCACTTAAATGTTAATTAAGTGCAATCTCTCTCTCTCTCTCTCTCTCTCTCTCTCTCTCTCTCTCTCTCTCTCTCTCTCTCTCTCATTCTTCCTCATGGTGGCGCTACATTTATAAAATGTCTGTTGATCATCATTCACCCATGCAGCTGCTATGAGTGTTTGATAAGGTTGCTTAGCCTGCATAACAGCAATAAAACAAGAGAGAGAGCAAAGTTCGTTCTGCTTAAGCTTGGTTTGTTGTATGTCCCTGTGAACGGTTTATACATTAACTTACATTTAAAATACCTTCCCTGTGCAAATGCATCAATAGCCTACCTGTCTTGCAGGCTGCATACCTAAGAATTATTTTTATTTTTTTGTGTGAACTATCCCTTTAAGACTTACGTATTTTACAACGCGATAGGCCTAAATATCTTAATTAAAAGAGCTACCTATTAATGTGTAGGCTATATGAAAGTATATAAGCAAATAATTAAATGTCAATAATAAATCTTAAAGCGCCACAATATAAAAAAAAGTCCTAGGTGGCACGACCAGGAACAGGTGGGCGGGGTCATCTTTATCAGCGTTGCCCATTGCTGTCAATCAAGCGTATAAGGGGCGGGCTCATATTTTATAACGTAAGGCAGGTGAGCAGGTGCGCTTTTGCAGAGATATTCCCATCACAAGACCCGCACAGGAGCACTGGGCACCCCACCGTGACAACACAGGCCAGCGTTCAGGTAGAGTAAACAAACAAGCTTACACCTTCAACTCTGTTCAACTTTAGCAATAAAATTATGAAAATAAAAATTCGTACCAGATAATACTGGTTTATTTTATAGACTATGCCTACGTGAATACTAATACAACACAAGCTCGAGTAATAATTTAGTTTGTTTAGAGGTGATTTAAAAAATATAGGCTATATATATTTTTTATATTAAAATTGCAGCCTACATTAATTAGGCTATTTTTAGCATAGAAAGTTCCGCGCTCCGTGAGTTAGGCGGCTAGTTTCATTAGTTAACTGCCTTTAAAAAAAAAAAAAAAAAAAAAAAAATGTTTTTATTTTTTTTACATGAACTAAGAATTAACAATAAGCTACGTCTACAGCATGTATTAATCTTATATTTACTAGCTATTATATTATTAAAATCAAAAGTTTAACAAACAATAGGATAAGTGTTATCCTACTTTTTATAAATCAAAACTCTCCTTCAAATAAACAAGATATTTTCAAAAATCTTCTTTCACTCTTTAATAAAAGTTTTGCCTTTTAAACTTTATCAGAAAGTGTGATTAGCAAGGATAACTTTTCCCTTAGTGGTTTCCAGTGGTGTAAAGTATTTGAGTAAATTACTGTAGGCTAATGAAGTGTCTTTTTTTCTTTGTAGTTGTACTGAGTATCAAATATTAGCAACTTTTACTCTCTACTTTTTTATAAATGTACTTTTAAAGTAAATTTACTTTTTACTCCAATAGCCTAAATTTGTGTTGAGTAATGCAGTTTCACATAAAATTTTGCATGGCACCTAACTTTTTCTTCAGCGGTTTGTTTCTGCTATAAAGAAGCGTACAAACATGTCAACAAGGCTACTTTACGTAAGTGTGTATATTAGCAGGTAGTTGATGGAGGCTGAAACCAGCACATCCAGTGTAAGAAGGCTTTGACTATTTCATTTTACCTAACAGTATTTAATTTTTCCGCTATATATTAATTTTGAAGGAGATTTGTTTACTCATGGACTTTTTGTGCACTTTAGCTTAACTGAGACTTGAGAGTTTGAAGACGTTTAAGTGGCTGTTGTGTTGACCTTGATTTAAGAAAATAAACATGATTTCTCATCTACTCAAGATAAAAATAATTTACTCAAGTAAATTATAGTTTTCAAGTACTCTTTACAACTCTGGTGGTTTCTGTCAACTTGCTTTGTAAGACAATAAACTCTTCCACACCTGTGCAAGTAAATAAAAGCGCTATACTTACCTACCGAGAAAAACTTGATCTCCAACCATCTCACTGATAGTACACTCCTTTTTACTGGTCTTTTGATTGTCTTATATCCATTTTAATTACAAATCGCTGTCTAGGAAATTAGCAATGTGTGTGTAACCAAATATTATTCTCAAATCTACACTCTGATCAGGCCAAAACATTGAACCTGATGGACAAGGCACTTCTTGTTTGTCTGCAATTTGGGCAGGAGCATTGTCTTGTTGATAAATCATTCCTCTGATAACAACTTTTCAATTCTGCGATCATTCTCCTACTCCAAAACATAACATGACTTTCACAGTGTAGCTCAACTATACCATCAGCCAACCCCCATACCCCCATCACCATGCATCACCATGCAACTTGTTTCATTGCGATTCCTCACCACACACAACTTTATTTATTCTAACAAACACTTCATTCTGTCTTTGATGTTTTTCTGAGATATGTGCATTTGCTTCAGTTTTGCTATAATTCCTAACCAATAATTTGTGGTGAAGACAAGCTAAAGTTTAGTGTTTTGGGGCTTGGCTTATTTTTTTGTGCCCAGAAGTGTACAGTTGACCAAACTGCCAAGCCAAAGACAATAGTGGCAACTGGCAAGGTAAAAAGTCCCTGGAGCCCAAAAGTTAACCAGATGACCAGATGATAGGCCTAATATTTTCTATGATATGAGTATCATAACCATTCATTCTTATCAATAAAATTGTTCATATCTACATCTTTTTTTCTTTAGTTAATGATTATCAGGGAGGACCTAATTGCCTATAAGAAATAAAAGCTTGTCATAGTGAACTTTGGTTCACATGACACAATGACTCAAAGCCAGCATTAAACAACATTATCTGGATCGTGTTTTTGTATATATATATATATATATATATATATATATATATATATATATATATATATATATATATATATATATATATATATATATATATATATATATATATATAATATTATATTATGTAATTATGTATATGCATATATGTATTTATATACACACACTCACCTAAAGGATTATTAGGAACATCTGTTAAATTTCTCATTAATGCAATTATCTAATCAACCAATCACATGGCAGCTGCTTCAATGTATTTAGGGGTGTGGTCCTGGTCAAAACAATCCAAACTGAATGTCAGAATGGGAAAGAAAGATGATTTAAGCAATTTTGAGTGTTGCATGGTTGTTAGTGCCTGTCAGGGCCAGTCTGAGTATTACACAATCTGCTCAGTTACTGGGATTTTCACTCAACCATTTCTAGGGTTTACAAAGAAAGGTGTGAAAAGGGAAAAACATCCAGTATGCGGCAGTCCAATGGGGGGAAATGCCTTGTTGATGCTAGAGGTCAGAGGAGAATGGGCCGACTGATTCAAGCTGATAGAAGAGCAACTTTGACTGAAATAACCACTCGTTACATCTGAGGTATGGAGCAAAGCATTTGTGAAGCCACAACACACACAACCTTGAGGCGGATGGGCTACAACAGTAGAAGACCCCACCGGGTACCACTCATCTCCACTACAAATAGGAAAAAGAGGCTACAATTGGCACATGCTCACCAAAATTGGACAGTTGAAGACTGGAAAAATGTTGCCTGGTCTGATGAGTCTCGATTTCTGTTGAGACATTCAGATGGTAGAGTCAGAATTTGGCGTAAACAGAATGAGAACATGAATCCATCATGCCTTGTTACCACTGTGCAGGTTGGTGGTGGTGGTGTAATGGTGTGGGGAATTTTTTTCTTGGCACACTTTAGGCCCCTTAGTGCCAATTGGGCATTGTTTAAATGCCACGGCCTACCTGAACATTGTTTCTGACCATGTTCATCCCTTTATGACCACCATGTACCCATCCTCTGATTCCTACTTCCAGCAGGATAATGCACCATGTCACGAAGCTTGAATAATTTCAAATTGGTTTCTTGAACATGACAATGAGTTCACTGTACTAAAATGGCCCCCACAGTCACCAGATCTCAACCCAATAGAGCATCTTTGGGATGTGGTGGAATGGGAGCTTTATGCCCTGGATGTGCATCCCACAAATCTCCATCAACTGCAAGATGCTATCCTATATGCTATCCAAGAATGCTTTCAGCACCTTGTTGAATATATATATATATATATATATATATATATATATATATATATATATATATATATATATATATATATATATATATATATATATATATATATATATATATGCACACACACATATAATAGTTGACATTTTTATATTTATATTTTTGCCTTAATATTTTTTTTTCATAGTTGACAATTGTTTTTTGTTTTTTTTTTGTGGGCAGAATGGCCAACTTCAAGGGACATGCACTACCTGGTACATTCTTTCTGCTGTTTGGCCTGTGGTGGTCGATTAAGCATCCTTTCCAACAGATACGGAGGAAAAGAGAGAGGCAACATGGAAACAGAGATAGACAAGTGCACACTGCTCTCTTCAACCGCATAGACTTAATCGAAGGAGCTTTGAAGATCTTTTTTGCATTTGTTGGTAAGTTACAAGTGTAGTTACAGGTAACATGCTCTGTACATAAAAAAACCCTGTGAAATGTATGGTACAAATTTTTTTTTGCCATAAATTTACCGTAAAATAGGTTTTACAGATGTAACTTACATTTACTGTAAAAAAAAAACAAACAAACACTGCATTTCATGAACTTATGTTAATATACCAACCTATTGAAATACTAATATCTGTTTTGTACCTTTGTAATACACTGACAACCATCAAAAACAGAGGGTGATGAGTCACATGACGAATCAAAGCTCATCACAATAGCTTTTCCAAAAGCTAAGAAGGTAAACACTAATATAAAAGGTGCATTAGATGTAAAACATTAATGTACACATAACTCATGAGATGGGGGAACAAAGTTATTTAAATGAAAATACATTAAATGTTAAGTGACATGTAGGGAATTTTGTGAATGTCAATTTAAACTTTTTTTTCAATTTGAAAAATAAAAGCTGTAAATTTAACAGCATTTTACTGTAACATAACATTAAATGCAGGGTTAGATATATTACAGTTATTCACTGCATTAAGGAAACTTACTGTTAACCAATTAAGTTTTTTACTAAGTCAGGATCATGTTCACACTATATTCTTAAACATATACAGTATGCACATAATTGTCTTTACTTAAAGTAATAGTTTAAAAAAAGACTGATGTGTAACATCAAAGAAGTTTAGCAGAATGTCCAAGCTGCTCTCTTCCATAAAAAGTGGATGATGGAGACAAGCTCTGAAAAACTTTCTCTCTTTTTTTTAATTTTTTTTTTTTTAAACCATTTAGTTAAATTTGTTTTGCACTAAATTCTCTCCAGGGATCATGGCAGAGCAGTTTGTGCCTGATGGCCCTCATGGACATCTGTATCATGATGGCTGGGTGAAGCTGATGAATTGGCAGCACAGCACCATGTACTTGTTCTTCGGTATCTCTGGCATCACAGACGTTCTCAGTATGTCTTCTCGCCATGTGCCAGTTGGTCTTGACCGTCTCTCCCTTTCCTTAGCGCTCTTTGTGGAAGGTATCAAGCAAAATGACCCTTTAATTAAGTAAATATGCAATGATAGCCCACCATTGTGATTGCCAATTGAAATGTCATGTCTCGTCTCTTCCAGGGTTCCTTTTCTACTTCCATGTCCACAATCGCGCTACTCTGGACCAGCACGTTCACTCTCTGCTTCTGGTTGCGGTGTTTGGTGGATCTGCCAGCACATTGTTGGAGGTGTTTAAGCGAGATAACATGGTGCTAGAATTTTTTAGGTCCAGTTTAGCTGTCCTACAAGGGACGTGGTTCTATCAGGTGAAGACAACATCTCGAAGAGAATTAACCGCTTATTTGATTCTGGGAAAAATTTTAAAGTCATTTTTACATTATGAAAATATGTTTCAGATCGGATTTGTGCTGTATCCTCTGAGTGGACCACCATGGGATCTGGAAAAGCACGAAAACATCATGTTCATCACCATGTGCTTCTGCTGGCATTACGCTGTGGCTCTACTGATTGTGGGCATCTGCTACTGTGGAGTTTTTTGGTGAGTGGACACCCGATGGATGAACAAAAACGTTTCCAGTCTTTATTTAGCTTACATTGTGCCCATGATCTTTCCAGGTTATCAAAATGGTGTGATGGAAGGCAGATGGGCGACATGGAGATGGGCCACAGAAAGTGCACTGGCTCGGATTCTAGCTCCCAGAAGGCTTTGCTCCAGGAATCAGATGAAGAGTAGTTGGCGCATGTGATGACTGCCAAGATTGAATGCACTGAATGCAATATTTGTACCTTTTTCTCTGCTAGCAAGCTGTCTTCCAATAGGGTTTTATGAATTTATGTTTGCATTGTTTACGACAAAAGATTTTCATGTGCTCACGCCAAAAATATCACATCAAAATGCAGTTGTAAATAATGTGGTTGTCGCAGGTGTCAGAAGCACCTGGCAGAATTTGCCAAACTAGAAGGGGAAAAAAACAGATCATTATTATTTTTTTTTATATCAAATGCATGCGTGAATCACTTAATACCTATAATAGAAGTATAATAACGCAATAAAATGTTTTATAATGAAGTTCAAATAAGTAATGTACAATATACGAGCAAAATTGTTTGTCATTGACACTACATGGTCAGCTTAATTCATGTTACTTACCACAAATGGAAATGAAGTGGAAAAAAAACAGGCAAATTATTTATTTTACATATACAGGGTTCAGAGATAATCCTTAGATTGCAGAACACAGCGCTGTTTGATTGAATAAATGTAACAGCTGTTTTTATTTAATTTGTGTATAATTTATTTACACAAATATTTATCACAATACAGTAGCAACTGAATATTAACAGTACTTGTTAAATTACATTTCTTTAGGAGAACTCAAGATATAAAAAGCGCAAACAAACAAAGCTGCCTCTGTGTGCATGTCAACATCTAGAGAAAGGCCATTCAATATAACCAAGATCAGACTGATTCAATTACAAGCAATGCGCAATTATTCGCCTGACCTTGCTTCTGTTCACAACTTTCATTTTAAACTTTCAAATATCAAAACAAAATGACAGAAAAAGCTGTGTCAGGACAAGACCTGTGCTTAGAATCCGACATCGCTTTGCCCATATGCAACTTTCATGGGAAAGGTGAGCAAACCTTTGCGCACATGCTCTTTTTGATTTGAGTCTTTGAATCTTTACGACATTTTCTCTTAATCAGAAGCTGTAGTATGTCTCATTGAGGGTCAGGGTTCGTTTTTGGCGAGGGTGCAGTAGAGACCACCACCGTAGACACTGTGGATTTCGGGGAGCTGGCAGCTGTGCGCTGTAGCTGCTGAGCCGGTACTGTCTGGATTCGAACCTTGTGTAAAGAAACATACTCGGTTAGCACACATATGGTTTGGCCTGTAAGACCAGTTTTAATACGAGTCTGATGAGTCAACCTGTGTGGCCTGTCCTTGCTGCTGTAGTTGCTGCAGTTGTTGAGCAGTCACAAAGCTGACTGGCTTGTTCCCAGCAATCAACTTGGTGCCTGCTGGCATGGTAGTCAAGATAATGTTCCTTCCCAGATTGCTGATACTGAAAACAAGACATTTTTCCCAAAACAAGATTTCAAATGATTTGGAACTTAAAACTTGATAGGGAAATACTGATAACTCTTTATCAGTTTGTTTACTATAGAAATATCAGATGATGAAACGGAATGCTCACTTAGTGCTTATGTTCCCTTTAAGAATGGGAGTAGTGACCACACTCTTATTTTTCAAAGGTTGGCTGAGGACAGATAGAGGCACCGTGATCCTTGTGGGAAGCTTCCCCTGAAAAGAGCAAAGATTAGAGTTTCAAACGTCATCATAACAGGCAATTATGCATAACAGACAGTGGCTCGGCTCCAAAGCCCAGAGAGCTGTCTTCCTGTCTACTACATTGAAACCCAAGATTAGCAAAACTATTGATGTGCTACTCTTATTAGCTGTACATATTTGTAATCTTTATTAGATGTAACAGTTTTTCTATTAATACTTTATCAGGATCAAATTAAAACATCTTGGATTTTTGTCCACTAAGCTTGCATAATTATTATGCAAGCATTATGAGATTACATTTTATACAAAGGATACATGCATTTTGGACAAAAGAAGTCATAGAAATCAGCATAACCATGTATTTTTTTTGGGGGGGGGGAGAGAGAGAGAGAGAGAGAGAGAGAGAGAGAGAGAGAGAGAGAGAGAGAGAGAGAGAGAGAGAGAGAGAGAGAGAGAGAGAGAGAGAGAGAGAGAGAGAGAGAGAGAGAGAGAGAGAGAGAGAGAGAGAGAGAGAGAATAGCCTTTATGTCAAGAGTGCACAAATGATGCCGTAAGTAGGTTTTGGCTCAATATGCGCAGTACTGTTGAAAAGTTTGTGGTCTGGTGCAGTTACATGATTACGGCAGAAGTGGCCATTGAAAAATAAATTTTTCATTTAAGAAATTTGTTCAAAAACACAAATTCATCCAGAAATGAAACAAGTCTCTATGTGTGAATCACTGAATCATTCATTCGAAAATATTTAAAAAAGTGTTTACATGTTAAAGTGTGTACATATTATTGTGTTTAGTTGTCATTGCTTTTGAAAGGTGTTGATGAAATTAATCTAAACTTACAGCTTGTGTGGCTACTACAGTAGCACTAACCGGCACCTGTCTGACTGTGGCGGCCGCGGTGCCCAGAGAAAGCGTAGAGCCTGTTGCTGCAGGGCTCAGTGTCATGCCTTTGGCCCCTCCCACTCCACTGGTGGCTATGGCAACAGTGGCCGCCCCCGATGATACCGTGACAGGCTTGGTACTTGTGGAGGTTGTACTAATTGAGATGGTCTGACCTTGTTTCTGAGGAATCACACCAAGGTTTGGCACTATTCGAATAGTGGTTCCTGCTTTAGAGTCAGATGAGGTGACGGTTGAGAATGTGCGGGCCTTTGGGTCAGTCATCGTGACGGCCAGGGCCGGCATGAGGCGAATGGCCGTGTCACAGGTGCCCTTCAGCTCCGGGTGAACCTTTACTAGGGTGGCGGTGCCTGTGGCAGGCCCTTTAACAACTAGGCTCTCAGCTGTTGTGGATGCAGTGGTGTTCGAGGCAGGGGGTGAAGGCTGGGGTTGAGACACATGTAGCGTGGCAGAGATGCTCTTGCTGCCTGAGCTCGTGGCACTGCTCAGCATGTCTGGGGTGAGTTTGACAGTGGCCATTGGAGATTTAGTAAGTGTGGCCATCATGTCCGGAGTGATGCGAAGTACCGTCTGACCTTTGGCATCAGTCGTAATTGAGGAGGGGGGCAAGCGGAGCACATCCTTCCCCTGAATGCGTAGGTTAGTGGCGGTGAGAGGGATCCCTGCCCCACTCTGGGTCTTCACACCTAACTGACCAGTGATTGCAACCTTGGTTAAAACAAAAGTGAGTGAGATTTGACAGAGAAATAGAACAGACGATATCCTCTGTTTATTATACTGTATTTTAATTAGGGATACACTGATCAATTCTAGCCAATAATGATGTTGATTATTATTTTTATGTTATGGACAATAACTGATAAATGACTAATATATATTTTTCATTCATATTTTTTTCCCCATTATACAAGGAAAACGTACAATGACCAAGATATTTTTCTACAATAAAATAAGAACATTATTATTGATATGGTTACAAAATTGTTACCAGACATGTACAGTATTGCATACTAAATTTGCAGTTCCAGAAAATGTAATAACAAACATTTAAAAAAAATACCATTTTCATTTATTGCTTTTTATGTCCTGCATAAAAAGAGCTTTAGGTTTTGGATGTCCACACCTACTTTTTTTTTTTTAATTATTAATATAACAAGATATGCAAGCAATAATCCTGGAAAGTACATTCTTTCATTTTTCAAATGTTAAATATAAATGTCTGATATTTAAATACTATAGTATTTTTACTAAATAAATAAATACATATTTTAAATGCTACAAACATTATAATGTACAGTATAAAAAGTATATTTATTTTGCTATTTAAGTTCATAAAAATAGTGTTTTTAAAGATTAACTTTAAGTTTAAAGTGATCATGTATGAGTCTAATGCATTCTGATTCGGTTTGTACCTGTTTGATAATATTCTGGCTGCTGACACCCTGCAATACAGCAGGTGATGTTGGGTTGTGTGCCGGGCTGGCGGGGGAGCTCGTCTGAGGTTTGGTTACTGTGACAGCAGATGCAAGACCTGGAACTGTAAGACTGGCCTGACCCCGTGAAGCCTGCACCTGAATAGGACTTCCTGCAGACTGGTTTCTCAGTGGTAGAGTCACCACTGCCTGTTCAATGAAAGACAAACAAGGATGTGATTCATTTGACTGGATAGTGTTGGACACATTTTCGGTTTATAAGACTACACTGAACACACAGACATTATTGCTAGAGATGCTGTAGTGCACCTGCGTGATGTTTTTTCCATGCGCCACAGTGACCGGCACCCTGATGTGGTGAGGGCTCTGGTGCATTAATGTGGCCGTCTGGCTTGCAGAGGACGTCGGAAGACCGGGCTGGGCAGTGACCACTCGCACCTGAGGCAGAGAGCCAGTGGCAGCCGAGTGTGCCACTACCCGAGTTGCAGGCTGCGTTGAGGCCTGCTGGGAAACCTGTGGACCTGGCTGACTCGCAGACAGCAATGTTCCTAACTGAGGCATGGAAGGAGGAGACACCAGCAGGACACTGCGGGGGAAAAAAGAGAAATATTGTGATCATGAAAGCCAAATGATAAAGAATGGAGCATATGACTAATGATTCAGCCTTGCATTGGTATGGTGCAGTCACATCAGTAAAATTCTAGGCAAATTTCACAGGAAAAAGATTTTAAAAAAAGATCAATGGTGTAGGAATGCATGAATGCACAGCTCACACAGAAGTCATGTGATGAATACACATGACCAACTTGAACCTGCTGCAAATTCTGCGGGAAAAAATCTTTCGCTCTCACAAAATTCCAGCTCGTGTTGATTCCTATTGAAATGACTGGATTTTGCACATGAAAACTTGCAAAACAATGCAAAATGTGACCGCAACTTTAGTTAAAAATATAAAAATGACATTATTCTTTTCGCCTTTATTCGATGGTACAATTAGTACATTAAGTGATAGGATGAAAGAGATTGTGAGCCAGGACTCAAAACCGGTACACCCAAAGCACTGTTGAGCCCCATGTCGGAGTGCTGCCCACAATGGTATGGCTTTTGATCAATTAGAAAAGGTTTAACAAGGGGATTTTTTTTGTCCCTTTAAAATACAAAAGTTAAAAAGACAAAGATGATTTGTTTCATGTTGTTCCAAACCTGCTTGACTTTAACAGAAATGAAAAGATTCTAAGAATCTCAGAAGTATAAACATTCTTTGGAATTTCTCCTTCCACGGAAGGAAGTCAGTCAGTCATACAGGTTCCGTGAAGACATACAGTGAAGATGAGTAAAAGATGACATAACTATGAACTATACATAAAATAATTTTGTTTACAAACCACTGACCTGGGATTGGTTTTGATGGGTTCTGGGGCACCCAATTTGGTTGGAGTTGCTGCTGTGGGAGGGAGGGGCGATTTAGGGGTTCCAGGGGTGCTTGGTGTGGGAGTGGAGGGAGTTTGAGACAAGCTGGTGGATACAATGGCTACTCCTTCACTGCCACAACTCTGGCCAGCCTCTGCAGCACCATTCTTACTGCCTGGCTCCTTACCGCCTGCCTTCTACAGTACACACAATCATACACACAAAAACAAATGCAACAGCTCATGCAAATCAGCATGGACCAACAGTGACAACAATGATATGAGGGAGTGAGGAATAACCTACAGGTTTTGGTGCTGGTTTGGGCTTCTGCTGCAGAGCTTTCTTGGCTTTAGCAGCTGCGGCCTGGGCCTGGTGTATTCGCTCTGATTCAAAAAAGATGATCACATTTAGTATCTGGATCTGTTTAGTATTTTTTAACCATTAAAGCCAGCGTGCTATCTTTTCACTCGTAAGCTTCATTTGCATAGTTATTTGTGAATTAGGAAAAAGTCTGGAAGCATCTGGGGTCTCATTTCTAAAGCATGCGTACGCACAAAACAGGGCTGGAAACGTACATACGCCTATTCTATACGTACGTAGAACTGCACAACACAGTGTAAAAATGAAATATTTTCCTTAATGTAGGCTACATATATCATAAAATGTCAAAGTCTGCAAATACGCATGAAGCACAATCGCTACTCATCATCAGTCCTAACTATTACAAAACCGTCATGAAGAAGCATGTGTTCACTATAACATTTCCCCCCACAAATTAATTATTTGATTTTGTCAAGGTGTTAATGATCAGTCTATTTGTTAAAAACATAAATCCTCCGGTGACCTGGGTATGTAATGCTTTATGATGGCACTGCTGACTCTGTTGGAGGATTACGCCAATGGCAGAATAAGGAGAGAACAAGTTTTCATCTAATGTAATTATCAGCAAAACTGCATGAATTTGATTTGATTTGAAGTGTTTAAAATTAACAAAATAGTTTTAATTAGCCTAAAATAACACTTTATTTATTTATGTTTTATGGATATTTTGATATATTTATTCTACAACATAAAAATGATATTGAATGATATTCAGCAATGTAACATGTAAGCACAAATGGCATTTACAGTTCATATCTAATATTTTTCAATGTCTTTTACCTTTGACAGGTTTAAACATGGTGTCACGTAAATGTGAATATGCATTCAATGATATGCAAATTAGGTCATGCATAGTAAAACTAGGCGTTGTAAGCTCCATATATGGGGATTTCAGGGAGGAGACAGGGTGGAGAAGCACGTCCGCACAATCTGCTGCTGGCTGTGATTAATAAAGGGATCTTTGCGCAGGTTCTGGCACACGCATGGTTTTACAAATCTGAATTTTTTTGTGCGTATGCAAAATCTTGCTTTTGTAAGTACATACACTTTTAGGATGAAATCTACGCATAGTTTTATAAATGAGACCAGGGTCTCTCAGCTGGCGACTTTTGAGAAATGGTCATCTCCAATTTCTCCATGACAACATCCAACTGTTTGATGCAGTGCTCTTATTGTTAACTAATACAATAAAAAAAAACATTGGTAACTGAACAAAGCTGAAGTATAATAAAATATAAATATTAGATGAAAAACATACTTTCTTTTAGTTAGCTGCCAAGGTGACACGTAAAAATGTTTTCAGAAAACACAATAGTATTATTAATACTGACATTACACTGTTTTGATCTGACTTTACAAGTTCATATTTGTCAATAGCAAAATATGGAAACCTGATACGACCTGGTATTCACAAAGCACTAAACCTGTTCTACTTGTCTGGCATTCATTAGTTTACTGTTTTTTTGCCTGTGGCAATGAAACCTTTTGAATTTTTTTCATAATGCGCATGCATCACTACAAGGGTTACAGGGTTGCTTACCAAACTCCTCCTGGCTCCGGTCCCTGTGGAGGTAGATCCACAGCTTGCGACCGATGTCGTATTTCACACAAGGGTCTTTCTCGTAGTGCAGGCGGTCGAGGGCACCACTCACCACAGTGTTCACCTAAAAATGTATAAAATGTGTGGGTGTAACAATGATGCGTTATAATGATATATACGACAGCATGAAACACATGTCTGACCTGAGCACTGGTGACATCAGGGGCTAGGAACTGGGAGTCCTTCAGTAACTCACAAATCTCAGCTCTGGTACCTTCTCCATTAGGAAGCCTGGCGG
The DNA here is from genome assembly GCF_024679245.1 of Pseudorasbora parva. NCBI lineage: Eukaryota > Metazoa > Chordata > Actinopteri > Cypriniformes > Gobionidae > Pseudorasbora > Pseudorasbora parva. The sequence goes on from NC_090189.1 coordinate 22,801,266, forward strand.
CAGCATCTCTCACTGTGTTGATGAAGACAAGAAACGTATGCATTTTTTTTATTTGACCTCAACTGAAAACTGATATTGCTTTCTGAGAATAGTTAAGGGAAAAGGACCAGTCACCTTCATGTCATTCCAAACCCATTTGAGCTTCTATCTACTGATAGACTGAATGAAAGAAACTCAAATGACCAAAATTCTTTTTTAGGTAACCTGTCCCTCAATTCAATTATTTTGAGGAACTAACACCAAAAATGGTAAGGAAAACCAGGCTTTCATTTACTAAACTATGTGAAATCCCTAACAGAACTGAAAAAGAAAGAGCACCCAGTAATTACCAAGAGATAGTATGGTGACGTAGGCCGGTCTGTCGGAGCGTAGCAAAGAATGCTCTCGTGCTTTATTGAGCGACGTCTCCTTGTCAAAAACTCCCTTGACTGGTCCCACCACAGATTCAAAGCCATGCATTCGGTATGTAAAGGCTTTATGCGGCTGATCATAACGTTGCTGCTCCTAATACACAAATATAGAAAAGGAAAAAATAACAGACTACATTCCACAACTAGTGCAAAAATGTAAAAATGATATGTTGACAGGACGCCTCCTTAGGGTAGGTGAAACCCAGACACTAACCTGCTCTTGAAAAACATGCCTTTCCTCTCCTGTACTAGGCCTCACCACATAGTCAGTCCACCTAATAAAGAATAGAAAATCAGCATGAAATGACAGCGTGAGTGTATCAACTAAAAAGACAAAGAAATTATTGTTGGAATATGATGCTTATGTTAAGTAAACTAACACTCTGGGTGTTGGAGGAGTGAGTTCTGCGGTTTCCTCTCCCTCCTGCTGTAAAACAAACATAGAATCAAGAATCAGAGAGTGTGCCCTTTCATCATTGTGGAAAAGCTTGACAGCTGTTTACCTTGACAATCACATGATCCTTTGACTCCAGCCATAACTGGCACAGGGCACTCAGATCTTTGTCTCCATCCTGACTCGGACCTGCACAGATCAGCATGAAGAAATGCACACAACTGGTGGCTTTGACACAAATGAATGAATCAGTGCATGGATATATGAATTTGAAAGACACCTGCTGAAATGCTTAAAATTATTTTTGTAGACAAATATAAATTGTATGTAAGAATTACAAAAGTAATATTATAATTTTTCCCCCCAAAGAGATTTGCAGTATACACTATTTTTTAAATGTTTGGGGTGGTGGTGGGGTGGGGAGTGGGGGTAGGGGGGGCTCAGTACGTTTCTTTAAAGACATTGTTTTTTTGTGTTTTTTTATGAAAGTGAAAATGTTGTCATCAATTACTCACCCTCATGTTGTTCCAAACCTGTAAGAGTTTCACAAAATAATATATTTTGAAGCCGTTGACTTCCACAGTACTTTTTTCCTACTATGGAAGTCAATGGCTGGTCAACTGTCTCATAACCAACAAGGTTCGGGACAGCATGGGGGTGAGTAAATGATGACAATTTTAATTTAAAAATAAAACTATCTCTTTAAGCATCACGGATGCATTAATCAAAAGTGACAGGACATGTATAATGTTACAAAAATCTATTTTTAAAAAAGTGCTGTTTGTTAGAACTTTCCATTCATTAAAGAAAAAAAATTACATAAAAATATTAAGCAGCACAACATTTACAATAAGAAATATTTCTTGAGCACCGAATTAGCATTTACAATTATTTCTAAAGGAACATGTGACATTGAAGACTGGAGTTTTAGTTGTTTTACTTGTAACACAAAACATTTGGACAGTAGTGTACATAACCTTTACTGAAGAGCCTGTATTTCCATCTAAAAAAGAAACAAGTAGAGGAAAATGATCATCGTACATATCCATTTCCATTGCTGGGAGAGTTCCTTGAATTCCACAAAAGGTATAAAGCCAGTAGGCAGAACCATCACACCAGCTGAAACATGAAGCGTATATATATGAAGCATAAACCTAAATATCAACATGCATCATTCGATGTATAAATCATGAATTAAGAGCTGCGGGAATTTTTCATTGTCAAATCATAGATTCAGGGCAGGCATACCTTTGCTCTCTCCGGCGAGAAATTGTAGAGCAGGTACAACCAACTCTGACCAGCAGGGGGCCATAGAAAACCAGGGGTTGAGTGCACTGGCTGGAGATGAATGCCACTGTTGGACTTTCTCCTCCAACTGAGAGCAACAAAAAGAGGAACAATCACCACACTGATTTCATCTTGATAAGGATATGCAGTGAAGACAGTGAAATACTATTAACACCATTCTGCCATTTCTGCAAGCATATTCCAGCAAAGTTTGCAAAATCCTGACTGCATGTATATTTCTTATGATCACAAGACCTTTTGAGCTAAAGGATATGCAGACAAATGTAAATTATTCCTATGTGTTTATCTGTTTATAAACTAAATGGATGAGCTTGTCGAGGTAGTAAGAACAAGAGGCCAAATATTGTCCAACATACATGGAAAGGCCTGAGAGATTCCCAGGATGCACCTCATGAAGAAGATTGTGCAGAGGCAAAGCTTGGTGAGTGTAATATAGTTCAGATTGTTTAATGTTTCACAGCATAATTGTTTTAGTTGTTTTTGAATGCTGCATTCATTTGATTAAAAATGCAGTAAAAACTGTAATATTGTGAAATATTATAATTAAAAACTTTTACATGAATTTTCCATTACTCCAGTCTTCAGTGTCACATCATTCTTAATGGAATCATTCTAACACATGCCTATATAAATGTCTTTACTGTCATTTCTGATCAATTTAATGAATACTTGCTAAAAGTATTATTTTCTTACTAAATATCAAAATCATTAATAACGAAATCTCACTATATATGGTACCACAAATTACTAAATCTTACATGACATTTTTGAAAGGTTGTGTTTCCGTATAATTTTTGCATATTATAAAATATACAATACTATACAAAATACACATACAAAACTGCATATTTTCAATTGTACCATGTCTGTTACTATACGGTTTTTCATTACTTTAATAATTAAAAAATTGGGAAAATAATGAAACAATATAATGACAACTAATAAATGGTTCTAAACTTTCGACCAATACTGTATGTATTTATAGGTGCTGTAGGTACCGCAGAGGATGTTGCTAGACTTTCCAGTCTGAGGATGTCCTCAAGCAAATGAAAAAAGCTCATTGCTATCTCTTCCACTCTGTCAGGGCTTGCCTGGGACTCATCTATGGGCCTTTGGTACAAATAGAACAGATGAGTGTAAGGTATCTAAAATGCTGAGAGTTTTGGAAAAAACAGAATGATGTACAAAACAAAGACCTACTCTTCTTTAACGGTTTGTGGAGGAGCAGTGGGGACATCAGCAAGGCCTGAGTTCATGGAAGCTGCCGACATCTGAACATCACAGACCTCTTCCGATTCCATTTTAATAGGGCGCATCTTTTTCTTCTTCCTCTCCTCCTTTATCTTTTTCTTAGGTAGGGCCAGGTCAAAGACAGCTAAAGGCCAAAAATAGACATAGATTCCCACCTGCTCCAATGATTCATGCAGCTTATATCGAAGAGAATAAACTGAGTTTATTAATCTCACTTGAAATGGATCCTTTTCTGCCGATGTTAACTCGTGACATGATATCACCAAGATGGAGGTCAGAGATCATAAGGTCAGGGTGATCCTAAGAATGACATAAATAAATATAATCATAACTCATACTAATCTTGTCTTTTAGTGCAATGGTTTTCAATATTTTAGATGTCCCGGACCCATAATATATGATAATCCTCATGCAGGTCTGGACCCCCATTGTAAAATTTAAAAGGCTATATAGTTTAATATATAAAGGCCGAACATATAATGTGAAAAATGTATGATATAAATGTGTAAATTATTATTGGCAAATAATAATAAATTATTAATTATCAATGACCCCTTCAGGCAACTTACTGGCTGTCGTTTTCTTTTTTCTCTGTGTCTCTGCAGCATGGCTCTTAGTTCCTTCTCACCCAGCTCAGGCTTGTCTACATGGAAATCAACGTTAGTTTTTTTTATAACCTCATAAGTGGGAAGCTTTAAACCAGCTTTAACTGACCTCTGGTTTTCATGTCCTGAGTCGAAAGACTAGGTAGGACCCTGAGAGAGACGGTTGGAGTTGGGGAGGAGGGTGACGGAGGAACAGGCAACCAAGAGGCTGTATCTGTTTACGTGAACATAAAACCATTATATTATTCATCATTACATGAAGACATAATGGTGCTTAAAAAGTTCACACAGCATCACACCCACCGTCTTCATCAGATGACACATTACTGTCCCCACACTCTGTTTTCACATCCTTCAGTACGTGAGTCACTCGACGTCTCACCCTCTGCTCCAGCATCTCCTTATGAGAGGGGACAGGGTACCGGCGTTTTACCGCGAGCTCAGGTCCACTGCGGACCGCCAAATCCAACAACTCCTACATTACAGAAAAGAACAAATGAGCGTTCATCTTTCCAGAAACTGCAAGGATACTGTATTGTTTACACTGCTGTTCAGAAGTTTTAAAGTCTCTTATGCTAACTAAGGCTGCTTTTATTTGATAAAGAATACAGCAAAACAGCAATATTGGGTAACACTTTATTTTACTGTGTCCTTGTTACACGTTACAATAGTTAATGTAGTAATAACTATAATTTATGCATAATTGCATGCAACCACTATTCCTATTACTAACATTTTAGTAAGGGCATGTAGTCACGGACCCAGCATAACCCCAATAGTGTGCTATCATAACAATTTAAAATAATTTCTGTTTTATATTTTAAAATCTAATTTATTCCTGTCATATTCCTGACATCCATGTCACAAGCTGATTATTCAGCATCATTACTACACTCTTTAGGTGATCCTTCAGAAATTATGAATTATGCTGATTTGGTGCACATTCAATTTTCTGATTATTATCAATGTTGAAATCAGTTGTTCTGCTTAATATTACAGTGGAAAAGCGTTGAAACTAACAACATGTATTTGAAATAGAAATCTTTTGTAATATTATAAATGTCTTTGCAGTCACTTTTGATAAATTTAGTGCATCCTTGCTAAATAAAACCATTAAAAGAAATCGTAATGATTTCAAACTTTTGAATGGCAGCAGTGTATAATGGTAAGATTAACACTGATCATGTAACAGACACTAAATTAGCTCTTCTGTTATTCATTGTACCTTTCTGGAGACAAGGATCTGCTTGAGTAATTTGTGGTAGTACTGTTGAAGGGAGTAGATGTGTCTTTTCTTCTGCGATGTGGCACAAAGTTGTCTGTACTTGACGACCTCTGGGTTAAAGAAACCATCTAAGGAAAGACAATCAAACTTATATTTGTGAAGATTTATTTTATAAATGAAAATATTAGGATTAAAAATATAAGGGAAAAAGGTTAACCTCTGAAGAGCTTCTGGGCAATGTGCAAAGGATTTCCGAAGAAGAAATTCTGGTTATTGAAAAGGTCGCTGACGATGTTGTTCTGCTCTGAGGTGTTATTCTCAGAGAACTGAGGCAGGAGTTGACGAAGATGTGTCCGTTGAGCATCTGTGAGAACATCGGTCCATGTGCTCTCACTCAGCACTGAAAAGAAAATCTCCGGCTGCTCTCACACAGACAAACATAAACACAAGAAAAGAGATGGTTTATTTTTTACTCTCATAATTTCACATTTTCATGAAAATGATGGAACTATCACTCGAATGTTGGGTGATAACTCACATCCTCCAGCAAATCTTCAGGAACCCGAACTCTGCAGTTTCCCAACATACACTCTTCCATCACACGGCCATCCTGGTCCATTCCAGACTCCAGTGGGTCTGTTAACATGTGATCCAATACATCCATCTTTACCTAACCCTTCACAGCAGCAAAAGCAATATCTGCAGGTTTACAAATTAAACATTATGAACAAAGGAAACAGTCTAAATATCTGCAAACACTAAAGACATCTAAAATGCACTCACTTTTGTATTTAACCAACTCACCGTGTTATTTATGATAAATAAATTTCTACATTATTTATACTAATTACATTTCTATATTACATACATTTTATACAATTTGTGGAAATGAGATTAACGACAACACAAATCATATTGATCACCTGCACCTTTTTCAGGCACATTAGCATGTTATTTTGTCTATTAAGTTACATTTGAGGACAACAAAGCAAACGAATATAAAAACAGAAAAACTACGAAACTATAATTTCCCGTGATTTTATATTGACAACTTGTCAAATTGTACGTATGCATCTATGACAAAATAGACATTTTATCATTACACTATCTTGATGTTGCTAATTCTGCTACTAGCTAATGCAACAAGCTAACAATCCTCATCAGACGTTATATCTATTATGGTGTAATTAAGAAAATAAACCGTTTTCATTTATCTACTTTATGTATACAAGGGAAATGTTTAAGGCATCTTACCATGAGTGTTGGTGGAAATTAGGAATGTATATGTTAGCTTGCTCTTCACAAGGGCGGTAGGAATAATAACATGGGTGCACATTTCCGGTATACTCCTGCCGTCTAAACTTCCGTTCATCTACAATACAAATCCACATATCCCTGCATAAACATATAAACAACTAAATGTGGAAGGACATAAATAAACAAACAAATGCTTTCAATCAATTTGTGTGTGTAGTTTAGAGTAACTGTTATGGATTCTTATTTTTTACTGCACCTAGCGGCAAACATTTGTCTTCACATTTAAAATTCCTCATCATATTCCTTTTTTTAACAACATAAAAAATATTATTAAAAGTTTTAACAATTATAAAAAAAAATCTATAATATTTTGGGTAAACAAGTGGACAAAGATCAGCTCTAATTTATTTGCTGTCTGAAGAAAGTGTCATAAATGAAATGAAAAAGACTTAGATTATGCACTTGTTCATCCACATATTTGCATAGGATTCATACTCTATATGAAAATTCAAGTTTAATTATATATTGATTTTTATTTCTAAAAGGAGATAAAGCATTATAGGTCTATATAATTTTACAATATAATAATAAATAATAATAGATTTAATTTATAATGCACTTTTCATTCCGAAGAATCTCAAAGTACAACAATGGAAAAAGAGAAAAAAATATCAAAAATAAATAAAATGTAAAAATAAAGAATAATACAAACAATCAACACATAAACCCCTTTCTGAACCGAAATGTCTTCAGTTCAGCTTTGAACGGTCCAAGCTCTGTACTGCTCTCGAGGAGAGGTTCCAAAGCCGGGGTGCAGCTGAGAAGAAAGCTCGGTCTCCCATGGTACGAAGCCTTGTAATGGGGACTTGAAGAGGCAGGTGGCCTCTTCAGGTTCATCACTTTGAAATCCTCCACCTTCACCCTCAGATCTTCATCTAAGGGTGAAGGTGGAGGATTTCAAAGTGATGAGTTCCTGTAGATATGAAGGTGCATGTCTGATGATGCATTTATGTGTGAACAGGAGAATTTTGTAGTCAATCCGGGATTAAACAGGAAGCCAGTGCAATGACTGTAGGATGGGAGTTAAGTGATCATATTTACGGACTCTCATAAGGACCCTAGCAGTGCTGTTGTGTATGTAGCCTATTGAAGCATCTGGGTATTTCTGCCAGAAATCTCACAGAAGAGTATGTTGCAGTAGTCCAGCCTGGTGGAGACAAAGGCATGGACAAGTTTCTCGTCATCTGGAAATGGAGATATTTCGAAGGTGGTGGAAGGAAGTTTTACAAATGTGCTTAATACGGTCATTGAAGGTCAGCTGTGGGTCAAACTGAACCCCTAGATTTGTGACTGAGGAAAGAGAAAGTGATGACCTGGCCGTCAAAAAGATGAGCTGGGATAAGGGAGAGGAGTGGATCTGAGGAGGGGTGCAGTAGTGCCTCAGTTTTATTGTAGTTCAACAGGAGGAAGTTAGTTCCCATCAATGCCTTAATCTCCTCAAGACATGTGGTGACAGAGCTGTGGAGGGGCTCGGGGCAGTTTTGATATAAAGTTGCATGTCATCAACATAACAATGAAAAGATAGTCCATGTCTGCTAATGACAGGACCGAGGGGAAGCATGTAGAGGATGAATAAGATTGGGCCGAGAACTGACCCCTGCGGAACACCACATGTAACAGGAAGAAGTCTGGACTCACATTCTCCCCAAATAACACGCTCAGTCCTGTCAAAAACCACTGCACTGCTGCTCCAGATAGTCCAACTGTATTGTGGAGGCTGTCCAGGAGGATGGTATGGTCCACGGTGTCAAATGCCGCTGATAAGTCAAGGAGAATGAGCAGTGATGAAGATCCTGAATCAGCTGTCATAAGAAGGTAATTTGCCACCCTAAGCAGAGCAGTTTCAATGCTGTGGGCCGAGCGAAAGCCTGATTGAAATATCTCAAATAAGTGGTTGTTTTTTAGATGGTTGTGGAGCTGAGAGTCAGCTTCCTTCTCTAGAACCTTTGACAGGAAGGTGAGGTTGGAGATCGGTCTATTTTAGCAAAGACCTCCGGGTCTAGGGTTGGTTTCTTAAGTATAGGATGGATGACAGCAGCTTTAAGGCAAAGAGAGACGTGACCAGTTAATCTCCACTGATTAACAAACTGGGTGATGATTGGGCTGACAATGGGAATGAATGACTTGAGCACAACAGTTGAGATAGGATCCAAGGTACAGGTGGACGGCTTCATTTTTTTTGATGGTTTCCTTAACGTGGCTCTGCTGAACCTCAGTAAAGTGTGGAAGGGATGGCAATCTCCTGGGCGAGTGGTTGGAGGACAGTGGAGACAGGGAGGAAAAGCCAGGTATAGAAGAGCGATTGTTATTGACTTTAGATCTGAAAAAATCAATAAAGTTTTTGCATCGCTCCACTGTGGTTTCAGTGGATGAAGATGACTTCGGCTTCAGGAGATTGTGTACTGTGGCAAAAAGCTGCTATAGCGTTCCAGTATTTTTATTGATGAGGTTGGAATAGAATTGAGAGCGTGCACCCTTCAAGGACTTAATATAAGCTTTTTGATGGTCACGGAAGGCAAGCTTGTGAACAGTTAGACCAGACTGTTTACAGCGGCGTTCCAGGATACAGCCCTCAGCTTTCATTTGCCGCCGTTCCTGTGTGAACCAGGGAGCAGAAAGTTCAGAGCTGTGTCCTGATAGGAGCATGGAGGTCAAAAACACTGCTCAGTGATGTATTATAGTAATCCACCAGTCCGTCCAGTGTCCACTGTTGCAGAAACTGGGCAGTTGATGTTTTGTTGAAGGTCTACGGTGATGGGAGGTTGGGTCAATTTGTTTCCAGTTCCGGAAAGACATTTGGCACTTGGGTCTGATAATAGGCGTCGAAAATGTGATAGCCATAGAGACCAACTTGTGGTCAGACACACCCAGATCGTTTACCTCCAGGCTGTTCATGGGGGCCGCGTCGTTGATGATCTAGGGTGTGGCTCTTGATGTGCGTGGGAGCCTTCACATGTTGCTTGAGACCAAGACAGTTAATCAAACTCAGGAACTCAGTTGCAAGATGACAGGAGGGTTTGTCAATATGGATATTAAAATCACTAAGAATAACAAGACTGGTTGACATGGAACAGAGTGATGTGAGATCATCATGAATTTCAGGGAGAAATGAGGAGTTTGGTTTGGGGGGAGGGTGTATGAGAAGAACAGTCATGGAGTATGGGGGTTTACATTTGTAGGCTAAACATTCCATAGAGGTAAGATCAGGCAGTGGCAGGAAAGTTTCAGTTCATCCCGATAAATGACAGCCAAACCACCCCCACGACTGGAGCTATGGGCTTTTTCCATATAGCCATAGCCCTAATTTGTTTAATATGTAAACAAAAGATATTTTTTTTACTGATCATTATAATAACCTTTCTTCTGTCTTTATTTTTGTTAACATATTCATTAAATTTGCTATATTAAAAACATATTTACTTCTAATATTTTTCCATATCTTTCTAACACCAAGTCCTGAATTCAAAAAAGGAATAAAAAGCAGAATATCACCGAATATCAAAGAATATCACTTTAATATTTATTAAAGAACCCACTGACGTATCAAGGCACATTATGGGAACACCAATCTCCCAAGGAGGGGAATAACAAAAATATAAATTTTAACATTATAACAAAAGATTACAGAACCACATAACAGTAAAAAAAAAAGGTCCAACCAAATTGCAAAAAAGCAAAAATTGTTTAAACATAACAAAAGTGCTTTTATTTTCAGATTTTACGCAAGTTTTAAAATCTATTTTATCTAATTTTCATCACATTTCACACACACACACACACACACACACACACACACACACACACACACACACACACACACACACACACACACACACACACACACACACACAATACTTATCCGCATACATTTAAAAATGACATTCAAGATGGATATTAGCTGTCTTAGCATACATTAATACTCTAAAATTGTTTTCTATTATTTAGCCATAAAAGATATTTGTGCACAGATCTGATAATGAAGATTGTTTGGTATGAAAGATGATAAAGGTACAATGTAATACAAATAAAAACCATTGGCATGTTACGCCAACAGTTACATTACAACAATCCCTGAGAAGCACTCAAGTTGTAATGACTTAGCAAGGCAGCAAGAATACTTTTCCTCCACAGAAAGAGAAACACAGTTCATTTGAGCTCAAAAACAGCATAGCCCATAAAGACAAAACTCTTAAGAGCATAAACACATACAGAAACATAAAGATAGACGAAGAAACTATGAGAGCTCCTTATTATGTAAAAAAAAACTAAACAGAGAACTATCAACATCAAAGAAAACTTTCTTGTGGACATTTAAGAATTTTTATGGCTCCTGAAATATGACTTGACAAATATGAATGCCTTAATTACCCTCAATAACTCTCAACTCTCAACCCTTGTTAGGCTTTAGTCCATTTTTTGTCACCATTGTGACCCTAAACCCCTGTCATCTGCTTTATCCAGCTGCGGTATTCTGTGACTCGTGTGTAGATACCAGGCCTGTTCTTGCGACCGCAACCATCTCCCCAACTCACCACACCAGCAAGGAACATGCGCCCATTGCTCTCAGTGGAAGTCATTGGACCACCAGAGTCACCCTTGCAGGAGAAAGAGAAATATATGTACGATATTGTAAAACATTATATCATAGGTTATGTATGACATGTCTCTGACTATGAAAAACAACACAATCAAAAACTTTCATTTTACCTGACAGGCATCTACGCCTCCACTTAATACACCTGCACAGATCATGCGTGGTGTTATCCCATCATCCATCAGCCTGCTACACACAGTGCTGTTAATAATGCGCACCTCAGCCTTCTGCAACACTGGTGCAACTGCATCTAGAGCAGGGAGAAGACATTTTCTTAGCTTACTAACAATTTTAGGCTTTTATTACATCATAATTTTGTTCTCAATGACATTCAGTTTGTAAGTATGTTCTTTCATTATCTGTTTTGGACAAATATTGCAACACTACCAGTTTTTTTTTAGAGTTTAGACACACTTGACTAAACGTGTGTTTGTGCACTTCTAGGATTCAGCCATGATTCATTTATTTGCTCTGTGTAACATAAAACCATTTTACATAGGTTATCTTTTTTTTTTTTTTTTTTTTTTTTTAGACAACTTGCATGACCATATTTTTACATTTCCTAACAAGTGTTTAATTTTGTTTTGCCAAAATAAAAATTTAATTTTTAAATGCTTAAATGAATTATGTAGATAATTATAAATTGTGAATGTATGGTTGTTATAATCTGAATAATACAAAACACTTTTTGAATGGACTGTAACTGTATAGTAACATTTAAAAAGTAACCCAGTAGTAATATAGGGTATAAAAATACTGTGTACAATAAAAACACAGCAAGGGATCTAAAATAAGATGGCATTACTCTCATCTATTTGTTATTCCACAGTTTTAGTTTTAAAATGACATTCAAAAAGTTAATTTTTGAATTAAGCAAGGCATTAACTGTCCAGAATAAATGATTACTTTAAAAGAAATTCTGGTAACACTTTATAATAATGGACTATTATTAATATGACAAATAATGGAATAGTACTACATTAACTATATGGAATAAGGAAGTTTAACTAATTCGTAAGTAGTAGCAAAATTAGGACTGAGATAATTACTGAAGGAGTTTAGCCTCATAAGAACTATTAACTATGACTATGATTAAAGTGACAGTGATATAACTATGATCATAAAGAAATACCAATTACAACATTAATATGTTTAAGCAATTTTCTTTCTTTTTTTAAAACTCTGAACATGGTCCTAAAATGCATCAATAATTACTCAAGTGTTACCTAGTCTCCTAGCAGGGACTACTAGTGATCTGGACCATTATTAAACATGCTATCACTAGTAGTCCCTGCATAGTCTTTAAAGAGAAAGGTACAATGTTATACAAATATCTATTGGACTAACAGTTTTCCATATTTCTGATGCATTATTATTATTATTAAATTTGGCAAATACAGTCTAGCCGTTTGGTTATGTACACTACCATTTAAAAGTTTGGTGTCAGTAAGATTTTTTTTTTTCAATCAATTAATACTTTTAGACAAAAGAGAACTGGAGCGCTGCTGGAATTCCTTGCACCCTCTGGTGCTCTTGGAAGGGTAAATGTTGAAAAAGAATTTGGAAAAAATCCAAGTCCAGGCACTCAATAGAATGCAAAAGTAAAAAAGCCTTTATTGGTAGGGCTAAAACATTAAAACACCAACGTGTATCGGCCCATTGGCCTTCATCAGGGTGTTGGTAACAAACAGACATGATCAAGCACTACTTATAGTTGCATTGGTTTCAGGCGTGCCACTCTGGCACTTGCAACACAACTAGAGGCAATAGTTCAGATAATGGAATGAACTATTGCCTCTAGTGGCCAAAAGTTGTTTTCCAATTAATACTTTTATTGATCAAGGAAGCATTTAAAGGTGCACTATGCAACTTTCCGTCCACTGGAGGGCGCCTATTCAAAACAAATGCAGAGTTTGATGACGCAAAGTGTGAGCGCAGCATCTTGGATGATGTGGTCTTCTCATCACAGCCGGTGGAAAATAGGACTCGGGCAGAAATCACGTTCATGCATGCGGTTATTAACGTTACTGTAGTGTGAAGCAGAGCAGGACCGAGTGTTGTGATCCTGAGCACAGCTGCTGGAGCGATTGTTAAACAAATACCCGCCTCGCGAATACCGGGACTTTTATTCTGACTAAGAGTAAAGCGCTCCTGCCGAATAACAGCCGAAACCGAGGGTAGCGCAGATATGACGAGATTGACAGGCGACTCCCTCAAACGCAATGCTGAAACGTCCCTGTCCTTAGTTAAAATAGTAATTTTCTCACAATTTACAAATAGTTGGACAAATCTGGGATATTGTAGGTACTCAACTGAACAAAATATATAACACCGGCCTAGTGGTTTTTGGATATTTTACTGCAAAAATACTACATAGTGCACCTTTAACTAATCAAACGTGACAGTTAAGACATTTAAATGTTACAAAGGTTGCTATTCCAAATAAATACTGTTCTTTTTAAACTTTCTATTCATAAAAGAATCCTGAAAGTATTATCTCAATGGTAAATTGCACCTGTTTAAAAAACTGGAGAATATTTTAAAGTGTCTAAAGATCAAACGGTCATAAACAGAAACTGGATAAAAATGTAGGTACAATCATATGATGAAATGCTGTATGTAAATTATCCACATGTTCATAGATATGTTAATTACTTCCTGTGCTGTGTCTTTGTTTTGTTTTATATATGTTTTTGTTTGTAATTAAAATGCTTAATAAAAAGAAATACAAAAAAAAAAAAAAAAAAAGAATCCTGAAAAAACAATAAATATTACTGTCTTCAACAGTGATAATAATAATAAAAGTTTCTTGAGCAGGATCAAAGATCAAGATGTAATGATGCTGAAAATTCAGCTTGGAATATATTACATTTTGAAATAAATTCAAATAGAAAATAGCTACTTTACATTGTAATAATATTTAAGAGGATATTTTTATTGTAAAATCAAATGAATGCATCCTTGGTGAACATAAGAGACTTCTTTCAAAAACACCAAAAAATCATACTGACCCTAAACTTTTGACCATTTTATAGGTTGTAACACGACTTACCAATTTCCTCTCTCAGCCTGCCCCAGCCAGTGATCCATACAGATTTGCCTGCTGGGAAGTCATGTGTGGCTTCAGGTAAGCAGACAGGCCAGATGCTCTGGCTGAGAGTCACAGGGCTGTCCATCTCCATTACAGCGATGTCATTATCGTAGCTTATGGGATCGTACTGAGGGTGGGAAATGATGCGCTTCACACTTTTTTTGGTTGATTTATTAGTCTCCCCCTGGTTAAGTAGGCCTAGATAGACTTCCCACTGGTCAGGCTGGGAATATCTTGCAAAAGAAAAAAACAATCAGTCAGGATCAGAGCAGGAGAGGAGGAGAGCAGAGGGCCAAACAAGACAGGAACTCACTTGAACTTTTCATTGTCCTGCACGCAGTGAGCAGCAGTGACAAGCCAGTGGTTACTGATAACAGACGCCCCACACACATGACCTTGTGTCTTCATGTGGAGGCTGACCTGCCAGGGCCATTCTCCCTCATTCGAGTCCTTTCCACCCACAATACGACTAGACTTGTAAGGCTTTATCCCACATTCTAGTGAGTCAGCAAATTTAACAGATATAAATAAACATAATATTAATGTCATGTTTTAAAAAAAAAGGATTACAGGTACATATTTTTTGCCAGGTGACCTATTAATATTAAGAACTGTTAATATTGTTACTATTAATATTCAAAACTCTTATCTAACATTAAATGAACATTGCATGAAAAATAGATGTTTTTTTAAACATATCAAAAATACATAACAGAGGTCTTGACCTTCTTGACTCAATCCAACAATTAAAACTGTGGCAATTCTGACATACTGTAAACTTTTGAAATGATTTGAATACATTCTATAGAGAATACAGAAAATATTAAAGTAGAGGTAGAAAGTATTAATCTTTTGTAACATTATACAAGTCTTTTCTGTCACTTTTGTGTATTTTCTGCATCCTTGTTGAGTTGGTAGCTGAGGAACAAAAAATTCCTCACGATTTGAAAGAAAGAATAATTTTGAACTTACTACACTCTGCTTCATCCGAACCATCCGTACAGTCACTTTCTCCATCACACATTGGGTTCAGCTTACTAATGCATTGGTTATTCTTGCACTTATAAGTGAGATCAGAGCAGTGAACAGCTATGGCTGGATATAAAAGAGAAGTAAGTAAGCACATTAGTGTGACTGCTTATGTTGACAGCAGGCATACAAGTCAACCTCCAAGGTAAATTGTACTGCTGATAAGAAAATACCTGTAAAATCATATATAAACTTTAGAGGCATACATACATACATACATACATACATACATACATACATACATACATAATATCATGAATGTATGCACTTTTAATATAGGGATAAACTGAGGTAAATTGAGGACAAATACATAAAAGACCGTCAACATTGATGACAGGCACACACACAACCTGACGAGTGAAGGCAAGGCAGGGGAGTCAAACTCAGTTTCCTGGTGGGCCACAGCCCTTCAGAGTTTAGTTCCAACCTTGCTCCAACACATATGCCTGCTCAAATTAGCCTGATTAGCTGAGTTTGACATCCCTAAGTTAAAGCATTTTGATCGCCCCCTGGTGGCTAGTAGCAGATTGCACCCCACCCCCCACCCCTCAGGAAAGTTCCACCTCAGGATTACTACTGCGCAGACTAGGGCTCTAAATAATGTAATCAGCGCAAAATGTCAACGAGAATTTATTCTACTACAACGGCTTTGTTTTTCTACAAATTATTTTACAGACTGTGACAAGCAACAGGCCAAGACATTGTCATACATTAATGAAAGTTCTCACATTTCGCACACTGAGATTCATCTGAGCCATCGCCACAGTCGTTGTAGCCATTGCACCGCTTGTGTTCTGAGATGCAGCGGCCATTTCGACATTTGAACTCCTGCGCTTTACAATTCCCTGCAAAATTGAACAAATAACCTGAAATCATCTCCAGTACTCTTGTTCCATAGTTTATGACTTGAGTGCTGGTTTCATCCTTACCACAGTCTTCCTCATCAGTGTTATCTCCACAGTCATTCACTCCATCACATAGCCAGAATCTGGGCTTGCAGAAGCCATTCTTGCATTTGATTTGAGTCACATTACACACTGCATACATGGGTAAAGAAATTCATGTAAAATCCCAAATGACACATTATTATAGTATTTCAAGAGCTTCTCTCTGTGAAAAAAACTAAAGAAGGACTGAGTACAAGTGGAATAAACTTACTGCAGCCCCTCTCATCACTCATATCCCCACAGTCATTGTAGCCATCACACTGGAGGTTAGGAGACACACACAGGTCGTTGTCACACTGGAACCTCCCAGGACAGGCTGTGGAAATTGGAGAGAAATAGTTTCATCATGGTGGACAGGCTTAAAACACAGCACTTTAATATCAGCAGAAAGAAATATGATTCTACTCACGATTAGTGGGTTCAAAGGCCTCAAACACTGCAGAAAAGCCCTCACTCACATGGGACATGTCAGAGTGAAATTTGACTGTTGCTTGGTTTGATTTGATAGTGTACACTGTTGTAGGTGGCTTCTCTCCACATATTCTTTAAAAAATAAGAAAACCAACTGTTTTAATCTGTATTACAGTACATTTTTTATCATAAGATTTGGGTCAGTAATATTTGTTAATGTTTCTAAAAGAAGGCTCTTATGCTCACCAAGGCTGCATTTATTTGATCAAAAATGTTTTAAAAATTCTGTATCACGATCCTTCAGAAATCATTATATGCTGATTTGCTGCTCAAGAAACATTTCTTATTATTATCAATGTTGAAAACGGTTTGAGATGTTGCTTAATACTTTTTTATGAAAACCATGATAACTTTATTCAGAGTTCTTTGATGAATAGAAAGTTCAAAAGAACAGCATTTATGTGAAATAGAAATCTTCTGTAACTTTATCACTCTTAACTGTCACTTTTGATCAATTTAATGTATCCTTGCTAAATTAAAGTATTCATTTATTTAACAAAAAAAATTACTGAGCCCAAACTTTTGAGTAGTAGTGTAAAAATGATCAATTTCTCTATATTATATAGTTTGTAAGATTGAATCAAGTAAATGATGATTACTCTGAAATTTTAATGCAACATGTCTGTGTAAATAATGTCTTTAAAATGAAAATTATTTTGCCTGACCTGTAGTTTAACTCCAAGTAGTCTGTGGGACAGTTGATTAAGTCCTGTTCAGTATGTATAGAGAACTTGTCAAACTTCACCTTGATATGCTTTCCTGGCGGAACCTTAGAGACAGAAGAATATTTCAGAACTTACAGTATTTTGAGGAACTACTGTAAGAAATAGATCAATGATGCAGGAAACTGTACATAACATTAAGAACAAATCTATTTTACCTCAATGTTCCACACACACTCAGTCTTAGGTGGGTAATGGGAGGGATAGCCAGGTGATGTGAAGGTACCATGAAGCCCTGTTAGTCTCCCTCCGCAGTCTAAAGCATGTGACAAATCATTTATTTCACACAAATATTGGCCTTAGACTTACTTGATTTAACACACAAGTGCAGGATCCTGAATTAAAGGGATAGTTCATCCACAAATGAAAATTCTTTCATTTACATTTCAGCGTCATGTCATTCCAAACCTGTATGACTTTCTTTCTTCTGTTAAACATGAAACAAAAAATATATTTTTGAAGAACATTGCTTACCTAACGTTTCTATGGTTTTGGTTACTATTGACTTCCATCGTATAGATTAAAACATATTCTTTTATGCTTTTCACAGAAGAAAGAAAGTCATACAGGTTTGGAATGACATGGGGGTGAGTAAATGATGACTACATTTTCATTTTTGGGTAAACTATTCCTTTAACACTTTCCAAAACAACTAGCTTTGGTAGGCCACTTGCAAATATCCAGTAATTTTATAAAGACCTGCAATGCACCATGGTTTGAATCAACTGTTAAAATGTTTGTCTGACCCTCACAAATACACAAATAATTTTTTTAAACAACATTTACCTCAGTTTATTTAGTTGAAACCTTTCAACGATGGTGTATGGAATGTTCTTCACATTAAACCCCATTAATTATACACATTATACTATCAAAATTAATATATTAGGAACAAAATCAAAATGTCAGAGTTTTACTTTATGCTTGTTGTTATATGATGTTGCGGGTTACAATCATTTGTGCTGTTTGTCACTAATATGCAAGGAAAAACAGCTGAATTATACACTAAGGAATATATATATATATATATATATATATATATATATATATATATATATATATATATATATATATATAGATATATCTATATAGATAGATAGATAGATAGATAGATAGATAGATAGATAGATAGATAGATAGATAGATAGATAGATAGATAGATAGATAGATAGATAGATAGATAGATAGATAGATAGATAGATAGATAGATAGATTTAAATAATGCAGTTTCATGGCAGACAAGAAGTATTTATATCCAGTAAATTTGCCATTGGCAAATGTGTCAAAAAGTAAATTCTGGACATTACACAGGAGTTTATATATCATTAAACTCTACCTTGAATTTTGGCTGGAATCTGAGAGTAAATTGCCCTGAAACCTGGAAAGTTTTTCTCTTCGTTTGTAACCAATGTAACCAGCATGACATTGCCAGAGGAGATGAAAATTAGCTTTTCATTTGGTAAGAGATATCCACATTTCCTGCGTGAAAATGGTTGTTAGATTCCACATATCACAAAGACAATGAAAACAGACATGTGTAACGTGCCACTGAACACACACACGCGGTACTGTATCATGGAGAGTGCGAATGAGAGCATACAAACACTTACTCTGTTATGACCTGCTTCTCTGATGGTGCTAATGAGTCATACACTTTGATGAAGTCATTACGACAGTCTTTCTCCAGGTCTAGGACGTCAAACTGTAGTCTGATCCTGTGCTCTGGGTCGGCCCGAATCTGCCACTCACTGTAAAGGTTGGGGGCGTACGAGGAATCAGGAAAACCTGGAGACCTGATAATGTCTGTCTGGTTCTCATGGGCATGATACAAATTCTTTATGGGACCTGAAAGACAAAACAAGTTCAATATGAATCTGAGATATGAACATACATAAATAGATAAATGTAAAGAACATATCTTTTACTCACGCTTGAGGTTTCTGCCAACTAACCGAGCATCTACAGCTATAATGCACAAAAAAATATACATTAATTTTGAAAGAAAACAATCAAGCCCAAATAGTGCTAGACTAAAATGAGAGAAAGTTTCTGGTTAGATTACAAGTGACAGACTGAAACTATGCAGGTAATATGAAACACTCTTTCAGCAGATTTACCCCCTGATGTAATGCCATCAATGGTGAGGCTTCTGTCAGTCCTGGGACTAAAAATCCTCGAGGTTTTCTGTACATTTTCCACCTTATCCAAGGATGCAATGGCTTCGTCCACAGCAGATAGCTTGGAATCCCGCACATTAAACTCAGACAGGTAATATGCGATGACGCCATTATTACTGCTTTCACTATAGGGGGAACATTTTAAGACATTTACAATACAGATAAACATACATGAGATTCATAATATGAAATGAGTCCGTCATATTCTGTGATTTCCTAGTACATTGATTGTTTCAAAAGAGTTGGCTGACAAATAACTTGTTCTTTAACATGTCTACTAGCTTGACTTGACTTTGAATATAAGGGGTGATGTGATTGGTCACCACTCATTTTTAAAGAACAAATATTCCATGTAGTCTGTTGGTAAATTTGAGGTCATACAAGGTCAGCTGCATAAATAATAACTATAGAAAAAATATGAATTAAAGGTCCCGTTCTTTGCGATTCCATCTTTCAAATTTTAGTTAGTGTGTAATGTTGCTGTTAGAGCATAAATAATACCTGTAAAATTATAAAGCTCAAAGCTCAATGCCAAGCGAGATATTTTATTTAACAGAAGTTCCCTTTCAAAGCCTACAGCGAACGGCCGGTTTGGACTACAGCAGGAAGTGCAGGGATGTAATGACGTCACTAGAACCGTTTGTTGACTAACCCTCCCCCCACAAGAACACGCAAAATAGGGGCGTGGCCTTGTTGCTCTCCCACGTGGAAAAGAGCGCGCATTCAGCGCTTGCATCTCCCCGTTATGGTAAGAGGCGGGACCTTTCCGGGCAAAGTGCTAAGCTGCTGTCCAATCACAACACGGGAAGCGCTGGCCCAATCAGAACTCGTTACGTGTTTCTGAAGGAGGGACTTCACAGAACAAGGAAATCATCAGGCCGTTTTTAGGACAGAGGAAACAGCGCTGTACAGATAAGTAAATTGTGTGAAAAATACTGTTTTTTTACACCCGAAACGTGAACTCATGTTATATTGCACACTGTAAACATAATCAAAGCTTCGAAAACACGTGAAGAATGGGACCTTTAAGACAGTGAACTTTCTGACTGACCTTTTATGTCAGCTACCCATCATTTTCTTTAATAAAGAGGTAAAATTATTTAATTACCTGAAACCTTGTACACTGGATCCCACATGGTACTTGGACAGTAAGCGCACTTGACCATATATGGTTTTGAGCTGAAAGATGATATAGAATTATGCAAAGTTTTATATTATGTCAAAATTACTGTCTATTGAAATAGACAAAGATAAAAAATAAAATTAAAAATAAAATTATTTGTAATTATATATATATATATATTCATATATATACACATATATATGTGTGTGAATACCTCACCTGATTAGAGACCTTTTCAGCCAGTTCTTTATATTCAGTGCTGTTACAGTCTTCATAAGCATCTGAGAAGGCCTGACTGGAGATGGTCAAATAACCACTATACAACTTCTTCACCTTTCCCTTTGGCCTGACTATAACAATGAACACGTTGAAGTTATTGTTTTATTAAAATCCTTCAGATTTACTGTTTACTGGTTATAATAACAGTGTTTCAGTTTACAGGTTAAATAACTTACTATGGAAATGCCACACTAGCAGTCCAGTTACTAATGCAAAGATTACTAATGCTGTGGGTACACCTATCACCACAATCGTCCTGCGCGATACTCTCTTCTTCTGTAACTTCTTTGCATCCGATGCTGGAAGAAACTGCTCTGTCTGGTCCAAGTTATTGTCCTACAGAGAAATTTAAAATACAAGTAAAATATGCTAGTGCTTTTTGAGTTTGTTACATGTGACTGTTATGTATAGAATGAGTAACGCTTTATTTCAAGGTTCAGTTCTTGCTATTAACTACTTACTATTTAACTAGCTGTTTATTCATACTTATAAAGCACATATTAATGCCTTATTCTACATAGGCTACCTTAATCCTAGCCAATACCTACATTTAAATGCTACAAAAACTACCGTATTAACTATTAATAAGCAGTAAATTAGGAGTTTATTGGGGCAAAAGTCATAGTTAATAGTGAATATGTGTTCCCCAAACTAAGTGTTACCCAATGAGTTGCTCACTATAACTATCATGAGTACTTTACATGACTGTACAATTTTGAACCACCCATGAAAACAGGCTATTCCTCTTAAACTGTCCAATCTCACTAGTATGAGTACACAGAATAATGTGGTTGCAACACTTTTCTTAATCCTGAACCAACACCTTTCTCATCAGCGTCAACAATCCACCCCAGACAAGTATGCATTGGCACGAGTGTGTGAGGGTAACGTGACTGTAGTGGCCTGCTTTACTTAGTAGAGGAAAAACAGGTTCCTTTGATGGTAGTCTTTTGGTTGAATAATCTTTAGATACATATTTACAGTGGATAGTTATTACTATCTTACCTACTTATTTTAAAATACTAGTGGAGGATACTGAAGAATATTATTTTCCAAAAGTTGAAGCACAATGTAAACATGAGACTGAAACTGCAATGTCAATATAAAACATTGAAACAAATCAAATTAGACAGGCATAGGCTACACTGAATATATAATACAATTAATATAATGAAATATTAATGAAAATTTATTTTATATATATATCATAAACTATATAATCTTATAGGCCCTAGTTAAAATATATAAAATACCTATTATTAATAAAACAGCACAGCAATTATGTAAAAGACCAAACAGCACTGTACAGCACGTCCTATATACTTAATCTCGGGAAAAATATAATGAATACATAAAGAAAAATATATTAAAAAAAATAAATAATATAAAGATATACTGTTTAAAACATACCGGAATTTTCCCCCCAGATTTGATCGGGTCCATGTCATTCGACGTATTTGCCAAACTGGCCGATGCCAGTCCAATGTTTTGCCGTTCGTGTGTCATGCAGGCGGCCCTTTGTCCTCACCTACAGCGAAACCCGCTGACGCGCGCGCAGGTGTCTGCTAGATATACCACAAGAAACTAGCCCTCCATCCAGCCTTTTTTGCATGATATTTTAGCACTGGGACGGTATAGCGCTGTTGATTGTATTATTAATGTAAGTTCTGTATCTTAAAAACAAACATATTTATTGTAAATCGTAAGGTTTCACTTCCCACACAGTTTCGAGCTACAGGTGAGTCCCTCTCAAGCATCATGTGCATTACTTCCTGTACACACAAGAACACAGGTGTGACGTGTGAAAACCAGGATATCTAAAAATAAAGCAGTAAGCATGATAAACAATCGTGTCATATTTGCTATCAATCTACTAACACATGTATTATAAACTGTTAAAAAGTAAAAACGTTTTCCCCAACAGTCACTGAAGGTATTTAACCTTCAGAAAATGTTAGTAATAAAATATTATTATATTAACATTAATTTCAGGTCTCTGTTGGTCTCCCAAAGTATTTGTTTGATCATATTCATCTCACATTTTGGTAACACTTTACAATATGGGTGCACTAATATGCATTAATTCATGCTTAACTAATGCACAGATAATCATGAGTTAATGTATTACTAATGATGAACTAACCCTTTTATTAATGATTACTGCATCAGCAACTAATGAAGACATGATTAATATATTAAGTATCTTTAAATTATTATTAGTTAAATATGTCAATGTATTAATTCCTTAATAACATATTATATTAACTAATGATTTAAATTAATAATTAGCTAATGATTTACAAAGGTGTCATTATGTTATGACTTTACTTGTTGGGGCACATGACTTTTAACTAATTGATTAAGTATATGTTATTGTGGTTATGGGTTTTGAATTAATTTTAAATTAGTTAATAGTCATGTGCCCCAACAAGTAAAGTCATAACATAATGATATACCTTTATAAATCATTAGCTATCAAAGTGTTACCCATATTTTTTTTGGTAGGGTGAATTAAGGGTGATTGGGACAGTTTTTGAATTTCTGGCCTTGTGTAAGATTTCATGCCATTAATGAAGTTCATAAAGGATGTGTGACACACTTTTATATAAACTGAGCCGAAACCTGAGCCGAAATAACAAAAACTAATTTTTGTTAACATTTGGATGATTGAGACAGCATTTCAATGATTATCAAGGAATTAAGCTGGTAGTGTAAGCATATTCATTATACAATTATTAAGAATATTAACTTTATTTCTAAGGGTAAAGAAGACGGCTTGAACTCCAAGTCCTTCAAGTCCTTGAAAAGTGTTCAAGTAAAAAATTAAAAAAATTAAAAAAAAAATCCCAAATAAATTAATATTATAAATAAATAAATAAAATGGTATAAACTAAATCAACCAAACCCAAATTGTGTTTGGGTGGATGGGACAAAATAAAACCAACCTAATTCTGGAAACAGAAACACATTTACTGATTTTGTTGCAGTAGTACATCGTATTCATGTTTCCATCAAAAGTCTGTAATTTTCCCAACTTGCATGCATTTTAGGGTCAACTTAATGCCTGCCCTGCCACTTAGGCCTACATATCACACCAATGAGGGCATCCAATTTTGAGGTCTAGCGTCATATCTGGGACTCATCAAGAAAGTTTTCATTTTCACTCATTAGGCGAGAAAATAAACTGGTAATAGTGTCCTATCTGACCTTATGTCCCAATCACCCTTAATTCACCCTGCTAGGGCTGACAAATGCAGTCAACAATACAATTTGTTTAAAAATGAAAAAATGGAATGAGATTTTCCACTTGTCTTTCTTTCATGTTGTAAAACTAGTGTGTAATACAATTCCCTGAATTAACTTGAGTTCAATTTATTCAGTCAGAATTATGAAACTAATTGTTTTAGATGTGTAAACTAAGCTATGCTAAAATAATTAGTACAGTGACATGATTATGGTGATAATGATGGACAGACTATACTTTATAAACATTTAAGTAAAGAAACACAAGAGAGCAACAAGAACACCCCTAAGATTAACATTAAAAACCTTCTCATTAAAGCTCATTAATTATTCAAATCTTTTCAGACCTGAGGCATTTGTCATAATTAAGGGGAAAACAAGGCTTCTTCTTTCTGCCGTGGAATCCCTTGATAATCAGTGTTAGGTATGTTGCAGATAAACTTGACACTGAACAATGAACTGTTGTATTTT
Organism: Pseudorasbora parva; assembly: GCF_024679245.1. Classification (NCBI taxonomy): domain Eukaryota; kingdom Metazoa; phylum Chordata; class Actinopteri; order Cypriniformes; family Gobionidae; genus Pseudorasbora; species Pseudorasbora parva. The sequence continues at coordinate 22,825,923 of NC_090189.1, forward strand.
TTATTAACTAATCTGAACAAAGATTAATAAATACTGTCACAATATATTACTCATTGTTAATGTTGGTTAATGCATTAATTTTCATTAATGGGATCTACTGTACACTATCAGAACGTCTCATAAGTTACCTTTTTTATCACTGAAGGGTGCAAATTATTTTAAGGTACTACATATACTACAAAGGTGTACATATTAGTATCTAAATGGTACATTTTAGTCGCTTTTGAAAGGGTAGCATGCAGCCCTTTTTTCTGAGAGTGTAAAGTCTTACCAAATATATTAAGTAAAACTGAAATCATAAAGATTATAATATGGGTCTATATTTCAATAATGTTTTTAAAAAAATAAAAAAATATTCAATGTAAGAATCAGAGGAACCTGTTCCATTTTTTTATCCGTCCAGGGGGTTCTTGGCCTGAAAAAGGTTGAAGACCCCGGAGTTGCAGATTGTGTGTGTGTGTACAAACCGCGTATTGTGTATTGTTTATACAGGTTTAATCTTTATTTTGTCTGTCTTTGTTGTGATGTGTTCACACCCAGAGGGAAGATTGTTCTGAACAGAGGCTTATATCCCCAAGGAAGTCATGTTTTCACAAATACAACACATTTGATAGACAGGAGAATCATAAATTATTAATACAGCCTATAATGAGGAGATCAGGGAGCAGTTTTAAATTCAACTGTGCCCAGGTTGTTTTCTGTTCTTCTAGAATATCATCAAAAGTTCTCAATCATGCCATTAATTAATACAAAAACAATGTAGAATTTATATTTATTTATAAATCCACATATCAGTCTTCTGATATTAGTGCAGCAGCATTTATTATCTGCATTTTCCAGTGTGTTGGACAACCTTTTAAATTAAATATAAATATACTATTTTAAATATGTATTAAATATATAAATTATGAATAGGCCTGTATTTAACAAATGCTTTAAAGGTTCACTATGTAGGATTTATTTTACTAAAATATCCCAAAACTATCAAGCCAGTGTTATATATTTTGTTCAGTTGAGGTCTTAAAATATCCCAAATGTTTCCAACTATTTGTAAATTGTGAGGAACTTGCCCTTTTAACCAAGGAACCGGGACATCTGAAGGAGTCACCGGTCAATTGCGTCATATCTGCATTACCCTCGGTTTCCAGTTTTATTTGGCAGAAAAACTTTACTCTTAGCAGTGTTTAATAAGGTTCACTGCAGCTGCTGAGCAAACGCACAGAGTAACGTCATAAATGTATTGTGAAATGTATTGTAAAAATTAATGATGTTATCTAATATGATAAACAGAGCTGCGTTACCTCATACTCATGACAGGAAAAGCGGAAATGGCACTGGCGACTGTGTCCCGTCATTATAAAAGTCCCGCTGCTCGCAAACCGCATTTTGTGTAACAATCGCTCCAGCGGCCTTGCTCAGCTCCCTCAACACTTAGTCCTGCTCTGCTTCATACTACAGTAAGTTTAATAACTGCATTCATGAACATGATTTCTGCCCGAGTCCTATCCTGATTCTTTTTCACCAGCTGTGAGGTGAAGACCACATGTCCCCGATTCAGAGCTCAATCTTGGTGTCATCAAACTACACCTTTGTTTTGATTAGGCTCCCTCTAGTGGATGGAAAAGTTACATAATGTAGCTTTAAATTATTAATTTCTTTCCTTATTTTATTTACAAGCTATTTCTTATTTTATTCTTGTTATTTGCCATACAGCACGTCATGCTATCCAACTTATTTTTAACATAAAAACATAGCTATTTGTAAACTGAATCTGTCTGGCTTCCTGTGTCGGTTGCTTCCAGGTATTTTTAGCGGTATAAGACAGCTTGAGCCCCTCCTTAAAAAAAATGTTTCCCCTGCATTCTGTTTTGTTCTTGGATTGTATGTTTTGTTATGTTTTTGTTATCTCTTTCGTCTGGATTACCCTTTTTTGTCTCAAGGATAGCAGTTTGATTTTTCCCTGTAGCATTTTCACCTAAAGTGCTAATGAAGACTGTTACTATAAGCTGGTATGTTCCAAAACAATGACAAAATTTGCATTTAGGAGATAAAAGCATTCAAATTTTAAAGTCTCTCACCTCCACCTTGCAACTTACAGGAATTAAAGGATTTGCGGCTAACATCTTGGTGCCAGATACCACAGCACATTTTCAGGGGTCTAGTGGAGTCCATGCCTCTGCTCACAGGCCCAATGATAAACACCATTCCAAACCTTGGATGGACAGGTAAAGGGGCAGGATGTCCATGGGCAAACAACTGCACTTTAACGCCTTAACTGAAAGTATCTTGTTAAATACAATGTGCCAGAATGCATAATAAAGCACTGCTCACAGTGCACAAAGAAGAAAAAAAAAACATAAAGCGGGTTCCATTTTGTTTTGTTTTTTCAAATCTATCCCATGCCTAAAATTAAGTGATCAAAATTCAAATCCACCCTCAGGAGGGGCCATGAAGAATAATGTAGAGTCCATATATTGAGGACCTCTACATTCTATCAATCTATCTATAGAGTGCGAGAGATGTTTTCTCTATCTCTGCTAAATATTACTCATTCGGCCCTCACAGATACCTGCTGACAGAAGACCCGACTCTGTAAACTTCTCTTCGACCTATTCACCGGCAGACCGAAGTTGCCAGTATGTGAGATCAGAGCATCGAAGACAAAATGCCTCTACTCTACCCAGCTGAAACCCCATGATCAAAGCTGAACCGAAGGACCCTGAACCGCGAGGTGGAAACACTTGACTTTCATCCCACAAAAAAGTAATCACCGTGAGTGCATTCAGTCCCTTGAAATGTATGTAAATTCTTTAAAATGTACTCTAGGTGGGACCCTTTAAAAAGAAGGCAGTACCAGGGCCAGGGGAGAGATAAAGTGAGGAAAATAAGTATTTGAACACCCTGCTTTTTTGCAGTTTCTCCCACTTGGATATCATGGAGGGGTCTGAAATTATCATTGTAGGTTCATGTCCACTGCGAGACATATAATCCAAAAAAAAAAAAATCCAGAAATCACAATGTAAGATATATTTAACTATTTATTTGTATGATACAGTTGCAAATAAGTATTTGAACACCTGTCTATCAGCTAGAATTCTGACCCTCAAAGACCTAAGAAAGGTGAGAAATCAGTTCATAACTACAGGGGAGGAGCTGGTCAATGACCTGAAAAGAGCTGGGACCACCCTTTCCAAGGTTCCTGTTGGTAATACACTAAGACATCATGGTTTGAAATCATGCATGGCACAGAAGGTTCCCCTGCTTAAACCAGCAAATGTCCAGGCCTGTCTTTTTATCAAGTTTGCCAATGACCATTTGGATGATCCAGAGGAGTCATGGAAGAAAGTCATGTGGTCAGATGAGACAAAAATATAACTTTTTGGTCATAATTCAACTAAACGTGTATGGAGGAAGAAGAATGAAGAGTACATCCCAAGAACACCATCCCTACTGTGAAGTATGGGGGTGGTAGAATCATGCTATGGGGGTGTTTCTCTGCACATGGGACAGGGTGATTGCACTGTATTAAGGAGAGGATGACCGGGGCTATGTATTGCGAGATTTTGGGGAACAACCTCCTTCCCTCAGCTGGAGCATTGAAGATGGGTCGAGGCTGGGTCTTCCAACATGACAATGACCCAAAGCACACAGCCAGGATAACCAAGTAAGGCTCTGTAAGAAGCATATCAGGGTTCTGGCATGGCCTAGCCAGTCTCCAGACCTAAACCCAATAGAGAATCTTTGGAAGGAGCTCAAACTCTGTGTTTCTCAGCAACAGGCCAGAAACCTGACTGATCTAGAGAAGATCTGTGTGGAGGAGTGGGCCAAAATCCTTCCTGCAGTGTGTGCAAACCTGGTGAAAAACTACAGGAAATGTTTGACCTTTGTAATTGCAAACACAGGCTACTGTACCAAATATTAAAATAGATTTTTCTCAGGTGTTAAAATACTATTTGCAGCTGTATCATACAAATAAATAGTTAAAAAATATCATACATTGTAATTTCTGTATTTTATTTTTATTTTTAGATTATGTCTCCAACAGTGGACATGCACCTACAATGACAATTTCAGACCCATCCATGATTTCTAAGTGGGAGAACTTGCAAAATAACAGGGTGTTCAAATATTTATTTTCCTCACTGTAGCTCACAAGCAGTTCTTCATCCGGAGCATCCTAGTATATCACTGCTCACACAGTCCCTCCACATGTGAATGACAAGAGGATGCAACAAGCTACGATGGTCCGCCGAGGCCTTGCAAGCATTCAGTAACCTGAAGAATAGATTCACATCAGCACCCATCCTGCACCACCCAGACCCTCAACTACCTTTTGTGGTGGAGGTGGACGCCTCTAACACGGGAATTGGTGCCATTCTCTCACAACGGCAAGGTAACCCGCCTAAATTATTCCCCTGTGCTTTTTATTCCAGAAAACTGTCAACAACGGAGCAAAACTATGACATGGGCAATCGCAAACTTCTAGCCATGAAGGCAGCTTTTGAGGAGTGGCGTCATTGGCTTGAGGGAGCAAGACATCCATTCCTGGTGCTGACGGATTATCGCAACCTCGAGTACTTGCGCTCAGCCAAGAGACTAAACCCCAGGCAAGCTAGATGGGCACTCTTCTTTACCCGGTTTGACTTCTCTATCACCTACATTCCAGGTTCCAAGAACATCAAGGCAGATGCGTTGTCACGTCAGTTTGACAGCGCTCCACAGAATACCTTGCAAGACCCATTTATCCCACCCACCCTCATCGTCGCTCCACTTCAATGGGACATCATGTCAGAGATTGCACAAACACACGAGCAGAACCCGCCTCCCGCTGCATGTCCCAACGATCATACCTTTGTGCCGCCAGGGCTCAGGGAGAAGGTAATTCGATGGGTACACTCCTGTACAATCACCACGAGAACCAGGCTAATAAGGAACCGATTCTGGTGGGACTCGTTACAAGCAGATGTTGCAGACTTCGTCAATGCTTGCCACACATGCGCCGCAGCAAAGACCCCAAAACAACTCCCAGCAGGTCTATTACAACCACTACCCATCCCTCAGCGTCCATGGTCTCACATAGCTATCGACTTCGTTACTGATCTATCGCCATCTCAAGGTAACACCACCATACTAACTGTGATTGATTGGTTTTCCAAAGGATGTCGACTAATCCCTCTGCCTAAGTTATCCACAGCCTTCAAAACTGCTGAACACCTGCTCCAATACGTATTCAGATATTATGGTCTTCCAGAGGATATTGTCTCGGACCGAGGACCTCAATTTACGTCAAGGGTATGGTCAGCTTTCTTCAAATTGTTAAATGTTAATATAAGCCTCACCTCTGGTTACCACCCACAGTCTAATGGACAAACTGAACGCCTGAATCAGGAGATATCCAAATTCCTCAGAATGTACTGCCAGCAGAACCAAACAGACTGGAGTCGCTTCCTTCCCTGGGCGGAGTGGTGACTTTTAAATGGTGACTTTTAAATTGGGGTCCGCAGGTTATGAGACGACCTGCTCATCCCTATTTCAGGACTATCATGGTTGTCATGTCAACAAATTCACACGCGCATCCCCTAATGTAGGATGACAGAGTTTATGACAGTAGTAGAAGACAATATTTTTTCTCAACTGAAATGAAGAGGTTCTGTTGGCGAGGTCAGCCCCCCTTACTAGTGGGTGCCCACCCTGTGTGTTCAAAAAGACTTCACATTTCCCGGTGTCAACCAGTGTGTGCCCCCTCCAACACATGTTGGGAGACTTTCCTGCTCAAAAAGGAAAAATGTCACCACACAGCTTCCTACACATACATCTCACATCTTTAAAAAAAAGGCTTCGGCCCCAGTGTTCCCCAACACACACAAAAATAAAAACACAAAATATAATTAATCAAATTAATTTATTAATAAGAGTAAGGCATCTCTCTGCAGAGAGAGAACATATCTAAACCCTTGAATGTAGACCCTATTTTGTCCACTAGAAGGCACCATTGCATCCCAAATGAGCAAGCTGGGTGCACACAAAGCCATCAGTGCCTCCCCGGTTCTTGTGAGAACACTCGCAAGTTATTCGCTGTTAGCTTGGCAGGTTGGTTTGGCTCACCAGTGGGTGACGAATACAATAATGCAGGGCTACAGACAGCAGTTTGTAATAAAAACCCCATGATTCAACTGTGTTCTCTTTTCACACATGGAGGAGAGCGCTGTTCACATTCTGAAAAAAGAATTTGCTTCCTTACTGTAACAAAGTGCTCTGAAGCTGTTCTGACAGAAGGCTGAATTCAAATGCAGTATTTATTGAAGAGCAATCCAAAGTCATAGTCCATAAAACAGGCAAACTGGAGCCCTCTCTGGACTCGGAACACGGGCTGGAGCCCTCTCTGGACCCGGCACACGGGCCAGAGGTTCTGGAATGTCTGCTGAGATGACACGAGGCTCTGGAAGGTCTGCTGAGACGACATGAGACTCTGGAATATCTGCCGAGATGACAAGGCTCTGGAAGGTCTACTGAGATGACACAAGGCTCTGGAAGGTCTGCTGAGACGACACAAGGCTCTGGACTGCCGGTCATCTTGTCCAAAGACACAGGCTCGGCAGCCATCTTGTCCGAGGGCACAGGCTCGGCAGCCATCTTGTCCGAGGGCACAGGCTCGGCAGCCATCTTGCCCAAGGACACAGGCTCGACAGATGCAGTGGAAATGTCACGATCTTCCTCCATGACACCCACTGTGAAAGCAAAGCCCTCAGGGACCCTCGAGGACCATCACGGAAGAGTTTGCTTTGTAACTGTTTGTTGAGTCCATGGCAAAAAAAGTAAATCAACATAAAGTCTGGGAGGTTGGTAAAGTTTGCAATGTTCAGAAAGTCTATGATGTGGTCCTCGAGTGAGTGAGTTCCCTGGCATAGATGGACGAGACATACTGCTGAATCCATGCTGGCAAAGTCTTCTGTAATGAACTGCTCTGAGACAGAAGGTTGTATCCAAATGCAGTATTTATTGAAATGTTTTGGAGAACCAGGGTTTGCAACATTATTTATTAGTATTTTAAATTTTTTGCATGCCCAACTTCGGAAATTAGGCTACCCATTAGAATTCTACATAAAATTTTATACATTTTTTATAATATATGCAAACAGCCTGTATTATGCACTTGTACTCTTTCTACGGTGGAAGAAAGACTCTAAGTTTTTGTAACTATAAGCTAAATATATATAATTTTAAGCCTTTTTTTATACTTGACGTGTCCGCATGAGCGTGAGGGTGTGGGCGGCAAAAATGGCGTCAACGCGGAGTGGGTGGTCGTGCGTGTTAGGTGCGCAAGACCCTTATTTCGCCTGGTGGTGTGCAGCGCATTTTTTGTAACAGCATCCGATAAACGAGTTACGGATCCCTGCCAAGGTCTTCCCTCCGTCTGCGGTGGGCACATCCTGCCATTCCTTGCAGAGAGGTGGTACTGGGCTGGGTCCTGGATCAGGAGTGGGCATCCACGATGGTGAACGTTGAGTTGCAGGATGTCAGCACCCACTCCACATACAATAAAAAGCTCCCTCGAGGACCCACCCTGGAAAACTGTGCTCGTGTGGCGGCGTTGACACCCACAAACAGGGATGAGCAGTCCGGGAAGGTGGTCTGATGGGCGAGATCCAAATATTGTTGTAAATGTCTCTCAAGGGGGCTTTCTCCCTGCTCAAGGCAGCTGGATGGTCCATGGTGCACGCAGGGGGGAAACAAAACACTGAACACAAAAAAATAAACTCCTACAAACACTAAATGTCATATCCTTTTGTTTACTTTAGTTGGTGATCACAACTCACAAAGCCGAAGAAGAACTTGGAACAGGACTTTAATATATATATATATATATATATATATATATATATATATATATATATATATATATATATATATATATATATATATATATATATATAAAACACTTTAATAGAGTGTAAAGGGACATGTCTGGAGACGTCAACGGACAAAGACAGAGTGAAAACCAAGGCACTAAATACACACACTGATGATGAACATAACGAGGAGGACAGGTGAAATCACCCATAGGATTCCGAAGAGCAGTTCTGAAGCGTAGAGACGAGCTGGCCGTTGCAATTTTGCCAGTGTGTCACTCCCAGATAACAGAAAATGGGCAAAGAGGCGGGACATGGGCGAAGCTGAGGTGACACGATGACATGATGTTAACACGTACATGGTTATTTTGAAAAACAGAGACATTTCCCTTCGTTTGCGCCCTTCGTTCACACGCAAACTGAGAGTTCTGAAAACAAGTCGAAAAACTCTGACCAGAGTGAAGATTTTGAAACTCGTATGTATGCAAACTGAGACAAACAGGTGTTTAGGCAGCCAGGTCACAGTATGCACCAGAGCTTACACCTATGTCAAAAGTGTGATGTGATCATGAAAGCGTTCAAATTAGCAGTCGCATTTATGTTGGTGCAAACTCTTCTCGTGTGTTTGTATTTGCCAAGACAGCTGCATCATTATGTCAAGGAACATAGACGAATGAGTGCTTGGAGGTCAGCAATTTTGCAGAACTTCTCTCTCCAACACAAACAACTAGTCTGCGGTACAGCCAGCGCCACCTGATTGGCTTACATGGGCTTGAGCTTCTCGTTACACCGCCACCTACAGGTTTGGCATGCATTTGACGGCATATACATGGGTACGTGCACATTTTTTTTTTTTACCTGAGTGGTTGAAATGTCTGTTTATGAAAATAGCCGCACACATATAAACATAGTCTAACAGACAGCGGATAAATGGCTATCCACCTGTCAATCAAAGTGGCCACGCCCAAAATTTTGCAGAACTTTAAGGCTTTATATAATGTAAATAAATGATTTCTCAAAATTCAACCCCCTCACAGTGTCATGAAGGGCAAAATTAGCCGTATAGACTAAAACCACAATTTGTACCAGGCTTTAAACATGTTCTTTTTTTCTGCTGTAAAGTTGGGCATTTTAACATGGGGCTAAATGAGATTCTGCTCCCTTCTGGAGCCTGTCTCAAGTGGCCAATCGATGAATTGCAGTTTAAGTTACTTCCGTATTGGCTTCAACAGAAACGGTGGGAGGTTGCTGCTTGGTTTCCAACTGCCCACCCACCCACCCCTAACCCATGTGGTTCTGTCTGTTACTGTTTATCTATTTATGTTCAGGAGCAGTGTCTGTGTTTGTGGAATCTGTAGCTGGAGCAGATGGAAGTTTGATGTCTGACTTATTTACTGAAAAAAGGCAACACGTTTGTCTAACAGGTCTGTTGCGTCTTATGTAAACCTTTTAAAATATTACATTTTAAATCACAATTAACAGACAGAAAAAATCATTAAAACTGCATTGGGCATGATCATTAGTATACACTGTTCAAATAAGCTTTGTTTCACTGTTTCTTGTATTTCAGCTTATGGCGGGGTCCAATGGCACAGCTGAGGATGCATCTTTCACTTATCATCAGCAAATCTTTTATCAAAACATGGATGTTGGTCTCAATACTAAAAGTGCAGTGGCTGTGTTAACATCTCTTTTCTTTGTTTTTGTAAACTGTGTGATGCTCTTTGCTCTTGGAAGCAAACGCATATTCCAGGAGACGCCACGCTACATTCTTTTTGGCCACATGCTCATGAATGACTCTGTGCTTTTGCTGGTTTCAATCATAATGTACATATTGGCTCAGTTTTTCCTTCCTATACCAAAATCTCTATGCACTCTATTATCCTTTATCTGCTACTGCACTTTCCGTAATGCTCCTCTGACTCTAGCAGTGATGTCTCTGGAGCGGTACGTGGCGATCTGCTTCCCTCTGAGGCACTGCAGCATCGCCACAACAAAAAAAACTGGAATCGCCTTAGGAATCATCTGGTTCCTTAGTTCTGTACATATAATAGTAGACATTATTTTTGTTTTAACTGTTGACCCCAATTATTTAACTAGTATTATATTTTGCACATTTGAAAAATTGTTTCTATACAAATGGCAGCTTGATAAATATCAAGCGTTTGATGTTCTTTATTTTGTGTCAGTTGCAGTGATCATTATTTTCACGTACATTAGCATTATGATCACAGCCAGGTCTGCATCCTCTGATAAAGATTCAGCTAAAAAAGCCCTTAAAACGGTGCTGTTGCACTTGATTCAGCTGGGACTGTGTCTTACTTCTTTCCTGTATGCCACAATAGAAAGAACACTGTACATGATGACCGGAACCAACCCATCTCTCTTCGTTAATCTCAGATATTTAAGTGTTCTTATTATTCTCATTCTACCACGTTGCCTGAGTCCTCTGATCTATGGTATGAGAGATGAAGCCGTGTGGCCCTTGTTCAAATATTTTTTCTGTTATCGTTCAGGAAAAGTAAAGCCCTCTATTAATGTACATTAACTGTTTGGTTTTTTGACATGCATGGAAATATCAAATTTTTTAAACTTGTTCACCAAACTCTTTTAGATTGTTGACAGTACAAAGACAGTTGACAAAGACAGTTGACAGCTGACAATATGTGAGTGAGTGATATATCTGTATATGATATATCATAATTTAACATAATGTTTATTAAGTTATATCTATGTATTCGTTACATGTTTTTATGTTTTTAGTTATTTATTAATTTATATTCTAATATAGAAGCTATTATTGATGAGTTTCTACACGCCTGGGTGCTGAAATTACAGTCAATTTTATTCAAATTTTAACAATTTGGGGTAAAATATTAACTAAGGATAAAAGTACCATAAAAGGAAAATCTGTTAACACCTCATAAGAATAAAATTCTATATGATTATAATTATAAATGCAGACAGCCTGTATTATGCATTTGTACTCTTTTGGATTTATGTATAGTTCATCATGTGTAAATAAACCACCCTTATATGAGCTTGTGTAATAAATAGTGTATTCTTCAATTATTAACAAATATACAGTATTCATATTTATATAAACATCTCAGGATGTGTATGTAGCACTGTTCCCTGATAAGGTGTTGACCCATCCTGGTGTTGATGCTATGGGGAACACCATCTGGATGACCAATGTCTGGACTGGAGCATGTGTAAACACACCAGTGTATAAAACCTTACTCTGTCTCTGTGAGACAGGCCTCAGAGCCCAAGAGCAGAGCTGTAAGGGGGATACAAAACATAGATGCTTGCGTAGACTAATGCTTGTGGACCACTCACCATCATTTAATTTGTCCTGCATCAACCGATTAAGGAGGTACCTGTCTAGATGGAAGTGTTTAACCATACTTAAACTCCAGTTAATAATTAGAGAGTGTGGTAAATAAGAGCATGGGATGCAATGCGTTCTGCCCATGACAACTGTCATCTACCAAGCAAAGATCATTTCAGATGATCTGGGCGTGGTGACTGACCTAGGCAGCAAGAGAGATGTCAAGGCAATCTACCTCTGCTCAAAGACCCACTGATAAATGCCACTCCAAACCTTGGAGGGGTGAGTGAAGGGGCAGGATGTCCTTGAACATACAACCGCCCTCCAACGGCTTAGCTGAATACACAAATGCATCTTGCTAAAAACACAAGTGAGTCGACATGCATAATAAAGCACAGGCCATAGTAACAATCTGCCGCTGCGGATTGAAGAACACAGTGACACAAAGGCGAAAAGACGGGACGAAGCCGTAGCCGAAGCCTCGCGCCAGTTTCATATGTTTTAAAGGTTAATCACATATTTTTTCACATATTATTTAGGGGGGGGGGGGGGGGGGGTTGAGGCATAAGTTCTTAAAAAAGGACCTAGTGACAACCATGGTTATGAAGGTATTACTTGATAAAATTACACTAAACAGTTATCTCTGATGTAATGTTTTCTTTATTCAAATTAACTATGCTATAATGTTCTGCACATGAAATAAATGAGCATGGCGTGTGGTCCGTCCAGTACTAATATTCAATGTAATGTTTTGCTCAACGTTATGATAGAGCGACCAGCTTAGTAGAGAACAAGTAACCAATAAGTAGGCTAACATGTATATTTTGCTTTCTTTTTTATGTTTCCTCTGTTTTCTTTTTACGATACTGAGCCCCTGATGGCTTTGACCTTTTCATGATGATGAAACTAAAGCACGCCACGGATGACGACGTTCCCTGCTGCTCTCTACATGATCTCATTTCATTACAGCAGCGCCACTATCACCATGGCGTCTTCACTCCAATAATCGCAACTAATCATAATGCCTCGAAATAGCAAAAGTACGAAATATTAATAATAAAATATGAAATAACTAAAAAATCTTTTTGGGGCGGTGGCTCACTGGCGCCCCCTAGCTGTTGGCGCCCTAGACGACCGCCTAGTTTGCCTATGCCTAGAAACGGCACTGAGTGTCCGTATAGCAAGGCCCATTCTATCAATCTGCCTATAGAGCGAGACAGAATGTTTCCTTTATCTATGCTACATATTACTCTTTCAAACCTCACGGACACCCAAATATATATCCTGAAAGCAGCTAGCTGAGACCCAGACTCGGACCCTGTAAACTTCTTGATGACCGCTTCACCTTGTAGATCGAAGGTGCCAGAGTGTGAGATCAGAGCATCAAGAACAAATATCCCTCAACTCTATCCACCCCACAACCCTACAATCAAAGCTGAAGGGGACTGAACCATGAGGTACAAACCCTTGACTTTCATCCAACAAAAAAGAAAGGTCAAGCAAGAGGGGAGCATCGTCACTGTGATGCATTCAGTCCCTACCCTGACGTGGTCATACTCAATTCTAGTCAGAATATGAGTCTGAAACTGCTCCATTGGGCTGTGATTATGGGGCGTGTTTCATTCGAACCAGGAAAGACATCAATTGGATAGACCTACAACCAATCAGAGCAACGAAGTGACACATTAAGTTAGTTGTCAAATGTCAACAGAACTAAACTGCACAGTGTTGCCAAGTCCGCATTTTTTCCGCGACCCATGAATGCGAATTTTAGCAGGCAACCTTGTTGTTATGTTCCAGGCTGTGCAGGGATGTGAATACTTTTCATAGCCTTCCTACAGAACAGAACTCTCAACAGGTTCTTGAACGCAAGCCCTCTCTCGCATATAATCGTTGTATGATTTAATGTAATAATGTCACTGAAACGCTTTAAACTTTTTTTTTCCCTCACGCATTACTCTTTTAATACAGATAGCATCTCTTCCCATGCTGGCTATATGCCCTGCCTCTCCCGCTATTAATGCAGTACGTAAGAATGAACCATCTAATATGTTTTGAATACTAAAACTAAATGTGATCTGGTGATCTTTTCACTAAGGAGTGCCGCTTTAAATAATGTTTGCGCTCTCACTTTGAAGAGTGCCGTTTCAGCAGGACGTGCACTTCAGATGATCAATGCAATGCGTCACAGCTCTAATCACAAGAAAGCTCATCAAAATGGCCGCTCTCAAACTGTAACTGTTCTTGGCTCATCCAAGAATTTTAATTCTGCATTTACTTGCTCATGTTGTTTTTGTGTGTCACGCAATCATTTGAACCTCCGTGTTTACCAAGTATGTGCGTCTTGTTAAATATATATTCATCATATAAAGCCGTGTCTCTTCAGAAGACTTGAAGACATAAGAAGATTTGGATTAGACCACTCGTTTAGTAATTTTTAAGTTGCCTTTCTGACTTTTTTGCATTTTTTAAGTTTGAGAGGAATGGACTTTAAAAATGGAGGAACAGAAATCCCTCAGGTTTAATAAAGAATATCTTTATTTGTGTTTGTAAGTTAAATGAAAAACCACATGATGGTGAGTACATGTAGCCTAGAAATCTAGACACACCCTAGCGGCAGCAAATTTAATCTGCCCGCAAGTGTCGTCTAGGAACTCTTCATACCCTTCTGAGCTGTATTCGCCTCACTCTGGACAGGCCAATCACATCGTGTATAGATTCGGCGGGCAGGGCCATAATGACGACGGCCGAGTTACGTTTGCGTGCTTCTAGTAAACACAGAAACTGGCAAACGGCGGCGGTCTTTCGAATCAGCTTTGACTGCGATTCTGGAAGACTTGGAGTTAAGCTTTTCTCTGAGAAAAGAACAAAGAACGGCACTGAAGTCATTCTTAAAAAGGGAAGATGTGTTCGGAGTATAGCCAACCAGATACGATGAATGTTTAATCTATCAACAAGCTCTGTTTCACCTTCGTTGCTCTGCTGGTGGTAGCGCTATCCTATCGCGTGCAGAGGGAGTTTGAAAGACAGCCGTTTATCCCGCCCCTCGGATTGAGCCCTGTCTATGGTGTGTTTCCAGACCAAACATCTTGATGTGGGTCTGGCTTGTCAGGCTAGAGTACATGATGACAGAATTTTAACGATATATTGTTACACCCCTAAGCAGCCCTCAACATTATTATTCATGATCCTTCCAAATAAGGCAAAAACAGACAGATAGCAACTTCCTGAACCTAAATGTGAACCATTCCACACAGCTAGCAGGAGAAGTCCAAAAAAGAAAACTCACATCAGACTCCCCTCTACGTTCCCCACAAGAGAGAGTCAAGCATATGGATGGAGCTTCCCACAGCGAACACATCACAGTGAATGCATTCAGCTCCCTCAAGAGCCAAACTCACTTTGTGCAAACGCAATTCAAGCAAGAACAGAGCTTCCTACTGCTAATGCATCGCCATGAGTGCCTCAAGAGAGAATCAAAAAAGAACAGAGGTTTTTACTGAGAATGTATCACAATGAGTGCATCCAGCTCCCTCAAGAGTTGAATGCGAATACTTCTGAAGACAAAAAAAGCTGATGATGACAAGTAACACATATGCCAAAGTTCCATTTCGAAAGGGATCTACAGGTACAGTTAATAAAAATACTTTATGGACTTGAGGATGGAGTCGCCATTCCCCAGGCTTCAGTCCCTGCCTCAACAGGATGTCTGTGGTCAAGTTTTTAAGCAGGTCAACCTGGTACGCCTGCAAAACTGCCATGGTGTCTAGGGAAGCATACATGGAATGGGGAAGAATGGAAAATGGTGGCAGGGAGGCTGCACTCATGCAGATGTGAGGAAGCAGTAATCTAAATTTGCTGATCTCGCATCGGGCTAATCTATACTACATTTCCAAAAGTTTTGGGATGCCTGCTTTTACATGCACATGAACTTTAATGACATCCCATTCTTAATCCGTAGGGTTAAATATGGAATTGGCCCAACGTGACAAGCAGGATGAGCGAGAGCCGTGAGAGCGGCACGAAGCCGGTGAGTGTTTTGATGATGAGCACCAGCTGCGCGTCCCAACCAAGGGGGTAATCTAGCACTCGGAAAGCGTTCCACCCCTAGGGGCTGCCATTGCTAACCAAGCCATCACCTGCTGTTAGCATCCCATTGACTCCCATTCATTTTTGAGTCACTTTGACAGTGAATAACTTTACATCTGAGACGTTTAAAGACTCCATTTGTCCATTGTTTATTTCTAAAGAAACACGACAATGTATAAAAGGCTCCATTACCTTGTATCTTACACTATCGCCCCGCAGAAGCTGTTTTTGTAAAAATAGGCTAACGATTGCGTCATAACCAACGCGACCCTGTCGCACAGTTGAGAAATTACCGTATAGACCTGAGGAGACGCTCGCAGGCAATCTTTTACTGTCTATGAGACAGTCGGGGGGACGTGGAGACATGTCCTGGAGACTAGTCTGATAAAGTCAAGGGGGAAGAATGGAGAGAAGCCCATAGTGAGCCAAAAGCAACGGGAGAAAATATTTAAACAACGTGATTCAGCTTTCGCTTTCCACATCTACTAGAAGACTCACAGCTGTCAGACAGGTTCCTCACGTCACATCTACGTCGTCAAGCTCAGTCTGAGCCTGCGCAGTTCGCTCAGCCATCAGGAAGTGAGTGCCCCTAGGTTGACTTCATTCTTTCGCCGTTGACGTCAATGGGAACGCTCGGTCCATTTCTTTTACTGTCTATGGTCCCAACAGTCTCAAATCTCACAGAGGAGTGGGTTGAGGTGGGGGTGGCTGCCGTCTGAAAAGGAGCTGAGGAGTCGTCGTAGGCTCCTCCACCATGATGGGGAGGATCAGGGAGTACAGGACTCTCTGCCAGCTACCCTCAACAGGAGGAGCCACCACCGGCTGCCAGGAGGCGGAGGAGGATCAGGCCATCCACTGAGCATCCAGTACCATTGCATTACAAGAAAAAAGGCCTCTTGTCTGGCTGAGGACCGAGCGGCAGTGTGTCCGGGAACCTGACCAGATTTTTTTCTTTCTTTCCTCTCTCCACTCTCTTGTCTTTGTCACTTTGTCTTTGTCTTTGCTTCCACTTTGTTATAATACCACTAACAGTTGATGCGGAATATTTAGTAGTGAGGAAATATCACGAATGGACTTATTGGACAGGAGGTTACTCCATTGCTGTTCTATGTATAACGTTACACTAGCCTGACGTGCAAAAAGGTTTTGCTTGCTACTGCTAAGGTTTAGTTGCATACAATAGTCCATAAACCGAATCATGTCCTCATAAACTGCGAAAACACACACAAATGTTGACAGTCCACTAAATACAGTACATACCACAGAGACGGGCGTCCTGCTGTTGTTGCTTCTCCTGTTCAATTTATTTCAGCCTCCGGATCTGATTCTGGATCATATATGTATTAGTTGAATCTGATTGATAGCCATGGTTTATTTAGGGTAGCGTTTTCTTCTCCACGCTTGAGGACGTCACCGCTTTGTGCGCGCTCGTCATTCTTTAGCTCCGCCCACACGATACGTCTCCAGGCGCTCTGTTTTTTCCGGAAAGACTCGGTACAGCCTATATTTCTTTTAAAAATATAATAAAACTAAAGACTTTTCGGAGATATGAAGGATGCAATACTACTCTATAGGTACTCAAGATTGACATGAGATTGACTGAAACTGAGTGTCCCCCCCCCTCCCCCTCCCTTAAGTGCATCTGCATAGAACGTGAGAAATAGGGTATTATCTTATATCTTAAACTGCCAACTCACTCTTCGAACCCAATGATCGAAGTAGAGGTGCAGGGACTAAGTCAAGGTGCAGTCGACCAAGCAGGATGGGAGCTTGCATATTAAGTTATTCTTATGTACTTTATAAAAAAAGGTAAATTTATCACAGAAAAAAGTCACATGTACCACAACCTATTTAGAATTGTACTAAAAGGCCATTTACTTGCTAAAAAAAGCATAAATTAACAATCAAACACATAAGGCATGTAGTATATTGTGTAAAACAGGTTTTTCAGTTTTAATCATGTTGATAGCTTAGGTTGTTCTCTGGCAGCAAAAAAACAAAACAAAACAAAACATAAACCCAGATGCATGTGATCAGTGAAACCTGGGGTTTTCTATTTCCATTTCGATTAAACTTTCCACATATTTTTTTGTTGATAATACAATTTGTAATGGCACATTAAATAAATAAGGGCGGGCTCCTACTCACCCAATGACATACAACCCATGTGGTGCTGTCTGCCAGTGTTTAAAAGCTATACAAGTTCAGAGGTAAAATTGTTTGTGGAATCTGCAGCTGGAGCAGATGAAAGGTGTCTGATGTCAATTGCATCTTAACCAATGAAAAAGACTGCACTGGACATGATTGTTAGTATAACTTTGCTCTAATCAGCCTTGTTTCTCTGTTTTTTTCCAGCTTATGGAGGGGTCCAATGGCACAGCTGAGGATGCATCTTTCACTTATCAGCAAATATTTAATCAAAACATGGATGTTGGTCTCAGTACTAAAACGGCAGTGGCTGTGTTAACATCTCTGTTCTTTGTTTTTGTAAACTGTGTGATGCTCTTTGCTCTTGGAAGCAAGCACATATTCCAGGAGACGCCACGCTACATTCTTTTTGGCCACATGCTAATGAATGACTCTGTGCTTTTGCTGCTCACAACTGTCATGTATGCAGTGGCTCTATGTTTCCTTCCGATACCAAAATCTATATGCACTCTGTTAGTTTTTATTTCTCACTGCACTTTCCGTAATGCTCCTCTGACTCTAGCAGTGATGTCTCTGGAGCGGTACGTGGCGATCTGCTTCCCTCTGAGGCACTGCAGCATCGCCACACCAAAAAGAACTGGAATCGCCTTAGGAATCATCTGGTTCCTTAGTTCTGTAAATTTTATAACAGACATTGTTTTTGTTTTAATCGTCAATCCCAATTATTTAACTGGTATTATATTTTGCACTCTAGAAAAATTGTTTCTATACAAATGGCAGCTTGATAAATATCAAGCGTTTGATGTTCTCTATTTTGTGTCAGTTGCAGTGATCATTATTTTCACGTACATTAGCATTATGATCACAGCCAGGTCTGTTTCCTCTGATAAAGATTCAGCTAAAAAAGCCCTTAAAACGGTGCTGTTGCACTTGATTCAGCTGGGACTGTGTCTCACTTCTTTTTTGTATACTATAATAGAAAGAACACTGTACATGATGACCGGAAGCAACTCTTCTCTCTTCATAAATCTCAGATATCTAAATTATCTTATTGTTCTTATTCTGCCGCGTTGCCTGAGTCCTCTGATCTATGGTATGAGAGATGAAGCCGTGTGGCCCTTGTTCAAATATTTTTTTTGCTATCGTTCAGGAAAAGTAAAGCCCTCTATTAATGTACATTGACTGTATGTTGTTGTTGTTTTATTTGACATGCAAATGGTAATATCGAAAAAGATATTGTGGATTGCAAGTTGCAAAAACGTAAACATAATATAATAATTGCAATATTTAAACTAGTTCACCAAACTCTCGGATCAACTTATTGTTTGCCAAATATTTTTAAGATTGTTATCTGGGTGAGAGATACATCTATATAATTTAACATTATATTTATTAATTTATATATGTATTATTTTCATTTTTGTATGCTTTTATTCATTTATTTATATTCTAATATAGAAGATATTATTATTGATGAGTATCAACACGTCTCTATGCAGAAGTCTTGTATAAAAAAGCAATATCATTTTGGGGGAAAATAACCAAGGATAAACCATAAAAGAAAAGAAAAAACACCCCATAAGAATTCTATGTAAAATTGTATATGATTATAATTATAATTGCAGACAGTCTGTATTATGCATTTGTACACTTTTGGACTGTTAAATTAAGTCTTTTATAGGGTTTTGTATGTACAAGCAACATTTATGCATACATGTAAATAAACCACTCTTATATGGGCTTGTGTAATACATAGTTTATTAAATTAATAACTAGAAATATAGAGTAATCCTTGAACTAGTTCAGCAGTCTTTTATTAAATATTACATGTTTGTCTGTATGATTGAGCCTGCTCACAATATATGAACAAACAATACATTTCTTGCTCTTTTTAAAGTATTTTTTCTTCTATTAATCATATTTATTATCTTATAATCTCCATATGAGTAAGAGACAGGATTGCTCTTACCAGACCTATGATAAGAAGGGATGACATCATTACAGCTGCATAGAAGGTTTTACATTGCTTTTGCATGTGTTTGGTTGTAGTAGGGCCTGTTAACTAGGTACAGTGATGGACCCTGCATTTATCAATGTAAGCCAGGGGTCAGCAGTAAGTTTGGCATCGGCCCAAGGTTACTCTGTTAAATTTTTTTGATAAATTAATAAAAGCAGTAGTGACATGTAACCTAGCAAGTATCTTCATTCACCAACTTGCAACACAGAACGCCTTGCTAAAACACACAATATGTGGGATATGCAGATGCACTCATAAAAGAGGACTTGAATAAGCCCATTAATGGGATAGTTCACCCAAAATGAAAGTTTGATGTTTATCTGCTTACCCCCAGGGCATCAAAAATGTAGGTGTGTTTGATTCTTCAGTAGAATTTTTAGATTAGATTCCTCAGTAGATTCAACACTATGTACATTAGCCGTTCCCACACCATCACTGCCTGTAAGTGAGGTCAAATTACACGATATGGCGTAGAGATACGTGCAAGAGATGACTTCCGCCCCTTGTATCCCATTGAGATACGCCGTATCTTGTACATTTGACCTCACTTGCGGGAAGTGATGGCACGCCCACGGCTTTTGTACATAGTGTTGTATTTGAGGTAAAAAATTATATAAATACTGTTCGGTTTCTTACACAAACCGATCTTGTCATGTCTTAAGATGTCAATGTAACGCCATGAGCCACAGGGTTTAATGCGATTCATAAGTCTATGCATTTTTACTCTCATTGGTTCTCAAAGAAAAAAGCCCCATTGACATGCATTATGCAAGCAACAGTTGAGTTAAAGAGTTAAAAATCTTCATTTGTGTTCTACTGAAGAAACAAAGACACCTACATCTCGTATGCCCTGGGTGTAAATAAACATAACATTTTCATTTTTGGGTAAACTATCTCTTTAATGGCATGTTTGAGTCATGCCCGTTTTATTTCCTTTTTTAATTTGCTCATTACACAATGGAGCCTAACATATTGCAATAATTATTTGATGTAGCCTACTTTTACACTCAGAATAATTATTCCTTGGCATCCTCACGTACTAAACGTAATTTTTGTTTAATTGTTTTTGCTGGAGAGGTATGCTATTATGTTGCATGCAGAATGATATTAAAGGTCATGAATTGAGAAATCAACTTTCACTTGAGCTTTTGATATATAAAAGGTCATTGTAATATAAGAATATCCTGTAAGTTTCAGAGCTGAAAATGTCCTTGTTAGTGTATAGACAAAATTATATTAACATTTCTGTTATTATAATGCATTTCTGAATAAGAGACAAACCGTAGCCAATCGTGTCTTTATAAAGATTTAATCCTTGCAAGAATGAATCCACAGTCAACCAGGTAATGCCTGCGTCGAGTGTGAACTGGGGAAACAAAGAAAGGTCCAAGCTTTTATACCTGTGTCAGTGTTTTACAAAAACAAAAGGAAAGATGAAACAAATGTCTCCCCCCCCAACCCTTTTGTCATGGGACACAATGGTCCCTGTACCTACAGAGGGAAAGTAAGAAACACACACACATACATGCCCCCCCTTCTGTCTTAGAACTCATTTAAATGAAAAGCAACAAACAGTGGGCTTAGATCTAATTTAGATTTGCCGACACCTCTGATGAGGGAAAACTCTCAAACTAGGGTTCCCGTCCCTACCCCCTGGGTTTCAAAAGACACTGTCTTATGGTGTTTTATTATGGCAGAAACAGATGTTGACTTCTTGTGTGAACTCAAACATAAATTATAAAAATTTCTTCAACATTAGTCAAAGAAAAGCTTTTATAGACACCAGGCCCAGAAAACCATTATGTTCGCATCTTTACGTCATTGCGCCCGACTCATGGAGCTACGAAGAAGATGGCAAGATTTTGCGCTATTCCTGGTTGTGGAAGAAAACACTGCATAAACTTCCTTCGGATCCTAATATTAGGAATGTGTGGTTGAATTTTATTTTTAATGAAGTTTCAGCTCATGTGGGGAAGACATGTTAACTTAGTTTCACTGCGGAATCGTTTGTAAAAAAAAGATCTCAGGTCGATACTGGATTTGCAGACATATTGAGATTAAAACACAATGCTGTTTATTTGGATCCAAAAGGAATGGTGCAACACACGTATGTGAGCAAAACGTGTTTTTATATGTAATAGTATTGCATTGTTATAGATTTTTTTGCTTATATATACGTGTCTGACAGAACATACCTTTAGCACACTGGACTCAGACATGCAGGGCCGGCTCTAGCTCTTTGGTTGCCCTAGGTGAGATGGAGTTTTGATATTTAAATGACATCCATGTAGGTTATTGTAGATTATTGTCAGTGAAGTTATGTTTGCAATACGTAGTAATACGTAGAAAACTAGCAAGTGATAGCTTAGTGACAATATTAATAATTTTAATAAAATTAATATTAGTTGATATTAATATTGATAATACTAAGTACATTTATTTTGTTTGACAACTTATTTGCTGAGATAAGAAGACTAACCTCTATACTGGGCTTTCTTTTGATCTTCTTCCTTTTTTTCCTTTCTCTTTTTCCGTCCCTGTACACCCGCGGGTTTAGACGCCTCATTTTTGATGAACGCGGAAGATGAGCACTTGCCTGACCTAACACCTGAACCAATAATCAATAATCACCATCAATTCAATCTAATAATCAGGTTGATAAGTAATTAAACGTGTGGCTGAGGGGGCGCCCTATGATGATCATGTTTAATAAACATTATGTTGTATTTCGGCTTGTTCCAAATCTATGCTTCATGGGAAGTAATGGGCGGCAGTAGAGTGTGCTCGCGCCCCTAACACAATTTTCGCCCTAGGCAACCGCCTAGCTCGCCTATAGCAAACGCCGGCCCTGCAGACATATATGGGTCTCACAAAGCCCAACGTCCCGGAGCTATATGTTTTCCAGACAGGCTACCAAAATGTAAGCCCGTCGCCAGGCTGGTGAATCTCATAATATTCCTTTCTTGCTCTGCGGTTTCTCTCTCTCTTGACTTGACATTTGAAGGGCACACGTGTGTATGTGTGTGTGTGTTTGTGTGCATGTGAGGTTCGCGCTTATATCGACCAATCGTGCAGGCTATGCAATACAAAAATAATAGTCCAATCAATCGCGGGTGGATTAGAAATAAATCATTGTTATTGTTTGATAAAGAGCCCTAGCTGTGGTTGTGAGAATCGCTTTCAAAACAACTCCTCCCTCACGTGAACTGAACTGCAGAGGAGCTGAAGCTCATTAAATATGCAAATCTTATCCAATCCTAGCCGTGGGCATTTACTTCCAAGTCTCCAGTGCAGCCAATTAAAACCCAGCGTTTTGGAGAGAGCCTCAAAACCAGTGTAGAAAATAGCCTATTACTTATTAGTTATGATGTTTTTGAATGTAAAAACCACACAAACGTCATTAGGTAACCTCAGACAACAGTAAATAAAAAATAAAATAAAAACAATACATGCCACCTTTAACATTTAAGCTAGCAGGTAAGAGAAAACGGCACTATCAAAGAGTGTAAAGTTGACAGCGAAAATAGGGCATAGGCCTATAAAGAAGAATGGGAAGACAAATATGCGTTCGTCCTAGGCCTACCTGGATTTTGTGGATGCAAAGCTGGTGTCTTATCTGCAACGAAGCTAGAAACGTTTCAATGGTTCAATATTCATTTTTTTCATACGACACATTTAACGTGCGTGTCGAGAGATCCATTCCACTGACCATTTTGAATGCCTTTCAGAAAATGTCAAATTAAAAGCTCTCGATTCGACATGCGACTCCTGAAAAAAATAAGCTATGACGCGTATTTTAGCTGAAGATGTAAGAATTCTAGTTCATGAATCCAAAATTGTTTTATCATGTATTTAATTACGTGTGTGTGTGTGTGTGTGTGCTGGTAATCCCTATGTTATGGGGACAAAATGTTCCCACAAATATGGCAATATCCGAAATCCTTGTCCTTGTGGGGACATTTTTAGGTCCCCGTGAGAAAATATCTTATAAATCAAAGGCCTACAGGATGAGTTTTTTTAGAGAAAGTAAAAATGCAGAATGTTTCCTGTGATGGTAGGTTTGTGTGTGTGTGTTAAATATAAAACTACCATGTTAACTATACTTTTCACTTATATTCTTTTGATATTAAAGTAAATATTGTAAAATTAAAACGAGTTAGACACATTTTAACTAGTGGTCTCTGAATCTTGGGCCCCACACATCTTTCTATCTAGCTATTGGTCCCTCACTCTCACCCAATGGTATGTAGGCATACCCATGTGGATCTTCTGTCTGTCACTGTTTAACATCTATATAAGTTCAGGAGCAGTTTCTGTGTGTGTGGAATCTGTAGCTGGAGCAGATGAAAGGTGGATGCCTCACTGTAGAAAGGCTACACGTCTGTGTCTGAGGTATGTTGCAAACTTAAAAAATGTACATTTTTAAAGATGCCACTCAAAATACAATCATATCAGTATACTTGCAGAATTCAAACTGTACACTTGCTCTAAACAGCCTTGTTTTCCTGTTTTTTCCCCCCTTCTTCTTTCAGCGTATGGCAGGGTCCAATAGCACAGCTGAGGATGCATCTTTCATTTATCAGCAAATATTTAAGGTAGACATGGATGCTGGGACCAGTACCAAAATTTCAGTGATTATTTTATTATCGCTGTTCTTCTTTTTTATAAACTGTGTGATGCTCTTTGCTCTAGGAAGCAAGCGCATATTCCATGAGACGCCACGCTACATTCTTTTTGGCCACATGCTCATGAATGACTCTGTGCTTTTGCTGCTCACAACTACCATGTACACTATGGGAACGTATTACCTTCAAGTAACTAGAGCCGCTTGCACTCTGTTAGTTATTATATCCTACTGCACTTTCCGTAATGCTCCTCTGACTCTAGCAGTGATGTCTCTGGAGCGGTACGTGGCGATCTGCTTCCCTCTGAGGCACTGCAGCATCGCCACACCAAAAAGAACTGGAATCGCCTTAGGAATCATCTGGTTCCTTAGTTCTGTAAATATTATAACAGACATTATTTTTGTTTTAATTGTTAACCCCAGTTTATTTGTAGATGTTTTATTTTGCACACAAGAGAAATTATTTCTATACAAATGGCAGCTGGATAAAACTCAAGGGTTTGATGTTCTCTATTTTGTGTCAGTTGCAGTGATCATTATTTTCACGTACATTAGCATTATGATCACAGCCAGGTCTGTTTCCTCTGATAAAGATTCAGCTAAAAAAGCCCTTAAAACGGTGCTGTTGCACTTGATTCAGCTGGGACTGTGTCTCACTTCTTTCCTGTATGCCACAATAAACAAAGCACTATACATGGTGACTGACAGCTCCTCTCTCTTCATAAATCTCAGATATCTAAATTTCCTTATTGTTCTTATGCTGCCGCGTTGCCTGAGTCCTCTGATCTATGGTATGAGAGATGAAGCCGTGTGGCCCTTGTTCAAATATTATTTCTGCTATCATTCAGGCAAAGTAAGGCCCTCTATTAATGTACACTAACTGTGATGATTTGAAAAAAGTTAATGTCCAATAGTAATTTTAGCTAAAGTAAATGATGAATGCCATATTTAAAAATGATTGTGTGAGGATAAGAGAACCATATACTTTAAAATTAAATTACATGGTTCTGTTATTTAAAAAGAATGTAAATGTATTTTTATACTTAATTTTTTCCCCTATTCATATTGTTTTTAGTGTTTTGTACGTCTTTATCATATATGCAGCTTGTGTTATGCACATATACACTTTGAATGTTAAATATAAGTAAAATAAAATTTTTTATTAACAGTATGAAAAGTTAACATTTGTTCATCTTGCCGCAATATTTTAGTATAAGCTAAATGCAATATATTTTTCTTATAAGATTGTTCATGTATTTTATTATGTTTATATGTTGATTATATAAATAAATGTACATATGAATTTGATTATGACTCATTTGGGTATATTTCATTTAAACTGTCCATTTTGTTTTTATATGAGTGTTCTCTTTAATACTAATACTGCTAATACTGTAAATGATAATGGGCAGAATAATTGGTAACTTGTCTACACATAAGCTAAACTACTCATTTAAACAATTGTCTCATAACGGCCTTTTCTTTTTTCAGAGAATCAGGTATGGTTTTGATTCTCTACCGAGAATCATATTCAGTGACAATAGGCATAGAGTAAAATATTAATTCAGCACCCTGTGAAAATCAACACTTTTACCCAGAACTAAAATGAATGGGAACAAACTGCGGAAACCTCTCTTTTTATTGTTTCCCTTGAAATCGGCAAACAACCAACACTTTGAACACAACATGATGCAATTATCCTAATTACAACGACAAACAAGCAAGGCATCAGAGGAAATGCAAAAGAAATTAGTTAAAGGGGAAATAAAAATTTAAATATACATAACGATTTTAAATTATAAGTAGTATTGTATTATTGTTTCCTGCCAAAGTTGCCATGAGAATCATATTGACTACAGCAAACATACATGAAGTCATACAAAACTGAATATAATTTAAGAATGAAGTGCTAAGAATGCAGTTCGTCATCATGATTTTGGTTGTACTTTAATCCCTGGTGAAGAGCAGAGCGGGATGACAGCGCTGGATGAAGACTACGAGTGGAGGCTACACATCGTCTGTTGAACACACACAAAAGAGCAAATGGACAAGATTAGAAAACAAATAATAATACATGACTTATACAGTTCAAACAAAATTTGACTTCTTACCAGGGGAAACCCTCCTTGAATTCAGTGAACTTGTTACGGACCATGAAGGTGGCTAGAGCATCAGCTACCTGCAAAACAATAACATAATACTTCAGAAGAAGCCAATGCAGTAAAATACTAAACTACATGTTCAATGACTGTGTGACCCTGTAATACAAAACAGACATACTTTTTCTGGGGCATCTTCATGAACAGCATGGCCACATTGTGGCAGAACCTGCATCTGGAACTTTCCTGTAATAATAACCACAAAAGACATGAAGGACCTTCTGGCCATAGCTGTTATTTGCTGGAAGAGCAGGAATATCAATGACTTACCTTGCATTTGCCCAATGGTAAGATCTTTATCAAGCCTGTCAACACCTGTGGGAGAAACATTAATGTCACTATAAATTCAAGAATGACCGTTGAAACTTTTTTCAGTATTATTTAAAATAAAATTATTTATCCATGTACATCATTATTTTATTTAATTAATGTGCCCCTTTTTTAATCTTTAATCAAAAAAAAAAATTTTGTTCAAGAAGCCATTTCACAATAGGGAAAAATACCACAACTTGTTTCAAGCCGACTTCAAAGTGCCCCTATTAAGCTATTTTAAAGGTGTAATTTTTGATTTGGAGAATCAGAACAGGTTTACATGCATCAAAGTAAAAAAAAACTTTAATTTTCACATATGTAGACCATTTATGCGATCTCTGACCCAGTTTGTTTGCTGGTTTCAAAGGTTACTGCTGCGTTTTCTGCCAACTGGCAACCTGGGGTGTCGGAATACTATTGGGCAAACTGTGCGGTTTTGCACAGAACAAAACAAGAGCAGACATTCCGACACGGAACGCACATTTCAAGCTAGATTAACTGGCTGTAGCACTGATTTGCTGATTGCTGAGAAGCAAGTAGGTGAATTTAACGTGTTTCCTAAATATTTGCAAGCATATTATGGTATTTTTATAGTATATAATTATATAATGCAACTTTAATTTATTGAACAATTGTCATAGTCTTTAAACTGTGATCTTAAAGCTTTACCTATCCTGTGGCTCCCTCTGGTGGACAACATTAGTATTCATCTCTGAATCACATTATATAAATGGCTGATTTTTGTTGTTGAGTGATTACACATTTTTTTAATGATTATTTTATTGCTGATAATAAAACTCAAAGGCACTGATTTGTGGAACCTTATTTCAACTTCAGTTTTTGTGTCAATGCAGTAACGATGCATTATTATACCACTTGTTAAATAGTTATTAACAAGAGTCTTTTCGACATGTCCACAACACCAACCAGCTAGTGTCTGAGGGTGGGTCAAAGTAGACGTTGTTCACGGGGAGCCAAAAAAGACCATAGGCGGGCCTTATGCAAATGTGTTACTACATTACGTATGCAGGTCACAAAAGTGAGACTGGAATTCCTAACGACTCGTTTTAGGCGGTTCAGAGTCAGTTCTTTCTTTTGTGAGAATATAACTTAATTATTGTGCACTTTCGACTTTACAACTTTTCAGACTTTTTACATTCAGACAGCCGCATCACACACTGCATGAAAGAGAATATTTGAAAAACCATAATGGGGTACTTTAATAGTTGTTTTAAATGTAAAATTCACATCTAAGCCTTACCAGCCAGCAGGAGGAGTTTTGGCACGGAGCAGCTGAGAAACAGAGAGGACAATCCTTTAAACCAGCCCTCCCAGTACTTTTCTGTCTTTGAGAGTTCAATACGCCAGGTGTACAGACATTCTTTCTTTATCTGCCAAACGGAAAAATCATCAATCATTTGTAAATAAAACAACGTGTTTTTAAATTTTCATTGTGAAACATAATTAATAAAGTCAGGGATAACGTACACCACTGTTCAATAGTTTCTGAAAGAAGTCTCTTATGCTCACCAAGGCCACATTGATTTGAGAAAAAATACAGCAAAAACAATAATATTGTGAAATATTATTAAATTTTAAAATAACAGTTTTCTATTTAAATATATTTTAAATGTAATTAGCTGAATTTTCTGCAGCATTACACCGGTCTTCAGTGTCACACGATCCTTGAGAAATCATTTTAATATGCTGATATTGTGCTCAGGTAATATTTCTTATTATTATAATCAATATTAAAGGCACAATATGTAGTTTTCTCTGCTAGATGTTGCTTATTCAAAACAAAGGTGTGGCTTTGATTTTGTGGAATCATGGGAGATGTCTTTACCTCTACAGCCAGTAGAAAAGAATCTGACGGGACTCAGGCAGAAATCATATTCATGAAAGAGCTAATATTTTAAAGGGTTAGTTCACCCAAAAATGAAATTGATGTCATTAATGACTCACCCTAATGTCGTTCCACACCCGTAAGACCTCCGTTCATCTTCTGAACACAGTTTAAGATATTTTATATTTAGTCCTAGAGCGTATCCAAGTCTATGCACACTATACTGTCCATGTCCAAAAAGGGAATAAAAACATCATCAGAGTAGTCCATATGTGACATCAGTTAAATGTAAACTGTTTTCCGAAGATGAACGAAGGTCTTACGGGTGTGGAACGGCATTAGGGTAAGTCATTAATGACATCAATTTCATTTTTGGGTGAACTAACCCTTTAAAGATGTATTAACGTTATTGTAGTATAAAGCAGGGTGGGGCTGAAAGCTGTTGGAGCAGAACGAGGCAGCAACAATGTGTTGAGCTATACTGTATAACAATGATTATATTTCTGTCAATGAATGTATCCAAACAGTTCCTCTAATAAAACACATAATATGTTAAAGCGTCTTTGGGGTTTCCATGGTTTCTACAAATTCGTTCAACTAGCAATGGCCTCGTTCAGCCTCTAGATACAGTGATTGGTTGGCAGGAGACTTCGAATGCAGGCTATCTGGCAATACGGGAGATAGGATATCCCATAGTGAGACACCGAAACGTATGCTTGAAAGAGAACAATAGGTTACTTGCGTAACCCCGGTTCTCTGATAGCATTAAGTGAGGTGTCTCACCAGATCACCCTCATTGCTATGTGAAGCGAGGAAGAGGTGTGCTTGTTTTGAATGTCGTATTGACATTGTGTCGCCCCTTTTATACTGAGGGAGGGGAGATCACTCCCAGACACAACGTCACGTCTGCCAGTCAATTGGGGCCCACAGTGGATGCACAAGAGGTTCATATTTCATATTAATCACAGAATCACAAGAAATTGATATCACAGATAAACAAACAAAGATTTTTATAATAATATTTTTATTTTATAATATTTTTCTTACAATAACTCCTTAGGCTTAGACATTTCTAATGTTTTTTAGTCACAGGCTGTCTGCATATTAATAGGTAACCCAGCAGTTTTTTTTTTGTTGTTGTAAAAAATAATAATAATAATTAATAATAATAATTTATATTAGTATTATCATATTTTATATTTATTCTGACATACTCTATTTTTTAATTTGTAATTATGAAAATGTAATTGTAATGGTAATATTTCTTATTTGTAAAAATATTTTTTAGCAGTAATCATAATAAGTATTAGTCATATTAATATATAAAAACAAAATGTTATATACACACACACAGTTCATTAGTAAAAAATATATAATAATCGCATTTTAAATCGCAATCGCAATTTTACCCAGAATAATCGCAATTATATATTTTCCCCAAATCGTACAGCCCTAAAAAATATCTACTGACCCTAAACTTTTGTATGGTAGTATACGGTCAGCCAGTTATTGTTGCAAAATAAGGAACAGGGTGGCAGGGTGACAGGGTGGTCTGATAAGAATTGGAATATTTATTACCTCTTGGTCATCCTCTTTCTTCCGTTTATGGTTGGATTCCCCTCCTTCTTCATCCTCCTCCTCTTCTTCAATAATGCCTTCACTGATGCTCTTGGAAACCCCTGGACTGCTCAATGGCTCCTCACATCTAAACATCCAAACATATCTGATCAGTGCAATTTATACAATAATAGCTAAATATTTCTACACATTTACAAAAATTCCTGTAGCTAAGGGAATCCATACTAGGGGAGACTTACTTTTTCACCTGTCCAACCATGGACACTCGTGCAGACTCAATATTTCTGATCTGACCACTTTTCACACTGGTATGGGAAAAGCAGTAACACAGTTACCAGTTGGGATATATGAAGCATACTGATGTGGACCATGTTTAGCAAACTAAAATAGCTATAATAAATACACTTGATAAACAATCTTGGCTGCCTTTCTCAAAAGCACTATGAGCTAAGTTGATCATAGAGACTATAATCTACTTAGGTTAACAATGCTTTTGGGAAACGCAGCTCTGATAATTTACAGTTTAGGTCTGGCTTTAAAGCATGAAAATAAAATCCATTTAACAGAGGTTTCAATACCAGTGACCTTCAATCATAGTACTAACTAAAAAGATGCCTTCAAACAAATAATTAAAATATAATATATTCAAAACGCTATCTTTATGTTGTTTCCAAATTCATCATAAAAATGATTAACAATTACAGAAATAGATTAATAGCCCTAGGTTTTTTATATAATACAGCATCAATTTGTTCCAAAATGGACCAACTCTTTCCCCACCTGCATTAAAAAAAAAAAGAGTTTCCAGCCAGCGTTTTTGATCATTTTCATATTCTGGGGGCCATGATATTTTGTTGTATGAATATCTGAACATGCAATATATCAAAAGAAAGAACAGAGCTCTCATTGAGTTACATTAGGAAGTTTTGATTTATATGCGGTTTAGTGATCGCAATATTTTACATAGCATATGATTACATATGATATCACTAGCGCCCCCTAGAGTATAACAGTAAAAACACAGAAAGCCGGAAAATTCCATCAGTGACTGGGAAGCTTTTTCTTACAAATGATGGAAATTTCTAGCCTAGAAATCTAGACGCACCCTAGCGGCAGCAAATGTAATCTGCCCGCGAGTGTCGTCTAGCAACTCTCAATACACTTCTGAGCTGTAAACGCCAAACTCTGGGCGGGCCAATCACATTGAGTCTAGAGCTGGTGGGCGGGGCTTAACAAAATGACGTCCGAGTTGCGCTTGCGTGCTTCTAATAAACACAGAAGCTGGCGAACAGCGGTCTTTCGAATCCGCTTTGACTGCGACTCTGGAAGACTTGAAGTTAAGCTTTTCTCTGAGAAAAGAACGGCACTGAAGTCATTCTTAAGAAGGGAAGATGTGTTCTGAGTTTTCCCGACCGGATAAGGCTAAAGTTTAATCTTTCAACTAGCTCTGGTTGGTTGTAGTGCTATCCAATTGCATACACGCCGTGCAGAGGGAGTTTGAAAGACAGCCGTTTATCCCGCCCCCTTAATTGAGCCCTGTCAATGGTGAGTTTCCAGACCAAACATCTTGATGTGGGTCTGGCTTGTCATGCTAGGAAATTTTCATTAATAGTGGGGAAAGAGTTAAAAAGCTGTCACTAGATATTATTTAACTGCGTACCTCCATTCGATTGCGTTCTCAACAGATTTAAATGTTTTTGGCCGACCTCTCAGAAAGTTTTGCATGCTGTTCAAGGCATCCATTGCTGTACCTAAAGAATAAGCAGAAATGCATATAAAACACACAGTCACATATAATCAAACTGCAATGAAATCAATGACAAAACATACAGCGGTTTCCCAATGTTGTTTATATATCAAGAACTGCAATTCCACTGCTTGAAACTCCTAGATCGATTATTTTAAATGTATGCACTTTCTCTTGTCATTAACTGTTTGTGCTTGTGTGGAGTATGAAACAAAGGAAAATAGGGATGAGGGTTGAAAACATACCTTCCACTACATCAATAACACAAAGGCCAAGTAGGGATGGTACATGATTGGATGCAGCCGTGTGAACCGCTATTGCTCCACCCATGCTGTGACCAATAATCATGATCGGAGGTGGGTTTTCTCCATACAGGGCCTCCACGACTTTTCCAATATCCCTGAGAGAAAGTAACATTTCTAAATTAAGGGTATGTTTACCCGACAATGTGCTAAAAACTGCATTTTTCCCCCCCTTTGCGCTTTTCACATACAGACGACAACATTGTCAAAACGAGTTCAAATGGATCCATAAAAAAAATAAAAATAAAAAAAACGCTGTATAATGCATGCTACTGACTGAGCATGCAATACGCATGCGCATGACATCACCATTTCGCAAATTCACGATAAAAGAAACATTTTCCAAAACTAGCACCGGTTTGCCAAAGTTTGCTTTTCAGATTGACAAAACACTTTTGTTGTGTAAATGAACGGCCAAAACGCATAAGAAGTTTTCAGTTTTTAGTTGTGGGGCGGCAGTGGTTCATGTAGGTGGTCTACAAACCGGAAGGTTGGTGGTTCCATCCCCGGTTCCACCTGACCAAGTGTTGAGGTATCCATGAGCAAGACACCTAACCCCAGCTGCTCCCGACAAGCTGGATGGCGCCTTGCATGGTTGACACCGCCGTCGGTGTATGAATGGGTGAATGTGAGGCAATATGTAAAGCGCTTTGGTGGC
Source organism: Pseudorasbora parva (assembly GCF_024679245.1). Taxonomy (NCBI): domain Eukaryota; kingdom Metazoa; phylum Chordata; class Actinopteri; order Cypriniformes; family Gobionidae; genus Pseudorasbora; species Pseudorasbora parva. Next base: position 22,858,587 of record NC_090189.1, read on the forward strand.
CATGGGTCTGTTGAAAGCGCTATATAAATGCAGTCCATTTACCATTTAAAAGGCACCCCTAAATGTTGCAAAAACTTCCTTTGTACAGACATTGAAAGAAGAGAAATGAGAATGTACTCACTTGGCCATTGTTTCAGCAGAGAGGTCGTCAGGGTTCTTTACTTTAGTATCACCTGAATTTTATGAGAAAACGTGACATTTGAAAACAGGTCCATTAAATCGTTCATTTTGTGTTAATCACATGCATGTTCTTGACCTTGATTTTAAAATGTCAAAAGTCTATGGTTTGTTATCAGCTAATTAACTAGAAAGAATACATTTTCTGAAATAAGAGTTTGAAATCCCTTACCATGTCCTCTGAGGTCCATAGCTACAACCCTGCAGTTGATCCTACTGCATATAACAGACTGAAAATACAAACATCAGATAATAGAATTCATAATAATAGGGCTAATTATCTGAATTTCTGTGTAATGTGATTCACAGGATTCTATGATGAATAGAAAATTTAGAAATGTTGTTTTGTAGCAATATAAAAGTATTTACTATCACTTGTGATCAACTTCATGCAATCTTACTGAACAGGTGTGTGTGCGTGTGTATATGGGTCAAAACACAATACTGGTCTCGGCTTGTTGGTAACATGGACAATTAGGGCTCGGCTTGTTGCTACCAACAGGGCTAATTGTCCATGTATGTATATTTATTTATAAAGTAAATAATACATATCTATACACACACTACAATTACACATGCTGTGTATTAGTGCAAAGAACAGAGGGCCTTTTTATTACATCTGTCTCTTTATGATGCATCTTGAGAACACAACAATAAAAGTAATGTAGTGATGTACGGCTTTATGAGATGTAAGAAACTCACAGTGAACACTGCCCAGGACAGTGCAGAGTGGCCTCCTCCATGAAGAAGCAACAGGACAGGACCATCAGAGCCACTGCTGTAAATTCTGAATGTGTACAGAGGAGTTAAGGAGTGTTTTACAGAATAGAATGGATTATATTACACGAGGTAGATTAAGCTCAATGTTTTATCATTTTCCAAGAGTCTCCTCAAAAAATAACCAAAGGATATGTCTTTGCTGTTGTCATTTTCCACCTCCACATCCTCCATGGTTTCGAAGTACTGACTCCATGGCAGAGGAGTAAAATCTCGTTTTCTTCCTGGTCTGCATAAAGAGACAGGAGAACAAAATACAGTCAGTGGCATCCATGTGTTCTTGTGAATATTTTTTATATGCTTGTGAGGGTGAGTGGTCACAGTTTAAATGATTGACTACATTTTTATAGAAGTCAAGATTTAAAGATGAACAGGAATCAGAAGACACGCCAGCTAGTGAGGGTAATTCAGTCTTATTTAAGCAAATTGGTTCTTTTGAATGGTTTGTGTCAAAGAACCAATTCATCTAATACTTTGTGCCATAATTATAAGTTGCCATTTAAAGTCAGCATGAAAAAGTTCCGATAGCATTTTCTTCCCTACTGTTAAAAATCCAAGTGAAGCGGCATCTCGAACAAGAAACATTTTTTAGGATGGGATTTGATTTTGTCCATCAGGAATTGATTGGATCTCATGTGAGTGACAGGTTGCTCCACCCTCATGCCAGTAAACACGTCATCAGAGAAGAGGTAAGTGTTTGGCCTATAGTGAATATTTAATATCAAATTTGGCATTTTTCAGCTATTCATGAATTGTTTGAAGTCATTGCCATTAAGCGGAGCAACACTTTATTGATAATATTGGTTCGATTCTGGCTAATTTCCTGACTACTGATTGAAATGGTTACGACCATTTAACAGCCCAATAAGGATTTTGCCATTTTTTGGTTTGGCCCTTATTCTTTCTTTTTTTGCACAGAAGCATAATCAAGTAGTAAATACATTTCTAATCAATTTTATTTTGTAGCATCTGCAGCAACTTTCTTATCGCCTGCTTACTCGACTTGCCCACGGTTGTTGCGATGTTTTTGCCTCGAGAACCGCGCATTCAATCGATTTATTGAACGATTCAGTCACGGCTAACGAGTCGTGATAGCGGTGGCTAGATGAGACACAACGCAGGAGGGACCGCAGACAGTTGGTCAGAGGAGCCCAATCTAATCGTGGATGGATGTTACACTTGCTTTTTAATTCGGGCGACAAATATCGAGACAGTTCTACGCACATATAAAGCAATAGAACAGTTTTGAATAGTCACTTCATGAATCCAGACCGTGATAGCTATAAGCTATCAACGATAGTTTTGTTTTATAAAAATTTGTATGCAGTGATGTGCATATGATTATAATGACCGATATGATATGATGAAGTGTAACTCACCCCATTCTTATTTTAGATCCCGACTGCAAACCTGCCATTGGGGGTTTGGAGGTTAGCAAATTCAAATGCAACTGTTTCTCCATAGTGTGAGGAAAACAAAACTCTTTGAGCAGGTAAAGCGTCTAGCCCTCTTTGCACCATACGATCCTCTTCTATAAACAGTACCGTTGTACAATTTACACATTAACGATAAATCAGACTAGTTCAGCAGACAGGTACAGAAATCTATGTTCACACGAGTAGTCTCCGCCCACCAGTATTTTTGCCCACAGTGCATTATGGGAAATACAGTCATGTAATTGGTTCTCAACGTTAGTGCTGACGTCAAGGCGCATGGAAAGAACTACAACTAACAGAAAACACCAGTTTGAGTTCCATCGCACGTAAACCACCCTGAAAATATGACGTAATGCAATACAAAGGATGATGGATTGATCATCGTCAGTCCCGAACATTTGTTGATACATACATTTTGTGTATTGTTGTATACCATGTCATACCTGTATTTTTTTTTGCATTGTTAATAAAAAAAGTTTTAAAAAAAAGTTATGTATATATATATATATATAATTTATAACATATTTTATAAAATGGCTCAAATTTTTCTTTTTGCATTGTCGGTTCTTTTTTTAATCAAACGGTTAATGTATTATTATGCATAATGTCTTATTGTGACTTTGTGAATCCTAAACTTATAGCACTGAATTAATTGTACATTTATTCGTTTAATATTGCATACATTTTGTACAGGCTGTTTTGCAATTTACTACAAGAAAATGCACATTCACATGCAAATGCATTCTAAATTAAAAAAGTGATTTGGACCAAGCATTATGAAACCTAAACGATTTTTTTAAGGTTATTACATTTAAATTGTGCCTGCAAACCAGTTTCCAGCAGTGTAAACATGTACTGCTTTGCAGCTATTTTGACATTATTTATAGGGTTTGACAGTTTTTATGATTGTGAAGAGCTATTACAGCAGCAGTCGCAGTAATAATAATGACACAAAAAAAGAGATTTGACATTTTTCTCAAATGCTTTAATATATGATTATCACTCACATTAACAGAAGTTTCTTTTTGGAGCAGGATCACTAGAATATTGTGAAAATTAATTTAATATCAACGAAGCACCATAATATGGATATACAATAATTTAACTTGCCTACATTCAGTAAAAACTCTCTTATTATAAAACAATGGAAAAACATTAAGCAGGGAAACCTACTTTGGACCTAGTTGTGCTAATCATAAAACAAATTTAACATTCACAGTTCAGAAAAAAAAGGAAACAAATGAAAATTGCCACAGCAAGGACTTTTTTTCCCTTTTAAAGACATATTTAGGAGTTTCAATAAACTATTTGGTGAAATCCCATAATGTAACACTGCCAATAATCTTTCTGTGAACTTCAAAAAAAGTCAAATCCCACTCAAGCCACCAGTTACAAAAGGATTGAAAAAAAGTAAAGCGCAAAAGGTTAACAGAAAGAAAAATTGTGGAGCTACAGTACAACACAAAGAGCATTTGTAAAATCTGAATCACAAAAGTAAATGCTCAAAGGCAGGACTCATAAAATGTGTATGGATGCTTCGCCACTCTCCGGGCTTCATTTTTCTCAGCAGTGTCACTCACTCACACACCGCACCACAGCGCTCCCTGGAGGGCCCCACGCAAAAAACATCAAATCAACGCTGGCAAACAAACAAAACAACGGTCGTATTCAAATTTCAAACACAAAAATGCAAATAGCAATGTCAAAAAAAAGGGAAGGCTGTTAATTTTTGGACGTGAAGTGACAGTAGAAACAAAAACAGTGCTTGGAGAGATATGTGCACGTCTCTCCTCAGTGCATCAGAGGTGAGGGAGAAGTCTTCACATTCCGGCAGGACTTGGAGGAGAGAGTGGAGGAAGAGACATTACTTCTTCCAGATGGTGTAAAACACCCATCTGAGTCAGCATGTTAAGAAACAGTCCATTCATGTGAGGGGGGCTATGAGTGTTTCCCTGTCAATAAAGCCTAATTTCAGTGGACCAAAGCAAATAAATATATAAATTAAAATTAATTGAAGCTCAAAAGTGACAATGGTCAAAAAAGTACTTAAAGGAACACTCCACTTTATTTTGAAAATGGGCTCATTTTCCAACTCCCCTAGAGTTAAACAGTTAGGTTTTAAATTTTTGAATCCATTTAGCCGATCTGGCGGTAACACTTTTAGCATAGCTTAGCATGATTCATTGATTCTGATGACCGTTAGCATCTCACTCAAAAATGACTAAAAAATTTCCTATTTAAAACTTGACTCTTCTGTAGTTACATTGTGTACTAAGACCAACAGAAAATGAAAAGTTGTGATTTTCTAGGCCGATATGGCTAGGAACTATACTTTCATTCCTGCGTAATAATCCAGGAACTTTGCTGCCGTACAATGGGTGCAGCGGCGCAATAATATTACAGCTGAAAATAGGCTAACTTCCGTCAACATAACCAACGTGACAACCTGCTTGCACTTGCAGAGGGAGCCTTGTAACCATGGAGACTTCTGCTGCATAATATCATTGTGCCTGCTGCACCCATGGTACTGCAGCAAATTGTCCTATTATTGATAATAGTGATTATTATGCAGGAGTGAGAGTATAGTTCCTAGCCATATCGGTCTAGATATGGCAATTTTTCATTTTCCGTTGGTCTTAGTGCACAATGTAACTACAGAAGAATGAAGTTTAAAATAGAAAAAATATCTAAAGTCTTTGGTCATTTTTGAACTAGATGCTAACGGTCTAATCAAATTCAATAAATTATGCTAAACTATGCTAAAAAGGCTACCACCAGATCCAGACATTAGCTGAATGGATTAAATAGATAAATAAATGATAATAATAATGTTATAATACACACACACACAATTTAAAGTCCCCTTTATTTATAATCATATTTTTAAATAAATAACATTTTAAATAATTAATAGCTTATTCAGAGACACAATTCCAAGCCGTGTTTAATGTACTTCTGCCAGAAGGACTGACCAGGGCTGCATTTCCCGATAACGTTGTCTCTTAGCGCGACTCTAAAGCTATAACTTAACTGAAAGTATACCATTTATAGGTGTGTTCCCCGAACTATACCTTAGGAGGTCGCTTAAGGTAAACCTTCTAAAAGGGTTAGTTCACCCAAAAATGAAATTGATGTCATTAATGACTCACCCTAATGCCGTTCCTCACCCGTAAGACCTCTGTTCATCTTCTGAACACGGTTTAAGATATTTTAGATTTTAGTCCCAAAGCATAATCAGTTAATGCCCACTTCACTGTCCATGTCCAGAAAGCTAATAAAAACATCATCAAAGTAGTCCATATGTGACATCAGTGGGTTAATTAGTCTCTCGAAGCATCGAAAATACATTGAAGATACAAATCGATCAAAGATTCGGGTCGCCAATGTCACGTGATTTCAGCAGTTCGGATCGTGCCAAACTGCTGAAATCACGTGACATTTGCGACCCGAATCATTGATCGATTCACTGATTCATTAACCGTTTGATTCTTTTTGGAGGCACATGGAGGAGAAGACAATGCTGAATAAAATCGTAGTTTTTGATATTTTTAGACCAAAATGTATTTTCAATGCTTCAAGAGATTCTAATCAACCAACTGATGTCACATATGGACTACTTTGATTATGTTTTTATTAGCTTTCTGGACATGGACAGTGAAGTGTGCATTGACTGCATTATGCTCTGGGACTAAAATATAAAATATCTTAAACTGTGTTCCGATGATGAACGGAGGTCTTACGGGTGTGGAACGACATTAGAGTCATTAATGACATCATTTTCATTTTTGGGTGAACTAACCCTTTAAGTGCGACGTTAGCGGGTGCTGTTCGTGGTGGCGGTGCTGAATTGGCTTATATCGATGGCTCAAGAATCAATTATTTACTCTATTCAGGGGTTTCACTGCGTTATGCGAAAAAAAATATGTTCTTTGTAAAAGAAGCACTTCAGAAATAGTCGAACTTTCATTTATCATACAAAAATTGCACCTAAATTTTACATAATTCTGAAATGAGTGCACGAACCAGCAATCTCATGCTCAACCGCATCATGAGCATCACGCGTCATTTAAATTATTACAATATATTTTCCACAGTGTCTTGATTTACTCCACAACCAGGGATGATTGCCCATGCAGCAGCTGCATCACATTATTGTGTAAATAACTAATTCATATTATTAGATGGCCTAGTCAATAAAAACACAACACGCAAAACATATAATCAGCCACTACTATATGGCGGAGAAAAAAAGAAAGAAAGAGAAGAGCCGTTAGCAGCTGATTTTAGGGCTGAGGGGGTAGCTGTGTCTCGACAAAGTTGGTCCAACAAGATCTAAAAGCTGATTAATTTGCTTTCGTGGTAGGCAAAATTTCTTTTAATAGCAGCTTCTGACATGCTAGCCAGGGGACTAAAGTTTTCACGTATGAAATAGTGCACATACTAAATGGCTCCGCAGACGGCGCCGTCTTTGATTTAGCACAATTCTATTCACTGCCTCCCTGCCAAAGTTTGACTAAACTCTCTTCCACAGTCATTCCCTTTAAAAAGACTCCTAAGCCTTTCCTGTCTAATGGTTTGCCAGCTGATGTACCTTTGGATAATATCATTAAAAAGCTAACAACCATCAGAGTTTGTAATGAAATTTTTTATGATAATTTTAATCCTTGCATAAAAAATTTAAAATAAATAAAAAAACAAAACAAAACAAAAACAATTCAACTAGCTTTATTGAACACTGGGTGTATATTGCAACTTAGACTGACATATAAAGAAGCTTTTTGCACAGTGGTGGCCACTAGTGGAATGAACTGTTAATAGTGATAAGGTATAGCTAAGAGTGGTCCAGACAAACCTTACGAAAGTATGACTTAAAGAAGATATTCTTAACTAAGTTCGTTTCGGGAAACATATATTAACGTTAAGGGATACCTTAAGGTATAACTTAAGAATGACGTAGAGTTAAGAACGTTTCGGGAAAGCCCAGGCAATTCAAAAAGGATACAGCTCCATATATGAGGGAACACACACCACCTCTTTGGAAAAGTCCACTTTGCAGGAAAGTCTCCCCAAAAGCTTTTCATATTCACCGAGCGCATTAGTCAGATTCACACAATTACCCTGCAGGCAGCAAATGGCATAACAACATATTAAAGGAATGAAAAACAGCAAAATATTTACAGCAATTTAAACTACATGCCTTCCTCACCTGTGTGAAATACTTTCCACTAGGCCGCAAAACTCTAATAGAGAGGTCGAGGATGAGTCTCAGGAATTCCCATGTGGAATCTGTAGAACAAGACAGATCAAATCAATGGTTAATTGGAATTTAAACCATTAATTGGTTTAATATTTTTAAAACATGTAAGGCTCAGACTGAAATATGTATGCACACATAAACTAACCCTCCTCTGGTTCTGTGGAAATAGGGACAGCTGTCAAGTCATTAATGACGTAATCAAATGTCTTCCCTTGCTCTGCAAACTTTTTAAGTACGGGAACACAATCTTGAACCAAAATCTGAAACAAAAAAGAAGAAATTAGCAGGGGAAATGTCATTTTCATAGTTGGAAATATACATTCATTGTTAGCCATAAAAAAACTGGCAGTTGACCATAGTTTGGGTAATTTCCCTCAACTGACTACATTGCACTTGTTTCAAAAGCAGGAAAGGGGCCTCATTGTAACTTCAAGCAACTGACAAATGGTCCGGAGAGAGAGCCAAAACAGAACAAACAACCGCAAATGTCTTATACAGTCTAATATACACTACCATTCAAACGTTTAGGGTCAGTAAAAAGAAATTTATAGAGCAGGGACACATTCAATTTATCAAAAGTGACAGTACAGACATGTGTAATGTGACAACAAAAGATTTCAATTTTAAATGCTGTTATTTTAAACATTCTATTCAGAATTTCAGAACATCCAGAAAAAAAAGTATGACTTCCACAAAAATATTAGCAGCCCAACTTTTTTCAACATTAATATAAAAATATTTATTTATATACTAAAATTTCAGCTTTGGAATATATTGCATAAAAAATTATTCAAATAGGAAACAGTTATAATTGTATTTAAACTGTATTTTACTGTATTTTAAGGGGCGAATGTTTTGATCAAATGCACCAAATGCATTATATCATAAACACTTGGTGAGCGTAAGAGACTTCTTTTAAAAACAATCTTAAAGGGATACGTTACTTAAAAATTTAAATTTGCCCGTGATTTTCATACCCTCAAGCCATCCTAGGTGTACATGACTTTCATATTTCAGACAAATACAATCAGAGATATATTAAACAATGCCCTGGCTCTTTCAAGCTTTATCATTTTAGTGAATGGAGGATGATAATGGAGGATAATCCATACGGCTTCTTGCACAAACTTATGGCTTCACTTCAGAAGACCTTTATTGACCCCAATAAAGGTCTTCTGAAGTGAAGCCATAAGTTTGTGCAAGAAAAATATCCATATTTATAGCTTCCCAAACTAAAATAACTAGCTTCTGACAGACAGCCTAGCCTACACAAGTCGACTAACACTAAAAAGAGCAACCCCTGACGTGATACATGACGTGGGAATTAGAAGTAGCTTAAAGGGGGGTGAAATGCTGTTTCATGCATACTGAGCTTTTTACACTGTTAAAGACTTGGATTCCCATCCTAAACATAGACAAAGTTTCAAAAACTAATGTTGGACGTTTGATGGAGTATTTCTGTGACAAAAATACTCCTTCCGGTTTCTCACAAGTTTCGGAGAGTTTTTTTCGAGTATGGGTCTACTTGACGTTAATAGATCGGAAGGTCCTTGTATGGGCCGTACGGGCTCCTCCCCCCGGTAGGGTGCACGCACTAGCGCGAGAGAGGAAATGCACGCCCATAAACACTGCTCTCAGCTGCAGATCCAGTCGTCCGTGAACACTAATGTCGGTTATAGTCCGCGCCGCGCTCCACTTCATTCCTCCACTTTGAAATTAAGCGACTTCAACGCTTCAGCACAGCATTCCGGGAAGGCAGCGCTGCATTTGAACCGATTTGAACGCAGAAATGCTTCAGTCGCATCGCAAAGTGGATCTCCACACTCCAAGAAGTGTGTTTTTGACGGAGCCGCCCCAGCAATAAAGGTTCGGTCCTGCTTTGGAAGCAGCCGGTAAGTAAAACTGCTTCAAATGTCTGTGCTGTGCTTATCATCGCGTGAGTAAACATCAGTAAACGACACGATCGTGTGCTTCGTCATTCAAATGCACTAACGGACTTCATTGCTGTTCTATGTAACTTATAACGTTACACTAGTCTGACGTGCAAAACCGTTTTGCTTGCTACTAAGGTTTGGTCGCATACAATAGTCCATAAACCGAATCATGTCATGTTGACAGGCCTCTAAATACAGTACATACCACAGAGACGGACGTCCTGCTGTTGCTGTTTCTATTTCAGCCTCCGAATTAGATTCTGGATCATATCTATTAGCTGAGATAGCGATGGGCTTCTCCATGCTTGAGGACGTCACCGCTTTGCGCATATGTCATTCTTTAGCTCCGCCCACTCGATACGCCTCCAGGCTCTCGTTTTTTTCCGGAAAGACTCGGTACAGCTCATATTTCTTTTACAAATATAATAAAACGAAAGACTTTTCGGAGATATGAAAGATGCAATACTACTCTATAGGTACTCAAGATTGACATGAGATTGACTGAAACTAAGTGTTTCACCCCCCCTTTAAGCTTAAGCTTAAGCACCTCTCGGGGTTCAAATAGGGCTGGGCAACAAACTCAAGCTCCTCTTCACTTATACCGAAATCCTCCAAAGTTTCTCTTTTAAATCCTCGTTTTAGACTTCCAATTTGTGATTGATGGTTTGTTTGGCTCTATCCTCTACGCTTCTACGTTCGTCAAAACGTCATGCGTCAGGTCAGGGGTTACTCTTTCATAGAAAATCGATGTGTATGGCCATCTGTCTGAAGATAGTTATTTTAGTGTATAAAGTTATAAATATGGATTACTTTAATGATGGATGGATGCTGTGTTTTGGGCTTCAAAATCTGGTCCTTCGTTCACTGCCATCATTAAACTTGGAAAAGCCATGGCAATTTTTAATATATCTCTGATTGTATTTGTCTGAAAGAAGAAAGTCATATACACCTAGGATGGTTTGAGAGTGAGTACATCATGGGTATTTTAAATTTTTGGCTCAACTATCCCTTTAAGACACCCATACACTACAAGATAACTGACAATCTTAGGTAAGAATCTTGATGGTTCTACAAATGATCTTCTCAGACTTTCCTGTTGCATGATATGCATGTTAAGTGCGGGGGGGGGCTCTCTCTAATCATACTTATCCAACATGTTGAATATTTACAATCATAAATAAATGTTGTGTCAGGGAAACCCCGAAGACAAACGCGCACGCACCCTGTAGATTGTCCCGTGGAGCGAAACAATACCCAATCAGAAAGCAAGCTGACGGAAACACAACTTCAACCAAAACGTTTTCCTTTTTCATGCAAGTTATCTGTAACATGCAGTCCAAACACTTTTACCGCCATTTCTTCGTGCCCGGTGTCTGGCATGTTTGTTTACTCTAAAGTCATGTTTGACCACGAGGTCGAGGACATTTTTTGAATGGAATCTGTTAGTGTGTGGAGTGCTGTCTTAGTCACATCGTGGCACTCCACACACTATAGGAACAAAAGTACTGTTAAATATAGGATTTTTTTCTTCACGTTTATGGTCTCTCACTTGATCTCTGGCTTGACTGGTATGTTTAGCAACCATGACCGACATAAAGAAGAGCTTTAACTGATAAAATGTCACAAAGTCAATCCTTACCTCATAACAATCCCCCTTCAAGTTATCCAAAACATTCCCACACGTCTTCCTCATGTGTTTGCGACATCCATCAATCACCAGCTCGTCAATGTAAATACTTAATTAAGGAAAGTAAATATCTAAAACCGAATAGAGAGCTACAAAATACTGAGTTGTTTTCCTTTTTTTCCAGCATAAAGGATATCTCAACCATGGTGATCATCTTTGGTTTGAGCTTCACCGCCTCATGGAGAATTCCACCATCTCCTCCTCCCAGAATAAGTACCTCCTTTCCAGCAAAGTGCTCCTTGCCACTGCCCATAATGGCCTGAGTGTAGGGCAGATCACTTTCTGCCAGATCTGACATTTGACCACACTAAGTTACCACACACTCAGATGATACAATAACCACAAATGTTGTCATGTATTTGAAACAAGTAAATAAACAAGACCCTTTTAACTTACTGACATCCCCATTAAGAATAAGTATGTTGCCAAACTGGCGCGAATGCAAAATTTTGATGTTCTGGTAGGCGGAATCCTTCTCGTACACAACTTCATCAATGTCGTACTCCATCAGCCTGCCGTCAGCCGTGGGCCAGTATCGATCCACATCATTGCCTCGAATCAGCGCAGGGAGTCTGACAGGACAAAGATCACAAATGTTTCCACAGGAGTCAGGACACGTGTTTGGAACGACACAAGTGTTAGTAAACAACGAGAGAAGTTTCATTGTCTATGGCAATTGATTCAGGATGAAAATAATGCTAGTTTCACCTCTTGATCCTTTGGATATTTCCATCCAGGAGAGCCTTCAGTTTCTTCTCTAGTGCATTCAGTAGCTACAAAGAAAACATTGTCTTAATTATGACATTCTGAATTAGGGAAGTAAACACATTTTGGAATGGTTGAATCCAATATGACGTATTGTTCAGAAGTTTTTAAAGAAACTAATAATTAAGTTCAGCAGGAATGCATTAAATTGATCAAAAGTAACAGTTAAGTTTTTTTCTTTTCTTCAAATACATGCTGTTCTCTTGAAACTTCTGTTGGTCAAAGAATCTTGCAAAATGTATCAGTTTCCACAAATGTTCCTTGAGCACCAAATCCGAATGATTTCTAGAAAGAATATTTCACAATATTACCATAACCTCTAAATGGTAACTCATATGGTACTAGTTAGAGGTCGACCGATTTTACAGATAACAAGTGATGTATGATCACAGAAAACTCATACTCGGAATTTGTCCTCTGCGTTTGAATCCAATTTAGTGCACACTGAAAGCAACTTGCACTGGCACATCGTAAAATCAGTAAATGTCAGTGCCATTGTTTTGTCTCAAGAATCAAGATGCACACCAGTAATGTTTTTTTTCTCTAAGGCACATTTATAAAAGCTGAATTGACCTATTTGAACTAAGGCCTAATCCTGGCCTAATCCGTGGTCTGTGAAACCAGGCCATAGTGTAGTGTACTGTATACATACTGTTTAGTTGTCTATGTTTTAAATCTGCATCTGAAGTGTCCGGCTCTGTGCAGCCATGACAGTGGACCCTTCTCAGTCGCTCCAGCAATGGACACAACCCGCAAAACTTTCGTTATGGATTTATTGCCAATAACGATTATTCCAGCAATCGTGCCAAATAATCAGCAAAACCGCTCAATTGGTCGACCTCTGATACTAGTATCTCTATCATCTACATTCTGTTAACTCACATTGTTCACTTGCACTACATCATCCCCTTCAAGACACTGCAGGTCAAAGGTCACCAGACCATGGGAGTGCATTCGTAAGATGGCAAACCTGATACAAAGAAAATACAGAGGCACAATTAAAACCTCAAAAATGCAGTCAAAAACAGTCAAAAAAGTGATGCTGCGGCCAGGCCATATTCACCCCAGCTTAAGCCTAAACAAAGCCCCAACAGCTGTGTTTACAGCAAGCCACACACAAAACAGGAAGTAAGAGCCAAAGCCTTTAGATCAGATTCACAAAGCCACTAAAATGACCCTGCGCTCTACTAAATGCAGTCCTTTGTTGCACAGAGGATGCACTTAACTGACCAATCAATGGTCATCCTAAAGAGGATCTGAACACTGGAGCACACCTGGTGTTTTCAGCGGGGCATTTGTGTGGTCAGTCATCATTATTGTCAGTTAGGTTCAACATTATGCTTAGCTGTTACAGAGCAAAAATGAAAACACTGCATGGGATGGCCTGATGGCAAGGAAACTCGTCTCTTTTTCCCTCAATTACAGTAGAGTCATTGTGAAACAAACTTGCCATAATCAGAGGACAATTACAGCATCATTCATTCCTGATGAAGAGTTTTAAACATAATGTTGTGAAACACTGATGTTATACTAACTAAAGGCACTTGAGGCAAAGGTGCTCACCTGCCATTCTTGCCGACGAAGGTTGCCAGATATCCGTGTCCCTCAGAGTCGTGGACATTCTCTGTCATTTCCTGCTCTTGAAACATAGACTGCAGGCCACGCACAGTCGCAGAGACATCAGCTAAACAGAGAGAGGGAAAACCGACTGATTAATTTATCCTCCACCTCAAAAGATCCTACAGAAGATCTTCTTCTTTACATCCGATGAAAGGATGTTCTTTCTTTTTTCTTTTTTGAGCGAGCTATCCCTTTAAGGACTGATAACTTTAGTCACTATTCAGATGCATCAACTCTTTTCTCATACACTGCAATAAATGGTGACTTTAAATCTCAATAATGACATATACCGTAAATTGTAAAAGGATGTGGGTATCTCAAGCGGAAACCAATATTCTGTATTGGCTTCAAGAGAAACCGCGGGAGACTGCCCCTTGAGATAACCACATCTGGCAACTTATATGTAATTTAAAGTGACAGTTCACACAAAAACTATTTCTTACAGTATTTATTCCCCCTCATGCTGTTCAAAACTAATCTGACTTTCTTCAGACAAAACGAGATGTTTGGCAGAATGACAGGCACCATTTATTGCAGTGTATGAGAAAAGATGAGGTAGGGTTTCTGTTGTAGCAATTCAACTTTTGGCATGCCTATTTTACTCTGAACTGCAGCTATAGACCTGTCTCAGAGGGTCTGCGTCTGCCCATTAAATAGAACTTCTCTTGAATAACCTAGTTATGCAAAATATACAGAAAACAAGCCAATCCATATTGATTCCTATCCATTCTACAGTTTATAAAGTAGGTTGAATTCTAACATATCGATCTGTAGCAGCCGTACATTATCTAATCTGTAATAAAAATAATAATAATACACGATACTCTGCACCTGTCACACTGCTCAAAAAAGATACTGCATGTTTGTGTGTAATATCGAAGTATGCTCGCTGCGGTATGCAAACATAGAACCCATCGGCCTGTGTTATTATTAGCCAGTGAGATGGAGGAACTTCTGGCATATAGAAGGTAAAAGACGTTCAGAGCTTGTCAACATACAGTAAAACGTCAATCGTTCTGTCACATATCCCTATAGAGGGCTTACACGCTGCGCATACATAATAATAGGTCATATATATTTGGAAATATCCGTGTTAGAATGCGCTGCGGCTAGCTCGCCTGCTAGTGCATATATTTGTGCAAATTTGAGCTCCATTCAAATGCATGATACAGAGCTGACGCCAGCTTCGTCGGACAACCGACATTAGCCTCTGCTAACACCGCTATGCTACCTAGAAGGTCATTTATCAGAGCAAACGTCAGGAGAATATTATGCACAATAATCTAAGTTTTCGCTTGATTGCAATGACATGCATCCAGCAATCATCTCGGCAATGCAGCAGAGGCTGCAGCCTTGCTGCTATTATACAGACAATAAATCGCTTACAGGGCAGTTGCGAGGAGGCCCGTATGTCTGCAGTAAAACACTCACCCCATCCATACATTTCACTGAAATTTACCTGGCGCATGGAGCTTGAAGTCAAGGGTGTAATGTAGCACTGCCATGATGGGGTAAAGCCGTCTGCCATGCCTGGATGAGGCAGCCGGTAGTGAATCGGTGGAGAGTCTGTGATGACAGAAGGACAGAACGAGCACGCCGGAGGAGATAGGCAATAGTATCGAGCTGCAACCCCGCCCCGCTCCGCTCCGCTCCAGCAGTGAGGGCGGAGCGAGCCTTAAACATTCATAGTTGCGCTAACCCTTAATGTAATTTTCTTTTGTTAAATATAAGCTGTTTTCACATGGATTTTGATCGGATCGATGTCTACAATATTTAACATCAGTACTTAAAAAAAGTAACTTTTCTGTTCATATAATGCCTATACAGACGATTGGTCTGGAACGCCCCCGGGAACGCCCCTTCACGTGGTGTGAATTTAGCCCGTGGGGGAAAACATTTGCCTTGGCGCTCATTGAAATACACGGAACAAGTTTTGTAATTAAATACGTAAGGCCACACATAATATTGCAGTTAATTTTGCAATGTACCGTTGCCGGTCCGGAGGCGTCAATGACTCAATAAGACATTTTTGTCATTCAAATACACACGATGCTTGCTGTGTTCCCCCCCCCCACGCCCCCAACTATGACTAGATGCCGACTGTATATTTATCAATTCTTAATATCAATGAATACAAAGACTGGTGTATACTTCATGGAAACACTGAATACACAGTTTTTAATTTAAAATATGAATACACATAGTGTTTCCCATTTTACTAGATAGGCCTATATACACCTAAAGGATTATTAGAAACACCATACTAATACTGTTTGACCACCTTTCGCCTTCAGAACTGCCTTAATTCTAATTGGCATTGATTCAACAAGGTGCTGAAAGCATTCTTTAGAAATGTTGGCCCATATTGATAGGATAGCACCTTGCAGTTAATGGAGATTTGTGGGATGCACATCCAGGGCACAAAGCTTCCGTTCCACCCCATCCCAAAGATGCTCTATTGGGTTGAGATCTGGTGACTGTGGGGGCCATTTTAGTACAGTGAACTCATTGTCATGTTCAAGAAACCAATTTGAAATAATTCACGCTTCGTGACATGGTGCATTATCCTGCTGGAAGTAGGAATCAGATGATGGGTACATGGTGGTCATAAAGGGATGGACATATGGGACAAACAATGCTTAGGTAGGCCGTGGCATTTAAACAATGCCCAATTGGCACTAAGGGGCCTAAAGTGTGCCAAAAAAACATCCCCCACACCATTACACCACCACCACCAGTCTGCACAGTGGTAACAAGGCATCATGGATTCATGCTCTCACTCTGTTTATGCCAAATTCTGACTCTACCATCTGAATATCTCAACAGAAATCGAGACTCATCAGACCAGGCAACATTTTTTCCAGTCTTCATCTGTCCAATTTTGGTGAGCATGTGCCAATTGTAGCCTCTTTTTCCTATTTGTAGTGGAGATGAGTGGTACCCGGTGGGGTCTTCTACTGTTGTAGCCCATCCGCCTCAAGGTTGTGCGTGTTGTGGCTTCACAAATGCTTTGCTGCATACCTCGGTTGTAACGAGTGGTTATTTCAGTCAAAGTTGCTCTTCTATCAGCTTGAATCAGTCTGCCCATTCTCATCTGACCTCTAGCATCAACAAGTATGCTATGCATAATATAGCCTACCACTAACAAGATGTTGTTAACAAAATATATAGATACATTTTACTTAATGTAGTGATATTTTCCAAATTCGTTGACAAAATAATTTGTTCAGTGTGACATTCTTCAGATTATCTATCATTTTTCATTCATTTTGTCAAGGACATGACATCAATAACGGCTAATTTTTGTGTGTTTTTGCACTGTTTTGCATTCTATAGAGCCACAAATAATTTGAAAATACAAATGAAGCCTACAATTATTTATGTTATAATAATTGACGACGGAACAAACAGATGAGGAAGGGAACGCAAATGATTCATTTACTTAAAAGATTTGTTCAATAACATCGATTCGTGGAAAGAATGGCCCTGAAGCGCCCAGAGCCGGTTTCACACATGTAACTAGGGCGTGGACTCACTGCAGCAATCCAATAACCACACAAACACACACACATACACAGTCTGGTGCGCTATCTGGGGACTCGCTAGACGTAAGGGTTTTTATACTGTACAAACCATATATTCTATCCCCCTAAACTTCCCCTACCCCTAAACCTACCCATCACATGAAACTTTCTGCATTTTTACCTTTTCACAAGAACTCATTCTGTATGATTTATAAGCTTTTGTACCCATGGGGACCTCAATTTTGGTCCCCACAGTGAAACGAGTCCCCATGAGTCTGTGTACATTCAGGTTGAAGTCCCCACCAGGCTAGAAAAACAAACAAACAAACAAACAAACAAACAAACAAACACACACACACACACACACACACACACACACACACACACACACACACACACACACACACACCTCGTCTGATCACAAACAAGTAACACACACCCACACACACACACACCTCGTCTGACAAACAAATGAACAGAAATGCTTGCAGAATCAGTGCATTTAACTTTTTGGAAAAACTTCTTAGTACTATGTACCATTTGTTGCACATTATACCGTGGCAGTACAGTATCAGATGACGGCTACCACAGTGTGACTGAATTGTGACTGATTACAATATTAATGTACCAGGTATTTAAGGAAACTCAAAGTATTTCAGAGAAAATCATGGCAACACGTGTTTAAACATGAGGTTTTTAACTTTTGACTTCTCAAGTAACAAGTAACGCATTACTTATAAATTAAAAAGAAAAATATGTGACAAAATCAGCAAATTTCACTGAATCACTCAATTCACAATACTAAAAGAATAGGCAAAAAGTAACCAGACACTTTACCATCCTATGAATCTGTGAATGGCAGTGAAGTGATGTAACTAACGCTGGTACTAAGTCACATGATAATGACTGCGCAGTGGATAGTTGTCCGAATTACAACCATAATACACAAATTCATATTATATAGAATATAATTTTCAAAACAAAAACGTGAATCTGTGAAAACGATAAAGTCATTGTGTTAGTTACTTTTTAAATGAATAACGCAATCTTGTAACACATTTCATAACGTGAAACTGCAGTCAATAGTTTACTCTCACTACAAACATGTTTAGTTCTGTTTTTCTGTTTGCATCATCCAAAGGCAGGCAGACAGTATTTAGATTTCAATGAAAGCCTCTCTCGCCACACTTTCAATAAGGGTGCCCTAATTTAAAACCTCTCCATTACCCTCATAACACTGGCTTTATTCCAAACATTTAATTGCCAACTGAACTAAACTGGGTAGCACATTTGTGGGCATGTGTACTGAATGACTATCATAAGCAGCGCCTGAATATAGGTTATTGTAAGTACAGCCCAGCTGTCATCATCAGGATATCAGCCAAGGCCTTAGACATGTCTTAAACATTAAGGGGACCGTTTTTATTTTTTATAAAGCATAAAGAAACAGAACACTGAATGAAATTCTAGGTTTAATTCTAGTTGTATAATAATCATTTTGGGACAATTTGCAAATAATATTTGCATGAATTTGTGTCAAATGTATTGTTAGTACTTCTTGTTATCCACCATTAACATTTGGATTCCTAGTGGTCTGGTGGAGACTGGGTAAACTCAGCCCAATCTGTCAGCGATTTGATTTCACCCTGCAGCTCGGGCTGGAAACCTGTA
The DNA here is from genome assembly GCF_024679245.1 of Pseudorasbora parva. Taxonomy (NCBI): domain Eukaryota; kingdom Metazoa; phylum Chordata; class Actinopteri; order Cypriniformes; family Gobionidae; genus Pseudorasbora; species Pseudorasbora parva. The sequence goes on from NC_090189.1 coordinate 22,877,435, forward strand.
CAAATTTCTATCCTGCTTCTGTTACAAATTTGCAGGGACCAATCACAAACCGGCTTATCCACCTGGAGCGCTTTTGGAGAGTTTCACACAATGACGAATAGAGAAGTGACGGATCATTGGTCTGATTGGTTGAAGGATACATTTGAACTATGTCCGTTGATCACACCTCATGTTGCCTGATTGGTCAAATGACTATCCAATTGCGTAAAGTCATTTAAATTATGCCGTTGGACACACCTCTTGTGGTCTGATTGGTTGAAGGACTATCCAATTGTGTACAGAGACATTTAAACTATGCCCATAGACATATACGTAGACCCCGATCACACCGAACCATAGACTGTAAAAAAATATGGACGTAGTGTCCGTGACGTCACCCATAGGATTCTGATAAGCCGTTCTGAAGCTTAAAGTAGGGTCGAGCTGGGCATTGCCATCTTGTGAGTGAGTCAACGCGTGTCACTCCCGGATAACAGAAAATGGGCAAAAAGGCGGGATGTGCGCGGAGCTGAGGTGACGCAATGACTATAGACGGCGGATAAATGGCTATCCACTTGTAACCACACCCTTAATTATGCAGAACCTTAAGGCTTTATATAACGGAAACGAATGAGTTATAAAAAAATTCACCCCCCTCAGAGTTGTCATGAAGATCAAAATTAGCCTTATAAGCCAAAACCACAATTTGTACCAGGCTGTAAACATGTTTTTTTCTGCTTTAAAGTTGAGAATTTTAACATGGGGCTCAATGAGATTCTGCTCCCTTCTGGAGCCTGCCTCTAGTGGCCAGTTAAGGAATTACAGTTTACATTAATAATAATAATAATAATAGATTTTATTTATAATGCACTTTTCATTCCGAAGAATCTCAAAGTGCAACAAAGGGGGGGGGGGATAACAACAAAAAATGAATAACAAGTAAAAATATAGAATACTACAAACAATCAACCAACACAGAAAACAGAACAGAAACAGAGCTGATGGTGAACAGAAACAGAGCCAGGGGCGTAACTACAGACAGTGCAGGCAGTGCAGCCGCACTGGGGCCCGTGCAGCAGGGGGGCCCGCAGCGCACACGGGCCCATGCCCACATTGCAAATGGGCCCATGGCGACAAAGTGACTCCGCAGAATATTGTGACACTCACATTTCAAATGAAAATCACTGGTTTCAGATTTCACACGGCTGTCGCGCTCTACCGTCACGCTTAGGATAGGCTACTGAGCTGACCACCTTTTTCAGCATGTGAGCGGAGCACAGTTGCGTGACGCTCCGCTAGATATTCCGCTCTATGCCAGTGAGCTCCACAATAAAATGTGAATTATTTGATTTAAATCTAGCGATTTCAAGCTTTCTTTAGGCGTATGTTTCATGTTTATGTCATGTATTCACCGAGTTTCAGATTCTCGCTGATAGAAAGCGCACCTTTTTTATTTATTTTACTAAAGCACAAAGTTTTGTTGTTATGTGAGTGTACACAAATAAAAGTGGACAATTAGTATTTATAATTATGTCTCACATTTATCTGTATGGCCAAAAATTACGGAGTATTGCGAGTTATAGGCTATCCCCCGTCATGACTCGTGAGGGGGAAAAAACAGCCGGTACGTGCGTTCTTCAGCCAGAGGGTTAAAGAAACCGTAGCCTATTTAGTTTCATATTTATGTTTAAATAATAGCCCATAATATAATTTATTAATAATAATCAAATCGAATCGAATTTCTAATCGAATAATAATCAAATATTCGGGCGAAAATGGACCATGTGCATTCTCTCGGTGCCTTCTTGGCCGAAAGACTTTCATCACCGAAACAATACGTCCGAAATGTGGGCTTCGTCCCGTTTTTTAGCCTGTCTCTCCAATCCGTAGCGGCTCTGAGCAGAGCGCAGCGCACGTCAGAAGCAGAGGTGTGTGTGTGTGGGAATCTGAGCGTCATTGGTCTGTCACCGCTCGTCAATGTCAAAATATTTGATAAAACCAATCAAATCAGAGAAGGCGGGCTTTATGGTAACACAGAAACTGCTGAGGCTGAGCGCACTTTTTTTTTTAGGAGCGCAACTCGACGTCAAGTAAGATAAATGCAGCTTAACTAAACATTCATGTTTGACAGCTGCTGCTTTAAGTCAGAAATGTTAATCAAAAGAAAAAAATATTTAGGCGAATGAATAAACTTGTTGTGTCTAATTTTTAGACATTTTTAACTGGAAATATGCCTATGTGATTCATAATGTAGGCCTAATTAACGAACAAGAAATATTAACAAAGCCATTTTCATCAGATTAGGCATAAGATTAATAATAAATGTGTATATATTGTAAATTAATATAATTCTATTTTTAACATTCAGTAAATATATATATTTTTTTTAACTCAGCTTTTTCAGCCTGTATTGGGCATAAGATTAGTATTGAATGTGTTCATATTGTGATTTTAATAAACTTAAAACTTTGATAAATAGTAAATTAAGTAAGTAGATTATCTTAAAAGAACATCTTAAAATGCTCATATGTAGATCATAGAAATCAAAATTTTCTCGGGGGAGCATGCCCCCGTACCCCCTAACAAACTCACAAAAAAGTAGCCTATGTCAACATGTCCATCTTGATGAGTCTCTATTAATATTGTTATCTACTTTTTTTGGCCTTCAGAACATCTTAAAATGCACATATGTAGATCCTAGAAATCTAAATTTTCTCGGGGGAGCATGCCCCCGAACCCCCCTAAATAACTCACATTTGGAATCTTACTGATTATAAAAGAGTGTCTTTTTTATGATTAAGGGATGTAGGCCCTACGGTGACACAGAATAAGCCATTAATATTTGATTTGAAAATTATAATAAACAACCGATATCCTGATATAGAAATGAAACCTGACCCTAAAGTGTTACATATGCTTGGTTGGGAGGGGGGGGGGGGCCTGCACTGGGGCCCATCATTAGTAAGTTACGCCACTGAACAGAGCTGATGGTGAACAGAAACAGAGCTGATGGTGGACAGAAAACAGCTGATGGTGGAAGTCTCTGTTAGCTCCGCAGCACACTGTGGTCCACTCCATGTTTCAGATTTCTCCCAGCGGCAGTGTCCCGATGACATCGCCGAGGCACGACAGCTGAAGACCAGATGATGGGTCTTCTTCACGATGATTCAAACGATGGGGATCGCTGCAGCACCATGCAGGAGGCAGAACATTCCTCCGGGCACTTCTGTGGACACACCGGGGCCGGCGCAGATGTCCAAGCCGCTCCACGGTCGCAATGCAGGACGGAACAGCGGCGCAGCCGAGAAGCAGAACATCCCAACATCATGCCGGACGCCGACGACGAGAGCCCGGATGACGCTAGCCCGGTGCAAACTTCAGCCACCATGCAGCCCAAGCCCAAGGGAGACCACCAGTGAGCACCCGCGGCGAGAAACATCAAATGTCCTCCCAACCAGAAACCAACCGCAGCAATTCAAACGTAACTTAAACATTAGAGAAGCGGTGGAAAACGACGAAACGACGAACAACGTTCTCTCAACGACCTCTCAGTGGCTGCCAGCAATCAGCAACAGTCCCAATTGTAGCTCTGACTGTTAGACTAGTCACAAACATAAGGACATAAAATAAAATGTAAATCTAATAGTACATTAACATGATTTGTTGTGGGTGGAGAAGCGGCGAACAGACAACGCCAGCGTCCTCTCCCCCACGTTGCCTAGCAACATTACTTCCGTATTGGCTTCAAGAGAGATCGCGGGAGGTTGCCGCTTGCACCGAACCCGTTTTTCAGGTTCAAAAACGCGAGGCGCTTTAATGTTTCTAGGCAACCCCCTAATCACATGTAGCTGTCAGTCAAATATGGTCAACAAAGGTTGACCAAAAGGCCCGCCTCTTCATTCATTCGATTGGACAACAGAAAATAAACGCGACGACGTTGGGCGCTTTTCCGCTCAGAGTTGACTTTTTTTCAACTTCATGCGCTCGGAGCGCTCCTTCAAAAACGCGAGGGGCAACAAGCGGTTAAAACGCGAGGCGCCCAGGCGCATAATGGGCCTTTCACACCGAACGCGGAACGCGCTGCGCTTGCCGCGGGGTTCAGCGCAGCCCTTCAGATGCGCTTCACTGGCCACGCCAGCGCAAAGTAGGCGGAGTTTTCAAAACTTTTTCCGGGAGTCTAGTAAGAAGAAGAAGAAGAAGAAGAGAGAGAGAGCAGCAAGGAAGAAGAGGCTGTGGGTGCATGAAACCCTCAGGTCCAGGGAACAGTTGGGTGAATTTAGGCTAGCAAAAGAGCTCTGTTTCCACAGAGACCGTTTTCAGGTGTACTTTCGGCTCAGTAGGGAGCAGTTCGACAGTTTCCTGGGCAGAGTCGGACCTAGAATTTCAAGGATCCATACAAATTACAGAGAGGCAATTTCATCACTGCAAACTTGTATAATACAGTTCCGGAAATTCCGACACGCACAGTACAAGATGTTCATCCATTTTGATTTTGACTTCTTGCTTATGCTTGCACTCTGTAACTCCAGGGTAGTTAATTTTGCGATGTGTTGCAGCCTTACTTTGTGAAATAGGCCTACAGACACCACAGATGACACAAGCATGAAATGATAATGATGTATAAATTGTAAAATAACCTAAATTATTGTTCAATCTTACTTGTGAAATGTAATCCCATGCGATCTGGTATCAATATTGCGTTATTGCAAACGTAAGCTGCATAAAATACGGGCATAATTGCTCGCTCTTCATTGACTATGAATGCTAGCGTTGAGTGGAGAGACCCAACCAATATGGCGGCGACGCTGGATCACGCTCCAGCACATCATGGGGCGTCTACAGTACGTATATGTCTATGCATGCCTCTTGTGGTCTGATAGGTTGAAGGACTATCCAATTGCGTACAGTCATTTAAACTATGCCCGTAGATCACGCCTCTTGCGGTCTGATTGGTTCAAGAACTATCCAATTGCCAGAGACATTTGAACTATGCCCATTGATCACGCCTCTTGTGGTCTGATTATTTGAAGGACTACATTTAAACTATGCCTGCTGATCACGCCTCTTGTGCAGTAGAAAATAAAGAGCAGCCTCCTCACACCAATGTTCAGTCTTAAAAGATTGAGCTTGGTCTAGTGATAGCTAGAAAAGTCTGGTGGTAGGTTTATAGTAAATTTTCAAACGTTTCAGGTTCTAATCCGCTCTCATAGTTTTTTCCCCTCATTTAAATTTGGGCAATATGGCCAATTCTAATTATTGGGGGGACTTGCCCCCTCAATGTCTATGGTGGGAGTACGGCCCTTATATCAGCAGTGATTTAAGATATTACACAAATGCCAAACATCATAAAATCATAATATTTTAGAAATAAAATCCACTGAACTGTCCTGATGGCCCAACCCTTCCAATTTATAGCCATAAAAATAAATCAAAATGTTTATGGGATACCAAACAAGTTACGTTTGAACATAAACTAATGTCAAAACATCAAACAATTTATTGATAAAATTACTTTTTTGGAGATACTGGAACACTGGTGCTTTCACATGAAAGTTTCATTTGTTAAAGATATTTCAGGAACACATTAAAAGGGATTTATGCTTGCCGTTATCTTTAGATAACACATAGTTCAGCATACAAAACAATGTACAAACATCTCAATAAATATCATGCTTACAAAAATAGACAGTGTCAAACTAATTAATCGTTTTAGTTTAACATTATTGCAAGAACCTTGCTGCTAGGGTGCAAACGGTCAGAATGTTACAACATACATTATATACAACATACCTAGGCTTTAACCACCCACACACAGACACGCAATCATTATATCCTGTCAATTCTTCTCTTAAAGTCATAGTAAAATTTACCAAATACCAAAATGTTAGTTTCAGAGAAGCTGGAATTAACACTCTCAGTAAAGACAGATCACTGACAGAAAATCTATTAACCAGACAATGGCCATGCAAATCAGATTTAGAACAAAATAATTTCTATCTCAGTAGTTTCATTTTTTCCCTGTATTTTTTCTTTCAGTCATGAGAGACTACTTGGAAGTGCAGTTATTTGGCCCCAGATGGAGGCCAAAGTCATTATTTCAAACACAAATAATCAAAGAAAAACTGTACATACAAAATAATGCCATTATTATCATGTGCAATAACATAGAGCAAGTAAAGTGAGTGCAACTAGAGGAAATTCATGAGCGCTGTAATGGAGTAAAAGAATGAGAAATATTCCTTAAGAAAGCTGTAGATTTTTGATAAAAGCGACTAAGATGAACCCTCCAGGGAAAGAGAATGAATCTTTTTTTAGCAGATGAAATGACTGGTGCTGTGCCCTGCTGCGTTTTCTTATAACTCTGGCTACACATCTCGATGGATGATCTTAGTTTCTGCCTCTTGAAGAGGGATGTCCTGTCAAAACAAGACATGGCGATTAATGATGCCTTTTAAATTATGCAACACACATCTATGATCATGAGACATAAAACAAAAATATTATTTTTTTCAAAGCTGAAGTTGGTATGCAAATGTCCAAAAATATTTAAATATAAATACCTCTAGTAAAAATAAAAATAAATGTAGTGCATTTAAAGCTGCCAAGCGTCATGGCATCTTCCACAAAAAAGTATTTGATCAGTTTAATTGTGTTTCACCCACTGAAGATCATTTGCTTTAGGCAAAATATGTTATCATCTACCAATGCACATGCCACTCAAACATAGAGATGGTTTTTCAGTGGAATTATTTATTCACGTTTAGATTTTGATTGGTATATTTTATAAATGGGAGACTAAAACCTTTATTATAAAATGCCATGTAATGTTCATTGTTAGTTCCTGCCTAATGCATTAAAGCTTAAAAGCTGTTAAAATAATTTAATTTTAATGTAAAGTGTTATCAAAAATTATTTTTTATTTAAGTTTAGATTAATTACATCCAAAATAAAAGTTTGTGTTTACATAATATATTGGTGTACTGTGTATAATTATGTATATATAAATACACACACATACATGCACATACATGCATACATATATATATATATATATATATATATATATATATATATATATATATATATATATACAGTATATACATGCTAATATTTACTAAATATATACATGAATGTGTGTATTTATATATACATAATTAATTTAACAATCTTACTGACCAACTTTTGAATGGTATATGTTAGGATGGAATTTGATTTTGGGATTTAAAAATGGTATCTACACATCTTGCACATATGCTATGGTGTTCTGCAACCGGTGTCCCCAGAAAGTTGTACCTTGAACGAGTTTTGAAGGATCCGCAGGCGGTGCAGCTTCTCATTGAGTAAGGGATCATTGCAGCGACGGACGAATGATCGCTTGTACTCTAATCGAGAAGAGGACCTGTGCTCATTGACAGGTGATAGACTAGTCCTCTCCAGAGCCCTGTACAAATCCCCCAATGAGTCAGCCTGGTGCCTGCGCTCCCACTCTTGACCTACAGAGAGCAGTGAAGAGTTACTTGCAATATCACCACAAATGCAATGTATTCAAATTAAAATGTAATGCCCAAAGTAAATAGTTTTATACATCAGTAATGGTTATTATAATAATCATCATAAAGCAATGAAATACATGAATATGGTACTATTATGATAGGGATGTTATCAAGATAATAATCCAACGCTCAGTGTTACAAAATGGATTCTCAGCTCTGTATTTAATGTCTAAGGTCAAAAACCTTTGTTATATAGTAGTACAAAACAATCAAATTAGATGCAGTGTTTATTGTAATGATCATTTTAGCTGTTACACACTTTAGAGTGACTATCAGGAAGCTCAGGATGGAAAAAAGGAAGAGAGCAAATGGCCCTGAAGCCATATTCCGCTGCTTCCATCCTAAGAAGAAGACATTAACACGGACTGAAGGGACTTCTCCTTGTGTGCTTTGAGGCACAGTACAGTTCATAAGAGTGGTGAATGTGTTGAACAGAAAGGAGGGATGAAAAAAGGATAGACAGGGATGAGAGCTGTCACGTTGGATTAGTAGAACTGCACCTAATATGAAGCTATTGGAAGTCTTAAGGGAGATGTGTATTCAGCTGAGATTTGCAGCTACAGTGCATCTGAATCAAGCAGCAATATGTTTATCATTACAGTCTACAATACAAATAACTGGAGCGAAGCAAACTGCAGCATCCACTCAATGATATTTAGTAAAAAAATTAATTCAGTCGTGATACCTAATAAAACAACTATGTAACGGTGAATACAGTTACTGTCAGCTTGCGATAAAGCCATTCTCAAAACAACAGAAATGCGAGATTGGTGTTCTTATTGTGACCGTAATGCGTTCTACATTAAAAACAATATTATTATTATTTTTAAAAGATGAAAAGATGAAAGATACAAAGATGAAAATAATTGTACACACACACACACACACACACACACACACACACACACACACACACACACACACACACACACACACACACACACACACACACACACACACACACACACACACACACACACACACACACACACACACACCATAAATGTCAAAAATAGCAATCTGATATAAAGATAATAAAATATATTATTTATTATAATGATGATTATTCATAAAATATTTATAAAACTATTAAAATCAATTCTGCATATTTGTTAAACAAAAATAGTTATAAATTATAAATGATTTATAATCATTATAATATGGTTTTATGATATGGTATCATTATAATACATTTTTACATCATAATTATAATTATATCAACAATGTATATAATATGATTAATATAATAGTAATAATTATTATTATATTAATACAATTTATTTACAATACGTATTGGTTTCATACAAAGATATGCAAGTGAAATCAATAATCATGACAAACAGGCACACCCTAATATGGATATAATATGACACGGGCAAACATGCAGTAACTACTTGCCTCTGCCAACACATGCTAACTCACCCACTAAATTCCCCCTGCATATGTAAGCAAAGGCAAGTTAGGAGATTCTCTGTTTCCTGACCTGTGTCTCTGGCATGGGCCCGGCCCAGGTGGTAGCGCTGTGCATCTGCGTGTTCAGCTGCACTGCTGGCAGCCAGGATGGCATGGAGACCACTGTCACGGGGCAAAGTGAAACTGCGGTGCTTGCTTCCTACTCCGCCTCCTTCTACTCCTTCTCTTCCTAAAGCAGTGATGGGCTTTTGGCTGGGTTGGGTGGGTGTAAGGGGCAGGACGTAGTGTTCTGGTGGCAGCCCATGCTGGGCGGGGAGCGTCGACTGGCGGCGGAGCTCGACGGGCGCAATTCGGCTGGGATCGACGAACACGGAGTCATCTAATGGCAGAGTCTGCAGGAAATGGAGGCCGGAGCTGGTTAGGGGAGTCTCGATGAGGTCCTGCCATGAACGCCGCTGGCTGGCAGACTTTCGTCCCGGGGAGCTAGCGCTGCTCACGCTGCCCCCCTGTGTCTCGGAGAGGGGGGAGCGGGACTGGATGGTCTCCGTGGAGGGTGGGCGGATGTGTTGGGACTCCTGGAACGGACTCACCTGTAACAGTGGAATGGACAATATGCTAGGACCTTTTAGTTGGTATATTTTACAACTTAAAGGTTGGTGCAACAAGAAGCATAAATCCAAAACAAAGGACAACTATAACAAGAGGGTCATTTATATCCCTGTTTTTCATTTCCCCTGCTGTCATCTTTTACAAGCTCACCGCTGTCACCCTTAGTTATGCTCTGCCTGGATAGAACGGTCTCAGACAGCAACAAACACACAAGCACACAAGTGTGCACACACACACACACACACACACACACACACACACACACACACACACACACACACACACACACACACACACACACACACACACACACACACACACACACACACACACACACACACACACACACACGTACACACACACTTCTCCTGCTTAGGAATATGGGACTGATTTGCTGATTTGCATCGCCTTAAGATTACAGAAGGATGGAGCCAGAGGACCTCCTTAAAAAGTGTCCTTTGACTATGAATTTACAATGGCCACAATCATCCCTAGAGTCTAAATAATTAATGTGTCCTTTATCTCCCTTCTCCTCACCCCTTCACACCTCATTCTTCATCCTGCTCTCCCTCCCTCTCTGCCCTTCTCTTGTCCCATCAGGTCTTTCTGTATTGCTTCACCGCATTTGTTTTCTTTAGTTTAAGTATTGTTTATATGGAGTACACTACTTTTCAAAAATGTTGGCTCTGTACGGTTTGTTTTGGAAGAAATTAATGCTTTTATTCAACTTTCTATTAATCAAAGAATCCTGGAATTTTTTTAATCACAGATTATACAAAAGTATTATAAACAGGATAACTGTTTTTTTCAATACTGTTTTCAACGATAATAATAAGAAATGATTCTTGAGATCAAATCAGCATTATAGAATGATTTCAGGATCATGAGACATTGAAGACTGGAGTAATGATGCTGAAAATTCAGCTTTGCCATCACAAAAATAAAGTACATTTGTAGCTCTTATGAGAAAACCAGTCATTAGGTGTTTTTTTTTTTTATTGATATTTATAATCTGAATAAATAAGCTTTCAATTGATGTATGTTTTTTTATGATAGGACAAAATTGGAATTAAGGTGCAAAAAAAGGTGCCTTTAAAGTTGTCCAAATAAAGTCCTTAGCAATGTGTATTACTTTTAATAATACATTTTTTATATATTTATGGTAGGACATTTACAAAATATATTTTTGCCATAAAAGAAAAATAGATCATTTTGACCCATACGATGTATTTTTGGCTATTGCCAGAAATATACCAGTGCGACTTATGACTTATGTTTTTTGTGTTCCAGGGTCCCAATTTAAAAAACACTGCCCATGCAACAACAAAAAATATTGAACAAAAATGTATGCAGCTCTTGATGGAAATAAATATTGTGATGTTATTTCCATCAAGAGGGGCATCAATTTGCATTGTCAATTTTGTATTGATAATGCATGAGTCAAGCACTCCATAAAGTCTACCCCAGCACATCCCAAAAACTTTCAATAAATTTAAGGTCTGGACTCAAAGATGCCAATTCATGTGTGAAAATTATTCTTTATGCTCCCCTCCTAACCATTCTTTCACTAATTGACCCTGATGGATCTTGACATTGTCCTCACACGCATGTTAGACACAGTGTAAACACAGGAACCCAAGCAGAAAAAGAAAGACTTGACTTACTGAGGTAGGGTGAGGATAAGTATCATACGGAGGCGGAGGGCTGTCCTGTTTGGGCGTTGAGGGCATGTGATCAGCATCCTCATGGTCACTCTCACTCCAGTAGTCTGAGGAAAGGACAGCAAATAGCCATTAAATGCATGGGAAAACTGAAATTTGAAGGCTGCGGAATATACATACTAATACTATAAGGCAAACCATGTGCAAATTCTTCAGTCAATACCATTGCTGAGTATTTTCTCCTTAAAACTGCAGTGTACTAAAGAGAGTCTAAAAAATGCAGCTTGAAATTGCTGGTGTTGTCTACCATCCCAATCAAGTAAATAATCCTGTCAACTTAAAGGGCAGGGCATTTCCTTTCATTGCATGCTCTGTAGGCATTTTAACACAGTGAGCATAAAAACATTTAAGCATAAAAACATAAAAACAACCTTAAAAAGAGACAGGCAAAATTGGGAACAAATAGCAATTTAGCAAGTCAGTTATTAATATGATGTACATTATGATGTTATGATGAACTACATGCCTTTCTCCACTGACGTTCTAAGTTGTTCAAAGCATTGGATATTATTGATAGAAGGCAGCTGTTTGACTCTGAAATGGTGAATGAGAATATGGTTTGTGTAACATTAGCAACAAATTATTAGCTGTTTGATAAAGTGGTCAATCAAAAGGCTAATACTATCAATTACTATTATGTGTCCGATCTTGTAGAGAGATGAAAAGCATTACCATTCTGATTTGTTGATTTTTAGACAACCCTGTATTATTTGCTAGTTCAAACATATAGTTATTGGCTCAAACATATATGCCTGAATTAAACAATATTTCCACTTGCCCTTCTTGTGTACCATTACTACAGTTAAGCGAGTGGATCACGTAGTTGGAGCTTGTGTGAATGAGTGGAGGCGGGGACTAATTTGCTATTTATAAGGCATGAAGAAATTATTTTCACAGGAATTTTTACAAAATATGATGATGAGGAAAATTTCCTACTGGTTAATCAACGCGTGACAACACTGGCAACCCAACGTTTTGTTTTTTAATCGGTAATTCTAAACCGAAAGTAAAATGTACACAGCCACTTGGGCATTCATAACATAGCAGAGCAAAGCAAGGGTTTTCAGTTAATTCCTTTGGAAGATGAATTTCCAAAGGAATTAATTGAAACTGCGCCAGACACATCAAACACCTCACTGTCTCCCTGCATAAAGTATAAATTAAATATAGATTAATACTTGTTAAAGCTACAAGTGTTATTCAATTAAGAGCAATGAGTGATTTTTTTTTCTTTTCTGATTTTTTCTTCTCGTTTTTTGATTATCTTTAAAGGAACACTGTTTTTAGAAATAGGGCTTACTCAACATCTTTCCTACATTTAGAAATGTAGGCAAATGCATTTTTGTCTTGGTGCATGCATTGTTTTAGTTTGGCAGGGTCACCGCTAGCTTAGCATAATGAATGGAATCCTATGTTGCCAGCTAGCATGTCCAGAGTAAAAGTGATCAAAAAACGATATTAGTTATACTATATTAGGACTATATTATGGGGAAGCACTGCCAAAGCACTGCTACTTGGGCGCAGAGATATCATGGCTCTCATCCTTAGGTCCTCTGGCTGTTGCCTAGTCTTAAAGGGTCATGGAACCCTCAACTAAATTTTCTGAGATTTTAACATAAGTATGTGTGTTGAACATCATGGAAGACAATGTTACCATCTGTTAGTTTTAAATGTGGGAAACAACAAGTTAATTTTAAGCCTTTTTGCTCTATTTTTAACTTTCTGGTTTAAATTCATCATGTCAACGTCATAGGCTGTGATGCTTTCTTCTACTATAGTACGACGATGACTCATCTCTGTCTCATAATTATTCACAAATTATGAAATTGTGCATTGAATTATAGTTGTCACAGGATATATGTATTTAATGGTGAGCTTACAAATCCATGTGTATATTGTGTTGCGTGTAACGTGCGTGTAATGGCCATTTGCAGCGTGCATTTGTGGGAAGCTTTAATGCTTTTAATGAGAGTGAAATAAATCAATTTCTGAATCAGAAACCGTTGCTGTGCTGTCAGTCTCCCCTCACCCCCCTGCACGCCGCCGCTAAACCCAGCCCACCTTTATAGCATTTTTCAAAACTGTGATGAGAACTGACTGCAGCTAAAACAGGTGGATTCATGACCCTTTAAACTGCATCGCTATCTGTACTTGTTGGGAATACGCAGGCCACAAGAAGTATTTAGGTGGGGGTGTTTTTTGGGATCACTTTTACTTGGGACATGCTAGCTGGCAACATAGGATTCCATTCATTTTGCTAAGCTAACCAAGCGGCAACCCTGCCAAACTAAAACAATGCATGCACTGAGAAAAAAAATGCACTTGCTCACATATCTAAATGTAGGAAAGAAGTTGAATAAGCCCTATTTTAAGAAAAGCTGGAGTGTTCCTTTAAAGGTGCACTATACAACTTTTCCGTCCACTAGAAGGCGCCTATTCAAAAGAAAGGCGTAGTTTGATGACGCCAAGTTTGAGCGCAGCATTTTGGGACATGTGTTCTTCACTTCACAGCCGGTGGAAAAGAATCGTGATGGTACTCTGGCAGAAATCATGTTGATGGATGCGGTTATTAACGTTACTGTAGTATGAAGCAGAGCAGGACAGAGTATCGAGAGAGCTGAGCAAGGCCATTGGAGCGATTGTTAATGAGATGAACAACACACGCCTCACGAGCAGTGGGACATTTATTATGACGGGACACAATCGCAAGGCGCCGGTGCTATTTTCCGGTCATGCGTATGTGGTAACGTAGCTCTGTTGATCACATTGAATTGTGTTCAAAATTATGTTATGATGTGCGTTCGCTTTGCAGCTGCTGTGACACTTGTTGCACACTGCTAAGAGTAAAGTGTTTTAACCACAAAAAAAAACAGAAAACCGAGGGTAATGCAGATATGACGCAATTGACAGGCGACTCCCTAAGATGCTATGCTCAGATGTCCCGGTTCCTTGGTTAAAATAGCAATTTACAAATAGTTAAATTGGGATATTGAAAGTACTCAATTGATCAAAATATATAAAACTGGTTTAGTGGTTTTTGGATATTTTACAGCAAAAATACTCCAAAGTGCACCTTTAATGACATTTTTTTTTCTTTCTTAAGAAAATGGCTTTCTGTGTGCACAAATGTGCGTTTGTCACAGACAGGTGATTCAGAGACACGCGCCAGTACCGCACTGCGTTCTCTTATGTGTCTTATCACACTTGAATGGTTTAAAAGCATTTGTATTAATGAGGGTGTGATCATATATTGTTACGGATGCTGCGTTAATTGCGTTAAATATTTTTTAACTTGTTAAAACCAATCGCATGTGTTCACGCATTTTGCAGTTACTCTGCAAAAATGACTTCCTTCATTTTAACTTGAATCCCATATAAGTTCATCCAACATGTTGTACTTCATATGCATATATTTATAGGGCTTGCAGCCCAGACCACACAACGTCAGAGTGGGAGAATAATTGATCCGACAGCTTAGCGGAGCATGAAGGCATCTTCTCACCATGATCCTGTCGGATCCTTTTCTGCTCCGTGTGAGCTGTTGCCGCCATGTTCAGCCGACTGAGCCACCTGTGAGCAAACATAAAAAAAATTAAAGTTACCTAGGGAGCTCTTTGCACTGCTGAAATGCAGAGCTGAAAAGGTCTTTTGGGATGTTGCTAAAATTAGTAGCTTTGATCAGCTTAGGGAACATTAAATGAGATTCAAGAGCCTGTGCAAAAGAATTCATGAGGAATTGACAATGTTACGAATAAATTATGAGTATTTTTTGTTTCTTATAAACATGTTTGAATGTTTCTTCTTATCTTACCTGTTCATATCATCCATGTTGTCCGCAGCAAAGTAGAAGCTCTTGATTTTAGGATGGCAAGCCTTAAAAGCACTGAAAACGAGCAAGAGAAATAGACAATCAAAACATGCTGGCCTTTCCGATAGGAGTGTAACGATTCATGTTTCTTATGGTTTCGGTTTGGTTTGGTAAATACTTGATACACTGCTGTTAGGGGTGCACAGATTAGAAAATTTAAGGCAGATTCTAATAATATCAATTGTAACATGGTATCAAGCCAATAGCAAGTTGATATTCAATATTTTCAAGAGACCATATTACCACAATTTTACATTATTAAGTTATGTTCCATCAAAACAAACTACATTATAAAATGTACATTTTGCATACAATGTACATTTTATGAAATATAAAAATGTATTGGAATATATTGAATACAGACATACGGGTTTAGCATCACAATAAAGATACATTCAAAAGGAAAATATACTTTCATTTTATAATTATATATTTTTAATTTGTATAATGTCATATTTATAACTTTTATATAATACTGTATATAATTTTAACCCTAATAACTGTTTTAGTATGAAATCAGTAGTCTTAGAGTGATTTGTTTATCCTCTTTATGATTTTTTTAAGTAAAGTGCCCCTGTTATGCGTTTTTGAAAATTACCTTTCATGCAATGTGGAATAAAGCTGTCTGTAAATGTAAAGATCTTCAAAGTTGTGAAACCGAAAGTGCACAATAAAGTTAAATAAATAAACCGACTAAACAGGTTGTCACTAATTCGAATCCCACTTCCATTACGTCTACACATCACTCAGTAACTCATTTGCCTAATGCCCGCCTATGGTCTTCGTTGTGCACCCTTGAAAACTCGACCAGCCCTCCTGTAGCTGGTTCTGGTCGTGTACATGCCAAGAAGACACTGTTTTCTGCTCTGCAAAAAACTAATTATTTTTGTAAACACGTCCAAAGGATGAGAATGTGAAGAGCCAGTGGGTAAATTTACCACAGATACAACAGCAGTACGACCTTTGACGATTGTTCTCAAATCTCTGTAAGGTCTAAATGGGATTTACAAAATGCTAATCAATTAGATGGGACAGTACCCTCTTTAGTTGGACCAACTTGCTCCTCAGAATCACAACCTGTAAGTATTTAATTGATATATATTTTTTACTGGGTCTTCAAAACACATAGTTTTGTGCTTTGTATTGTGCACTTGTATGTTTCCGGTTAACCAGCTAACTCACGTTATTACTTTCTTACTGAAATACTTCCGCTAATCAAATGTGGGCCACTATTACCTAAAATTGTGTAAAATAAAATAATGCAGATTGACAGTTTTTTACTTCTTTGAGTAATGATAAAAGATGGAACCAGATTTGTTTTACAAACTTTAAAGGGTATGGTAATGGACGTTTTGTTTTTCTGACATGCGTTGTAAGGGGTCAATCAGAGCAGTGTAGCTTGCTGAAAGAAAGGATTTAGACGAGTCGTTTGAGTATTATTGAAAAATGTGGTGATGTTCAATGAATAGTTCAATTAAAGTTTTTTGACATTTGATGCATGTAAACCTGTTGTAGGAGACCCCAAAACAAAATAAGGAACCTTTAAAATAGCTTAAAACCTTGTAAACCTCATTTAGAAAAACACTGAATCTACGGTAGGATAAGCTGTCGTCGCATGCATACTGAAGTGTTGATTTTTCAGCTCTAGTTTATAATACCACTTACAACTTTTTGCGACATTCGTTGGCTTGATCAATGTTGAATTCAGGCAGACTGACAAAGCCCTCTGCCTTCTCATCCTGAAAAAAACAGAAATTATGTAAATAGTATGAGCCATTTTTTGCTATGGTATTTCATCATGCAGATGAATGGCCTCACACGCTCACCTCTTCATTGGTGTACCAGTATAGGCAGGCATCTTTCAGCACAACCCAGTACTTCTTCCATTTCTGAGAGAAGTAGCTCTTTGCATCCTTCTTTTTCCAGAGCCATCCCTCACAGTCACCCTGACCCAAGTCTCTGCAGGAGATTCGCCGCTTACTAATAGAGGGCAGGGATCCAGCTGAAAAGGACAAAGAGAGAGTGTGAGAGATCAGAGATGTCAACGCTGGCATTAAAAAGGAAATGAATGGCAGGAATAGTATCAAAACAGTGACATTTTTGATGTACTGCCAAGTCTGCCATATAATGGCAGAGAAACGTCTTGACATAACAATTATTCAGAGTGAGACTGTAATGAATGAAGAAAAAAATAATTAAAAATTCCTTCTCTCAATCAGTATTTTTTTTACATTTCCAGTAAAAGTATTCAAACATTTTTGAAACAAGAAGTAAAAATATATAAATTCTATATTTAATAATAAACATTAACAAAATTAACACATTAACTTAAATTATAAACATTTCATATATAATTTTGAATTGTGTTATTAATTTAAAAATATTGTAATAATTTGATAACAATTCTTTGAATTATTAAAAAAATAGGTCTTAAATTCTTTTCTCGAGATTCTCTGAAAGCTAAACCTACTGTAAACTAAAGGATGAAAGGCGTTTAAGTATTTTTCTGGTAAAACAAGACCATAATTTAAATTATTAAAATATTTGCAATGTGTCAGTAACCACTTGACAGGATATTAGAGCTAGTATAATTTAACATTTGACATCTCACCTCTTAACTTAACTTTCTTTGACCGGGAGAGCATGGACGATCGATCAAATGTCTGAAAGATAGTAAATAAAAAAAATATTAAATCATTTTAAGTTGAGTACCACAGTCTTACATGACATTAAGTTGTCTTCAGAACACTCACAAGATATACAGAAGAGGTTTCAGATGTGGGTGTGGCCAACGAGTCCTGTTGCAGCATGTCCATCTGGAGGGTGGGGACTAGGGTGTAGTGAGCGGGGCTTCCACCTTTCTCACTCTTTCTTCTACTACGCCGACTGCTACGTCGTCCTGTGTGGTACTCCTCTGACCCTGCCTTGTCCTCACTCACATACCGCAGCAGGGAGTTTTCTGTTAATAAATGTATGGGATTATGAAACTACAGTATACTGATTATGGAAATTAAATGGGACAAAGCACATTTTAATTTTATTTAATAAACCAGTTTTGATTCTGCCTTTTAAATAATGTAATGGTTAGAGTTGAAATCAAATTATTCAGAGGTCTCATGATCAAAGAATAGGGCTGAAAGATGCTGTTACACATGTACAAATTAATATAAATTCTACCAGCATGACTAAAGAAAGCATTCTCTCTGCTCCTACTCCTTCAGCAACAAATCCTCCTGGCCTCAACCAATGAAAAGCAAGCATCTTGGCAAGACTTCGATGTTGGAGTTACCATGGTAATGCAAAACCAAAAAAATCCCAAAATATCAAACAAAGAGCCAGCAAGATACTAGCAGACAGGTCCCAGAACAAATGAGGTATATATAGGGGAGACGGGGATCAGGACAATCTGAACGGAATGGCTGAAGATTTTAAAACGTGCAAAT
Source organism: Pseudorasbora parva (assembly GCF_024679245.1). Lineage (NCBI taxonomy): Eukaryota > Metazoa > Chordata > Actinopteri > Cypriniformes > Gobionidae > Pseudorasbora > Pseudorasbora parva. The sequence continues at coordinate 22,896,021 of NC_090189.1, forward strand.
GGGGAGGTCAGGGCTAAAGTGAAGAAATCATCGGTTTAGTATAGCCTAAGTAAAAGAGATCAAAAAACATCCCCCTCATAGCTCACCCACACTCTCTCACACACACACACACACACACACACACACACACACACACACACACACACACACACACACACACACACACACACACACACACACACACACACACACACACACACACACACACACACACACACACACACACACCTCGTCTGATCTCTTTCTTCAGCTTGGCTGGATCTTCATAATCTCCAACCCAGTTATATTCTACAGGCATGGAAATAGGTCTCAGCCGTCCTAGTACACAAGCAAAGAGAAATCGAAATAAAAAAATCAAATAAAAAATACTGCACAATACACATATTGGGCCAGGAGAAAAAGATAAAGTATAACTCAATTGTTATGTTTACTCTAATGAGTTATGGGCATTAATGTAGTGTATTTCTGTATACATATACTGTGTTGCAGATTTAAAAGCATCCCTTCTGACTGACTGATCCCTCGTCACCCTGGCAAGACCACAAACTTGAATCGGACTTGAAAAGAGACCCGTATGAAAAGACAACCTCTCCTGACACTGAAGATAGCCTGTAAAGATCAAACGTGATCATGTAAGAAATCATGTACCATATGTGGGAGTGCTGTCCCTGCGTACGGGTGGAGGGCCCTGATTCTGATCATACTCGTAACAGTACAGGACCGCATCCTCATCCAACTGGGGGAATCGCCTCCGGCACTCCTGATCCAAGAAGGAATTGGGCGAATCGGAACCTTTAGCAGCCTGCTGGCAATTGCTGGTCAGATTCCCCATTTCATCTCTGCAATGGTAAGAAAAATCTTGTATAATTATCTTTTACACAGATCTTAAATGTGAACTAGATTTTGAATTTTCTTAAAGAAAAGTTATTTGTAATATTAATAATAAGTCACTGCCACAGTGTTGCTATGCAGTTGCTAGGGTGTTTCTGTTTGCTTATGGTTGAAGCCAAAAGAATCCACCTTCAAGCGCTCTAATTATATGATTATTGAAGCTAATAGTTCTATTAAGCAAGGGTAAATAACAGTGATCATACATGACGATAGATGATGATTTAAAATGTTAAAATGTTTTCTGCATAAGGGATGTATTTCGAAAACATTAAAACCTTACCATCCCCAATTTTTTGTAGTCTCCTCCAAAAGTGCATGTTTGAGGTGTTTCATGCATTTTTATGCATATTTGCAGTGTGCATCAGTTTACTAGTGTGTCCTTTTGTTTTAGAGATAGTCATTTTTTGTGTGTGCGCCTGTAAACTCTACCTGGGTGTGTATGGCTCGTCTGGGGGAGGGGGGATGTAGAGGTCCTGTAGAGCGCAGCTGTCCCGTCTGGATGGGGTGCTGAGGGTGCTGGATGGTGTGGCCACGCTGCTGCTGGGGCTGGGGGGGATGATGGGCTAAAAACAGTGGTACAGTTAGCTTTAGCATTTCCCTTAGGAAAGTTTACCTTCAAATGTACCTTTGCGTTTTGATATAGGTCATTGTCATCAGTGTTGGGTATGTTACTCTAAAAAAGTAATGAATTGCTAGTTACTAATTACATCTTCAAAGGTGTAATTAGATTACTGTACAAATTACTCTCTCCAAAAAGTATTTAATTACTTATTACTTTTCAAATCCTATATCAACATCGACTAGTTATGTGATTCAAGGATAGAAATGAAACGGCTCTTTTAATTCATTCAAATACAAAATATAAAACTAAATCAATTATTCGTATTAACTGACCAAAGTTTTAGACATGAGAAAGGTGGATAAAAACATGCATTTTAAAAGTTTTAATGTTGATTCCACTATTGTATAATTATTCTACAGTCTATACACTGTTAGTTTAATTACATGTGAAGTAACTGTAATTAAATTACACAAAACGAGTAACCCATTACTTTACTTTTTCAAGGGAAAAGTAATTAAATTACAGTAAATAATTACTTAGTAACTAGTTACACCCAACACTGATTGCCATATATTTACTTTTTACTTTTCGATAATGTTATTTCATTGCAGGTCTATGGTGGAGGAAGTACTGAATCTCAGTACTTTAGTAAAAGTACAAGTAACCAAAGCCATATTTACTTAAGTAAAAGTAGAAGTACTACAACGACAATCCTACTTAAGTAAAAGTAAAAAAGTACTTGATTTTAAATGTACTTTTAGTATTAAAAGTAAAAGTACTTGTATAACAATTTATTCTCTTAATGTCTATATTCTAATAATTAAAAAGAAGAAAGCAGTATGGGCTGTGGCGTTTTAATTAAGATAGTTTTGGGTTAATGTAGGCTAATTGTGCGTATCATCTGTTGCCCAGTTTACATTCTGACTCACAATATCAGGATGATCTGCAGAGTTAAATATCAATATTCAGAAGTAACATTTTCATCAGCTTTGATGTATTTACATCTTCATATTTATGAGGATTAATCTTAAATATAGGATATGCTTCAGCTAAATTTGATCAATAAATTAAATTAGAATAATGCTAGCCTATATGGTTGTTAAATTAAATAATTTGCACTGACAAATTACAACTGCATTAAATAATGTTATGAGATTGTTTTAACTAGGCCTATATATCTTTAATACATTAAGAAACGTTGGAAATAATCTTTAAACATGAAACTTTAAACATGAAACTGGCGGCAGGTCTTACTGAGTGAGTCATTGAGTCGGTTCGTTCAAACGGCTGATTCGTTCATGAATGAGGCAGTCGTTTACGAACAGGTTCATTCGAACGCTGAATCATTCATTACATTATTGCTGTAAGATGCGTTGTGGTTCTGATTTGGAAATATGATCTGATCTTGGAAATATTTTCGCTGCTGTAATAGAACAAAAGCAGTTTATATTGCATCTAAAATGTAAGTGCCTAATTTTAATTAATTGTTTATGGAACTGTCATGAAATCAGTGTCACATTTTCAGTCGTGATGGTATTCAGGAAAACAGCACTCTTGGTCGTGTCTTGTGATGTCTTTTAACTGTATTATACGTTATCAAATATAAAAACCTTCACATTTTGAATATTTACTGCAGTATGTTACTGGTATTCTCTTTACGAGCGGCGTTGGTTTGTTTTCATTTCTCCTCGAGAGGCTGCACGATTGTCAACAGCGCACTCGTCAGTTCATACATTAGCCCATTACCGGTATTATCCATTATTTTCCGAACAAACCTTAATCTCGAGCCCTGAAACTGATCAGAAAATGTAACGAAAATGTAACGAAATGCTGTAGAAATGTAGTGGAGTAGAAAGTTAATTATTTGCTGCAAAATGTAACAAAGTAAAAGTAAAAAGTATGCACTATTGATTCTACTTAAGTAAAGTACAGATACGTGAAAAATGTACTTAAGTAAATTAACGAAGTATTTGTACTTCGTTACATTCCACCACTGTTGCAGGTAAAGAAACACATCATAAATAAGTGTAAAAATGTCTTCTCCATTAACATGTTCCAAGGATGCACTTATTTGATCAAAAACAGCTATATTGTGAAATATTATTACAATTTAAAAAATGATTGTTTCCTATTGTAATACATTTAAAAAATGTAATATAATCAGTCACATGATCCTTCAGAAATCCTCTTTAAAGAAACATTTCTTACTATTATCAATGTTTAAAACAGCTCTGCAGCTTGAAATTTTTGTGGAAACTAAGATACACATTTTTTTCTTCTTTAATGAATAGAAAGTTTAAAAGAACAGAATGTATTTTAAATAGACCCTTTCAGTAACATTATAAATGTCTTTACTGTCATTTTTTATCAATTTAACGCATCCGGAAAAAAATGCATATTGTAAAAATGCATGTTTTTTTTTGTTTTTTTTAATCTTCCCGACCCCAAACTTTTAGCGTACGTCACCAAGATTTAGATGTAGGGTGAATTCAAGGTGAGTGGGAATTTTATTTTGCCATTGAGATGACTTGGAAAAAGAGTGTCAATCAACCTGAATTCACCATATTTACAATGATTTAAAATGTATTTCAATCCAATCCCTTTATCAGATTTTTATGTACAAATATGATGCCTAAAATAGAATGTACAGCTTTCCAGGTCATGCATTTTATTACAGCTGCATCTCTGCAACATATAAGTGTTTAAGTGTATAGTTATTAAATGACAAAAAGGTGATATTTTTATTTATATTGTCTCAAATTTCACAGATATTTTTAACACTGGAATATAATTAATTAACATAAAATAAATGACAACTACTACAGGAAATTAACTAAACATAAAAGTCAACAAAAAACATCAAACACTCATCGTAATGGCAGAATAACCTAACCTGTGTGTCTTTGTGGAAGAAGACATGTGAAAAAATAGCAATGGCCATCATTTGGTCATCATATAGTCATGCTGAGCCTGGTTCCTCCTGATTTTATGTATTTAAAACACAAAACACATTGTGCAACCTAATGCTGCTTTGGTTCTGTGTAAATTAAATGCCGTCTCAGTGTCTTCAACTGTTGTCATGACAATCAGCGTGTCTTGTTATCTGTCAGCTGTGCAATAGAAACGGCAAAGAAAAAATAAATGCGTGCAATTTACACACTGCGCACTCAAGCGTCTAAAATGACATTCCACATTTTCCTCTCAGGCCACAGTAAAGCTTCCTGATGCACAGGGGCTTCGGTGAAGCTGGAGAGGAGATTGGGGAAAGAGGGATAAGCAGCAGATTAGAGGTAAAAAGATGAAAGAGGGAAAAAAGGAAGGTTAGTGGTTGGGTGGGGGGAAGAGTGAAGTGAAGATTTGCCATGCAATCTAGTTGGTCAAAGCCCTGAGGGAGGGGAAGAGGGCTCTTAATGCTGCTAAAAAAAGAACATGCACAGATTGGGGGACTACGCCAGGGCATATCATCAATTCACACACGCCACTTAATCCTCATACCGCACACATCCCATCAGTACCTGCAGGGCGAGGGGCTTCCATCTCATGTTCTTGAGTAAGGCTGGGGCTGACGTGAGAGTGCTCTGAGGTCGTTTCTTCAGCGTGAGGGTCACACCCGCGGGATTGCTACGTAAAGAGTTTACCAGGTTCTTCAGCTGCCAGCCCACCTATGCAAGTCCAAAACACGTGTTGACCTCACCACAAGAGAATCAAAAAACATTCCAGAGCAGAGCACACAAGCATTTTGTAGTCTTTATAGCAGGTCATACTTCATGTCATATATGTCATACACGTCTTCACATATTGGTTAAAACATTAAACAATTTTGAAAGATGGAAAATTATACACTACTATTCAAAAGTTTAGGGTTTATGAAAGAAGTCTCTTATGCTCACCAATGCTGCATTTATTTGATAAAAAATACAGTAAAAACAGTAATATTGTGAAATATTACTACAATTTAAAATAACGGCTTCATAATTTAATATATTTTAAAATATAATTTATTCCTGTGATGCAAAGCTGAATTTTCAGCAATTCAGTGTCACATGATACTTCAGATATCATTCTAATATGCTGATGTAGTGCTCAAGTAACATTTTCCTATTATTATGAAAGCTGAATAAAATAGTTATTATTATGAAAGTTCTCTGATGAACAGACAGTTGAAAAGAACAGCATTTATTTGAAATTGTATTTTCTTAGCAACATAAATGGTCTTTACGATCACTTTTGGTCAATTTAATATGTCCTTGCTGAATAATAGTATATGTAGTATCTAGTATAAAATGTGTATATATATATAATAAACATACTGACGCTTACAGACCCTTGTGTACTTCTAACATGAAACATTCACATAACAATTTTTCTCAAAAGATTTTAAACAAAACCTGTTTTCTTTTAGATAATATATACATTTTAAATTTTTTATATTCAATTTTATATGAGAAATGACTAACCATATCTTTTATTCAGTCGCGTTCATTTTCATCGTATTGTGTAATAATAAGGCTACAGTTTAGATGCCTGATCTTGATAAGAGCATATTTTGGATATACTGAAGTATATCTTTTTATAGAAACTAAAATAAAAAAAAATTAATAAAAAGATTGCTTCATTAATGACCAGGAATGATCTAGCATGTCATGCTAGCAGTTTAGAGTTAGAGTCAAGATATTGTGTAGAAAAGAAACGCTCACCACTGTCTGATGATTGACCTGTATGACCTCATCACCAGCATGGATTTTCTTACAGCGGTCCGCTAGTGACTGGAAGAGGGAGAGGGAGAGAGAGAAAGCCATTGGATCACATGTGGCAAAACACACAACTGTTTTAAAGGAGTCATGACATGAGAGATCAAATTTTTCTTGATCTTTTGGCATATAAGAGGTCTTTGTATTATTAAAACATCCTGCAAGTCCTCGTCATAAAAAACAAAACAAAAACAAAAACAAAAACATTTATATAACATTTACATTGAATCATTTATATAATCAAGCTGTAAAAAGCAGTGTTGTAGTCGAGACCAGTTCATTCGATTCCCGAGTCAAGACCGAGACCAGAGTATGTCAAACTACATTAGAACTCAATTTGATTAACTTTTTGCTTACGGAAGGCGTGCACAAGAGTGACTGTCGAAAAAATTGCTTTTTAATGCAAAAGTGTGAATGTGCCTGAGGGAGAGAGGGCGTCTGTCAGACATTTTTGGGGGTAGATGCTAAGTGTTGAGACTGTCATCAGTATCTGTATCTGTATTAATTTTATTATTTAATTAAATGAGTTTTGGTTTTATCTGTGACACTTCTGTCCTACTTTGTAAATGTATTAAAGTAAATATATTAAAAAACACAGTTGAGACAAATAATGTAGCAATGTGACTTTCTATAAAACGGGATCCCTCCAGGTGGATAGCAGGTGGACACAGCGCAAAATTGAAGCGAGAGCGGCCGGGTTACGGGTGTGGGAGAGAATCTGGCAGGAGTCAGCGTTAGTCTCAAGTCATGCACAGTTGCTGTGTCAGTGGACGTGTCAATCAAATATCAATTTAAAGAAATATTAACATACAGTAATAATCATTAAATATTTTGAATGGGACTCGAGTGGACTCGGGAATAAGTCCAATTCCAAATATGTTCGAGTTTGAGTCAATACCAAGTCACAATTAAATTCACAGTTCAAGACCGAGTCCAAGTCTCGAGTACTACAACACTTGTAAAAAGGTTTGGATCCGAGGTGGATTGGCATGTGACGGCAAACGTCGATTGGCATTTGACGTCACAGGGGCACAATCATTCACATATGACTACCTCGAGCAAGACAACAACGCCTACTTTTACATCGTATAGTTGTTCACGCCGACTGAGGTTCATTCGATGACTCGATGAGCAACGAGTGGATCTAAAGAAGGCCTAGTTTATGAAAAGAATGTGATGCCACATAGACGTTCTGCTGTTCCTGGCTGTGCAAAAAACACAATCTTTGCATAAGCTGCTGAAGAATCCCAATGTCACAGAAAAATGGATTCAGTTTCATTTTAACAAACGTCCTAGTCACATCAGTGCTGACTGGCTTTGCCCAGAAACTTTTGCACAAAGATCAGGTTGTGCCAACTGTCCTGGAATCAGGACCCAGCAAATCGTAAGCAAAAATGGTAATAACAGTTAAATTCATAAGGAATAATTCTAGTATTTTGACTTCAAAGAATGCTCTCTTTATGATGGCTGAATCTGTCAATTACGCAGCATGAGTTTATCTGGACACTTGCCAAAACTGTTGTTATAGTGACTCTTTTACATTACACAATAAATCTATTTCTGTATTTACAACGTGTTTGCATTGTTAGTTGTGTTGAAAGTATTTTGTGAGAGTGAAATTGCTTTGCAATGACGATGCAATGTCATCACTGCAACCTTCCATGTGATGGAGAAATAGATCTAAATATAATGCAATAATCAACTCTTTTCACGATTTGTTAATTTCGACAGCTGTAATAATAAAATCGAGTATCCGAGAGGGTTCCAGATGTAATACTTATTTCATTTGCAAAGATGTCCAATCACAGCAATGGCGTTTACACTAAAGTCTCACAGCAGACACACTCCTTCAAACGGAGTGTTTAAGCAGAGGACTAAAATCAAGGTAGAAAATAGCCATTTAAAATAGAATATTTTTTAATGTAAAAATCACATTAACATTATAAATGCACCTCAGGAAACATTATAAAATCAGATTAAAAAAAAATCTAGTTCATGACCCCTTTAAAGATTATATGTACAACCAACTGAGATGAAATATTGCACTGAAATATTGAAAATGACCACTCACTCCCTCTGTAGTGCCTGTGATGACATGTAGGCCATCATAGGTTGATTTGATGTACATGCCCTAGGGCAAGGAGAAAGACACTTTAGAACCATTGCCTGAAAATATCGGACACACACTGAGAAAACATTGAAAGTAGCTTGCTGACACGACATGAGAGCACAAATCCCCTCTTACACACAGTCTCATAAAGGAGAGATATAGGGGAAGAGAGAGAGAGAATGTTTATTTTTATCTATGTCTATTCGGGCTTTATTGAGCGGATACTGACTGTGTCAAGTGTGTCTATATGTAACTGTCGAAATATTACTGCCTGCAGCTCACACAAACACAACTACCAGCATAACATCATTATTGCAGATGGGGTTAACATGGCTGTGGTATCTATCTATCTATCTATCTATCTATCTATCTATCTATCTACCTATCTATCTATCTATCTATCTATCTATCTATCTATCTATCTATCTATCTATCTATCTATCTATCTATCTATCTATCTATCTATCTATCTATCTATCTATCCATCCATCCATCCATCCATCCATCCATCCATCCATCCATCCATCCATCCATCCATCCATCCAGCTATCTATCCATCCATCCATCCATCCATCCATCCATCCATCCATCCATCCATCCATCCATCCATCCATCCATCCATCCATCCATCCATCCATCCATCCATCTAAGGTGAAATGATGAAAAACTAGGCACCCAGATACCCACCAGTCCCTCGGTGGACCTTATGTTGTCCAGCTGCACCACTTCCAGATGGGCGGCCTGGGACACCATGGGGTCCGAAGAGAGGGAAATGATGTGGTCACACACACCTGAAAGTGTTTTACACTGAGGACAGAGAGAAAAAGAGAAACATGAGAAAAGTATAACAAGTATAACAAGAGGCTCAGAAAAGAGCTACTAGGCTACATCATATGCTGATAATTTCATTGCATGTTCACGGCACCGCTTCGTAAACACCATCTGCGCTGAGACCGAGAGTCATCAGGATGTACTATATTATGAAGTAATCATGTGACCAGGATGATCTCATAAGCATAATTCTCCATGATTTTGCTGCCTTCTTTGAATCGATCCATCTAATCACGATTCTCCCTCAATCTGCTGCTGGTGACTAATCAGCGAAGGTGTTCCTGGTGTTGTAAACGCAAACTCTCTCTTTCTCTCACTGTCACTCTCAGATGAAATGTGGCCTGTCCTGGTATTTATAGCAGAGAGCCAGCTGTACCCTCACTGACACTGCAGCATGGGCTAGACTCCATGAATCAAATGTGAATTTATTTCTCTCTCACTCACCTCACACATACTCTCGCTCTCTTTTTTTTCTCACTTCGACACAGATATCTATTTTTGAACAGAGGAGCTAGATAAGGAGTTTTATGTAAATTAATCAAGAGGATGTGAGAGCATATAAATGTCACTTACCACATGCAGTATCTTATTTTCTGTCTCATATACTGTGCCGTCCTAAAACACAAGAAAAGAAAATGCAACTTTAACAAATTACATTCTAATCTCATCTCACATACAACCTCATTACTGAAATACTGCATGTTATTGAAACATAATACATTTAATTTATAACACAAAAATGTTATAATCAGTATTTTAGTTTTCCAGTAAAAAAAAATCATATATGTTCAATTATAACAAACAAATTTTGTCTTAAATATTTTATTTTTTCTTTACATTATTTAATATTAGTAATATATTATGGATTATGTTTTTTTTTCTTAGCCCACTACAAAAATGTATTGTTTCAAGAATAAATATCACAACATTTTGTTTAATATATGCTTAAAAATAAAATATACATATATACACATATTCTCTAAGTCTTCTGGTGCAAATCTGTTTCTTAAGTATATATTTTTCCTTTTTAGATATTTTTACTGGAAAACAAAGATAGTAATTGTTTTGTATAGTGTTATATAATGTTAAATGGTTATATAATGCTTTATAGTTAATGTGTACTCATGTCATGAAACTTTGATTAATATATATTCTATGTTGAATCATCAGAAGTATTATATAATAAGTTGTATTATATAATTATGACATATCAACAAAAGTTATAAAGTGCTTCCCATTTATAAGATACGAACACATTATATAATTTCTGCTCTAATGGGTAAACACAGTTTTGGGACGTCTCAGATGAGGAGATGAGCTTGTAGGACACAAGGAGAAGAAGATTTACTTGCTGGCATGTGGAGACTTGCACCTATGTGAAATAGCCAAAGGCGGCGTTCTCTGTCTTGAGCAGACAGTTGAGGAGGACATGAGTCATCCTCCCACACCGAACCTGGTGCAATACTTTTCCTCTTCCTCCTCTCATCTGCTCATTTTCTTCCACTCTCCATCACTCTGCTTAATGGTAGTCTGATTTCCAGCCCGTGGGTGAAAGAGCTTGGGGATCTCGACGGGCCAAACTCATGATTAATCTTAAACATATTGGGAATCTCCTTCAACACTCAACCTACACATCACAGTCTGATTCATAGGAGGAGAGTAAATAAAGCTTGAGCTAATACACACAAGTGTTTAATTAAGAGAAGACAACTTTATATAAAGTTTGAATGTGAAATGCCCTTTAGAGTGTGGCATTTTTCACACATACTATACAGACTCACTTCACAAGCAAGTTCTACAGGCCTTCATACATGTTCTGGGACACATCGCTTTGCTCCCACCTGGGACGGTCTGTCCTCGCCCTCAATGGCCCATGCCAGAGCAGCACTATTTCAATCCAGGACAGAAAATTGAGAAGGAGAAAAAAACGTCCATGGCCTCTTTCTATAGAACCTTCTGCCCTAGAAACTTTACCCTGCTTTCCATGCATCCTCAAAAAAAAGAGATGTAGTCCTAAAGTATGGCGTGACACTGGTGTGGGTGAAACTAGAGGTCAAAAGAGACTTCTTGACTTTGCATTCAATTTGATGGTTATGGGATTCAATGGGATAGTTCACTCAAAAAATAATATTATATGTTTACACGTTTACTTTGGCAGCCCTAAAAATACATTTTATTTGTTAATTATTATTTATTGTTAATTTTCTTTAGTTTACCACCTGTTACTTTTATGATGCTTTTGTGTTCTTTTTAGAGCTTTGACAGTAAAAATATCACCATCCACTTTTTATCTAATGAAGCTTTGCTGAAAGCAAAATGAGATATAGTACAGGTCTGGCATGACGTTGGAATTAATGTATAACGGAATTTTCATTTTGGAGTGAACTATCCCTGAAAAAAAGATGAAGGTGATATGTTATAATTTGAGTGTTTCAGTTCATACCTGCTGAACTATTGTGGTCAACTCCAGACACAGCTGAATCACATTATTCCTGGTCATGGAGTAGTCTGCTACGGCAGCAAACGGAGACCTGATGAAGAAGTAACATCTGCCATTAACCATTAGATCACTTCTAATCACAACCACTCTTTGTGTCAAACCGGCCTCACTGTCGCTGCACTGCCGAAGCCAAACTGTGTCTAATTCAAGCAATGCAGGACATTCAAGATGAGGAATGAGAGCTAAAAGGTGAACCAAGGAGCATGTGGAGAGGGAGGGAGATGAAGAGTAACAAAAACACAGAGAGAGACAGCTGAAAGAGAGAGGAGAGGGAGAGAGGATTTTTTGCTCCAATGCACTAATTCACAGAAGCTCAGGCAGCAGAAGGAAGCTGTGTTCACGTGCCCCATCATACAGACTGCAAAGATCACTGTTTTTTTTTTTTTTTTGTATATATCACTATTAGAGTCTTTCAGTAATACCATGCTGTTCCCTTACGTGGCAATAATACATGATAGAGCACTGCATTTTGATCTGAGTTGGTTAATATGCCAGAAGCATATAATTATAACAGCATGCAATATTGTTTTGCGAAATCTATATATGGTATATAGTATATGGTATATTTATACTATAGTAAATTTATAGTATATATATATATATATATATATATATATATATATATATATATATATATATATATATATATATATATATATATATATATATATATATATATATATATATATTACAGAATAGACAGGGCTCAACTGTAAGGAACAACAAGGCCTGCGGGCAAGAACTTACGATTTTTTACATGCCACGCCAACATTTTCATGGGCCCCAACACATTTTTTCTATTATTTCCTATTTTAGTAATATATTTTACAGACTTCTGTTCAAACGCTTGGATCAGTTATACTTTTCAATACTTTAATTCAGCAAAAACACAATAACATTTCTATTTCAAATAAATGCTGTTCTTTTGAACGTTCCATTCATTAAAGAATCCTGAAAAAATGTCCTACAAAAATAAACTAAACAGCAACTTTTTCCCACAACATTAATAATAATTGTACTTTGAGCATCAAATGAGTATATTAGAAGTGACTATGACTATGATTATGATTATGAGTATATCATAATTTTTGAAGGATTATGTGACACTGAAGTCTAATTATACTGAAAATACTTCAGATTTTAGTTTTTACTGATTAAATTAAATCTTATCAAACAGTAGTGTGCATGTCCCAAAATAATTTATGAAATGTTTGCTTTTCTTTTAAAAAAAACCTTTAAAACCACAAATAAATAAGTTTTACATTCATGATAAAAGGTGCATTTTTATACTTAGTGATGCATCACAAGTCATTATAGCAATTTTGATAAAATATACGTCATCTAAGCTATAGCTAGATGACTAGATTAATTTCAACAGAAATGACAACAAAATGTTCAAAATATAATAGAAAACCAAGTATTTTAACATAAAAAACACATATACATGATCATCTTTGTCAGTTTCAGTAATGTCCTGCTTACAGATTCAGTCAACAACTTTATTTGTTCCAGGGTGGTTCGAAAGAAACATGTGCGTGAACACTTCAAATGAACTCAAACCTATATCAGATACCCACAATGCATGCAGTGTGACTGACTCAAGTCACTGACTAGAAGAATCAATCAATTAGTCGACTAGATGGTGCAAACCATAATCCAGATATCCTCTATAGAAGAAAACACAAAGGGAATCATTTATCTTAATGAGTGCACTATGCGCACATATCTGACTCCAGGGTTCCACAAATGAAATGTGATCATCCAGGACAACACTCCTGCTGTCATCCTGTCTGGGGAGAATAAATGAGGGAGACCCGGAGGCCAGGAATAATCTAGGGAGATGCAGCAGCAGATTAATTGCACTCAGAAATTATGAGTGTGTGTGGTTAGGCAGAAGACGTGGCGTACTGCACTAACGAGGAGGCGTGGCCAACGAGAGCTTTAGCTGATGAAAGAATTAATGCAAACTCACAAAAACGTGACCTTGCGCACACACTTGAGAGACAAACAGAAGTGCTTAGCACACACGCTGGCCGTTTTCAGGGCCAGCTCCTCCGAAATAGAAGAGACTTACGTAAGCTCTTTACTCATCTTTTGTTTGTCAGCTGATTGCTCATGGGTGTTACATAAGGAAATCGGCATGATCGTGTCATCTATGGCCACTTGAATGACCTCACTGATGAGTTCGAAACAATGAAGCCTTTTAGCCGAGATGAGCGGTCATGTGACCACACGCATGGTAGATAAAGAAGTAGGATTACTGAGGCTGCTTTGATTGAACTTTGTGTTTGCTTGTAAATAAATACAGCAGCCCTAAAAGTACTTGGACAAATATGGACACTTTAAATGTATGAGTTGAATTCCCCTAAAAAAATATCCAATCATGAGGCATCTGCAAACCAATTTATCTCAACTAACTTAACTCTTCCCTGCCATTTACAGAACTTTCCGTCATTAATGAGACAACACTTCCTCACCATTGACAAAGTTTTTCGGCTTTCCGTGTTTTCACTTTTATACTGTAGGGGGTGCTATTACGCATCTTCAGAAAACAGTCGCCGGATCAAAACACAGATTAAAAAAAGGAGCAAACAAGCAATAAAGGCATTGCTAATGCACATTGAAGTCTTTAAAAAAGCTTTTTGTTCAAAGTGTTTCTTTTTTATGAAACTTACCCACATTCAAGTGCTGATAAAAAAGAGTTAGAACAAAAGAAGCTAGAACAAAACGTTTAAAGCAGAGACTGAAGTTCTGTCTTTTGATATAGTGCATGTTCAGATATCAATACAATAAAATATTCTGGAGGCTGTGAATGTTACTTTCAATATATCTATTGTTTTATCATCAACAAAGTGTTTTTATTTGCACAAAAAAATTGTTTGTGCCATCTTTAAATGCAATATATATATATATATATATATATATATATATATATATATATATATATATATATATATATATATATATATATATATATATTAGAGTAAATGGAAAATACCTTTATGTGGTATAACATAAACCTTTAAGTTTATGTTTGAATTTCAGTTATGTTATTCAGTTAATTGTCTGTTTGATTCTGGCACAAGTAGAAAGAAACTTGTGATTGCACTAGCATTAGCAAAGTTATTGCTCATTGAACAAAGCAACATCCTTCATAATAATAATCATAATACTTGCAGTTATTCACATCACAACCTAAGCATAAGCTCTACTCTTCTGCACAATGGTAACGGTCAAAACAATTCTTTCAAATGTAAATGAACATTATACATTAACATAAATGAACATTATACATTAACAGATGTTTCCCTTCACTCAAAAACACATTAAACAACACTTCATTTCAATATTAATCTCCATTTCCAGCCATATGCAAAGCATGCTGGGAACTAACAATGGTGTCTCTAAATAAAACTGCACAATTGAGCTAATTCTCTTAAAATAAACAAGTAATCTTATTTTCCTTAATTTTTCAGCTTAATCTGTTCCTCAATTCAAGTCTCCAAAATTGCTTACATTTCCTTTAAAAAATTAGGAAAGTGTATCTCTTGTTTTTATTTATATACAGCACTGAACCACACTATTTTTAATTATCACCTTAATTTTTTTTTGTGTGTGTGTGAAAATTACAAGACCCATGAATCATTTTTTACAGTGTCACTCCTCAACCGCCATACATTTTGTTCTAAAATACAGATAATGATCAATTTAAATAAATTACCCCCTCAATGTTATTTAATTAGTTTTATTCCAATGTTATTTTAATTTCAAAGTAATAAAATAACACAAAGTTATTTAAGTAAATGCAGTTATAATTAATTCCAATGCAAAACTCACTGAGCAAAACTGTTGCATCTAATTCTTAATCACTCCTCAAATGTTTTATCATCGAGTCTGCACCGTTCTGGTCTGAAGATCTTTCCTGCAACACTAAAGATTCTCTCAACAGGTGCAGATGAAGCTGCTATGGCAAGATGGACATGTAAATGAATATCTTAGAACTTTTCTTGAATTTCAATTCTGCTTCCTTTAATTCAAATTCGAATAGTAATTCTACATCCTGTTTTTGACATCAATTCAAATTCAATAATTGAATTGGTATTTAGAAGCCCTTCTCAATTCAATTCTGAATTGTGCACAAGCCTGTTGCAAACACATCTATTATTTTAGTATTATTTATATTAATTAATATTTTGAATGAGCTTTTATTTCTATATTTTCATCTATAGTTTTTTTAAAGTAATTTGTTAATGCCCTTTTTTATTTTTTACTGTTCTTTATTTTAAATATTTCTATTTAGCTTCAATTATTTTCTTTAAATTTAGTAATTTTAGGACTTCAACTTAAGCTTTCTTCTATTTCAATTAGTTGGCAATGCAAAATTTCTAATAAAAAAAGTATGTTTGTGTCTGTGTATGCATATCTGTGTTGGGTATGGGCTGTGTTTGCGCCTCTTTGCAAGACTAACCTATCCAACCAAGCTAGCAGGCTCTTGGCGGCAGCGATGAGGTCCACTACAGAGGTCAGAAAGTCATTAGGAAGTTTTCGGGTGGCTCTGCCATCATAGTGACCTCCCCTCCGTCGGCCCGTTATGAAGTTCTGCAGGTTCTTAGCTGATGCATTCAGCTTATGGGTCAGAGTTTTCAGGTTCTCCGTCTCTAGTCCATAGTTCTGAATAAGAAAAAGAAAGTAAGACCATCAAAACCTTCACGAAAGAGCTAAATAAACTTTTTTGTGAGCATGGCTGTGATGATAAAGGTATGTCCTATAAATAAAGGTTTTTTTAATCTCTCTTTTCAGAATTTTCACTTCTTCTCCAGCTTATGTAATACTGTAGCTTAGCCTTGAAACTCCGAAATGTGGTACTGCATATATTTTTGGCTCTTGTGTGACAAATTGCTTGTGATGTTCTACATTTGTAAGTTGCTTTGGATAGAAGCATCTGCTGAACGATTAAATATGGATGTAAATGTAAATGAAACGGGGGAAGGTAAAGGGAAGGTCAGAGGCACTCTGTGATGCAGTTCCAAGTTCACTGGGAAAAAAAAGTAGTTTGAGTGGTTTTAAATAATGGAGGAAAGAAAATGGAGAAGGAGAAAAGGCACACAACCCACACTATATTACCTTGAACTTAACATCGTAGTTCAAATGAAACTATATAAATACCTTGCTATAAAAATATACAAATACATAAATATTCATATGTTATCGTGCAAAAGTTCGGGGTTGGTATATGATAATTTAATGTTTTGAAAGAAGTCTCTTCTGATCACAAAACTACAGTAGAAACAGTAATATTGTGAAATATAGTTACAATTAAAAAAACTGTTCTCTCTTTTAATATATTTTAAAATGTGTTTTTGTGATGGCAAAGTGGCATTTTCATCATAATTACTCCAGTCTTCAGTGTAACATGATCCTTAATTCAAATATCATCCTAATATATGCTGATAGTGCTCAAAAACTACTCTTATTATTATCAGTAAACATAATGTGCTGCTTAATATTTTTGTGGAAACTGTGATGTGTTTTCATTTTTCTTTTTAAATAAATATAAAGTTCAAAAGAGCAGCATTTATTTGAAATAGAAATATTTTGTAACATTATACATTTCTTTACTGTCACTTTTAATGAATTTCTTTCAAAATTTTAGTAGAGTTTTTAATTTATTGAGTTTTTTTATTTAACTTGGTAGAGTTTATTCATCAATGTATTTCTCCATCTCTATTTGGAGTGCTGAATTTCTGAATCACTTACAGTTAAGTGCAAATATTATGAATATGTACTAGGCATATTTATATCAAAATGCTAATTTTCTCTAGCTATAACTAGTGGGGGAGGGGGAGCAGGCAAATCCCTCTACCCGATACCCCCTAACGGCCATATACTGTGACAACACACTGTACGGATCTCCTAGAATGCCTTGCTGCACACAAAAGCCAGTGGGGATCTGTCATGCAATAGAACCAGCATGAGGGACAGATGAGTAATCATATTTAATGCAGCAGGGCTCCATGTTGGACAAACTCAGAGAAGCATTACATAAGAGGCTTTCAGGCACTAGCTGGACTTAAGCACATGACATAATAAATAGTGGGAACAAAAAAGAGGAATACAGGGGGCCAAGTTTGCAAAAGCATTGGCTAATATACCCCCATTCACCCTCCTTTTTCTGCCCTCTTCCTTCATCCGCTCAGGACTGCTGTGTTCCTTCTCTCACACTTTTCTTCGCTCTCCCTCTGAGCCTTTCTCTCCTGTTTTAATTTGCTATCCTTCTCACCCGACTGCTGCCAGTTTTCTACCCACTCTGCCCACACAATCTTACAGACGCTCCGCCTCTCTTTCCCTCCTTCTGCATAAGCGTCCTTATTTCTCTTGTACCCCATCAGAACAGCCTGGAAACCGTGTGCAGAATGAGAGTGGGGAATGGAGGGATAATTCAAGGGATTTTGAAGGATTTAAAATGTTTGTTTTGGCTATTATTAATTGCACAGGATGCAATTACTATAAACATACAGGCAGCATGGGAAAAAAAACAGGGTCAGGTGCTTCAAGAATAAATATAATAGTGCTTGAGTACTATTAACACATAATTATAAGTATAGTATAAATTAATCTTAATGCATAATTTAGACATTAATTATGCTTATCCGCATTCTATTTTTATTCATTTTGACATAAAAAAAGTATATGCATTTGTTTAAATATTACATGGGAACTATTTAGAACAAGCATATTTACTTAATCGCCTCACAAGCATAATACTTTTATAAGTATAAACCTGGAGAAATAAACTATGGCTTGCTGCAAATAGAAAAAAAAGTAGTATAGAGTAAAATTCTGTATATTTATTCTTTTTGTGCTTTTTAATTTATTTTATGAAAATGAAAGCCTATCTTGAAGACAGGGTGGATGTAATAAATGTACATAATACAAATTAAATAAAACACTAAATTGTGAAATATAACACGACTGGAACACAGTATTCCACCAATCTGCATCCAGAATCAAAACTTTTGTAGTTGCTATTATGCCACTATTATGCCACTTGCAACTTGTTATTATAAAAACATTACACTGACATAAACCAAAACAGTTTCTCAACAAAATGCTGTAAAACTCACTTTCTCTGTAAAGATACAATGTGTCTTTGGTGAGAACACAATGCACCTGTGTGTGTGTGTGTGTGTGTGTGTGTGTGTGTGTGTGTGTGTGTGTGTGTGTGTGTGTGTGTGTGTGTGTGTGTGTGTGTGCGTGCGTGCGTGCGTGCGTGCGTGCGTGCGTGCGTGCGTGTGTGTGTGCGACCTGGTAATCCCTACGTTATGGGGACAAAATCCCCACAAAGATGGCAATATCCGAAATCCTTGTCCTTGTGGGGACATTTTTAGGTCCCCATGAGGAAAACATCTTATAAATCACACAGAAGGAGTTTTTTTGAGAAAGTAAAAGTGCAGAATGTTTCCTGTGATGGGTAGGTTTAGGGGCAGGGGCAGTGTAAGGGGATAGGATGTACAGTTTGTACAGTATGAAATCCATTACGCCTATGGAAAGTCCCCATTAAACATGAAAACACGACATGTGCGTGCGCGTGTGTGTGTGTGTGTGTGTGTGTGTGTGTGTGTGTGTGTGTGTGTGTGTGTTTGCTCACCAGTGCACAAAGCAGGTCCACAGCCTCCAGAATAAGTTCCTGGTGGCCAATTCGAGAAACGCCCAGATCCTCGAGCTCCTGATGTGTGATTCTCAACAGCTGTTCACCACCCACCTTCTCCTGCTCAAAGTTCTTAATGTACTGCTGCAGACAGTCATCCAAGCCTTGAAAATAGCAACAAACAGCCAAATTAAAGTTGCACTATGTAACATTTTTTAGTAAAATACCTTTAAAAAAAACCACTATACCAGTGTTATATTTTTTTTTTCAGTTGAGTACTTACAATATCCCAAATGTTTCCAACTATTTGCAAATCATGAGAATATTACCTTTTTAATCAAGGAACTGGGACATGTGAGGAAGTCTCTTGTCAATTGCGTCATCAATTTGTGTTAACCTCAGGTTTCCGGTTTTATTTGGCAGAAACGCTTTACTCTTACTGCAGTGTGCAACAAGTGTCATAGCAGCCGCCGAGCAAACACATAGAGTAACATCATAAAATAATATTTAACACACTCAAATGTATCCAACATGGTCAACTGAGCTGCGTTACCTCATACTAATGACAGGAAAAGCAGAAAGGGCGCCGGCGACTGTGGCATAATAAAAGTCCCGCTGCTCGCGAGGTGTGTTTTTCATTCAATCGCTCCAGCGGCCTTGCTCAGCTCCCGCAACACTCGATCCTTCTCTGATTCATACTACAGTAACGTTAATAATCACATCAATAAACTTGATTTCTACCCGAGTCCTATCCTGATTCTTTTTCACCGGCTGTGAGGTGAAGACCACATGTCCCAAGATTCAGAGCTCAAACTAGGCATCATCAAACCACAACTTTGTTTTAAATAGGCGACCTCTAGAGGACAGAAAAGTTACATAGTGCACCTTTAAAACATTCAAGCCGCTAGACTAGAGCATCACGGATCATGCGTGTTCAGTTACAGCATAATTTGTTTATTATACTATGAGTTATAATCTGATTAAATATGGCTAAAACAGAGATTATAAGCAACTACAGCCTCATATATACCCAGCATGAGAATGTTGGAGCCTATTGCGTGTTTACATGGTTACCCTCAATGTGTAGAGCACACATAAATATGCTCTCTTTGACAGTAGTGAGGGATTGTGAAAATTTTGGCACAGCTGTTTAAACAGACTTCATTTTGTGGACCGATCCAGACACACAACTTTGAAATGCTTTGCTGTCACGAACAGACGTCAGTGGACTTCAAGCACTATTGTCACTAATAAGGGAAGACCTGTTTGGCGAGCGCTAGCTGTTGTCTAGGAAACACATGCCTCCCCCGTGCCCCCTACCCTTCATCTATACTGATCCTTCACAATTGTTTTCTTCTCCCACAGATTCGCACAAAACATCATATATTTATAGAATAGAGACAGAAATTAATTCACACATTCAGCTGAACCAGAAGCATTATGTTGTTTTGAGATTATTTAAGTAGGTAGTCGTGCAATTATATAGTACAGTCTTTGTCTAACCATTCTGTGGGTTCCAGACTGCAAATAAAATGGTCTCAAATGTGATAAATTAATAATAAAAAATGATAATATCAACTCTTGTTAGGAAAACTTTGCAAACATTTGCAGTTTCTTTGCGTATCATCTTGTGAGGTGGTGTTTGTTATCAGCGTGCATCAACGTTTCAACAGCAACAAACCCAATGTCAGATTCACAAACAAAAGGCAATTTCTTTGATTCAGTTATTTGTCAGTCAAAAAGATTCATGAAAAATTGAAGCCTCAAATTTGCTCATGAGTCAGTACTCAGTAAGTTGTAATGGGTTCACAACTTACACACGGAACTGTTTTTTTTAAAGATATTGCATGTCGTATAATAAATTGTATCAATACATTATTTTACAAAACCATTCTAAGGGCACCGGTTGGGACTGTAAATAAAAAACGGTCTCAAATGCAAATACAAATGCAAAACAAAAAACAAAAACAGTTGTGAGAATCCACGCACAGTTTTTTCATGTATTATCTTCCATGTACACCAGCATTAAGGAAAAAAAAAACATAGTTTAAGCCTTGATGTCCGATTTTTTAAAAAGTATCTTATGAACTGGTTCTTTTCAATGAGTCAGTTAAAATATATTTACGAAAAAGACTTTAATTTCTTATTTTATTCTAACTGTGTAGTTTGTACTTTTTGTCACTCTTGTGTATGTGATTATTTATATAGAAAATCCTTTACAGGAGAGAAGTTTCATTTGCTTACACAGAACCTGGCCTCCAACAAGCAGCACCTTTGGACC
Source organism: Pseudorasbora parva (assembly GCF_024679245.1). Taxonomy (NCBI): domain Eukaryota; kingdom Metazoa; phylum Chordata; class Actinopteri; order Cypriniformes; family Gobionidae; genus Pseudorasbora; species Pseudorasbora parva. The sequence goes on from NC_090189.1 coordinate 22,917,595, forward strand.
CCTAGCATTTTCCATGTTCACTTCCTCCCAGCTCACTCTTTCTGTCCTCAGCACTATTCATTTCCTCTCCACCTCCCTTAAATTCCCACACATACTTGCATTTTCTCTTCCATGAGGTTTCATTATCTGTATGCTCATTCCACAACAAAAGACGAGGATGGAGAGCATGTAAAATGTCCCTTTCATCAAACCCCTGATATTCATCTCTCTGTTGCATTCATCTAATGGACCGTGAGGAGAAAGTTCAGATACCAACGGCACGATTCAAAACTGCTGAAAGCGAGCGTTTCACGGCTTTGCATGCAATTTTAGGGCTTAACAAATCCACTTCTTTACCAAGCTGATCTAAACCCGTTCCAAATGAAGGAATCATCATGTTTGTCGCTTTAAGTTGCTATAGAGACAGCATAGGGATGGAGCGTTTGTGTAGGACCTCATTACCAAGACAAAACTGGCAGTGAGATGAGAAACTTATATGCGAGACGTTTGAATTGACAAATAAATAAATAAACATCTAATACTTGCATCAATGGACTATTCAGAGATATAGCTTTTGTAACGTTTGCATTGTAATGCTAATGAAATATTATAGGAATATTATTATTAAGACTCTAAATGGATCTGCAGTACGAGTGCCGTACCATGATAAATACGTAACAGAAACAAGTGCTATTTTTTAGAATAACTTCCACAATGATAATAACTAGCATCATGAAACTGTCTTTTTAACAGTTTAACTAATCCCTATAGTGAGTGTTGCTTTTCCTGTGGCTGAGCAAGACAGGCCAGCTCACACAGCGCCAGTGTACACAAACAGTAAACTCATTGATTAGGAGGACATTAATCTGCTGTTAATTGTAGCCGCTGTGGCTAAGTTGTGTTAAACGCTACAAAGCAGAGTGCCACACGTTCATCTGGGACCATTAATCTCTGTCAAGCGAGGCGGATGGTCGGCCAATAGTTTGAACCGAGGAAGATGAAGCAAGAGGGTGAGAGTGTAAGTAGGTTAAGGAATGAGTAAGTAATGAGAGAAAGTTGTACTGAAGAAGAAAATCTGATTGTAGCTTTGCAGTATGTTGACTACAGTGGCTTAGAAGCCGGTCTTCCACTTTAACGGTGACCTGAAAACCTCTAAACTGTCCTGAATCCATGATTTGGCAAATGTTGTGGCCCAGTACCGAAAGAGGGATTGGGAGTTTCATAACTCAAGCATGGATGAATAGAGTTAAACAGATAAAAAAAAAAACACTTTCTAGATTTATCAAAAAAGTCATAATTTACTTGTTACAAACCAGTTTTCTTCTTCCTCTAAAAGAGGAAATCTAAATGGTTTCCCCATGACCTCCTTTCCATGCAATTACAGTGAATTGAGATTGGAGATTTCAAGATTCAAAAAGCTATAAACCCAAAATTACCAATCAATTCCAATACAATTCATATATTTGTTTACATGTACATTATATGTATTCCAAACAAAACATCAGCGCTTACACAGTGCCTAGTCACCACATTCAGCTCAGAGAAGCTGGAATCTAAACCTCTCTACTGAACTCGCAAATCCGTCATGTTTGTAGTTTTTTAACACTTTGTATCCGCGTTTGTAGTTCTAATCGAATCCTTGTCCAACTCGCAATGGGTTGTGGATAATATCAGCCGTTAGAGTGTGCGTCCATCTGCACTCCGAATTCTGACGGGAAATAGTAAACCATCCGGGTATCTTTCGAATGCTCATTTCAACATACCACTATTTGGGACATACTAATTCTATTTTCGAATACTATTTATAATGGATAGTATGCAAATTGCGTTGGGTGGAGGGATACACTATTTCCAAAAGTATTGGGACACTCCTCCAAATCATTGAATTTGAGTGTTCCAATTACTTCCATAGTCAAAGGTATATAAAAGCAAAACAAATTCACAAGCTCACACTTACATATAATTTATGGAGAGTATGATTTTTTAAAACTATTTATTTGTATGATACCGCTGCAAATAAGTATTTGAACACCTGAGTCAAAATCATTGTTAATATTGTGTACAGTAGCCTTTGTTTGCAATTACAGTGGTCAAAAGTTTCCTGTAGTTCTTCACCAGGTTTGCACACACTGCAGGAGGGATTTTGGCTCACTCCTCCACACAGATCTTCTCTAGATTAGTCAGGTTCCTGGCCTGTTGCTGAGAAACACAGAGTTTGAGCTCCTTCCAAAGATTCTCTATTGGGTTTAGGTCTGAAGACTAGCTAAGCCATGCCAGAATCCTGATATGCTTCTTACAGAGCCACTACTTGGTTATCCTGGCTGTGTGCTTTGGGTCATTGTCATGTTGGAAGACCCAGCCTCGACCCATCTTCAATGCTCTAACTGTAAGAAGGTTGTTCTTCAAAATCTCGCAATACATAGCCCCGGTCATTCTCTCCTTACTACAGTGCAATCACCCTGTCACATGTGCAGAGAAACACCCGCATAGCATGATGCTACCACCCCCATACTTCACAGTAGGGCTGGTGTTCTTGGGATGGTACTCATCATTCTTCTTCCTCCAAACACGTTTAGCGGAATTATGACCAAAAAGTTATATTTTGGTCTCATCTTTCTCCCATGACTCCTCTGAATCATCCAAATGGTCATTGGCAAAATCAAGACGGGCCTGGACATGTGCTGGTTAAAGCAGTGGAAACTTCTGTGCCATGCATGACTTCAAACCATGATGTCTTAGTGTATTACCAACAGTAACCTTGGAAACGGTGGTCCCAGCTCTTTTCAGGTCATTGACCAGCTCCTCCCATATAGTTCTGAGCTGATTTCTCACCTTTCTTAGGATCATTGAGACCCCACGAGGTGAGATCTTGCATGGAGCCCCAGTCCGAGGGAGATTGACAGTCATGTTTAGCTTCTTCCATTTTCTAATGATTGCTCCAACAGTGGACCTTTTTTCACCAACCTGTTTGTCAATTTCTCCGTAGCCCTTTTCCAGCCTTGTGGAGGTCTACAATTTTGTCTCTAGTGTCTTTGGAAAGCTCTTTAGTCCTTCCTAGAAGAGTTGAAGCTGTTATAGAAGCAAAGGTTTGCTGTTGCGGTATGTAATGAAAAGAGTAATTTATTGTGTCATATCCAATTGAGAAGGAAAACTGCATGAGGAGGCTGCGCACTGTGGCTTGCAAGTATAGTGATGTCAGTTTATGAATGATTTGTCACTCTTTCTGCATTAGCTCAAATTGTTGTAAAACGCTGGCTATAATGGTTGCTTACGCACTTGATTGTAGATAAAATAAGCTCTCTTCATACACATTGTGCTTTGTGTAACTTCACCAATATGCAGCATTGATAATATAGATTAATTCTACTGACTTGATGACTTAATTCCGTTCAGTCATTTCATTCCTTTAGAAATACTGGCAGTTAAAATATAATTTTTCAATGGCTAATTTCTCTGTCCACGTCCACATATGCAATATTTGATCATATTCCAAATTAGAAAGTCATTATAATGCAGCAAAAGAACCGTTCATGACCGACTATCACAGAGGTGTTTTACCAGATACCCGAGAAAATAAATTTAGAAGATACAGGTAAAAGAAAATATAGAATTTCAGTCATGTTCACATATAGCAAGAAATAATATTATTCTATCCAATTGTCCAATGTTGCTTATACAGTATTAGATGTTTGTTTTTAAACAATAAATTAAACAAACATGACCATATGCAAACTTTCCAAAGAGTTTGCTACAGCCACAAAATAACATGTTAAATAAATGGTTTAGTTTTGCTTTTATAAATTGAGAATGCATGATCATATTACAGATACATTCATTTTCCTAAGTTGATTAGTGTTAGGCCCCTCCGTAAGAGTATGCATCAGATTTTTTACATTTTTGTTATAAATTTATGTCATCCCTGCTCATTAAAACGATACAGAGATTGCACAGTGATACAGTATGTGGCCAAATAAAAATTACTTTCAATAATCTGGAAAATAGGTAACATTTTTAGTTCACCCAAAAAGAAAAGAAAAACACCTAAAAATGTAACACCCTCATGTTGTGTCAAAATCCTGTATTAGTTAGAATGTCGGTAAACTAACCAGTGCTTCTTCTATGTTCAACTTAAAGGGATAGTTCACTTTGAAATTAAATTTTGATATGTTTTAGCTTACCTCATGGGCATCCGAGATGTAGGAGTATTTGTTCCCCAGTAGTTTCAATTTTGATCATTTTAGGTCAAACCGTTCTTGTCTGTGCCTCACATAATGCAGGTCTATGGTCACCACCTCAAAGAGCATACACAGAGAAGTCCAAATTAAACAATCCCCCATCGTAAGTACACACTGATGGCCTAAGACACGAAACGAGCGGTTTGTGTGAGAAAACGAACAGTATTTAAATTGTTTTTACCTCTTGTACACCACTACGTCCGACTGATCCGAGGGCGCAGGTGCGTGTTTCCTGTGGTGTACAAGAGGTAAAAACGATATAAATACTGTTCGTTTTCTCACACAAACCGCTCGTTTCGTGTCTTAGGCCATCAGTGTGTACTTACGATGGGGGATTGTTTCATTTGGACTTCTCTGTGTATGCTCTTTGAGGTGGTGACCATAGACCTGATGCCCATGAGGTAAGCTAAAACATATCAAAATTTAATTTCAAAGTGAACTATCCCTTTAAGAAAGTCATATTGGATGATGGGGGTGAGTAGATAGTGACAGAATTTTCATTTTGAGATGAACCACCTATGGGATTTCATTAAAGTTCATGTGCATGTATAGGCGGATGTCCCCAAAACTTTTACCAATATAGTGTATATAAAAAGACAGCTGACATAGGCTACTGTATATCATGGCACTGAGCACGTGTGCAAGTTTTTTTTAAATCAGATTGAGAAAGTAGTCAATTTAAATGCTTCATTTTTTCACATTGATCAGATTATATCAGATCTGCACCATCCCTTTCAATCGGGTTCAAATTTAATTTGGATTGAGCTCAATCAGGTCAATTGAAGTGTAGAAGGATTTTCAGTTGGACTGAGCTATCATTTAGATTACTGACAGATTACTTGGCTCAAGTTGGCTGCATGTAATTGAATGAGTTGAATTCATGAACGAATTGTGAACTGAATCAGCCAATTCACTGGTAAAGAGCAAATCTCAAAAGAACAAATCGTTCACGTTAGACATCGCCGCTTATTTCGTGTTGAGGAGGAGCAACCATTACAATTGAAAAAAATGTCCAAAAGAAAGTACTACTGGTTTGGAAGTCAATGGGAATGCTGTGATGATAACAATAGAATTTTGGGGAAACTATCCCACTAATATTATTCCTCGGTGGTATTATGCAGAGATCTGCCTGTTATTTGGACACTGCAGCACACAGTTATTTTACAGTGTCTGTCAACAAACAGCGCAACAGTCTGTGTCTGGTCATTACGTGTGAAATCCTGTTGCATTGTTCGGTTAAATAGAAAAACATGCATTTAATCAAGGCTTTATTTGAGCTTCATTGTGTGCAGTTTTATTGGATTTACAGTTTTATTGCCATTATTCTGCTATGGGGGGGGGGGGGGGTCGAAGTGAGTCACAGCAAGCACTGAGGGGGGCAGGAAAAAAAAGAGCATTGAGGGAAGGTCACAGGGCTTCTGCTGACTGGCCCTCAGAGGCATCAACCTGGGGGCATCACCACTGAACTGTATGCTAATGATAGAGCTGCAACATGGTAATCGCAGCATGCTAGGAAACCTGTGAATATAGAATAGGAAACACAGCATACATCCATGAATTTACACAGAAAATGTACTATCTAGATCAAATCTTTCATTGGAGCCATGGTGCAGTGGTAGCGTACATTGCTCTTGACACATTAGTGACAATGCACTCACAAGGGTGAAGTGTGATTTGCATACAAACCAGAACATGACCGGATCCCATTAACCCCTTTCTTTCCCCAGTGATTTCTCCTTTACTGTACTATCCAAACGAAGTCCAAAAATGAAAGAAAAAGCACATACAGTGAAATATAGGTCGATTGATAGGTCGAGTCAGTACGTTTTTTTTATCTCTTATGCTCAACAAGGCTGCTTATGTGATCAAAAATACAGTAAGAACATTAATATTGTACACTATTATTACAATAAAAAAAACGTAATATATCGTAAAATGTCATTTATTCATGTGATGGCAAAGATGAGTTTTAGGGGCCTTTACTCCAGTCCTCAGTGCTGCTCAATATTTTTGTGAAAACATTTTTTTCTTGAACTGAATGAATTTAAAATAGAAATATTTTGTAACATTATAAATGTCTTTACTTCCACATTTGATGGACATTAATGCATCCTTGCTGGATAAAATGATCATTTTCAACAACAACGATGACAAATACTGACCCTAAACTTTCAGGGTGTGTTGATGCTTATTGCATTATTTTATTGTCATGGATGTTACTCTGACCAATGTACAAACAATCTACATGCATATTATAGCCGCTGTCCACAGAAAGTCCAGCAATGAACTCAACATGTTTACTTTGGGCTTAATCATAACAGTTGTTTTTAGTATATTTTTTAAGGTACCCATTTTGGGAAGTGCTTATAGATGTCAAATATGCAAGCCACAACGAAATAAACCCGACAAAAAGTTCCATATGTTAGAAGCTACGAGTACAAATACCCAATAGGAATAGCCTTTACAGTTTAAACATGAACATTTTATATACTGCGAGTAATGCAAGACCTAGACACCAGTCAAACACATAATCCAGAGATGAAAATACAGCATTTAAAGAGTGTTCTGGGGAGATGCATTTTCATATACAGCACAAAATCCTGAGACTTAAATAAGCAAAATGATTGCAGTCTACTTGACAAATCTGTGCTATTGTGTGTGGCTACGTGGGCAGCATATACCCATGCAGACTGATCATAGATGTTCTGCATGCTGCATAATGCTCTTTTAGCTTGATAAATGCTGCTGAAGCGATAGTTTTTATTTCATTTTGTCATCACCCTCATGTTGTTGCAAAAGTAATCCGTAGGACACAAACACAAAAAGAGAACATTAGTAGAACGTTAACGCTGCTCTTTTACATAATTAAAGCAAATGGTGTCCAAGTGCTGTCAAGCTCCAAAAAAATTATAAAAAGCAACTTGAAATTATTATAAAATATATATGTTTTATTTTTGAGTAAACTATCGCTTTCATTGTGGAAGGATTGTGAGTGAAACTTTGAACGAATTATTACATGTCGCTGATCAGAAGGCATCACACAGATATACACAGACACCATAATCTCATAGGGGTTTAACATAGCCGTACACTGGTACACATTCACATAAACACTTCATCTTCTGCTTCCTTTCGGCGTGTCTAAGCAGCTGATACAGCAGCATGCGGGTTTTGTCTGCACATAACAGACAGATGCCGATTAAATTCCCCAGCTTTTTAGAAGCAAACATCAAAAAATGTCTGAAGCTTCTTACATTTCTTTATATGACCCTAAAAGGTTAACTTAGAGAGCGACGATGTACTTGTGAGCATGCTTTTAGTGTGCAAACAGCATAAGAAACCCTCTCTGGCATTCCCTTAGGGAGGAACACCGCCTCGCTATAATTCTTTATGATTCCTACACTGCCTTTTCATCTTGCATCTCGCTTATCATTCCTTGACAGTTTAGATTTGCTCCAAATATAAGGATGTTTGCACATTTAACAGTTCCCAACCTCTAGGTATTTGCTTTCACCGCACATATAGACTGTGATCTAAATCACAAGGCATAATGTAGAGCAGCTATGTTCCGGCATAAGAGCAAAATTAAATGAATAACACGTAAAAAGCAGTTTATCATCATCCATTTGAGCCATTGCCTTATTTACCCACTCAAACACATCACACCATCTGACAAACTAAACTCAAGCCAAGACATCCTCACGTGCAGGCATACAAGTGCACATTGTTGTACGTTTAACAAAGCTGGTTATTGCTGAAAAGCACACCTGCAGTCATATTCTCACACAAGCGTGCACATTGAGTACCAAATTCCTATTTTGTGAATCCACACTGGAAGGAATGAGATGGAGACACTGATCTACCTTTTTCAAAAACATAATAACTTAAAGGCAAAACATTCAGCCAAGTGGAACACTTTCCTCATTTGAATTACAAATGACTGTCTTCCTCTTTTTTCTTAATTCCTGAGAAAATAAGCCAGCCCATTACACTCAAATTATCTTTCTATAAGGAGTTTCCCTTATCTAAAATGTATTTACAGCGTTGTAATAGGCCTATAGTGTACATGTTCCATAATGACACACTGTTTATCACATCACCTAAAACAAAATCACAGACAAACGATAGTAAAGGGATCATTTGACTGCCTTTGTATAACAGTAAACAGCACATTCAAGCAAAACAACTGTAAACGGTTTCTTGACATGTCAATCAAATGGTCTGCTATGAGGGTTTTTTTGCAGCAAAGGCTGCAATATGGACCAGGCCTTTTGTCATTTAATAAAACAAAAAGCTTCACTATATTTTTTTCACACAAAATAGCATAAATTCTGTATTCATTCTACAGTAAAACCCTTAAATGGATAGCTTTTTATATCAAAAAAACATATTGATGTGTAATTTGACCATAACATTTTGTGTATAAAAAAATGTTTACAGTGAAAATTAAAACAAAATTAACCTATCTGGTTATGTTTTTATTGAAATATTGTGTTCTTCTTTTTGTTCTAATGTGGTTGTTTATGTTACAATGCATCATGTTTTAATCATTTATATAGTGACGTGTTTTGTGTGTGAGAGAGTGTGTTGCCCTGGTATACCTTGTCCTACATTATGAGGACAAAATGTCCCCAGAAAAAAGGCAGTATCTGAAACCCTTGTCCTTGTGGGGACATTTTATGGTCCCCATGGGGAAAACAGCCTAAATCATACTAAGTGATGTTTTTTGAAAATGTGAAAAATGCATAGTTTTTTGTGATGGGTAGGTTTAGGGGTATAATAGAATATACAGTACAGTAAATCATTATGTCTATAGAAGGTCCCCATAAAACATGGATGCCGTGTGTGTGTGTGTGTGTGTGTGTGTGTGTGTGTGTGTGTGTGTGTGTGTGTGTGTGTGTGTGGTGTGTGTGTGTGTCGCTGCTCATGTAAAAACCCATTTTCATGAACTTCAGTGACCATGGAGGAGCCATTGAGCCTTTAACTGCCAGAGGGGTCCCAGCTGATCACTCAGCCTCCACGTGACCCGTCACTTTACATTCAATTTCATAAGATGACGTGACTACTCTTTATACAACTTAATTCATTAATTTCGTTTTTAAATACATTCTAATATCTTAATCCTTGTACGTGTGTTGGCAATATCAACATCTGTTATAACACCCATCGCTACAAGCTCAATATAAGATAAACTACATCTTAATTGCATGACAGCTAGTGCGCGCGCACTGTCGCGCCTTGATACAGCGACGTTTCTATAAAACGAGTTCAAGCAAATATTGTACGCAGACAAAAATATTGACAAATAGGTAACATTGGCATTTTTATAAACCACAAACAATATGCAAACACGAGCCGTATTGTGTGTACATAATTTCCTTTATTATTATAGCAAAATATATACGAATGTAAAATGCATACCTTTCATCCATTCGACCACCTGGCTTGTTGACCACCTGCTTACAGGTTCCATGACCAGAGCCATTGTGGAAGTTTTTGCAGACGGTGCCAAACAAAGGTGGGAAAGAAGCGCTTCAGCACACCCCAGATCCACTCATGCAGAATTCTGCCTGTTTTTCATCCGCTGCATGTTTAGCTACCCTGCAAATTCTGCCCTGTCTCTTGGAAAACGAAGCGTTGGTGGTCTTTCAAGTTCAAAGCATTGCTCTGCATTCCTTCGCACTAGTCTTTGTGGGAGAGCTGTCAGAATAGCGTTAGATTTCTCTTGGTCTCGCGCGAGGGTTTATCCTCGTTTCTATCATATTCTTTCACGTTGCGATGCCTTTACTCTTTCCATTCCTTATCCAGTATATTGAGACGTAGAAGAAAAACAACGGTGAATTCACGCAGCTGTTTGCCTCGTCTCAAGCTGTTACCAGTAAACAGTAGTCTGCACGCGCGCCCCTCGCGCACACTCGTATGACTCGCGCCTCGTCCATTCTTGCCAGTCGTTGGCTCTGGCAAATGAGCCGTCATGAGGGCCAAGCAGCGGAAACATCTCCATAATCGAGCTGTGTGTGCCAACCAGAGTATTAAATGAACGCTCACAAATAGGCTAGTATTAAAAGATTGGGGCTGTGGCTTAGCTATTTTATTGTTTGCAGATTAATATGAGTCATTTGCTTTGAAGCTATAGGCTATATGTAGTCTATATATATATATATATATATATATATATATATATATATATATATATATATATATATATATATATATATATATATATATATATATACACACACACACTTAGTAGATTAAGATTATTTGTTTTAAACGACCAGTCATAATTAATTTTATTCGTTATTTTATGAAGAAAAGATGCAATAAACAGAGATCATCATGACTGAGACCATCCCTATTCCGTCCCAACCACTCGTTTTGTGTGTAATAGTGGTGTTGGATAAATTGAGTAATTTTAATTTTTGGGTGAACTAACTCTTTAATACAACATGCATCTATTAGATGTGCACGCGCGCGCGCGCGCACACACACACACACACACACACACACACACACATACACACGCGCGCGCGCGTGTGTTTTGTGAATTGTGGGGACTTTCCAGGCGTAATGGATTTTACACAGTACAAACTGTACATTCTATCCCCCTACACTGCTTTTGCCCCTTAAACCTACCCTTCAAAGGAAACATTCTGCATTTTTACATTTTCAAAAAACATCATATGTTTATAAATCAATTTACATTGTGGGGATACTGGCTGCTCCACACAAACTAGGTAATCTCAGGTTCATATTACATTGTGGGGACATATACAAGTACACACACACACACACACACACACACACACACACACACACACACACACACACACACACACACACACACACACACACACACACACACACACACACACACACACACACACACACACACACAATCTAAAGGAACATTAATATCTGGTATCATTAAGACTAGGCCTGCATTCAATTGAATGTATGCCTAAAATAGCAATTTCCATTTATAAAAATGTATTTTTTAATAAGGTGTTTTAAATGCCTGCTGTCCTCAAAACTGAAATGACCTATAGTCAGGGCTTTGTGCATGATCATTCAAGGGGAAACATACAATGCCATCGGCTGACTTTCATGCGACTAGCCTGTCCCAATTAAGTCTCTTTCTTTAAAGAAACATTGTGCCAAACAAAGAAAAGAAAAAACAAGACGTGCAGACAAGCCAGTTTGGTTTGTTTGTTAATTATGAGATAGTGTTTCCAAAAAGAAATATTCTATTACAATTTACTTACGCTCTTGTTGTTCCAAAACTGTACTTTGTTCTGTGGGACATAAAAGAAGATATTCTGAGAAATGTCACAGTGTCACAGTCCACACACATGGACTCACAATGCATTTTTGTACATGAAAAGTCAATGGTCACCAAAATTATTTAAAATGCCTATTTTTAAGAAAAAAATCCTACATGCTTGGAACAACATGAGGTTGAGTTAATAATGACCGCATTTTCATTTGTGGGTTTTATCATAAAATTACAACTTCAGTATACTCCATATAAAGATCTGCATTGTGATTACTGAAAAAAAAAAAAAGATTTATGGATAGCAACAATTTACCTAAATAATTTACAAACAAATTTTGTGGATCACTCCCAGGCAAAAAAAAAAAAAAAAAAAACAACAACACTAAAAATACCTTTTAAAAAATACCTAAAAATAACAGAGATATATTTCAGTGCTTTATGTTTATTTCCCATCTCATGGGAAAATAAAGGGGAGTGCAGTGCACTGACAGATGTTGAGAACCATTGCTGCCTGCAGGGTTATTGAGGCTTTTAAGAAACGAGGGGAGGAGAAGAGATCAAGGTTCAAGAACTGCTCCATTAAGACTCAGACTCACCATCTGCAATTAGAGTTGGGGGCTTAAACCACTATAACAAATCTACAGCATGTGAGATCAGTGCCGTTCACAGGGGGGAATTCAGGCCTTTTAAATATAGAAACAACACAGGGATCAACACAGGATCCTTCACCACAATGGTATTATAAAGGGTATAAGTCAAGTGTCTTCAACCTTTTTACATAAAAGGCCTGTTTGGGAGTCGGGACTCCCTGTTAATTATAAAACATATAGTTTAAAATAAATTAATAAAATAAATAATATAAAATATTCTTAGAGCTAAACTTTTTTTTCACACAAAAAATATAAGAAAAATAACTGACAGACCCCTGTTGAAGACCTCTGGTATGAGTACGATTATGATGGATGGATGGATGCACTTTTTTGCGCTTCAAACTTTTGGACCCCGTTCACTGCCAGGATATTAATTAATTTAAGTACAATTGTGTTCATCAGAAAGAAGAAAGTCATATACGGTTTGAGGTTGAGTAAATAATGGAGTAATATTCATTTTAAAGTGAACTAATCCTTTAATGAAATAAGCCTATAGGCTACTGAATAAAGAACACAAATATAAACCTTATCATATGCAAACCATATGCGACAAAACACACAAACAGCTGAAAACATCTAAATAAAATTTTGATCCGTTCCTAGAGACACTAAGAAGCTGATAGATACCTGGTTAATACTAAGATCTACGTCACTAAATATTCGTACTGCTGTCTCTTTAAGAAAAATAAGGAAGTAGCTACATAACTTCAAACCGAAAGTGGTATGGTCAGATCATACTGTATAGGTGCGCTTTTGCTACATGTTTGTGCGCTGTAAATTTTAATATACACGGGCTTGCAGTGGCTTAGGGCCCAGAAATTAATCATAGATGCAAATGCTTTAGGATAAAAGATATAACTTAAAAGTTAACCAACCGGTTTATTCGTTTTGTCTTCTGGAACCAGACGTGGATCGATCGAGAGGATTGCCAGAAACACTGAAATAAAGGTAAAATCACAAAGGCCTAGATCAAATTCACATATAAGCTCCTATAATGAGAAGGTAACGTTACAAAACTTTCTTATAGGCCTGCGATGAAACGGGCTGACCAAATATTGACTTATTTCTACAACATAATGAACTTTTTACACACTGCACAATGGTAAACCAAGTGCTAACGTTATATGGTCAACAACATTGATTGGACCATTGCAACTTGTTTTAATAACTACTTACACCACGTAAAGATTTAGCTTTAGTTGTGTCGAGTCTCCTAAAACGTACAAAAGTAGGCTACGATAAAAGTAAAACTTAGTTTATGTGCGTGTACAGTAACATGATTATTTAATTGTAACTACAGAGGCGGTTATGATTGGCTGGCAGTTGCATAACAAATACTCGCTAGCACCATTGTTTCACACACACACACTGCCTATAGAAACGGAATAAAGAAGAACACAAATATTAACCGCGAATTAATGTAAAACGTTACTTAACAAGGGTTTAGAAAATGTAAAACTTTACAGTAACAAAAAGTGATTGCAACAATAACGCAATATTGGAGCCCTCCCACTGGAAGAGCATCCACATGAAAGGAGAATGAAGCAATATGCGTATCGTTTTTAACAGGGTAACAACCGGTAACAACACCAGTCTGCTTCTGACAAGCAGGGAAAAGGTTGCAGTTCGAGATGGACGACGAGGCAATAGACATGGCGTCAGACAACAGTATCCCATTAGGTGTTGGGGCTTCCGCCTTCGGGAGTGAACATGGGGATGAAGAGGGCGATTTCATTCCTCAGAGGACACTTCCGTTCACCCTCGGATACTCCGATCCTGTGGGGTAATATGTTTTTTGGTAATCTGATATTATTGATGTGATAAAGTCGGGTCAGCAAAGAATTTACATGCCATGTTGACGTCCTTTTACACCTACACATGCTTGTCTGTTGTGTAAGTGCGACACCTGCTGGTAAGGTCAGGAACACTCCATTCAAGACTGGACGTGTGTACAGTTCTGTGTTGTTACCTCGGTTAATTGCATCACTTGAATGTCTTCTTCATGTTTCCATTTATATATAATTTACCATGATCATTCTCACCAGACAATACGTGGAGAGAGCAGAGTCCCCTGCATCCAGTTACGCCTCCATGCAAAGTGAAAGCTGGTCTGAAACAAGAGAAGAGCATGAAGAAAGATGCACACAGTAAGCTTGCTTCACCTTTAGTGAGCCTGAAGATTTTTTTGTTTTGTTGTTGAGATGGCAGGACATAGGTTCAGATCTGGACCATATTTTATTTATATAATCTAATCTTGCTTGCAGGATTAATATATTCATCATAAAGTTGATGATAAGTGAATGTATTTTAAAGAAAGGATTTAGACTAGCTACAGTATGAGTGAAAATTATACCTAAAATGGGTTGTTTGAAAAGTCAGAGACTTTGCTCTCTGTGTGCTTGGGGCATAGGTTGTATTTCTTGTAATTCTGGCTGCCCTGGATAAGATTTTCAACTTTCCACAGGGTTCAGTTGTGCAGACGGGATTCGTCTGCTTCTAGCAGTGAATCCTTTGTCAGCGATGAGGATGAAATGAATCTAGATGGTGATTCTGAAGAAGCGTAAGTGAAAGTCACATTATGCATCTGAGCTTTGCCAATACCATGGTCATATAATGGTATACAATTCAGAGAATATTATATATATGGGGATAATATTATATATATATATTAATGTATTTACATAGTTCATTAAAATAGTAATTTTTGTTGTACAGATTCATACACTTATTGTTTATTTTAAAATACATTTTAATGTGGGAGGAAAAATTAAACATTTAGCTGAACCTTAGCAGAACCTTAACTTTCTCTTTGATTAAAGTTAACATAATGTATTTTTGTTTAGATAATATGTTCAAATTAAAATTATGTTTATATACATATTATTTATTTAAGTCGTCCATAAACACACTACCATTCAAAAGTTTGGGATCAGTAAAATTTGTTATTACTTTTATTCAGGAAATACATAAAATGTACAAATATTTACAATATTACAAAAGATTTAGATTTCAAAGCAATGTTATGTTCATCAAAGAAACCGGGCTATATATATATATATATATATATATATATATATATATATATATATATATATATATATATATATATATATATATAATGGTTTCCATAAAATATTTAATTATCAACATTGATATTAATAAGTAAATATAAATAAATTGTCGTTAAGCAAATCAGTGTATTAGAATGATTTCTGAAGGATAATGTGACACTATAGACTGGAAATTCAGTTTTGCCATCACAGGAATAAATTACATTTAAAATATAGTAAAATAGAAAACAGTTATTTTAGATTTGAAATAATAATTCAAAATGTAACTGTTTTTACTGTATTCTTGATCAAATAAATGTGTCCTTGGTGAGCATACGAGATTTCTTTCAAAATCATAAAAAAAAATCTTACAGACCCCAAACTTTACAACAGTAGTGTTAGTGTAGTTTTCATTGATTCTCACCTGAATATTCTAAATAATCCTTTCTTTTTGAAACAAGCTTACGGAAGAAGGCCAGGAAGGAAAGTTTCCTGAAACAGCAAAAAGCTCCTGTTCCTGTAAAGCCAGAGTTGGTGGTAGATCCAAATGAGAAAAGGCATCCAGCAATGACAGTGAAATTTGCTTTCGAGGTAAGGCCTAACAAATGGTCATCCATTTAAAGCAATCACAATATCACCATTAAGTGCCTTCTACAAAGAGCTGAGAAAACTATCATTATGTGCTTCATTCCAGGCCCTCACAACTTGCCTAAAGAAACTCACACAAGATGAATTAAAGCACTTCAAAAAACTAATGTGGGAACGATATCCCGAGCGCTTCCGTGATCCTCTGGACGACCTTGATATTGTGGGTTTGGTGGATAAGCTGCTGGAGCTCTGTGATATTGAGGTGTCTCTAAAGATCACTCTGGCACTCTTTAATGTCCTGAACTTTAAGAAACTGATTGACTATCTGAATGGACTATGTAAAAGAAGTAAGTTTTGTTATTTTGTCCTCACTAAAACATTGCAGTGCATTCCAATCTGTTGTCTTTAAATCTTTCATTATCATGTTCCACAGACGAAGTGCGCTACGCATTGAAATTGGCCCTGAAGAAGAAGTACGAGATGGTGTATGAGGGTTTTAGTCCACAAGGACAACCAGTTCCCTTTGAATCTGTCTATACAGACCTTTACATTACAGATGGCATTAATGCATCAGTGAACAGTGATCATGAGTACAGACCAAAGATAGAAGAGCTCCTAGAGACTGGCAAAGTGAACAGGACACCATTAACT
Organism: Pseudorasbora parva; assembly: GCF_024679245.1. Lineage (NCBI taxonomy): Eukaryota > Metazoa > Chordata > Actinopteri > Cypriniformes > Gobionidae > Pseudorasbora > Pseudorasbora parva. The sequence continues at coordinate 22,934,024 of NC_090189.1, forward strand.
GGAAATGACTTATTTCCCCCTGAGACTACGAGGGCAAGGCACATAAGGTCGGTGTTATCCAGAGGAGTCCCAGGATGTGGCAAATCATTTGCAGTGCAGCGCTTCATCCTCGACTGGGCGGATGGAAAAGTCCACCAAGGTGTTTTCTTTCTCCTTCCTCTGCAGTTCAAGGAACTGAACAAGATGCTGGAAGGAGAGTACAGCCTCCTCTCTCTAGTCTGCACCTTCTATCCAGAGATGAAGGAAATAGACACTCTCGATTTTGAGGGCTGCCCAGTAATGTTCATATTCGACGGCCTAGATGACACTCAAATCCCCTTTAATTTCCGGAGAACATCGTATTGGTGCGATGGGAACAGGTCCTCGAGTGTGCAAGTGTTGATTACCAACCTCATCAGGGGTAACCTGCTCTATAATGCCTTCGTGTGGACCACTTCTAGGGCAGGGGCTCTGGATGTGATCCCACCAGAACACGTCCATCAGCTTCTGGAGGTCCGTGGCTTCACTGATGAACAGAAAGAGGCCTATTTCAGGAAGACGATCGTTGACCAATCCCTCGCTGAGAGGGTGATCGCTCACCTCAAGTCTTCTAAGACGCTGTATATTATGTGCCACTTGCCGCTGTTCTGCTGGGTGGCATCTAAAGTGCTGCAGCGGCAGTTTCAGGCTCTTCCAACATCCGCACAGGTGCCCATAACTCTTACCAATCTGTACACCATTATGCTGCATCATCACACTAAGCTGTCTGTTCAGAAACTACAGAACGACCCCACCGAAGAGACCAAGGATCTTACTGCTGATCAGCTGCTCATTAAGCTGGCAAAGCTGTCCTACAACATGCTCGAGAAGAACGAGTTTCAGATCGAGAAAGAGCATTGGGACGAAGTTGGATTGCCGGAGTCATACCCAGCCATGGCCTGCACCGGTTTCTGCACAGAGTTTTACAGAGAGAAGTACATGATTTACACAGAGAAGGTGAGCTGCTTCGCTCATCCGACCTTTCAGGAATACCTCGCTGCTCTTCATGTTTTCTTCTGTTTCAAGAAACATGGGAAGAATATCCTTGAGCAGAGCAAGCTGAAGGTCTTGAAGGTTTCCTTGGCAGACTTACTCAAGAGTGCAGTTGACAAAGTATTAAGCTCCAAGAATAACAACTTCGATATCTTTCTCCGCTTTCTGCTGGGTTTGTCTGTGGAGGCCAATCAGGAGATGCTCAAGAACATCCTTCAGATCTCTACCAGTTCTAGCCAGAATGCACGGGAGGAGACAACACGCTACATTGCTAAGAAAATCAAAGAAGGCCACTTCCCAGAAAAAAATGAAAACCTTTTGCGGTGCATTGATGAACTTAACCCATGACTGTAGCACTGACGTGTTGGTTAAAAAGAGTCTCATGATGAACTTGTGAGTGATGCTATTGAAATGTCTCTTGCCAAAAGATTGAGGTGGTAGAAAAACAATCTGTTAAGAATGTCTTCCATCCAGGTCTGCGTGGAACGTCTTGTAGTGGCATTTGGATGCGCTTTTCCATCAGTAAAAGACAAATTGTGTGTCTATACACCACAATAATTGTTCAACCACTTTGTTGGACAGTTGTGTTATTGCATTTGGATATTGTTACTGCAGCTTTTTGTATTGAGTACAGTTCATGGGAATGGTGGTGTAAAAGTTAACACATTTAAAGTGTGGATAGTATTAAATGCTTTTATTTGGAATTATTCCATATCAAACATAAACATGCATGAAACATTTATGGCGCTTGAGTCCTTAAAATAAAGACTTGTTAAAACACTATCCAGAATGATAATAGCATATTTATTAGAATATTAAATCTTTAATGAATTAGACATTTTGGATGTTTTAACAGCATCTAAATCATATATATATAAGTATATATATATATATATATATATATATATATATATATATATATATATATATATATATATATATACACACACACACACATACACAGCACTTGAGGACACATTTGAATTTTTATACTAATTTGTCCAGATTCAAATTTGTTCTTACGCACTAAAGCACGTTCGCACATGCGCACTCTTCAAAAAAGGTGCTGTAAATCTCTTGACAAGCTTAAAAGACATAAATTACATTATGATGCATCAAAATAAAATATATAGACTGTATTAAATGTCAGCTGGCTTATTTTGCTCAAGATAAGAACTTATTAAGTCTGCATATCATGCAAACAAGAAACTATGCTTCTAACCACAGGTCAAGAGCTGTAGTTGCAACTTTATGATGCTGTTTGCGAATGTTAGTTGGAACGATGGTTTCGGGAAACACCGACTGGTTGAGCTATGTTGATAACGAAAGAACTTGCGACCATAGTTGGCTAAGGATGCTTTTGGGACACGCACCCCAGGTTTGGAACAACATTTTTGGTTGAACTATCCCTTTAAATGTTGAAATTTCAGATGTTTAAAACAGCAACTAAATCAAATCAATATTGACAACTGAGACTAAATCTGCAGTAAATCAAAAGAAATAATGAATGTATACATATAAAATGTATCTCTGAATATTATATAGCTAGTAAATATTCATCCTCATTTATGTTTAAAAAGGATTCCAATTTCATTCACATGTTAAAAGATAATAATAAAATGTGTAAAAATAATACTAAAACATCATGCTTTAGTAGTCCTGAGTCACACGGCTGTTTCAAATGCTGACACTGTTGCTGATCATATCAGGGCACATGTACGTGTAAGGCACTTGCAGTCCTGTGTTTCTGTCTTTGATGGACTCGCTTAAAAAGGACAGCTCTGCTTGATGATCTTTGATCATTTTCTGGGGAGCCGTCTGGAAAAAGTAGTCTTCAGGGTATTGCCCAAGTGAAACCTGCATAAAAGATTAGAAAGGATTTGTGGGATTTGTGGTTCTTTACAACAAATGGGATAATGGGATAATAATTTACAACAATAATGAGATAATTAGTTGAGTAGGAAACACTCACTAAATCGGATGAAGGTTTGCTCAAGAGCCAAAAGACGGATACTAGATATATAGAGGTGTTCATGTCAGGCAGAGTGTCCAGCAGTGTGTTTTTGTCTAAGCTTCCCTTAGATGTAGGAGGAAGTCTTTTTAGAGAGCCAGGGGCATTGGGAAACCAACTACCATAGTCAAACTAAGGAAAACAAAATAGAACATTACACACACACACACACACACACACACATATATACAGATCAAGCATAACATTATGACAATGAAGTGACTGACACTGATTATCTCTTCATCACGGCTTCTGTTAGTGGGTGGGATATATTAGGCAGCTAGTGAGCATTTTGTCCTCAAAGTTGATGGGTTAGAAGCAGGAAAAATGGGCAAGCATACAGATTAGAGCGACTGGTTAGACGACTGGGTCAGAGCATCTCCAAAACTGTAGCTCTTGTGGGGTGTTCCCGGTCTGCAGTGGTCTATTAAAAGCGGTCTGCAGTGGTCTATTGATCTATTAAAAGTGGTCCAAGGAAGAAACAGTGGTGAACCGGTGACAAGGTCATGGGCAGCCAAGGCTCATTGATGCACGTGGGGAGCAATGGCTGGTGTGGTCTGATCACACAGATGTGCTACTGTAGCGCAAATTACTCCACCGCTGGGCAATGTTCTGCTAGGAAACCTTGGGTCCTGCCATCCATGTGGATGTTACTTTGACATGTTCCACCTACCTAAGCATTGTTGCAGACCATGTACACCCTTTAGACACGGTATTGTCTGTCAATGACATGACAAGTCAGGCCTGTTTTGGCTGCAAAAGTGGGACCAACACAATATTAGGTCATAATGTTATGCCTAATCTATATATATATATATGGATGGATGGATGGATGGATGGATGGATGGATGGATGGATGGATGGATGGATGGATGGATGGATGGATGGATGGATGGACGGACAGATAGATAGATAGATAGATAGATAGATAGATAGATAGATAGATAGATAGATAGATAGATAGATAGATAGATAGATAGATAGATAAGTTTTAGTTCATTTTTAACTTACTAGTCCTGCTCTGAGGGCAGAATGTTGAGCTGAAACTGTGAAGATCATCATGGTTATAAATTTAATAACCTCCTCCACTGTACTAAAACACTGAGGTATTCCTAAATGAGAAGAAAAGGAAGATCAAAAAATAATAATAATAATGACATCACAGCTGTGTCATATCGTTTAAATAACCTGTGCAGCTCTGCTCAAGAAACCCATGAATGAAGATCTCCTTGATCCAGTCCTGCAGTTCAGTGTCCCGCTGCACATCACCGTCACTCTGGTAATAAAACTCCACCATGCTTCTTACAAAACTAGAGATAGATACCAAATTCATCACAAAGTCATCTGATTTCTATTCGGCATAATGAAGAATGGTTTCATGAAAGAAATGTAACAGTGAATGAATGCAAAAAGGACCCATTTATGTGGCCCCAGAGCTGTAATCCATCGTCTCTGTAGAAGAAGTTGGGAACAGATTCCAGACCACGGTCACTGATGTCTTCAAGCAGACAGAGAGAGCTGTAGGTCAGGTCTGAGAGCACCTTCTTCATGAGGTCAGTCATGCCTTCATCTCCAATACTAGTGTTCTGAAGTGATAATGATTTGCAAGTAATTGTGTAAACTAAAAAATAATGGGGGAAAAAATGTAATACCTGAGCAACAGCACCCACAGGACCGAGAAGTCTGTTCCGAATAAGGGTGTTTATCTGAAGGGTATAACGTGTGTGTGGAATCAGCAACTATGAGAGAATCACAAAAATGAAAAAGAGTCATGATGACTTTTTTTTACATGTTCAACTTTCTTTAGTGTGTAATTTTGCTGCACAAAAGGCAGTTATTCTCTAACAGTGCTTTCATGTTTCTGAACTGTTGCTGAAATGCTTTAATTGTAGTCGAGTTTTCTTCCGGGAATGTACGTGTCACAATATTCCTGGTGAGGTGAGGCCTGGTTAAGTTGCGGTTATGATAAGGGGTGTGAAATTTCCAAAACACTTTTTGAGTTGTTGATCAATCAGAACACACTGGTCCAGCTGACCAACCATAGCATTTTACGCTTTTCGGAAGGAGGGGCTTCGTAGACACAAGAACTAAACGGAGCCTAAAGAGAGGTGCATTGTATGTGATTTTTTTTTTTCCAAGCATAAAAACTTATTCTAGCAGACCCCAGAAACAAAATCAAGACTATGTAAAAGGGTATAATATGGGCTCTTTAATAAAACTCTGTGAAGGTTTTGCTCATCCTGATTATGGCAGAAGACCAGGTATTGTTCAGATGTTTAGTACTGGACTTATTTCTTTGGCACAATGTGTTTTCTTAGAGGTGTTAAAAAAGTAATGTAAACAAAGCTGTATCTGACAGTATCTTGAGTACCTTGTGTATTGGGTGTGCTGCTGGGAGGTTCCTTAGTAGTGACACTGTAAAGGTCTCAGCCAACAGATGGGTGCGCAGATAGAAAGATGCTTGATGCTCAAGACAGTCTGCATTCCTCACATAGAGTTTGGCAAGCTGCCAATCATACTCGCAGTCGCTAGGCAGGAAAACAGGATTGTCCTCTGATGCCTGTTGCTGCAACTGACACCGCAATGACAGACCGAATGGGAATCGAAATTAATCATTTGCTGTAAAAATAACAGTACATACTCAGCAGCAATGTTAAAGGGATAGTTCACTCAAAAAATTAAATTCTGTCCTCATTTACCCACCTTTAAGTTGTTCCAAACCTGCATGTGTTTATTTCTGTTGAACACAAAAGAAGAAAATTTGAAGAATGTTGGTAAACCAGACAATAAACAGTATTTTTCCTGCTGTGGAAGTCAATGGGGTCCATCAACTGACTGGTTACCAACATTCTTCAAATTGTCTTTTGTGTTCAACAGAAGAAATAAACTCATACACGTTTAGAACAACATGAAGTATACCATTTTATTTCTTTCATTTGTTTTCATCAGGGAATTCTTGTTATATGGACTGGACCAAATCTTAACATATGTAATGCTAATAATATATATATATATATATATATATATATATATATATATATATATATATATATATATATATATATATATATATAGGTGATATATTATTAGCATTACATATGTTAAGATTTGGTCCAGTCCATTCTGGTACTGTCTTAAGTCTGTAAAACACAGGAAATACCTGAATAGCAATAGGCAGAAGTTTGCCCATTTGGTTCTTGTACAGCAGACACAGCGGAGCCGTAACATACTGCTGCTTCCCATTGATGACTTGAGTTGGTAAATCTGCCAGTCTTTTATAGTCACATAAGAATATGTTTCCTTGCTGTTGGGTGAAATAATTGATAGTTTGTGTTGAGACATAACATTCACACCGAGAGAGCACGAGAGCAAATTTGATATTGTTTTACCTTCATCTCTAGGGTAAGAGAAGCTCCACTCCCTAAAAAAGGCTGCACCATATCATCATTAACAGCAAAGTTCAGAGGAAGCTCAGAGCACCGGCGGAGCATCATTGGATTAGGGCCATTTAGGAACTGGTATCCAAAAAATTCATCATCCATCCAGTGCAGCTGTACATATTCTATTACAAAATGATTCCAACAACAAAACAAATAGATTATTTTAGTTATACGGCACTCAGCAGCATCAAAAACTCAAAATCTTTTGATGTCAACGTATCTGTGCAATCATACCGGAGATAGTGGTTCTAGATGACCAAAAGGCACTCTTCATGTCTTCCATTTGAGCCCACTGATCAGGTCTTTTCACCAGATTCTTCATTTTGATCTCACCAAGCCTGGAAGATAAATGAATTACTGGTGTAAAGAAGTCACCAGATATGATATACAACTATCCATATAATACAACCACATTTCCAGAAAAGTTGGGGCATTTTGTAAAACGCAATAATGTAATTCTCTTTCAACTTTATTTATCTGACAAAAGTACAAATAAATGATTTTTAATGTTTTCAGTGACCAACGTAGTTGATTTTTTTTTTTTTGTAAATATAATCTAATTTTCATTTTGAAGGCCATAGAAAACTTCTAAAAAGTTGTGACAGAGGGAAAATAAACATGAAAAGATTATAGAATGCCCAAGTTTAACTATTTTGAAACAGTCAACAATGAGCAGGTGAGGGTCATGGCCAAAAATGGGTCATGGCTCATCAAAACACTCATCACAATACAAAAATCACATTCTCAGTGCCAAAGTATAGGTCTTTCACCATGTACCATACATGATATTGTGAAAAGAAACTCTGTTGAATGTGAGTGACCTTTGAGTCCTCATTGCACGAGAAACCTTCATGATACTGTGTTAAATATAATCACAGTATTTTGGGTGGAAAAAACTGTAATTTCTGCCAAATTTTCTGAGCCCGAGCTTATCTCAAAGGGTCCAAAAGACAGTGAAAATGTGTGGTGGTCAGATGAGTCCACGTTTTAGCTTGAGGCGAAAGGGACCATCCAGACTTTCACCAGCGACAGGCGGAGAAGCAAACATTTGTCATGGTATGGGGTGCAGCAGTGCAAATGGCATGGGTGACTTGCATATGTGTACAGTTGACTTGAAACCATGAATTAGAATTGTACGAAGACATATACTGCCATCTAGATGACACTGCCAGGCCCCATTCTGCACATGCCACAACAGAATGTTTTCTGGATGTTCAGAATCACTGGATGTGCATGACTGCCTGTCTGCAGTCTAGATATGTCGGTTACTGATAATGTTTGGCCCATTATGTAAAGGAGAATCAGACAATGGTAAATGGAAAGCGCATTTAAGTAGTGATTTCAACAGACCCATATGGCCATCCAAAGCGCTTTACATTTTTCCTCACATTCACCCATTCATACAATAACGGCGATGCCAACCATGTAAGGCACCTTCAGCTCGTCTGGAGCAGCTGTCTTTCTTGTATCGGGCGAAAGTGGGCAGTAATTCCACTAGCAAAAGTGTAATTATGATCCTCCATTCCCAATTGATTAAAAAGTGTAGTTAAAAGGAAAAGTGATGTGACACAAAATGCCTCTGTCCCAACTTTTTTCAGAGTGTGTTGCAGCCGTTAAAATAAAACTTTTTCTACGTTTACAAAATACAATTCAATTTGTTGGCATTTTACAAAATTCTGGAAAGGGGGTTGTAGGTTTGGAGGAACATACGCAGTGGAGCTGTTGAAAGCCGAATCCATGTCTTTAGTGAAAGAGAAGCGGACCACTGAGGGAAGAGACAGGGGCTCCTGAAAACACGTACACTGTGGGAGACCTGTTTTAAACTCAGTCCACCTCGAAGAAAAGAAAATGTTCACAAACACATTTGTAACAATGAAGAGGGCAAAAAATTATTGGAAAGACCAACCTTGCTTATGCAAACTTACTGGTAATCTTGTTTGTTAAGCTTCAGCTCATTTTTTCTGTGCTCTTTCAGTTGTAAATATTTTTCATCATAGATTTTTGTAGCTGTCAGACATTATAAAAGTAACATAAAGTTACTAAAGTCGAGTTGGACAGAAAATCGCAGTTAGAATAGACATGCATTACAATTCAAAGTTGTTGTTTTAATCTTACTGACCTCAAACATTTGAATTATATGAAGGCATAATAAAATAAAAAAAAATAGGAATGCTTACAACAATGATATTTGTAAAGCAATAACTGATATTCAAACCTTTGGCCTCTCGCAGCTCAATCCTTTCCCCCTCTGCCATCCAGCGATAGCATGGGAAATGGATCACATCCTTCTCGGGGGTTCTTACTTTTACCAGAGAGCAGAACCAGTCATTCTCTGGCAAGAACATGAAATGATCTTTCTCAAGTCTGATCAGCAGCAGGTTACCGAGGGTGAACCTGGTTGTCACTTTGTACTTTACTTTCTAGGTAAAATAAACAAAGAAAAACAATACAAGTCAAATAAGCTGATGGCTGATTTCAGTCCTGCACACATTTTATTTTTATTTATTTTATTTAAAAATGTACAAAATAATAATTAAAAAATCTCACCATCCCAGTCTTAAAATCTCTTCCATAGCTGTCAAGCTTGGTTCTCTCACTCTCTCCATGAATACCAATTAGAGTAATGAATATATTGTCAAAAGTGCCAGCGTGGGTCATGGAGCCTGTGGTCACCTCTACTTCATATAAGGCCTCCATGGCTCTGAAAAGCAATACATGAGAATTCGTACTTGCTCTTCAATTTTTTCTTAGATATATATATATATATTTTCCAAGTAAAAAAGTCTTAGTCTAAAATTTTCACCATGTTTATTCATTGTAGATTTATTAAAGGTATAGTTCGCACAAAAAATGTTTTGTCCACAATATAAGTATTGCTATAAGTCAATAAATAACAAAACATTTTTTGTTGATTGAACTAACCCTTCAACAACAAAAAACAAAACAAAAAATCATTTAAAGCAAAATTGCTTTTGAAGAATGCATTTTCTTTGCATTCACTCTGATTACACCGGACGCGAGAGGAACTCAATCATCTTATCAATACACTTTCTACACTGACTGGAGGCATGCGTCGACCGCAGACGATGTGCCCGGTGTAGTTTCTAAGCATAAACCTCACTAAATGTAGTTTGGTGCAAAATTAAAGTATATAAAGTACATATATTTTAGCATACATTTTTAAAGAACACATACCTGAGATAGCTAAATGTTCGAGCAGAGCCTGAGAGAGAAGGAGACAGAGAGACTGCAGCAGTAGCAGGAACGTGCCAAACTGGATTCTGGTTCTCCGATAGTGAAAAGCTCAAGCCAGTATTACGCAAATCGAGATGCAGGTGAAAGTAAAATAATTCTGGTTGTAGCCTACCATAAAAGGACATACAATGTTTATTTCCCAGTCACCGACTTATGCCCAATAAAAATAAATAAATAAAAAAAAACATTACATGTGGGTGTTTTAGGTGTGTCTGCACTGTGAAAAAAATATTTTCATTATTTGTTATGCCTTTTTATCTTTTGATAAATCAATGTTGTTCAGATAACATATTTTGAGTTTCGGTTGATTAAATCAATCTCCTTCATTGTATTAACTCAAATGTTTAATTTCAATAAACTCAAAAATTTTAAGGCAGCCATGTAACTTACTTTGTTAAGTTAAACCACCAATATTTTTTTACAGTGTGGTTTAAATGTTTTACAGATTATTTACTGCAGTAACTGTTTTAAAAAAAATAATTATTCATCTTAGTTTCTTGTGAACACTATTTCTTGGAATTCAATCTTCATTTTTGTCATTGTTTGTACAGCATACCAAACATACAGACTCGTTTGAGATAGATGAGATGTGATTACTTTCCAAAATTTTCTAAAACGGTTAATCCTTTTCAAACATTTAACGTCTAAAAACAGATATTTATATTTCTAGTTATAATTCTAGATCATTAGTAAAACTTTGTTTTTCTTTGTACTTATATAAAAACACACACACACAAAAATCAGCATACACCACTATATGATACCAGAAAAGGCCTAATATTGATTTCTCACTTGCAGAAGCAAGAATAGATTATGGTTTCATACTCACTGGCAACCCAAACAGACCCAACAGCGTAACTGTACAACATGCATGGTATGTTTTTTTTTAAAGTTATTTTCCACCTGTTTAGACATGACCCATCTTTGTGTATCTCCATTCTTTTGCAAGTCAAAACACTAATAACTAAGAGAGGTTAACATTCATCATAGGAGATGCTTCCTCAGGTTTGACAATGAAACCCTCAACATTGTAACATACATGTTAATAGTTGTCAAATATATTTTGCACTGATCTGTTATATTTACGCCCCTCTCTGATTTCTGGATTAACTTATTTTTTAAATTTCCAGCACTGGAACACATTTTTAGCATTTGCCATGGTTGCAATTCTTAGACAGGTTGTGACCTAAAGCTTTCAGCAGCAAATTCAATCAAGAGACCGAATCAAAAGCATAATAGCATTGCTTTACCAAATGGCCTTTAAATGGCAGGAGGCATCATGCACATCAAAAAAATCAGGCAAAGCAACCAATTTCAACATAGTCTAGCTTTTTACATAACATATTCAGATGTAAGCCCCTTTGTAATTGTTGCATTTTCCTAAGTACCTAGTTTAATTACGTTTTCTCAGTAACTGTAATAGAGTAGTTGCATTTATTTTGTAATTAAATTACATAACTCTGTTACATCTTCATCCCCAACACTGCATGATTGACATTTCAAACCAAGTTTATTTGTTATTACAGATATATCCAGTTGTACACAGTAATTACTGTTTCTTCTTTACAACATGTGCACAGTCATATTTGCCCCTGACCACCTTGAGTTTGACCCCTGGTAAGTCCTGCGTCCTCCCTCCTTTTACCAGCACCACATTGTGCTCCTGGAGGTTGTGTCCTTCCCCTGGGATGTACACAACGGCTTCTTGACCATTGGAAAGACGTACTCGTGCACACTTGCGGTTAGCTGAGTTGGGCTTCTTGGGTTTCCTGATCATGGTCTTCAGAACTACAGCTTTTAGCTGTGGATGCCCAAAAGTGGCGCTGATCTTTGGACGAGGTGGGGGAGGTTTGCCCCTGCGGTGCATCTGATTGAGAGTGGCCATGGTCCTGGTGAAGATGGGTCCAGACCATAAAGGTACAGAATGCGACGCTGACAAAGTAATATAGGACAAAGAGGCATAATTAATTTTAATTATTTTTTTTAATAGTATTTAATATAATGTTGCTAGGACTCACCCTGCAAAACAGACGAGAGCATTGGTCTCAGACTTCCAAGAAAAGACATTCTTAATTCATCTGTAGGAACAAATGCCAAATCTAATCATAAAATGTGTATCATGTCAGTTTCAACTGTAGATGTGACAGTGTAAAATGATTAATTTCGTGTTTAATTTAGGCCTACCTGTATGAACGTTAAAACAAAGTAGCGGACGTTTCTTAAGTGCTGACTTTAGTTTCAGTCAAAGGAGGAAAGAGGACGAAATCTTCCTCCTTCACAGTTATGTTAAAGACATGCAGGTCGCCATGTTGAAAATACATCGACACGGAGGAATCTTCCTCGATCCCAGTCCAGTGACGAGCTCTATACTCAACTGCCTAATATTGCCATCTAGTGGATGGGTTTTCACGTTTACATGACATTTACATGTCTTAAATAATTCCCAAATTATAAGGCTATATGTCAGTAGCGATTTTTATTTATTTATTTATTTATTATTTACAAATAGGCTACGTTAAGAAATACTATGATTATAAAACTACTTCATTACAATGCACCTTTTCTAAGATTAACATTCCGCATTCTGACGATTAATTTCTGAATTAGGCTTGGCATAGCCTATATGTAATTTGGATATTATTTGTGATAAAATATCTGTGCTGTAGGCCCTAACTAACGGATATAGCCACTGCCCAAGTCGACATGCAGAGACAAGAACCTGAAAGTCTTATCCCTAGGCTGAAATTCTTGAAAAATAAAAAAGTAAATGCTGTAGTTTAACATTATCTTTTATTTTAATGTAATTTATTTTTATATTATAAGCAGTATTTTGTTTATATGTAATTAAAATCTAAAATAAAATCATTAAACATTTATTTAACATCTCGAACATTTCAAATTATGTGTAAATTAACCAACACATAATTTTGTTGACATTAAGAAAACCATAAAATAGAAATTACATTTTATTTCCTCACATTTTGTTCAGTTCAAATGAACTAACACCTTGTTGGCAGGTCACTTATTCAGAATGCACAATTTTGTGAAATATCACAGTCACATTTTAAAATTGTCTATATTTTATTAGGTCTTGTATGAGTTAAAAGAATGTGAACTTGTGGGTACATTGTGGGCACTTGTGGGTACATGCATCCTTGCAGATAAATAAATTGCTGAAATTAAAGGCCACATTATAGGCTATAAAGAGAGCACATTTTCATGTTTGTATTGTATGTTAACTTAAGTGCAAAATTTTAAGATTCAATGGTGAACATTACATTCATTTCGCACTTAAATATAGAAATTTAAAGTATATTATTTCCGTTATAAGTAGGGTACTCTTTTTATGCTAATGTGTCTCACGCACAAAACATAATAAAAATTGTATAACGTAAGATTATGTTTAATATAAACATATTTGTTTCATTCATCAACATACATTTGAATTTTCAGATACTACTAATTATAAGAGAAAGTTTTAGAAAATAATTTGGTTATTTGTCTGTGTATTAATGAGAGGTGAACAGGTGCATAATTTAAGCAATTAAGCATTAATTTCCAATAATCACCACTGAACGTCAGCATTGAGCAGTCTTTACAGCAGATACAGCTGACAAATAAAAAAGGAGGCCATGATGATGGACAGAGGTCAATGGGCAAAATCTGGCAGGATGCCAGGGTTATGCCCCTACTCGTTTTTGAAATACGTCCTGGGATTTTTATTGACCACAGAGTCAGGACCTCGGTTTAACTTCTCATCTGAATGACTGTGCTTTTTTTTTTTTTTTTTACAGTATAGTATACTCCCCATCAGGTGTGGTTTAGTAGGACCCACACAGATCACAGGGTGAGCACCCCTTGCTGTCCTCACGAACACCTCTTCTAGGAGGGCAACCAGTCTTGCTATGCCTGCTGGTTATAAGCATAGTCCCAGGTCTGGGGATGAAGAAGCCCCTAAAGCTGCGATAAATAATTCCAAATCATTCTTATTTTAAAGCTTTTGTTTTGTTTATTTTGCCAATATCATTTATCAGTGGAGATTTTTTTTTATACTGCACCATGGCATTAGAGCTTATGTTTTGTTCATCTTTAAATAGTACACACAGTGTAGGTGGTTGTTTTCATCATACTTTTCAGAAAACAAGATGAGAGCATCTTAATTTTTGCATTTCTATTATAATTTAAGTGGGCACGGGCTGTTTGTGTTGACATATCTGGAGGACATTGAAGAGCGAGAGAGCAGAGAGAGACGATTTAAAGAGGTAAGGGTGAGTCATAAGGAGAGAGGGTCCTAATGAATGGGACGATATGAATGAGAAAGCACAGATGTGTGAAAGAGGGAGGATGAAAAGAAATCCAGCTGACTGATTGGAGGAGTGGGAGGAAAGCAGGATGAATAAGCACCTAGAAGTCCTTGTGCACCTTCCAAGCGCTCCCCATTCCCTCTTTTTCCTCCTCTTTTCAGTCCGGTCTATTTTTATTCCTCTTCATTGCTGAAAGCACATCATTCTCACAAGGACAGGAAGACAAGACATGAGAGAATTTTATTCAGATGAAGGTATTTCTGGACACGGGGGCGGTTCAGTTGGCCCATGGTCCCGTGTAGGAGGGTCAGCGCTGCACCGGGCGTCGGACTCAATGAAAAGGTGCATAACTGGATAATTGACAAGCAAACAATGGTTTAGGGCCACCGGAGGTGGAGATTGCGAAAGGAAGAAATCGCTTCCCCTGGCAACAACAGGAAAAAATGGAAGCAGATATTGAGAGGCAGGAAAGGCCATATAGGGTGTTATCGTGAGCTTCCAGGTATAATGGGAAAGTGTAGGCTGACTATTCACTGTACAGCATGTGTTCAGTAGACATATACGTGTGTGTGTGTGTGTGTGTGTGTGTGTGTGTGTGTGTGTGTGTGTGTGTGTGTGTGTGTGGTGGGTGGGAGGCTGATTGTCTCTACTGTGCCTCTGAGTCAAGAGCATACGTCAGGAAAAACAGATAGCACCTCATCATCTGCGTCAGTCTGTCCTAGGAAACCATGGCGACACAATAAAAAGGCAGTGAATGAAAGGGTGAGAGAGGAGGGAACAATGGAGGGGGCAGCAACAATGAACACACACCGATGAACCTCGCTTTGATGCATTTAATTGACTCTCATATACATATTTGGAAAACAAGAGTGCATCAAATTCAAGGATAGTCTCTGTGGAAATATGATACACCAAACACATTCTTAAAAGTAAAGCTTCCAAAAGGGGAGTTTCACAGCAATTCTGTAAAATAACCATTTTGGGTTCACCTTTCAGTGAACCTTTTCTTTTCCACTCTAAAGAACTCTTTGTGTTTAAGGTTCTGCACTGACCCACCGATGCAAGAACCTTTATATTTAGGAGTGTAAGCAAATCATACTTAACTTCTGAAAACCCAAACAACTCCAAAAGGACGAAACATAAAGGAATATAGTTTATTATGAAGCATTTCTATGGTTTTCATGCACTGACATAACTGACATAATGAAAAGCAATTAGAAAGAGAGTACTGTAGGAATCAATCCTCTACTTGACCGTAGAACTCTACGATGGCTTAAAAGATATAGTTGCGATTCATAAACAGATTCTTTCAGTAAAACACAGTCTTCACTATAAGTGAATACAAAGTGGCACTTGGTAAAATTGCCTTTGTTACTTTAAGTACTTTTTCCCAAAGTGAAAGTCCAATATGAATAGGATGCATGTTCATGGGACTTCATGATATTGAAATATAAACATAAATAAATCTTTTTTTAACACATTTCGATTTAACTCTACCACATTATCCCAGAAAAATAGCTTTGTAAAAGATGACAATATGCCATACTTCATCGATTAAGTCACAGACTTATGTTAAAACATGTGATCACTGGTTCCATCTGTAAGAAAAGACAGAGAAAGAGGGCACAGTTTAGAAACGGAAATTTGAGGGACTTCGAATGTCAAAAAAATCACAAAAAACGTCATTGTTTCTCACCTTGGTAGAAGATCTGTTCGCCTTGATGAGGGAGTTGATACAACTCATCTTGTTGCCTCTCGGCAGGAGTCATCGGGGCGGCTGCCCCAAACACAGGTTCCATGGTGACCAGCTCCTCTAGGAGGGACTGGGCACACTGCAGAGCAGGGGTGAGGGCAGGAAGGGCTGGATCAGTCGTGGACCCGGAGGAGGACATCGTCTTCACGTCCTCTTCGGGTCTCTCTGCTTCCTGCGGCCTACACCCGGCAATGCAATTATGGTGCGTCGACTGGACGCTACGGAGGTGGTGTACACCGTTCAAAGTCGCAGCCTCCTCCTGCGCGTGGACAGGGGAGCTGCGGCTCGTAGGGGAGTGCTGAGCGTAGGACGGCGCTGATGAGTAAGGTGAGGGAGGTACGGGGGAGGTGGATGGCAGATTTGGAAGAGGGATGCCATCTATTGCTTTCTCCTCAAACATAAAGACATCAATGTGAGCCAGTGAGGAGTTTGGGCCCTCAAACGATGCGTGATGAGGGGGAGCCGATGCGCTTTGTGGGTGGCTGTGACAAAAACCTTCAGCTAAAGTGCTAATATACTGAGCCAATAGTGAGATCTCCATTCTCTCTCTTTCTGTATCCTCTTCCCGAGGGAAGAAGCTCAAACAGGGCTTTTTGGTGGGCGAGGCCTCTGGGGTTAAAAGGCCTTCGGGGGGAGCATGGAACGGGAAATGGGGGACGTCTACGTACAGAGGTCCCCTGATCTCTGGCAGCGCCATGAGAACGCATTCATCACTGCCTGGGCTGTCTGGAGTAGGAGGCAGCGTTTCATAAAGGCGTTTGCGGCAGGGTTGAGCGGGACCAACGCTGGCGGAGAGGGGCGCTGAGGTTATAGGCTGCCTCATTTTACCTGCTTTGTTATGCTCTGATTTAAAGGTCTCATCACCAAACATGAAAGCTCCCCCTCCAAGTCTTGGGGTGTAAGGGGGCGTGCAAATATACTCCTCTGAGCTTTGGTGCTTAGGAGGAGCTTTGAATGGAGGAAGGGGTGAAGGGGCGACATGGGATTGGGGGACTGTAGAAAGACATGGGATGTTGATGTTGCTGAGGTGTTCAGGGGATACAGAGACAGTCGTGGCTGATCTCCACATCTGGTGACCGCCATGCGGTTGTAGGTGGCTCTCTTCCTCTTGAGAAAAGCCCTGAAGGGGGTCGAGTGCCATGCTGGATGGGGCAGAGGTACTTGGGAGCTCTTCTGAGGAGCTCCTTCCAGAAGTGGTGAAGCTGAAGTCGAAGGACTGGGAGGACAGGCCGCTGCTGCTGGGCGTGAAGACCTGGTCTGGGCTGGACAGAGGGTCAGAGCTCTGCCGAGCCTCCTGGTACAGGAGAGCCAGCTGGTTCTGCTCTGAGTACAACTGCTGACGCACTGACCAGGCTTCAGACTCACTGAGGGAAGAGTAGAGAAAATGACAGATTGTTATGATTATTCATAGTATGCTATTATTTAATGAATTTGGCTTATCGTACATTTTCATATAAATGTTTAATATTAAATATTTAGTAGAATTACCATTACAACATTAAATAGTTTTAATATATGTAACATATCATAATTAGAAGAAAATTATTAAAATGTATAAAAACATACAACATTATAATTATTACAATTACTTGATGATAATATTTACTACAATTATAAACATAATAGTTTTTTAATTTAATACTATATTAAACTTAAAAGTCTTTATACCTTATGACATAGTTGTGGCTGTTGATGGGATATTCTCCAGTCTCCAGCTGAAGAACAATGTAAAGCCAGACCCATGTGTGGTCTGCTGCCTCTACCTGGACCACCATCTCCACTTGCTTCTCTCCACCCTCATGTACTGAAAAAGGACACAACAGCCAATTGATAAACCACATTTACTAGACCAGCTTTTTTATTTATGGTATAAACTTCTAAATAAATGAATAAGTTAAGTACTCACACAGGGCGCAGTGTTGTGCAGAGGCGTGAGAGAGATCTCGAGGATGAATCAGACTGTACCATGAACGAGAGCGCAGAGTCTCTATGTCATAGCCAAGGTACACGCTTACACTGTCAGAGAAAGAAATACAACTGCATCATTTACTCACTCTCAAATGCATATTTGTTATATACCGACAGGGACATCCGCAGCGCTCATACCGTACCTGTCCTGAGCAGCATGGATCCTCATGTCCCGGTGGTGCTGAGACTGGAAACAGGAAAGGAGGAAAGACTGCTCAGCAGGAGGGGTTGGGAGAGGATTCCTAACTGAAGAAACCTGTGGGATGCTGGCCTCCAGTGGGGAGCAAAAACACACCCACACTGGATTAGATGTCCAGTAGGAGGATGTGTGGCATGGGGGTGGCAGACAGCGTGCCCGAACCAACGCCAGTTTGTTCCCTGATCCTTGCCTCCTTACAAACTTGGATGTGCTGAAACGGCAGCGAAAGAGGCGGTCTGGAAAAAAAGAGTTGCAAAAAGAGTGTTTATCACTGTGTGTCAAGAGTGTCATTATTATTTTACAAATGAAATTCATTCCAACTTCTTTATCTTTATTCGGAAAGTGTCGAAACCAACAGTGTAAATTACCTGTGTCAGTTGTGGTGATTGGCACAAGGTTGCCCCTCATGAGGAAGTGGTCAGCTGGGTCTATAATGTCATACACGCTGTCACTCTGAGCCACCAGATCCACCTGAATGAAGCAGAAAATGTTCAACACGGACCTAACAAATTGTTATAATGATTTAAAAATTGACATTGATATTCCTTACCATGGAATGGCCGAGGTGCTCTGCCACATTGTCCGATAGATACAGGAGTTTTCCTTCACTTGTCAGCACTAGGAGAAAGCCTGGTAGTGTGTGCAGCAGATCCGAGAGTTCTGGCAAAGACAGGGCGCTTCCACTCATGTCCTGACCTGCTGCCATTGATAAAGACAAAGCAAAGTTTTAAAACATAAAGACATATGATCTAAACGTAAAGATCTATAATATGTCCAAAAGCTATCTAATGCAACATCCACACAAATAGCTCAACATCAGCACCACAGACAGAGACCAGCTACTTTCAGAACTCTGGACAGGGACAGAGATTCCTCAGATATCGCCTACACTTCAGATCTGCTCTAAATTCGTTTTAAAGGGGTTTTACAGTTTGATGCAATATAGCCTGAAAACTAATGTAACATCAAAAACTTTATCTCCCCCCCGCCTAAGTTTTTAAGTGAACCCTACCTTGAGAGAAAAACACGGACTTTCTTGTGTAAATGCAGGCTAGGGACATGATGTGAAGATAGGAAAGACGAGCTTTGTCGGCATCGGAGATGGGCAGAAGATCTTTCAAGTTGCGAATTTCTGCGTTGATTTGATCCCTCCGAGCCTTTGACGCTCCTTTAGTGGACCGGTACATTTTCTCGAGTCCAAAGAATCGTTGGAATGGACGAATATTTTGAGTGAAAACTGCATGCAGTTTTAGCTACTCAGCCATCATTCAGGGCAGACGCCACTTCTAAGTTTTTGGATAATAAACCAACCTACTCAGTAATTGAGAAAACCATGTTTTTCTTTGCCCATTTATCCTCTATCTTCTCTTAAGTTTTACTGTTGGTGTGCTATGGATCTCTGTCTCTGGCTTCTAATGGAAATATTGCCTCCAGATCCCTTATATAGCGCGCCTGAAGAAATGATGGGAGGGGGCGTGCATAAATGGATCTGAATGTGATCTCCAAGTATCTCTGCATATTGCTGCTGTAATGGTGACGTAGGATAAATATGGGATCCCTTTCAACGCACAGAGCCAGATTTGGACAAATCTAAACGGAGGCAGCCGTCCCAACTCTTCACCCTGGTGCGCGCTCAGAGCAGGTGCAGCTGCTGTAAGAGAATGTTGCTGCCTAGTACGGGATTATAGGAAAATAAAAAAAATCTAAATTTTTTATTTGTTGTAATATATTAAAATTTTATATATAGCCTATGTGTTTGGGTATATATATCCAGTATGGCTATAGTAGGCTAAGGGCTAGAGTGTTTAATTCAAAGTGTAATAAGTTTATTATAACAAATTGTTTTTTAGCACCAGTGATGTAACCTGGGGTCATCGGGTGTCTCGGGTCATTCAACATACACCCTCGCCCAGGTGACCCAGCCAGGGATGAAAAGTAGCTTTGTGGTATCACCGGTGTGATCACCTTTTGACCCACAGCCATCTAGATGCCTTCTCAGCGGAATCTGTGATGTTCCTGACGGATTTTTTGTCTTGTGTAGTCCTCTGAATCCCAGGAGCATGACCCTAAAGAGTGACTGGCCAGTAAACCATACATTTAATTAGGCTATACAACTGTCATAAGATATGACATCTTATGACAGTTGTATAGCCTAATTAAATGTATTTTTATAAATAACAATATATCATTAATAATTGTTATTAACAAAGAAAAAAATATTGTATACTAGGAGTTTTAAAACACTTGTGATAATTTTACATTTGAAAATTCAATATTCAATAACAAAACAGGAGAGAGAGAGAGAGAGAGAGAGAGAGAGAGAGAGAGAGAGAGAGAGAGAGAGAGAGAGAGAGAGAGAGAGAGAGAGAGATTTTTTGTCTGGTTTTATAGTTCTTCATGTTCATATTTATTTTAAAACCAAAATCAAGGTCCTCTCTCTTTTACTTTAAAGAAAAGCAATAATCTGTTGCTGAGCAACTCTCCTTTTAAAATATCTGATTAGGACAAGTTAAGGATGATGATGGTCATCTGAAGTTCAAGCTCTATTAAAGTAATATCATAGCCTAATAAGTAAGACGTGGCTCGTGTGCTATGTTATGATTCATACACTTGTAAACAATATATTGTGATAAAGTGGGATCTTATCTGCTGAGCTCTCTGTGGTAAAATTGGTGTATTTGTACTATTTTCATTCTGCTTTGATCATTCAGCTCAGCTGTGACATCATGGCCTATCTAATTGATTCGTTTTAGGCTATATTTTTAGTCTCCCCCCCCCCCCCCCCCCCTCAGTTTTCCATTTGGCTGTAATTAAGAGCATGTGTGTACATTTTAGTTACATAGGAAAGTGCATGCACGCATTGTGTGTGTATTCAAAAAAGTTTGAAACACTGTAGCTACAGCTCATGTTCTCGCCTACACATCTCCCTCCTCCCTCTCACTCATACCGTTGATGAAGCCTGTTCAAACTGCAACCTTGTAACTGTGCTGGCTTTTTTCTTTTTCCTTAGTCGCTCGGGCTATTTTTAACACCACAAGCAACAGTTTCAAACAGCTTTTTCAGTTTTCTACTTCTAAATATATATTGCTCAAGGACAGACTGATTCTTAAATGTTCGGTGGATTTCTAGAACTTTTAAAGAATGCATGTTATAGGACTTCTTAACTTTAAATATTTAAGCCTGGGTCGTTCTATCTAAACCCTGGGTAAACGGAATCCTGGGTTATCTTGCTTTACGTTTCACACTGTTCAAAATTTACCCGGGGTTAACAATTAATCCTGGGTAAACTGACGTTTCACACTGTAGCCTACATTCCTAAACCATGGGTTAACGTTTTTATTTGCATATTCGTATTGACGGTATTGTCGACTGTTATATCGTAGCTTATCGATTTTTGAATGGACATTTTGTACTATAAACGTAGGACTAAGAATGAAACGGTGTTTTTAACCCAAATTGTTGCTGCTTCTATCAGCATTTGACTTTTTTCCTCTCAAACCACGAATTTACTGTTCAATGCGCTAGTGCACAGTGTTTCCGTGAATGTCCGAAGCACGTATAGCCTACGTGATTGGTTGTCTGTTGCTACGTGTAATATTCACAGATTGTTTCACACTGTACAAGTTTGGCACTGCAATGTGAGTGAACACCGCAAAATGATTCCATAACCCTGGGTAAAAAGTGATGCTACCGCTTATAAATTGAGAGTGTGAAACATTACTTTAGGGTTAAGTGCAGTAAAAGCCCTAAAAATGAATATTGTGGTGCAAAGATGGCTGCTTAGTATCTTTCCAAACCATCACCTCCAGAGGTTTTCTTCTTCTTCTTTTTTTCTTTTTTCCTGGGGTTAAATAAGCCTGAGTCACAGTTCCTGTTTGTAACTATTACAGCCATTATCTTTATCATACTGTCTTTTTCCTCTTTTGTTGCTTCCAACCTGTGCAATTATGGCTATTACTGATCAAATTACAAAATCTTTTAGCCTTTGAACTATAATGGACTTAAAGGGAGGCTTGGATGACAGGAACAAGGACTGACGCGACAACGAGTTGGACAGCCACAGCATTGGACATAGTTCATATGCTATCAATATTGATGAAAAGTTTTGCTGGATGATGTGGACCTGGCCCTTGGGAGAGAGAGATGGAGATGCCACCCTAACCTCTGAGCTCCCACTGGAATTTTTGTTTATTACGTGGGTGGCACGGCCATCTGCTGAAATCAGAAAGACGGGGGATGGGATTTCTTGGAGAAAATATGTAATGCTTATAATCTGTTCACTTGTACAGCAAGCTAAAAAAAAATATTTGCAATGAACTATGGTCATTTTCGAAGAATCGAAAGAACAGTTGAATAATTATCTTGCTTTCCAGGAAATTCAGCTCAGATGGCTCACGTTGCTTATTCCACCACGTTCACAAAACTTTTATTATCCTAATTTGGACTCTGTGGTCACAAAATTTAGTGGCATTGTATTTAATCAACTTTAGTGGCCACAGTGTCACCCTTATGATCAAAATGTAATTTTGGTCCAAAAAATTATTTTACTTGTATCCATGTCTTTTCCAACACATATTCTCATATTCTTTCAACACTTTTTGTTCTTCTTTTGTTTACCGTTTTATACTAGAAGCTGATACTTGACCATCTCTGTATCTCTGCACCCATGGCAACTGAGCTGCAGTATCTTAGTAACAAAATCTGCGCATTGCAAGAGATGCGAAATGATGGTTCTTCTCAAGCACACCAATTTGATCCCAACATGAAAAAGTCATAACATTTAACCTATCCCATTAATTTTAAATAAAGTAAAATTATTAATGTACTAAAACTAAAAGGGAAATGCTGTTCCTATGTTCAAAAGGTTGCACTGTGTACTCCGATAACATTATACATTTTGGGGTTGCGACAAGCTTCTTTATCCACTTTTTGTCTCACCTTGACATTGCTATCACACTTTTAAAGCATATTAAATCACTTGGAAGGTCACGTTGTCTGATTCTTTCTGGTTTGAAGAGCTGGTTTTATTTTACCCTGTCATCTTCTTGAAAATCTGATTTGTGTGGGATGTAAATGTTCAAATTACCAAAGGAGAGAGAGAGGGAGAGAGAGAGAAAGGTATAATTCAAATTTCACAACAATTAATCGTGTACATCTGTTGTTTCAGTCATTCATGGCTATCAGAGAACAATATGTTTTAATGGCCTGATTGTGACGTGCATTTGAGGGGGTGGACAAAAAAATGACTCTCCTTATAACCCAGTGTAACATTACCCTCGTAAGCCACAAAAATAGCCAATTTTCAGATGCATGTGAAAATAACTAACCTTGTTTATTTTTAGAGAAAATGCAGTTATTTATAGACTGGCATATGAAAATTTGTTTACTTTTAAACAGATGTAACAAATTAATTTAAAGGCACAAGGTTAATACCCTCCTGATGCTGGATATCCGAAGGTTTGTGGTACATTCAAAGAGACAATTTAATTAAATAAAACAAAAACAAAGAATGTAAAATATCAGCATCATCATCTCATATGATTGTCAGTGTACTGAGCTACTCCTATCACACCTACATCCATCTGCTGCACTACCCACAAGCCCTCTGTGCCAACACTGACCATCAATGAGCTCATCATTTCCCTGCTGGAGCTACACTAGGCTAAATTCACACTTATCATTTGACAATACACTACATGCCGTTATAATTAACACACATATCCTTTCACACACAGTAATAAATCAGAAACTGACTCAAATAGAACTTCCTACTCATTTTGCCATTGTTCCAAAACAAGTGCGAGATGACCAGTCCATTGATGAAATTATGTTAATGAATGGCCTGCAACAACACATCCCCTTTTTGGTACACTCTAATTATATATTATTTAAAGGTATCCGTTTTCATGAAGTCATTCTGTTACTTTGCATCAATTAAATTCTTCAGCTGTTTTGTCTTTTTGTCTTTGATGTACAGTACAGTAAATTTGATCCGAAACTTTAAATCTTGCAGCAAATGCATAGTATTTTCAGAATTAAAATAATAGGTGCAACAGTTTAAAAGCAGCTTAGATCTAAATTAGCCTATAACATATGTGACATTTATTTTAGGATACAAATTTGGGAACTTTGCCCCTAAAATGTGGCTGTAATAAGGGTTCTTTCAGCTAATAGCAAAAAGGTAAAACTCACCATGTGTTCACCAGTGTTACACTGTCACCATGTGGAGACACCTGAGTAATACATTTCATTTACCTTCAACTTTCTCAATCAAGAGAAACTTACCGGATTATTAGCACGTACAATTTTTCTTTTTGATATTTTTTCAGCCTAGAAAGGATAATAAAAAAACAAGATATGAAAAGAGGATTAAGAAATACTTTTTTTATTATCGTTTTTTCCCCTCTACTTTTTATTTTAACAATGTAATTATGCAAAAATAGAATAAATCAATTAAAAAAACATTGATTTGTATCATTAAACAGTCAAACAGAAGTGAATTCAATACAATGCAACAATATACTTAAGAATGGTTTCACAAATGATCACAGAGAACTGGATTTGTCTTTAGATTGTTAGTGTTTTCTGACAATACAGCATTACACTAGATTTTACATTATAAAGGCATTTTATTATATAAAACATTTAATTATAAAGGCTCTTTGAAATGTGTGTTGAATGTAGGATAGATAATACAATGTAGGGCTTTTGTTAGTAAAACTGGTAATAAGAGAAGATATCTTTGAAATATTGTGTGTGTGTGTGTGTGTGTGTGTGTGTGTGTGTGTGTGTGTGTGTGTGCTTGTATGTATGCTGCATGTATGTGTGAGAATGAGTCCATGGTGACAAAGTGAGAGGGAGGAATGTTCAGATGCTTTAACACTTCCCAGAATAGGCCCGCAGTCCCCGGCACAAAAAAAGACGATTTCACATTATTAGCTGGTGATTTCTGGAATTGTGTTCCCAATTTTTAAGAGATGAAAGCAGAAATAGACTGAAATCGTCTGTCATTCAGTGTTTTTTCTCTGTTTATCCCTCTATTTCACTCTCCTTAGAAAGCGTGAGGCCCAACATAAACAGAGAGACGAAGAACAGAGCTGGTCTGGTAGTTCATGAGAGGACTGACAGACACCATCTCCAAATCAAGAACATACTCCTTCGGTCCAGTCACTGCTCGGGCCAAAACCAACATGGCACCGATATTGTTTATTTGCTGCGAACAAGAGATGACAAAAAATGAAAAGTCTGAGACCATACTAAATTTGTAATTTTGAAATAAACTTACACTTTTAGAATTTTTAAAGCTTAAAACTAAGAAAAACGATGAAACACTAAGACAAAATATTTACAATTCTGCACTATTTTAGTTCACTAATCAATATAAACAAAATATGTAAAAACTATCACATATTAATATAATACAAATCATATTATTATAAAATACACTATCCTGCAAAAGATAGGTGCCAGTAATATATATATAAATTAAGCAAGTACGCATAAAAAATGCTGTTCTACTGAGCTTTTTTTAAATAAAATAATCATATGTTCATATATCATATAAAATAATTATAAGATCGATAATGCACAAAATTGTCTACACAGTTTCCACAAAAATATCAAGCAGCATGACTGTTTTCAATAGCGATGATAATAAGACTAAAATCAGCATATTAGAATGATTTCAGAAGGACCATGTGACAGCTTTGCAACACAAATTATACTGACTCCAAACTTTTAAACAGCAGTGCAATATAATAAAAAATAATGCAAAATTGAGCTATTTACCAGTCTGTACTAAATCACACATTATGCAACTTAAGTTATGAAACTGATGTCTAAAGGGCATTGCGTCTCTGACTAACCCGTATGTAGAATTCTCCATTTTCGTCTCCAGAACGAATACGGAAGGAGTTGTTGGCTCCAGGATAGACGCTGGTGGCCTGGATCTGGAAGATGTCTGAGGGAACTGAGCGTTCAGAGGTGATGCTCATGTATCGATGCACAATGGAGAAAGGCATATCACGACACTCTGGCTTCACCACTGGACATATACAACGGCTGGACAGAGAGAAAGTGAAAAAATGAAAAGTAAACATGGGGAAGGGTGTTAAAAGTACCAAAACATACCTCTGATTCAATTATAAGTTGTCTTTTTTTTTTTTTTAAATGTCTTACTTCTCTGAGACCTGTACGTAGGGGTCCTGGCAGTAGTTGGAGTCCACACACTGATGCCCACCGTGGATGTTCACACAGACCTGTCTCTCCCCACACAGATGAGTGCCTGTCTCACACTCATTCACATCTACACACAGAATTATTATGACAAGCTGAAACCAAGGGTAATGTAAGACCTGTAAGGTATAAGGAGGAACATGCGTGTTAAAAATAAATTTTGTTTAAAGGGAAAGTTCACTTTAAAATGAAAATTCTGTCATCCTTTACTCACCCTCAAGTTGTTTCAAGCCTGTATGAATTCTTCAGCTGAACACAAGGGAAGATATTTTGAAGAATGTCAGTAACCTAACAGTTAACTGGAGCCATTGACTTCCATAGTAGGAAAAACAAAAATACTATGGAAGTCAATGGCTCCAGTTAACTGTTAGGTTACTGACATTCTTCAAAATATCTTCCCTTGTGTTCAGCTGAAGAAAGAAACTCATACAGGCTTGAAACAACTTGAGGGTGAGTAAAGGATGACAGAATTTTCATTTTAAAGTGAACTATCCCTTTAAAGGACAACTCTGGGGAATTTTTATGTTTATCTTGATCCTTATATCTTTGTGAGTACAGTCTATAGAAAAAACCACGAAGCGGATTGGTGCTTGTAACACGGAGTTGTTACAGTTAATGCCCAGAGCCCCCACTCAACTAAAACGGCAGCTTTGGGGGCATAAACGTAAAGGGTGTCTTTGTGCCTCTTAACAGACACTAAATGCAATTAAAATGTCTGTTCAACATGAACGAGATGCGTTTAGCCACTTAAGTTTACATTACCTCCACAGTGGTTGCACCCCTCTTTTATCACAAAATGTCATTCTTCTTCAAACGGCTTCGCGGTGTTGTGTCTGTGTGAGTTAGTCAAGTGTTCGCTGCAAATTTTCACAATTCGGAAAGGCACAAACGTGAACCATTTCTTCTTCACTTGTGAGCCAGATCTGATCCTCACTCTAGTAATGTCCAGTTTACAAACAAATCGTTCTTTTTAACCGGTTCTTTTTAGTGATCCGGTCGAACCAGTTCACCAAATCGGACTGAATCGTTCTAAACGGTTCGCGTCTCAAATCAGCGCTGATCACACAAGTTACTTTAGTTACTCACTTTCTGACATGAGTGACAGTCCCTCCGAATAGATATAAACTAATGTCTTGAAGTATGTGTTGTAACTCCAATCGTTCACTGAACTGAGACATGTTTTGCTGAGAGAACCGATGAACTCCCGAGCCGCTGATACTGAGCATGCGCCAGTAACTGAAAGGGGCAGCGGTCCTCGGATCAGCAGTACAGAATCGAAAATCGTTTCTCTCTGACACGTTTAATACTGAGAACCGACGAGCTGATGAGCAGAGCCTCTTCATACACACGATTTTCTTCCCAACTGGATTTTTCCAGCTACAACGGAGTTCCCACGGGACTTCAGCGTGAGACACAGCTAGCCGCCTAAAACAGGTGAATTTAAACAATGGCTAAGTGGCTAAACGCATCTCGTTGTCATGTAAGGGCCCTGTTCATGTTGAACAGACATTTCAATTGCATTTAGTGTCTGTTAAGAGGCACAAAGACACCCTTTACGTTTATGCCCCCAAAGCTGCCGTTTTAGCTGAGTGGGGGCTCTGGGCATTAACTGTAACAGCTCCGTGTTACAAGCACCAATCCGGTTTGTTCGTTTTTTTATAGACTGTACTGACAAAGGTATAACGATCAAGATAAACTTAAAAATTTGCCGGAGTTGTCCTTTAAGTCCTCTTTAAATATGGGGTACATTTACCCTGGCAGAGTCGTGTTCCAAGTAGCTCATAACCGTCTGGACAAACACAGGAAAATCTTCCAGGCTCATTCATACACTGAAACTGGCAAAGGTAACTGGAATAGCTGCACTCGTCAATATCTGGGAGAAGAGAAAGAAAACCAGTCGCATTCAATCTATCATCAATTGGTCAAAAACTATTAAGCTAGCGTCTTGTGCACTAACCATTGCATGAGTATCCATCAGGTCCCAGGTCATAGCCCTGATCACAGCGACACAGGAATGTACCATAACTGTTGTAACACCTTTGCTGACAAGGTGCTCCCATCTCACACTCATTTACATCTGGCAACCAAAAACAGAGATGTTAAAAGCTTGCGTGCTTTCTGAATAGAGAGCATTAAAAGGATAGTTTGCCTATATATATATATATATATATATATATATATATATATATATATATATATATATATATATATATATAAGATTCTGCAATGTTCTGGGAAGGTTAGTTTAGGATTATAAAAATAAAAGATAAAATAAATTATATTATATTATATTATATTATATTATATTATATATCTCTCTATGCTGTGTGTGTGCATATATATATATATATATATATATATATATATATATATATATATATATATATATATATATATATATATATATATATATATATATATATATATATATATATATAGTTGACATAATAATGTTAGGGAACAGGTTTCCTCACTTTTTAAAAGTAATACATTTCTTACGTAATTGACTTGACAATTACACTTTAATGACCGATTCTCAGAGAACTGACATCAAACATGGCCTTTTCCTTATACAGATCTATCATATAGTGCTATAAATCGCATGAATCATTGTTTCTTGCTCATTTATGGAGCCCAGATGCCCATTAATTTGTAAAACATCTGGCTCTATGGAGGACAGAAGTTTCAAACAGCGAGAGAATTAAGTAAAATATTCTGGTTAAAAAGGCATTTAGACTAACCTGTCAAAATAATGTTTTTTTTGTGTTTTTTTTAGATGTACAGTATCTGGTTTAAGGACTTACCAACACATGATCGGTTGTTTCCTGCCAGCTGGAATCCAGGCTCACATTCACATGAGAAAGATCCTGGTACGTTAACGCAGCGATGCTGACAGTACCTGTACCTGCACTCGTCAATATCTACAGAAGAGAGGAGGAGACACTGAAGACTCACTATAGAATAGAGGCCTAATCCTACCCAAATTAAACCGACCATGATGATTCTTGACTGCAGATTACTATAAATCTTAAACTTTTTCAGTTTCTCTCTGTTAAAATGCCAATTGATGATACAGACATATTTAAAAGACAGACGTTAAGACAGATCATATCTTCTCTCACCTACACATTCTATGCCAATCTTGCTGTAGCCATCAGGGCACTGACAGGTGTAGGTGCCCACGGTGTTCATGCACTGCTGGCTGGGCTGGCAGTCATGCATGTCCAATTCACACTCATCAATGTCTGTCCCACACACACACACACACACACACACACACACACACACACACGCTCCTCTGAATGATTAAGAGCTTAGTACTGATACATTCACATATTCAATATAAAACCATATGAATAGGATTTCCCACATCTGCCCTTAAATAACTCACCCACACATGTTTCTCCTTGGGCCCTGTAGCCTACGGGACAGGGGTTGAAGGCCTCGTTACTCTCCACAGGCACACTGGGCTCTGATTGGCTGGAGGGCTCAGGTGCGGTGACCACATATGCAGAGCGAGGAAGGCACAGGTAACCACCATAGTGATTGAAGCATTTCATCTCTCCCTGACATGCCTCCTGAATAGTATCACACTCGTTTATGTCTAAGTAAAATAGAGAACAGAATTTAGGTTTCTCACCAGGTGACAAGTTATTTGTCAAGTTTTTTTGATATTTTTATTTATTTTTTATGATTATATTTTATTAAATGCTAGACATGTAAAACAAATATATGCTTATGCAGCGGTTACATTAAAAAAATATATATTTTAGTAAAACTACGCCAGATTGTGTACAGACCTCACACACAGGAAGTGATCGCACACTCAAGGCCGCTGGACATTAGGGGTGTCTAAATTAATAGTTTCATCGATGCATCGCGATGCAGTCGAGGACGATTCTTTATCGGTTCAGTAATAGACCATAACCGATTATACTGTACTGATTATTTTCTGACGTTATTTGTCACGTATGTGCATTGCCGCGATAGCGTACAATGGCAGAGGGATATGAGACGCAAGCGTGAGTAATTAAAATGCTCCAGCTACTTTAAAAGTC
Organism: Pseudorasbora parva; assembly: GCF_024679245.1. Lineage (NCBI taxonomy): Eukaryota > Metazoa > Chordata > Actinopteri > Cypriniformes > Gobionidae > Pseudorasbora > Pseudorasbora parva. The sequence goes on from NC_090189.1 coordinate 22,964,258, forward strand.
GACATCTGGATACATTTTAGCTTTAATCAACAACGCCAAACTCTGTTCGGACCAATCACATCGAGTATAGAGATGGTAGGTGGAGCTAACATAATGATGACCGAGTTGCAATTGCGTGCTTCTAGTAAACACAGAAAAAGGCAAACGGCAGTCTTTTGAATCAGCTTTGACCGCGACTCTGGAAGACTTGGAGTTAAGCTTTTCTCTGAGAAAAGAACAAAGAACGGCACTGAAGACATTCTTAAGAAGGGAAGATGTGTTCAGGGTTTTTCCGACCGGATGCGGTGAAATTTTAATCTTTCAACTAGCTCTGGTTGGTTGTAGGGTTATCCAATTGCGTGGATGCCGTGCAGAGGGAGTTTGAAAGACAAATGTTTATACTGCCCCTCGGATTGAGCCCTGTCAATGGTGAGTTTCAAGACCAAACATCTTGATGTAGGCCTGGCTTGTCAGGCTAATACTCCGCTGCTTATGTCTGTCTTGCCTATCGTTTCGTGTCTTAAGACATTAATTACCCCTTTTCCACCAAGGCAGTACTGGTGTTGGTTCGGAGCTAGGGCCTAATTTCAAATTGGTTCTTTGTCTTTCCACACCCAAAGCACCAAAATATTAAGTATATTAAGTAGCACCAAAATATTGCTGGGCTAGAAGTAAGCACTTGCTTCAGTGGCTGGGGGCAGGGACCAACAAGACGAACACAAACTTATGACCGCCATTTTTTTAAAAATAATAGCTAATCAAGCTAATAGCTGCTCGATTGTAATCTCTGTCTATACAAATTACGGCGAGCTGTACGAATGCACTGGATTTATGTTGTTTTGATGCAGATGTAGAATCGTAAAGCCATGAGCATCACTAGTAACGCAACATTCACCATTGTTGATGGAAGGCTTGTTCGAAACGCATCGGTGTGCAGACCGATCCCTGTATGACATCAAAGTACAGCGAGATCATACAACTCCATATTGTTTTGAATCGCTCATGCGGTATTTTGATATTATACGCAGATCAGTCCGCGCTGTGCCGATGCATCTTGAACAAGCATGGAGTGTTTGTGTTTCCCGCTACCGAGCTAGCATTGCTGAGAAGGATGAGACGTATACAGTGACGCAAGACCTGGCTCTTTGGTGGCTCTCTAGCCTGTGGAAAGCCAAACCGGTTCTTAAAGGCTCGTCAGTTGAACCAACTTAGAACTGGCACTAGCACTGGCTCTGAACTAGCACCTGGCGTTGTCATGAGCCACAGGGTTTAATTTGGATTTGTCTTTGCATGTTGTTTTCACTCTCATAGATTTTGTTACCATTCACATGCAATTTACGACTGACAGACTGCAACGGTTGGAGTTAAAAATCTTCATTTGTGCTCTACTGAAGAAACTCATGTACTGAAGTCACCTTTATCTTGGATGACCTGGGGGTAAGCAGATAAAAATCAAATGTTCATTTTTGGGTGAACTATCCCCTCTTTTTGAGTCAACCCTGTTAGGATACGTTGTGTCTGGCATATTAAGGTATAGGATCGAAAGTATTTTAACATAAAAAAACATTACATAATTTACATAAATTTCACCGTTTAGCAGTGCATTTACATAAAGCAGGATTGTAGACCAATGTGATTTTGAAGTGGGCAGGGCCACCCTGCAGTTCTCTTTTTTTGATCGCCTGCGCTTTATCTCATCGCGTCTGCTCTGGACATAGTGCGTTTAAACATTCAAAGATGCAGCCAGACCCAGACGCAGGGGCAAGACAGACTGATTGTGCCTGTGACATTTAACCAACAAGATAATTAGAAGAGAAATGCATCACTTTCTCATCTCTCTCTCTCTCTTTCTCTGGCACATGACCTTCCACCCACCTCGACAGAGTTGAGTCTGCACGTCCCACTCATAGCCATCTGTACACTCCTGGCAGAGAAGACACACTTTATTATGCGTTATCTTTAATCATTAGCAGTCTCACTCAAACACTTTTATTGACAGGAACATGACTTCTAATGCAAACCGATGTCTGATAGCATACAATACCACACTATATATGGGGAGTTGTGTAGGAAGGCAGATAGAAATGTACATGTTCAAGCATGAAGAGGACGGTAGAAGGAACATGGGGAAATTGTCAAATTACTTACTGTGTAAGAGTCACGCTCAACAGGAGACTGACAGATTGTAGCAGGAAGAACAAGCAGACCCACACAAAGTAGCACATATGTGGCCTTCATAGTTACAGGGTACAGGACACTCACACCGCCACACTCACAGCTGGATGAATGAACAAATGTACAGATATCGTTAAGGGACACTCTCACTCCAAAGAGAGAGAACAGACGTGCAAAGAGGTCTGTTCGTCTCCTCTGGGATTATAAGGAGGGGGCAGACAGACAGGTGGGGTAAACCCTTGTAAAAACAAAGGTAATTGCAAATAAAGGTGTTAACAGGAAGAGAACAAACACATTTGGAAGTAGTGAAAGTGCCCTGTTGAAAAGGCCAGCATTGGTGATCACCTACATATGTTTTGTTTTGGATACTGGTATCACCATTAGGACTGTTAACTAGCTTTACAACATACACTTACAGTACAATAAAAACACAACAAAATTACTAAAACTAACAAAAAATGTAAGGAAACCAAAAAATACACAAATTATAATAGCATCTCAACTAAAATAACACGGATCTAGGTATATGTTTATTTATAAATACATGATCATATACTACTTTTTTCATGCTTTTATGATGCATTCATTGTTAATTTATACAACTTGAAATATTAAATGTATTAGCATGTGTAGAAATTTGCATTCATTTAATTAATAAACATTGTTAGACCAGCATAAACATTCATAAAAAAAATTGTTTATTATCTCTGAGATTAGGATACATCAATATGATAATAACTGTTGAACAAATATCAGTCCATTGCATATGTGATATTGTTATAAATGCGAGTTTGTGATTTTGATCTTGCTAACTAGGCAGTTCTTGCAACAAGACAAGTTGGTGCATATAACTAGATATTGCATGACAGACTTTCCATTCCTCACATTCAACGATGTGGAGATAGTTATTCATACCATCATCTCATCCTGACTACTGTACACAAAAAGATTGAAACCGGTTTTAATATAATATCTAATCACAGAATCAACCTATAAACATTAATGCCCGCAAAACTAATTAATGATTTAAATCAGGTAGAAAACAACTGCAACATCCAAAATGCTGCTGATAGGACAGTATCTCACCTGTTCTGGCCTCTCTAAACTTGTTACACTACAGTAAAGAATTTATTATATGGATTTATTATTTGTTTTTATAGCTACCATCTTATCTGACTTCATTCCTGGACTCTCAAATCATCTGTCAAACTACTTCTACCTACACTCACGTTTCAAGATTAAAGATGATCTTTATCTTTGGTTGCTTCATTATTATCTTATACCATCCTGTGCTCTATAATAAATAAACTGAATTGACTTTCCATTGATTTCTAGGGACTTGCTTTACTGTTTGTTCTGGAACAGTGGAGTTGGCCTGTCTAAGAGGCAGTAACATGGCTAATGTCTGAACTCAGCGCAGGATATGACTACATAGGCAATTCCATGCAGTCAGCTCCGTCCAAAAACAAGCCACCAGCCTTGTCTGTAATCCTCAACTTTAACTGTTTCAATTCAAACTAAAATTTTCTGTCACATCTGGAAAAGCACTGATTAATTTCCTGTCACTCATTGCATTATAAAAAATGTCACCGTAGTACAAGTTGCAAGGAAACAATGAGCTTTTAAAGCTACACTGTGTGACATTTTCCCCCATCTAGCAGTGTAAACGTATATGACCATCCAGTGTATAATAGTTTCTGTTCCTCTCAATTCTGATTTCGTTTTAACTCCTACGGTGGCCGATTTAGTCCAAGATTAACATGGCAATCCCCCTCTTCACATTCGACACCGTGCCATCGAGTGTTAACGCGAAAGGCGAAGCTTGAATTTATGGTTATGTCCCTCTTTGGCTAATGTACTTTCAAGATGGCGGGGCAACATGGTGACTAGCATTCGAACCCCTCACCCGTGTGTATTTTCAATGGCATATTATAAACTTACGAGAATACTTTATACCTTGAAAGAATTAAATATACATTAATGAGCACATATATTTTTGAAAGAACTAAGTGTTTTTAGCTAAGAATAAACTAAAAAAGTTACACAGTGTAGCTTTAAGTACTGGTATATTCTCATGATTACTTTTTTGATGTCTTTCTCTCAATGTATGCTTGAATAATCATACTTAAGATTACTTCTATACTCAACTTTAAACATTGCAAATGCACAGGAGTCAAAAACAAATGGTTTGAAACTCACTTCACTTGATCTGTCCAGCAGAAATCGTGGCGTTCTTCTCTCTCTGTGCCTATGGATTTCACTCTCTCTTAGGATTTAGTGACTCTTTTTGACCACAGACAGGACCCGGGCCGTGACAGCTGTGGCGATAGGCTGTGATTACGAATGTGAGGAAAGGTGCAATGCTATTGAAAGGAACTTGGGACAGCCCACTTCTTCCCCTCCACCCACTCCAGTACGTCCCCTGCATCTCTGCCACCCTTCACCTTCCTGTCTTGTTTTTCCTCCAGCCCCCAAGGATTCGAATTCCTGGTTTCCAGACCAAATCACAAATCTATTGTTTTGTCCGCTTGCACAAAAAAAATCCACCTGGGATTTATTAGGGAAATCCTGAGCAATTCATAGGCCTTAATTACTTCCCATTTTTAATACAGTTTGCCTTGTTAACTTTCATCCTGATCAAGCTCGCTTGTGTCCGACACTGCTGGATATTTACTGGGGGATGTCAAAAAGGAATGCAGACACAAATTAACAGGGCAAATAAAAGGAGGCGAGTCAACACACTACCCGGTGCCAGAAACATCATGCATCTTCATTACACAAAGAATTAAGAACCATTAAGACAATGGCTTTGATGGAAACAACAGAGGTAGCCTACTTTCAGAAACAGCAGGAGTGCCAGGAAAAGTTCCCATGAGGACTTTTCTGCAGAAATCCAGAGGAAATTTCCATGACCATTTGTAAGGGGGTGACAGCTGTCCCAGCTCTGGCCTTTTATAAGGTAGTAAAAGTGTCTCCTCATCCATCCACTCCAGAGCTGACCAGCCCCCCTGCTGATGACAACACCCGCTGGGCACACAAACAGGTACCTACTATTACCCGAATAATAAGTAACAGGACTGTCCTAATGACCCTTTAAAAACCAGCAAATGAGTCCGATTATTTTGACACTTTTTTTATTCAAGTTAAATCTATTGTACAAGAATACTTTGATATACAAAGGGACCTGAGGTAGTAAAATTTACAAAAGAGAGATTTGATCAGGCTAACTGGAAACATGAAATGAAAATATGTTCTAGTCATGGTACATTTTCAGGATGCAGCTTTTGATGACACCCATGTATCTGTCCCATATTACTTGATGCCTGTGGAAAAAAAGAATGTATTTTTAACAAATGCTTTTTATATGATAAAGGGAGCGCAGACAAACATAAACACATTTATACTAACCTGAAAGCCTTAAGTGTGTGCACAGAGCTGCTGTAGTGAGTAAGGAAAAGTCTCAGGTCTCCGATTGTCCATTTATCGGACCGACATGGTTCAATGAACTGAGAGGACAAGCGAAAATCATTCTGTCACATTCAACCTGGGACTATTAAGGGACAAATATCACCTCATAGCGTGCAGTTTATCTACAGTGTCAGTGCATTACCTTCTCTACAAGGTCGATGAACAGATCCCGGACATCTTTGGTGTGTGTGAGTTTTGAAGCAATGTTAACTAGAGCTCTTGACAAATTCTAATGTTCATCCACATAATCCAAAATAAAACAAATGTTATATAAACATACAAATATATACAGTATATAGACGGTGTTTCAGTTTCATATATATATATATATATATATATATATATATATATAGAGAGAGAGAGAGAGAGAGAGAGAGAGAGAGAGTATATACACTACTGTTAAAAAATGTATTGACATTTAAAAGTTCAAAATTATTTATTTATTTTTCATACATTTAATGCATCCTTGCTAAATAAAAGTATTTATATATGTGATTTTTACAATTAAAAACAATAATACATCTTACCTTAAAACTGGCCTCCATCTCACTGAAGACTTTCATTTTCCCTCTAAGCTGTGCACACACCAAACTACAATGTTGGCAGAGAGGAGATGTTGTGTGAGATAGTGATTGTGTCCTAAGCATTACACATGATGATCTGTAAAATTAATCTACATGCCTTTTGTGTTGGTCCAGCATGTCCTTATCATGAACCAAAACTTTCAAGTCTTTCAAGTCATGCAGAAACTCTTTTTCTAGATCAACATCCATGTCTTCCATCATGTTGTCTGAGAAAGTATGAAAGAAAGAAAAGACAGCATGAGAATGCATACACCTGTATGCCCTTTCTTTCAAATTAACGTTGCTTCATTACTATTACATTATTTCCCCATCATCTTTCAAATATTTCCTAATTAGTGGCAGTGAGCTAAACAATTTTGGCACTGTCAACTCCCTGCTAGCTTAAATTTTCTCTGCCTCTCCCCATTGCATACTGTGTAAAGACACTCACCAAAGATGATCTGATCTGATTTGTAGAATACCATGCAAATGATAGTAGTAGCTGCTGTAGTGCTTCTGCAGTGTAAATTAGTTGTTTTTATACATGCTTGTTTTCATAGTACATACTTGTCTTAGATAGGCATACTAGTTGATTTAGTGAAACAGTTTTGTAGTGCTTACTAATAAGTACAGACAGTCTGAACTGCCTCTTACTCTTTAAGACAAACATCTTACCAACTGCCCCCACAGTCCAGTAGCTGATGAGCTGACCAGCGCAAAAGGCAAAGTCCTGGAAAGACAAGTACTGTAGTTTTCTCTTCCCTGTCTCAAAACGACTGTTAGCAAAGAACACAATGGCAGCATAGTCCCTGCAGAGAGATATGGCTGAATCAGTGAAAGGACAGGGGAGAGTGTGTAAAGCGTGTGGGGAACAGAAAAGAGCATATGAGGAGAGAAATGAATGGAGGAGAAAAACCAAGCAAAACATTAAGAGGATGAACATAACAGAAAGATTTTAAGATATGCCTGTGTGTAGCCTAGGTTTTGGCAGGTTTATGATTGCTTTCAAATATAACTCCAAAAGCTTTCACTAATTTCACTAAATCTGGTTGTATTAAATAACAAAAGCATTAACAATATTCAAGTATACAACTTAAAGCCACAATATGTAATTTTATGCCGCTAGAGGCCGCTTATTCAAAACAAAGGCGTAGCTTGATGGCGCCTGGAATTCGCAGAGCTTTTATTATGCTGCACACGACCACTTCCGCTACCCTTTTCCCTTTTGATGAATGTATCTAATCAGTTGCTTACCTGTCTAATAAAACACATTATATATCAAAACGTCTTTTGTGTTTCCATGGTTTTTACAAAATAAAGCAAATTGAAGGTAACGCAGGTATGATGTCATCACAAACCAGGGACATGATCTGTGTCCTGGTTAAAATTGCTTATTTCTCTGGATTTAAAAGTTAAAGGAAACATTTAGGATAATGTAAGTATACAAGTCAAAAAAATATATAATATTGTTCTAGTAGTTCATAGATATTTTAATCCAAAAATCTTACACCTTGTGACTTTAAGTATACAACTTAAAACATGAACGGGTAAGAAAAATGGCGTTTGGCTCACATTTACATCCCTGGTATTGGAAAGTTAGAATTGCTCACAATTTCAATAGGTGGAACAGCTGCTCCTTATCACTAGGAAGGGAATGGTAGTTACCCATTTGGCCCCTTGTGTGAAAGTCTTACCTTGCCAAAACATCAGACAGGAGAAAGTGATGTTGTATGTTCTCCACTAGGGGGCCTTTTAGATCTTCCACCACTTTAAACACACGCTTGAAATTGTCAAACTGAGAAAAAGGTAAAGAGGTAAGGTAAATATTAACAATTTACAATTAGGTCCCATTAGTTAACATTAGTTAATGCACTGATTAACATTAACCTACTAGTGAGCAATACATTTGTTGCAGTGTTTATTAATCTCTGTTAACGTAATTTGTTTACTGTTCTAAGGCATCAAAAATCCCATACTATATTTGCAGATATTTAGGAAACACAAAAGTTCAAATACTTGTTTCTCCGCAATACAATGGTACAGTCAGTTATTCTACGTTGAAAAGTGTGTCTGAGGGGTATTCCAGAAAGCAGGTAATGTGACATGCCTGGGTATGTTTAAGGCTAAGTGGATAACCTCAACTTGTAGTATTAACTGTAAAGCACTACTATAACAAGGTAATGTTTAAATGTTAATTTAATTAAAATATATCTATTATTTATTTTATTGTCATCTCACACATGGATCTGCATTCAATTAATTAGCATCAAACAAACAACGTAATCCTTATTCTCAGTGAATAAACAAAATAGCTAAGTAGGTTATGTAAATGGTTTTACACAAAAAGAGGAGAAAGTAGTATGGCACACTTGTCCATTTACATGGTGAATCGTTGAATCGTCGCCTAAGGGTGAGTTTTTGGAACCAACACACCTATACAAAGGTTTGGGTTAATCAACCGAGAGTTTGAATGTTTTTGCTTGGGTCTGTGTGATCCCGCTCACTGCCAATTTTTACTCAATAGTATTTTGACACCCCGGGTTGCCAGTTGGCGGAAAAATAGTATTGCAGGCATGAAAGCCAGCCACTTACATCTCTTTCCTTATCACCTGGATTTTATAGTTTTGTCAATTTATTTAAATAAAAAAATATTGTAAAAATATCAAAGGATTACTGTATAATTATTATTTAATATTAAGTATTGTACACTGACAACATTTCTATAAAAGGCATGGCTAATCACGCAAAATTCATCCTTTCCTAGTGAGGCATTCAAAAATACAGGAGGGAGGCCAGTGTGTCAGCAGCACCTGTCGACGACAGCTCTTGAGTGCGATTCCAGTCTTTGAACTGATGTCGTCCAAGTCTTTTTTGGTCCCTTTGGAGAGTTTCTTACCAAGCACCTCCCTGGCAAACACACTATCAAACTTATAGTACCTACAGGACAAATGTGTCAAGAAACAAAAAACTCAGCAAAACACAGATGATGCCCTAGCTAAAAACGACAACTTCTTTAATATGATAGGAAATGGATGCAAACTCTAGACTAGTAGGACCACAGACCTTTCAATAAGCATGGTTTGACGGTGAGGAGGGATCTGGAAAAGAAGCTGATTGGCCACTTTGGATGGAGACTGTAGGAGCCTCTCACACATCTGGAATGTTCTGAACTGGTCCATGGTGTCGCTGAGCAAAACTTCTGAATTGGCTTCACACTCCAGCAAGGCTCCTGCTTCCAACCGCATTCTCACTGCATCTGTGACTATTTACCAAGATGAAGAGCATATCATCACTTTACAAGTTAAGCATAAAAGTGTGTATGACAAGCTCATAAACAACATTTAGAAACCATGTATTGACCTGTGTGTCCATCCAACCACAGTTGGTACACGTCTTCATCCAGGACGGTGGTATTACCCACAAACACATCTAACTCCATAGACATTTTCTTTTAAAAAGCAAACATAAATTAACACAATATTCTAAATAAAGTATTAAAAACATTATAAAGAGTACATTTAATAAATCAATTTAATATAGAGGTCATAGCTTATTTGACAATTTTTTGGGCTTGTAACAACAAATGCAGTGTCCATATGCATACCATATGCAACTACATTGTTTAATCTTTGCTAAACAGGTTGTTGCATTAATGAATTAATTGTTCTATGTTTATATTTAAATGCAAAACTAAAATTAGTACTCTAACCTGTTTATTCAGAGAAAGATGACGTCAAACTGATGATACAAACTTACCGTGTTATTTATGTTTTGTGCTGGAAGGTCAGTCAATAAAGACGCTGTTAGCTGATGTTAAAATGTTGCAAAAAGTCTCGCGCTGTAGGACGCATCTGCGAGCTGACCTTGTTGCGCAGTTACAATTCCAAACACGTACGTGCAGATCTATCTATGCGCTTTATGCAGGAATACAAACAAATAATAACATATCTATGAGTACTGACTGCTGCGGTATATGTAACTGGCAGGAAAAAATGCTGTCAACCTCCTCGCAGTCGTGTGAATCTTTTCTGGTGGTTTGACTCCAGCTGAACTACATCAAAGAGTATAAAAGACTACATTCACCACAGCTCATTCTTCTTCTTTTAGTTTTATGGCGGATTCCAATCATGACTTCTCAGGTCCATGCTGCCACCTACTCTACCGGAGTAAGCAGCAAGGGTTATGGTTCGATTAACCTACTTTACATAAGTTTAAAAAAAACACTATTCTATAATATCCTTCAGATTCTCCAAGAAGTCCTCGCTAAACACCATAGACGTTGCCCTCCGTCGATCGTTCATGCAGCGTTATTGGGCGTCTGCTAATGTGTGACTGCCATCTGCTGCTAAGGAATATACAAAACATAGATGTAAACAAAACTAGAAAAGCTAAACAAAATGTTCAGAAACACCTGAGCTGATTTTTCCCCCCAGCCATCTAAACTTACAACAACAGTAGCCTAAGGAAAAATGCACTGAGGGACATAAAATGATCTTTGATGTTAATAATTGACTAAATAACCCTCCTTGAGTATTGCTATATAATTGTATGATTGAGTTTTATTTAAAAAAATAAAATAAATAAATAACATCTGTTAATAATACTACCATCCAAAAAGCCTAAATGTTTTAAAGAAACTAACTTTTATGCAGCAATGACTGGCAGTAAATACTTATATTGTTACAAACATTCTGTGTCAAATAAAAACTTGTCTTTTGAACTCTGTTTGTAATAATTAAAGAATCCTGAAAAATCACATTACCAAAAATCTAACTATACCATCACATTAATAAATTACATTATAATATATGTAAAAATAGAAAACTGTTATTTTAAATTGTAATAATATTTCCTAACATTACTATTTTGAATAGTATAGCTAAATAACTAATATAATTTATGGACCTTGCATCTAGCCACGGTACACTCCTATACCCTTGGTACAAAAACAATTGACAGAGAAACACCATTTGAAACTGTAGTTTATTACGAAAATAATTAAAAACAAGTAAAACAAATCATGCATGCAAGATATAATTCTTGAAATATTTTAACATTTCACTTTCTTCAAGAAATATGTGCCTATAACGTTATATAATACACAGCTGATCTGAACCAGCAGACTCAGCACTAAACATGACCAGTGTTTATTCTGGGTTTGGGTCATTTATCTTGCAGATGGGCATATGTGCCTCAAAGACCAACTCTAGTCTTTCTCTCTCCCTTTCAAGTGCAGCGATCTCTTTTTCCAGTTGTGTCTTCACCTGTTCCAAATGATCCGTCTCCTGAAAGACAAAGCATAAGCTCAGGACATACAGCTAGGCGTCTGCGTTGTTTAGAACACAAACAATAACCCATCTCACATTCTGTAATGTGTCTATAAGCATCCGACGGCGATCCCGACATCTGGCAGCTGCTACTCTGTTCCTTTCCCTGCGGATCCTTATCCTGTCAAGTTCCTCAGAGGACATCTATAAAAGAAGGGTGTCTTAAGACTAATTTAAGAACCATTAAGCTTAAGTCTAAAAGAGTGATGGTGCTGCCATCTTATGGCTGATAACAAGCATACACAAAGCAATTCTACCCTATTCAAAATACGCTGTTATTCATCCATTGGCACCAATGACAAAGTTATCCATCTGAGCCTGCGCTATAAGATTCCCGCTCAAATACTAGAGCACTGACTCACTTCTCATGCCCCATTATGATTCAGATGTGAGTCATTTCCAACTTTTACCATAAATGAATGAGTCACCGGAACCACTCAAGTTCACTTTCACTATTTTCTGCATTCCAAATTCTGAAAATATCCTAAATATTAGTAACTTACATGCTTATTAGTACTGCCCCCCACTGCTCCATTACAGGACAGGTCAGGACTGGAGCACTGTGGCAAACAGGGGCAGTTAGGCATGGTGGTGGTGGGTAAGAATGAGCAAAATGTTCCCAATGTGGTCTCTGATTGGGAAAGAAGAGAGGACTGCAGAAGCCACTGAAGATCTGGACTAGATGTAATTACTTCAAGATCTGGGCTAGATGTAGTCTCCTCAGTGAGATTCTGCAAAATAAAAAATAAAAAATGCTTCAGGTTGCATGAAAAAAAGAAGAAAAAAAATCTTCACCATAGTAAACAACTATTGTTAGCTCTGTGGTATTAATTCTGTTTGATTCAGTTAATTTGAAAATCAATGCAAGTACATTTCAAAATATTTAAAATGTAAACATATACACAGCCTACCGAACGTATGTGAAAAGCTGTTGAGTTCTCCGGGTCCATCCATGCTGGAGAAATCTGGGAATCATGCATACGATAATACGACGCTCTTCCTTCATTATGATTCATTATGATCAAAACAGATCAGTATCCTGTGAGTTCATATTATTTCTATTTGTTATGTTCGTTTAAACCCATCTTCCCGTCCTGTTACTGAAATATAACACAGATTCGAAAGCAGAAATGACAAAATTATGATAAATCCATCAGAGCGAATGGTGAAAAATAAACCAAACATGTGCTACAACTTTTCTTAAGATGTTTCAACGCCTCCTCACACCCACGCTATCTCTCCTCCTCCCCTTAATGAAGTATCTATACCGTTTCCAATCTACCGCCGTTTCTCCTCAGTGACTTCCAAAGTGCTTCTAATGGCTATTACCTTCTTGCCAATAGCGCCAACTAACTATCACTAAAATTATGTTCACTGGGGAAAAAAAAACAAGTAAACGTCGCTAAGTTTAAAACGTGTGGTTTGAGTTCAAGAAGCTTCCATAGCTCACACCCTACACGTTGAATTTCAATTACAGCCATCTTTCGCCAGTAGGTGACGTGTAGGTTTGAAATGTATGAATAAGCGAACCGTTGCAGAACTGACATTGTGAATCACTAAATTGGGTATGAACAAACAGATATGTGCCTCATTGAATATTTAATGGCTGGTTGGTCGGTATTCTGTATTCAAGAATACATCACACGAGACATAAAATATTAACCTCTCCACCATGGCTGTCAGGCTATCTTTTGTAACATTATATTTAATCTTTTCATGAAAAGGCATAGTTTGTTCAAGTCAACTGGACAATCCTAAAAAACATTTATTGCTCAAATTTTTTTATTTATTTTTGGGGGTGGGTAAAACTTTATTCTAGTGTCCTAGTTACATAGGTTACGTGTACTTACCATAGTACTAACAGTAAATTATGCAATTATATGCAACTAACCATAAACCAAACCCTAATCCTACCCTAACCCAGTACATAGTTAATTATCATTACTCAGTACTTAAATACAGTGTTAGGAACGTTACTTTTAAAAAAAGTAATTAGTTATATTTACTCACTACTTGTTCCAAAAAGTAACTGAGTTAGTAACTGAATTACTCTATAATAAAAGTATTAACGCCGTTAGTAACGCTGTTTATCTATAACACCGTTATTCCCATCACTGCTTAAATATATAATTATACAGTAACAATGACACCCTAAAATAAAGTGTAACCTTATTTTTTATGATATATATACATTCATTTCTTATTTGTAATTTTTGACACATAAACATTAAGGCTGCACAATTACATATCAGCCATCATATTGTATCGAAATTTTGGCTGATATATTAAAGCCGATAAATAGTGGATTATTTCTTTCTGCAAAGACACTTCAGATGCGCAGTTCACCATGATGGTTTTGAATGGCTTAAAATGTGATTGGAAACACTTTAAAAATACAGTCTAGAGCAAGATGTGCAGCACAAGTCTGTCATATAGGGTACATAAAATTACAATAAAAACATTATAATTGTGTTTGGCACATGGCTTTTAATGGTGAGGCTTTTGTTTTTGTAATCAGGCTCCCAAAAATTATTTAAAAAAAAAAAAATTTGATTTTGATTTATCAGCCAGCATATCAGTTATCTGTATCGGCTATAATTTTCATATCTGTGCATCCCTAATACATATATTGTGTATACTATTTTGTGTTAGAAGTTATATATGAATCTTTTTTTTTTTTTTTTTTTTATCAAATGAAACACATATTACGGAGCCCCTAAAGGGATATGGTGAAGATAAAAATATGAGAAGGGATTTTTATCTATTTTTGTATCTCTTTTTCCCATCACCCCTGTAGGGGGCTCCATAACACATACATGCTGCTAAAAAAATTAATACAAAGACAGAACTATAATTTTGTCTAGTCAGACCAAGATGTGTAATAGGGATATGACTAAGACCATGTGTCACACAATTCAGATAGAATATGCTTGTTTAAGCTTATTTTTAATTACAGTCAGCACCAATCCCAAATGAAAAGTTTTATTATTAACAGAAAAGTTATACTGTTCATTCGACTTGTAATTTCAGTGCTCGTTTCAGTGCTTCATTAACAAGCCGCAACATGAATCAATATGAATAACAGATTAGCACATAAACTGTACACACACACACACACGGGTGTAAAGGACATATTATATAGGTCTGTAGGCCCCAACAGTAATATCAAATAGTTTAGGGTTATTCAGTGTCCCTTCTTTGTCCAAAAGAAAGTAGAACTTGTACCCTTTGATTTTTAGAGGGATAAATGAAGATGATTCCTGTCTGTGTGCATGACAGGCCACTTGAGCCAAAGGCACAGTCAGATGGTGAGCTCTGGGAGGTCCCAGCGGTGATTGTGTAGACACTGTGACATTTCCACCTCCCTTATGTAGAATCACACGACTAACAGAACGACGGCTGAACAATGTTGCCACACCGATAATACCTCCACCTATGACAACAACAAAAAAATAGCCATTTAATAGAGACCAAAAACATAATTCAGATGAAAAAGCAGTTAAGGCTTACCAATGATTAGGCACCCAAGAGTGAATCCATACCTCCAGGCATTTGAACCAAGGTTCATATCAAAACTGAATAGCCCTCCTAACTCAGTTCTAACCTTTTGAGGTTCACCGCTAATTTTTCTTGTGTCTCGAAGACTTGTGAAAGCAAAGTGAGCCAGATATGCCCAGAATACAAACTGACCACCGCAAAAAATAGCCAGAAGTCTGAAGAAACGGGTCCGGTCATGTTCAAAGAGAATCACGTCCTTTGCGACGGCAGTAGAGGTGAAGGCATGCCTGACTGAACTCACGCGCACATGACAACGTAGTGGACTCAAGATGCTTGTGGCATTATTGAATTGAATGTACTGAGTCGCTGTAGACACGGAAGCTCTTAAAGACTGAACACTTGTCAGTCGATACGCTGAAATAAATGTGCGACAACGCTTTACGCCAAATAACACGCACTGAATACCCGGTATTTAACCGGAGTTAAGTTAGTTTTGTTTTTGAGATTCGCCGCACATTCGGCCCTAAATGGTAATAACTGCAAAACGTCGTGCCCAAAAATGTTCTAAACAGTATTGTCGGTAAAAGAGCAAAGCTAATAATGTTTCACAAGCTTAAATTTCATTGTTTGAGCTCGATCTATGGAGCACTGGTCTGCAAAAGACGTCGCAATGTGAGATGCGCAGAGAAAGCTCGCGCTTGGTGGAGCTGTAGGTTAGGGACCGTGGAGAAAGTGCACATTTTCTTCGTTTTTGCTTTAACTAGATGAGTAGTGTGAAACCAGTGTCATTCAATAGAAGGGGACAGGGGACATCTTTCACAACCTTTCTCCCCCCCCCCCCCCCCCCCCCGCGCGCTGGTAGAAAAGGGAACTGCATGTTTAAAATTTACTTTGTTTGTAATAACTTTTTCCGCCAGTGAGATAGAGACATCAAACCAGTGTCATTTAGTAGAGGAGGACAGAGGACATCTTTCACAACCTTTCTTTTGACCCCCCTATTGGAGGAAAAGGGAACTGCATGTCTAAAATTTACTTTATTTGTAATAACTTTTTCCACCAGGGAGATAGAAACATCAAACCAGTGTCATTTAATAGAAGGGGAAAGGGGACATCTTTCACAACCTTTCTTTTGACCCCCCCTACTGGTAGAAAAGGGAACTGCATGTCTAAAATGTACTTTCTTTGTAATAACTTTTTCCGCCAGGGAGATAGAAACATCAAACCAGTGTTATTTAATAGAAGGGGAGAGGGGACATCTTTCACAACCTTTCTTTTGACCCCCCTATTGGAGGAAAAGGGAACTGCATGTCTAAAATTTACTTTATTTGTAATAACTTTTTCCGCCAGGGAGATAGAAACATCAAACCAGTGTCATTTAATAGAAGGGGAGAGGGGACATCTTTCACAACCTTTCTTTTGACCCCCCCTACTGGTAGAAAAGGGAACTGCATGTCTAAAATGTACTTTCTTTGTAATAACTTTTTCCGCCAGGGAGATAGAGACATCAAACCAGTGTCATTCAGTTGAGGAGGACAGGGGACATCTTTCACAACTTTTCTTTTGACCCCCCCTACTGGTAGAAACGGGAACTGCATGTCTAAAATTTACTTTCTTTGTAATAACTTTTTCCGCCAGGGAGAGAGAAACATCAAACCAGTGTCATTCAGTTGAGGAGGACAGGGGACATCTTTCACAACCTTTCTTTTGACCCCCCTACTGGAGGAAAAGGGAACTGCATGTCTAAAATTTACTTTCTTTGTAATAACTTTTTCCGCCAGGGAGATAGAGACAGCAAACCAGTGTCATTCAGTTTAGGAGGACAGGGGACATCTTTCACAACCTTTCTTTTGACCCCCCCTACTGGTAGAAAAGAGAACTGCATGTCTGAAATTTACTTTCTTTGTAATAACTTTTTCCGCCAGGGAGAGAGAAACATCAAACCAGTGTCATTCAGTTGAGGAGGACAGAGGACATCTTTCACAACATTTTTTTTACCCCCTACTGGTAGAAACGGGAACTGCATGTCTAAAATTTTCTTTCTTTGTAATAACTTTTTCCGCCAGGGAGATAGAGACATCAAACCAGTGTCATTTAATAGAAGGGGAGAGGGGACATCTTTCACAACCTTTCTTTTGAGCCCCCTACTGGTAGAAACGGGAACTGCATGTCTAAAATTTACTTTCTATGTAATAACTTTTTCCGCCAGGGAGATAGAAACATCAAACCAGTGTCATTTAATAGAAGGGGAGAGGGGACATCTTTCACAACCTTTCTTTTGACCCCCCTACTGGTAGAAAAGGGAACTGCATGTCTAAAATGTACTTTCTTTGTAATAACTTTTTCCGCCAGGGAGATAGAAACATCAAACCAGTGTTATTTAATAGAAGGGGAGAGGGGACATCTTTCACAACCTTTCTTTTGACCCCCCTATTGGAGGAAAAGGGAACTGCATGTCTAAAATTTACTTTATTTGTAATAACTTTTTCCGCCAGGGAGATAGAAACATCAAACCAGTGTCATTTAATAGAAGGGGAGAGGGGACATCTTTCACAACCTTTCTTTTGACCCCCCCTACTGGTAGAAAAGGGAACTGCATGTCTAAAATGTACTTTCTTTGTAATAACTTTTTCCGCCAGGGAGATAGAGACATCAAACCAGTGTCATTCAGTTGAGGAGGACAGGGGACATCTTTCACAACTTTTCTTTTGACCCCCCCTACTGGTAGAAACGGGAACTGCATGTCTAAAATTTACTTTCTTTGTAATAACTTTTTCCGCCAGGGAGAGAGAAACATCAAACCAGTGTCATTCAGTTGAGGAGGACAGGGGACATCTTTCACAACCTTTCTTTTGACCCCCCTACTGGAGGAAAAGGGAACTGCATGTCTAAAATTTACTTTCTTTGTAATAACTTTTTCCGCCAGGGAGATAGAGACAGCAAACCAGTGTCATTCAGTTTAGGAGGACAGGGGACATCTTTCACAACCTTTCTTTTGACCCCCCCTACTGGTAGAAAAGAGAACTGCATGTCTGAAATTTACTTTCTTTGTAATAACTTTTTCCGCCAGGGAGAGAGAAACATCAAACCAGTGTCATTCAGTTGAGGAGGACAGAGGACATCTTTCACAACATTTTTTTTACCCCCTACTGGTAGAAACGGGAACTGCATGTCTAAAATTTTCTTTCTTTGTAATAACTTTTTCCGCCAGGGAGATAGAGACATCAAACCAGTGTCATTTAATAGAAGGGGAGAGGGGACATCTTTCACAACCTTTCTTTTGAGCCCCCTACTGGTAGAAACGGGAACTGCATGTCTAAAATTTACTTTCTATGTAATAACTTTTTCCGCCAGGGAGATAGAAACATCAAACCAGTGTCATTTAATAGAAGGGGAGAGGGGACATCTTTCACAACCTTTCTTTTGACCCCCCTACTGGTAGAAAAGGGAACTGCATGTCTAAAATGTACTTTCTTTGTAATAACTTTTTCCGCCAGGGAGATAGAAACATCAAACCAGTGTTATTTAATAGAAGGGGAGAGGGGACATCTTTCACAACCTTTCTTTTGACCCCCCTATTGGAGGAAAAGGGAACTGCATGTCTAAAATTTACTTTATTTGTAATAACTTTTTCCGCCAGGGAGATAGAAACATCAAACCAGTGTCATTTAATAGAAGGGGAGAGGGGACATCTTTCACAACCTTTCTTTTGACCCCCCCTACTGGTAGAAAAGGGAACTGCATGTCTAAAATGTACTTTCTTTGTAATAACTTTTTCCGCCAGGGAGATAGAGACATCAAACCAGTGTCATTCAGTTGAGGAGGACAGGGGACATCTTTCACAACTTTTCTTTTGACCCCCCCTACTGGTAGAAACGGGAACTGCATGTCTAAAATTTACTTTCTTTGTAATAACTTTTTCCGCCAGGGAGAGAGAAACATCAAACCAGTGTCATTCAGTTGAGGAGGACAGGGGACATCTTTCACAACCTTTCTTTTGACCCCCCTACTGGAGGAAAAGGGAACTGCATGTCTAAAATTTACTTTCTTTGTAATAACTTTTTCCGCCAGGGAGATAGAGACAGCAAACCAGTGTCATTCAGTTTAGGAGGACAGGGGACATCTTTCACAACCTTTCTTTTGACCCCCCCTACTGGTAGAAAAGAGAACTGCATGTCTGAAATTTACTTTCTTTGTAATAACTTTTTCCGCCAGGGAGAGAGAAACATCAAACCAGTGTCATTCAGTTGAGGAGGACAGAGGACATCTTTCACAACATTTTTTTTACCCCCTACTGGTAGAAACGGGAACTGCATGTCTAAAATTTTCTTTCTTTGTAATAACTTTTTCCGCCAGGGAGATAGAGACATCAAACCAGTGTCATTTAATAGAAGGGGAGAGGGGACATCTTTCACAACCTTTCTTTTGAGCCCCCTACTGGTAGAAACGGGAACTGCATGTCTAAAATTTACTTTCTATGTAATAACTTTTTCCGCCAGGGAGATAGAAACATCAAACCAGTGTCATTTAATAGAAGGGGAGAGGGGACATCTTTCACAACCTTTCTTTTGACCCCCCTACTGGTAGAAAAGGGAACTGCATGTCTAAAATGTACTTTCTTTGTAATAACTTTTTCCGCCAGGGAGATAGAAACATCAAACCAGTGTTATTTAATAGAAGGGGAGAGGGGACATCTTTCACAACCTTTCTTTTGACCCCCCTATTGGAGGAAAAGGGAACTGCATGTCTAAAATTTACTTTATTTGTAATAACTTTTTCCGCCAGGGAGAGAGAAACATCAAACCAGTGTCATTCAGTTGAGGAGGACAGGGGACATCTTTCACAACCTTTCTTTTGACCCCCCTACTGGAGGAAAAGGGAACTGCATCTCTGAAATTTACTTTCTTTGTAATAACTTTTTCCGCCAGGGAGATAGAGACAGCAAACCAGTGTCATTCAGTTGAGGAAGACAGGGGACATCTTTCACAACCTTTCTTTTGACCCCCCTACTGGTAGAAACGGGAACTGCATGTCTAAAATTTTCTTTCTTTGTAATAACTTTTTCCGCCAGGGAGATAGAGACATCAAACCAGTGTCATTTAATAGAAGGGGAGAGGGGACATCTTTCACAACCTTTCTTTTGAGCCCCCTACTGGAGGAAAAGGGAACTGCATGTCTGAAATTTACTTTCTTTGTAATAGCTTTTTCTGCCAGGGAGATAGAAACATCAAACCAGTGTCATTTAATAGAAGGGGAGAGGGGACATCTTTCACAACCTTTCGTTTGAGCCCCCTACTGGAGGAAAAGGGAACTGCATGTCTGAAATTTACTTTCTTTGTAATAGCTTTTTCTGCCAGGGAGATAGAAACATCAAACCAGTGTCATTTAATAGAAGGGGAGAGAGGACATCTTTCACAACCTTTCTTTTGACCCCCCTACTGGAGGAAAAAGAACTGCATGTCTAAAATTTACTTTCTTTGTAATAACTTTTTCCGCCAGGGAGATAGAAACATCAAACCAGTGTCATTCAGTTGAGGAGGACAGGGGACATCTTTCACAACTTTTCTTTTGCCCCCTCCTACTGGTAGAAACGGGAACTGCATGTCTAAAATTTACTTTCTTTGTAATAACTTTTTCTGCCAGGGAGATAGAGACATCAAGCCAGTGTCATTTAATAGAAGGGGAGAGGGGACATCTTTCACAACCTTTTTTTTACCCCCCCCCCTACTGGTAGAAACGGGAACTGCATGTCTAAAATTAACTTTATTTGTAATAACTTTTTCCGCCAGGTAGATAGAGACATCAAACCAGTGTCATTCAGTTGAGGAGGACAGGGGACATCTTTCACAACCTTTCTTTTGACCCCCCCCCCCACTGGTGGAAAGGGGAACTGCATGTCTAAAATGTACTTTCTTTGTAATAACTTTTTCCATCAGGGAGATAGAAACATTAAACCAGTGTCATTCAGTTGAGGAGGACAGGGGACATCTTTCACAACCTTTCTTTTGGCTCCCCTACTGGTAGAAAAGGGAACTGCATGTCTAAAATGTACTTTCTTTGTAATAACTTTTTCCGCCAGGGAGATAGAAACATCAAACCAGTGTCATTCAGTTGAGGAGGACAGGGGACATCTTTCACAACCTTTCTTTTGACCCCCCCCCCTACTGGTGGAAAAGGGAACTGCATGTCTAAAATGTACTTTATTTGTAATAACTTTTTCCATCAGGGAGATAGAAACATTAAACCAGTGTCATTCAGTTGAGGAGGACAGGGGACATCTTTCACAACCTTTCTTTTGGCTCCCCTACTGGTGGAAAAGGGAACTGCATGTTAAAAACTTACAGTCTCTTTTTAATATATATATATATATTTTTGGTCAGATCTAGAAAGATATTTAATTAATTTACTAATATCACTATTGCAGTTCTTGTATATGGAAGAGATTTGTATCTATTGCAAGTAAATATATTTTTGATTGACTTAACTGCATCTAGCTAATAATCATCAATATTGTCAACATTGTCGCCAGATATTTACAATAGCACTGTGTTCTAATAAATGAAAACTATATATATATATTGAAATAAGGTGGTGTGAATGTCATTTGTTTTTCATGTTTTGTGGGGATATTCCATGGGTGTATATTCTAAATGGTTTTTACACTAACCCTACTTCTATACTCACCAATCATACAAGCCTTTCTGCTTTCTTACATGTTCAAAAAACACAAATTTGTATGATTTATAAGCTTGTTTCATCAGGGACAAAAAAAATCCCCACAAGTCTAAATACACTGGTAATACTATACTTGTGGGGATCCCATAACTTACATTATCAAGACACACAAAATAAATAAATGAAGCATTACACTAGCATATCCTCAGCAGACACCAGAACACTTGGATTAACAATAAAAATATGAAGTTAGGCCCTATCTTCGAAAAATACAATGTTCAAGCTCAAATTTCTCCTGTTGCTGTAACAGGTCATTAAAGTGTTGTCTAACTATGCCATAAAAATTCTGAACGGCAGCTGGAAAAATCTATTTTGTGAGTTAATGCCATCATTCCTGATAAAAAGCCTATTCTCTCTCCAAATCATGTCTTGCCACATTTAAACCTTGTTCAATTGCACAGTATGTTTTTGAAGAATTAATCAATTTTGAAGAAGTAACACATGGAACATCAATATGTAAAAAAAAATATAAAACATTAATTATTAATAATTAATAATCACAGAAAGCACAAAACAACATTTTTTGTTGTTGATGATACTACAATGTTTTTGTGATTTAAAAAAAAAACATATTTACATTTATTTATGTGTGTATATTTGTCATTTGCATTGATTTATTTGAGCATATATTTTTCACGGAAGCCCTGAACCGCATGGTGATACATATTTTGTTCACTCAATTATGTGGTAATAACGAGATCTTATGTCATTTTAACCTTTTCCCTTAATAACGAGATGTTATGTGGTAAAAACCACATAATTTTCCTCATATTTTCTCCTAATAAGTACATGTGTTGTATAGTGGCATGTATAACTTTATCCACATTAGAGAATTGATATAACGTGCTAAGAGTAAGACTTAAGAAATAAACCCAGGTAAATCGCACTGTTGTGTCAGTCCCATTTTATTAAACATACAGGTAAAATCTAAATGTTTACAAACATTATCAACATGTAGCTCTGTTTCCACAACAAACCCTTAAAATGTAACGAAATTCACAACAAGAATGAAAAATATAAAATGTAAACAAAACATAAATTATGCCATTCATTAGGCTAGCTTTCAAAGTATTTTTTATTTTAAAGCCTAAAAAACTAAACCCGAAATTAAAACCATTCTGCACAAATCCAAATATTTCTATATTCGCACTTGGGTGCTAAACTATTTATTATGGTAACGATTTGTATGACTCGTGTCCCAATCTAAAACAACATTCTCATGGGCAAAACGTGTTTGGAATAACACCGCTGTAGAGCGGCAGTTGCGATTGTATACAACAGACAGTATAACTTTAGCCAAATAGCTTTTTCAGTTTTTTGATCGCAGTTTGATGATGAATAGACTGTGAAATTTGAATTTTCCCCTTAGACATATAGCAAATTAAAATAGCCTACTCCTTCATTTATGGTAAAGTGTTGTAGCATATTTGAGTTTAGGCCTATTTATTATAAATTGTGTTTATTATTATTATTATTTTTATTATTATTATTATTATTATTATTATTATTATTATTATTAGGCTATTATTATTATTAGGCTATTATTATTAATGGGCGTGTTATTATTATTATTATTATTATTATTATTATTATTATTATTATTATTATTATTATTATTATTATTATTATTATTATTATTATTTTAATGAAGACAGCTTTTGGAGTAGGGTGCATGCAAAATAATCAGAATCCAATGCCTTTCTTTTTATTTTGAGTGTACACAAATAAATAAAGACACAAATAAATATATTTCATAATTATGTCTTGAACTTATCTGCATGGATAAAAATGTTGAGTTGTTGCCTGCGCCTTCGTCTGACAGAGAGGATTAAAGAAATTATTTAATTTCATATAGGTTTAAATATTCGCCTATAATATTTTATTTTTATTTTATTTCATATGTTTACTATGAAAAGTGAGCAGCATAAGATAGCTACGTATTAGATGCGCAATATGTCTGAAGACATGGAGTGGGGTCAGACATGATTTTGACCACTTCATTTTTTTAATGTTTTTTGTTTTGTTTTTAGAAAGTCTTTCTTTATTTTGATCAATGTTTAATCAATAATTACCAGTATATTTAATAATCAGAAGCAAACCAAGAACACGGGGAATGGACTGACCTGCGTAACGAACCCACTGGCCTGTTTTAGTGAAGCTGAAATTATAGAGTCTTTCTGTTTTTAACACATCTTAAATATATGTCTTACAGGCCTATAGATAGTTATGATATTCGTGGCTAAACCGGGGTCCATCAAAATTTCCAGTGGTTCATTTAGAAGATGGTGATTTGTTATGAACTGTAAGCTACATCAATAAACTACAACAATTTCGTGCTTTGGGCACTGCCACTGATAAGGGCAGCAGAAGATTAGGCTGAGTTTGCTTCGGCTTTTTAATCATGGAAGTGTGACAAAGGCACTGCTTTAATTGTCTAATATGGATAAAGGCATATTTTGTACAAAACATATTTTGTAAAAAAAAAAAAAAAAAAAAAGTTTATTAAACGCAAAAATTCTCTTTCCAAAAGCATTTCTAAATTCAGTCAATATTTCCATCAAACGAAATACCACGCCAAAATAACAGGGCATAATAATAATAATAATAATAATAATAATAATAATAATAATAATAATAATAATAATAATAATAATAATAATAATAACAATAGCCTAATAATAATAATAATAATAATATAATAATAACAATAATAATAATAATAGCCTAATAATAATAATAATAATAATAATAATAATAAACACAATTTATAATAAATAGGCCTAAACTCAAATATGCTACAACACTTTACCATAAATGAAGGAGTAGGCTATTTTATTTTCTATAGGCCTATGTCTACTGGGGAAATCGAAATTTCACAGAAAAGGTTAAAATGACATAAGATCTCGTTATTACCACATAATTGAGTGAAAAAAATATGTATTACCATGCGGTTCAGGGCTTCCATACATAATAAAAATGCTGCTTTGTATAACCTAAAACAGTTTAAATATGTTTAACTTATTGAGTTTAAGTAATGTAAAAACGGTAACACTTTAATATAGGAAGACATATTCATTATTAACAATTTATTTCTGCTGTTAAAGCATTTACGTTTAGGTATAGGATTCAGAGATGCCGAATTTTGGCCTTATTAGTAGCCTACCAATACAGCCAAAATTGTAGTAATATGCAAAGCTAATCAGCAACTATTTAATTAGCATTGTACCCTAAATTGTTCAAATTAAAGCATGTCATAATTTATCGGTAATATTTTTAACACTTTTACCACACTTTTTCACAATTTTTAACAAAGTGTATATTGTTGTTTGTGTATTGCTGAAGTTTGCAGACCTTTATATAACCTTAATGCATGTTTATTAATGGTCATAAAGTATATAACATTTAAATGTCTTATTATTTTTGGAATTTAAGAGCCTATGCCTCTTGGTGGGCCGTTAGATTTTCCCGCTTTCCAGCGGTAAGCAGGGTGACACCAACTGGCCTTATTTGGTATAGCATCTAAACAGAATTACCGGATTAAAAAAAATTATAATTAAAAAAAAATATATATATATATATATATATATATATTTTTTTTTTTTTAATAAATACGATCAATATACAATTATGTACACATTACAAAATTAATTGTTTTATGCAGCAAAGAATCATTCAATTAAAAAAATATATTTTACATCAGAGGCTTGTTATATCGTTGCATGACATGGTCACTCATTCTGCACGTGCCATCCGGAAAAATTTGGAGCTGTCGTTTAAGATACAGTTTGATGCAGATTGTCGTGCACAGTAGGTCATTACCGCTTTATTACCAAAAATATTGCTTAAGAGGGCGTTTCATGTCGACATGGGTAGAGTAAAGAGCGGTCAAAAAATCAGAAAACATGATTTATGGAATAAATGTGGAGGACTTGCACGACTGATAGACAACTTCCATAGTATCAAAATAACAAAGAAGAAAACCCATTGGAGTTCAGAGGTATGGTCGGAATTGTCTACAGCTGTGTTCGGAATTAATTCTTCTCAATATCGTAAATGGCTTTATGTTGTGTGGAATGACAATAGAAGAGGCGTAAGAACACAAGTAATAAAAACAAAAAACGATGATAAAGACAGTGATGAAAAGTCTCTAGACCATCTCTCACCTGCGGGACTGAGAGACAGTGATGGAGAGCGCGGCGTGGGACCACAGTCTGCGGACCATCACTCACCTGAGGGGCTGAGAGACAGTGATGGAGAGCGCGGCGTGGGACCACAGTCTGCGGACCATCACTCACCTGAGGGGCTGAGAGACAGTGATGGAGAGCGCGGCGTGGGACCACAGTCTGCGGACCATCACTCACCTGAGGGGCTGTCAGACAGTGATGGAGAGCGCGTCGTGGGACCACAGTCTGCGGACCATCACTCACCTGAGGGGCTGTCAGACAGTGATGGAGAGCGCGTCGTGGGACCACAGTCTGCGGACCATCACTCACCTGAGGGGCTGTCAGACAGTGATGGAGAGCGCGTCGTGGGACCACAGTCTGCGGACCATCACTCACCTGAGGGGCTGTCAGACAGTGATGGAGAGCGCGTCGTGGGACCACAGTCTGCGGACCATCACTCACCTGTGGGGCTGTCAGACAGTGATGGAGAGCGCGGCGTGGGACCACAGTCTGCGGACCATCACTCACCTGAGGGGCTGTCAGACAGTGATGGAGAGCGCGGCGTGGGACCACAGTCTGCGGACCATCACTCACCTGAGGGGCTGAGAGACAGTGATGGAGAGCGCGGCGTGGGACCACAGTCTGCGGACCATCACTCACCTGAGGGGCTGTCAGACAGTGATGGAGAGCGCGTCGTGGGACCACAGTCTGCGGACCATCACTCACCTGAGGGGCTGTCAGACAGTGATGGAGAGCGCGTCGTGGGACCACAGTCTGCGGACCATCACTCACCTGTGGTGCTGTCAGATAGTGATGGAGAGCGCGTCGTGGGACCACAGTCTGCGGACCATCACTCACCTGAGGGGCTGTCAGACAGTGATGGAGAGCGCGTCGTGGGACCACAGTCTGCGGACCATCACTCACCTGAGGGGCTGAGAGACAGTGATGGAGAGCGCGGCGTGGGACCACAGTCTGCGGACCATCACTCACCTGAGGGGCTGTCAGACAGTGATGGAGAGTGCGGCGTGGGACCACAGTCTGCGGACCATCACTCACCTGAGGGGCTGTCAGACAGTGATGGAGAGCGCGTCGTGGGACCACAGTCTGCGGACCATCACTCACCTGAGGGGCTGTCAGACAGTGATGGAGAGCGCGTCGTGGGACCACAGTCTGCGGACCATCACTCACCTGAGGGGCTGTCAGACAGTGATGGAGAGCGCGGCGTGGGACCACAGTCTGCGGACCATCACTCACCTGTGGTGCTGTCAGATAGTGATGGAGAGCGCGGCGTGGGACCACAGTCTGCGGACCATCACTCACCTGTGGTGCTGTCAGATAGTGATGGAGAGCGCGTCGTGGGACCACAGTCTGCGGACCATCACTCACCTGTGGTGCTGTCAGACAGTGATGGAGAGCGCGGCGTGGGACCACAGTCTGCGGACCATCACTCACCTGAGGGGCTGTCAGACAGTGATGGAGAGCGCGTCGTGGGACCACAGTCTGCGGACCATCACTCACCTGAGGGGCTGTCAGACAGTGATGGAGAGCGCGTCGTGGGACCACAGTCTGCGGACCACCACTCACCTGAGGGGCTGTCAGACAGTGATGGAGAGCGCGGCGTGGGACCACAGTCTGCGGACCATCACTCACCTGTGGTGCTGTCAGATAGTGATGGAGAGCGCGGCGTGGGACCACAGTCTGCGGACCACCACTCACCTGAGGGGCTGTCAGACAGTGATGGAGAGCGCGGCGTGGGACCACAGTCTGCGGACCATCACTCACCTGTGGTGCTGTCAGATAGTGATGGAGAGCGCGGCGTGGGACCACAGTCTGCAGACCATCACTCACCTGTGGGGCTGTCAGGCAGTGATGGAGAGCGCAGCGTGGGACCACAGTCTGCGGACCAACATCAAAAGAAGCTATACAGAAGCACAAGGCCAGGACCCAAAACATTCACAATTTTCATATCCACAAGGAAATGGAAAAAGATAAGACCTTTGCCGGGTAGCAGAAAATTGCAGAAATCATGGACACATGTAATTTATAAAAAATTTCGTAAACAAAATCCCTGCTGCACACTGGTTTTTACATACCAGCACTTAAAGGTCGCTCACAGTCGGAAATATAGGTGTCCATTTATGACAGTCAAGGCTTCATGCTCCTTTAAAACATGCAAAGCACATTACTGTTTCAGGATTAAACACAAACCAATGAGCAGTGACAAACGGATTCCAATTCAAGTGACAAGAATTGGTAAGGTAACCCATTCTAAACGGGAGGTAAGGTCCCGCCCAGCCAGTTACCAGAAGAGAGGCAAGATTGCCAAAGAAGTGGTACATGGTGTAAGCAATTTGTATTACAAAAATTTAAAAAAAACACCAGTTCCTGAATTGATGGCTGGGAACATCACAAGAAGTTTAAATAAAAATATACTTAAAGTAATTTCTTGTGAAATTCAAAAATCATGCAGGCTACATGATGATGTGATCCTGGAGCTGATGTTGACCCAGAAAATCATGAAGGACACAGATCAGTCATACACATTTTGCCCTGGATATGTCCAACATCTACAGGTGGATCCATTTGGTGTTCACCTTTACACTGAGACCGGACTGGCCATAATAGTACAACATCTCAGAAAAGGACATCCTGTTACCCTGCATTTGGATGCTACTGGAGGGGTTGTGAGTCGTATTCCAAATCAGCCAAAGAGAGTGCTGTATTACAGCATCAATCTACCAGGACATGGTAAAGATAAGCCTCCTCTGCCCATATCTGAAATGATAACCAATGACCACACTATTCCCAATGTGTCGTTCTGGTTGCATCAAACTGTCACAAAGATGCGGAAACTTACTGTCTACAATGTACACCAGGTTGAAACTGACTACAGCTGGGCACTCATCCAGAGTGTGCTATTGTCTTTCAACAAACAAGACATACATACGTACCTACTGGAAACCTACAATTTAGTCAAAGGAAAGGACACCATGATAGACTTGAAAAGACTGACTGTCCTTCACTTATGTTCTGCTCATGTAATAAAGGCTGTCCAAGGAGCTATTGGCAGAAGAACAGCGGATAAGGGATTGAAAGAGTTTGCTACTCACTGTGTGGCACAACTAATAAACAGCACATGTCTGAAGAGGGCATTATACCTTTTCAAGTGTATGTGCCATGTTTTCTACACAAAATCACACACACAATGTGTAAAGGAAAGTCTTGAAGTACTTCATGATCAAATCCGTGGAACAAAAATTCCAGAAGAAGACACACTGGAAGAGAAGCAGGCAGTGGATGACTACATCCTTCCAGAGGCAAACACAATTTTGGCCAGGTCACCGTTTACCAAGGAGTTTGCCAGTTTACACGAAGCTGTCATGTCTATTGAAGAGACTGAGGAGGAAAATGAAATGGACAACAACAAATATTGTTGCCCAGAGATACTGGACATTCTTCTCAAAGATTACATGCCGATTTACCCACTCTGGTCAGGGATAATGCTTGGGGATCTAAAAAGATTCAAAGACAGAGAGTCTAACAGAGAGGAAAATAACATACAGAAAACACATGACACAAACTGTCATGCTGAAAATTGGTTCTGTATTGTTAAAGATAAAATATTACAGAAAAAACTCCACCATCGCCCAGCAACATTCATACAAAAAATGTATGCTTCACTGCAAGGAAGGTACAGGGAACACATCCTGCAACATGGCCTTCCAGACAAATTGTTAAAGAAACGGTTCAACGTTAAACAACACAGTTTGGAAGACTCTGAAGAAAAATGGGCCAAAAAGAGCGTGTGTGACCGAAAACAAAACAAAACAAAGTACTTTCATACCCCAGAAGTTATGCCTTCTCCTAAAGAAGAAGTGAGTATTAAAGCCATTATTAAAGTCTCAAATTAAAGTGATTTTTAAATTACATACATGACAGTGTTTCTATTATTAACAGAATACAACTTTTTACACGTTGTATCATATTCTTATTTTTGCCTGTCCTCGTAGGCATCAAAAACTTCATCTAGACAGCCCAGGTCCAGAAAAACAGACACAGACCATGGCAAAGCAGTTTCAGATACTGTGCAGGTAAGAATGAGTCAACTTAAGGCAAATTCAAGGTTACGATGACAAGATAACGTCTTAAAATACTATAATGTGATTAATGTGTTCACAACAACATGTATAAGTTGATTTTCTTCTACCTCTCCTCGTAGGCATCAAAAACTTCATCTAGACAGCCCAGGTCCAGAAAAACAGACACAGACCATGGCAAAGCAGTTTCAGATACTGTGCAGGTAAGAATGAGTCAACTTAAGGCAAATTCAAGGTCACGATGACAAGATAACGTCTTAAAATACTATAATGTGATTAATGTGTTCACAACAACATGTATAAGTTGATTTTCTTCTACCTCTCCTCGTAGGCATCAAAAACTTCATCTAGACAGCCCAGGTCCAGAAAAACAGACACAGACCATGGCAAAGCAGTTTCAGAAACTGTGCAGGTAAGAATGAGTCAACTTAAGGCAAATTCAAGGTCACGATGACAAGATAACATCTTAAAATACTATAATGTGATTAATGTGTTCACAACAACATGTATAAGTTGATTTTCTTCTACCTCTCCTCGTAGGCATCAAAAACTTCATCTAGACAGCCCAGGTCCAGAAAAACAGACACAGACCATGGCAAAGCAGTTTCAGATACTGTGCAGGTAAGAATGAGTCAACTTAAGGCAAATTCAAGGTTACGATGACAAGATAAAGTCTTAAAATACTATAATGTGATTAATGTGTTCACAACAACATGTATAAGTTGATTTTCTTCTACCTCTCCTCATAGACATCAAAAACTTCATCTAGACAGCCCAGGTCCAGAAAAACAGACACAGACCATGGCAAAGCAGTTTCAGATACTGTGCAGGTAAGAATGAGTCAACTTAAGGCAAATTCAAGGTTACGATGACAAGATAACGTCTTAAAATACTATAATGTGATTAATGTGTTCACAACAACATGTATAAGTTGATTTTCTTCTACCTCTCCTCATAGACATCAAAAACTTCATCTAGACAGCCCAGGTCCAGAAAAACAGACACAGACCATGGCAAAGCAGTTTCAGATACTGTGCAGGTAAGAATGAGTCAACTTAAGGCAAATTCAAGGTTACGATGACAAGATAACGTCTTAAAATACTATAATGTGATTAATGTGTTCACAACAACATGTATAAGTTGATTTTCTTCTACCTCTCCTCGTAGGCATCAAAAACTTCATCTAGACAGCCCAGGTCCAGAAAAACAGCAACAGACCATGGCAAAGCAGTTTCAGATACTGTGCAGGTAAGAATGAGTCAACTAATAAACAAATTATGTATGGTTGTGGAATATATACATATATATATATATATATATATATATATATATATATATATATATATATATATAGAGAGAGAGAGAGAGAGAGAGAGAGAGAGAGAGAGAGAGAGAGAGAGAGAGAGAGAGAGAGAGAGAGAGAGAGAGAGAGAGAGAGAGAGAGAGAGAGAGAGAGAGAGAGAGAGAGAGATTTTAACTGCCTATAAAATATGTTCATGAAAATTGACACAAAGTAATACCACCGCTGTGGTCATATGTTAGTGTTATTTTTTGTTATGCAGTGACAGTTGATTCTTTTTCTCCCCAATCTAATTTGTTTTAGGCTTTTTGGAGTTCAAAGGACAGTGAAGTGGTGGTTGCAGTGATTCAGTCAGTTGACAAGAGTGTGACATATACATTGCGCCTAACCGAGTTCAAAAGCTTGAAACCACACAACTGGTTGAATGGGGAGGTAATCATATCTGCATTATCAAGCAGTGATTTATACTACAGTTAGTGTTTACCAATGTAAATGCTACATATTATATATATATATATATATAAAAATAAAAATACAAATGTTTGATGCATACTGTTAAACATTTTAACATATACTACTGTACATGGAGGTTTACTATCACATGAATTTGAAGGACATACATTTCATTTTCTTTAATTTTGCAGATTATTGAAAGCTACATTCAAACCTTGCTGAATTCCAAAGGTTTTGGAAGGAAAATATTTTTATTTAACCACTACTCTGCCGGTGTTGTTGTATTTGGGGAGAGGTCTGCAATGTCAAACCACAGTTTCCGAACGGTCAGATTTACAATAATCTTGTTATTCAGTGCAAAATCAAAACGTCAGAAGGACAAGTCCAATAATATTTCAACTCTTTTGCAGGTCAGCTTTGAAAACTACGATGCCATCATTGGATTTGTTCAAGTACACAAAAACCACTGGAAATTTCTGGTGTGTAAAACCATTGTCTAACCATAGTTCATTATTTATGTACATTGCAAACTAACCAAACTATGTTTAACAGTATCTCCATAGGACATTACAGAAAGTGTTTGTGGTGGATCCCCAAGGGATAGATGAAGGCAAAGATTCTGAACTTGCTGCTGCAAGATTCAGGTATTGTATTATATTATTTCATTAAATAGTTTTCTTAATTACCATACAGTACAATTTCATTTAGTGTTAATAATTACTTTGGTGACAATTTCTAAATTTGATCATAATACAATTCTCACACACGTGTAGAACATACTTCAAAATGCGGGAGGAACTTCATGGTAAGACAGAGTGGGTGGATGTGACATGGACACATGGTGTCTTTGAAACACAGCATTCAGGAAGATGCTTGCAGCTGTGGAGTTTATGTCATGCAGGTAACTATAACATTTTATGAAATCTTGGAACAATGCTATTTTTTTTTCATTACCTCAACAGAGTAATAGTTCATATTTTGCTATGGATAATGTATTTTGCAAGTTTATTTAATGCTATTTATGTTACCAAACAGATGGCTAAGGAGGTAGTGGAGGCTTTTCCAGGCACACCATCTGAAATCACAATACCTACCAGTAAGCGTGTCCTGTCACAGCTGCGTAAAGATTTGGCTGTAACAATCCTAGAAGCATCAGGTATGTATTTTAAGCACACAGTACAGGACCATCTGAACTGATCTATTGTCATTTTGGAGTGGTGAGTTTTATTTTCATTATTATGTTGGCTTAACAATAATACTGAAAATATACTGTTTATATATTACGCTTATTAGTATAGGTCCAAGCATCAAACATGCTAAAAAACACTATTGTATTTGCAGAGATTCTTTGTAAAGGCATCAGAAACCAAGGCCATAAAAAAATTCCCATAATGATGAAAGAGATCCAAATCAACCACATTATATTAATTGTAATAAAACTTAAAACATGGTAAACTGTAATAATAAGTATACAGTAATACAGAATATACCAATCATTTGCAAAATATAATTCATATTTTCTATATTTTAAAATGTAGATTGTGAATATATTAAAAAGAAGCCTATTTACAAATAGTGATTTCATTCCTTGTCACTATAATTAACAAGCTTATTGTAATGAATTACATTTATTTAATAAGCTCATGTGAATAGTTAAATAATAATAGTATTTTTATGCTTTGTTAACAACTCACTAACTGCAAAGAGTACTCTCTTCAGATTAGGTGATGGTAAATCTGAAAATCTGAAAACTTTAAAAAGGACATTACCTGCACTACAAATAAGTGTTCCTTAAAAGGGATATAAGTGCATGAAGCATAAACATAAAACCATACATTGACACATTAGCGTCAATGTAAAGTTAAAGGACAGGTGTGGTGGTGTGGGTCAGTTTAAGGGTAGAGTTAGAGACAGGTGTGGTGGTGCGGGTCAGTTTAAGGGTAGAGTTAGGGACAGGTGTGGTGGTGCGGGTCAGTTTAAGGGTAGAGTTAGGGACAGGTGTGGTGGTGTGGGTCAGTTTAAGGGTAAAGTTAGGGACAGGTGTGGTGGTGTGTGTCAGTTTAAGGGTAGAGTTAGGGTCAGGTGTGGTGGTGTGGGTCAGTTTAAGGGTAGAGTTAGGGTCAGGTGTGGTGGTGTGGGTCAGTTTAAGGGTAGAGTTAGGGACAGGTGTGGTGGTGTGTGTCAGTTTAAGGGTAGAGTTAGGGACAGGTGTGGTGGTGTGTGTCAGTTTAAGGGTAGAGTTAGGGTCAGGTGTGGTGGTGTGTGTCAGTTTAAGGGTAGAGTTAGGGTCAGGTGTGGTGGTGTGTGTCAGTTTAAGGGTAGAGTTAGGGACAGGTGTGGTGGTGTGTGTCAGTTTAAGGGTAGAGTTAGGGACAGGTGTGGTGTGGGTCAGTTTAAGGGTAGAGTTAGGGTCAGGTGTGGTGGTGTGGGTCAGTTTAAGGGTAGAGTTAGAGACAGGTGTGGTGGTGTGGGTCAGTTTAAAGGTAGAGTTAGGGTCAGGTGTGGTGGTGTGGGTCAGTTTAAGGGCAGAGTTAGGGTCAGGTGTGGGTCAGTTTAATGGTAGAGTTAGAGACAGGTGTGGTGGTGTGGGTCAGTTTAAGGGTAGAGTTAGAGACAGGTGTGGTGGTGTGGGTCAGTTTAAGGGTAGAGTTAGAGACAGGTGTGGTGATATGGGTCAGTTTAAGGGTAGAGTTAGAGACAGGTGTGGTGGTGTGGGTCAGTTTAAGGGTAGAGTTAGGGTCAGGTGTGGTGATATGGGTCAGTTTAATGGTAGAGTTAGAGACAGGTGTGGTGGTGTGGGTCAGTTTAAGGGTAGAGTTAGAGACAGGTGTGGTGATATGGGTCAGTTTAATGGTAGAGTTAGAGACAGGTGTGGTGGTGTGGGTCAGTTTAAGGGTAGAGTTAGAGACAGGTGTGGTGGTGTGGGTCAGTTTAAGGGTAGAGTTAGAGACAGGTGTGGTGATATGGGTCAGTTTAAGGGTAGAGTTAGAGACAGGTGTGGTGGTGTGGGTCAGTTTAAGGGTAGAGTTAGAGACAGGTGTGGTGGTGTGGGTCAGTTTAAGGGTAGAGTTAGAGACAGGTGTGGTGGTGTGGGTCAGTTTAAGGGTAGAGTTAGAGACAGGTGTGGTGGTGTGGGTCAGTTTAAGGGTAGAGTTAGAGACAGGTGTGGTGGTGTGGGTCAGTTTAAGGGTAGAGTTAGAGACAGGTGTGGTGGTGTGGGTCAGTTTAAGGGTAGAGTTAGGGACAGGTGTGGTGGTGTGGGTCAGTTTAAGGGTAGAGTTAGGGACAGGCGTGGTGATATGGGTCAGTTTAAGGGTAGAGTTAGAGACAGGTGTGGTGGTGTGGGTCAGTTTAAGGGTAGAGTTAGAGACAGGTGTGGTGGTGTGGGTCAGTTTAAGGGTAGAGTTAGAGACAGGTGTAGTGGTGTGGGTCAGTTTAAGGGTAGGGTTAGGGACAGGTGTGGTGATATGGGTCAGTTTAAGGGTAGAGTTAGGGACAGGTGTGGTGATATGGGTCAGTTTAAGGGTAGAGTTAGAGACAGGTGTGGTGGTGTGGGTCAGTTTAAGGGTAGAGTTAGAGACAGGTGTGGTGATGTGGGTCAGTTTAAGGGTAGAGTTAGAGACAGGTGTGGTGATGTGGGTCAGTTTAAGGGTAGGGTTAGGTGTAATGGAAGTGTCACCAGTGTAATTATATATGTAACTACAGAAGTGAATTACAGATGTAATGAAAAAAAGTAAGTACAAGTACACATGCAAAAAAAGTAAGTACAATGCAAAAACATGTATGTACACAATAAGTGCATTTTATCAACTGATTAATGTAAATGTTAGTACATAATTAAGGCCACATAATATAAAGTTGATACACATATTTTGATTTCTACCCTGAAAATTAGTGAAGAACACACTATTTGTAAATAGTAATTTATTTATACAGTAACAGTTAGGAGACTATAGTATATAAAGCATTAATTAACTATACAATTTGAAATTGATTTGGAAGAATTTCAATTTCTTAAACAAACTGTCACCATAAGGCCATTTAAGTAGCAAATTATTAACTTGTCTCTTTACAATGCTTGAAATTCAAAATTGTTTTGATAACTTTTTTTTGCCATGACTGTCTGGAGATAATGTGTACTTGGTACTTGGCAAACACATAAATGATCTACAAGAACATAAATAAAAATCAGAAACTGTCAAATATCATTTTTGGGACCTGGATATCTGGGCACTTTTGGGTATGATTTACAGTCTGTCTGTCTGTCCATCCATCCATCCATCCATCCATCCGTTAAAAATTAGAACAGTTAAAGTAGAAGGCTGATTTGTTATAATGTAATTACAGTGTTCAACCCCAAGGATCATTGCTCCTTTTGTGGACAGGAGTCTCCTGCTGGAAGTGTGCGTCTAAACACATGGGTTTGTTTCCTTTTATATGAAAAATTACTTTACAGTTATTAAATAATAAAAAAAAAAAAAAAAAAAAAAAAAAAAAATTCTCAATCGCTGTCACATTTTTAAAAATTGTTTTTACATTCTCAAAACTATAAGCACAATTGTCACAACTGCTTTCTCTATTGCCACTCTATAGCATGTCTGCAAAATGTAGTTACTCAAACCATTTATGCTTCAAAATCTAGTTATTGTGTCAGTAAATTGGCGAATAACACCAAAATAAAGTGTTTTTGTCATTGTGTGAGCCACACTAGTCAAAAGGCTTAGATGTTTTTTTCTTTGTTGTTGTTGTTTTTACCATGGAAATATTTTTTAGATACAATTTTTTATTTATTTATTTAACTGCCTTCTATTCTAGTATTCTTGTGGATAACATTGATCTTTTTACTGTAAATTCTGATTTAGACCATAGGAAAAAAATGACTTTGAAAAGTCAGTGTATTACACTTAAAAAAAAGAACATTTGTATTCATACAGTACTTTTTTTGTTGAAGAAATGTGTCAAATGTAACTTTATTTCTCAGTTGTTTGTTCATTTCTTCACACTCTAGTATTTTTTTCTCTAATACATATTTTCTATTGCACTTCCATGATAATTTTCAGCTTACATCAAACACACTTCTACAAAAAAAATTAACAATACTGTATAAATACAAATCATTCAGTACAAATATGTTTAAATAAGTACTGATGTGGCTGCTTCTGTTCAGGGTTGTGATGTTTCTCTGTGTTCAAAAATGGTGGTGATTGTGCTGTCAGCAATCTCCATGCATTATATATGTGAAAAGTATAACAGTTTCACTAAAAATCTACTCATCAGTTTTGATCAACAAGCCAGTGCATTTAGTCATTTTGCAGACTGTAGACAATTGTGCTAACTGTTTTGAACACGTGTCAAAACTAAAGCAATTTGCTTAAATCAATAAGAAAATATACTGTGAACAAGAAACTAATTGTTCAAAAAATCTGATTTAGTTGTTTTTAGAAAAAAGTCAAATTTGAAAATTGTGCTTAATCAATTGGGAAAAACTGTATTATATAACTGTATTAAGACTTTGTTTTATATTTTCTTTACTGTACTGTATATTGGATTCAATATTTTTAAATAGATGTTTTTATATATATATATAAAAAAATTGCATTGCTATCCATGTGGTATCAAAAGAATGTAGTAAAGTTTGCGTAACTTAATATGTTCAAAATCATATAAAAGTATACACAATTTTAAATTGTCACAATTTTTCCCCACCAGGTTCAGTGCAGCAACTGTGAAAGATGGTACCATTTTGTCTGTGTCAACATGACAAAAAAAGAAATACGTAAAATTAAGAGATCAGTGTGGTTGTGTGTATTCTGTAAGTAAAAACTACAACATCCTTTAAAATTGTAGCTGAAAAAAAGATGATATTGTTAACTCCTGTTTTATGTTGTTGTGATCAGTTTGTTTAATCTCCGCCTATGACTTTGCATAAACACGAGATCTGTCAAAATGGCTGTTGTCCTGACAATTTTTGGGGTGGGGTCTGGGAACTTCTTAACAACATATGATCTTTTTTTATATGTTGTTCCATATTCAAGTAGTACGATAAAGTCTAGATACCTTTATGTAAATAGCACTTTTACATACAGATTATTTCAAAGCAGTTTTACTACTCTAGAAATCTAGACACACCCTAGCGGTAGCAAATCTAATCTGCCCGCGAGTGTTGTCTAGCAACTCTCAATACCCTTCTGAGCTGTATTCGCCAAACTCTTGCCGGGCCAATCACATCGTGTATAGAGTCGGTGGGCGGGCCATAATGACGACGGCCGAGTTGCGCTTGTGTGCTTCTAGTAAACACAGAAACTGGCGAATGGCAGTCTTTCGAATCAGCTTTGACCACGACTCTGAAGACTTGGAGTTAAGCTTTTCTCTGAGAAAAGAACAAAGAACGGCACTGAAGTCATTCTTAAAAAAGGAAGATGTGTTTAGAGTTTTGCCGACCGGATACAGCGAATGTTTAATCTGTCAAGGAGCTCTGCTTGGTTTGGGGTCTGGCTTGTCAGGCTACAGTTTTACAGCATTAATAGGAAAACTCTGCATTGTTTATGTCAATTATGTTATTGTAGGGATATAAATATGGTACAATTTGTATATGTAACTTCCTTTTGAATAAGCAACATGCAGTTCCCTTTTCCACCGGGTGGGGGGGGGGGATCTGGTCAAAAGAAAGGTTGTGAAAGATGTCCCCTGTCCCCTTCTATTTAGACATGCAGTTCCCTTTTCCTCCAGTAGGGGGGTCAAAAGAAAGGTTGTGAAAGATGTCCCCTGTCCTCATCAACTGAATGACACTGGTTTGATGTTTCTCTCTCCCTGACGGAAAAAGTTATTACAAAGAAAGTAAATTTTAGACATGCAGTTCCCTTTTCCTCTAGTAGGGGGGTCAAAAGAAAGGTTGTGAAAGATGTCCCCTCTCCCCTTCTATTAAATGACCTTGGTTTGATGTTTCTATCTCCCTGGCAGAAAAAGCTATTACAAAGAAAGTAAATTTCAGACATGCAGTTCCCTTTTCCTCCAGTAGGGGGCTCAAAAGAAAGGTTGTGAAAGATGTCCCCTCTCCCCTTCTATTAAATGACACTGGTTTGATGTTTCTATCTCCCTGGCAGAAAAAGCTATTACAAAGAAAGTAAATTTCAGACATGCAGTTCCCGTTTCTACCAGTAGGGGGGTAAAAGAAAGGTTGTGAAAGATGTCCCCTCTCCCCTTCTATTAAATGACACTGGTTTGATGTCTCTATCTCCCTGCAGAAAAAGTTATTACAAAGAAAGAAAATTTTAGACATGCAGTTCCCATTTCTACCAGTAGGGGGGTAAAAAAAAAGGTTGTGAAAGATGTCCTCTGTCCTCCTCAACTTAATGACACTGGTTAGATGTTTCTCTCTCCCTGGCGGAAAACGTTATTACAAAGAAAGTAAATTTCAGACATGCAGTTCCCTTTTCTACCAGTAGTGGGGTCAAAAGAAAGGTTGTGAAAGATGTCCCCTCTCCCCTTCTATTAAATGACACTGGTTTGATGTTTCTATCTCCCTGGCAGAAAAAGCTATTACAAAGAAAGTAAATTTCAGACATGCAGTTCCCTTTTCCTCCAGTAGGGGGCTCAAAAGAAAGGTTGTGAAAGATGTCCCCTCTCCCCTTCTATTAAATGACACTGGTTTGATGTCTCTATCTCCCTGGCGGAAAAAGTTATTATAAAGAAAGAAAATTTTAGACATGCAGTTCCCATTTCTACCAGTAGGGGGGTAAAAAAAAAAGGTTGTGAAAGATGTCCCCTGTCCTCCTCAACTGAATCACACTGGTTTGATGTCTCTATCTCCCTGGTAGAAAAAGTTATTACAAATAAAGTAAATTTTAGACATGCAGTTCCCTTTTCCTCCAGTAGGGGGGGGTCAAAAGAAAGGTTGTGAAAGATGTCCCCTCTCCCCTTCTATTATATGACACTGGTTTGATGTTTCTATATCCCTGGCGGAAAAAGTTATTACAAAGAAAGTAAATTTCAGACATACAGTTCCCTTTTCCTCCAGTAGGGGGTCAAAAGAAAGGCTGTGAAAGATGTCCCCTGTCCTCCTTAACTGAATGACACTGGTTTGATGTCTCTATCTCCCTGGTGGAAAAAGTTATTACAAAGAAAGTAAATTTTAGACATGCAGTTCTTTTTCCTCCAGTAGGGGGGTCAAAAGAAAGGTTGTGAAAGATGTCCCCTGTCCTCCTTAACTGAATGACACTGGTTTGATGTCTCTATCTCCCTGGCAGAAAAAGTTATTACAAATAAAGTAAATTTTAGACATGCAGTTCCCGTTTCTACCAGTAGGGGGGTAAAAAAAAAAGGTTGTGAAAGATGTCCTCTGTCCTCCTCAACTGAATGACACTGGTTTGATGTTTCTCTCTCCCTGGCGGAAAAAGTTATTACAAAGAAAGTAAATTTTAGACATGCAGTTCCCTTTTCCTCCAGTAGGGGGGTCAAAAGAAAGGTTGTGAAAGATGTCCCCTCTCCCCTTCTATTAAATGACACTGGTTTGATGTCTCTATCTCCCTGGCGGAAAAAGTTATTATAAAGAAAGAAAATTTTAGACATGCAGTTCCCATTTCTACCAGTAGGGGGGTAAAAAAAAAAGGTTGTGAAAGATGTCCTCTGTCCTCCTCAACTTAATGACACTGGTTAGATGTTTCTCTCTCCCTGGCGGAAAAAGTTATTACAAATAAAGTAAATTTCAGACATGCAGTTCCCTTTTCTACCAGTAGTGGGGTCAAAAGAAAGGTTGTGAAAGATGTCCCCTCTCCCCTTCTATTAAATGACACTGGTTTGATGTTTCTATATCCCTGGCAGAAAAAGTTATTACAAAGAAAGTAAATTTTAGACATGCAGTTCCCTTTTCCTCCAGTAGGGGGTCAAAGAAAGGTTGTGAAAGATGTCCCCTGTCCTCCTCAACTGAATCACACTGGTTTGATGTCTCTATCTCCCTGGTAGAAAAAGTTATTACAAATAAAGTAAATTTTAGACATGCAGTTCCCTTTTCCTCCAGTAGGGGGGGGTCAAAAGAAAGGTTGTGAAAGATGTCCCCTCTCCCCTTCTATTATATGACACTGGTTTGATGTTTCTATATCCCTGGCGGAAAAAGTTATTACAAAGAAAGTAAATTTCAGACATACAGTTCCCTTTTCCTCTAGTAGGGGGTCAAAAGAAAGGCTGTGAAAGATGTCCCCTGTCCTCCTTAACTGAATGACACTGGTTTGATGTCTCTATCTCCCTGGTGGAAAAAGTTATTACAAAGAAAGTAAATTTTAGACATGCAGTTCTTTTTCCTCCAGTAGGGGGGTCAAAAGAAAGGTTGTGAAAGATGTCCCCTGTCCTCCTTAACTGAATGACACTGGTTTGATGTCTCTATCTCCCTGGCAGAAAAAGTTATTACAAATAAAGTAAATTTTAGACATGCAGTTCCCGTTTCTACCAGTAGGGGGGTAAAAAAAAAAGGTTGTGAAAGATGTCCTCTGTCCTCCTCAACTGAATGACACTGGTTTGATGTTTCTCTCTCCCTGGCGGAAAAAGTTATTACAAAGAAAGTAAATTTTAGACATGCAGTTCCCTTTTCCTCCAGTAGGGGGGTCAAAAGAAAGGTTGTGAAAGATGTCCCCTCTCCCCTTCTATTAAATGACACTGGTTTGATGTCTCTATATCCCTGGCAGAAAAAGTTATTACAAAGAAAGTAAATTTTAGACATGCAGTTCCCTTTTCCTCCAGTAGGGGGTCAAAGAAAGGTTGTGAAAGATGTCCCCTGTCCTCCTCAACTGAATCACACTGGTTTGATGTCTCTATCTCCCTGGTAGAAAAAGTTATTACAAATAAAGTAAATTTTAGACATGCAGTTCCCTTTTCCTCCAGTAGGGGGGGTCAAAAGAAAGGTTGTGAAAGATGTCCCCTCTCCCC
This sequence comes from Pseudorasbora parva, assembly GCF_024679245.1. Classification (NCBI taxonomy): domain Eukaryota; kingdom Metazoa; phylum Chordata; class Actinopteri; order Cypriniformes; family Gobionidae; genus Pseudorasbora; species Pseudorasbora parva. The sequence goes on from NC_090189.1 coordinate 23,005,931, forward strand.
TTCTATTATATGACACTGGTTTGATGTTTCTATATCCCTGGCGGAAAAAGTTATTACAAAGAAAGTAAATTTTAGACATGCAGTTCTTTTTCCTCCAGTAGGGGGGGGGGGGGGGGTCAAAAGAAAGGTTGTGAAAGATGTCCCCTGTCCTCCTTAACTGAATGACACTGGTTTGATGTCTCTATCTCACTGGCGGAAAAAGTTATTACAAAGAAAGTAAATTTCAGACATGCAGTTCCCTTTTCCTCCAGTAGGGGGGTCAAAAGAAAGGTTGTGAAAGATGTCCCCTTTCCTCCTCAACTAAATGACACTGGTTTGATGTCTCTATCTCCCTGGCGGAAAAAGTTATTACAAACAAAGTAAATTTTAGACATGCAGTTCCCTTTTCTACCAGCGCGCGGGGGGGGAGGGGGGGAGGGGGGGAGAAAGGTTGTGAAAGATGTCCCCTGTCCCCTTCTATTGAATGACACTGGTTTCACACTACTCATCTAGTTAAAGCAAAAACGAAGAAAATGTGCACTTTCTCCACGGTCCCTAACCTACAGCTCCACCAAGCGCGAGCTTTCTCTGCGCATCTCACATTGCGACGTCTTTTGCAGACCAGTGCTCCATAGATCGAGCTCAAACAATGAAATTTAAGCTTGTGAAACATTATTAGCTTTGCTCTTTTACCGACAATACTGTTTAGAACATTTTTGGGCACGACGTTTTGCAGTTATTACCATTTAGGGCCGAATGTGCGGCGAATCTCAAAAACAAAACTAACTTAACTCCGGTATTATACCGTACAACGATTATGTTCGAAAAACTGGAATTTCAAAAACACTTTTTTGTATAATTGGCAACTAAAATATAATTATATCTAACATGCTGTGAGATTTGAACAGCACCAGGGTAGCGCCATGTTTGCTCTATTTTAAACTACGGATGCCTCGTTGGTCAAATCGGTCCTGTTTACTAGAGATCCTTTAGATCTTGACTTAGAGCTACAAACAAAATTATATATTTTTTGTATATTATTTATAACTATTGGTTCATAAATATTATTTATTCATAACTATTTGTCAAAAATATATATAGGGGAGAGCAGGGGCAAAAGTACAATTTTTTAGAAAAATGTATTTTTAAAAGAAAATGTTTCAGACAGAGATATATATTTGCTCTGGTCAATAATTCACAAGTGCGGTCTATCAATAGCAGGTGGTATTTTGTACAAATGCAGAACGACTACAGTATAATTTGACTTTGAACATAATTGCAAATTGTTACTTTTGACCCCATCATTTGGGACGAAAGTAACACTCAGGTGGGTCAAAAGTAACACAACAATATAAGCTAGATTGTTTTGTGTTATTCTTGTTTTTATTAAACATCCCTGACTATGACCTTGTTAATATGTAACTGCAAACATATTTTTTTCCTTTATCTTTGCAAAATTTGAATATTTTCTGTGCTAAACGCATTTCGTTGTCATGTAAGGGACCTGTTCTTGTTGGACAGACATTTTAATTGCATTGTATGTCTGTTAAGAGGACACACTTTACGTTTATGCCCTCATAACTGCCGTTTTAGCTGAGTGGAGTGGGGGCTCTGGGCATTAACTGTAACAGCTCCGTGTTGCAAGGACCAATCCGCTTCGTTTTTTTTTCTATAGACTGTACTCACAAAGATATAAAGATCAAGATAAACTTAAAAATTCACCGGAGTTGTCCTTTAATGACAGGGGCCTATTGCAAAAACTAGGATAAGAGATTAAGGCAGGATATCTTGGTGATCTAACCATCTGTATGCAAACTTTAGTACATTTAGTAGTCGTGTAAACGTACCCTGAAGGCATATCACACCAAGAACTATAATGATAATGAAAAATAACTATATTGGTGATCCTTATCCTAGTTTTGTGCAATAGGCCCCTTGCTCCGCTCTTGGGCACAATTTCTTTATTAATATTTTATATTATAGTGAGCTCAGTCACAATCATTTTTGCAGGTTAGGCTACTTTAGAAATAGGCTAGACCAAAAAAAAAAAGGCTAATTCCATGTGTGTTTGTGTTTTCATTGTGTGTGTGTGTGTGTGTGTGTGTGTGTGTGTGTGTGTGTGTGTGTGTGTGTGTGTGTGTGTGTGTGTGTGTGTGTGTGTGTGTGTGTGTGGGAGGGTCGCTTTACTGTGACTCTTATCTGATTTTGAGACATTAACATGCCCAAAAGTAATTTGCATACAAAGGTTTGATTTACACTAAACTGATGGCAGCTTCTGTTAAACTGTATGCCTGTGTCTAATATAGGCTTAGGCTAGCACCATGAAAAGAGTCAATAATCCTCTTATTATAGTAGGCTAATGAAACATCCATTTTCAAGCTAGTGTCTTAAAACTTTAGTAGGCATTTATGTGACAGGGCACTTTCCCCCCTGCTGATAGCCTACTGTTACATCAATACACCTCCATACATACAGACAAAACGCCTAAACAAAGGAGTAGACCCACCCTACAAAAAAATTCGTCATGATTAAACAGTTGTTAAATGGACTAAAATTACATTATAAGTGTTCTAAAACGAACACCAACGTGTTAATATTTTAAACAATACATAGTTACCCGTTTACCCTTCTCAGTAAGGTTACATTATTAGCATTACTTTGAGAACCGGTTATACTTGTACGTACCTGCATTGCGCCGTTATATTTCTGCGCATGCGCAACCTCACCTGGCGGTTTCCTTGTTATAAGGAAAACGGTAGTTGAATTGTGGATAACTGTATGCTGCAAGAGGATCCGCTTAAAAGCATCCACAGGAACTTAGACGAACATAAACCATTCGCTAGTTTTTCTAAAATGCCTCGAGCATTCTTGGTGAAAAAAGTGAACATTGCTACTGTGAAAAGAAGCTGGAGTGAGATTCCGGATTCCGCGCGTGGGGACGTGTACATACCTGGTGAGAGTCTCGTTCATGTTCGTGTGTCACTTTTTAACAATTACGGAATTATTTTGACAAATGCAGTTAAACTAAACAAAAAATTAAAAAATATAGTCTCATTATGCTATTATTAGGCTATATCTGATCATTAACGTATAGGCTATATATATATATATATATATATATATATATATATATATATATATATATATATATATATATATATATATATATATATATATATATTCACAAAGTCATTTAAAAGACATTTAAAGATACGCTGATTTTATATATATATATATATATATATATATATATATATATATAAAAAATCAGCGTATCTTTAAATGTCTTTTAAATGACTTTTTGAATTCTGACTCTCAGAATTATATTTTTATATTATATGTAGGCTAATTGAATATATAGGCCTATGCGAATTAGCCTACTGCTGTATGAAATAATAAGAAAGGAAAAAAAACTTGCTGCATAAAAAAAAAAAACATTGAGTAAGAAGTACCTGACCTCAGTGGCCAGTCAAAACCTGTTGATTGTTCTCTCTGCATTGACTGAAAAATCTCTCTGTTCTGGCTGCTCCCTAGAGTCCCTTTTTCCACCATATGTGCATGAAGTCTCGGAGGGAACCGTTGCAGAATACTCCTGCTTCACAACTGCACAAAAAGACAACAAGTTTCTAAATGTTCAGTCACATGTCCTGTCTGCAAAGCTGCCTTCCTCTGCTGCACAGGGTCAACTTAATCACAATCCAGAATGCTGCATGCGGACCCAAAGATTGCCTTACATGCGCTCAAAGATAAAGGTGAAATCACAGTTCATTTGGTTTAAAACTGCTGCTTTGGCATATGTTGTTAGCGCGCCTTTTTGCTGTAGCAGTGACATCATTATTCTCCCATTTTCAGATAACTACAGGTAATATGCCATCTCTACTGTCAGTCATCCCAGGAAATGCAAGCAAATTAGCAGATATTCTACCTGCCGCATCAGTATCCTGCCAGTTATGTCAGAAGATGTTTACTACAGCCCGTATGCTGAAACGCCATGTGAAGTGCCACAGTGAAACAAAGAAGTACTCTTGTGAGCACTGTGGAAAAGGATTTAATGATACTTTTGATCTGAAAAGGCATGTACGTACCCATACTGGTAAGTTTGTAATAATGTTATGTTTATAATATATGTTTAAATATGCAAGTTTGTATATTTTTATCTCTAACTTTCCTCTCAACTTACAACACACAGGTGTGAGACCCTATAAATGCACTTTGTGTGCTAAAGCCTTCACCCAGCGCTGCTCCTTAGAATCTCATCTAAAGAAGATCCACGCCATCACTCAACAGTATGCCTACAAAGAGCGCAGAGGCAAACTGTATGTGTGTGAGGAGTGTGGCTTGACTGCACAGACACGGGACATTCTGCAGAATCATCTTCAAGCCGAACATCCACAGAGACTAAGAAAAAGCAACTGTAAGGTGGCACATAGTGAGGAAGATAACGTGTCACTGTGCTCACCGGAAACCCCCCATATATAGTGCTGAGTAGAAATAGAAAAAAAAGAAGACTAGTTATAGATAGATGTTCCACTCTGCATGCACTTTTGTCTTTTGTACAGTCAGTAATTCTAGGCAGAACCAAATGTCTTAGAATTATTGTAAATAGGAAAACAATTCTGATGTAATGTATTGAATTAAAAAAAAACACTGAAGCTGTAAATACTTTACCAAAAATTAAATTCTGCTGTGTTGTAAGAGAGACGGACCTTTTTGTTTTCTTGAATATCTTTTGAAATAGAAATACACTTATACTTTTGAAAAAGAGTAGTCTAGCCTATATTATGGAAATAATATACTTAAAATAATATACTTAAGTACAAAATAAATGCAATGTTTTTGGACACTTAATTGCATGTTAAATAAAAATATATTTTAATTTAAAACTATTGAATGCAATTAGTTGAGCTAAACCGTTTTTTTGTCATACTTAGGAATACATCTTTATATGTAGCTAATTTCATAATTATGTCTTTGAAATATGGTTAAAGACTGCTGCTGAACGTACTGAGAAGCATTTATCATAAATTAAAATATTTCTATGTAATTTCTGTCGAAACGTACACATTTGTAATGATGAAGTTGCAATTTATTTCATTTAAATTATACTAACTTTATGTAGCCATATTGAATAGCCATAGGCCTAAAATGATAATCCAAGACTTTACATATTGCTTTAGTCAAAACATCAAAAGAAATGCAATTCTTTATCTGAAGCATGACAAAATATATAATTTAATATTATAAAGTGTGTAAATGTTGCATGTGTAAGTGGCCATTTATTTATTTCATTTATATTATATTATTTGCAAGTAGGCTATAGTTTTAAAAAGATGTCCTATATAGGCTACTTTTACGGTTTAAAACACTCCAAGTGCACAAATTACAACCAAGGGCACTTCTTTTTCTTAAGGATTATCCAAGTATTTTAAAAAAAATTTCCCGTTAACATCGCAAATTTAAACTTGTAGCAACATTAAACGACTATTGACTATTTGACTAATAAATAACGAATAAAAAACGAACAGGACCTAAACCGAACCTCGCATGTGCACGCGCTGTCAGCGGGTTGGTACGAACTGCCCAATTATTAGGATTTGAAGGCGCGTTTAAGGATGACGTCAGAGCGAAGTCCGCAAGGAGACCGTTCAGGTGAAAGGAGGTTGAGGTGGAAAATACGAGATGCTCGGGAAAGAGTGAGGATTCTGTCATTTCAACATCTCGGATCATTAAACCGTAGAGAATATAATAAAAGATTAATCTCGCCGCCACTGATTACGACACCGTGATCGACAGTCTTCGACAAAAACAACTGTGCAGCGCGAGCCGCGAATATGATGCACGCGCTGTTATCTTACCATCGCTCTGCCTCAGTGTCGAGCTTGCGATGCTTTTGTGACACAATTGCAAAGGGGAAGTCAAGCGCAACAGTTACCCGTTATTCTTGATCCTTGGACGGACTAGAATTCAAAAGAGAACCGCTGGTGTGATTAGGTGATGTGTTAACCTTTATTGGACACGGAAAGGAAAGGACGCATCTTTGGGGGATGCTCTTGTGTCGTGAATATCGCCACCATAGAAACGTGGTGGTACTCGCCGCTCATGGGGTGAAATAGGTTACGGAGAGGTCCTGACGGTGGACCGCATCCTGGACTGTGTGTGCCGTGTAAATACATGTTAGTGAAAAATGCAAGGGGTGACGGTGACGGGAGAAGCGCCCACATTGAATGGGGGCGGAAGGGAGGAGGTAAGGAGTGAAAATGTTGGTAAATAAAACCATGCGTTTCTTCTCGTTGAAGTGCAATTGTCCGGAACATGAACATGTAGAAGGCTAAATATGATTTTGTAGCATTAATGTGTATTTCATTGGTACACTGTCCTTCAGTTGCACGCATTATGAAATGTATTTTTGTACATGACTAATCATAATACAACCAAAAAAAAGTGAGACAAATGTATTGTTTTTATATCGTGCAGCAATGTGCAAGAATGGAAAGAAATGAATCAAAGACTGGTTTTATTTATAGTGAAAGTGAATGATAGCTATCCGTGTTACTGATGCCAGTGCTCAAATATTTTATTAGGCTATTAACAGACTAAACACTAAATACGTGACAGAATGTAATAAAACTGGCTCATAGATTCCTTAAAATAACTTTAACTGTGCATACAATACAAAGATTAACAATAGATATAGGCTAAACAATAGAAATCCAAATAAATACCAAGACTGTAGCAAATACCAAGTAGCCTAGGGGCTGCATTTGTGATGATGTCACTGCACAGGTGAGGAGCCACTCCACTATCAATAACAATTTTGTTTGTTTAATGCTAAGATTAGTGTTTTTAAGCAAAAGCTTTTTACTTCATATTTAACTATTTTATTAACTGCATCGTCTTACATGCAGTTGCGAAATGGAGAAAATTGGTGCAGTAAATGTTCTTTTGAAGTATTCCCATAGCTAAAACCATACTGCATATGATCATCTGCATGGATACTTATTTGCTCAGTGCCTCAAAAAAATGTGTTGTGTCAGTTACTTTAGCTACTGGACGTTTGGCTGTATTTAATCTGGATTGGAATTGCTAGTTTACTGAGGGAACAGGCCTATCTATTTGCAGTGTCTCTATCGGAATGATGAAAGCTAGTGGATGAGAATGCAGTTATTTCCCTGTCTCTCTATTTTGCCAGTTCTGGGATAGACTGAATGATATCATGCATCTAATACGGGGGTGATTGGCCAAATGAGTTCCTATATCTTTCTGTAAGTAGAATTTTCTCTAAAAATGCTGGGTTGTTTCAACCCATGTTTGGGTTAAATATGGGCAAACCCAACAGCCCAGCATTTTTTAGAGTGTGATTAAAATGACACTTTCAGAGAAAGCGCATTGTCTCAGCATATTCAATTGGATACGGATATATTAATTAAGGAGGAAATTAGGAATAGGAATAGTTTAACAAAAAAGTAAACATTTTTACCTTAAATATTATTTGCATTACACGTGTACTCTTAGAAGGAAAGTTTCTGTATTGCCTTAAAGGGTTCTGTCAGGTGCTTTCTAAATAGAACCGTTTAGGGGTTTCCATCATGGGATCATTAATTAAACTGCTTGTTAACATGCTTGATCACTAGAAAAAATGGAAAACTAGTTAAACATGAAAGTATTAAGTATTAATGTATTCATGTGAGATTTCTATTTTTGGCACAAATGCTTTTTAAAGTTGTATCTAGAACCCATTGAATCTTTTTTTTCTAAGAGTGTAGACATTCTTTGCTCTCAGATTTTCTCTTGAACTTTTTTTTTCTGACTTGCTCTGCTTTTTCACTCTGACTTTTCCCACCTGACTCACAGCATTTATCTTAGATAACCGGAGGTCAGGTCTCTGGGGGGTTATACTTCCAGTGTGTAGTTCATTAAAGAAAATCCAATAATTAACACACACACTTTTCTGCCAGCACATACAGTGCCTTGAATTATTTTAAACATGTGACATGACAATACAAGCCTTCCCTCAATCCTTTCTCTCACTCACACCCTCAGTTGCTGAGTATACCCCCATATACTGTTACAGACCGATCGATAGACTGAGAGACAGAATGGGGGATGGGAAGTTTTTGTAATCATTATTGAGTTTTCATAATGTTTGTGCTACATTGTCACTTACAAACGTATCAGTACTTTTAGCTGCAGCTATTTCTGTTTAGTGAGCTCTTCTCAGTTTACAATGTCTGACTGTTCTCTGCTTCGTACAGAACAGCATATATGCCAATGAGTCTGGATGCTTTGTGGATAAACACATCTCTTTGAAAGTAATGAGTGCTCGCCTGGTCTGATAGAAATAGATGTATGCTGAGAAGGCAACCAAGACTTTAAAAGGCCACTCAGACCATCCTGCTTTAATTTATGAGCGTATCCTTTTCTCCTCTGCTCTTTACCATCATTAGCTTATCCACACGCCTCGAACAACTAGTTTCTGTTGTGTATTAGTTATCTGCTGATTAGTGTTCTCTGCTGTCTAACGTTTGATGCCACTCTCAATATCATTTGTTCAAACTGAATATTTTATGTGTCCAATGTCCTTCATCTCAAAATGTTCCACTCATAATTATTAGAAAGGGTATCCATTACCAAATGATGAGGTCATTTCAATAATAAATCTATTTAAAACAATTCTTGCATAAAGTGTATTTACACAAACTTAGATGATTTTACAGTAATTTTAGAGGTAGCATGAAGGCAGTCTTTAACTACATATTTAACAACAATAGGCTATTAAACAAGCAATATAATAAGCTATGTGCTCAGAAGTTTACACACAACGCAAAGAATCTGTAAAAATATATATTTTTCATAAAATAAGAGGGATCCTACAAAATGCATGTTAATTTTGGTGAATATGGTGTTGTACACCATAAAATAAATAAATAGCTGAATTAAAAAGTTGATGTATCTTGGTGTCATTACCTGGATGATACATGGCTGTATTTGTTTGTTTGTTTATTTATTTATTTATTTATTTGTGATGGTTGTTTCATGAGTCCCTTGTTTGTCCTGGGCATAGTCAAAGCCAAATGTTCTTCAGAATAATCCTTCAGGTCCTTCAAAATCTTCAATTTTCCAGTATTTTGTGCATATTTGAACCCTTTCCTGCAATGACTGTATAATTTTGAGATCCATCTTTTAACACTTTCCATCTTTTCCATATTTCAGAGCAACTGAGGGATTTAAACACGACTAGGGGGTTTGGGGGAGGGGGGGAGGGGAGGGGGGATTTGATTTGAAGATCAAGGCAAATTATACATCATTTTTCTTCTGGGAAGTCTTCTGTTGCTTCCGAAGGGCAGTACTGAATAATAATTTAAAAAAAGATATTTAAACAAAATAAGAAAATCTTCACCCTGTTCAAAAGGTTTCACCCCCAGCTCTTAATGCATTGCGTTTCATCTGGAATATCTGTGAATGTTTGAACCTTTTGTAATAATTGTGTTTGAGTCTCTCAGTTTTCTTCAGTGTGGAAAAATGCATTTCAAAATCACACAGTCACTGCTGGAAAGGCTTCAAATGTGCAAAAGATGCTGGAAAACTGAAGAATATGCAGGACAGGACAGTTTGGGTCAGGGCAAACAAGGGACTCAACAACCATCACAAAACAAAAACAAAAAACAGCCATACAGCCAGGTAACAACACACTGTATTAAGGATCAAGAGAACATAAACTTTTGAACAGGGTAATTTTCATAAATTCAGAAATTAGTTCTTGTGGACTATATGTAAACATATAGTGTACAATATTACATAATAAACATATTATGTAAAATATCTTCTTCAGAAAAGTTCTATATATATATATATATATATATATATATATATATATATATATATATATATATATATATATATATATATATATATATATAATATATATTCGCACACACGGTATAGGCTAAACTTTTGGACACATTACTATTTGTAATGTTTTTGAAAGAAGTTTCTTCAGCTCATCAAGCCTGCATTTATTTGATAAAAAATACAGATTTTTTAAAAATATTGTGATACATTATTACATTTTAAAGTATTTGGGTTTTCAATTTATTATGCTTTAAATTATCATTTATTTCTGTGATGCAAAGCTGAATTTTCAGGATCATTCCTCCAGTCTTCAGTGTCACATGTGACATCCAGTCTATCACATGATCCTTCAGAAATCATTCTAATATTCTGATTTATTATGAGTGTTGGAAACAGTTCTGCTGCCTAATATATTTGATGAATAAAAGGTTCAAAAGAACTGTATTCTCCTTTACTATCAACTTTTTTTTTAATCAATTTAACACATTCTTGCTGAATAGAATTATTGATTTATTTTAAAAAAAGAAAGAAAAAAAGACTGACCCCAAATTACTGACTGTGTATATTGTTGTTACAAAAGATTTCTATTTTTAAAACATTTGCTTCTTTTTTTTCTTCTTTTTTTTTCTTCTTTTTATTCATCAAAGTATTATAAAAAAGCATCACCAAAAATATTAAGCAACAGAACTGTTTTCAACTTTGAAAATGATTCATCATATTAGAATGATTTCTGAAGGATCATGTGACACTTAAGACTGGAGTAAACGATCCTGAAAATTCAGCTTTGCATCACAGAAATAAAAGATCATTAAAGTTTGAGGCACAGTTTGTGTGCAAATGAACTCAGAACACCTCCTCATCTCAGGTTTGGTATCCTGGTGCGCTTCCAGGTCTTTCACGTTAACAATTTTTCATGCAAACCGTGCCCGGTTCTGAACTAAACTGCCAGTGTAAAAACAGCCTTTAATGCTATTTTTAAAATGAGAGAAATCACTGCTTATTCTGAATTTTTACAGAATGCAGTTTCACTTTTTTCCGTCTGCAGCAGAAAATGAGCGAGAGAATAGCCTAAAACAGTTAAAGCTGCAGTCTGTAACTTTTTTGGGTTAAAAATTATCCAAAATATATTTTTGAGCAAGTACATTACCAGTCACTGTTCAAAACTATCTGCTTACCATAGCTCGATTTACAACGTAAAGCTTGTAATAATAATGTTTTTAATTCCAGTAGTTGCAATAGTACATACATGCACACACACACACACACACACACACACACACACACACACACACATAAAATATTTCTAAAATAATAGGTTTAAAACAAATTTAAATGCAAAAAAAGTCTTAAACAAAAACTTGTGAGTCTTAAAGGGTTACTTCAGTGCTGAAAAGATGAATCTGTATTTAAACTGGGTCATTATTGTAGTAGAAATGTGAAATTATTTTTGAATTTGGTGCCTTCTAGACTGAGAAAAGACAGAAAATGTATTTTTGTCGAGCCCGATCTCACGAAAATGCGTATAAATAGTACGAGTTTGCAATCTCGTGGAATGTATACGCCAAAATGAGTTTTGACGTGCGTATGGTACACGGTTTTTCGCATGCATATGATACGCACTTTATGGCATATTAGGGCTGGGCGATATGGAGCAAAAAATATATCTTGATATATTTTGCTATATCTTGATATACGATATATATCTCGATATCTTTACAGGAAAAATAACCCCCTAAAAACTATAGCAAAAACAAATATGCCAAATACCACAAATTCTTTTTTTTTTTTTATTGAAGTGCAAAGAGGTAGTCAGTTCATGTAGGAACAAAGTGCTTTTGCAACATTAAAAAAAACTCCCTGATTACATAAATAATAATAATTTAACTGTAAAAGAAAATAAATAATATTTCCTTCTTTTCATTTATTTCATGCTTTCAAAAGATGAATCAAAGACTCCCTTTTTTACACCTAAAGTAAACAGTAAGCATTTTGCAGAAAGATGGGGGCATGACTGAGATATAAATAACCTGATTTTGTAATAACACCATTTCCTGTTAAATTTGTATCAAAATTCAAACAGTGATGTTTGTCATGAGTTTGACAAAATTCAAACTCATCATGCGGATCATGTAACATGAGCTGAATTTCACTTCTTTTCCAGTTTCAGAACGAAATATGAATGTCAGAAGGTAGGCTATATGATACAGTACTACAGAAGAGCACTGTGTGTCTCAGGACACCTGGGATGTCGCGTTTTTCCCTCTTGGTTAAAACATGAATAGACCTATTCATCATAATCCCATGATAAAGCTGACAAAATAATAATAGTAATGATATTGCAATACTTTATAAATGTTTTCAAATTATATGCGATCATTTTGACATTTTAACCGAAAACCATGCGATCAGTTCATAAACTGATCAACAAATCACCTGACTGTGGGTGAAACTTGCGCTTTGAACTATGATGAACATTAATATTTCTTTATGAATTCTAGCAAGCAGTTGTGTTAGAAGGAAAACATGGTCTTTAAACTGAATCCTGAACAACGCGCGCGCTTGTCAACATGATAACTAATCCTCACCTGGTTGCAGACGCCGCTGTGTTCAATGAGACAACACGCGAGGGGATGGGGAACAAAAGCAAGAGGCGGGAGGCGTGCGAGCGGGGGCGAGCACAGCACAGGGAAGGCAAACAAGCAAAGTGGCGGAATCAGAATTAAATATAAACAATATATCGATATATACGATATGTCCAAATCCATATCGAGTTGAAAAAATATCTCTATATATTTTAAATATCGATATATTGCCCACCCCGAACCCCCCACCCCAAACCTACCCAAGAGCGTGTAATATGCACGCCATAAAGTGTGTATCATATGCACGCAAAAAACTGCGTAGCATTTGCACGCCAAAACTCATTTTGGCGTATACATTCCACGAGATTTCACAATTGTATTTATACGCATGACCATGAGATTGTGTTGTTTTGTCTCATGGGGATGAAAGACTACAATTCCCAGAATGCTTCGCTGCCCTCTGAGGCCATTCCCAATGCCACCACTACTGGATTACTGTGACTGAGTTTGAGAACAGACACTACAATTAAATACTGAATGTGTCTGTTTAATATAATGATCGAGTCGCTGCTTGAGACTCACAGCACTAATTGCAGGTGTCAGATTATATTTAACATCATAAATGAGCTGATGAGCTCGTGATGAGAGCTGAGGTAATCGCAACCACATACATTCACAACGCGAGTTCAGTCTAGCGCGTTTTCAGTTCATGCCTTTGGAAGCTTAACTTTCATAGAAATTAATTTAAGAAGTTAAAAGACTTACATTGCTTAGCATCCGTTTAAATGAATGCCTGCAGCTGCAAGCTTTGCTGTGAGTGTGATCTCCCATCACCCATGCACAGGTTGAAAACGTGGAAATAGCTCCATCTGCCGGCTGTGGTCTTTAGCCTCTGGCCAAAAATTCCAAAGATGATGCAAATATCGTCAATTTGCGTCACGGGAGGAATTTTTCAGAAATAAAATGCATAAATCTCTTGTCTCAGGGGGATATGAGGGGGGAAGCACAATCATTTGATTATACTCCAGGGTTTCTACTGATACAAAGCCATATGCTAATCGCTGAAGTAACCCTATAAGCCCATATCATGGCATTTCTGCAGAAATATTTGAAAAGATTAATGTTTTTATCCCTGAAAGCGAAATGTTTTATTAATTAATAATAATTTAATATTAAGACAAATAATATCTGTTGACAAATGCAAAAAAGCTTTAATGATAAAAAGTGAAAGACAAACAGATACAGAGCGTTCCTGTAGCTCAACCAGTAGAGCGTGGGGTTTGCAACACCAAGGTCATGGGTTCGATTCCCAGGGAAAGAAAGAATTGACAAAAAATGTGTACCTTAAAAATGCTATTTAAGTCGCTTTGGATGCCAAATGCGTAAATGTAAATGTAGATTCAATATCCGTTCACCACTACATGTATCATGACAGAAATATCACACACAACTTAATATATTCTCCTTTATGCTTCTGTTCACATCTCACTGGCTTAAATGCGTGTTTCTCTTGTTCAAGGATATGAATTAATAAATAACTTTATTTTAAAGTATTGTTGTCAAAAACTGTCGACGTAGATCATATTAAAATCCATATGAAAACAACGTGTATGGGTAGCGCCGCTCACTTTCCGGTTCTGTGGATGTTTTCTGAAACTGGTGGGCTGCGGGGCTACAGCTGGATATGTTTCAGTGGTACTGGTGGATTTCTGCAGGAAATTCAGGCATATCTTTTTCATCTCCTTTTTATACAGCTGCAGTCTGTAATTTTTCCTCTTTGTCACCATCTCTGTTTTCGAAATCTGCAATTGCAATTATTCATGGAATTATAAAATTTACATGAGTTGTGCCCAGAGTTTCCATTTCTATATAGTCTAATTCCTATTCGTCTTATACCAACAAATGAATGTGGAGTGGAGATGAATTGCGCCCTCTCATAGCTAACACAAAATAATTGATATTTACCATAATGCACATAGCAAAACAAGAAAGGCACAACTAAGAAAAGTTAATGTGGATAACCTGTTATTAACTTCATTGATTTACATCTTATAGTTGTAAGCTGCATGTTAGTAAGAAGAGCAGACTCAGTTACTCTTACAGGAATCAGACTACACTGTTGGTGCTGTATGCTTTTGATTCACTAAAAAGAACTACCAGTCATTTGTTTGAGAATCCAGTGGTTGTGCTAGCCTATGAGTTTTCGATTGACCAAAATTAACTGACATTAGCTAATCATGCTAATGGACTGGTTCTCGTGAGAAAATGTAAATTAATTGGATTAGTCGTATAGAAAAGATTTTTAGAGAAAAAAAGCAACATGAAGGCCCACTCCTAAACCTAACTTTCAGGTGGTAAAGCAGATCATATGAAAACTTATGACTGAGATCATACAAATTTAAACAGATTAAACCCCAAAACACAAGCAAGTAAACTGAACGAAAACAAATAGTAACTTGCTTTTCCTCTCTTATCCCCTATCCGAAGAGGGCAAATAATCATTTACTCATACATGTGTTTTTACAGTGAAACCATAGACTGTAAAAAAAAAACCACACACATTTGGGCTTGGTTTTATGATTCTGCCCATAACTGATGCTACTCATGTAAAAAGAAAAAGAAAAAAAGAATTGCACATGATCATATGACTTAAGACATTCTTGGGGCATCTAAATAATTTAACATATTAAAGTGGCTCTGAAATAGCAGACTAACTTTATCAACTATTTATACATCACTGCCATTTTGTTCAATGCAAGATCCCCAATCACAGCCTCCGGAACTGATTCTCGCTGAATATCATTCACATCTCCTAGGACACATTTGCTTGTGGTACCAACAGGATTCAACACTCGCTTCTCACCCTCCCACAACTGCACCTCTCTGTATCTACTGAATAAATGAAATACAGACAGACAAACCAAGATAAAACACACGGATGAACTGTAAATACATGGGAATATTACCTAAAAATAATATGATATATTATCATGGTCATCATTATAAAATCCATGTGTAGATATTAGCTTGTGCACTTGGTAAGTCACATTGAAGGTCCTAATGGATTCTATCTCTCTCATCCCAGCTCTCTCTTGTCCTTGTAAAAGGAACAATTAAACTCCTGCCAAGAGGAGCACAGCCTCCACGCCACGCTTGGGCTACAGCCTGCTTTTAGTGCTGCAGTTTCTCACAGCAAGGGCAATGCTCGTACTATTAGCTGATTCATGTGTGCAAGTGTGTGAGAGAGTGGTGTTGTTAGGGAAAAGACAGCAGGAAAGAAGGACAAAGAGGGGACGAAAAAATTAAATATTGCAGACAGTCATAATTCTTTGTTTGTATTTTTGTGCAATAACTTTGTTCATGTTTCAGAGGAACTGTATGGCTTGCTTTTTTCTTTTCTACCTCCTACTACTTTGGAATCAGTTCATCTTTGCCCATATGGCCACAATACCTCAAGCCACCACTGTGCTCAGACTAGGCAGCAGAGATCCATATGCATTTAGTCGAGATGATGCACTCAGTGATGTCTAAAAGCTTCTAGACTTCCCCTCCACAGTCATACAGAGCGTTTTAAAAGGAGACATGGTTTGGGTTACGAGCAGCCAGGAAATGTATTCAGCCCTCAGGAGAATGATCTATTACGGAGTTCTCTCTGCTGCATGTCAGAGTGGATATAGCAGGCTGTGCTTCATGTTGTAACACAAATGAAAAATACTAGTTCCCTAAAATCATCATAACAGATTTAAACTAGAGCCAGGAGGCCTTAAAGTCCTAGTGCATCCATAAAAAAATGGGTTGAAGATAAGTGTCAAAAATGCATTAAGTAAGTTAAAAGAAGTAAACAATATTACCATCCTTCTTTCTTTAGAATGCTCTGAAATCATGAGATTAATATTGATTATTTTATTATTTTGACAGCCCTAAGTTTTTTCAAAATAAGAAATTAAAGCAAAACGGCCTATATTGCATTTTTGCGGCAAAAAGCAGCTTCTCTTTCCTTTCTTGCAACATTCATATCGTTCTGTGGAGTTTTTCCTCACAACTCTAGCCTAAAACAAAGCTCATTTATTGTGGAAAGTGGCAAGAAACATTTGAATCGAAAATGTTCTCATTTGCATTTAACATAACATCTAAAATGAACTAATTTGAACATTTTTCTTTTTATCTTTCCCAATCCCTCCTGTACCCTTCCAACCCCTCCCCCTCCCCCCACCACCACCACCAACCATGCTCCCCTCTGCTTTATTCTGTCATCAATTCACTCCTATTCTGTCCAACACCTTCCATCTCTTATTGAACTCTGTCCATTCAACTTCCTATCCATCTGCACAACCCTCTGTCTCCTGGACTTCCTTTAATTTCCTCCACATCCGGCCTCCCCCTTCCTACCTATAGCAGCGTCCCCTCAAGCAGTCCCTGAGTGGCTCGCTTTGCCGAGAATCCCACTGGAAGTGCCTGCTGCTCACCTTGCTCATGTACGGATGCTTTGGCACGCTAGGCTGGTGCTCCCTGTACCGCATCACCGTAATGGCTTCTGATGACCAAGGCCACGCCTACTTCTACGGAGACCGAGCCCGACTCTATCACGACAGCCCATGTTCCAATGGCTACATCTATATACCCGTAGCTTTTCTGGCCATGCTGTATGTTGTCTACTTGGTGGAGTGCTGGCACTGCTACTCTAAAACAGCTAATCTTGCTAAAGTGGAAATAAGTGAGGTGTATGACAGGATACAGCGGTTGCAACAAGCCACACCCTGCATCTGGTGGAAGGCCATCAGCTACCATTACGTACGGCGTACAAGACAGGTTACACGCTACAGAAATGGAGATGCCTACACAACTACGCAGGTGTATCATGAACGGGTCAACACGCATGCAGCGAGCTCCGAGTTTGATTACTCGCGTCTAGGGGTCAAAGACGTTTCAAAGGAGCTGCAGGGCCTTTTGGAGCATCCCGTCACCCGCTTGCGCTTCACAAAGTGCTTCAGCTTCGCCAGCGCCCGTGCCGAGACCGCCTACCTCACACAGCGAGCGCGCTTCTTCGGGGACAACGAGGGTCTGGACGACTACATGGAAGCACGGGAGGGTATGCACCTTAAAAACGTCGATTTTCGGGAACACATGCTGGCATTCCCCAACCCATCGCGACCCCCTTGGTACACCCGACGCTGGGTGTACTGGCTGGCCTCGACTTTCCTGCTATCGTGGCCTCTTCGTGTGATTGCGGAGTATCGCACGGCATACGTCCACTACCACGTTGAGAAACTTTTTGGCGAGAACGAGGATGCAAATGACAATGATAATACTGAGACGGGGAACTACTGTACAGGTTTCGAGCATGGCACTGGAGGTCCCACTCTACGCATCATATCACGGGTCAACACGGTGGATATGACAGAACTGGAATGGCACATTCGCTGTAACCAGCAAATGGTGCCTAGCTACTCTGAGGCCTTGCTTATGGATTTGGATGTGAATACAAACACTCCGTTATCAGTCGCGATGGCAGCGCGTATGCGACGCAATTCCAGCTACTTCCTTCAGAGCTGCCCCAGGTGTCGGCGCTCAACAAGCAGCTCCTCGCTCCCTTCCTGGGTTAGAGGGAACGTGGCTGCGGGGACAAGCTCATTCCCCATTAGGCCCGGTGGCAGGCTGTCCCTTAGTCGCAGTGGTTTCTCTCTCGGCCGGTTGCAGAACGCAAGAAGCCGCCACCCCTGCCTGTTTCACTCAAGAAGCCTCGGAGGTGGGATGAGCGGCCGGCTGGAAGAGGGCGGTGGGGGTTTCCTTGGTCTTGGGTTTAGAGTTCCAGATGAGGAGAGGAGGGGTGTATTAGAGAGTGAAGGGCTAGAAGACGATGACATAGAGGAGACAGGCCAGGAACCAGTGGAGGAAAGGGAGAATGGAGAAACCAGGGAGGATGACAGAGACAGGCCACCAACCTACCAAGATGCTCTGTATTTTCCGGTGTTAATCATTCACGGAGAAGAGAGCTGTCATGGGGGGCATGGCATTGACACGGGTTAAAAGAACCGATTATGTAAAGAATGTATGATGTGACTTTTGAGATGTAGAGGCAGATTGACATCTGAGATGCAGATAAGAGACAGGGAGATCCAGGTGTCGAGGAAGACCAGGATAGAAAAGTTGAAACCGAAGAGAGATTTGTGTCTCTGTGTAACACTGAAAACAACTCAAAATTTGTTCATGAATGTGTAGATTGTAGGGATCGGAATTAAAATAATACACATTGGTCTCATATCAGTGTCGAACGATACAGAGTGACCCTAAATATATATATATATAGCACATACCTAGTAGAAAATACTGATTGGCATGGAACATCAGTGTCCTATATTGATCTTAATGTCCTATTATTGAAATCTCTGGCATACCATGTCCATAATAAACTAGATCAGTGTGTCCTCCTATTGACTATAGGAGTAATGTACTTTACATGAAAAGCTGGGCATCTGCAACCTGCATTTAACATTTACGAAGCAGTTTTTGCGACTCCGCGTTAATGTGAAAAAGCCCATGCTGGTGTAGTGTTGTAAATCCATTCGTCAACAACATACGAGTATTTTAAGGAAAAGGAGTCCGAGATGTGAACTGCATTTACTGAAGTTTTTAAATAGACATTAGAAAGAAAGAAGAATCAAAATTCAGATGGGCAACTAAGGTAGATCTGACGGAAACAACCAAATGGTTCTCAGGGGGAAAAGTAAAAAAAGAACATAAAAATAATAATAGACCTAATAAAAAGGGATGGTAAAAGATCAATGAGTGAATGTAGGCTGGTGAATTGTAATCCCTCACTGTTTGACACTGTGCTTTAATCCACTGTCCTGGCTAATGACTTCTTTTAATCTCGTTCTTTTTAATTGCCTGGTAGAAGCACGGTGCTTATCTCTGCCTTAGAGGTTTCTTATGTCAGCCTCATGTCTACTGCAGCCGACTGACAGTAGAACTGTTTAACAGCAATTCAATGTATTTCTCTTTATTACCTTGCTTAAACCCATTAGCTTTTCTATCACGATGGGGACCTTCCATTGACTTTTTTTGGTTTTATACTAAGCTAATGATATTTTCTATTCCTTACCCTTAAAAGTAACCCTCAAAAAATTCTCATTAACACATTATTTAGTATGTTTATAAAATCCATTCTCCTCGATTTCAGGTTTGTTGGTATATCTATCCAATTCTCATTCCTTCCTCCATAGACTGTTAGAATGTTTAAAATATTGGATAAGCTTGTTTCAGTTTACTACAACTATTGGTAATAGATCAAATAGACAACAGAAGATACAAACCACCCCATGTAGTCACATTGTCGATATGCACATAGAAGAGCAAACAAGCATAAAAATATATGTGTAGGTCAGCACAAGCACAAAATGTCACCTACTTTACAAACAGTGCAGGGATTGAGTTAAAATAAGCTGTCCTTGGAAACACTGAAGGAACGAATGTATAAACAGCCTTGCACACAGAGAGGAGATTATTACAAAAAAGGTAAAGTCCAAAGCACACACCAAGAGCATCCCTGTATTGTTTGTAGAATTTCTACTAATCAAATTATTTGCTAATACTTCAACAAGCACTAGCATATCTTTCAGCAATGATGAAATGATTACAGTGGCCATGACCATGATGCTCTTATTAATAAAGTCAAACCATTAACAATGTGTTTACTGACTGCTTTATTATCATTATTATATGATATATTGTTACTAAATTTATTGCAGTTATTAAAGTAACTTGCAGGGTAGCCTGCAGATGAACTATTAAAAGAAAAAAGACCATAGGCCTACTGATTTGCATCTTGCTGTCTTCACGTGCTCAGAATGATCGTAGTTTTCTATTGAAAAGTTGGACATGAATGCCCTCGTCAAAATGTGAATGCGATGAGGTCGTAATCACGACTTCAGAAGTTGGACAAGTTGGACAAATCCGATAGCACGTGAAGGCAGCATATGCCCTTAGTAGGCTACCAGTTTATGCAATATACTAGTGTTATGATGTTGTATAGTTTTAGAACCTGAAAGTCGTAGATGCTTCATTTGTCTTTGAATGACCCTTTGGTATTAATTAATAATGCTGTGAAATTCTGGATTTAGTCTCAGTAACTCTATGCTATAATGACCGGAGTTGTTTTTAGGGTTGGATCAATGAAGACTTGGCAACACATCCACTCTTGTTGGAGACATGCTTAACAGTGTTTTATACACTGAAATTGCTATGTATATCATTTGATAACATCAATTAATCTTGGGATGTTTTGTGGGTGAACAAATGTCATGCTATGCTAAATGTGTGAGTGACCCACGTCAGGCTTAAATCACACGTGTTTGCTGTTTGGCCGATGGCTCCACCTGGTGGTGGTTTTCTCAACGAAGCCTATTGAGACTTTGAAGTTTTACAATGAGGAAAATTACAAAATGTATTGGTCGAATATTGGTCCGAAAACATTATAATTGATTGAAAACGTATTTCTTAATTGCCTGGGATGTCTTGAATATTGCAGGGAATTATTCGGTTTGCATTTCGTCCTCCCATCCTCTCCCTCCCTCTGTTCATAATCTGGGTCTGAAGGACAGCAGCAGTTCCCTCAGTGCACTGCATTTGACAAATAATACAGGAAGTAAGAGAGACAAAGGAGAGTATCTGTGTGGTGGTGGATATAAAACGACACAACCCAGACCTGGTAAGTCAAACATCTGAACCATGGATTCAACAAATATTCAAACATTTTCGTGGAGGAGAATGAAATTAGCCAGTTAATTAGATTTAACTGTGTAGCCTACATAGCTGAAAGACCAATTCAGTAAACTAATTGCAAGACACTGGAATAGTGTTCCATTTCTAATCATTATGCCATTCCACTGAAATTGCTAGCTAACAAAAACAATGTTTCATTTAATTGTTGAATATGTTCTTTTTTATATATTAAGAGAAGTGAAGTAACAGTGTAGGCAGTGCGATAAGCTTTTCACTAAGCAGCTTGTTACCTCCCCTGAGCCTGAGGATTCAGACTAGTGCTGCCATCAGAGATTTAGGTCACAGAGACACAAAGCAGGTTGTCCTAGTGACAGTGATGAGAACCACCTTTTCAAATACCCATTACTTATAAATCATTAGGACTGCATTAGAATCTGTCTAATAATTGTAGTCTATCTATCTATCTATCTATCTATCTATCTATCTATCTATCTATCTATCTATCTATCTATCTATCTATCTATCTATCTATATCTGTCTGTCTGTCTATCTATCTATCTATCTATCCATCCATCCATCCATCCATCCATCCATCCATCCATCCATCCATCCATCCATCCATCCATCCATCCATCCATCCATCCATCCATCCATCCATCTATCGATACAGTTCACTGAACACATTGACCTTGTGTTATTATAGTTGACCAAAATCACAGCAGGTTGTCACAACAGAAACCATAAATAAAATGTAAAACATTTTAAAAACACAAAGTAATTAACGACTGCCTCTTTTTCGCTATAATACTGTGTAGGCCTATACATTTCTAATATCTAAAATATGTGACAACTAGCCCCAGCCAGACATTTGTGGGAAATACCTTTGTCCTGAGAACAGTTCAACCGTTAGCTTAAAGTAAATTATAATTCACCCAAAAAAGAACATTTTATCATCATTTATACTCACCCACACTTTGTTTCAAACCCGTGTGTCTTTCTTCTGTTGCACTCAAAAGAAGATAGTTTGAAAAAATGTTGGTAACCACAGTTAACTTGAGAGTGAGTAGCCTAAATTATAAAATAATTTTGCTTTTGCGGTGAACTATCCAGTCTTGTGTTCACTTTACCCAACGGTCATGGCAAAAATATAATATTCACAAAAATAATGTTATTCAAATTAATTATTCACAAATAATATATTAATATGATAAACAATTAGATAATTAAAAAGGCTATCATGAAAACAAGGGGCAAAAATTACATTTGGTTTGACACTTAGCCTAATCTAAAAATGGGGCCTATCCCTATATGTCAGTATTAATATTAATACTCATTATAACGTTCTGTCTTGCTTGATAAACTATTTCTCACTCCACAATCCAAATGGACTTGGTGTGGATTGAAGCAGCTGTGAAGTAAAGAACAACAGGATGTCGAAGGACCAGCTGGACTCTGTGGCGAGCCACGCGGAGGGTTTGCTCTCATTGGCCGTTCAGCTGCACGCGCAGTGTCAGGAGGAGAGCGCGCAGATGGCCGCTCTAGCCGAGCAGCTGAGAGAGGAGGGCCAGAGTCTCCACGGCCAAAGCAAAGTCCTTCAACAGGACATGGCTGAGATGTGCAAAACGCTGGAAACTCTGATGGACACTAAGGTGGCGTTTGAAGCCAAAGAGAGGCAGGCTCGCAAACTAAGCAAACAGCTCTGAAACACAGCGGGAAAATAGTCTGTCCAGCCATTCAAATTCAATGAACTTTCAAATGACATAGACTAAGAGCCTATGTATTTATTTTAATTTTACTTTTTGTCTTAAATTAAAATCCTATCCCGAGACCACAAAAATCGTTCGATGAATGTGTGTGAGGTGGAACTGTTTAGGTGATGGAATGTTAGCATACCTTCATTGAAAACCTTCATGGGCAGAAATGACACACTTTGACTTTAAATGTGAGCTTTAAAGACTACAATCTGTTATTGGAGTCTTTTTTTCTTTTAATCTTCTAAACACTCCACAGCACACATCTGTCAAGAATCAGTAATGAGAACACAAATTATAATCCTTCATTACAATTGTCAATTTTGCAAGACACTGCCATAAATACACATTTGCTTTTATTTTAAGATGTTAAATTGTTAACAGTCAGAATGGTACTGCGGCTGCCAGTGTATGATACAGTATATAGGCCTATATATTTACTAAACTCTATTGACTGTTGTCCAAGGCAAGCGGTTTCATACATAGCTGTGCTAGTTTTATGTCTCTCATAGCTCTTATTTCATTTATTTGCTAAATATCCATGTAATAAACAGAAAAAAAACTTCAGTCTATAGAAGAGCCCCCTTGTTCATTTTGGGGATTGCTTTCCTGATTATATTGCAATAATGGGGTTCCTAATTATTTTGGAATAATGGTTGGTTGACTTGTCTTATATCCTTCATGTCCAATGGCATGTTTTTAGAAATGTCTATTGGCTCTCTGGACATATCTTTAAACTTTATGTATCTTATTGTAGCTACTATTTATGTGAATAATTAAATACAAATTCAAGTGTTGCAACAAATGTTTTGTTACTCCTTGTGTTCCCACATAACATGAAACTTGATGATAAGCTCATGTGATGGTGGTCTCTGGTGATTTATCTTGGTGGGATTGGGCGATGGAGGAAGGGCTCCGTCTCAGCTCGGCTCCACTCATCATTTCCCCAAACCTTCAACCTTGAGCTCTGGCGTCTCTGTATGACCACCACTGCCGTTATTAACACCCAGAAGAAGAAGCTCACCCACATCGACCTCTGTAGAGGAGAGAAACAGAAGGGTGTACACAGAAACCTCATGTACAGCCCTGAAAAAAATTTAAGAGACCACTGCAAAATAAGCAGTTTCTCTGGATATACTATTTATATCTATGTGTTTAAGTATGAACATTCTACTACTGACGATGCTTCTCCAAATTTCATACAAATAGTCATTTAGAGCATATATTTGCAGAAAATGACAACTGGTCAAAATAACAAAAAAGATGCCATGGTTTCAGCATTGTCCTGTCCTGTGGGAAAACCAATCCTTCAATTCGGGGAACATTGCCAGAGCAGAAGGAAGCAAGTTTTCTTTTAGGATAACTATGTACGTGGCTTAAGTCACGCGTCTTTCACAAAAACGGATCTGCCTCACTGAAGAACCCCCAGGTCACCACCTATCGTCAACTAAATCTCACAGTGGGTGTGAGACTCTGTGGTTTGTAGGCCTCTCCAAGTCTCTGGGTACATCTCAATCAGCTCCCTAGTTCAGTATAGCGGACTAAAAATGGAGTCGGCCATTTTAAAGGGCTGTCCCAATTGCAGAATCCTTCCAGTGCAGTGAAACGTTCGCTCCCTAAAAAGTTCCACAATGCATCGCAAAACCCAGGGTGCACTGATGCTCACTATGTTCCCTTAACGGAAGTTCTGAAGAACTTGAATCATGTGAGCCGCGACTCACTACACGTAACGACATGTAATTATGCTTTTAAAAATAGAAACCATTATTTTATTGTATTTCAGCACAAACGTACATCGTTAGACATAATTAACTTAATCTAGCTAACATTTATAATTAAGGCCTGAAATGTTGCATGTGTATACTTTAAATAACATACAAATAATGTCATAAAGATATCAGCTCTGCTGTTGTTGAATGATGTTGTCAATGATGAAATAGTCATCAGTGTCTCAATGTGTAGTGAGCCAGTTTCTTTTACTGTCCTGTGCCCAAATTTGTGTACCGTACATGATGTACTGATTCACAAACTTGGGAGCTAGGGAACTGTTTGAGACGCACCCTCTGTCTAAACAATAAAGGACCAGGTTTTAGGCAAAAGCTGAAAATATGTCTTATCTGAGAAGACGATCACAAATTTATCCAGGAAGAAAACTTGTTTACTTCTGCTTTGACAATGATCCCCGACTTGAACGATTGGTATTTCCCCCAGGACAATGCTCTATACCACACAGCCAGGCCAATAAAGGACCACAAGATCAAGACCCTGTCAAGTCCAGCCCAAACTCCAGACCTGAACCCCACCAAAAACATCTGGGATGTGATCAAGAGGAAGGACACAAGGTTGCAGGCCATCAAACAAAGCCAACCTGCTTGAATTTTGCGGCAGGGGTGGCATAAAGTGACCCAACAGCAGTGCGAAAGACTGGTAGAGAACATGCCAAGACATATGAATGCTTTGACTGGAAATCCGTGTTATTGCACCAAATATTGATTTCCAATCTCTTCCCAAGTTGAAAGATTGGTTATTTTTTGTAAGCTTATCCATGACAAGGTTATCACATTGTTATTTGTTTGCAAAAAATTACAACTGATCTAATAATACAAAAAGATGCTATTTTCTGATCTTGAATAATGCAAAGAAAATAATATTCAGTATGTTAATATTCTTAAACAACACAATACAAAAGTACTAACCTCAGTACTGTACAGTCCAGTGTAGAACTGATTTCCAGTGTATGGATGAGCCCATGTCTTATTCTCTGCATCTTCACAACTAAAACAAAAACATTAATTCCAGCAGTGCACTTTTTAACTTTAACTTAACATTAGTCCTCTAAAGATAGGCTACATAGTGATGAAAAAAATTAGATTTGAGGAAAAAATATTTTAATCTCGCAAAATGTTTGCGTTCCCCAGTAAATTTTATGTGCAAAACTTTAGCATTATCTTACAAAAAGTATGTGTTCCGGTGTTCCCTAGAAATCTAGTATTTGCTTACAAAACCTTTTGATTTCCAAAATATTATGAGTCGGCCCGGGAAGACAAAATCTATTTCCATGCTTTTGTGAGCAAATGCCAAATTTCTTGGGAACACAACCCTTTTGCAAGAGAATGCAACATTTTTGCAAGCAAATTCAAAGTTTTCAGTGGAAGACAATACTTTTGCATGAGATCAGAAAAAAAATGTAGCTATATTTCCCCCCCCCCATATTAAGTTTTTTTTTACATCATCATCATCATCATCATCATCATCATCATCATCATCATCATCATCATCATGTCAATTTAGGTGCATATACTGTAACACTTGTTTGGCACTTATAAAGCACATATTAATGCCTTATTCTGCATGACCATATTCTGCATCCCTTAATCCCACCCAGTACTGTGGTGTATGTGGTTCTTAAAGGGATAGTTCACCCAAAAATTAAAATTAGCCCATTATTTAATCCCCCTCAAGTAATAGGTGTATATGACATTCTTCTTTTAGACTAATACAGTCTGAGTTATATTAAATAAGTCCTGGCCAATCCAAGCTTTATAATGAGAGTGATTGTTGTTCTGTTTTTCAAGTCCTTCAAAATGCCTTTGTCTGTCATATAACGTGTTCCTCACATCTCTGGGCCCTTACTAGTTTGTGTAAGAAAAATATCCATATTTAAAACTTTATAAAATAAAGTCCAGGCCGATCGCCATCTATATTAAACTAATGGAAAAAGTGTTGAAAGTGCAGTTCAAAATGCTTAAGCCACACCTGACGAGCGTAACTGGTAGCGTAAGCATTTCGAACTGCAGAGGCACTTTCAATTCATCTGAAAGAAGAAAGTCATAGGATGCCTTGAGGGTGGGTAAATCATGGGCTAATTTAAACTTTTGGGTGAACTATTCCTTTAAAATGTGTCACACACAAAAGTCACACACAAAGAGTAATGTGAAAAGAAGAAAGTAGAATTCACCTGGTAATGGAAGGAACATTGTGAAGGACAGAGAAACACAGGCTGTCCCGACCGATCTTGAGAATACACCCTGATACCAAGAGAAAAAATAGAAGTAGGCCACATACTCCCAGAGACGTGTTGAGAGAAACAGTCCCCCTGTGTATACATGCAAACATTTCCAGACACAAACACAAGAAGGCAAAACAACAATGTTAATATAACTGTTACACATCTAAAAGAGGTCAGCAGAAAAGACCATACATTCACCTTCTCACATCCTCATCTACACAGCTGGCATAGATCCAGTATAGAATAAGGGAAAAGCAGTAAATAGCCATGCACACAGCGATGGCGGACACAAAATAGCAGACAGAAGAAGAACTGGAACCTTCCACCGTCAGAGCCTGGCCAGATGTGTTATAATGAACACTTCCATAGAGGATACATCGTCCATCAAAGTGACCCTATAAAGACAACCAATAAAAATCCATATTTGATACAAGGAAACACAGTAGCAAGAGACAGCTAGGTGTTTTTCACAAACTATGTACGAGATGTGTATCTCTCTGTGAGACACTGTGGAAAGTGCTGTGTTAATGCTTTTGTTTTGACCCTGTGTCATATGATTCTAATAAGCCATAATGTGGTGCGAGAGGCTGGCTGATCACATGATGACAGCTCAGAGGGTCTGACCTGGGATCAGTAATATCACATATTCATTCTATATTTTATTGAACATCATTTTTTCATACATTTCAAAATAATTATGGATACCAATAGATGTAGCCTATCATTGACAATTACTTTAAAATTAATTTACCTTCCTAAAAAAGAAAACAAAGAAAGTGACCATTTCAATAGGATATAGGCTATTCTAACATATAGAATGATAACACATGATGTTACACATTTTAACATCAGACTGAATGGTAACAAAAGAGTGTCTTAAATGAGCCATAAATATGCACTGAAAACTTTAGCCTTGATCAATGCCTAAAACTAAGAACTCAGATCAGACACCAGCTTATACATCACATTTCCCCAGAGACCTGGTTTTAGTTTTCTATGAGCAATAATAGCCTACATCATTTTATAATTTCAGTGTCTGCATATTATTATCCAGAGAAACAAGTATTATTACCTGAGTGAGTGTCATCCAGGCAGCAGCAATCACTCCGCAGATGAAACAACCAGCATAAAGGACAAGCTCTAAAACTAGCAGCCAGGGTAGTCCCATCATGAACATGCTCTCACGGTCACTGTCTCACGGAGTCCAGCAGCTAAATGTCTCATTCATGCACTCCAAACTGCTGTGGTAACGTGGATCATCACTAAAGTATGTCCTGTGCTCACAACAATGTTGCTTTTCACAATGATTCTTGACAATTGGGCCAGAGAATTTCACCGCATTGCTATTAGATATAACACAAGACTCCATTCAGGTCAAGCAGACAAAACATTCAACTAGTCTGATTATGGTTATGAATAAATAAATATATATATATATATATATTTTTTTAAAAAGCATTTTTTGAGATATTCTGAAAATCAGATATATGCTTAGGATGGCAAACTGTTTACTTAAATTGTTCTGTAGGGAAGGAGAAAAGTGATACACCATATTATATTTCAAGCAGGAGTAAGAATTTGTATCTCCATGTCTGTGACTATCATTACAGTAGTAACAGAGGATTTGCCAATTATTAGAGTGAAAGAAGGTTACTTATATTAATAATACTGTGCAATAAGTGAACTTCTGGCAAAAACTGAAATCAATGGGAACAAATGAAGTGGGACATTCAGTACAACAGATAGGTCCTTCTCCAAACCAATAGGTGGCGATAAACATTTTTCAACGAGCTTAAGTGACAACGAGAGTGGCACTGAATGACTGCACATTGCAGTGCTGTTTCTGACCATATTATTTTTGTTTAGAATACATCTAATGTGCTTTTTGTGTTTATAGTTTGATAAAGCAGACCCTGGACTGAATCTGCTCGTCACGTAAACATTTATCATGATGATCTTTTGGGAGACCATATACCTCGTATTATTGTGCACCATGTCCTGTGCAGCAGGTAGGAGGAAGCCCCAGAAATGTCTGTATTTGCTTTAAAAACATTATACTTACATAATTTATTGTTACTACGTTGAAACTGCAACGTGGTATTATCAACCTGTCAAAAAAAAAATGTCATAGCGGATAGTTTATGTATCCAAAATACATACAATTACAATTTGATCCTCAATAAAACTTTTTGCCTTTTTTTATTTATCTTCACACATTATGCTTCACATTTCATCTTCAACTCTTCATTGACACTGTTGTCATTTTGGTTAAAAAGTACAAACTTTTGAAGAAACTTGAATAAAGAAAAAACTGTTGGTTATAAAGACAACACAAATGTACAAATGTTTAATTTATGTTCGTATTCAGTACACACTCACATAAATTCAAGATCTACTGAAATATATAATATTGTATTGAGTTGATAAATAATTTAAATAATTTGATAAATAAGAGTCTGGGGTAAGTGTACAATAAAACAAAATCGAATTTCAAGTAGCAAAATAATTAAAAACATGGTAAAAAGTTTCAGATATGGTTTTATTGTGACTCTCATGTAACAAAAAAGAAAAACTCTCTTGGGACATAAAAGTTCATATAGATATTTTAGTAAACATTGAGCGGACCAATCATCTGCTGTAAGTAGATGCTTGTTTAAGATAAATTACTATTTGTTTTAACAGATTACGATATGGTGTTTATTCCTGCTGGGAAAATGATGATGGGAACCAGTGCCGCTGATGGGAGAGATGGGGAATCACCAACACGAGCTGTGACTCTCCAGCCATTTCAGATGGACAAATATCCTGTCACTAACTCTGACTTCAGGTACTTGTCAGTGAATATATTGGCTCGAAACCTAGTGTGCAGCCTAACCAGACAGTTTTTTAGGAATGTACTTATAATGCCTAGAGAGATGTAGAGGTTAATCTTGTCAACACACTTTATCCTCCTGCTTGTATGTCTTCTTACTGGCCTGATACAACTGCTTTCATTTATTCCAGGGAATTCGTCAGACTGCAGAAATATAAAACAGAGGCTGAAACATTTGGTTGGAGTTTTGTGTTCCAGGATTTTGTCTCAGATGACCTGAAAAGTAAGGTCACTCAGAAAATAGAGGTATGAACCCAAAGACAAATGTTTTTCAAAATGGGGATTTCCATTTACCTATAATGCTGTATTTTAGGGGTGTAACAATACCCTCATGTTTTGATTCGATACATATTATGATACTGATATCGCAATGTCCTGTTAATTAAATTGCTAAATTTGGTATTACTTTGGGGGTGGAAATTAATAGGCTTGGTGTTGGTAACCTAAAGACCAGGACAATGCTGACACCAAAATAAAAATATTCATAATTCTGAAACTGAAAATACGTAGATGAATACATAGATGCACTCTGTCACTGACTAGATATATTTGAAATAATATAGGCCAGTTTTTACTAAAAACATAAGACATTTGGCATTATCAGGACCCACAAATATTCCCCCATTGCATTATTATACATTATATTCAACATTATATGACACTACAACTCTGTAAACTTTTTATAGTAATTTTTATTTTGGGTGAACTATACGCAATAGATTGTTACTATCCATGATACATACTGTTGCATTTTTGTATTGTGATATGTTGTGACATGATATATTGTTACACCTACTGTCTTTTATACTATTTTCTATTCTACCCTCTATTTTCCTGAAAATTACCCCATTCCTCTTTCCTAGTCTGCGCCTTGGTGGTTACCAGTCGAGAGAGTCTTCTGGAGACAGGTGACATAGTTAACAGTCTATGTGTATGTAACCTGCAAGACTTTTGAAATGCATTATGATTCATTGTAAAAAATTTAAACAACTTAAATTAGTGGTCAACCGGTATGGGTTAATATATATTTATTTAATTGTTATTGATATAAAAATAAATAAAAAATGTATTAATATATAAATAACAATTTAAGATAGTATAACAAAATAAATTATTAAGTAAATATAATACAAATCTATTTATTGTTAATTAATTTTAGACTTTATGAATATCTGTGTGCAGCCAGCAGGACCCGGCTCTGGTATCAAGGACAGACTGGAATCCCCTGTGGTCCAGGTCAGCTGGAATGATGCCCAAGCCTACTGTCAGTGGAAGAAGAAAAGGCTGCCAACTGAGGAAGAGTGGGAAATGGCTGCACGTGGGGGTCTAGAAGGCAAGCCAAAAAAAGCCTTATGCCTCTCAGCACCTAATAAAAAACTGCTGTCTTATTTTTGTCATGTAGTATTATACACCTGTCTTACATAATTTATGAACTGTAACCTTCATAACCAGCACACATGTATTTCAGGAAGGACATACCCATGGGGCAACAAGTTTTTGCTGAACCGGACTAACCTCTGGCAGGTCAGTTGTGGGATATTCTTGCCCATATTATAATGAAGGGTTAGTTCACCCAAAAATGAAATTGATGTCATTAATGACTCACCCTAATTTCGTTCCACACCCGTAAGACCTCCTTTCATCTTCGGAACACAGTTTAAGATATTTTATATTTAGTCCGAGAGCGTATGGATGATTCATGATATTCATGATTCGGATTGCCAATGATCTCAGCAGTTTGACATGTGATCCGAATCATGAATCAATATGCTAATTCACAAACGTTTGAATCTTTGAGGTTTGAAAACAAACATGGAAGAGAAGACATTGCTGAATGAAGACGTAGTTTTTGTTTTTTTTTGGACCAAAATTTATTTTCGATGCTTCAAGAGATTCTAACTAACTAACTGATGTCACATATGGACTACTCTGATGATGTTTTTTTCCCTTTCTGGACATGGACAGTATATTGTGCATACTCTTCCATACGCTCTAAATATAAAACATCTTAAACTGTGTTCTGAAGATGAACAGAGGTCTTACGGGTGTGGAACGACATTAGGGTGAGTCATTAATGACATCAATTTCATTTTTGGGTGAACTAACCCTTTAATAACTGTTGAGTTCTAAAGTTCTTAGACTGTTGATAAAGTGCAAACTCTTTGTACAAAGGGCCTGTTTCCAGATGGGGACACAAGAGAAGATGGCTATCATGGTGTAGCTCCTGTAACTGCCTATCCTCCACAGAATAACTATGGTATGATATGACAATCTACCTGAAAGTTCAGAAGTTTTTGATGCTCACCAACAGTCGTGCTTCTTAAAATGTGTGTGGAAACTGATAAAAATTATTTGATGAATAAAAAGAACAGTATTTATTTGAAATATAATATTTTGTAACATTATAACTGTCTTTAGAGTAATTTTTGATCAGTTTTAAGTATCCTGGCAGAATAAAAATATTATTTTTTTCTAAAACAAAATCCGACTTATCCTAAACTTTTGAACGGTATTGTAATTCTCTTACCAGGATTTCCACAGGTCTTAAAAGTCTTAATTTGACCTTCCACAATTTAGGGCCTTAAAATGTCTTATATTGGAGAACAATGTTTTAAATTCAATATCATGGCATTAACTTAGGGCCCTATTATTTCGGGGGTGCAGGAAACATGGACGGAATCACAGAATCCATTCATGAAAATAGAATTTATAGAATAAAGGCCCTGAAAATGTATTTGTTTGTTAAACATCTAGTAAATTGCCTGTTTCATGATTTCAATTAATTAGACATGCAATCAAAAAGATTAATATATTTTAATTTAACCATTAAAACATAGAACATTTTAAATAGAATAAACTATTTTAAAAAACTGATTTCATAGGGCCCTAACTGCAAGAAATTAATATCTACCTCTGGATTTTTGTTTTCCAGTACAAATATCTAAACATCCTTAAATCAAGATACAATTGCTTGAGATGCCAAATTGAAGAAATAAGTTATTCTAACCATAAGAAATGTAAATTAGTTTATGCTTAAAACAAGAACAAATATCAGTCAAGGGGTATGAAAAGTAAATTTTAATTAAGTTGATTTTTATGAAACCACTGGCAGATATGTGTTCTTGTTCTTGTCATAAAATCACTTTCACAAGATTTCATACCTCAAACTTTAAGCTATTTTTGTAAAGTTAATTAAAAAGTAATGGAGATCTGTTGAATGTTTTAACTGTTGCTAATACAACTCATTGAGTGCTTCCTAGACATTTATATTTAACATATTGATGTGTTTTATTCCCTTCAATTTATTGCTTACATTTTTTAAATTTAAATTTACCTTCAGTAAACCTGCAGAAACCCTGCTTATTATTGAGACAATTTTGAGAATAATGGCCCACCTTTTTCCAGGACTATATGACATGCTGGGTAATGTCTGGGAGTGGACCTCCTCAAATTTTCCTGGTGCTCAGACCATGTACGTCCTGCGTGGAGCATCATGGATTGACACTGCTGATGGTTCAGCCAATCACAGAGCTCGTGTCACCACTAGGTCAGTCATGCCATATGCATATTATTCAAAGTCAGCTTTTATTAGACTTTTATTAGTGTTCCAACAGTTCCAGTTTGACCCCAAGTGGGTTCATCAACAATTGCTAAAGCTTTTGTCCAAAGCAATTTATGAGAATATGTTAAACAAACAGTGTATTTTATGTTCTCACTTGCAGGATGGGAAACACACCAGATTCAGCCTCTGATAACCTGGGCTTCCGCTGTGCCATGAGCTCAAATGCAAAACAGAAAAAGACTGAGCTTTAAGAGCCAAATGTTCACGACTAGTTGATTCCAGTGGTGCATTATGGGATTGATACTACATTTCTCCTGTGGAGACATTAACTTCTGGAATTCAGTGTTATATCTGCTTTTTTTCACAAAATACTGTGAAATTATAACCTAAACCAATCTTATTGTTGTTTTCTAATTATTAAAATCATTTAGATATAAAATTTAAACCACATTGTATCATTGTATATGCAAAATAGAATAAAAATGTAGCTGTATTAAATAATACCATACATTTTAAATAGTTTAGGTGTTACTTACTTATTTCCTTCTCAGTGTGTAAGTAAGGGGGGTCTGATATGTAGTCATAGCAATAGAGGTATATTTTTGGACCTACATGGCAACATGTTAGCAACATGGTCTTGAGGTAAATTGTGGTTTCTAGTATTTATTGGAGATAATGAACCCTCACCAAATGCTTTGCGCTCCATCCATCTCCTCCGCTCCAATAGAGAGCAGAATGACTTTTGGAGTGTTCTCAAATAAAGCTGCTCTGTTCTGAGTTTGCCCTTTCTTCACCCAGTGGCCGTAGATTTTAAAGGCACATGCGTCAATCATTTTGCGTAGAGGTTTGATGGCATAGGGGTCGCTGCGGATCACTTCCTTGGTCACAGGTTTGGCACGACGATAGTTGCAGTAGATGCGCATGGCGGCAAGTACGGTCATACAAATAACCTGCAATGTGTAGGGTGACACTCAAAACCTCAAAGTCAATGCTTTCTATGAAGTCATCTAGAACATCCGCTCTTTACCTTAAACTTCCTGTAAGGGCTGAAATGACGAACTTCTGCGGCCCTGTACTGTTGGAAGAACGGGTGATTGAGGGCTTCTGTAGCTGTATAACGACTCTGCGGGTCCACAACTAATAACCTGGAAATCTACTAGGAAGAAAACAAGCTTTGTTAATGCATTTTTGTCAATACTGGTGGCCAGCAAGACAAACAGGAGGACCACAATGAATTAAAACAACCAGCACACACCAAGTCTTTGACTGTGTCTGAGCGGTCGTCCCACTCCGGAGAGCTGAATTCATATTTCCCTGCGAGAATCATTCGAAGCATCAGCATTTGCTTCCTGTGCCAGAACGGTGGAGATCCAGCCAGAAGAGTGTACAAGATCACGCCAGTGCTCCATCTGCACAAGAGAAGACAGTTATGCAACATTTTCATAGTAAGCATAATAGTTTGCATTAATCCGTTCATTTTCTTCTGGTTCACTGTCACCGCCAGGAAGTTCATGTATTATGTACAGTATATATGGTTAGTTGTCCACATGTTAATTTAGTTTTAGGCTTCTCTAGTCTTGTATTAATAATGCGTTTTAAATCATTTTGTTAAATAAAAAGGTAGGAAGATTATATACATATTACATGGTTGAAACAGAGTAAGCTGAGCTGTTTGACTAAAACTGAAACAAAAATCTAATAAAGTGGTTATAGACATACTTTAAAAACTAAAAATAGTGACAAATAAAATTCCTAAAACTTGAAATGAACACTAAAAATGCAACAATGAAAGCTTATTTTAATAAATGAAAACTAATTTACTATATAAATAACAGTAAAATACTACTGATGCATACTTATTTTACGGGCTTACAGGTCAACAGCAGTCCCATAGCCAGCGTGGTTGGGATCCATGGAGCACTCAATGATTTCTGGTGCCAGGTAACCTGGTGTTCCACAAACCTCTAGGGGTGAAACAGAGACACACAATATCTGCAGTCATGCTTTCTGAATGCTTATATTTAAAGGTGTTCATAAAAACTCACCATTCAGTCTTTGTCCATGCTCAATCTGGATCGAGAAACCAAAGTCAGTGAGTTTGATATTCACATCATCATCTAACAGAATGTTCTCTGGTTTCAGGTCACGATGGACTATACTGTGGGCATGAAGATACTCAACCACCTCCAGAAGAGCTCGCATGATATTTCTATTCAAGAGAAGAGATAATTGTGTCAATAATCAAGGTATTGCCTTTAAGGATAATAGAACAGCTACAATGTATTAGTTGTTTTTACATGTCCATTCAAAAGTATGTGCTCAGTACAATTTTTAAACGTCCTTTGTGTTTACCAATGCTGCATTTATCTGATCAAAAATGCAGTAAATTATAATCACAATAAAAATAGTTTTCTATTTTAATATACTTTAAAGTGTAACTTATTCCTGTGATGGCAAAGCAGTGTCACATAATTCTTCAGAAATCATTATAATATGCTGATTTGGTGATCAATAAACATTTATTATCAATGTTGAAAAAAAAAAAAACAGCTGTATACTGCTTAATATTTTTGGAAAAATATTTTTTTTCTCAGAATTCGGATTTGTTAATTTGGAAACACTTTATTTTAGGGTTTAATATTCACTATTAACTAGTTGCTTGTTAGCTTACATATTACTTGGATATTGGCTGTTTATTAGTACTTATAAAACACATGTTAATGCCTTATTCTGCATGATCATATTCTACATCCCTTAATCATAGCCAATACCTAAACGCTACAAAAACGACATTACTATTAATAAGTAGTAAATTGTGAGTTTATTGAGGCAAAAGTCATAGTGAATATGTATTCCCCAACTAGGTGTTACCGTTAGTTTAAATACAATTATAGGAGTCTACAATTGGATTAATCAATGGAGCTGACCGTGTCTCTTTCTCACTTAGGGTGACTTTTTCTGTGAGGTAATCGAAGAGTTCTCCTCTCTTCATCCTGTTAAAAGAACATTCATCTTTGAAAATTAACAAAATTGTAATGTCAAGGCCTATAAACTGATTAAATATAAGCAATACCATCTGGTTTGGTGATATAATATTGGCACAGAGATAAACAATTTTCTAATAAACTAACTATCTGTTCAAAATAGAAGTGTCTGGACAAAGGAAAGAATTGGGAGGGATATATTATGCGCATGCTATTATTCAGAGTGGAGCATTTGGCAGAAACAGTCTCGTTTTGGCAATGAGTTTGTTGTGGGCTCTTAGAATAGGCAGTGTCCTATCTGTATGCTGCAGAGTGTCAACCAACAGATAATCTCCACAGGGAACATTTAGAAAAGGAACAGGGAGCAAACTTGGAAAAAGTCTTGAGCCTTTTTCTGCAGTAAACTAAACTAACTAAAATTGCAACCACCACAATACTATAGTTTTTTTGGGGGGCGTTTGCTATGACATTTCTAAAAAAATTCTAAGATTTTGGTCCCTAGATTAACAACAGTGAGACTCAGACATGAGGGTTGTTGTGTGCCATACTTACAGATCAAATACCAAAAAGAAGAAGGCGTTTGATTCAAAGCAATCCTTCAGTTGAACTATGAGGGGGGGAAAAGACATCCTATTTTTGTTGTTGTTCTTGCAGAATCAATAACCTTACAATTATCAATTTTGTAGATGAAAAAAAAATGATACAAAAATTGTTTTGTATCATTGCTCCATTAGGTAGTATGTACGTATTGTGAAAGTGAAAAGGGATCAGATGAACTTTCACATTGGCACTGGGCAGTCATACTTATGTTTTTTTGTCCAGACACTTTTCTAAGGATGTCGATCTCTTTCACAGTGGCCTGTTGGATTTCTTGTATCTCTTGAGTTGTCATTTTATCTGATGGTGTGATGTCTATGATCTTTACGGCATATTCCTGGCCAGACCGTTTTTCCACACATCGGCGAACCACACTGCTCACACCTCTGGAGAAAAGACATTCAGAACTGATATGAAGGCTAGAATTTTGATGCTAGAATTTCATCTTATTGTTACTCTTTTTCTAGACACAAACTTCATTGAGATTGGTGACACCTACCTTCCTAAGATCTCCTTTGGTTCATATTTGTCATAAAATTCCTGACCACCAACCCATTCCGGGTTTTCCTCCTCTTTTGTCATTCTGAAGAAATCCAGAAGGCTAACGTTACTTCAGATGCAATTTGTCCTTTTAAAGTTTATCACACACACAAACAAGCCTAACTTGTAAGGGTCATATTGTTTTCTTGTATAGATTTCATAATGTGATAATTTTGTTTTTTGTTCCTAATTCGTAAGGATTTTTTGTTGGTTTAGAAAGCAAAACATTCTATTCTTTAACGGCTGAGTTCACTCACCTACAGTGTTTATGGCGCGAGTTACAGCTCACTCTTTTGCTCATCCATAACACACTTCGCTAAGTTACAGCACCACCAAGAACAACACTTAGTTAGCTGCTAGATGTTTTCCTGTTGCTTCTTTACATAACCTTGATAGTGTACCAGCTCTCTGTCCAGATTAGAATGACTGAATATAATTTAACTATGTCCGTTTCGTGAATGAATCATTCTTCTAAGTCAGATCATTTCAACGAATCAGTCGAACCGGTTCTCGGTCTTAACATTTCGTTCGCAGCAGTTCCCAATGGATTGAGTCAGAGTCAGACGCACAGTTCCTCTCCCAGAAATGCATAAAAGTTGTTTAAAATGTTCTGACTTGTTTCAGTTCAAGAATTAGCCTAAAGCTTTATTTTTTTATAGCCCATTATATTATTTTTTCCTACCTTTAAAGTGTTTTGAATTGCTGTCAGGTGCATCCAAAAAATAAAAGTTAATCTTTACGTATGTGTGTTATGTACACACTCATTCATGTATATATTTAAGAAATATTTCCATGTATATAATTCTAAAAAAATATAAATCTTATATATTGTATGCCTAAAAGAATCACTGAATCCGGATCGATTCAAACTATTCAAACGAACCGATTCTGAAAAACGACTCGGACTTCCCATCACACTTATATAAATAGCTGTTATTTGAGTACGGGTGAGGGCATAGCCAAACGGAACACCCTGTGCCCATTTGTTTATTTTAGACAGTACTGATAATGTTAACATTACATTTGGCCTTTATGCATGCAATTTTTTTCTCTTCCTCTCACAATTTATTTTATGGAGACTTAATGATGATATTTTGTTCTTAACATAATTAGAGGGCGTTCCTTAATTCTTCCACAGACGTGTCTGAACACGCACGAGCACCTCGTCAATGTTTATGTTAATCAGCGTAAAGAGTTACAAAAGTCACCGTCCCATATTGGTAAAACCTATATGATGTCGAACCCGTGAGGATTGTTGACGCACACATGACATTTCTAAGCGTCAAAAAGCAGGAAAAACTGGTTAGAAGACATTCTCTCCTCTTGGTTTCAGTCGTCTCTCCCATGATAAAGAACATGCTGTTTAACTTTGGTCGCTGAAGGAAGGCTATAATGGACACCATCAGGAGAGATTCACCAGTAACTTTACGCAAAATCAAGGACCTCCTGGAGTCTCCGCTCAGCACTGAGGAAGTGCACAGACGATTAACTGACGACGAGGATTCAATTTCAAGTCACGACACCGACATGGACAGAGACTCTAACAGCTCACCACTGTCCACATTGGATGAGTTGCAAGAACAGCTGACAGTGGATGACAATAGAGATCATGTCAGGCATGCTGATCCTTGCGGGCCATCGAAGCCCCCTCGGTCATACGTAGATGAAGCGTTACCGGATCTGCTCCGGAGTGGAAGCCCACTCCGCAGACGAGTGTCTAGCCCTGTGTCTGCCACGGTGAGTTGGCCAATGCATTGAGAACAGTGATTCACAATCAGTAACAACAACACGGAACAAAGGAAAATTGAGCTGTGGTGATTTCTGTCATGTATGCTATTTTAAAGACAGGGCATTTTAAATATATCTTTTATAGTATTCTTTAATTATTTTTTCTTAATTTTATTTAGTATAGGCCTACATAATGTAGGCTGAAATTCTTTTTTCTATAACAAATAATGGTAGCACTTTACAGTAGGAGTGGATGCATTAATTCATGCTTAATGCACAGATAATCATGTTAATGTCTGACTCTAACCATTTATTAATGATTACTGCATCAACTAATGAACATTCTACATGATTAAATTAAGAAATCACTAACTTGCTATTTGTTAAATGTGTCATCATGCTGTAATACCTGTAAAAGTAAAAATAGAATATTTTGTAATACAAAAAAATCATTAATTATCACAATGGGTCAAAGCCATGCATTCCAGCTTCCAGTTGTCTGCTTAAATTAATCATTAGCTAAAGATTTGCAGATATGTTATGACTTTACTTGTTGATGCGCATGACTGTTAACTAACTAATTCAAAACTCTTAACCGCAAT
This sequence comes from Pseudorasbora parva, assembly GCF_024679245.1. Taxonomy (NCBI): domain Eukaryota; kingdom Metazoa; phylum Chordata; class Actinopteri; order Cypriniformes; family Gobionidae; genus Pseudorasbora; species Pseudorasbora parva. The sequence continues at coordinate 23,045,707 of NC_090189.1, forward strand.
GACATATTACTTAACAATTAGTTAATAGTCATGTGCCTCAGCAAGTAAAGTCATAACATTTTGAAACCTTTGCAAATCATTAGCTAAAGATTAATTAAAGGAAACAACTGGAAGTTGAAGTACATAACTTTGAACATTGTGGAAATTAACCTTATGAATTTACATTATTAGTTAATATAATATGTTATTAGGGAATTAATACATGATGGCACATTTCATTAAAAGCAATTCATATATTACTTAATCTATTATTCATATATAATGTTCATTAGTTGCTGATGCAGTAGGCTAATCAATAATAAATGGTGTAGTTCTTCATGAGTCATACACTAACTCATGATAATCTGTGCATTAGTTAAGCATTATTTAATGTGTATTAGTGCACCCTTATTGCAAAGTGTTTCCCAAAAAATTGCAGTCTCCAAACCAGCCGTCTCTCTACCTTAATGTCAAGCAATTTAAATACTTACTATAAAAACAATGTATTAGACATATGAGCACATATCTGCTAGGGCAACAGAATAACAGTTTAAAGTATTCAGAAGTATTATTAATTTTGTGATATTGTAAATGTTATCATTGAAGAAGCAAACAAATCATTGAGATTAATGAGAGGACCAGATGGCCAATCATTGTTTAACAAATGTTTATCTTCTTTTTATTCATTCAGCCAAATTCTTTATTTAAAGCAACAAGACTCCTCAGAGCTAATAATGAACATGAGTGCCCATGTCCAGGATGACAAACTGTCAATGGAATGTTGGTTTCATTGGCTGCATTAATAATGTTTTCCTAATGATGCCTATTTAACTAAAACTAACACACCAAAACTATTCACACATTTAGTGGATACATTTTTCAACAATCAAATCACAAGGAAGTAAATGTCATCTCAAATTGGTTAGTTTCACCGGTATGGCGAGATTCCATCTGTGTAATTTTTCTGAAAATCCAGAATAGCAAGGTTATAAAAGAGACAAGACCTCATGCATTTATGTTTGCAGATGTGTCAGTCTGATATCATTCTGAGTGGATTTACACATGCACACAAGTGTAGCTACTTGAAGCCATATGAACAAAAGAAGTAGGAATGTTGTGCTCATTTAACACTCTCTCCATGGCTACAGCTGAAGCATGTGAAAAGGGAGGTGGAATTATCTCGGCAGCGCAGTCTGAGGCTCAAGGCTCAGGTGGATAGACTGGAACAACAAAACGACAGCGGACCCGGCTGGAGTGAAAACAGACAGCGGGTGAGACTCTTAAAATGAGTTAACCTAAGCCTTTGTCTTTTTTTTTTTTACTTTGTCACGCCACAATTAAAAAGATACTTTAACAACACCCTCAGTGATGGCAGCATTTCATTCATGCACTCAGGGTTTTTCCTAGTTGCATGTTCATTGTTTTTGTGGTGTGTCTAGGTGGCAGAGGAGGTTCAGTCTGTTGTAAAGCTGCTACTTCCTCTGACAACATTGGAAGCAGCAGAAGTCAATCAGCCGTCCCAGGCCAACACTTTAGACACAGCACTGCTTCAGCTGAAGAAGGTGGCCCGCAGCCTCGCCCTTAACCACTCCTCTCAGGTGAGCTTTAGCCACGCCCATCAGCTCATATGTGACACGCCTCTTTATTGAATTGGCACATCCCTGCATTGTAAGGCCTCAATGAGGTAACCATTTCATTGACATGCTCCTTATAATTTAGAACAATTGCAGAAATATTTTAAGTGCCCATATTATTCTCAAGTTCGAATATATATTTTGCTAGAACATATTTACATGATTTAATGTTCAAAAAGCTTTTCTTATACTGTACATTGATGCAGGCCCTTTCTTCACCTTCTGCCTGAAACGCTCTGTTTTATATTATTATCACTTTAAAGCCTGTCTTTCCAAAAAGCCCAGTCTTCTCTAATTGGTCATCAGCTGCTATCTGTTGTTGATTGGTCAACCACATAGAAAGAATCACTTGGCCAACTGTTGGCATTAGGCATTAGGCTGGTATTATGACAGAGCTAAGTCACAGAAATAATGTCAGGACTACAAACTACAAAGCTTTCTTTCATGTAGATTTTGTACTCTGTAACTTTGCAGATAGTTTTCATGCACAAACAACTATATTACTTACAAAAGTAAATGTATAATAATAAATAAGCATAATATGTGCCATTTAAAACAAATCTACTACCTTTGACAGGGAAAGGAGACTTCTGGGGAAGATTCTGCCATTTTACAGCAAGCTTTGTGGGACAGAGATGAAGCCATTGCAAAGTGAGTTTACATATAGTCTACAAGACAAACCAAAAATAGCTGCATTTATAAAAATGACCCTATTCAAAAGTTGATTTTCAATACTGTTTGTCGTTACCTGGATGATCCATTGCTGTTTTTTTTTTTTTTTTGTGATTGTTGTTCATGAATCAATTGTTTGTCCTGAGCAGTTAAACTGATTAATGTTCTTTAGAAGAAAAAAAAATCTTATTTTGTTTAAATTCGTTTTCATTTAGTACTGCCCTTCGGAAGCAGCAGAAGATACTTAAATGTTTACCGGAAATCAAATCAAAGAACAATTCACATTGATCTTCAAATTCAAAGTTTTCACCCTCGACTCTTAAAGCATCGTGTGTCCTTCTGAAACCTTTCTTAATAGTTGTGTTTGAGTCCCAGTTGTCCTCAAAGTGAAAAGATGGATATCAAAATCATACAGTCATGAATCATACAGTCGTGGATCATCCAGGTAACAACACAGTATTAAGAATCAAGTCATTTTGATAAATTCAGCTATTTTTCTATTTTTCCCTCCCATTTTATTAAAAAAATGAGCATTTTGCAGATTCTGCAAAGGGTAAACTTTTGTGGAACTCTAGATGGAGCATACTGATAGGTCCTTGACTCAGCCCCCATCCACACAAAGCCAGAGCTTTCCCAATCCTATCTTTTTTTCCCTTGTTTCAAGAAATATATGCGTAGGGCATACACGCGTGATCACTGAAACCCACTCAAACAATGTAGTATATATGCCATACCAGTGTGTGGCGCTGCCACAGAAATACACTAAAAACGGAAAAGAAGAGTTGTGGCTAGAAGGGGTAAAGAAATTGTAGGAGGTGAGGGAAAATCGCACAAAAAAATAACAATAAATACATTTGCTACTTACTAGATTGTGTTTTATTAACACCTACACCTACCCCAACACTAAACATACCCTTACAATAATGCAAGAACATTAATTTAAATGACGCAATATTGATGTGCGCATGCCCAGTGCCGGTAGCTGTATCCCTTTTAGACTATCACGTGGGACGTGGTGTGATGACAGATTGGCTGTACACACGAAAACGCATGGGTGTCGTTTTAAGATTTATCCACTCTGGGATCCGGTTTCAAAAAATATGCTTTTCATGCTCCCAAAACGCCGGATCCGTGTGGACGAAACGCTGATACGGTACAACATTTATACGTATACAGCTAAACGCGTCTCCGCGTGGACAGGGCCTCAATCTGCTGGCATTTATCATTCTCTATAGGGCACAGCTAAATCAAATACTTGGTTAGCATTTGCCTTAGCAGTGCAGTGCACTTTGTTTTCTGAAACCCTTCACCTTCCTTAGCTCCACCTGCACAGATCTGCTATGTGTAATTCATGTGCTATATTGTACAGCAGCAGCATGTCTTTCTTGCTCACAGCAGCGTGTCATGTATGTATTGGCAGTTGCAAGACCCGTACTTGCTATGCAGCAGCAGCAAAGCAGATCTATTCCTTCAAGACCAAACATATCAATGTCATATCCATTACCATGCCAAACACTCATTGTCATGACATAAATATACTTTTTTTTTTTTTTATGCAGAAAACAAGCAATGGAGACTGAGCTATTGAGAAGCAAGAACGATTTGATGACACTCAACAATCAACTTCTGGAAGCTGTTCAGAGTCGACTAGAACTGTCCATAGAGCTGGAGGCCTGGAAAGTATGTTTAAATGGACTCAGTTGCCAATTAATTCAACATGACATAATGACTTTGCGTAAACATACACGGCACTTTCTAAAGCCAAGTGACGTTTTATCTGTACACATTATGAGCTAGCCACGTGTATGTCTACGCTGTGTGATTCCGTGTGAATGTCTAGGCCGAAACGAACCATCATCTCTGAGTGTATATCTATGGCGTGTGATTCCGTGTGAATGTCGAAACGAACCATTATGGGTGTGTGTGTGTGTGTGTGTCCACAATGAAAATTGATTTACAAACATACTAAAAACTGTTTTTTTGAAAATGTAAAAATGCAGAATGTTTCTTGTGATGGGTAGGTTTAGGGGCAGTGTATGTGTGTGTGTGGGCATGTTTTTGTAAAAATATTAGGACACAGATGTGTAATGACATGGGTATGACAGGTATTACAAGGAGAGGGTGAAATATGAGGACATTGGCCATGTCCCCATTTTTCAAAATGCTCATAAATCATACAGATTTTTTTGTTTGTTGAGAAAGTAAAAATGCAGAATGTTCCCTGTAATCGGTAGGTTTAGGGGTAGCGGCAGTGTAGGGGATAGAAAATACGGTTTGTAAGGTATAAAACCATTACGCCTATGGAATGTCCCCCCATTTCACAAAAACAAATGTGTGTGTGTGTATGTGTGATGGGTAGGTAGGGGTAGGAGCAGTGTAGGGGGATAGAATGAAACAGTGTTGATAAACACGCTAAAAAGAGATAATGCGTCTTGATAGCACGCCAAAATGACATACGAATTGGCGAGTCATACAGACACCATTTCATGAGATCAGTCTGATTAATTGCAGATTTGAATCACTGATAAAAATGCTAATTCCTAAAAAGTTTGCTACTTGTGTTTTTAAATGAAAGCAAAAATAAGAAAAAAATAAAAAGGGAGTACATTTTAATGTTATTTAAAAATATGTTATTTGATACAGACGTGCGAATTAAGGTCTAGTTAAAAGTGGTAACAATCAAACATGTTTACCTTGACAGACAAGGTGAATTTTAGTTGAGGGAGTCATAATTTTAATAAACTTAAAGGGTTAGTTTACCCAAAAATGAAATTGATGTCATTAATGACCCACACTAATGTCATTCCACACCCATAAGACCTCCGTTCATCTTCAGAACACAGTTGAAGATATTTTAGATTCAGTCCGAGTGTATCCAAGTGAATGCACGCTATACTGTCCATGTCCAGAAAGGGAATAAAAACATCATCAGAGTAGTCCATATGTGACATCAGTTGGTTAATTAGAATCTCTTGAAGTATCGAAAACACATTTTAGTCCAAAAATAACAAAAACTATGACTTTATTCATCTCTTTCGCATTTGTTTTCAAACCTCAAAGATTTAAACGGTCATGAATCAGCGTATTGATTTATGATTCGGATCGCCTGTCAAACTGCTGAAATCACGTGACATTGGTGATCCAAGTCATGAATCAATATGCTGATTCATGACCATTTGAAACTTTTTTTGAGGTTTGAAAACAAATGCAGAAGAGAAGACAGTGCTGAATAAAGTTGTAGTTTTTGTTATTTTTTGGACCAAAATGTATTTTCAATGCTTCAAGAGATTCTAACTAACTAACTGATGTCACATATGGACTACTTTGATGTTTTTATTCCCTTTCTGGACATGGACAGTATAGTGTGCCTACTTAGATATGCTGTCGGACTAAATATAAAATATCTTAAACTGTGTTCAGAAGATGAACGGAGGTCTTACGGGTGTGGAACGACATTAAGGTGAGTCATTAATGAAATCAATTTCATTTTTGGGTGAACTAACCCTTTAACTGAGTAAAAAAGGCACAAAAAAAATCAATGAAGTTGTCCTAAAAATACATATTTCAATATTAATATATAATCTAGTAGCTACTTTATATGATTTATGTTATTTAATGTAATCAAGGGGTAAGTGTAATCCGTAGGGAGAACAGCTGCTGAATCCTGTGTTGCCATCTGGACCATCTGATTTTCCTGGAAACCCCTAAAAACACTCATCAATGTGATTTGGCCATGTTGGTTTTCCTCGTGGATGTTCTTAAAAACAGTTGTCATGTCTCTTACAGGATGACGTACAGACCATTCTTCATCACCAGCTCCTCAGACAGCAGCAAGAAGAACAGGCCCAGAAAAAGTCTAGAGGGTTCGGCGTTTTGCGGCGCTCAAATAAGCCCCTCCCTCCAAAACCTGATTTTTCTACCCTGATGCCCATGGCTGTATCGACCCCCCAGTCACCTTCAGCAACGCAGAGATGGACGGACAAGTTCAGACGTGGAAAAACCTCTACACAAGGACCTGTTGAGTCTCAGCCACAAAGGAGCGACAAAGAGGACAATTTTCAAACGGTTTCTTTGGACTGATGAGGCTGTTTCAGCGATACATAATAACCTATGGATGATTTTATTGATTGTTCACAGATTAAGATCATATTGCCACACCACACTTGAGACGACAATCCTAAGGATGTAAATAATATTATGAATGATGTTATGATGCATAGAAGTGATGTTAATGTGATTGTTGTGCTGTGAGAATGACCTGCAGTCATGAATGATGTGATATTCTGGTCTAATGTTCCTAGCCATATATGAAGAAAAGGGAATAAAGGTGACAGAAAAACAATAAATACATAATTCAAGTCTGATTTATAAGGCTCTTAGGGATAACCCTTTCAGGAACACAGGTTTCCTTTTCTTTCTTTAAAAAAAATAATATAATTATTAATCCACATTGGGTTCAATTGTGCTTAAAGGCAATTTTGCACTCTGCATTACACTATTCATTCTATGATTTTTGAGTAATGATTCAAATATGCTGATCTGGTGCACAAGAAAAATGTATTATCATCAATGATGAAAACAGTTGTTAATATTTTTGTGTATAACTGCAGTTTTTTTTTGTTCAGGATTACTTTTTTAATTGCCACTTTTGATAAATTTAAAGGCATCCTTGCTGTATATTGTAAGTATCCTCTATTAATTTTTTGTGTATACATTTCTCTATATTTTGTGCACACTACTATTATTTTCCAAAACAGTAAGTTCACCATCTTGCATGTAACCACCACATTCTACCTACAGTCAATCCAACAATTATTCTGACACCAGATATCTGTTTTTTTTTTTTTTTTTACGGGTGCAGGGTAGTTCATGTATGTAAGTGAGGATAGCAAAATAAACTGAGATTATACTCAAAAAAGGTCTTCATACAGTGGACTAGTAGTAAAATTGATAGCATTTTGGGACCAAAATTATTTAGACACTTTGACCTGACCATGTTTTGCTTAAGTGTTTTTCTTTAATTGTTAATGTGACCTTTTACACCACACAGACTGAACAAAATGAAGCATTGCTTGGTAATTGGTTGACCTGAATCGGTATTATCTAATTATAGTTCACCCAAAAATGAAAATCCTGCCATCGTTTACACCCTCAAGTGGTTCCAACCTTTATGAGTTTCTTTCTTCTGCTTTTTAAAGGCCCTGACAGTACCTGTGCAGCCAACTTTGGAGGGAAACTACAAATATATTACCGTGTGCTTTTTTGCAAATAGAAAGATTCCATTTTAAACTAAAAATAAAATGAAAAAGGAACAAATGATACTCACAATGCTCACTGTCCCAGATACGAATAAAGCAGTTGCTACAGCAGTTGTAGCCTATATGGTAGAAATATCTATAAGGAAGTACAAATCAATCACATAAGCAGCTTAAAGACTTGTACATTTATTTAGTACTAACAAATCTGCACACTGATACACTGGCATGCAATACACCCATACAAACTGCTCAACATTGACTCATAATGTTACTCCTGCACAACCACACACTCTTTCATGACTAGTCATTACTGACACACAAGATCAATAAAACAAAGTACCAGTATCACTATGTACTAAATAGTAACAATACATGTAGTTCTCTACTTTCAAACAAACTATACAGTACTGCATTAAGCAATAAGAATAGGGTTGATTCTCTAATTCAGTATAATGATAAATTACGTACAATGAAAATATATTAAGTATTGTAAGTGCCAAGATAAACCTAATATATTAATTCCATTGTCTGTGAATAAGCTAAGCAGATACTATATTAAAAATCATAAATGACTGTGCATTAATTCTCAACCGATTCATCTTTTAGTATTGCATACATGTACATTCTTTAAATCAAAGGGCTGTTTCATAAGGAGAAAGAAGGGATTTTAAAAATGAAAATACACTGTATTCTCAATATTAATTTCCCAATGACATCTGTTGATCTAGCTTTATGAAACAGTCTATTGAATTGCTAAAAGTTCAGACCTAATCTTCTTTTTAAAGATTTCACAAGAGTCACTAAAGACTCACTCACCCAACTCATTGTTTTTACCTAGCAGGATAATGTAGCTGACAAAAGACATTGCATTAGCACTGCTGATAATCACTGGCAGTAAACTTTAGTTTTGAAAAGCTAATTCTGCAAGATACAGTACCATGTAAACATAGAAACACAACAAATTGTGCCTGAAAGACATAAGCAACGGCAGTGCTATGATTCTAGTGTTTTCCACCATCAACATTCAATACAATTATTATGACATGACAGAATACACACTGACATTATGGATATGTCAATTTGCAGCATATTTCTTGATTTATCGATCATTAAGATAAAGTCATAAATATAATATGTAGTATAATTTACATTTATATAACCAGTACTGTATATGGATATACAAAATACTTGTCATTTACAAACATCGACACTTTCACAATGAACAAAAATATCCCCTTATAACAGCAGCTTTTATAACGAAGACTGCCAAAACAGTACTACATGTACATTTATTCTTAAAAGTGTGTCACACATAATGTTAACACACCAATGGTCGAGTAAAATCTTCCCATAAACCCCTGCTTTGGTACTTTAATAACCATCCAACAGTAATAAATCTACTGATAACTGATAAACCTACTAAGATTAGATGAAAAATGTGCAGAGGTAGGCACATTGTCTGTAATAAATCGCAATAGCGCACCTGCAAATGTTCCAAAAAGATAAACTGCGCAGTATCTAATGGCTGAACAAGCACCAAAACAGGTCTTTTATTACACATTTGATCAATTTATTGATTATTTGTTAAGTACAGAACAAGGGGTAAAAAAAGGACCCAGGGCCAAAAAAAACAAAACACTTTTTCTGGTAAAACAGTTGAGTTCTGTCAACATAATTTCTGATGCTCTGAAAGGTGTCTTATTAGTTACATTGCAGCACCTTCGTTTGTTGTAAAGCCATAAAAAACTGTTTTAATAAAACACCTACGGTCACACTTTAGTTTGGGAACCCATATTCACTATTAATTATGACTTTTGCCTCAAACTCCTAATAAATAGTTAGTCAGGTAGTTGTTGTAGTGGTTAAGTTTGGTTATGGGATAAGATTAAGGGATGTTGAATATGATCTTGCAGAATAAAGCATTAATATGTGCTTCAAGTACTAATAAACAGCCAATATCTTATAATATGCAAGCTAATAAGCAACTAGTAAATAGTGAGAACTAAATTGTGACCCACCTACCTTATAAAACACGTTCAACAGCTTTTGAACAACAGAAACAAACCTATTATGCCCTATAGCACCAATTATTTCAAATAAAACTTTTGCAAACAACTCAAATTTCCGTTTCCAGAAAAAGAGTAACAATTCTTGGCTGCATGTCAAAGTGTTTTGGTCTTACTGGATCTAAAGATGAGACTGTGAGAGACGCTTTCAGCTTGAGAAAAGTCACACGCTGTTGCATAGAAATCTTTGTATTTGTTATCAGAGCCCAGAGAAAGGATGTTTACAATATGCATAAAACAGTATAATAATAATTAAAATAGCAATAATAGAAAAAGGGGAATATGTAAATCTAGTCCAATTATCATTTAGCTATGTTAAATATTTTATTTTTTTAAAATCAAAATATTACAAAATAAATAAATCTAATCAAATTATCATACAAGTTATGAAGGTAAATATTGAAAGAAAGAAAAAAGCCACTGGATCCATTGTTTTGTAACAGCTATGAACAAATGTCCTTGATTGAATGCCATGGCCAGATTTCTATAAATATCCTTTTGATACAATAGTTATTATTGTACTATGTTAAGCCACAGTGCAAATACCACATTGAAAAATTACTACACTAACCATCAGGAATTATAATGGTGCAATTGTGCATTATAAGGTAAGAGACTAGATTTAACTGAATAAAAGTCATCTTGGTCCATACCCTTACAATTCATTCACTGTTCCCTTAATCACAGGGCCCACCTGTACGCATCCTCTCCTGAGACAAGGACTATGATTGTAAGAAAGTGATTATGGAGCTGATGAAATCCAAAGGCTTGTCAGCGTGAATCCAGTGACTGGCATCTGGGATGTACTGGATATCAGCACTAGGAAAAAGTCGCTGGATTTCAGGGTAATCCTCCGAGCTAAGAGGATAACCAAGGGGTCCAAGGCAGGAAAACAGATACAGACTTAAATAAACATGTATTTAAGACCCTTCAAATATTCAAGTGACAGAAAGAGATAAAATTAAGAATTATGATGCACATATGTACAAGTAGGGGTTTAAAAAAGTGATTACCTTATGTAGGCTGAACTACTGCCACCCAAGAAAAGAGTTGGACCCTCATAGGTGGTATTAAAATCAGGAAAACCCATGATATCCTCTAGGTGGTTTGAGATGGCGTCCAGGTTAATCCTCCAGCCATAGGCACCATTTTGCTCCTCCAGGTTAGTGAGGAGGAACTGCCGAACTGAACGCTCCTGCAAACAACATAAATGTGGGTGATTGCGTTGAAGTACGTACCAGTTACCTATATACAGTCTAAGGCATTTGTGTGGACATGGTTACCTTAACTATTTTCCTGAGCTGGTCTTCAGCCAGTCTTCGTGCTGTGGAACGTGGGATATTACTGGCTATCTTCACCTCTTTCATTGCCTGAATGTAGGCATGAAAATTGGTGCGGGTTGATGTCTGAGAGGGACTGATATCCACAACAACCAATCCTTCCACTAAATTAGGCTGAATTAGAGAGACACAATAAAAATGACTGTAATAACATATTTTGCTTAGTATATGGATACCTTTAATTGTACACATCTTAATCAATTATTTATGGTTGTATTTAAATATATGTTATATAGACTTTATAATATGTTATTTGCCCCCATTTTTCATGAGCTGAATTCAAAGATCTAAGACTTTTTCTATGTACACAAAAAGGCCTATTTCTCTCAAATATCGAGTGGGCAAATGCTCACATTTGATGGCACTTTGGAGAGGTGTTCTCTTCAGGGATGAATACCGGTTTTCCCTGTACAGGGCAGATGATAGACAGCATGTATGGCATTGTGTGGGTGAGCGGTTTGCTGATATAAATGTTGTGGATCGAGTGGCCCATGGGGTTATGGTATGGGCAGGCGTATGTCATGGACAGCGAACACAGGTGCATTTTATTGATGGCGTTTTGAATGCACGCCGATACCATGAAGAGATCCTGAGGCCCATTGTTGTGTCATTCATCCACGACCTTCACCTCATGTTGCAGCATGATAATGCACGGCCTCATGTTGCAAGGATCTGTACACATTGAAGATGAGTGGACCAACATTTCAGAGGCCACAATCAACAACCTGATCAACTCTATGCGAAGGAGATGTGTTGCACTGCGTGAGGCAAATGGTGGTCACACCAGATACTGACTGATTTTCAGACCCCCCAGTACAGTAAAATTGCACATTTTAGAGTGACCTTTTACGGCACACCTGTGCAATAATCTGTCTAATCAGCATGGATGGATTATCTCGACAAAGGAGAAGTGCTCACTAACACAGATTTAGATAGATTTGTGAACAATATTTAAGAGCAATAGGTATTTTGTGTACATAGAAAAAGTATTGAAAATGGGAAAGCTCGTGAATAATGGGGGCAAAACCAAGTGTTGTTGTTTATAATTTTGTTCAGTGTATATATATATATATATATATATATATATATATATATATACACACAATATATATATAATCTTTTCAATACCCCAAATCCAGAAAATTTGTGATATCAAGAATCTGTGATTTGTTCATTCTCTTTCAACTTTATTTAACTGACAAAAGTACAAAAAGCTTTCTTCAGTTCTCGATTAATATGGATTAATTTTACAATTTCTTTATAAACTTTTTGAAGCATCAAAGTGTCAATTGTGTAGATATCAATGGAGGGACAGAAAGCGCTCAGAGTTTATCAAAAATGTCATCTCAGATTTCATCTTCATTTGTGTTCTGAAGATGAAAAAAATCTTATTGGTTTGGAACAATATGCGAGAGAGAGTAATTAATGACAGAAATTTCAGTTTTGGGTGAACTATTCCCTTAAGAGACTTATTGACCTTTTAAGCATGTTGATTGCAGCACATGAATCTAATATTTACTTAAAAAGTTTCCTAAGACATTGCCACTCTACTGTTTTCCACTTCATTATGATATCAGGATAGCTGTATCACTCTGACATTTAAAAAATCCAAATTAATTTTAGTGTATGTAGTAATAAAGGGTTAGTTCACTAAAAAATGAAATTCTGTCATTAATGACTCACCCTAATGTCGTTCCACACCCGTAAGACCTCCGTTCATCTTCAGAATACAGTTATTTTATATTTAGTCCGAGAGCGTATGCACACTATACTGTCCATGTCCAAAAAGGGAATAAAAACATCATCAAAGTAGTCCATATGTGACATCAGTTAGTTAGTTAGAATCTCTTGAAGCATCAAAAATACATTTTGGTCCAAAAATAACAAAAACTACAAATTTATTCAGCATTGTCTTCTCTTCCCCGTTTGTTTTCAATCCTCAAATAAAGATTTGAACGGTTATGAATCAGTGTATTGATTTATGATTCAGATCGCCAATATCACGTGATTTCAGCAGTTTGACACGCAATCCGAATCATGAATCAATACGCTGATTCATAACCGTTCAAATCTTTATTTGAGGATTGGGACCCACTTTATATTAGGTGGCCTTAACTACTATGTACTAACATTGTAATTAATCATTTGATACAATGCACTTATTGTGTATACATGTTTTACATTGTACTTATATTTAAAAAAATACCTGCATGTAATTATATCTGTAATTAATTTCTGTAGTTACATTTGTAATTACACTGTTGGCACTTTCCTTAGACCTAACCCTACCCTCAAACTTACCCATCCCACCACACCTGTCCCTAACTCTACCTGTATCCCACCTCAATATCAGCCAAAGTGCTTTGCAAAACAATTTGAACACAGTACATTGTACTTATTTTTTGATGTAAGTACATAGTACTTAAGGCCATCTAATATAAAGTGGGGCAGAGGATTGAAAACAAACCCGGAAGAGAAGACAATGCTGAATAAAGTCATAGTTTTTGTTATTTTTGGACCAAAATGTATTTTCGATGCTTCAAGAGATTCTAGTTAACTAACTGATGTCACATATGGACTACTTTGATTAAGTTTTTATTACCTTTCTGGACATGGACAGTATAATGATAATAATAGATTTTATTTATAATGCACTTTCATTCTGAAGAATCTCAAAGTGCAACAATGGAAAAAGAGAAAAATAACAAGTGCATACACTTGCATACGCTCTCGGACTAAATATAAAATCTTAAACTGTGTTCCGAAGACGAATGAAGTTCTTACGGGTGTGGAAAGACATTAAGGTGAGTCTTTAATGACATAAATGTATTTTTTGGGTGAACTAACCCTTTAAGCATATTATCATATAATTTAATTTTTTTATGTATCATGTTTGAATAAATGAATAGATCGCCATGAGATTAAGGTCACTGACCCTTTGGCCTACTATTAGGTGTTTCAGTGGGATACAAATTATACAACATGTGATACCTGTGATAGAGCTGTTGTCATTGCAACCTTTCCCCCCATGCTGTGTCCAATCAGGACACACTTCCCAATGTGCAGCTGTCCAAGCAGATGCGTCAGATCGTAAGTCATTGCTTCGTAGGTCAAGACAGGACTGTGTGGGCTTTTGCCATGGTTTCGAGCATCTACTGTCAGCACCTAACTAGACAAAGTACAGTCAGGACACTCGCACAGACTCTTCTGAACAACCCACAGCACCTAAAAACCACTGGAGAAACTGGAAGCATACCTTCCTGCCTGTCCGCTGCACCAGGGACTTGGCTATGGAGTGAAAGTTTGACTTGCTCCCAAATAAGCCATGAAGAAACACCAATGGCGTGCTGTCTCCTTTCCCATCAAACACATCGTAGGTCAAGTTTATAGCACTAAGTAGAAAAAAATTATAATAATTTTAAGACTGTAAAAATGCTACAATAAAAAAAAAGTTAATTGGTTAACATACGGGGGGGGGGGGGGGGGTATTAGATACTACCCTTACATTTCCAGTAATATAGTAAAGTACCATTAGATGTACCATTTTTAGAAATAAAAGAACAATCACATAACTTACAGTGAAAAGTCATCGCCTGAGATTCCCAGAATTCTGTGTAACACTTCACATTTGATTTTTTGTTGTAATAATTATGTTTTCTTCTTAGTTGTTGTTATAATTTATAATTAGGGTTTTATGTTACATCTTTTATTGTTAAAGTAATGTTTATTGTATTATTTTGTCGTGTGTTAACATGATGGTGTTTTGTATGTGTTTGCATGACACAGTGTACCATTTATTTATTAGTATTTACCTCAGCTAATGTAAAAGCTACTTGTGATTCACCTCCTGTGTTATTATGGTGCATGCCTGTATATTATCAAGGTAACGTTAGCCTACAAAACAGATTTTAGTAGCAGGATGACCTTGCTAATTCAGCAGAATAGAGCTTTTGGATTTACTGGTTTAATATTTGTTTCTAAATTGTAAATGACAGTTTTCAATAGTGCAAGTTGTTCTGTAAATATATGTTTACATTTTGCTATTCTTTGTATTCTTTCAGAATTACTCTAGCAAGGATAGCTGCCAGTGTTTGACACATGGCCTTGTTTATAGAATCATAACTAAAGAGCTCTATCTAATGTATAACTTTATTAACGTGATCATCACCTGTAAAAGATTAAACAGAACATAAGATGTAGCCATTTTGCTCAGGTTTTACTTTTTTCCTCTTAATAAAAATACCTACAACTGGCTAATTTGCTAATGCGATACAGAATGCTCAGATAACCACTTTAAAATAAAACTAATTTAACTGTTTACTGCAACAGCCCTCCCTCACACATGCAGTTGTTGTAATTAACAATATTTGAACCGGAAGATTAAAAATGAAGTACCTGGCGGCTCGCACACTGTCACTGCCAGCACCCTCCAGTCGAGAGACTCCACTGGAAAAACCCCGAAATCCCGTTACAGATAAACATGACGACGTGCCACAAAGCACTCCCCGTGTTAAAATACGACACACGGCACTCATGGCAAAATTTGTCATGCTAAACCCTGTGTCCTGGATTCATTCATTCATTCATTCGACCGGGGTTGGCGACTTTAAAGGTCGTGATGTTGTTTAGCTAACACTAGGGAAGCCGCACTACAGGGTTGCCAGATATCACTAAAATAAAATCATTGAAACTGGCTTGAAACCTATCAATTGAAACCTATATTTTTAAAAAAAAAACATATCAATTGAAACCTATATTAAAAAAAAAACATTTATTATATACGGTTGAATGCATTTATCTGCAACTAAAAATGTATTTTCAATACTTTTGCAAAAGTAATTGAAATGTTTCATATTGCTATCCAAATAAATACCATGCATGATCTCTTGCACACATAGGCTACTACGCTTACATCATAGTGGGAAAGTACTTGCAATCCTGAATCACGACTATGTTTGATAATATTGAATGGTATAGCTACAAATTGACATTATAAGCAACAACAACAACAAAAAACGTACAAATTAGGCGGTCATGGCAACACCGCACGAGAGCCCAGATTGGGCGTGATGTCACTACGTCGTGCGTCCATAATGCTTGCTGCAACAATATTAAAATTTCACATATCACACCTTTAGAAACAATATTTAGTTTATTACATATGAACGTACACGAGAGACAATCAAAGTAGCTACTAGGAGAAAATAAAACGAATGCAAATCGAAAGGACTAGAATTGCGTAGCAGGAAAATTGTTTCAAAATTATATCCTACCTTAGGGGTTGTCTACAACAGCTATAGTCATTGGGGCAGTAGGCAACCCTTAAAAGTGCATATTTCATGATATCTGTGCCTTTTTTTTACTCCTAAAAGGTACATCCTCAGAGTACAAATAGCCTACGTAGCTAGTCCTATGAACCTTTTTGTGTTTAAAAAAAGAAAAGAAAAAAAGAAAGAAACGAAGACGTAGATGCCCTTTTAAGGTAGCTAACGTTACTGATAAACTATTATAGCCTACCGCTACATACTAAAGGTACAATTTTAACACCTTTTTTTTTCTCTGTGTGTCCATAATTCCAGATAGTGGCGCCACAAACCAAGGCAACAGACTTGTGTTCGTTTGGGCAACCAACGGCTTTCATTTATTATAGGCCTACAAAGATAGAAAGAAAAAACAAAATATTGAAAATAATAATTATAAATGTCATGCATTAGCCTACAAAGAAAAGAAAAGGTCGTTCAAAAAAATCAGAAAAGCTTTAAGCATTGAGATTTTAGCGACCAACATGTTAATTCAGACGAATATCCCCTGACAGACAGTCATCAGCAATAATTTAAATGGAACTTTATTATTTCAACATTTTCAGTGACATATATAGGGCCATAGCAAATATAGGACGGTGCCAAAACACCTGTCAATAAGCAAATGAGAGAACATACGTTTTGCATTGCGTGTCATCAGCTGACATCAGTCCTGTGTTATAATAGATAGGCATGCTGAGATGGATGAGCTAAAGATTTTCATATCATGATCTCAAACACGCCTTCATCAACTTTCACAAACTAAATTTGACAATAAAAATGTGACCTTTTCCAAGAAACAAAAAGGATGTGTTTTGATATGCAGATAAGTAGGGGAAGTCTTCACACAATGGGATGGCTAAAATTTTAATACCACAGCAAAAATAATAGGTTCTAGAAAATGAAAAGAAGAAGCATATGATCCTCAAATCAAATGACATATGGGAAGTTAAAAGAACATATTTATAGCTTATACTTTAAGGGTTAAAGAATGACTGTAAGAAAATTAGTAGTTTTGTTCAATAATACAATAAATATTTATAGTGTCATCTAACCCAAACCCATAACAGTACCGTGTAATCTGGAAAATTAATTTAATTTATGCAAAAGGACTAATTTACTACCCTACTAAATTGCTGTTCTAACTTTAAAAAAATAACTAAACATGTTTTTCAACATTCACTGAAAATACTATAGTTAGACCTTAGTTTTGTAATTGAAGGCTATTTAGGGTTAGCATTCCCCTCACTTATTTCAGACAACTTAAGAGAGCCAAGTACTTTTTGTTTATGTGAATCTAAAGAGAAAGTGACAAAGTGAGAGCTTCATCCTTCTCATGTCTGCTGCTATAGGCAACACAGCAGTGGGGATAAAGCAGCAAAGCAACAGTAACCATGGTGAGGAGGACACATGCAGGAGGGAAACACACAAGATGTAAATGTTGAATAGCACCACTGAATACTGATATGTTGTTTGATGTCTCTGAAAATAATTTTATTTTTGTTCACCTAACTGGCAAAACTAGCTTGTCTTGAACTTACAGGCCCTATACTTTAAATTGATATAAATAATCATGTACTGTAATGAAACCTGTTTTGGGCCAAATATTTAATTCATTATGTAGCTAGGCAAACTTAGGCCTGAGCATGATTTCCAATTCCTTTGATTTTGAAAACGAAAAGCATTAAGAAAAACAGTGCCAGAAACCTGATCTGTTTCTTTTTTATGTGCTGTTTTTAACAAAATAAGTGACGTTCACGGAAATCTAATATAGGAATGTCACTGTGCACAATTTAGCCGTTTATGAGGACCTTGGGTGACACGCCTTGACTCTAAAAACTGATGAAGCCTAATTTGTTTGAGACCAGCTGTTTGAGAATTTAAAGAGTTCTAAAGAATACACATCATCACAAAAATACTCAAAAATATTGATTCAATTTACAAGCAGTGAAATCAACTATTACATACACCAAATGAAATTAGTAAATGCAACACACAAAAAAAATGAAGTACATCTGAGTAACTGCATTTGGTATAGGATACATTAACAATTTACACAATATCAGCGCTGGTTCTCGTGCTGGAGTGGGACTCGTGCTCTGCGGGTTGACTTTGAACTTCAGACCGCTGTCCTGCGTTTCACTCGTAGCCGAAAGATTCTACGATGCGACTGACTCCATGACCTGCCCATAAACATAAACATTTTATCATCAAAATTAATTATATTTGTTATCTTTAGGTATAAAGTTGTGTGTTTTGAGCAAGGCACCAGGCGTTTCAAAGACAGACGTCACAATCATTGACTCACATTGCGTCCCTGTAGGCTATGTGGTTATGTGGGGGAGGGGTTCATTGTTTTAAATGAGTAAACTTAGCCTACTCAATTTCTCAAGTGTGTTAAAAGTTTAATAATGTTGTAGTTGTAATGTAATATTTTTGGTTCTTGAAACCGATCATTTTAATAATCCAATTTCCCAAATACAGGAATGTAGACAAAATTAACTGTTGGATTTTTAGTCAATTATTTTGGTATGTTGAACTCAAACAATTAAGTAATGTCACAACCACACAGCCACCACCTTGGGACACAGCCACTCGGTCCCAATCTCCAGAATTCGAGTCACCTGTGCACCATCATCAGTGGCCCACATAAAGCACTCCTCATCCCCACAGTCTTTGTCTGGTCTTGAACCTATCAACACTCCTGTTAACTGCTACTAGGGCTGGGCGATATGGAGCAAAATTTTTATCTCAATATATTTTGCTATATCTCGATATACGATATATATCTCGATATCTTTACAGAAAAATAATCCCCTAAAAACTACAGCAAAAACAAATATGCCAAATATAATAAAGTCTGGGTTAGGGTTAGTGCAAAGTGCAAAGAGGTAGTCAGTTCATGGAGGAAAAAGTGCTTTTGACATAAAAAAAAACTCCCTGATTACATATATAATAATAATTTAACTGTAAAATAAAAGAAATAATACATATAGCCTTCTTTTCATTCATTTCATGCTTTCAAAAGATGAATCAAAGACTCCCCTTTTTACATTTAAAGTAAACAGCAAGCATTTTGCAGAAAGATGGGGGTATGACTGAGATAAAAATAAACTGATTTTGTCATAACATCAGTTCCTGTTAAATTTGTATCAAAATTCAAACAGTAGGCTAGATGTCGTGCTCTTTACTAAAGCATAACTGAGTGCCTCATCATGCGGATCATGTAGGCTACACATGAGGCGAGCTTCCCTTTTTTCCAGTTACGGAACGAAATATGAATGTCAGAAGGTAGGCTATATAATACAGTACAACTTACAGAAGAGCACTGTGTCTCATAGGACACCCAGGATGTTTCGTTTTTCCCTCTTGGTTAAAACATGAATAGACCTATTCATCATAATCCCGTGATAAAGCTGACAAAATAATAATAATGATGTTGCAATAATTTTTAAATGTTTTCAAATGATATGCGATCATTTTGACATTTTAACCGAAAACCATGCGATCAGTTAGACACGAATCATAAACTGACATGACTGCGACTTGTGAGTGAGTCTCGCACCAATAGTGTCAATCACCTGACTGTGGGTTAAACCTGCAATTTGAACTATGATGAACATTAATATTTCTTCATGAATTTTAGCAAGCAGTTGTGTTAGAAGGAAATTCATGGTCTCTAAACTAAGTCTTAAACAACGCACATGCTTGTCAACATGATAACTAATCCTAACCTGGTTGCAGACGCCGCTGTGTTCAATGAGACAACACGCGAGGGGATGGGGAACAAAAGCAAGGAGGCGGGAGGCGCGCAAGCGGGGGCGAGCACAGCACAGAGAAGGTGTCGGAAAAAGTGGCGGAATCAGAATTAAATATAAACAATATATTGATATATACGATATGTCAAAATCCATATCGAGTTAAAAAAATATCTCGATATATTTTAGATATCAAGATATCGCCCACCCCTGCCTGCTACTACCCGAACTCTACCTGCCCGTCTTCCTCTTCATCGTCCTTGTCATCCCCATCGTCATCTTCTGGGTCACCATCTTCGTCATCTGTCTACACCAAGGAAAATCTGTTTTCTTTGTGCCTAAATTCTCAACGTTTCCCAGTCGACCTGCGCATCACCACCATTCAGGGAAAACTGCTGGGCCGAGGTCATGTCCGCCATTTCTCCCCCACACATACATTATGCGTTGGAAACCTGCATGAGGAGACCATCACGTTCATGGTGCTGGAGGAATCAACCGCGGACATCATCCTGGGATGCCCTTGGTTAATTCTAAACCAACTGCATATCCACTGGTCCACCAGAAATATCCTGCGATGGGGTGAGAACTGTTTTGATCGTTGTATTCATCGTCCTCTCTGCAAAACATCTTTTTCGTCAGTGCAACCATCACTTCCTTTACAATCCACTTTGGTAGAGAGTCCCGAAACCCAGATCAGTGTGACCACCCCTCCAGCTTACTGGGTGTGTTTCCAGGGTGTCTTCAGTAAGAGGTTTGCCACCAAACTTTCACCTCATCAGCCATGGGACTACGCCATTGACCTCCTGCCTGGGGCAACTCTACCAAAGGGTCACATCTATCCTCTGTCCATCCCAGAACAGAAGGCCATGGAGGAGTACGTGCACGAAGCACTCCAGCAAGGGTTCATCCGTCCATCTACATCCCCTGCTGCTTCGAGCTTCTTCTTCGTGGCCAAGAAGGACAGAGGCTTGCAGGCGTGTATTGATTACCGCCATCTCAACTCCCAAACCGTAAAATTCAGCTATCCCCTTCCTCTGGTCCCGGCAGCTTTGGAACAGCTGCGTGGGGCTGTCATCTTCTCCAAACTTGATTTATGAAGTGCCTACAACCTCATTCGCATCTGCAAAGGAGACAAGTGGAAGACAGCCTTCATCCCTCCCTCAGGTCACTACTAGTACTGGGTGATGTCGTATGGGCTGTCCAACTCACCCTCAATCTTATAGAATTATATGAATGAGGTATTTTGAGAATTCTTAAATTCATCATCATCTATATTGATGATATCCTCATCTACTCGATTGAACTGAGGGTGCATGAGGGGCATGTCCACCAAGTTCTCCAAAAGCTCAGAGACCATCAGCTCTACCTCAAGTTGGAGAAGTGGGAGTTCCATATCTCTACTGTCCAGTTTCTTGGGTACATCATCGACAATCATGGAGTCAAGATGGACCAGAGGAAGGTGGACACCATCACTCACTGGCCGTTGCCCACCACTATCAAGGAGCTGCAACGCTTTCTGGGATTCGCCAACTTCTACCG
Source organism: Pseudorasbora parva (assembly GCF_024679245.1). Taxonomy (NCBI): domain Eukaryota; kingdom Metazoa; phylum Chordata; class Actinopteri; order Cypriniformes; family Gobionidae; genus Pseudorasbora; species Pseudorasbora parva. Next base: position 23,067,253 of record NC_090189.1, read on the forward strand.
ACATTTCATCAAGAACTACAGTTTGGTCAGCTCCTCACATACCTCCTTGCTCAAGATCCGGCCCAAGTCTCTGTCCTGGAATCCATCTGCCGAAGAAGGTTTCCATCAGCTGAAGCTCGCCTTCCAGTCCGCTCCGATCCTGGTCCATCCTGACACTCATCGTCCGTTCGCCGTGGAGGTGGATGCCTCCTCTACCGGAGTCGGAGTGTTATTGTCTCAGCGGCAGGGGAAACCCTCACGGCTCCATCCATGCGCCTTCTCCAAGAAGCTATCCCCGGCTGAGCAGAATTACGACATCGGAAACCGGGAACTCCTTGCGATCAAACTCACTTTGAAAGAGTGGTGAGATTGGCTGGAGGGAGCGGAGCATCCATTTGAGGTAATCACGGATCATCGTAATCTAGAGTACTTTCGAGACACCAAACGTCTGAATCATTGTCAAGCCCGCTGGGCTTTCTTCTTCACTCGATTCAACTTCAAGGTGACGTATCGTCCAGGGGACCAGAAAAACCAGGCGGATACCCTATCACACCTGTACCAAACGGACCCTGAACCAGAACACCTCGAACCTATCCTCCATCCAGCCATGGTCGTCAGCCCGATCCAGTGAGCTTTCCACCAACAGATCCAACAGGAGAATGCCCAACAACCTGCTCCGCTGGGAGGTCCAGAGCATAGTCCTAGGAGACTACCCCAATGTAAATTGGTGCTGCTTCCGATCCCCGAACATCCCTGGACTCACCTGGGTGTCGACTTCATGATGGACCTTCCTCCCGTGGACCGTTTCTCCAAATCTTGTAAATTAATCCCCTTCAAAGGCCTACCGACCGCATTGGAAACCACAGTGGCACTCTTCTCCTAAGTCTTCCGGCACTTCGGGCTCCTCTAAGACGTCGTATCCGATCGAGTACCCCAATTCAACTCCCAGGTATGGTCTGCCTTCTTCCGTCTCCTAGGAGTATCCGTCAGCCTGTCTTTTGGTTACCACCCTCAAACCAATGTCCAGACTGAACAGAAGATCCAGGAAATCAGGATATTCCTGAGGGTTTACTGCCACCAGAACCAGGAGGGCTAGAGCCCGTATCTGCCCAGGGCCGAAAACGCCCAGAACTCCCTTCGGCAGTCCACCACAGGGCTCACCCTGTTTCAATGTGTCCTCGGATTTCAACCACCGCTCTTCCCCTGGTCGGGTGAGCCCTCGGAGGTCCCAGCCGTGGATTACTGGTTCTGCCAGAGCGAGAGGGTCTGGGACTCAGCTCACGTGCAACTCCAGCAGGCAGTCCGGAGGCACAAACAGCAAGCTGATGTCAAACGAGGACCTACGCCACAGTACCAGCCGGGCCAAAAGGTTTGGCTCTCCACGCGGGACATCCACCTCCGGCTGCCATGCCGTAAGCTGAGTCCCCGTTATATTGGACCGTTTACCATCGACAGGCAGCTGAACGATGTCACCTACTGTCTTCACCTTCCCTTACATTACTGCATTGCACCTTCATTTCATGCTTCACTCCTGAAGCCATTCACTGACCCTTTGTCTTCTTCCCCCACAGAACCTGGTGATGGTGGCGTACCTCCTCCTCTTCCCACCATCGACAAGGACACCAACGTCTATTGGGTGAGAGCTATCCTTGACTCGTGGCGACGGGGGTTAGGGTTAGGGTTAGGGTTAGACTGGGAGGACTATGGTCACGAGGAGCGATGCTGGATCTCCAGGAATGACATACTGGACCCCAACCTTCTCACACAGTTCCATCACGACCACCCTGAACGACCCGCTCCTCGGGCCGTGGCAGACCTCGTCGCCGCTCATCATCCCAGCCATCAGGAGCCGCCCGTGGAGAAGGGGGTACTGTCACAGCCACCACCTTCGGACACAGCCACGCCCACTCGTTCCCAATCACCAGAATTCTATTCACCTGTGCACCATCACCAGATAAAAGCACTCCTCATCCCCACAGTCTTTGTCTGGTCTTGCACCGATCAACACTCCTGTTACCTGCTACTACCCGAACTCTACCTGCCCGTCTTCCTCTTCGTCGTCATCCCCATCGTCATCCTCTGGATCACCGTCTTCATCTGTCTACACCAAAGAAAGTCTGTTGTCTTTGTGTATTCACTCTACGTGTCAAGATTCACCTTTTTAGTTCATCCTGTGTCCATTACCTCTATTTAATAAATATCACTGAGCAATAACCATCTTTTTCCTCGTCTTCTCTGACAAGTAAATGATATTCCGAGATTTCCTATTTACTAAGCCACTGAATAGTAGCCTGTCAAGCCAGACCCACATCAAGATGTTTGGTCTGGAAACTCACCATTTACAGGGCTCAATCAGAGGGGCGGGATAAACGATTGTCTTTTAAACTCCCTCTGCACGCGATAGGCTAACGCTACAACCAACCAGAGCAACGAAGGTGAAACGGAGCTCGTTGATAGATTAAACATTCGCCGTATCCGGTCGGCAAAACTCGAACACATCTTCCCTTTTTAAGAATGACTTCAGTGCCGTTCTTTGTTCTTTTCTCAGAGAAAAGCTTAACACCAAGTCTTCCAGAGTCGCGGTCAAAACTGATTTGAAAGACCGCCGTTCGCCAGTTTCTATGTTTACTAGAAGCACGAGCGCAATTCGGCCGTCGTCATTATGTTAAGCCCACCGACTCTATATGTAGTACCCCTCACTGCCCTGGTGAGGGGGAAATATATAAGTTTAAATAAAACTCAGGACACGGAGCTGCTGCTTCAAACATCAGTCTGTGTATTGTTTTTTTCTTTCTTTTCAGCCATTTAAAACGGTTCAAGAATACGATAAATGACAGAGCATCACTTTAAGAGAAGTCACAATATAGAAAAGAAAGGGATTACATAGTTTTCCCATTGACTAAATTTTGTCCACAAATTAACATATGTAATATGTACAAAACACTTATCTTCACAGTCAACTGCAATTTATAACTTGTACTTATTGCATTCATTATTCAATACATATTTTATTAGATTTGCACCCACCACATGGCCTCCATCAATAGCATAAAATGCATAACTAGCGCGCATGACACAGACGAACTTGAAGCGAACTTTTACACTTACACAGAACATATTTAACACTTTAAATTGTCATAAACATTCATTATAACTCTGTAATGGCAAGAACATACCTTTTTGGCATTAATAATTACATACCTGGTGAGGGGGAAATATATAAGTTTAAATAAAACTCAGGACACGGAGCTGCTGCTTCAAACATGAGTCTGTGTATTGTTTGAGCACCGCGCCCCCCTCCCCCCGCAGGCAACCACTCACAAGGGAAAAGCAATCAATCGTCCGAAAAGCCAAAACACTTATTGCTAAACACTTGAGAAATACATTCCCTTATTTTATCACTTACTACATTTCACATATTTATTTACTATTATTTATCCATTTCTTATAACCACCACATACACGATGTGATTGGCCCGACCAGAGTTGGGCGTTTACAGCTCAGAAGTGTATTGAGAGTTGCTAGACGAAACTCACGGGCAGATTAGATTTGCTGCCGCTAGGGTGCATCTAGTTTAGGCTAACTGAATAGAGCATAAGAAACTAATTATAATTTTTTATTGTGGGGGTTATATTTTACTCATATATTATGCTAGGTCCTCATAAGTGGACACCGGGACTCAGTTGTTAAAAAAAAAAAAAAACAGGCAAAAACAATGGGATTTTTGTTTCTTTTACCAATCAATTCAGGTTTTAGGATTTATTTATTTATTTATTTATTTATTTTTTTTACCAAACTTTGTTTAAAGATGATTCTCAACTATAATGAAATTACTTGATATACAATTTTCACTTTATGCAATATGTGGGTAAACTGTCCATTCATGGGTTTTCCAACTCAACTCAATGCAATGAGTACACTGTCTCTAATTTGCATATTAATGTGCTCTTGGAGCAACCTGTCATGAAAAAAGGAAGTGTAATAATGGGAGTAATAGTTGGCAACATTTTCATAATAATATATAATATTTTATATACACATTGAAATGTAATTTCTTTCCTTATTCGCTTATTCAGTGTCTCCCAAAATGCCTGATAATCATGCTTTAAGTCCCAGTATAATCAATGTCCTGTTTTGTAACATAAAGTCATATTTTGATTAGAAACCCCATAACATTTTCCTGAGATGTTGATTTATGAAAAAAACATTTGAAAATTAGTAAAATATTTAAATCATTAGTTTTAAATGATGATTACAAAATATTGCCATTCCACAAGAGTCATTTTTAAAGACCAAGGAAAAGTTGTTGTCCTGAGGAAACCTCAAAACAAGTGTTATAGTGAAAAATCCTATAATGTGCTCTTTACACGACATCCAGGCGTGTTAAAACTGTGATATGTGGTGTAAGAAAAATCCACTAAATAATGTCCACGGAGGACAGTAGCACCTAGGAGGTCAATTTGCACATAAGGCTAATGTTGCGTCACTGTACTGTAGGCTATATGAGAGAATGTCCTACACTTTCGGAGTAGCCAATGCTCACGAAAATCATGGTGTGACATCAAGCAGTCTTCCGCCAGCACGCATACAGTCTCAGTAAACATAAGCAAAACTCCTCACCTGCTATGGTTTCGGTCACGTGAGGTTTCACAGGTTTCATTTTCAACGCTGCAGGAACTAGAAGAGCCAACAATAATGTAATATAATTCCATATTCTCCCTTCAGATATCGCCAAGAAAAAAAGATATGTGTCGTTTAAGTCCAAGATTCTGCTGACATTACCAAACTAAGTAAAATATAGGCTATAAAACATTATTGATCCCGTAATCTTTTTTAAGTTACAAAATTAAGTCATTATTGTTTAGCCCATAGCTAATATTGTCACAACAGTAGCCTATCGTGATTCGTCAAAAATTTACCAGTAATGCGTTCGATTTATATAGCGCTTTTCAAGGTACTCAAAGCGCTTTACATTGAAGGGTGGAATCTCCTCAACCACCACCAGTAATAGGCCTAATACTGTTTTTAAATAACAATATTATTATATTATAACATCAACTATTGAACAACAACGATCAGGCCCAGATGTAGCCAAGAGAAAAAAAAGAAAGAAAAAAAAGTAATTATTTAAAACACTGCAGGATTGGGAATGATAATGTTGTCTGTTCAAATTAAATGCTGCATTTTAAAAAAAAAAAACTTAATAAAGAACAGACTGCACAAATTAAATTAGTTTTCTATTTTAATATATCTTAAAATGTACTTTATTCTTGTGATAAATGGATGCATCATTCAAACATGTGAGGTAAGATGAATACTTTTAATCATAAAGGATGCATTAAATTGATTAAGTGACAGTGAAGGCATTTATAATGTTACAAAACATTTCTCTTTAATAGATGATTTAATAAATGTAAAAAAAATCACAATTTCTACTAAAAAGCAGCACAACTGTTTCCAACATAATAATATTAAATGTTTCTTGAGCATCAAATAAGCATATTAGTATGATTTCTAAAGGATCATGTGACTAGAGTAATGATGCTGGAAATCACAGGAATAAATTACATTGTAAAATATATTAAAATAGAAAACAGTTATTTTATTTGTAATTAGATTTTGCAGTATTTGTGTTTCTAATGTATTTTTTCATTAAACAAATGTAGCCTAGCCTTGGTGAGCAAGAGACTTTCAACAACATTTAAAATTGTCCTTCTACTTTCAGCTGCTTTCCCCCCCAGCAAATTTCTTATTATATGAACATATAAACATAAAGAGATTCAACAACCTCTCTGAACAGAGCGGGAGTCAATATAAAAAAATAGAAGTTTAAAATTAGACACTTGCGATTTCTCAAACACGTCTGAGGGGGGACATACAGCAAGTGGTTTGGCACTACAAGGAAAAACAGCTGTCCTTTCCGTCTCCCATAGCCCTGTCTTAGGTTTCTTACATGCGGACATTGCAGTTTATTGCTCTGGCCACTTCTGCAGTCCTCGTGCCTCGTGTAGCAGGACTATGCATGTTCACGCAGGTGATCAGGGACCTAGTGATTTCACTTTAATAAACTTTGTGTAATGTTGTTGTTTGAGCATAAACAACATCTGCAAAATTACAACGTTCAAAGTTTAAAGCAAAGGGAGATGATTGCATTTAAAGAAATACAGCAAACGGCCGGTAGGGACTACAGACTTTTCCTCCAGGGTTAAACAAAAGGGACAGAATTGCATGTTGCATGAAGACACCACTTTTATGGAACCTGTGTCCAGATTTTCTAGTATTTATCTTAATCTATGCATGGAAACGCATCCTGATAAAGAAATGTATTGCATATCTGACTTTGAACTTTGAAACTGTCCCCTGTAGTTTACACTGAGGGAACCCTCTATGGCACATCTTCATTTTTTTGATGCGACCAGGGGTATAAATGAAAGCATTTAAATTTAGATTTAAAATACAATAATAATGTGAAAACATTTTTTTTAGTAATCTCATATGCTATGACATTAGCACGTCATATGACCTACTGTCAATGCACCATAGTGAGCTCATTTTAGACTAGAAAATACATTGTACACACAAATGTGTTTTTAATGCATATTTTGTAAAAACAATAACTAAAATAAAAACTGTGCAAAACTGTGTTTTTGTAGCTTTTTTTGCCTGTTTTTTTGGTCGAAGTTATGTTAGTAAGTTTTTTTAAGAAACAGAGATAAAAAGCTGTATCTCTTCCAGAAAGTACTGATGATAGTGAAAGCAGTGCATCAGAAAATAAAAAAGAAAGGAAGAAGTTTGAAGTTGGATAGAAGGAGTGAGGTTGAAAGTGTTAAATAAGCTGGTTCACTACTGTTCAGACAGTGGAAATACATTTGAATGTGTGTGAAGTTTCAGACAATTTGCCAAAAATAGTTCACCCTAATAGGACACAGCCAGTTATAAATGACAGCGTCTAAAAAAGGTCAAAGGTCAGATGTAGAAAATTAATTTTAGTTTTAAATGTATGCAAAATATAAAGTCATTTATTTTTTCTAACTTTGATTTCATAGTCCCAATAGAGGGTTAATAATAGCAAACAAAATCATAGGGATGGGGGTGTGAAAAAATGCCAGAACTGAAATTCACCCTCTGTATTATCAGTTGGTTACTTTTTTATTTTGCAGTGTAGAATATTTTATGCAAAGTTGCATATCATTGCTATAAGAGAGTCTGTTGACTGGAAAGAATGAAAGAACATTGCTACACAGCCGTTTCTCTGTGACCTTCTCCCAAGAGGGGAGGCAATCTTCAGTTCACATTCCTGAGATAAACAAAACACTGCAGGTTGAGATAGCTATACTTTTGTTAGCCTTCAAACACTTTATTAATAGTCTTTTATTTACTTTATTTATTTATAAATATATTTTTTAATTATTTACTGCACTATCAAGGATAACTTTGATAAACAAAGAAGAGAATACTAAAAATTCGGCCATCTGTGCAAAGGTCCATGCACTGTCCGGATAGGCGTGTTTCGCAAATTAGCTATACCTTGGGCTTTACCATTAACAACAACGAAAACACAAGACTATGGCAAACTATGGCACCAAATAAACTGGTCCTACTTGACAAGCTCAGAGTACATGGGATTTGATCCAGGTTCTCTGACGTGGGAGACACGTGTGCTAACAAGTGCGCAGCCGCTAATATCCGCAGCTAGCACGCCTCTTGAGGTCAGGGGAGTGAGGTTTACACACACAGCTCCTACTGGCCTAAGTTCGCTACACTCACCCCCCTAAACCTCACTCCCATCCAGGTCAACGGCACCAAATGTAACCGGTCCGCCGTATCTTGTACATTTGACCTCACTTGCCGGAAGTGATGGTGTGCTCGTGTTTTTTGTACATAGTGTTGTATTTGAAGTAAGAATTTTTATAAATACGATTCGGATTCTCACACAAACTGATCGTTTTCTTGTCTTAAAGGGTTAGTTAACCCAAAATTTTAAATTCTGTCAATAATTACTTAATCTAATGTTGTTCCACACCCGTAAGACCTCTCATCCTCGGAACACAGTTTAAGATATTTTATATTTAGTCTGAGAGCTTTCTCTTCCTCCATTGAATGTTGGTTCCACTCAGTTAGTTAGTTAGAATCTCTTGAAGCATCGAAAATACATTTTGGTCTAAAAAAACAAACAAAAACAAACTACGACTTTATTCAGCATTGTCTTCTCTTCCGTGTTTTGTTTTCAATCCTTAAACTAAGATTCGAACGGTTATGAATCAATCGATTCAGTATTCGGATCGTCAATGTCACGTGATTTCAGTAGTTTGGCATTTTGACACGCGGTCCGAATCATGAATCAATCCGCTGATTCGTAATGGTTCGAATCTTTGTTTGCGGATATTTTTATTACCTTTATGGAAAGGGACAGTATACTGTACATACATTCAATGGAGGAAGAGAAAGCTCTCAGGCTAAATATAAAATATTTTAAACTGTGTTCCGAAGATGAACGGAGGTCTTACGGGTGTCGAACGACATTAGGGTAAGTAATTATTGACAGAATTTTCATTTTTTGGTGAACTAACCCTTTAAGGCATCAATGTATCATCACGAGCCACAGGGTTTGATGTGGATTCGTGTGGCTATGCGTTTTTCACAGTCACTGTTACTGTAATAGAAATACACTCTATTGACATGCATTATACGAGCATTGGTTGGTGTTAAAAATCTTCATTTGTGTTCTTCTGAAGGAACAAAGACACCTACATCTTGTATGCCCTGGGGGTAAGCAGATAAGCATCACATTTTCCTTTTTGGGTGAACTATCCCTTTAAGGTCTTATATACACAAATATGATTGTTAACAAAACCAGTAAAAGGTGTGCACTAATAAGAAACCATAATACCAAAACAAAAGCGAACTCAAATTAAACAGAAGATGACGATGAAACTAGAAAAACACGACAAGATCATGATAATTCGGTTAGTATATTATTCTATACAGAATTACTTTTCTATACAAAACTGAGGATACTTATTTAAATCAGTGAATAATTAAAGCAAGAAGTAAGAAGTAAACAAAGGTTATTTTAATGTTGACCACTCTGTGCCGCTAGAAAGTATTGAAAAGTTCAAGGTGAACTTGAGACCTGTGACAAATATGTTTCTCAATGGAGTTGTGAAATCTTGACTTAATAGCAGAGCATAAACCATATACATTTTTGTTCATGGGTAATCTTTTTGTTTGTCCTTGATCTCTCTAAGTTATTTGTTCAGTAAAAACACTTTTACCTTTAAACTCGTCCTGTCCAGAAAACAGGCACATTGACTGTTTGTGCTGCCGCATGTAAATAATAATAATAAATGCAATCATGTATATTCACACTAGATGAGAATGAAATTCAGGATTGAATTGCAAGAGAACTTTACAGCAAGCGCACCTGGTGAGTTCCCCTCCCCCTCTAACAGATGGAGAAGAAGGCGTCACCCTGGTCTCTATGGGAACAGCATTTTAGTGCAGGCTGTGTTTATATCCCTTAGGGTTATGGGTTTGCAACTCACCATGGTTTCATAGCCTGTAGCCTGACTTTGCAATATAATTCATAACCAAGTGTCTCTGTTTCAATCTGTGGTTATAGACTTTTTATTTTATTTTATTTTTTACCAAGAATAATGTAACTGGTGCTTAATGCAGTGTGTGGAATTTAATTTGTAATTCAAAGCTCCACATCTAGAAGCACAAACTTCCTTTTTTGCTCGCTGCTCAACATGTATCAGAAGGATGGATCTAATCAACTCTTAGATCATGAATTCTGTTTTTATTGCAGTTACGTTGAAATTACAGTGGAATTAAATACAGACATATATACAGTACAAATCCCCATCCTTCTCCCCCTTGCCATTTATTCAGACTGGTTTTGGTCAGATCTCTCTGCCACCACCAATGGCAAACAGTACAGCTTGCATAAGGTTTGTATGCTGAGTGGTCTCTCTCAGAACGTGTTTTCACATCACTGCCCCAGTTGTAGAACAAAGGGCCAAACAGGTACAACCACTTCAACAGTCTTTTGTATGCTGTAACTGACCATTTGTTTTATTTACCAGCTGGAGTACTGTTTAATATTACCACAATCAATGTTGATAATATAAAAGCAATACAATTGACAAATATTAGTCACAGTACTTAAATGGTTATGAAAATCTAGAAAATTCATTCAATCTTTAAATTCTGTAGAAATATATAATAAAACAATTGTAAAAAAAATGTGGGGAACTATTCAGAAAAATTTAAGAACAGACATGAAGACTAAAAGAAAAAAAAGTATATATATATACATATTCCGTTTCTGTGTCCAGTGGAATTTTCCTAAGCAAATACATGTAAAGAGCTTAAAGTCTTCCTCTTCCTGCCAACATACAAAAGTGACAGACAAGCCATCAGATGAAAGAAGCGACCAATTTAATAAAAAAAACTTGCACATTTCTACCTATTTAAGTCTGCTTAAAGAGCAAAGAATATATTTTGACCACAGTTATGCATTTGAATATCACATGACGCAAAAAAAGAACACAAACTGAACATAAAACGCATTAAAACAGCATATAAAAATATTATCAAACAGGAAATGTATAAACACAAAAATCCCTGACAAGTAAACCTACGAAACCAGCCCTTAATACACAAACACACACACACACGCACGCACACGCACACACACACACACACACACACACACACACACACACACACACACACCAGTCAGACGAAAAGCAAATATTGACAGCATCATATGACCCTTCATTGCGGAGTCCTTTGAGAAGTATCTCCACCCTTTGTGGGAGATCTTCAAATCCTTCTTCTTTTTTTCCACCTTTTTTAAAAAATTTTTTACAAGAAACCAATGTTTTAAACATAGTCCTTCCTGTCATATCCACCATTGGTAGAGCGTGGAGCAGAGTAGCCCATTTTCGGTGGATTGTACTTCTTCTCCCGTGGAGGGCAGGTGCAGCACAGCAATGCTCCTCCAATCATTAACAGAACAGCAGCAGCAAACCCTATGTAGATTGATGCCCCGATCTCTCTTTGCTGAGCGGAGGGCAGTAATGGGTTGTAGAAGTCCCGAATTATTTGGTTTGCAACCCAGGCCGCTGGAATGAGCTCCAGGATGCCGGCAAGAATGAACATGATGCCGGAGACGATCATGACTTTAGCCTTGGCTGCTTCATCCTCAATACAATTGGTGCATTTGGCGCCCATGATGGAGATCATCACACCCAGAATGGCCAAGATGATGGCGATGATGGACATGGCTCTGGAAGCCTGCATGTCCTGCGTCAGTGCTAGCATGGAGTCGTAGATCTTGCACTGCATCTGTCCGGTGCTCTGTACAACACAATTCATCCATAAACCTTCCCAGATGACTTGTGCCGTGACGATGTTTGCGCCAACGAAGGCAGAGACACGCCACATAGGGAGTGCGCAAGCCACAATGCTAATGATCCATCCGATAATGCCCAGGGCAATGCCCCCGATCTCCATTCCCATCGACATGGTGCCTGTTAGGTGTACTTATTTACCTAGGAAAATGAGAAATTGGTTAGTCGTGAATTTCATATACACAAAAAAAGCAGAACTTTCAAACAGAAGGTTAAAAAGTGGTGGAAGATCATTTACCAAGTGATGAGATGTCAATATAGATGTATGTGTCCCAGTCCTGTGTCCTTTGTGTTGCCTGTGAAGGTACTTTGAAGCCAGCAGCCTTTATATTCCCAAAGAGACAGGTGCAAATGGAGGAGGATCTTAGCCCGATGACATAGGTGGATGTGATACAGGTTTGTACACGTCACCTGCCTGAAACGGCCACTGCAAGGAGATGAACAATGCGTTGGTTTTTGCTTTCGTTGGTAATCCAATTCCTACTAACATTATGTGAAGTAGAGAAACAGGCTCAGTTAGGAAAAAGAACCTGGAAGCACAGGTCAGTAATCAATGGGGTGGAGAAGAGGGATAATATTTCTCCTGAATCACACAGAATGTTTCACTCTGGATCCTTAGTGATATTGCATTGGAGTTCAAACTTTTTATGATTCCCAATATCATTCATTAATGGATTTTACTGACTGACTTCAAAAGTGAAATATCAAGTATTAGTCATTGGGATTTTAAAAGAAACACAGAACAATCCATTGTAAATCTTTTTCCTCTTCTCGGACTTCAATATGGGAAATGAGCTTTATAACTAAGAGGCTATATTAATGTCTGAATTGCGTTTTTGTAAAGATTAGCATGCTGAGCAAACAGCTTAAAACTGTTATAGGAAATTATCTTTCGTGATATAATTAGTGGTAGTTAAAAAGCATTAAAAAACCTGTACAATTGTCAGAAACATTGAAAATATGTCTTCCAAAAATTCTGAAAACAACAGATTTAGAAATGCGGAAACAAAATTTGAGGCCTCCCATTCCCCCTTAGCCAAACAATGTAAACTAAACAGTAATGCAATAACACTGCTAAGTCTGTCTGTCTGTCTGTCTATCTATCTATCTATCTATCTATCTATCTATCTATCTATCTATCTATCTATCTATCTATCTATCTATCTATCTATCTATCTATCTATCTATCTATCTATCTATCTATCTATCTATCTATCTATCTATCTATCTATCTATCTATCTATCTATCACAAATTATATTAATTCTAAAATGCTTCTTAAAGGGTTAGTTCACCCAAAAATGAAAATTATTTAATTAATTACTCACCATTATGTCGTTGAACACCCGTAAGACCTTCGTTCATCTTCGGAACACAAATTAAGATATTTTTGTTGAAAGCTGATGGCTGAGAAAGGCTCCAGAAAGGCCTCCATTGGCATTCAGTATATTTTCACTCACAAGACCCATTAAGGCACTAAAAACATCGATACAAAGTCCATCTCACTACAGTGACTGTACAATAATTTGATGAAGCATCGAGAATAGTTTTTGTGCGCAAAAAAAATCAAAATAATTACTTTATCCACCAAGTTATTGTCTTCCGTCTCGGATGTAAACTCATGCGAAAGCAGTGCCCCTCCTCCTCTTCCGGGTCATGTATCTGAACGGAGGATCTGCGCCATATTCTCGCGCATGCGTCAAGTTCACATCAATAACTTGGTGGTTAAAGTCGTTATTTTGTTTTTTTTGTGCACAATAACTATTTTCGTCGCATTGTAAAATTATTGTACAGCCACTGTAGTGAGATTACCAATGGAGGCCTTTCTGAAGCCTTTCTCAGCCATCAGCTTTCAACAAAAATATCTTCCTTTGTGTTCCGAAGATGAACGAAGGTGTTACGGGTGCCTAACGACATGAGGGTGAGTAATTAATGAAATAATTTTCAATTTTTGGGTGAACTAACTAGTCTGACGTGGTCATACTCAATTCTAGTCAGAATATGAGTCTGAAACTGCTCCATTGGGCTGTGATTATGGGGCGTGTTTCAACCAAACCAGGAGAGGCCTCAATTAGATAGACCTACAACCAATCAGAGCAATGAAGCAACGTCAACAGATCTTAACTGCACTGTGTTGCCAAGTCCGCGTTTTTTTCCCGCAGGTTGTTTTCTATGTCCTCGGGTTGAAGACTATTATGTGACATATAGACCCACGAAAGTAAATTATTTTATTTAACAACCCTATAGCGTTATTCTAATTGAATGTATTGATCAAATTTAAGAATATAAAAGAAAAGCTGAAGCATATCCTATATTTAAAGCTACACTGTGTGATATTTTCCCCCATCTAGCGGTGAAAAGGTATATGATCATCCAGTGAATAATAGTTTCTGTTCCTCTCAATTTTGATTTCGTTTTAACTCCTACGGTTATAGATATCCATAATGGAGTCACCATCGTCATTACCGGCGGCCATCTTGTCACAGGCAAGCTTTCTGTCGGGTTCTGTGGAACCTGATGTAAGGTGAGTGATCTGTACGAACATAAATACTCTTATCTCGCTGAAATCTTGACGATTTACAAATGATTTGGTTTCTTACAAACGTTATTAACATGGCTGCAAATCTGGGTGCTTTAACACGTTGAAATTGCAGCTTTTCGTTTAGATAAATTACTTAATCGTTCAGCTTGTGTATCACGGCTATAACTTACGTGCACGTTATCAAGGCTGAGACCACAATCGAGCTGTTCAATTATATATATATACATACACACTTTTATAATAAGACCTCCATTGGCCAACAGCGCGCACGAGACATCTAGCCTTTATTATGGATATCTATGCCTACGGTGGCCAATTTAGTCCAAGATTAACATGGCAATTCGACACTGTGCCATCGAGTGTTAAAACGCGAAAGGCGAAGCTTGAATTTATGGGCATGTCCCTCTTTGGCTAATGTACTTTCAAGATGGCGGGGCAACATGGCGACCGGCATTCGAACCCCTCACCCGTGTGTATTTTCAATGGCATATTATAAACTTACAAGAATACTTTATTACTTGAAAGAAGTAAATATACATTAATGACCACATATATTTTTGAAAGAACTAAGTGTTTTTAGCTAAGAATAAACTAAAAAAGTTACACAGTGTAGCTTTAAGTACTGAGATTCAGTACTTCCTCCACCACTGCTCCACTCCAACCGTTATTCTGCTTTGAGCGCGAGATGGAGAGGAGGAGAACAAGTCAAACCCTGCCCTCTATTCTATATTCCATTTCACTGTCTAGTGGTCTACGGTCACATCACTAAAGAAAATCACTACTTCCGGTTGATGGGACTTTAAAGTTACTTTCCCCGATACTGGTGAGTGACAGGTTGAGGTTGTCCCTCCCAATATTTCCATTAAAAAAATGTCCATTTTGGTTTCATGGTGAGTTTGTCACTTTAAAATTGATGTTTGTGTATTTATAAGGGTAATATTTACTGGACAAATGTCTGTGGCACAACAGCCTACATTTTTTTAAGTTGCCACCTAACGTTAAATCCACTGCAGCTGCTTTAAAGTCCATCTGTGGTGAAAATCAAGTTGTTTATGGTATTTTTAATATTCTCCTTAAAACTACAGCAAACCAAAGACCAAATTGCCGGTGTTTCAGTCTCTTCTTTAGCCTGACAAGCCAGACCCACATCAAGATGTTTGGTCTGGAAACTCACCATTGACAGCTCAATCCGAGGGGCGGGATAAACGGTTGTCTTTCAAACTCCCTCTGCACGCGATAGGATAGCGCTACAACCTACCAGAGCAACGAAGGTGAAACAGAGCTCGTTGATAGATTAAACATTCGCCGTATCCGGTCAGCAAAACTCCGAACACATCTTCCCTTTTTAAGAATGACTTCAGTGCCGTTCTTTGTTCTTTTCTCAGAGAAAAGCTTAACTCCAAGTCTCTCTGAGTCGCGGTCAAAGCTGATTCGAAAGACCGCCGTTCGCCAGTTTCTGTGTTTACTAGAAGCACGCAAACGCAACTCGGCACGTCGTCATTATGGCCCCGCCCGCCGACTCTATACACGATGTGATTGGCCCAGCAAGAGTTAGGCGAATACAGCTCAGAAGGGTATTGAGAGTTGCTAGACGACACTTGCGGGCAGATTAAATTTGCTGCCGCTAGGGTGCGTCTAGATTTCTAGGCCATCTCTTCTTATGTTTCTGTCTCTAATGTTACCTACCTTGTGACCAGTCACGTCAACTGCCATGTCAACCGGCGGCCTTTCTCTGAACTGAAACAGCAAAGCCAGGTTAGCCCAATATATTTTCTCTGTTGATATGAAAATCGGGTAGATTTAGCAATATAGCGGGTGTATGTTGTGATGTATCACGATAGTTTAACATAGTTTGTGTAACATTATGTTACACAAGCTATGTTACTGTTCGCCATACGAACATTAACAACACATTATTAGCTTTTTGATAATGTTATCAAGCAAAAGGCTAATCATAATTACCGTTATGTGTCCGACATTGTAAAAGAGCGATACGTTGTACAGCGTTTACCTCAGTCATTTGAGAAGAGGATCTCTGAGCTGGTGTGAGTGGGTGGGGGTGGGGGTTAGCATGTGGTTTCATATTTTTAAGGAAATATTTTGTGAAATTTACTATTTTAAGCAAATAGTCTTTTCACCTCAGTTTACGCAATTGCCGTTTTTATTGCCGTCTTTATTTTTTTATACAAGGGAACGTTTCTGTGACATGCAAGTAATAGGCCTGTAAAACCCCACTGTTTTACACCATTACCATGCTAACCATCTTTCAAAATTAAAATTAAAATCGCATAACCTATAGGGGTAAAAGTTTTACTGTTTAAAATAATAGTGTAGAATAAAAATAAAAGCGTTCAGTGTAGAAATCTCAAACTAGAATCCAAACTCCAAAGAGAAAAGATCAAAGATCTGAAATGAAGACATACATGCTGTTTCATTTATTTGTGTTTTTTAATAATGATCAAGAATTCAATTATAATTCAGTTATATTCAAATTATTCAGTGATAAAACACAACAACAAACACAAAGATGTGCACAATATATTTAATGTGACGAAACTTTGGGAGGTGCCTGCACATACAGTAGTCTCGCAGGTTCTCTGTTGTGTTGTCCAGTGGAACTTGAACTTAGAGCTTGAATCCAGTCTTGTGTTTGTCTCTCAAATCCACTTGTACTGTATTTTGTAACACGTACGCAGACTGTAGAAAAGAGATGTGGCTGTTGTTCATTGCTAAAGGCCAAAGCTGCTGTCTAGATATTTTCCATATCTCGACTTTGCTCTGTCCGAAATTCTTTAACAGCGTTTCAATGAATAAAAATGAGAATGCCACTAAAATAAACATTAAACACAACTAAACATTTACAGAGTTGATTACAATTTAAGCAAAGTATAAACATATTAGTACAACACATGATTTTCCATTTGGTTATAGTCTTTTTTTGTATTATATTAAGTGAAAGTATAAAAAAATATAAATTCACAAACAGCTTTTCAAAGTGTAAAAACAGTAAAATAAAATAAAAATAGTGAATGAAAACACAAGACTACAAAAATAAAACCACTGACTTTTCCCCTTTACAAACCAACTGACAAAACATACAAGATGATTTATGGAACTTGTGCTATAATATATCTAACAAAGTGTGAAGTGACGATGGACACTGAACAAAAACAAAAGCGTGTAGAAATATTCACATGGAGAAAAAGTAAACATTTTGAGTTACCTCCAACCCATATGGTCACAATTATCTTTCTATGAAAGATAGACAGTAGTCCCCAGAGGCCCTCAGACATAATCTCTCTTGTTATAGGTGCTCGGAGCCACTGAGTGGTGGGCTGAGTAAGCTATACGGCTTTGCGGTAGGTACCTCTTCTCATCCTTAGGTGGGCAACTGCAGCACAAAATGGAGCCTCCGACCAGCAACAGAGCCGCTGCGGCCCAGCCAAGGTATAGCGATGCCCCTATTTCCATCTTCTGAGCTTCTGGTACAACTGGGCTGTAGAACTCCAAAATAACAGTGTGTGCTGACCAGGACACAGGAATAAGCTGCAGGACCGCAGCGGTTATGAAAGCGGCACCAGAGGTGATCATCACACGGGCTTTGGCCCCTTCATCCTCAATGCAGTTGGTGCACTTGGCCCCGACTATAGCGACAAAGAGCGCGAGGACACCCACAATGACTGCCACCACAACCAGAGCGCGAGCCGCCTGTAGGTCCGCAGGAAGAGCCAACATAGAGTCATAGACTTTACACTGCATCTGTCCGGTACTCTGAACCACACAGCTCATCCAGATTCCCTCCCAGTACACTTGCGCTGTGACGATATTGGTGCCGATGAATGCCGTGACCCTCCACATGGGCAAAGCACAGCACACAATGCTGAGAATCCAGCCAAGAACCGAGAGCGTGACGCCTACTAACTCCAGACCAAAAGCTGCCATGTCTCCGCACTTTCTCCTTTCAAATTTGCTCAGATCTCTCGTGTGCTCTCTCTTATGTTCACTGAGGCTCTCACTTCGTCTGTACAAGTCCTTGAGACAATTACATCAGGAATCTCCAAAATCACCAAAGGACCATTCAAGCATAGAGGTGGGTGTTGACACACTGAATCTCCTCTTCAAGGGCAGCTGGAATGTTCTGTCCTGGTAGAAATTCTCCTTGTTCTGAGAAAAAGGGCTGAGCTACCTGAGTCCTGACATCAGATGATAAGGCGCAATCTTAGTATTGGTTAGCGTCCTCATAAAAAGGGAGCTGCTTTATGTGTAGCACTTAGACAATGTGGCTTCTGGCAAAAGTTTGTTTAAACCAAAGGTTGGGACTATTTGCCAATGTTAATAGATAACCCAAGGTAGATCTGTAAAGTATGCTCTTTAATGGATAATCATTGACAACACCAATGTAAACACCTTTGTTAAGGCCATAATGCATGCATACTGAAGTCTTAAAGGAGTAGTTCACCTATTATAAAAATAAATTTGCTGTGGTCTACTGATGCCATTAGTTATTTTTCTGCTTCCTTTCAAAATAAGCTATTTAGCAGAATGGTGCTTAAAAAGGTCAATTAAATGACTGAGGTGATACACTACTAGTCTTTTAAAGCCATGCAGTAAATCAACAGTGTTTTATATATGTTTTTCATCTTCGGATATATTTAGTCCGAGAGCGTATGCAAGTGTATGCACACTTTACTGTCCATGTCCAGAAGGGGAATAAAAACATCATCACATTAGTCCATATGTTAGCCTGACAAGCCAGACCCACATTAAGATGTTTGGTCTGGAAACTTACCATTGTCAGGGCTAAATCCGAGGGGCGGGATAAATAGTTGTCTTTCAAACTCCCTCTGCACGCAATTTGATAGCGCTACAACTAACCAGAGCAATGTGAAGCGGAGCTAGTTGACAGATTAAAATTTTGCCATATCCAGCAAACTCCGAACACACCTTCCCTTTTTAAGAATGACTTCAGTGCCATTCTCAGAGAAAAGCTCAACTCCAATTCTTCCAGTCGCGGTCAAAGCTGATTCGAAAGACAGCTGTTCGCCAGCCTCCGTGTTTACTATTAGCACGCAAACGCAACCCTGCCGTCATTATGTTAAGCCCGCCCACCGACTCTATAGACAATGTGATTGGCCTGACCAGAGTTTGGCTTTTACAGCTCACGGGTCTCATTTATAAAGCGTGCGTACGCACACTGTAAATTCTAACAAGTTCAGTTTACTAAAAAAAGTTTGGAAACCGATTGCCTTATTTTTGCAAAGCAAACTTAAAGAGAAAACTGAAGTTAATATAATATTCAGCTAAAAGTAAAGAAAGCTTACACCTCCCAAATGAATTAATACATTTTAAGTTAGTTTAATGCCAATTCTAGTTAACATACTCTAGATATTTACTAATCTTACTTAATTACTTGAATTGTAAGAATACTTGAGTTGTTCCATTTAACTAACAGTGTTATATTATGTTAAGCAAACATCTTAAATACTATTATACTCAACATAGTTTTAATCTGCTATTTTCAGCTATGGCGACTAAAAAAACTTTGTGCAATCGGTTTCCACGTTTTCTTTATGTAAAGTGAAGGTATTTATAGTAGTTCACCTTGCATGAATGCACTTAACACTCAATTAAATAAGCTTAATTGCATCAAGTTGTTCTTACTTAAACCATTCAAGTTGTGTCGACATAATTCTTGTATCTGTGAGTTTAGGAAGTGTACTCCCAGAATGCATTGCAGAATGAATAAATTAATCACAGGGCAATCTTAACTTTGTTTGATTATTTTAGGCTTTATTTGACCATTTTATTTACTGTCTTTTGTCAGTATAACCCCAATAATGACAATAAATTAACTTTTAAAGGTCTTATTAAGTGTAAAAAAATATATATTTTTGCATGCTGAATGTTAAAGTCTGTGTGTGACTCAAACATGGACAATAGTTAGATATTGTCACAAATTTAAAAGCGTTACATCAACACAATTAAAAAAAAATTCTTAAGTGTTAGCAATAAAATGATAAAAGATAATCAATTTACATTTAATTTATTTATGCATTGAAGTGTGTGTACATACATACATACATACATACATACATACATACATACATACATACATACTTACATACTTACATACTTACATACTTACATACTTACATACTTTTTACTTCCCTTCCTTTGAAATCAGATAACTGATTTCGTATTGCATTGCTGCATCAATAGGAAGAGATTTACAGTAATAGAAATTAAGTTCCAAGTGCCTAACCAAAGGGAACACTAATCACCATAATGGTGAGAAATTTTAGTCGGCTCACTCATGATTAAATAAAGTTAATTAAAAAGTCTAAGTAAGAATAACTTGCATACTACATAAATACTTGTGCACTGGCTTTTACCGTGCACAAAACAGGGCTGGAAACGTACGTACGCCAGTTCCAATGCAAAAGTTGTGATCTATAAAAAACAAACTTGATGGAAGAATGTGCGCACTTTTAAGCAAACTGGAGACAAAGGGAATTGGCGACACAGATGGTGAAGTCGTGAACTGAAGTTAGACTGTAGAAAATAAATATGACAAGAATGATTATAAGAATTAATGACATTTAATTTTCACTCCATTTCATACGTTATATCCACATTATCATGAAGATTAAATCTAACAATGTTATTTGTGCTGATTGTAAATGCATCTAGTAGAATCCAAACGTAGCTAATTCAAAATGTATTTACAAATGTAAAAAATTATAATCAGCGCTGCCTTACAGTCACATCGTCCACAACGGGAGCACAGGAGGAGATGGCGTGATGTGATACAGAACAGCATGAAATACTCTTTTATTAGAGAACTGCAGAACACAGTGTAAAAACGAAATCGATATCTACCCTAATGTACATATATCATAAAATGTCAAAGTCTGCAAATACAGTCATGAAACACAATCGCTACTCATCATCGGTCCTACCTACTATTACATTACAAAACCGTCAAGCATGTGTTCACTATAACATTTTGGTCTAAATTTTAGCCCACAAATTAATTCTGTGATTTTGTGAAGGTGTTAACGGTCAATCTATTTGTTTTAAGCCTCTTTCACACTGCGATTCCCGCAAACACACGGATAATGCGACCCGGCATTTGATCCCGGGCCGCTACATTTGAGCCCCTTTCACACTGCACGTCGGACCCGCAATATTCCTGGAACATTGCCGGGTCGCCTTCTGTGTGAAAGCAACCACGTCCCGGGATTGATTACCGAATTCGACCCGGGTCGGGGACCTAGTAATATTGCGGTATTCGACCCGGGACGAGCGCTGTGTGAACAAAAGCCGAAACTAATGCCGCAACGTGTACGTAGTTATCGTGCGACTCCTAGAGCTTGTTTTTTCAATAATACAACCCTGCAGTGCCAGAAGAGCTCGTCTGTGTTTTAAACGCAGAGTGTGGTCGTATACAAAAGAAACTAAAATTAAACAAGCAGAAATGTGTGCAAACTGGACACAAGTCGAGACCACAGAGCTCCTTACTATCCGCGCTGAAGCTGAGATCGCTCGCCATTATACGTCACATCAAGATGTCACGTGTCAACTCGACCCGGGACCGTTACGGGTTGTGTGTGAAAAGTGCACATATTATGGTATTTCGCTGGCAGTGTGAATGGACCAAATCTAGCGACCCGGGAACAAATGCCGGGTCGCATTATCCGTGTATTTGCCGGAATTGCAGTGTGAAAGGGGCTTTGGTCCATTCACACTGCCAGCGAAATACCGTAATATGTGCGGCAATGTTCTGGGAATATTGCGGGTCCGACGTGCCGTGTGAAAGGGGCTTTAGAAACATATAAATCCTCTGGTAACCTGGTGATGTAATGCTTTATGGAGGATTACGCCAGTAGCAGAATAAGGAGAGAACGAGTTTTCATTCAGGGACATTATCAGCAAAACTGCATGAATTTTATTTGATTTGAAGCGTCTAAAATTAACAAAATATTTTTTAATTAAAATAACACTTTATTTAAAAAAAAATAGGATACCTGAGAAGTATTTTATACAATTTTGTTTTTATTGATATTTTGATATATTTATTCTACAACATAAAAAGGATATTGAATGATTTTCAGCAATGTAACATGTAAGCACAAATGGCATTTATAGTCCATATCTAATATTTTTCAATGTCTTTTACCTTTGACAGGTTTAAACATTGTGGATGGGAACGTGCATGCAAATTATATGCAAATTAGGCCATGCATAGTAAAACTAGGCGTTTTAAGCTCCATATATGGGGATTTCGGGGAGGAGACGGTGAAGTACGCACAATCTGCTGCTGGCTGTGATTTATAAAGGGATTATTGCGCAGGTTCTGGCGTACGCATGGTTTTATAAATGTTTTTTTGTGCGTATGCAGAATCTTAGCTTTAGTACGTACGTACACTTTAAGGATGAAATCTACGCAAAGTTTTATAAATGAGACCCCAGAACTGTACTGAGAATTGCTAGATGACACTTGTGGCAGATTAGATTTGCTGCCGCTAGGGTGCGTTTAAATTGCAAGGCTATCTATATGACATCAGTTAGTTAATTAGAATCTCTTGATGCACTGGAAATACATTTTGATCCAAAAATAACAAAAACTAAGACTTTATTCAGCATTGTCTTCTCTTCCGCGTTTGTTTTCAAACCTCAAATAAAGATTCAAACGGTAATGAATCAGTGGATAGATTCATGATTCGGATCGCGTGCCAAACTGTCAAACTGCTGAAATCACGTGACATTGGCGATCCGAATCATGAATCAAAGTGTGCATACACTTGGATACGCTGTCGGACTAAATATAAAACATCTTAAACTGTGTTCCGATGATGAACGGAGGTCTTACAGGTGTGGAACGACATCAGGGTCAGTCGTTAAAGACATCAATTTCATTTTTGGGTGACCTAACCCTTTAAAGGTCCCGTTCTTCGCGATTCCATCTTTCAAACTTAAGTTGGTGTGTAATGTTGCCGTTAGAGCATAAATAATACCTTTAAAATTATAAAGCTCAAAGTTCAATGCCAAGCGAGATATTTTATTTAACAGAAGATCCCTTTCAAAGCCTACAGCTAACGGCCGCTTTGGACAACAGCAGGAAGTGCAGGGATGTAATGACGTCACTAGAACCATTTGTTGACTAACCCTCCACCCACAAGAACACACAAAATAGGGGGCGTGGTCTTGTTGGTCTCATTCAGCGCTTGCATCTCCCCGTTATGGTAAGAGGCGGGACATTTCCGGGCAAGGTGCGCTAAGCTGCTGTCCAATCACAACACGGGAAGCGCTGGCCCAATCAGAACTCGCTACGTGTTTCTGAAGGAGGGACTTCACAGAACAAGGAAATCATCAGGCCGTTTTTAGGACAGAGGAAACAGCACTGTACAGATAAGTAAATTGTGTGAAAAATACTGTTTTTTTACACGCGAAACATGAACTCATGTTATATTGCACACTGTAAACATAATCAAAGCTTCGAAAACACGTGAAGAATGGGACCTTTAAGAAGTCTGCCTTTAGTATTTTAGTATTAAGTAGTATAATAAATCAAAGTGAGGAAAATTATGACACAAATTAATAAATTATATATATATATATATATATATATATATATATATATATATATATATATATATATATATATATATATATATATATCAGTTATAGAGAGACATAATAAATAGATTTATGCTGTCTTAAGAGTTCTGCCTTTAGTAGTAAGCAGTATACTTAAACACACAAACTACTGAATTCAAAGTCTTCATAGAATCTAGGCCACCTTTGATTGCAGGTCATAATGTCTGGCCATAAAACATGTTTAGAATATTTCAGATCCCCATTTCCTGGCTGAAAAAAATGCAAAACATGCTGAGAGAGACCTGGTAAAGTGAAACTGTGGTAATCCATTATATTTATCTCTATTACAGTTCAAGCTTTGTTTACTTTGGAGAAACAGGCACGATTCTTCTCATGTGTACACACTTATGAACGCAGTACGTGGCAGTGTTGAAACTGAGAATGTACTCTTGTGAGTGGTAATGTTACTTATGCGGCTTACAAAAGTAGAACTAAATAGTTGAACAGAATTGCTAAACCAAAGCTCTGAAATTTTACTCTTGCATCATTACATCGATATGAATATTTATCAATATCATAACCCTAGCCCTGGTAAATCAAACAAATGTTCAAGCTCTCGGTTTATGGCTTTTACAATGGAGATGGATTAAGTTACATTTCCTAAATGTCATTACACTAATTGGTAACACTTTATGATAAGGTTGTATAAGGTTGTACAATATGATAATGTTAACAAGATTTTAATATTTAGTGTGTGTGTGTGTGTGTGTGTGTGTGTGTGTGTGTGTGTGTGTGTGTGTGTGTGTGTGTGTGTGTGTGTGTGTGTGTGTGTGTGTGTGTGTGTGTGTGTGTGTGTGTATGTGTGTCTCCAATTGAAATTGTTCTACTGATCTAAATGTTTCAGTTGGCCAAATTGAATTTCTGTGAATTGATGCTATTTAATTCACAGAAATTCAATTTGTCCAACAATTTTTTTTTTAGATGTGATCAGCCACTAGAAAATGTTCAATTGGAGACCAGAATTTTTATTGTAATTTAATTGTAATGAACCTTATTGTAAAGTGTTACCCATTAATTATAATTTTGTGCTATTTTTTAACATCAGATTAATAAGCTGAATGTTATTTATACAATACATATTCGTTTTATGTTGTTTTGTTTATACTTGATATCTTTTGGTCTCTGATACTAGAATAGTGTATTTGCTATACAACATTAACCGATTATGCATTTCTGATAACACAACGACATAAGATTTTTTCTGTTTAAGATAAGTTTTGTCTGTTTAATAATATGTGACCCTGTGACCACAAACCCAGTCGCACAGGTATATTTATGGCAATAACTAACAATACATTGTATGTCAAAATTATAGATTTTTCTTTTATGCCAAAAAATCATTAGGATGTTAAGTAAAGATAATGTTGCTTGGAGATATTTTTTACATTTCCTACCGTAAATATATCAAAAAATGTGTTATTAGTATTAATATGCATTGCTAAAGACTTCATTTGGACAACTTTAAAGGCAATGTTCTCAATATTTAGATTTTTTGCACCCTCATATTTTAGATGTTCAAATAGCTTGTATCTTGGCCAAATATTGACCTATCCTAACAAACTATACATCATCTGAAAGATTAATAAATAAGGAATTTAAAATAATTGACCCTTATGACTGGCTTTGTGGTCCAGGGTCACATATGTCAGTAAAGCAGTTACACTGTTTGTTTACAGTGAAAACACATGCATTGCAGTGAATGTGCGTGAGAGATTTTGAGTGTAAATACATCATTGACATGTCTTAAACCAGTTGATGTAAGACACGGTTGATAAATAACCTATTTGACACAAGGAACTTGATAAACATTTTACTGGACATTCAACAATTTTAACTATTGTTGAAACGGGACACACCCAGAGAGCCTGAAGCTAAAGAAATATGTTGTGTTGAAGCAGAAATCCCAAACCCATATAATATTTTATGTGGAGTAAAAAAATAAAAGAGAAGAAGAAATAGTTATTGCCAAGCTTGAACAAGACAGCCCGAAACCGGTCTGTGTTTGATAAGCAAGTATGACATCAGCAACAGCAGCGTATTGGCCTACTTCCCTCTCAGGGAACACTGATTATATTTAAATGAGTTTCTGTGAGGCATGGCAGTGGTAGTGACTAATGAGTTTCAGTGGGAAGATGTTGTTCAGAAGGAGTGGGGGAGTGGCCAGTGCTTCATGTGGCACTCTATTGGCCCCCACTGTTGAAAGTTGTGTAATTATTTCCTGAGTTGATTTAATGTTTTGTTTTGTTTTGTTTTTGTTACAGTTGGAATTTCTTCTTTACATCCACAAACCAGCAAGAACAAAATCTCTTTACAACATTTCACAGTGTTACCTTTTGGTTGCAGTAGGCCTATACAATTTTTAAAATATTCCACAAACCTATTATTAAAGTAGGCTACAGCCTAAACCAAAATCTGGTGTTTCAGAGACAACCTTTCTGAGTAGCCTTTAGACATCATTATTTATTTTATTACATTCTGTTATTTAAACTTTCTGAAATTAAAGAGACTTTTTGAGCATTTTACTAAAACTAACTTGCTAAGTGGGTGTAAATGACACTTCCTCTCATGCCAAATTATATTAATAACTTAATTTTGAGGGCAGTTTTCCACTTCCAGTTCCTGGTTATTCAAAAGCAGGTAAAAACTCGACCCTCATTGCGAGTTTCAAGGTGTTAGTAATAGAAAATGACTAATATAATCCAATAAACCGTGGAACAAGTGTACGTGAGGCAGAATGCGTCACTGTCCTTGTCTGGAACTTCCGTCCAATATTACATATGAAATTACATATGAAGCCACTAGTGGGCATACATTTACCATACAAAACATCTGCCAAACACGCAACACATTACTTTAATCATGTAAGTGGAATATTGGGTTGAGTTAAATATTAAGTAATACTAAGCTGTACTATTGTTAAGTGTAGTGTATGTCAGAAGATCGATCAACTTTCTGCATTACAAGTTTGTAATCTTAGCAGTATCACCAGCGTTTTTGTAAATGTAAATTTGATGTTGCTCATATTAATATTGCTCATATAATTAACAGAGGTCAGTATGTTGTAAAGTTAAAATGGTTTAGCATTCTGTCTGAAAAGATTGTTTATCAGAGTTAGTTTCTCAGAACCAATCCCATGTGAAACAGCCCCTTATCAACAAAGGGAGGGTGTCTGTTTGACTCAAATATCATGTTTATTTTTCTGAATGTGATATTTGAAACAGGTGAAGATTTATACATATATAGACTAGGGTGTGCGCGTGCGTGCGTGTGTGTGTTTGTGTAGTCTACTTGTTGGGACCAGCGGTAAATGTAAATGGATTTATAAACATACTAAATAATTTTTTGGAAATGTAAAAATGCAGAATGTTTCATGTGATGGGTAGGTTTAGGGGCAAAGGCAGTGTGTAGGGGGTTATACTGTGTAAAAGCCATTATACCTAGGCTATATGGAAAGTCCGCATAAAAAACACAACGCGCGCGTGCGTGTTTGTGTTTAAATTTGACCTTTTATTATTCTTCAGGTAATGTCAGTTAAACTGACTTGTTGCTGTGACGACCTAGGCTGTTCAGTCTTGCCCAAGTGTTAACATTCACCTGTGCTCCGGCAGATACCGGTTTGACCAGTTTCAGGTGGGTAGCCTACATGTGCATTTGGGCTCCTCCTCCCCCGTGTCAGGGAACTCTTGAGAAATAGTTGCCATGGGAATCGCTAACCTGCTGAGTCTGACACTAAGTAAATAGCTATTTCACATAGCCTGTGTCATATCCCCAAGAAATAAGTTTTACTTGAGATATCTTTGACCTGAATGGAGTGCGATAAGATAACCTTGAGAAAACATTTGAAAAATCTCTATGTCCACTCTATTGTGTCGTATGCCACTTTCTTGATATTTTTTAGACCATGAGGGAGAACAAACCACAAACTTAAACAGAGAAATATATGATCACGGTACTTACTGATTTCCCTGAACAAAATCCCCATACACTGTAAAATAATATTTGTTGAAAATATAATACAAAGATTTTTTCAAGTATGTTGTACAAGAAAATATTACTTCACTCTTTCTACAAAATTTAAAAGCAATTTCTGGGTGAAAATATTTGTAAAAAGTCATATACCAATAAATAGCCTACAATACAATAAAAACATAATACAAATAATTTATTTTATTATTCACTATATAGCCTATATTAAATGATACAAAAAGACTATTCAAATGTTTTATAATTAAAATATAATTTAAAACAGAATGCAAATAATTTAAAATAAAATGTATAACATTTTGTAACTTAATTTATTAATAGACTATTAATTTACATTGATTAATGAGTTAATTTATTGATGTCAGCACAGCACTTATTTCACACCATCCCACAAACGGTTTCCATTACATTGTGTTTGTTTGTTTTTTCCCATGCAGGGGAAACGATAATGTGATCATTTCCTGTCAGGGGCACTTCCTGTCTTAGTAGCCTACTCTGGCCCATGAATCTATCAAAAAGCCTTTTTTTTTTTTTTTTTTTTACTAGTGTAGGCCTACGTTAGCCTATATGTTCTTGGTTCATTTTACTAAGCCCTCTATATATTTAATTACATTGATATTTGAATTTTGAAAATTAAACGATACAAAAAAACCATATAAGGAACTGTATCCGCAATAAATAACAAATTTCAAGGGAGTGACTCAGCCTAGGTTCATTCAGATCTCGTGAAGTAACCAAAAACCAGCAGAGCGGGTCATTCGTCAGAAGTCCTGCCCCCAAAATTCACAAGCACTTTAAAGCATCAGCACACACCCTCTGAGGCATACACCTGTAAGCAGTGCAAAGAGAGCCTCCTCAAGAGACGAAAAAGAGACAAAGATCATGGTGTCTGCTGGGCTTCAGTTACTGGGCATCGCCCTGGCTATCATAGGATGGATCGGTGTCATTGTGGTCTGCGCTCTTCCCATGTGGAGAGTTACAGCCTTCATTGGAAATAACATTGTCACGGCACAGATTTCGTGGGAAGGAATCTGGATGAGCTGCGTCGTGCAAAGTACCGGACAGATGCAGTGTAAAGTCTACGACTCCATGCTGGCCCTCAGCTCAGACCTTCAGGCCGCCCGCGCTCTCACCATCATCGCCATCGTCATCGGGATCCTGGGCATCATGCTGGCGATGGCTGGAGGCCAGTGCACCAATTGCGTTGAAGACGAGAGCTCCAAAACCAAGGTCGCTATCACTGCCGGTGTGATTTTCATCGTAGCTGGGGTGCTGTGCCTGGTCCCGGTGTGCTGGACGACCCACGTCGTCATCCAGGACTTCTACAACCCCTTGGTGTACCAAGCACAAAAGAGAGAGCTGGGAGCAGCGCTTTACATCGGCTGGGGAGCCGCCGCCCTGTTGATCATTGGGGGAGCTTTGCTCTGCTGCAACTGCCCACCAAAAGAGGAAAGGGGAAAATACACAGCCAAATATAACGCTACCCCTCGTTCTGAAGCCTCTGCACCCTCTGGCAAAAACTTTGTGTAAATTATCAACTCTAAAATGGACTCTACAGTTCCTTTAATGTTTACAACCTTGGTTTTGGTCAAGGATGTAGCGGCTCAAAAAGAGTTTGCAGCAGGTATCTCGAGGACTTGAAATGCAGTCAATGAAACACTGATGCTACAAGTTTTCTAAATATTTTTAAATATATATTCAGCACAAGGATAATAGGGAACCACATTAAAAAACGTCTGCAGTAAAAGGAGGCTAATCTCGTTCAAGTATATGATCAAATTTTCCTCTTGTACTGTGGTCATGTGACGTGTTTTTTGTCGTTTAAAATGGAATTTCATTTATTCAAGTATTGTTCAACTTTTTTAAATTTGTAAATATGTTTTTTACTGTAAAACACATTTTTTTCTGATATAAACTTCTGTTCAAAATAAAAAATGTCTGTATCACACCTGTATTTTGGAGTGTCTGTCAGCTATATTAAATACATCTGCAGGGCGTTGACATGGGTGTCATATTACAGCCCTCCATTATCTGTCACCCACCCTGTGGCACATTCAAAATTTCAAAAAGTCCCAGCATACAAAAACATTCTCAAAGGGAGTTGTCAAAAAAATAAACCCAGAACAGGTGTGGTTTTTCAGGTTTACAGTTAGAACCAATGTATTCAGACAAGGCTAAACATGATCTAAGGTTTGGCTTGTGTTTACTCAGTGTTGCTAGTAATTATAGACAGTTTAGGAATTATTTATTTTCAACAAAACAAATTTAATTGTGAAAGTCAATAGTGTGCATTCAGAATTTGCAGGAACGCAGGGGATGCAGTATTGCAGTATTCCATCTGTCTAACACAGTGTGGTCAAGCAAAACAAAAGGATCTAATTGCAGCACGTTAATAATAATAATAATAATAACAAAGAAGATAAACCACAATGAAGAAGAACATAGGAAGCATAAACTACAACATTTACAAACTGAGGGCTATAAATACACAGATGCAAATGAAGGAGCTAAATAAACAACATATTCATTTAATTGTTATTAATTGGCACACAAGAGGAAACTAGTGCTGTGTTCGAAATCACCCTCATTCACTATTTCCTATACTTCTCTATTTCCACTTGAAGGAGTGAATGAGAATGAGAGAGTGAATTTGGACACAGAGGCCCTGTCACAAATGGCACCCTAAACCCTCACGGCCTTCCTCTTCCACCAGTGCGAGCTCTGCAGAAATGTGCATAAAATGACCTAAAATGACAAATGTGACACCCAGTGGTCTCGTGGACTTAACGGACACGTGCACGCAACGGCCACTGTAAGTTCACAAGACCGAAAGTGAACACGAAGGGTGCCGTGTGCCAGGAAGGCTGTTGCTTTTTTAGTTTGTGCTTGGAGTTTAACCCTTAACTGCATACGGAAAATTAGTGACCTGTGACGTCATTCACTACCCTCTTCCACATTCCCAGTGGTTGGGTTAAATATTTGCTTAAAACAACCCAGTTGATGGTTTTGTCCATTTTCCACCCAACGTAGGTTGTTTTCAACCCAGCATTTAGCTTGGGCAGTAGCATTTTGCCTTAGCATTAGCATCTAGAGTGCAGTCTCGGAGGTAAGAGGGATTATCCTTCAGCTGAAGTGTCTTTTAAACTTGAAATGCAAGGCAAATGTTGGAATAATTAGGAACCACAGTTTCCCCAAATCCCTTCACTCGATTGGGATGTTCTCTTTTATTATGGACGGCAACGGCAGTGACTGTAATATTGAGCGTATTTTGCAGTACTAAAAATGTAGCGATTTTATCAGGCTACTATATTTTTCAAAAAGAACACAAAGAATGGCCTTCTCAGCTGCCATAGTTGTAACTCTTGCGTTATCAGAACAGCATGTTCAATGCATAAAAATCGACTTTGCTGCTACCCGTGATGATGTCAAAGATCAGACACATTTCCACGTGCATCTTGAAAAAGCCATGGTCTGGAAAGTGCTGAGGCAAGTTTTAGTGCCATCTAGTGGTTAAGAGGAAAATAAAATCAAAGGAGCCTTTTACTTCGTGGAGCCTTCTCATCACGAATCACGATCACATGGTAATGCGTATCAATAGTACCACGCATGCAATTGTACCAGTACGTGGAATGTATACGCCAAAATTAGTTTTGGCATGAATATGCGATGCAGTTTTTCGCGTGCATATGATACGCACTTTATGGCGCGAAAAAACGCGTTCCATATGCACCGCAAAACTCATTTTAGTATACATTTCACGAGATTGCACACCCGTAGGCCTACTATTTATACGCATTTTTGTGAGCCCCGTTTTACACCTGATGACCTACTTCTTCAGGTGAGATTCTAAAGTGTGCATAAGATAAACACTTTACTATCATGATGCCACAGGAGAGGATTTATGAATGGCAATGAAGCAACATAAGCAGGTTATGATAATGACAACGTGGCAAATGTAGTACAATCATATTATATAGAACATACTTTTTAGCGGTCGTGAATTAAATACTAATTAAAAATAAAACGCAATTTTGCCCAACCCTGATAAAAAAAAGAAAAAAACTTTTTTTCCGGTTTATGACACAAAATACCCATCATAATGTGAAGCCATTTCAAAAGCACACTCTATAGTGCTTTTTTTATTCATTTAGACTGCCAGGTGGTTTCTCAAGTTGTCCAGCTCTTCATACACCTCACACAATAGTCAAAGAATATCAAATGTCTTCTTTTCTTCGCTTCTTTTTATGCTAGAACTCCACCCAAGGTTTGCGGGCTATAAAACCCTGACAATTAAAACTTCTCATATGCTCTGCGCAATCATCCATGAAGTGACTTGTGTCTGGCAACAATGGCATCTCAAGGCATCCAGATCCTGGGCATCATGCTTGCCATGGTAGGCTGGTTGGGGACCCTCATCACCTGTGGCATGCCAATGTGGAGGGTCACGGCCTTTGTTGGAGCGAACATCGTCACAGCACAAATCATCTGGGAGGGTCTGTGGATGAGCTGTGTTGTGCAGAGCACTGGACAGATGCAGTGTAAAGTCTACGACTCCATGTTGGCTCTGTCACAAGATCTGCAGGCTTCCAGAGCCATGGTTATCCTCTCCATCATGGTGGGCGTCTTTGGATTCCTGATGGCTGTTGTTGGAGGAAAGTGTACCAACTGCTTGGAGGATGAAACAGCCAAAGCCAGAGCATGCATCGTTTCAGGGGTGGTTTTAATTATTGCTGGCTTTCTGCTCCTGATACCTGTGTGCTGGTCTGCACACACTCTTATCAGGGACTTCTACAACCCTTTAGTAACAGAAGCCCAGCGGAGGGAGCTTGGAGCCTGTCTCTACATAGGCTGGGGATCTGGAGGCCTCTTATTGATGGGTGGTGGGCTTCTTTGTTGGAACTGCCCGTCCAATGACAATAGGCGCTACACGGCAACCAAATACGCCCATGCAAGGTCTGTGACCCCAGTAATGGGTTACGTGTGAGAAAACAAGCAAGTAATGTGCAAAATGACACATTGTACATGTCATGCAAATTACTATTGCTTTGTCACTTGCTAAATGCTTGAAAACAACTAAATGAAAGGTGATGAATAAGAACATGAGTTGACAACTGTTTATTTACCATAAAAATATGAGCAAAATAAAATTATGTTTGTGTGCAATTGTCCATGAAATATAGATACTTTTTTTTATTCAGGTTTTTTTTCTTTTACACACACACACACACACACACACACACACACACACACACACACACACACACACACACACACACACACACACACACTTGTAAACAATGAGTAAACACTCCGTGTTGATCATTTCAGTTTTCCCCATGCGCACAAGTGATATTTCTTTGTCAAGAAGAAAAAATTTGCACTCCAACTACTGTGCAAAGTTAAGCTCAGCTCCATCATTAATAACAGAGCCTTGCTACATCCATTTTAAACAAGCCACATATCCAGGAATTATATGACAAATAAGTGTTGTTTTTGAGGGTCAATGACCAGTTTGGATGTCAGAGAAACATTTTGAAAATCCATAGGCCATGTTAGTTAAGTTTGTATTATTTATTGTTTGATAAATATATTAGACTAAGAATAACCATCAAGTAGGCTATAACATGCATATAAAATACATTTGACTGTGAGTTTATAAGTTTAAAAGTTGTGTTAATTTTTTATTTTTGTATGAATTGCATTTCGTATAAGCCTGTTTTAACTAAAAGAGACATAAAATATTGTCACTTGACCATTTGAAAATATTTGATTATTTTTATTTCGTTTTACTTTGTGCAATTTTTGCAATCTTTTTACAAAATAAATGTTCTTTGGTCCAGTTCAAAACTGTCTAAACATACAAACATATAGGTTATATTTATAACATTTGATGATTAGCCTCCCTAGGCTGTCAAAAGTAGGCTAGGCTATAACTTTTTATTTTTCATTGCATGACCCAATACAAATAAAAGCCAAACTAAGACAAAAGGTCTAATCTTCTAAATGTTCTTCATACAATTTATTTTCCCGTGGCGTGTGTTTTTTTTTTTTTTTTGGTGACGATCGAATGCTCGTTGGTCTTTCGGCGGACACTGACAGCAGATCGCGCCCCCGGTCCCCGGTGAGCAGCAGCCCCGCGGCACACCAGCCCATATAGAGAGACGCTCCGAACTCCAGCCTCTGCATGTCCGACAGGAACGGGTTGTTGATAT
Organism: Pseudorasbora parva; assembly: GCF_024679245.1. Classification (NCBI taxonomy): domain Eukaryota; kingdom Metazoa; phylum Chordata; class Actinopteri; order Cypriniformes; family Gobionidae; genus Pseudorasbora; species Pseudorasbora parva. The sequence goes on from NC_090189.1 coordinate 23,101,050, forward strand.
CCCTCGCGATGTTGATGGCCGACCAGAAGACAGGTGTGAGACACAGCAGTCCGACGATTATATAAATAAATAAAACACCCCCGCACGCAGATATGACAGCTCTAGCTTTCGCGGTTTTGTTCTCGATACAGGTGGCGCATTTCCCACTAGGCTACCAGGAGAATGCCGACGACAGAGCGCAAGATAGAAATGACGAGAAAGCGCGCGCGGCATGCAGGTACACGGGCAGCGCGAGCATTGGTTCGTACGCTTTGCACAGCATCTGCCCCGTGCGTGGAATGTATACGCCAAAACATGGTACGCACTTTATGGCGTATTATACATACGAACCCCCCACCCCACTACCCTAAACCTACCCAAGAGAGCGTGTCATAGGCTATATACGCCATAAAGTGCGTATGCACGCCAAAATGAGTTTTGGCGTAGCCTATACATTCCACGACATTGCACACTCGTACTATTTATACGCATTTATGTGTGATCGGGTTGAGCTACCACACAACAGAAACCCAACAAATGACAAAGCAAACCCTAAAATCTGCAGACCAAAAGATGCCATGGTTCCTCTTGTATCGTCACCCCTTTCGTTTATCTTTACTGACTGAGAGAGCATTTATATGTAGATCCCCCACACTTCGAGGTGGGATTTGGAACAAAGTTCTATTCACGACACTTAGCTTACAAATAAGCAGTTATAGCTAATAAAAAGTTATGATATACGTTTGGCGTGAGGGCTCCGAGCTCCGGATGTTCACCTGTTATTGGATTAGTCAATGATCTTAAATTATGTAGGCTATTTTAATTAACACATTATGTGGAAATTTAACGGATGCATGGAAATTGTAATAATATTTGGAATAAAACTCCTTATGGCTAATTTCATATAAACACATCCTAAACTAGGCTACAACTAATAATAAAAGTATATTTGTACACATTGTGCGTCATGTGACAAACGTATAGGCTATAGGTATACCTAGCCTATAGGCTATAAGCTTGATGCAAATAAAAAACAATAAATGTATATTCTGATAATTACCTTGCTTATTTCTATGTTGTCTTCACACACCTTATGCATAGGCCTATAATGCAAGCTCTTCACTGACACACTGTTGTCATCTACACTTTTTAATAGAGAGAAAAAAGCTTTATCTAGTTGGCGATTTGTGGGTGTGGTGTAAAAGTGTTCCAAGTTGGTCTGTCTGACCCTAAAGTCAAATAAACAGAAATGTCTGTTCTACTATAGGCTATTTAATTTATTTTAATTTAATTTAATTGAGAACACGTAGGCTAATATTGTGATGATATTAATAATAATAAAAGTTTATATTTTAGTTTTAATTATTATTAATAAATAGACATTTCCTTAAAACATTTTAGTAAATTAATTAAATAATTCATGTGCAACCCGAACAAGCATGTGTGAGGTACTTTGAAACAAGTGTGTTTGGTTTAGGTGGTTTAATAAATTAAATTCTTTAAAATAGCTAGGCCTACATCACTTTACAATACGCCCTCAATAGGCCTACGTGTGTGTGTGTGTGTGTGGGGGGGGGGGGGGGGTAATAAATCTATTAGATTAATACATCTATTAATTGCTATTCAAGTACATGACAACTAGCATCGAGAAGCGCGTGACGCGTGATCATTGCGCGATGATTTCCTAATCGATCCTTGTTAGTTCCCTTTTTTTGGTAATTAGGAGAAACTAGCGGGAAATCCTCACCAGCTGAATCAAATCGCATTGTTTACAAGCCGCGCCTCTAAAATCCACTATAAATACGTGTATCGTTCGTTCCTCTGATATACGTTTGCTTTACACGCACAAAAACATAATGGCATCTGCTGGGCTTCAGATTTTGGCCATCGCCCTCGCGGTCATTGGCTGGTTGGGAGAGATCATCATCTGCGCGCTCCCCATGTGGAAGGTGACGGCGTTCATTGGCAACAACATCGTGACCGCACAGATCTTCTGGGAAGGCCTTTGGATGAACTGCGTGCAGCAGAGCACGGGACAGATGCAGTGCAAGGTCTACGACTCCATGCTGGCGCTACCGCAAGATCTCCAGGCCGCTCGAGCTCTTGTTATCATCTCCATCCTCGTGACCTTCCTGGGAGTTCTTCTGGCCGTCGCTGGAGGCAAATGCACCAACTGCATTGACGACCAGGACGCAAAGGCCAAAGTAGGAGTCGCGGCCGGTGTGTTCTTCCTGGTTGGTGGTGTTCTCTGCTTGATCCCTGTCTGCTGGTGCGCGCACACCGTCATCCGAGACTTCTACAACCCCACTCTGTCTGAGGCCCAGAAGCGGGAGCTGGGAGCGTCGCTGTTCATCGGATGGGGCGCGTCTGGTCTGCTGCTCATCGGGGGCGCGCTTCTCTGTTGTCAGTGCCCGAAGAGTGAGGGTCGTGGTTACTCCGTGAAATACTCCGCTCCGAGGTCTGCCCCAGGGGCCTATGTGTGACACTCAGACTTTATAGACTGATGAATTCTCCTGGTTGTATATGAGTTTTACCCTGGTTTCCCCCCACCCCTCTTCTTGCATGACTATTTTAACTTTTAATAAATTTAATGGATTTTTTTTTACACTGTCTAAATGACTCCATTTGTACATGCTCAGTTGGAGCACTCGTAAAGTAGCCTATGCATGGGCGTAGATTACGCGGGGGACGTGTCCCCCTCACATTTAATAAAATGTTTCGTCATTTTCGTCCCCCGCACTTTCACTGGGTCTCTCACCGATCCTAGTCGACCCACTCCGAGCGGGATTCGAACCGACGTTACCTCCGCGAGGGCGGGCAAGTTAATACGGACGCTAAAGACAGCTTTCTCTAATCTCGCTTGATCGAGTGCTTTTTCAGGGCAAGTGTATTTACATAGAAACCAATGTGAATACATTAAGATTTAAAATCAGAGACAAAATTATCTATGTATGACCCGCTGTCATTTTATTCGCATCTAAATGTGAGGAGGGGTTCTCAGTAAGTCCAAAATTGGATTGTTACAATTAATACCCTCTCACGCTGGAGCTGCAGCTGAAGGAAAACAATCGATATGAGTGATTAAACGTGACGACGACAATCAGACGAGTGCGACAATATATGCTTTGTGTGTTTTTCAAGCCATCTCAATGTAGCCTATTTATTGATAAATAAAGTAGCCTATCATATGAATAATGCAGCTTTTTTTTATGTTTAGTATCTTCTGCTCACCAAGGCTGCATTTATTTAATCAAAAATAATTAAAACGGTAATATTGTGAAATATTACAAATTAAAGCAGCTTTTCCCCCTATGTGATCAAAGCTGAATTTATCATTACTCCAGTCTTCAGTGTCACATGATCCTTCACTAATCACTCATATGATGATTTTATAATCAAGAAACATTTATGATTATTTGGGTTGAAAGCAGTTGTGCTGCTTTAAAATGTTGTGGAGACCATGATACATTTTAATTTCACAATTCTTTGATGAATAGAAAGTTCAATGGACACCATTTATTAAATTATCTTTTGTAATATAAACAATATCACTTGTGATCAATTAAGCATGTCTGATCAATAAAAGTATTAATTTCTCTCTTTTTTAATTTTACCACAAATGTTTAGATGGTTTCCACAAAATTTAAGCATCACCATGAGCAGCACAACTGATAATAATCATAAATGTTTGTTGATCATCTAATCTTCATGAGATTATTGAAGGATCCTGTGACACTGAAGACTGGAGTAAATTCAGCTTTGATCACAGGAATAAATTGCATTTTACTATATAGGCCTATTCACAGAGAACAGCTGGTTTAGGCTACATCAGATTGTTTTTGTTTTTTTAAATTGCATAAAATCTATGGAGACTTAATGCACAAGTGTGAAATTGGCATAAAAACAGGAGAATAATATTATAGATATTATTGGTTTTTGTTCAGCAGTGTATTTGATATCTTATCCAATTAAAAGCAAGACATGCGATAAATTATATCGGTCCCCCAAAAAAATTGTATTATGACATTTCTGTCCCCCTCACTTGTGAAAAGATGGATACGCCCCTGAGCCTATGTCAGGAGGGTCACCACACCAAACAGACGCTTTATTTTATTTCGAAGACTGCGTCCTCCGGATGACACATCCCATGAAGGATGCAGTACGGAGTGTCCCTAATAATCATGTAAATCAAATAACCCAGACCAAACCAAATTCGTAGGCCACACAGGCAGGAAGTAACACGTTGCTATGCCAACATAACTTGTTGAGCACTCAGGCCAGCTATATGAACAATGTGTAACTTGACAGCAACGTTTTAAACGTCAAAAAAGCACTAAAGTCTTGTAATCCTGCTTATCAGCTTAAACAAAAACAAGCCTGAAACTAAGAGTTCTTATTATTATTATTTTTGTGGCAAATTTAAAATATGGCTAACGGCGACGCAAATAATTGTGGGTTATCTGCAGCAGCGAGGGATACTTCATGTACTCTAGCTGTCTCATTTCGTTAAATTTCGAAGGCTGCATACGGAGGACACCTCCTGTGTAGGTTGCAGGATACGGAGTGTCCTGAATCAGAATTAAACGAGACGTCCTTTGTAGGACACACAGGCAGGCAGGCAGTATCACGTTGCTATGCCAACACGTTCAGCCTTGTTCCACTCACGCCAGTTTATATATGTTATGAATAATTTTCATTCATATATGAATGAAAATTATTCATAACTTAAATTACTATGAAGTGTTTCTTGTCTTGACAGCAATGTACTGTTAAACGTTTAAAAAGCACTAAAGCGTTGTATTTCTGTTAACCACAACTATCTGTTTGAGGTAGCCTAATAGAACTTAAAAAACAAAAACAAGCTTGAACTTGCATTTTAAACACCACACCTACACTCGCATGTATATCTGGCAGTGGTGGAGTTTTTTAAATATATATATATATATATATATATATATATATATATATATATATATATATAGCCTATATGACGGTTGTTAACGGCGACGAAAAGAAGGTTATCTCCAGCCGCGAAGGCTACACCTTATGCCCACTCCGAAATCCCATAAAAGAAAGACGCATTCGGAGGTCGCATTTGGAGTGTCCTGTCGGTACACGATCCGTTCCACCTGCACGATCCGTTCTACGCATGCGTAGTAGACTCTTTAGAAAATGCGCATGCGCAAATGAAAATACTGTTTTGCAACGATTTACGACACTGCACGATCTGTTCCACGCATGCGCATATTTATACCACGAGACTTTCATTCACTCACAGCAAAAGAAAAGAGAAGCGTCTGGCTGCAGACTATGGGCGAATTTTTTTTTAAAATGTTTATTATTATTGTTGTTAATTACAAAGTATGACTATGGGCGAGTGGAGCATGTATGAGTATGAGCTCGGTGGGAGGGTTTGGGGTCAAATCATTGAAAATCATAAAATCATTGGCCAGAGGTTACCATCTTGTCATCATGTGCCTTGGAGATATTGGCTGATTGGACTGCTGTCAAGTTTAATACCACTGCCCCCCCGCAAATCATCCACTCAGCAACAACTCGGCAACAAAGTAAGCCTATTTCCAGAGGTGAGTAACTTTTTATTTTTGCACAAACTGTTTAAATATTATAACTAACTTCACGACTAAAAAAGACATCTAATAAAAATAAAGTGATAAGGCCTAGATGACACTGACAACAGAGGTTACATTGATTACATGATTTTATAAAGTTGTGAAGAAATGACAGTAGCATGTAATATTTTCTGACAGGATTTGGTGTCAGAGAAGGGTTTCTGACAGAAATTTGTTTTTTTAAAGTAATTGTTCACCTTATTTCAAATTGCATACATGATTTTTATAAAGTTGTGAAGAAATGACAGTAGCATGTAATATTTTCTGACAGGATTTGGTGTCAGAGAAGGGTTTCTGACAGAAAAAAAAAATATTTTTTCTTATAGAATGAAAATGGAGTTCAGAGGAAAAACAGAGAAGTTTGCCCTTTACGATGCCGTTCAGCGATATTTGGTTTACGGGCTAGTGGATGCGGTGTTGAAGAAGGTCTCACGCATGGCTAAAAATTTTGCTATAAGAGGTAAGTGAGTGGAGACGGGTAGCAGCAGCTAGGAGTAATGGGCGGAATAGTAATTTTAGGAATATCTATTTTAAAGTCAGTCCAAAATGAAATAGAAAAAGTGCAATACAAAAAATAAATGTTTAATATCTTCAAGTGATGTGTTACAAAAAGTGCATTCATTTTGTAAAAACATTGTTTGTCTATCACAGAAAGTCATTATTTTCCTCTTTAACAGTATGCCCTCTGCATCTGTACTGGTGCCATGTTTCACTTTTTGGATGTAAGTTGTAGTTCATGTAATGTATGTATCCAAGAATGTTAAAAAACAAACAATGCAAGACTCCAATATTACATGTATATTACAGACTGACATACCATCTATTCGGAAGTGGTGGTGTCTCCAGATCCTGGAGAAATTCTCGATCGCAAGGTAGGACACATTTCAAGCACTAAAACATTGCTTGCAATGCCTGCTTTACAATTGTGCTGCATTAACAGTACCATACTTTTAAATAGGCATGGGCAGAACTTAGGGCAGCGCTTTGCCTTCTGGACAGAGGAGGCAGAACAACTGATGGCAGGCACCCTACCACCTATTTACAGCCTTTATCGACCCCAAATAGTCAAGGTATGGCCAAACTAACCAGACAACCATTTCCTCGTATGCATTCTATATAGGTAGGTCTCCAAAAATTAGAATATTTTGGAAAAGTGTGTGAATTACTGAATTAAATGTAAAACTTGAAACGGATACATTATATAGATGTATACAACATGCTACATCATGTGATATATTCAAAAATAGAAGATCGTAACAAACAGTCAAATGGATTTATAATTTAATTAAATTACTTATTTAATAACCAAATATAACCTGTAATACAACACAAACCCCGCCTCAGATCTGTTATTCAGAATGTGTGGACGCACTTCCAAGAACAACGTGCTGAAGCGTCACCTCAACCCAATTAATTCAAAACGATTTATTAAAATATTGTTTTCATTAATGTTATGTAATGTGACAGTCCCAATCATAGTTATTATTAGTCGTGCGTTGCTGTTTGAACTGCGCGAGCTGAAGCGGATGCGCTGAATTAACACCGGTAAGTTAGGCAAGGTAAGGCACTGAATCTCTTTGTTAGCGCATTATTTAACTAAACAAAAAGCTTCCTATATGAGATTAATCAGATTTATATAAAGTTAACAAAATATTACAAATTATATCTACACAAAATTTTGCGAATGCACAAGTGAACTTGAATTGAGTTGCTGATATTCATATTCAGAATGGGAGACGCGTACACACGCTCCTCCTAGAACGCTCTTAACACGGCACCTTAACCCAATGACTTTACAACCATTTATTAAAATAGTGTTCTCATTTCTTGTATATAATATGATCGTCCCAATCATAGTTGTTATGCATTGCTCTGTATGCGCTAAAGCAGAAGCACTGAATGAAAACCGGTAGCCATCACTGACTGAAGCCACTTGCTAGTGCGTTTTATTTCACTAAAAGAAACGCACCCTGATTCATCACATATATAACGTTACAAAATAAATGTAATATTTCAAATTACTTCAGCACAATCTGATGGGAATGCACAAGTGCACTTGAACTAAGTTACATGCGCGAGTCAGAATGCGTGACTCATGTTGTGCACGCGCTCTTCCTGGATCAACACAATGAAACACACGGCAAATAAACCCAAATAATTAACAATCACAATGTTTAATTACACTAGTGTTCTCATTAATGTTGTGTAATATGACAGTCCCAATCATAGTCATTATTAGCTGTGCATTGCTGTTGGAGCTGAAGCTGATCACCACCATGCTTTAACTACCGCCTCTAACGTTAATGATTAACCAAATGCATCCTTATGAGATAAATCAGCTATAGATAGGCCTGCACAATATAAACACAATATTACAACTTACATTTGCACAAAACAAAAGGCTATGACTGCACATGCAAACTTGCAGTCATGATGAAGGAGTAACTCCAGCTGTAAAATGGTCCCAAATAGAACTGGGGCACGCTCGCATCATTTTTCCTCCCGTTTCGCGGTTGAGCAGCACGCACGCGCATGACCCTGCTTAATCGATGATCGATAAGTCTTATCGATCAAATGTCTTATCGACAATTAATCGATCATCGATTAATCGTTGACATCCCTAATGTACACCAATAATGCGCTTTTTTCCAATGATCAGAGTAAGGAGTTAATCGCAGTAAAATGTTTACATGACTGGAGCAAACCTCTTCACTCCTACATGCAGTTTTTATTTTCGTATTATTTACACATAGCCCAATGCAGAACACAAATTATGAACTAATATACTGTCCACTGTTTTAATTTACGGACGTTAAATAATAAATAGGTTCTTATGGACGTATTTTGTTATTCTGTGCTGTGATGAAGACAGAAATATTATGTCGGTGACTAACAGTTTTATACACTACTGTCACGTTATCTGAGCTGTTTCTGGATAAAGGCAGACTGCTGCCGATTAATTGACAGTGAGTCGTGTTGACAGAGTTCAGGGAAAACGTCCTAATTTCTGTAATTAAATTTTTGTTTATTTTTGGTTGTATGTGCTATTCTAATTTTGTGAGATACTGAATTTGGGGTTTTCTTTAGATATAAGCTGTAGTAATCAAAATGAACATGCATAATATAAATATTTCGCATAGTGTCTAATGAATTTACATAACGTATGAGATTCACGTTGTAAATTTGAATTATTGAAACTTCCACAATATTCAAATTTTGTGAGACCTACCTGTATTTACTTTGTGCATGTTATGGTTTATTTGAGCTAGCAGATGCTTTTGTCCAAAGTGGCTTACAAATAAAAACAGTACAAAGGTTTGCAATTAATAGCCTAATGAAAATACAATATAAAAGCATAAAAAACCATAACTAATAATAACTATTTAATTTATGCTGAAAATATGTCTTAAGGCCCCTTTTGAAAGACCCAAAACATCTTATGTTGTATTAATGGTATTTTACTTTGTCATAGGAGGAACAAGTAGAAGTGGAGGAGCTGCCCCTCACATTGAAACATGTACCAGGCAGAATACATTGTGAGGAACAGTGTTGGGCTTTTCACTGGCCAGGTGCAAGAACCAAAATACATGTCCATGGATCATGATGAACGAAGGAAAGCATGGAGGGAGCTGGAGTTGATGAACTGTGATGCCATGGAGCCTTTTACGTTTATTTTTGAAAACCTCCAGGACATGGAAACATTCATGATAATTTGCAAAGACACCCTCAACCTGAGAGTAAATGCTGGAGTTGGGGTGCACAGTCACCCATATACATTTTGTTAGTGTGGGTGTATCTGGGTGACTGTGCACCCCACACTCTGCGTGAGAGGGAGAGAGTGTGTGTGTGGGAGACGGAGGGAGAGAGACGTATGTGTGTGTGTGTGTGTGTGTATTTGTACTCATAAATAAAACTTCTGTGTGAACAAATGCTTCTTTCAAGTCATTTACACATAGCAGTCAACATCAAACATTGAAAATAATTTTACACAGTCATTATAGAAGTATTATTGATTATGCAAGAGCTGCATTGGTCTGCCATTGTCTGTGATGTTTGTTTGCTGTAATATTTACCAGTAAAGAGTAGGTTATAGCAACTTAATTCATAAAACAACAATATTATTATTGTTTTCATTTTAATTTAGTTTCTATTAAATTTCCCACAAATTCTACAGTACAACAGTGATATATTTCTCAAGTAAAACCGAACTTTCATTTTGACGAGTTGCCGTGAATATACCTTTTAGTTTCTGCGTGTTTATGATATGACGGTGGTTTTTCTCAAATGAAACGGTGAAACGCAGATGAAGTTACTCTCAGAGTGGCTCTGGAGATGACGGACATGCGTTTATGTCCTCGTATGAGATGGAATCACACGACTGTCAAGCTCAATTCTTTGTAGGCCTATGGGTTTGAGGTAAACTGCGGATCAGCGCCATTCATACCCACACACACAGGAGTCAGGAGGACACTCAGGATTCGTAGCATAAATAGTTTTTTTGCTGTTTAATATTCACATAAACTAGTCTATATCACCAGATGCGGTAGGGTATTATGTCTTCTGTAAACAACATTGAAGGGATTATTTTCCTCATTTAGATTACATAGATAGCCTATATAGATCCATACTAATACAAAATTACTCAATTTAAAGGTTAACTATTAGCAGATATTAATTTAAAAAAACGGCACAAACCGTCTTTGACGGTTGATCATACGTTCATGTAACGACTCACGTCCTTTGCTATTTATTTTGTGTTACATTTAAAAGCATCAAAATAGACATGCTGTTAAATGTAACACAAATATGACGCAAATTGTGCCGCCTTGCCGTCAAGTGTTTCATTTGTACCGATAGTGTAGGAAAACCGTGACGTTTTCTACTACGTAATTATGCGCATGCGTAGAACGGATCGTGCAGGTGGAACGGATCGTGTACCGACATGTCCTGCTCACTTTTTTGAAATGAGACGGCCTTATGACGTATGCAGCCTTCAAATGCGACCTCCGGAGGACGCAGCCTTCTGAAATGAGACAGATTCTAACCGAAAAAATGATAAAACATGTATAAGAGATTGGATATAATATTTAAGAAAAGGCAAAATATGACATTGTATGAAAGTGTCTTTTTCGCGGCCCCTTCAAAACTGGAAATGTGGTAGGAAATGTGGTGTCAGCATGTTGTGCTGATTAGCTATAGGCCTATCTTTTGTGGCAAGACATACCACTATCAGTGTTGCTTGCTTTCACACAAGCTAAGCCTCAGCATGAACACACTTCGCTTTTTACTTCTGCCGTTGCATTTAAAATTCATTAAAGTTTTTAATTCGTGACGATTACCGGGGTGAGAAAAACGTGGAATGTAAAAGTTTGTTGGTCGCAGAGATTATTCTACAATAATCCAAAAACCAGTAGAAATAAAGGTGCCAGGAAAAACCAAAAAGGGGTTTTCACAGTGATGCCATATAAAAAAAAAACATTTTTGGTTCTGTGAAGAACCATTTTGTGAAAGATTCTTCAAAGAGCCATTGTTTTACTAACCTTTTTGTAGTCTAAAGAACAATTTGCTACAAATAACCTTTTGTGTATTGGAAAGGTTCTTAAAGCTTCTTCATGGAACCATACAACCCACCGAAGAACCATTTAAGAACCTTTATTTTTAAGATTGGGGTGATGGTAAAATCTAGATTGGCCTACAACAATATGTCATCATTCTTATTATTTCTTTATGGGAACAATTACATAAAAAATGCATCAGATTTGCAATGACATTATATGTGGAGAAAATAAAGACAGAATCTTTGGTTGAAATACTGTATATCATTAATAAAAACTGTCAATGATTGTAGTGTTTTGAACTAGCTGTTTTTTAAAAGCGTTTATTGTGTACTTTTTCCTTGAATGTGGACATTCTGAGAAAAATCAAGTTGAGCAGGAAACTCTATACAGGTTTCCTCCCCTTGCTTTGCTTTCTCTTTGTTCAAATACTAATACCTGAGGCACAAGGAAGAGCATTCACTTTGTCAATAGTCGCTTGCTCACACAACTACGACGCTTTTCTCCATTTTATTGCAGATGAATCGTCTGTGTTCCATAAAAGATGAGGAGTCGACAGATCTTGGCTGTATGTCTGGCTGTGTTAGGCCTATGTGGTACTATTCTTATATGTGCATTGCCTATGTGGAAAGTGACGGCCTTCGTGGGAGCAAACATTGTGACAGCACAGGTTTTCTGGGAAGGCTTGTGGATGACTTGCGTCCTTCAGAGCACCGGTCACATGCAGTGCAAAGCATTTGACTCCATGCTGGCTCTGACCCAAGATCTCCAGGCAGCGCGAGCTTTGATTTGTGCCTCTATCGCGGTCAGTGTGGTTGCCATTGGACTGTCGGTTGTTGGGGCAAATTTCACCAACTTCTATAGAGAAGAGCGGCTTAAAAAGACAAACATTGGAATAGCAGCTGGTGCAGTCTATATAGTTGCAGGTGTAACTTGCCTTGTTGCTGTCAGCTGGTCGGCATATGTCATTATTGTGGACTTCTATAACCCTCAAGCAGCAGCAGGGCGAAAAGGAGAGCTGGGAGCTTCCATCTATGTCGGATGGGTGGCCGGTGTCCTGCTAATTGTGGGTGGTGGGCTTTTGATCAGCACATACTCCAACAGATGTTGACCAGATGTGCAGATTAAGCCTGAAGTTACTTCAGAGATTTGTCTCTTTCCTGAAAGTTGAACATTCTCACTGGCTCTATTCACTCAGAGCTGCCAAGATATAAGGACTGTTCTTATTTGAATTGTATCAACCTTGTATCACTCTTCAAGAACATCTGTCTGTCTGTACAAATTAAGTCATTTAATGACAACTTAGCTTTTTTGAATGGCTTCATTAAAATAATATAATAATTTAGTTAATTCTGTCATAACTTTTCCTTTAAAAAATATAAATTTGTAAATGTTTAAAAAGGAAATGAAAACAAATTTAAGGTTTGTTTAACTGCCACTGTCTTAAACCTGTTTATGTCTATGTAAATATTTATTGTGTTCACTTTTTTGATTAGATATGTTTATAGTTATAAAGCTGCAATGCTTATATTTTCAGTTTATATCCATATATATTTATTTTTTTCAGGTTGCAAGATATTACCAACTACTAGGAACCAACTAGTGTTATAATATTTCATCTTAATTCATATAATTTGACCACAAGCGTGAAAATGTCAAATAAATCATTTAATTATTTATTAAAAATTAATATAATTTTTGATCTCATTTTATGTCATATTTTAATTTGTGTCCTACTTTTTGATACAGAAACCACAAAAGTGATTTATACATATAACATCTAGGTGCCATGATACCACGTACTATATATATATATATATATATATATATATATATATATATATATATATATATATACAGGTGCTGGCCATATAATTAGAATATCATCAAAAAGTTTACTAAGTTCACTAATTCCATTTAAAAAGTGAAACTTGCAAATTATATTGTATTCATTCACTACACACAGACTGATATATTTGAGAAGGCACTCTTGAACAACAGACAGCGTCAGAAGCATCTCGTCTGGGCTAAAGACAAAAAGGACTCTTGAGTGGTCCAAAGTTATGTTCTCTGATGAAAGTAAATTTTGTATTTCCTTTGGAAATCAGGGTGCCAGAGTCTGGAAGAAGATAGGAAAGACACACAATCCATGTTGCTTGAGGTCCAGTGTAAAGCTTCCACAGTCAGCAATGGTTTGGGGTGCCATGTAATCTGCTGGTGTTGGTCCACTGTGTTTTTTGAGGTCCAAGGTCAATGCAGCCGTATAACACAACGTTTTAGAGCACTTCATGCTTCCTACTGCTGACCAACTTTATGTAAATGCAAATTGCATTTTCCAACAGGACTTGGCACCTGCACACAGTGCCATGCAAAGCAACCATGTACCTGGTGTATCCATGGACCATGGTATCCCTGTTCTTAATTGGCCAGCCAATTCGCCTGACCTTAACCCCATAGAAAATCTATGGGGTATTGTATAGAGGAAGATGCGATATTCCAGACCCAACAATGCAGAAGAGCTGAAGGCCACTATCAGAGCAACCTGGGCTCTCATAACACCTGAGCACTGCCAAAGACCGATCGACTCCATGCCACTCCGCATTGCTGCAATAATTCAGGCAAAAGGAGGCCCAACTAAGTACATGGTCATATGTTTAGTGCTGTACATGGTCATACTTTTCAGTTGGCCAAGATTTCTAAAAGTCCTTTATTTGTATTGGTCTTAAGTAATATTCTAATTTTCTGAGATAATGAATTTGGGATTTTACTTAGTTGTCAGTTATAATCATCCAAGTTAAAAGAAATAAACATTTGAAATATATCAGTCTGTGTGTAATGAATTAATTAATGAGTGAAACAAATAAACTTTTTAATGATATTCTAATTATATGACCAGCACCTATATATATATATATATATATATATATATATATATATATATATATATATATATATATAGAGAGAGAGAGAGAGAGAGAGAGAGAGAGAGAGAGAGAGAGAGAGAGAGAAATAATATTTTGAGTATTCTATCCAATAATTTCCTAAATATTATTTTGAACTAGTTGAAACAGGTTTAACTGAATAATTATTCTAATGAATATTTAGGAGATTATTGGATATAATCAAAATACTCAAAATAATACTTGGTTATAAGTACAGAAAATCAAAAGATGACATCCCATGAAGGTGGGTAAAACTTACTGGCTGAATATCATCCGATAAACATTTACACGGCCAGATATAGCAACAAATTCCCTATACTGAGATGATTATATATTTTGTGGTAGACATATCATAAGCTTGCTTTTACACAAGCTAAGCTATCAGCATGAACACACACAGGACAAAAATAGACACATTATGTCAAATATGTCTTAGTACATCATGCACCAAATGTATCATATTTTTAACGTTCAAAGTACTTTGTGTGCTGATAACAGTAAAGTACAGGCAGATGTGTTTCACTTAGTTGAAAGTAATCTCTTGAAGGTGGATATGCAGAAACAGCATTTTTTTTTAAACTACAGCATAAAACTGTTGTTAAAACAAATGGTGATAAGTTGTGTTTTAAGGGTGCTTCAACAACAGTAATCACATTTCACATTTCTGCTTTTAAATATCGGTCTGGTTCACTTTCATGGCAAGTCCGTCAACATAACGACTTTTTAACGATGTTAAAAGGCAAAGCCAACACAATATGAAATATTTAGTTTGAAAAGTTACCAAAATTGTTTAGTAGATAGTTAGTACTTTAGATTGTTTTTTTTTTAATAGAGGAAATTATTTCATTTTTCCTTGCAATAAAACCTTATAAACATGTCTAAAGGCTGGAATAAATTAAACAACAGATTTTGCCATCAATTTGCAGTCTGAACTAGTCAAAGTTGGCGAATGTCAGAAGAGATTTTGCCCAGTCAGAGTTGACTGATTTTGCAGAATATCGCATATGGCCACAGCCCTATAAGACAAATATTTTCATTAAATTTTGAGACAATTAATAAAACATAGTATTAAAATTTCTGCATGAGTTTGTTGTTTATAAAATTACTAGAAAAGTCTGGTCGTCTGTGACTCTCAACCACTGTATGATATCCATCTTTTTTCTCAGTAGTAGTCAGTAGCCTAAATGGTGAACACGTTTAAAATCTGTAATAGTTTTTATTTTATAGACAACCTTTACTATAATTTAAACTCAAATAGATTTTTTATTAAAAAAATATATATATCACAGGCTTGACAAGATTTTCAAAAAAAAAAAAAAAAAAAAATTGTTTTAAAACAAAACAATTCCAGCTTCAGATGTGGGTCCATTTGAACATAACTGGTTTGACAGCTTTTGTTAAACAATCGCCATGACCAGTACAAGGAAACAAGTCTTGCTGGAAAGACCTTAAGCCATCCCCTCTTTTTTTTTTGTGTACAGACATATAAGTGAGTGTTACATATGACAATACAGAGACATAACTAGCGGCTGATAGCAATAACAGCAACTTTTTCCTGCATTCTTTCCTTCAACTCAAGAGGTGAAAAGACATGGTGTCCGCAGGACGTCAAATCTTGGGCATTTGCCTAGCTATGATCGGCTTCTTGGGAAGCATCGTCATCTGTGGCTTGCCCAACTGGAAGGTCACAGCATTCATTGGAGCCAACATTGTGACCTCGCAGAACATTTGGGAAGGTTTATGGATGAACTGTGTGGTTCAGAGCACAGGACAGATGCAGTGTAAGATTTATGATTCTCTGCTGGCACTTCCTCAAGACCTGCAGGGGGCCAGAGCCTTGGTGATCATTGCCATCATCGCTGGGGTGTTTGGGATCATCTTGTGCATGGTGGGAGGAAAGTGCACCAACTTCGTGGATGACGAGGCATCTAAAGCGAAGGTCGCTATCGCCAGCGGTGTCATCTTCATCATTGCTGGAGTTCTTGTCCTCATTCCTGTCTGCTGGACGGCCAATACCATAATCAGGGACTTCTACAACCCTTTGTTGGTGGACAGCCAGAGGAGGGAGCTCGGGGAATCGCTTTACATTGGATGGGCTTCAGATTGCTTGCTTTTCTTGGGTGGAGGTCTCCTCTGCAGCTCCTGCCCACCGAGTGAGGAAGGTCCCTATAATGTAAAGTATTCTCAAGCCAGGTCTGTGGACAGCAGCAAAGCTTATGTATAAGAAGTGAGATCAACTGAACAGATAAAGTTGAAAAAGGAACTGATTCATACAACAGTACAAATTTCACATGTATTAGAAGTATTGGAATGCCGATTGCCACAAAATATTTTTTTCATTGTATAGTTAAGAAATGTGCAAAGGCTGCTGAAATGTTTATTAATAGAATTGATGCTTACCAAGGCTACATTTGTTTAAAATGTAAATGTAAAATTGGTTTTGCTTGAAAACCAATTACCTGTTTAATATTTTTTGGAAACCATGATACTTTGTTCAGCATTCTGTGATGATTATAAAGTTAAAACGAATAGCATTTATTTAAATGGATTTATTTTTGTAACAATTGTAAAAGTCTTTACAGTCACTTTTATCAATTGAATGCATCTTTGCTGAATAATAAACTAAAAAAAACTTTACTGACCCCAAACTTTTGAACACTATATATTTCATTATTAAAAATGTATTTCAAGCATGCTTAATCTGTTCTGCAGTCATCAAACTGTCATTTCAAACATAGTTTTTCCTCATATAAGTTGGTAACCATTATCCATGAAATGTAGCAATGTGTACTTAATAAAAACATATTACTAAATGCAAACATGACTAAGTGTGTATTTCAAAATATATAAAAAATGACCTTAATGATATAAAAGTATCAAATATCAAGTTAGTGATGTAGAATATCACTTTCTAAATATTCATAAATGGTCAATAAATAAATATGTAAATAGTAAAGAACGTTTGGTTCTTTTTATAAATGCATGCTTGAGTTTCTGATGTTTTTGCAACAGGAAGAGACCGACCTCACTATTTTTTTCCGGTAGGTATTTTAAAGACTATGCCACAAAGGTACATGACTCAAAACTGCCATCAGCTCTTAAGGTATGGTGACAGCAAAATCTAAATGTAATGAGTGACCTTAGCATTATCTTCATTATTGGTTTGTGAGGTCATCACAAATTCAAACCTCTAGAATTTGTTTCGATAAACACAGTCTGTGACTCATCGTGTCTAGTAATTTGAAACTAAGCACACATGTAAGCAATATTGTGAACTTGGTAACAACAATCCAGTTTGGCACTCAAAAAAAATTATTTAGAATTTTATTTTACAATTTAGACTTACTCATTACTCCTTTAACTCAGTAACCACACACCTTAATTTTATGTGCACGTAAATGGCAGTAAAGTAGCACAATCATGCTTAAAGGAGAAAGTTCACACAAAAATTTTAATTCCAAACTTATATAAACGAGTTTCTTCAGTGGGACATATTTTGAGAAATGTATTTGTGTTTTTTTTTTTGGTCCATACAATTAAAGTCAATAGTCACCAAAAGTGTTTGGCTTCCCACATTCTTCAAAATATCTTCTATTTTCCGTTATGGTCCATTAAATGTGATGAAAGTTAATGAAATTATTACAGAATTGTAATTTTTGGCTGAACATTTGGTTTGACATTAACATAAAAGGATAATTATGGCATCAATTATGAACTTTTTATGGGTTACAGGGGCTGCCTCGGTGGTCAGACCTCAAACAGAAAAACTAAAGCGTGAGATCGAAACTTCAACTGGATACCTGAACACAGTGACGCACGAACACATGAGCCTTTTCAGGAGTCCAATGCAAATTTCCATCTAAACAGTTGCCCGTCTACCTCTTTTTACATGACCCGCCCATATTGTCCAAGGAATCTGGTTAGTCTGGTGGCATACGGACTAATGGAGGCATGGTCTGTTGAACTGCACACGCCTCCTCAGTCATTCTCTCTTTTTAGCATACAAACA
The DNA here is from genome assembly GCF_024679245.1 of Pseudorasbora parva. Lineage (NCBI taxonomy): Eukaryota > Metazoa > Chordata > Actinopteri > Cypriniformes > Gobionidae > Pseudorasbora > Pseudorasbora parva. Next base: position 23,119,165 of record NC_090189.1, read on the forward strand.
CCTCATCACTGTCACCAGAGTGAAAGCTGAGCTGCAGACAGGTATGAGTGAAGAAGGAAACAAGGCCTTCAAAAAGGCTTTAACTGCTGAAAGGAACGAAGAAGACTCTGTATAGCTCTGGACCTGCGATTTAACCCCAGCGAGAGATGGCTTCCCTTGGCATGCACATGCTGGCGAGTGCCTTGGCCTTAATGGGGTGGACGGGAGCCCTCCTGTCCTGCCTCATGCCAATGTGGCGTGTGACAGCCTTCATTGGCACCACCATTGTCACCTCAGAGATCATGTGGGAGGGGATTTGGATGAGCTGTGTGATACAAAGCACAGGCCAAATGCAGTGCAAACCGTACGAGTCCATGCTCGCACTAGGCTCAGATATGCAGGCCGCTCGGGCCCTCATGGTGATGTCTGTCCTATTAGGAGCAGTGGGCCTAGTTTTGACCTTCATTGGAGGAAAGTGCACCATCTTCATGAAAGGTTCCAAAAGATCCAAAGCCAGAGTTGCCACAGCGGCCGGCGTGACATTGATCGTCGCCGGAATTGTCTGCATCATCCCCGTCTCCTGGTCGGCTGGCATTGTGGTAAGAGCGTTTTACGACCCGCTGATGACCGACTCGCAGCGCAGGGAGATTGGCGCTGCCATTTATGTTGGTTGGGGTGCATCTTTCGTCCTCATGTTGAGCGGAGGAATGTTGTGCACCACCATCTGCAAAGACAAAACAGAGGATGACAGCGGTCGTTCAGTGAAGTACCTGGTCGTGCGCTCTTCGCAGGCAGGGTCCAGCAGGGCAGGTTCGCAGAGGATGCGGCCCATCTCCGTGAGGTCACTGCAGAGCGCCACTCCATCTGCGAGGTCCCAATGGAGTCAGAAAGCTCCACTGAGTCTGGGCAGACCTCCCTCCACAGGCTCCTACCAGAGCAGACCGTCAATCACAAAGTCCCAGCTTGCCAGAGCCGAATCAATGCCAGAGTCATGCCAGGACATAGGGGGTTGGACAAAGTCCCAACTGATCGACCATGGTTTGGATCAAATGCTGGCACCCTCTGAACTGAGTGAGACATTTGGAAATCCTCCAAAGACATACATGTGATGTATTTTCAGACAGTGAAAATACAAGATCTACGTTGACTGAGGGACTTACATGCACTTGGACAGCCATACACCTGCCATAGCACTCTGAATGAAGAATTACTGGTCAAATGAAGAAATACAATTAAGAATTTAGTGGCTGAACATTGTTTTTATGTAAAAATTGATAATGATCGCACTTGCTTATTTAGTTTATTTAGACATTTAGAGAATTGGAGGCACTTTAGGAGGTGCAGCTGATTGAGATGAAGATTTGCACTGTGATTACACTCAGACCTCAGCAGTCAAGATTATAAGTTTTATAGTTTATTTTAATAGCTTTGATACATTTGATGTCTTTAACTTGTATATATTTTCACTAAATAATGTAATGTATTCATGATCATATATGGTACAAATGTTTTTTGCTTAAAAATGTTTTATGTAATTTACATACATAATATCATTAATAAAATGGCTGTCAGTGGTTAGCACAGTTTGTTCTCCTTTGTAATGTAAAAAAAAAACCATGACGCAGCTTCAACAAACATATGGAAATGTGTCAGCTTCATTCAGTGTTTTTTTTTAGCTGTTAAGAATCTAAAATGAACATGCTTTTGGATGAAACAGCACTGCTATGACCTTGGCCACACATATGGTCTTTCAAAGATGGACAATGGTTCGCTTCATATGTTACAAGAGAGGGAAAAGAACACTCTCTTCATTGTTAGCTATTCTTGTGTCAGCTCAAGCCCTGAATGAAATGGCAGACCCAGGACAAACCGGTTTAACAGAAAGTATCGCCTCATAAAAACGCTTTGCATATTGTTGGGACAGAGAGCGTTTCTAAAGATCTCAGTGAGCTTATGAAGCTTACCATATGAAAACAACAACCAAACATCTCAATATTCTTCTGTTTTGCCTTAAACCTAAGTTGAATAAGCTGTTACAAGTTATGAAGTATAAAATCAGCACATCCTAAAATCCTTCAAGTATGTCGTTATCATATTTATTTAGTCAAAACACTGTATGCCTGTTTTTCTAAAAGGAAATAAATAAGAAATAAACTGTGGAATGTTGGATGTAGTCAGTGCTAGAAATCGAAATGACAGTCAAATGTATTTTAGTGGTCTCTGTTAGGAATTTATTTTTGCACATTTCAACATTATAACACTTTAAAAAATCATGACATCGGATTTCAACATCAAAGCAATCAATTTTTGTGTGTTTTTGTTTGTGCGTTTTATTTATGTCATATGACACCAACGGAAATGGCCGCTTCAAAATTCCGGCGGCTGGAGTATCGAGGTGTGGCAAACTGAAGCTTTAGATGTAACTGGGGAATGGTAGATTTGTAACTATATGCCTCAGACATTTTCTCACAAAATCCTTTAGGTTCATGGACTTTACTTGGACTTGGACTTTACAACAAAAACCATAAAGTTTTTCAAGTGACTGAACTGTGCCAGGTCAAATAATGTAGTGCCAAAAACAAATAGATGGATCATGTTTCGCCATTTCTCTTGTCAGTACCAGGTGCTTCTATCTATGGGGAACAAAAATAATTTCTAAGTGATACTATGATTTATGAAAAAATACCACCACCTGCTGGTGGAATAATAATCCTGGAGAATCGCAGTGTAGATTACTGTGCAGATTTGGTCTAGCACTGGATTGCTCCTAAAATCTTTTCTGATACAGATAAATGACGCCTGGAATGTAACCGCTGTCCTTTTCTGAAACAGCTCTCTCCCATTCCTCCACCTCATCAACGGTCACACGGCTCCATTTCTGCTCTTCCTCAAGTACTTTGATCATTTGCTCCAGCTCGGCCTTGTACTCCAGGTTATCAACGTTCCCTCTTGTAGTCATGCACACATAACCGCCTGTTACACAGATTAATGGAGTTTAGGAGGAATATCTGAAAATTACATGTTCTATATGCATAGAAAATGTACAACAATGACATCACACCAATTAAAATAGCATTGCATTAAATTAAAAGATTAAAGGATAAAAATGTAAATACTAAACAACAAGTTATTAATGAGAAATGCACAAGTTACCCGGTTTTGTAGCATCCCAAAGCTCTCTAATGACTGTCAAAGGCACATTCCCAGTGCTTAGAGCTCCAACAATTATCACAATATCATATGTTACTGAGACAAAGGAGAGAATTAAGTCAATACTTCAACAGTGCTAATCGATATATAAATATTTATATCATTATCAACAAAAGACTCAAGCATGTTTCATGATTCAGTTTATTAGTTATAACACCTACATTTTGGGAAATCAAAATGTGAATTCTTAATGAGCAGATTGTCCTATAGATTAAACCAGCTGTATATTAAGCAGATCAATATTAACAATTAAAGTTCTGGTTTTAATATTTCTGTATTAATTTTATTATAAAGTCCCATATTATATAAAAGACATCCAAACAGACATTACCAATGAGGAAATACAAATTATTCAGTTACATTTAGACAGTAAAAGCACAAAAACATTAAAGTTCACAGTGTGGTATGGTTCATTACCAGCTTCAACTGAAATTTGATCTTGTCCAAGCAGGCACTGTGTAAGTTGCTGATAAAGTCCAGTTTTCTTTGCCAACTCCAGCATTCTCGAACTTCCATCTACTCCAACAAAATGACGGAACCCCATTTTCTTTAACTTTTCTCAAACAAATGGGATTAAGAAAACAAATAACATCACTCTTTGCATTAGCAGGTTTATCACATTATCTTGTGCCCATCAGCATTCAAATAAAGCAATGCTTACATGTGCAGAGACCAGGCCTGATCCGCAGGCCACATCCAGGACAGTGGCCTTCTCTCGGTCACCTGTGAAAAATGAGCTAACACACTCTGCTGCTAACTGAGGGGCACGGTAATCCAGCACTGCTACATCCTGAGAAAGCAACATTATTACAGATTAAATTGTTTTTGAAAAAGTACTGCGGAAATTACTGCTGCATTAAGTTTACCTGCTCATAGCTCTCAGCCCAGGTATCATAAAAGCCAACCTTCTCCTGGGCCCCTGCGTTTTTATGAGCCGACAAGATCACATTCCTCACATCAGAAAAGGTCCGACTGGTGTTTGCCATTCCTTTAGGGAAAAATTACACAGATTCTGGTACTCTTTAAAGGAAATGTATGTAAGAAATATATTTCATTTAATGTCCCTGATATGTCACTAGACATTAAGAAATCATGTTAATTTCAAATACTTATATCACTGACAAATGTAGTCCGGTCAGGATATTGTCATTTAAAAGTTGTTGTTGCAGCCCTCAACTGATGTTGATGTTGTGTTTTGGGCTGAAGCTCCGCCCTCCACCTATCGACCAATCACAAAGTCAGCAGTGTTTCTGCATCCAGGTTGCCAGCTCTGCTCTAGTTACCACAGCTGCAGGCGACAAATGTTCCTGCTGGATCCTGCAGCCAATCTGGCAACCTCGAGTGAGGGTGGAGGGGATAGTGTTTGCAGTACCAGTTTTGGCCACAATCTTACATACACTTCCTTTAAGGTAATAATTTATAAGGACAGAATATTTTTGACATTTTTACAAAGCCATAGATAGGCTACCATTTACATTTAGTGACATTTATATATGTAGAATGGAATAAAATCTTCCACAATGCATAAATGCAAATACAATTGTATGTATATTTTGCATTGCGTTTCCTTCTGGAGCATTGGTGAACATTTGAAACTTTTCTTAAAAGGATAGTTCACCCAAAAATGAAAAAAAAAAAGTGATGTTTATCTGATTACCCCCCCCAGGGCATCCAAGATTTAGGTGTCTTTGTTTCTTCAGTACACTGTAAAAAAATTCTAGTGCTTTCAACTAATTATTATTTAGTAACTAGTTCCACAGATATTTTACGTTCACTCAATTTCGTTCTAGAAATTGTTACCTGAATTAATATTTTTTAATTGGCTCAAACTTGACTTCAACATTAAAATGTACGTTTGCTCAATTATTTTTAAAGTTAATTAAATTAATAATTTTTAGTTGGCTCAAACTTGACTTCAACTTTAAAATGTACGTTTACTCAACCTGTTTTTATAATTAATTCAACTAAAACGTTTTAATTAGGGGTTTCATTTTTAAATGGTTTTAATTGTTACTAGAAATTGCAGTGGTGGAACTAGTTACAACTTGTTATAGCGAGGATAAAAACAAATTAAAGCACATTGTATCCTCTGCATTTATAAAATTTGGCATACAAACAATACATTTTCATAAGAATTAATTTCAAATTGCTTTAAATAATAAAAAAAATGACCAAAGCCTGTGTCACTTTTCTTTAATGTCTTTAATGCGCCTTTAGTTTTGAAAATACACACACAGTCAAAGTAGATACAGTGGAGCATTCTTGCTACTTGTCAGTGTTTCAGCTGGAAAAGGGATAGTTCACCAAAAATGAAAATTCTGTCCTCATTTACTCGCCCTCATGTTGTTCAAATACTGTATAATTTTCTTTGTTCTGCTGAGCACAAAATAAGATATTTGGAAGAATGTTTGTAACAAAGCAGATGGAGCAACCATTTACTACCATAGTATTTTCCCCCCTACTATGGTAGTAAATGGTTGCTCCATCTGCATGGTTACAAACATTCTTCCAAAAATCTTATTTTGTGTTCAGCAGAACAAAGAAACTCATACAGGTTTGGAACAACATGAGGGTAAATGACAGAATTTTCATTTTTGGGTAAACTATCACTTTAAGAAGAACTGACTGGCTTGGATGAGAAACTTTGCAACGAGTCAGCATCAATGGATATCTTGGTCACACCCTGTTGGAGAAAGAAAGAGAACAATGAATAATAATAATTAAAAGAAAATTATATTCTTTATACATTTTATCAATATTAAGAATTTACTTCCATGTGTGACTAAACTAAAGTTTAGAATTCGTCCCACTTGTGAGGACGATGAAATGAGCGCCATTTTATCATAGTAACGTTATTCATGGTTATGTTGTTCCCTTAATTACGGGACAATTTCAAAAGTTGGAACGCGAAAAAAAAAAGTCACATTCAACACAACCACGTAACCCTAAATAGATTATTTGGCCTACATTAAGTTACACGTTTGACATGTTTCAGTAAATTTGCACGTATACAAATCATCACCACGGCACCTTGGCCTATAGCTAATGAGAGAAAGTTTGTCTGACACAAAAATAGCACACAACACGCTGGGATTAAATCTTAAATACATTATATAGTATTATAGTTTAAAACAAAATGATGTATTATTACTTAAACATGGTTAAAGACCACATTAACGTAACGTAAATAATTTATTCGATGAGGAGACCTTGACGTACGTAGACATCACTTAGGCCTAAATAATCCCTATTTCCCTTGGATATATTTACTTCTAATTTACTTCTTACTTCACTTCTAACGTTAAATATCCACACAAGCCTAATATGTTCGACATATTTGTCTGTAATTTAATCATTAACACTTACCTGACGCGTGAACTGCATCCTCAAAATTGCTGCTGCTGCAGCCTCTCTCTCGGTGAAACTCGCGAAGTCCTTTGATCTGTATCCTTCCGCGGATCAAAGTACTCCAGAGATGCTTCCGCGAAATCAAACGAGCAATACAGATCCTTTCGCGTAGTCAAACAAGCTCTTGTACGTATTCATTAAAATTAGGCAGATTAAATGCCACAATTAACTACATATGTTCATGAATTATATATGTATATTAAATATGTAATATGTAAGTGTTGTAGGATCCATCTTCTCATTATAATGCAGATAGGGCCTACCATAATAAACAAAACAGTGAAAATACTATATAATATCTAATTTCACAAATATTGTTCTGATATAGGCTATTTTATCTTAAGTTCTTTCCCCCAAAAAATAAATAAAATAAACATTTTACTGACCCAAAACATTTAGTAGACAATGGTAGTATGCTTTTTATTTCAGAAAAATGCTGTTCTTTTGAAATTTCTATTCATCAAAGAATCCTAAAAAAAAAAATTGTACATAACTGTTTCAACATTGATAATAATCATAAATGTTTCTTGAGCAGTAGCCTAGCCTACATCGTCATATTAGAATAATTTTCTGAAGGATCATGTGACATTGAAGACTGAAGTAATGATGCTCAAAATTCAGCTTTGCATCACAGGAATAAATGACATTTTAAAATGTATTCAAATAGAAAAAAAGTAATTTTATATTTTAATACATTTCTTTTTTTTTTTGTATTTCTAATAACATGCAGCCTTGGTGAACAGAAGAGACTTCTTTAAAAACATTAAACATCTTACCATTCTAAATCTTTTGACCGGTAGTGTATTATCAAGAGTATTATTATTATTATTATTATTATTATTTTATTGAAAGTATATTACAAACTCCTTAAACTGGTGTTCTACGGGTAACGTTACCGGTAGAGGGCGGCAAAGAGAATCAACAACAAAGTGCTGCTAACTCCCCTATCCAACACATTCTACTCAAGATAACATCAGATTTATATTCCACGACCTCCCAGCTTATGGTTCAATAAGAAAATGGACGATTTTTAAGAGTTTTATAAACTTTCTGGATCGTTTATAGTGATTTCCATGTAGGGGAACGAACTAAATCCGGTTTGCATTGTTGTGGTTTAGCGGAGAGACTGGAAACTCCAAGCCGTGGATCGGGCCTGTTTCAACACATATCCTATTCAAGGTAATTGAATGTTTTTTAGCTGGTTTCATTCCTACATCTTTAAAAACGTTCGCAAATGGTTTCTTTGCTGTTCAAAATGACATTGCGCTGATGCACACGTAGAAAATCACTTTTTACGCCAGGATTTAATCAGGAACAAACTATCATTCATGCTAGCTCGCTATAACATGGCAGACTGTAAGATCTTACTCACAAAAGGGTGAATAATAATAATAACATGTTCCGTGAAAATGAATAAAAGTAACGTTAGTTAATCGGCATAGTATTGTATGTTATAAGCAACTTATTAGTATGTTTGCGACGTAACGTACCTGCGGTTTCTTTGCATCTGCCTTTTGTAAGTTAGCACTAGTGTACAGTGAGGCAAATAAGTATTTAGTCAGCCGCCAATTGAGCAAGTTCTTCCACTTAAAAAGACTTGTAAAGCAGGGCTCTACGCTTACATTTTTCTTGAGGAGAACTTGTGCTCCAAATTTAAAAAAAATTAGGAGCACAGTAAAACACTTAGGAGCACTTTCTGATCAATAACACACATTCCAATTATCTAATTAACTTTCGCATTAGGACGATATAGTTGTCCTTTTAAATTAATGTCCAGGGGCATTTTTACCATTATAAGAGCAATGTTTTCTAATCTTATTAAATAACTCTAACAATTAAAATAGAAATGTTTTTAAAATGTTAATTTAAACAATAAATTCCGTTAGAACAATTAGACACAATCAGAGTTCCCAATCAAATAAGATCATCAAAAGATCTGTTGCATTGCAGAAGTGGCACAGAAGCTCTATCTGAAGAGGGATTTAGACACATTAACGTAAGTGCCTAATGCAGCTCATGGGTAAATAATGTTGTATGAATATTTTAAATATAAGTTTTTGAATTTAGAAATATGTACAAATTAAACTTTAAAAGTTTGATATTTTAAATAAAAAGTCCATGCAAAGTCAACCGCCAGTAGGTGGCGGCAAGTCTTAACGTGTGAGTCATTAATCCAATCTTTCAGATTAATTTTAATCGAATCACTTGGAGATGTGCATCAGTTTTGGTGTGGCATTGATTGTCACGAAATAGACCGTTTGGTGGCTAAAACATTGTTACTTAATATTAACTTGTCAATTGGACTTTTGTACAAGATCAGTATCACATTTGCAATCCTGCCGATATTGGGATCAATAGCAATTCATAACTTTTGGCGCTCTGGCGCTTAAAGGACAACTCCGGGCAGTTATCATTATAATGTTGTGAGTACAGTCTATAGAGAGAAAAAAACTAACCGGTTTGGTCCTTGCAACACAGAGCTGTTACAGTTAATGCCCAGAGCCCCCACTCAGCTAAAACGGCAGCTTTGGGGGCATAAATAAAGGGTGTATTTGTGCCTCTTAACAGACATAAAATGTAATTAAAATGTCTGTCGAACATAAACAGGGCCCTTACATGACAACGAGAAGAGCGTTGTGTGTCAAGCATGATTATTTTATTAATGCACATCTTTCCTCAAGTCATGTGTGCCCAAATGGAAGGATAAATAAAGTTAACATACAGGTCCTACTCAAAAAAATAGCATATTGTGATAAAGTTCATTATTTTCCATAATGTAATGATACATTTTTTACTTTCATATATTTTAGATTCATTGCACACCAACTGAAATATTTCAGGTCTTTTATTGTTTTAATACTGATGATTTTGGCATACAGCTCATGAAAACCCAAAATTCCTATCTCAAATAATTCCGACCGGGTCTGGTCACCTCTTATTGTTGTGCAGCGTTTTTTGCCACACTTTATCCTTCCCACAGGCTTCCCACTGAGGTGCCTTGATACAGCACTCTGGGAACAGCCTATTCGTTCAGAAATTTCTTTCTGTGTCTTACCCTCTCGCTTGAGGGTGTCAATGATGGCCTTCTGGACAGGGTCGGGTCGGCAGTCTTACCCATGATTGCGGTTTTGAGTAATGAACCAGGCTGGGAGTTTTTAAAAGCCTCAGGAATCTTTTGCAGGTGTTTAGAGTTAATTAGTTGATTAGGTTAATAGCTCGTTTAGAGAACCTTTTAATGATATGCTATGCCAAAATCATCAGTATTAAAACAATAAAAGACCTGAAATATTTCAGTTGGTGTGCAATGAATCTAAAATATATGAAAGTTTAATTTTTATCATTATGGAAAATAATGAACTTTATCACAATATGCTAATTTTTTGAGAAAGACCTGTACATTACATCCACAGTGGTTGCACCCGTCTTCGACCACGGAATGGCATCGCTGTTGTGTCTGTGTAAGCTAGTCGTCCTTGTCAAAGCGTTCGCTGCAAATTTTCGCATTCTGTTGCCACAGTTCGGAAAGGCACAAACGGAAACCATTTCTTCTTCACTTGTGAGCCCAATCGGATCATCACTCTTGTGATTAGTGATGTCCGGTTCACGAACAAATCGTTCTTTTTAACCGGTTCTTTTTAGTGAACCGGTCGAACCAGTTCACTAAATAGGACTGAAACGTTCTAAACAGTTGCGTCTCACATCAGCGCTGATCCCACAAGTTACTTTAGTTGCTAACTTTCTGACATGAGTGACAGTCCCTCCGACTAGAAATAAACGAATATCTGGAATTATATTTTGTAACTCCAACTGTTCACTGAACTGAGACATGTTTTGCTGAGAGAACTGATGAACTCACAAGCAGCTGAGCATGCAGTGAACGTACAGTGGTTCTCGGATCAGCAGTACAGAATCAAAAACCATTTATTTTGGAGACGTTCGATACGGAGAACTGACGAGCCAATGAGCTGAGCAATGAGATTACTCTTCATACACACAACGCTCCTCCCAACTGGACTATTTGCCTTTTTTCCCATGGGACTTCAGTGCGAGACTACAGCTAGCCGTCTAAAGCAGGTGAATTTAAAGAATGGCTAATTGGCTAAACGCATCTCGTTGTCATGTAAGGGCCCTGTTCACGTTGGACAGACATTCTAATTGCATTTTGTGTAAGAGGCACAAAGACACCCTTTACGTTTATGCCCCCATAGCTGCTGTTTTAGCTGAGTGGGGGCTCTGGGCATTAACTCTAACAGCTCCGTGTTCTGTTGCAAGCATTAATCTGGTTCGTTTTTTTTCTATAGACTGTACTCACCAAGGTATAACGATCAAGATAAACTTAAAAATTCGCCGGAGTTGTCCTTTAATAAACAGAACTGCATGCGTCTTGTGTGGAAGAACCTTGTAGCCGGATCTACTTCTCTCTGTTTGTATCTATGGCGAGTCGCGCAGGGACTGTGCTCCTCTGCAGTGCTTAGCCTTCGACGAACCGGAATAAAATACCGGTTGTCAGAATATAAATACTTATTATAGGTTTACTGTAGTTATTCAGGATAAGACAACAACACTGTTTGGAAATGGATTCATCATATACTTGTTTATTATACATTTAGTATAGATTTAAAATCAAGAACTCAAGGGATTTTTAAATGTATTATTAATAAATTCGTTTTTGGTGGCATTTATGTCCCAAGCATTAGTTAATTTCTGTGGTATTTCCAGTTAATTTTGATTTGGGTGCAAATCATCCACGTTAGATGTCTAGTAAAGCCCAATTTATACTTCTGCTTCTGCTGTACCTTCTGCTAAGTGCACGCGTTACATACGCCGTACCCTTTGCTGTACCCTGATGCGCACCTAGGGATGGGTACCGAAAACCGGTATTAAATAATAAAAACCGGGGGTGAATTTTGAAAGATAAGACACCGTTGTGTCGATAAGCTTTTAGAGAGAGAGAGAGAGAGAGAGAGAGAAAGAGAGAGAGCCAAGAGCTGAGGACAGAACTAAACATTCAAACATAGCCTGGTTACACTTTAGATCTGTGATAGTCGGATTTTATTTTAGATTTTGGCTTCCAAAGATTCTAATAATAATATTTATGTCTAGCGCAACTTAATTCCCTTTGCAGCATTAGCCTACGCTGTCATTTCTCCATAAAACTCAATGACAGAATCAGCACGATCAGTGATTGTTGTAAAATACAGTCTAGCTACTGTTGGTAAATTGTGGGAGGCGTTTAATAATAAAAAAAGCGAGTAAAAGCACAAATAATGTGCGCAAGATTGTTCCCAAGTTGGCGCTAGCTCCGAAACTGCCCGAGACGAGCAAATTACACTTTCGGTTTCACACTCGCATCTAAACGATCAAATGTTCACAAACATCTATGTCAAAATGACCGGCTTGGAGAGCCTCTTAAACACAACACAGTTTGTGTCTAAAATGGACGTAGTTATTATGGATATAGTCGGGAAAAAATGTTGTGCATCTGCCTATTAGCAGTCGCCTATAGATCTGCACATCTGTGTTAAGGAGGTTAATTGTGTATATATATATATATATATATATATATATATATATATATATATATATATATATATATATATATATATATATAATATTGTGTGTGTGTGTGTGTGTGTATATTGTATATATATATAAAATCTCAAAAAGTACTGATAAGAATACCGTTAAAGTACCGGACCGATAAGCAGTACCGTAATACCGTTAAAATCGTAACGATACTCATCCCTACGTGCACCTCTCCAAAAATGTAACTATGTGTCAATTGTGGACCGCAAGGGCCATGATTGGTCTGCCAGAACCCCTCCCTCAGGTCTATGAATAAATAAATCTTTGATTGGACTTTGTGTGTCCAGAGTTGATAGTTTCATCCTATATCTGCTATATAACAATATTTTTTAGTGCAGAGATTCTTTATGTTAGTGAATAAATGCATAGATCCACTGTGTATAGTTTATTTATTTATCAAGATATCATAAAAACTATATATCAAGAACAGGGACACAACATCACAATGGGTGCGTTACATTTTGTCTCTGCAACAGCAATCGATTGAAGCGCTAGTCAGTGCATGAGCCATCGATACTGAAAGCAGCGGCCAAGAGCACTCTGCATGATTTCACAAATGCATTCCAGTGCCAGATCACCTCTTATGTTACTTTAAATCAACTAGAGATGCTTAATTTGTATTACATACAACAACTCAAGGTGCAAGAAAAGCCGCTATCTGCCGCTATCTGCCGCCATCACTGCTGATACTTCAGGTGCATGCAATGACAGTGTAAACAAGTCACTTTTTCTGCTTTTGCCTTCATACTGGGAGTTACAATCAACATGCCTGTGGACACTGTCCACTAGCGGTCTGGAAGTGTAATTGCATATTGACACGGACAACAACGCAGAAGTATAAATGAAAACCAATGCGTAAATTGCAGCATAGAGGATACCGCATAGGTCCAACGCAGAAGTATAAATCAGACTTAAGTGCGCATGGCTGCGTTGTCATACCTGTTTCACATTGTAAACAATCTTTGTTTGAAGTATAGTCCGTCATACACATTTTGCACTTACTCTGCTGACTGAAGGCATGAAAAGCAGTTGATTGCAGTAGGAAACGTAGCTTAACAGTTTCTCAGTGTTGATGTACTTGGGTAGTTTTAGTTTTAATTCTGATTGTCTCTATTCAATCGCGTCTAATTGATCGCGTCACTTACTACCGGTGCGCCTAAATATTTTTTCACAGTCGCACGTGGTAATTTTCAGGTGCAAATGCGCCTAAAATGCTCACTGTGTAGAGCACTGTAAAGGCCTGTAATTTTCATCATTGGCACACTTGAATTATGAGAAACAGAAGGAAAAACAAATCCAGAAAATCACATGGTATGTGGGAGCAATTATTAGAAAATGGAAGACTGATAATCTCCCTCGATCTGGGGCTCCACGCAAGATCTAACTGCTTGGGGTCAAAATGATCTCAAGAATAGTGAGCAAAGCTGCCATGGACTCAAATCCTGCGGTGCCAGACGTGTCCCTCTGCTTAAGACAGTACATGTCCAGTTTGCTAGAGAGCATTTGGATGATCCAGAAGAGGATTGGAAGAATGTCATGTGGTCAGATGAAACCAAAATATCACTTTTTGTTAAAAACTCAACTTGTTGTGTTTGGAGGAGAAAGAATGCTGAGTTGCACCATACCTACTGTGAAGCATGGGTGTGGAAACATCATGGTTTGGGGCTGTTTTTCTGCAAAGGGACCATGATGACTGATCCGTGTAAAGGAAAGAAGGAACGGGGCCATGTATCATGATATTTTGAGTAAAAACCTCCTTCCCATCTAGCCTGACAAGCCAGACCCACATCAAGATGTTTGGTATGGAAACACACCATTGACAGGGCTCAATCCGAGGGGCGGGATAAATGGTTGTCTTTCAAACTCCGTCTGCACGCAATTGGATAGTGCTACAATCAAACTCAGCAACGTGAAGCGGAGCTAGTTGAAGCTAGTAAACGTGAAGATTAAACTTTTGCCGTATCCGTTCGGCAAAACTCTGAACACATCTTCCCTTTTTAAGAATGATTTCAGTGCCATTCTTTTCTCAGAGAAAAGCTTAACTCCAAATCTTCCAGAGTTGCGCTCAAAGCTGATTCGAAAGACCGCCATTCATCAGCTTCTGTGTTCTGTTTACTAGTAGCACACAAGTGCAACTCGGTTGTCATTATGTTAAGTCCCGCCCACCGACTCTACATGATGTGATTGGCCTGACCAGAGTTTAGTTTTTACAGCTCAGACGTGAATTGAGAGTTGCTAGACGTTACTCGCGGCAGATTAGATTTCCTGCCGCTAGGGTGCATCTAGATTTCTAGGCAACCTTCCATCAGCAAGGGCATTGAAGATGAAATGTGGCTGGGTCCCATGATCCCAAACACACCGCATGGGCAATGAATGATAGGCTTCGTAAGAAGCATTTGAAGGTCCTGGAGTGGCCTAGCCGGTCTCCAGATCTCTACCCCATAGAAAATCTTAAGAGGGAGTTTTCAGCGACAGCCCCAAAACATCACTGTTCTAGAGAATATCTGCATGTAGGAATGGGCCAAACTACCAGCAACAGTGTGTTAAAAACTTGTGGCTACTTACAGAAAACGTTTGACCTCTGTCATTGCCAACAAAGGGTATAACAACATTGAGATTATTTTCCACCATAATTTGCAAAAAAATTCTTTACAAATCAGGCAATGTGATTTTCTGGATTTTTTATAGTTGAAGTTTACCTATGATGAAAATTACAGGCCTCTCATCTTTTAAGTTGGAGAACTTGTGCAATTGGTGGATGTCTAAATTCTTTTTAGATCAGGATGCTAGGCCAGATCCTGCACTCATGATAATGCATGCAATAATTTAATAAATAATACATATTCTATGTATTTATATGTATTTATATACTTTATTTTTTTAACTAAAAGCTGCAGTCTGTAGTTTTTCCTCTTTGTTGCTATCTCTGTTTGAAAACTGCAGTTGCAGTTATTCGTGGAATTAACAACTTTACATGAGCTGTGCCTCGGCACGGCACAGCGCGGTGGAATCCAATGTGCAACTGTCAGTCACCACAACGGTGTGGATACTGTCATACAGAATCACAGACTCTAAAAGTGCCTCGTCAGTGCCTCATCAGTTTTGGGAGGTGTTTATACTCGACGTGCAGACGGGGTGTGGCGTGATGAGACGTCATTCTCTTCGTCTGGAACTCATGGCTCTTCGGTTGCAGAGCCGCACGAAATTTGACGTGCACAACGCCAAGCCAAATGGGGTCTCGCGCACTCCGTGTCAACGTCATTTTTGCCGCGTCGTGTATAAACAAGGCTTAAAGCTACACTGAAGTTTGATAAACACAAGTTAATTCTTCAGTTTAATCTTTGTGTGCTAAAAGGCACATAAGTTCCTGTAGAGATAGCAATACACATTCTCCTTTTTTTTGCCAAATAAATGAAAAGCATGTCAATGTCTTCTCTCTTGCTGTATCAAAATATCAATTTCCTCAGAGATGGTCAAGTTCTGTTTGTGCATCATTAGGCTATGATATAACAAAACAAAAAATAATACTGTATCCTAAATTGTGGATAATTAATATATCATATGCTGAAGCATATTTCTGGATTAAAAGAAAAAAAAAACAAGAACCGTACAGAACGGAAAACCATGACCCTAAAACCGTGATGCGAAACAAACCGTGGGATTTGTGAACCCTGCCGCCCCTAATATGCTCCTAAAACACAATCATCCGTTGCAGTTTTCATCCATTTTATTTATTGTTTTTGGTTGGCCATTTGGTTGGCCATTATTTATTGTTTTTTCAGTTGGCCATTTCTAAAAATCCTTTCTTCGTATTGGTCTTAAGTATTCTAAATTTCTGAGGTACTGAATTTGGGATTTTCCTTAGTTATAATCATGAAAACGAAAAGAAATAAATATTTGAAATATATCAGTCTGTGTGTAATGAATGAATAGAATATACAAGTTTCACTTTTTGAATGGAATTAGTGTAATAAATCAACTTTTTTGGATGATATTCTAATTATATGACCAGTCCCTGCATGAAATTGATGCCCTCGTTTTGTACGGGAAATATTCTAACCCCATAACGTTTCCTGAGATATTTATTTACAACAAACCATTTGAAAATTATATTTAAATGATAATTACAAAATATTATCATATTTCCATAAGAATGCTAAATTTGATCATTCAGTCAATGTCAGTAATTTTACCAAGTAGGAATTGTTGTCCTGGTGAAACTTCCAAAATTTGGTATCTGAAAATGAGTGAATCTCTTTACAGGACATCCAGACTTAAAACTGACATGTATGGGCTCAGTAAAATATAATGAAAATATATAATATTCTGCACAGAGGACAAAAGTCTTTGCCTGTGTCTCTGGAGGATATATTTCACTTGACTATTTTACAGTAAATCTTTGTTTGCAGGTGCTTCAGAAGACACAATGTCGATTTTGGGTCTAAAAAAGAAGCAACCAAAGACTTTCAAAGTCAAAGTCAGCACTATGGATGCTGAAATGGAGTTCAGTTGTGAGGTAAACATATATGAACATGCACACCTGTGTTTTTAATTCTGTGGCCTGTTTTACCATGTTTTTATGTCTTCTCCTATCTTATAGGTCAAATGGAAAGGGAAAGATTTGTTTGACCTGGTGTGCCGGACCATCGGTCTGAGAGAAACGTGGTTCTTTGGCCTTCGATACACAGTGAAAGACACCTATGCCTGGCTGAAGCCTGATAAACGGGTGAGATGTGGTGGCAGTGCAGTGTGAATAGGTACTATAAGTAATGTAGAGTAATATGGGAATACCCTGACAAGTTTTTGGGATTTTTAAATTCATCTAGGTATTGGATCAAGAAGTTCCAAAGGACTCTCCGATAACATTTCATTTTCTTGCCAAATTCTTCCCTGAGAAAGTGGAGGATGAGCTTGTTCAGGAAATTACTCAGCACCTCTTCTTCTTACAAGTATGTGGGAGTTGTTCTTGTGAATTGGACATAATTTCTCTCCACGATGGTCTTTTCTGCTGTACAGAATCCTCTTTTGGTGTTTTGCAATGATTAATCTTGTTTTCTTTGAGTTGAGTTGAAATGAAGACACCTTTTTTGTTTCAGGTCAAAAAACAAATATTAGACGAGGAGATTTTTTGCTCTCCAGAAGCCTCTGTTCTTTTAGCATCATATGCTGTGCAAGCCAAGGTAGGTCTCCATATCAGTGTTAACAGGAAGAGGTGTGTGTGTGTATGTGTATATATATATATATATATATATAATATTGTATAATTAATATATATATATATATATATATATATATATATATATATATAATATTGTATAATTAATATATATATATATATATATATATATATATATATATATATATATATATATATATATATATATATATATATATATATATATATATGTATATGTATATGTATATGTAGTGTTTATTAAATATTTCCTCTTTGTCTTCCTTTCTGCAGTATGGGGACTATGATCCAAACTTCCACAAGCCAGGTTTCTTAGCTCAAGATGAACTCTTGCCCAAAAGAGTGAGTAAAGGCTGTACTATATGAGAATTAATCAGCGTTTGTATTCATTAAAATGACTTGTGTTTCTATGCGTTTTATTTTCCAGGTGCTAATGCAGTATCAGATGACACCTGACATGTGGGAAGAGAAGATAACTGCTTGGTATGCTGAACACAGAAGCATCACAAGGTAAGACTGTGCATATCCAGTTGCATCGATGTAAACTGTCTTCAACATGAAAGACATAATACATTTATTTTGTTTTTGCAGGGACGAGGCTGAGATGGAATATCTAAAAATAGCACAGGATCTAGAGATGTATGGAGTTAGCTACTTTTCTATTACAGTAAGTCTCGTTTTCCTTTATTGAAAGATTTCTCCATGTGTACACTGCTTTGAAGAAAGCTAACCACAATACATTTGGGATTTTGAAAATTAATGGTTTTCAAAACAGACTTTAAAATCACTTGGAAGGAACAATTTCCTCTTGGTATAATTCCATAGATATTATGTGTCGTTACCACTAAATTGATTATTTACATTTTACTGAATAGTTCAGTACAAAAAAATGAAAATAATCCCATAATTTACTCACCCCCAAGCCATCCTATGTGTATATGACTTTCTTCAATCAGATGAATACAATCAAAGTTATTAAAAAAATATTCCTAGCTTTGTAATGGCATTGAATACTGTTTTTGAAGCACCAAAAAGCACACCCATCAATCATAAATGAAAGCCATACTACTCTGGTGGGTTAAAGGGATATTTAACTCAAAAATGGAATTTAGCTCATGATTTACTCATCCTAGGTTTTTAGTCATTTAGTAATCCTAGGTTTATATGACATTCTTCTTTCATATGAATACAATCAGAGTTTATAAAAAAAAATCCTTTATAATGGCATTGACTTGATGGTTAATTTTTGAAGTCCATAAAAGTGCATCTATCCATCATGTAACTGCTCCACACAGCTCTGTGGCATTAGTAAAGTTCTTCTGAAGCAAAGTGGCGAGATTGTGTAAGAAAAATTTCCATATTTAAAACTTTATAGACTAAAATAACTAGCTTCTGGTAGTCAGCGGTATGCAAGTTGACTTGCGCTAAAAGAGTAACCCTTGACGAGATGTATAAGAGCATCGCAAGCTTTGACACCTTTCGTGGATAGGGCTGGGCAACAAACTCAAGCTCCTCGTCTTATATCAAATTCTCCGCCATTTCTCTATAAAAATTTTCATTTTAGACTTCTAATTCATGACCAGTGTTTCGTTTTGCTCTATCCCCTGTGCTTCTGCATTCATCAATACGCATGCGTCTCATGGATATTCTTTCGCCATAAGTCAACTTGCGTACCGCTGACCGTCGGAAGCTAGTCATTTTAGTCTATAAAGTTTTAAATATGGATATTTTCTTATACAAAGTGCAGGAGGCCTTTATTAAAGGGTTAGTTCACACAAAAATGAAAATTCTGTCATTAATTACTTACCCTCATGTCGTTCGACACCCGTAAGATAAAAAGAAGATATTTTTGTTGAAATCCGATGGCTCAGACAGGCCTTCATTGACACCACAATGTCATTTCCTCTCTCAAGACCCATAAAAGGCACTAAAGACTTCATTAAAAGTCCATCTCACTACAGTGGCTCTACAATAATTTTATGAAGCGACGAGAATAGTATTTGTGCGCAAAAAAACTAAATAACGACTTATATAGAGATGGACGATTTCAAAACAAAGCTTCGTACCGTTATGAATCAGCGTATCGAATCATGATTTGGATCATGTGTCAAACCGTCAAAATGCTGAAATCACGTGACATTGGTGATCCGAATCATGAATCGATATGCTGATTCATAAGGGTTCAATGCTTTGTTTTGAAATTGGCCATTACTATGTCATTATTTAGTTTTTTTGTGCACAAAAACTATTCTCATCGCTTCATAAAATAATTGTAGAGCCACTGTACTGTAGAGCCACTGTGTTCCGAAGATGAAAGGAGGTCTTATGTGTGCCGAACAACATGAGGGTAAGTAATAATTGCATTTTAATTATTAACCCTTTAACCCCCTAGAGCCGTGTGGAGCAGTTATATGATGGATAGTAGGGGTGTCCCAATATACCGGTATTGACAATAATCGTGATATTCAAAGCATGAAAAATCAACATCGTATTAATTTAGGGTCTGACAGTATACCAGCAATAACCACAATATTTAAAATGAAAAGGACCCTTATGATAACGACATGTAAATACTCCAGCACCAGTACCTGGTTGACCTGCAGGTGAGGTGTAAGTATTGTACCTTAACGCTGACACCTGTCAAACAAGAAGACAACGCAGTGTGCAACTAATCCGAGAAGAACCATAGCTGTGTCTCATTTCGAAGGCTGTGTCCTCCAGAGCAGGGGTTTTCAAACCTGTCCTGGAGGCACCCAGCCCTGCACATTTTGTCTCCCTCATTTATCACACCTAATTCAACTCGTTAGTAGAGACTACAAGAACTAAATTGGGTATATCTGATATGGGAGACATACAAAATGTGCAGGGCTGGGGTTGCTCCAGGACAGGTTTGAAATCTACTGCTCTGGAGGTCGCATTCGAAGGCTGCCTGTGTCAACAAGGTTTAGAACGGTACTTTGCTGTCAAGGCAAGAAACATTTCATAGTCATTTTCCAGTTATAAATAATTTTCATTCATATAACTGGTGTGAGAGGGCAACGAGGCTGTGAACGTGTTGGCATAGCAACATGATACTTCCTGCCTGTGTGTCCTACGGAGGACGTCTCGTTTAATTCGGATTGAGGACACGCCGTATACCGCATCCTTCACAGGATGTGTCCTTTGGAAGATGCAGTCTTCGAAATAAAATGAAGTGAGACACAGCGTATGTTGTCTGAGCGGGAGAGTAAGAGGCTCTGTCCACACCCGGAAAAAGTTAGTATTAAACCAGTATTAAAGATTCTTAAACAACCAAATCTGCAGAATGTGTCGGGCTATGGTCAGTGCAAAGGGGGTAACACCACTAACCTTTTTACCTCCAAATCCATCAACTTTTGGGTTACACCATTTTACAGAAAGTAAGTTGTGATTATTTTACAAGTCATGTAATGGGAAATGTTTCATTAACCTGTTAACAGCGGTTTTCTGTGTTCATATATTTATATAAACGGTTCTATTTGCAATCAAGTCATGGCCAATACGGCCAATTTATAGCACTTGATTTTTTTGTTTAAATCTATTACATGATTGAACTTAGTGACCACATTGCTACATTAAACTCTGTGAAATGTTATGTTGGTCGCAGTGCCATGTTACTTAATACCACATCTATGGCCGTTCTAGGCGCACATTATTAGTGCACTTTCTTACATGACTTCATTGGCTCCGGCGCAACAATAGGATGAGAGCTTAAAATACGGGTACACAAGATAACAGGTTAAAGTATCAGTTTTGATGTTAATATTTATTCATCATTATTGTCGAACTTGACAATATTTTCTCTCGTTATTTCATAGAGAGCTTCAAAGATGCATGTGCCCTGTGTTGATCAGTAATCCAGTTATGTTCGTTAGGTAAAAAAAAACAACTAAATAAACAAAGTAAAAAAATATGTTGACTGATAACATTTCCCCCAAATGTTTCTATAGATATTGTGATATATTGATATTGTGAATTCTTTTGGCCACGATAACCGTGGTGTGAAAACTCTTGACAGACCTAATGGATAGATGCACTTTTATGGATTTATGAAACATAAAGTCAATGCCATCATAAAGCTTGGAAGAGCCAGGACTTTTTTTTAAAGCTACACTGTGTAACTTTTTTAGTTTAATCTTAGCTAAAAACACTTAGTTATTTCAAAAATATATGTGCACATTAATATAGATTTACTTCTTTCAAGTAATAAAGTATTCTTGTAAGTTTATAATATGCCATTGAAAATACATACGGGTGAGGGGTTCAAATGCTGGTTGCCATGTTGCCGCTCCATCTTGAAAGTACATTAGCCAAAGAGGGACATATCCATAAATTCAAGCTTTGCCTTTCGCGTTTTAACACTTGATGGCACGGTGTCGAATGTGAAGAGGGGGATTGTCATGTTAATCTTGGACTAAATACGGGCCACCGTAGGAGTTAAAACGAAATCATAATTGAGAGGAACAGAAACTATTATTCACTGGATGGTCATACACCTTTTCACCACTAGATGGGGGAAAATATCACACAGTGTAGCTTTAAATATAACTGAAATGAAAATGGAAGAAGAAAGTCATATATACCTAGGATGACTTGAGGGTGAGTATATCATGGGCTAATTTTCATGTTTGGGTGAACTATCCCATTAAGTAATGCCTTCTGAAGTGAAGCGATTGGTTTTTGTAAGAGAAAAATCCATATTTAAAACTTTATAAACTAAAATCACTGGCATACGGCAACAGCTTGCACACATGTTTATGAGAGAGTCGAGTTCCGATGAAAAAGTGACCTCTGGCTCTGACCTGATGCTTGATGGATGATGTAGACTAAAGCCCTATTCTGATGGTATGGTGATTGTTTCTAATGGGGTCGTAAGGTATTTTCAAGCCCTTGGAGGGCGGAGCAATAACAAAACCCAGTATGGAAATACACACAGACAAAACAAGGTGATTTCAACCTCAAAATGTACACTTTTAAATATACCAATACTGATATCTCAAATACGGAGAGGCTTCTTCATGATTTCAACTAAAACTTTAAAAAATGCTTTTTTCTAAATTTGCTCCGAAGTAGAGCTGCAGACTTGTGTCCCTGGTTTCCGTGATGGGTCACATATACATCTAGGATAGCTTGTGGGTGAGGGATAATTGTAATTTTTGGGTGAGCTATTCCAATCTCTACTTCTTTGGTGTTACACAGCAAAATAAGAGGGACACAGAGCTGCTTCTTGGAGTTGATGCTCAGGGTCTTCACATCTACAGCCCCAACAATAAGCTAAGCCCCAACAAATCTTTTCCTTGGAGTGGAATCCGAAACATCTCATACAGCGAGAAAGAGGTTAGGAGAACCAAGAACATAAATCACAATCCATAATTGATTGATGACGAAATAATTGTTCAAACATACCTTATATGTCTCTTCTCAGTTTACTATCAAACCACTGGACAAGAAAAAGGAAGTTTTTAAATTCTACTCCTCTCAGCTCAGAGTTAACAAACTGGTGAGTTACTTTTTAAATAGTTCTGTAATAGTCTATCAAAATAGTGGCTCATGTCCTTTGTATATATTAGATATTACAGTTGTGCATTGGGAACCATGACCTGTTCATGAGGAGGAGGAAGGTGGATTCCATAGAAGTGCAACAGATGAAGGCTCAGGCCAAAGAGGAAAAGGCCAGGAAAAAGGTCTGTCATTTTATGCCATTCATTAGTGTAATGTTTATTATCATTAACCTTCTTCATTAACAATAGAACTGTGCGGTATTAATTTAATGCTAATCAAACATTTATTCAATATAATGAACATTACAGCTATAAACATTAAAACAACAGAGGCCTGACGAATAAACGTATGCAATAAATGTTGAGCTTCAGTATAGGCAGGATAAAGTACGCTGCCATTCAAAAGTTTGGGATCAGTAACTTTTGTTCAGTAAGGGCGCATCTAATTGATCAACTTGCAGTGAAGACATTTATAAAACTAATATTTCAATTTTAAATTGAACTTCTTTTGAACTTTCTGTTCATCAAAGAAAGATTAAATGGTTAGTTCACCCAAAAATAAAATTGATGTCATTAATGACTCACCCTAATGTCGTTCCACACCCGTAAGACCTCCGTCGATGCACATTTTACTGTCTATGTCCAGAAAGGGAATAAAAACATCAACAAAGTAGTCCATATGTGACATCAGTTGGTTAATTAGAATCTATTGAAGCATCGAAAATACATTTTGGTCCAAAAATATCAAAAACTAATATCAAAAAGCCAATGTCACGTGATTTTAGCAGTTTGACACACGATCAAAACTGCTGAAATCCCGTGACATTGGCGATCCGAATCATTGATCGATTCACTGATTTATGGCCGTTTGAATCTTTATTTGAGGAACACGGAAGAGAAGACAATGCTGAATAAAGTCGTAGTTTTTGTTATTTTTGGACCAAAATGTATTTTCAATGCTTCAAGAGATTCTAACTAAATAACTGATGTCACATATGGACTACTTTGATGTTTTTATTCCCTTTCTGGACATGGACAGTACAGTGTGCATAGACTGCATATGCTCTGGGACTAAATATAAAATATCTTAAACTGTGTTCAGAAGATGAACGGAGGTCTTACGCGTGTGGAACGACATTAGGGTGAGTCATTAATGACATCAATTTCATTTTTGGGTGAACTAACCCTTTACGCAGCACAACCTTATTTAAACTAATAATAAGACATGTTTATTGAGCACCAAATCAGCTTATTAGAATTATTTCTAAAGGCGCATGTGACACTGAAGATTGGAGTAATGATGCGGAAAATTCAGCTTTCATATGAATAAATGAATTAAACAGATTTTTAAAAATGAATTTGTCATTTTTTTAGCTTTATATAAAAATGAATTGTCTTGTATTATCTCTGACATTGGCTTATTTTGTGTTATATTTAGGTTGAGCGTCAGATTCTTGCACGGGAGAAGCAGATGAGGGAGGAAGCGGAGCGAGCAAAAGAAGAGATGGAGCGTCGTCTGTTCCAGCTACAGGACGAGGCTCGAATGGCCAATGAAGCTCTTGTGAGGGTTTTGCTAAGCTTGAAATTGAGTGATGCCAAATAGTTTACTCCCTTTTCCCTGCCCAGCTTGTAATATATTGTCCTCAGAGCACCAGCAGTATAAAAGAATGTTGTCCAGACATAAATTTGAGATGAACTGGAGAGGTATTAAGGTCTAAACCATTGTCCTGGACTCCCATTAGAATTCCATCCATGCTCTGACTGAGACTCCTTGAGCTTGATCTCGTAAGTCTTTCTTATCAGTCTCCCTCTCTACAGCTGCGCTCCGAGGAGACAGCAGACCTACTGGCGGAGAAAGCCCAGATCGCAGAGGAGGAGGCCAAACTACTGGCCCACAAAGCAGCTGAGGCAGAACAGGAAAGGCAGAGGCTGGAGGTCACAGCCCTCAAAACCAAAGAAGAGAAGAGACTGATGGAGCAGAAGATGAGAGAAGCAGAACAACTGGCGGTTAAGCTTGTTGAGCAATCAGAGAGGAGGTGGGCCATTACGGTTTTCAGTCGTTGATACCACTACCAGTGAAATTTCATCATTCTTGATACTTCAAGATACTTCATGCTAATGAACACTTTTTAATTAACAAATATTAATATTAACTAGAATGAAAACAAAGGCTTCAGTTATTCTCTCTTGATTAACATAGTTTCAAGTTTTCTATTAATTATTCAAGTTGCGCTCAATTTCTCGCAAAAAAATAATACATTTAAAAAAAATTCGGTTATTATAGTAAAATATTTGACTACTTTGTGCTATGATTAATCAATCAGAACCACCTTTTAATTGAAGGAGTTTAATTGTTCATGTATTTGTGGCACTCAGGCTGAAGGAGGCAGACCACCTGAAACAGGATCTGAATGAAGCTAAAGACGCAGAACGGAGGGCAAAACAGAAACTCCTGGAAATTACCAAAACAACATATCCTGTAATTATTCAATGACATCTATCAAACGTATTCTGCCATTTATTTTCCTCATTATGCTTTGTAAAAAGGTCATTTGTGTCATGTGCTCAGTTAATAGCAGCGTACTCCAGCCCTCCTCCACCCCCTGGGCCAGAGAGTCAAGAAGTGGCTGTAGACATGGGCGGCTCCATCCGAATGGACTTCAAAGACTCTGATATGAAGAGACTTTCGATGGAGATTGAGAGAGAACGGTACGCACTTGATCATGTTATATCTGAAATGTATTGAAAAATAAAGCTGAATTCAAGCTGCTGTCTCCTTGTGCGTGTCTCAGGCTAGAGTACATGGAGAAGAGCAAACATCTTCAAGACCAGCTGAAGGAGCTCAAATCAGAGATTGAATCCCTTAAGCTGGAAGAGCAGCAACAGGCTGGAATCTACAGCCTCAGGAGTTACGCTGAACCTCATTATATTCCCCACAGCAATGTAAGAAACTCATTGCAAATCATTTGTAAGAAAATAGGCATATATACATAGGCATAAATACAGCATATCCAATCAAACAAACGCATATTAAATTGAACAAAAGTACAGAGCCCCGCACATGACATGCAAGAAAAAAAAGGTAAATAGTGTGCACGATTTACTATTTCGTTCCCTCGATGTATAAACTGTGCGCATGTTTTACTGATTCCTTCCCTCGATTTATAAATCATGTGCACGATTTAGCAAATCGAGGGAACGAAATAGTAAAACTCGCTTACTATTTATAAATCAAGGGAACAAAACTATTCAAACGTGCACACGATTTATAAATCGAGGGAATGAAATGGTAAATTGTGCGCACAATTTAGTTTTTTACTGCATGTCATGTGCAAGGCTCCGTACAAAAGTGACAGTAAAGAGTCTTTAGTTTTGGCATATTTATGAAAGACATGCGCTGTACCAATTCTTTCCGGAAACAGCCGAATTCGGGGAGGCGTGCAGTGGGCTAGACTGAAGAGACACACACACACACACACACAATACATCATCGTCTTAACCCTGGATAACTTTCGATTCACTATACGTTCGGGTTGTTTTTCTTTATTGCCAACAAAACACAGACATTTGATTAAGTTTCACTCACCGCCCCACGGTTTCGACTCATGACCGAGAACAGATACACACATTTTCCCCTCACAACCAAAAACACTTCTTTATTGACGTTGTTGATTTTGTGGTCTAAAAACAACACGACAGCACTGCTGACGGCTTCGGTAACCTGAATGAAGCTTGTTGATTGGCGAAGCTTTTGTTCTTGCTCGGGTTAAAGTGAGAACGATCATCCGGGAGAAGTGCCCATACAAGGAACTCCGCCCCCTTATGACGTCATACAGGGCCATACTCTGAAAAAAACATATTTAAATCCTGAAAGAGTGTATTTGGCACCGAAATAAGTCTACCTAATTTTTTGAAAATTTGATTTTAAGCATCACAGGTGTTATCAATGTTGCTGATAATAAGGACTGTTTCTTGAGCATCAAAGCAGCATATTAGAATGATTTCTGAAGGATCATTTGATTGAAGACTAATTATGCTGAAAATTTACATGGGCTGAAAAGTTTTCCCCAATTCTTTTCATGAAATAGTTCACATTTCCAAAAAGACTTGTAACAATGCTCTTATGTTGCTGTGTGTGTCTGTTGCAGAGAAATTCTGCCTACATGGCTCAGATGGCCTTCTACGAGGAAGTGTGAAAGAACAATCCAGCCTCTGTTTCAGGAGCAGGAGGATCTAGAGGAACAGTTTGCAGCTTTCACTGAAGCATGCATGTACACCAAAACTGTACACCAAACCTCATATACTGTGCTTTTAAAATTAATATATTTCAGCCAGTCTGGCTTTGTGTACACCTCGTCATGTTTTACTAATAACACAAACAGTTTGGCGCTTTCAAGCACATGAAACTGTGTTTGTTTGTTCACATGCCAAAAATATGTGCCAGAAATGCAAGGTATTAAGGGATATTTCAGATACAGATAGTGCCTTCAGAATGATTAATTAATGAAATGAACAGAAGGTTGTAATTCCTCCAGAAATACAAGGACTTAAAAAGTATTACTATTACATTATCCTTCAATTCTTCATCAGTTTAACACTAGGTGCCTTTTACACATGCCACAGATAGTGGCTTTAACTACAATATCAGTCAACTTCAAATGATTTTTAAGTAATTGCATGTTTTGAACTTTGGATTGTGCTCTTTTTTTCTGTGTTTTTGAATATGTAGATGATTGATGTTTTCCAGTACACTCCAGTGCCTTTTGAAAAGGCTTGCACTACTCATTGGGCTGGATGATTCTCTACCGATGCACTCTTTCTCACGTTATGACTGGTCGTATAACTTGCTTGGTGAGCGCGTCAGCTGTAACTACTCTTATCATAATCAGGAACAGAGGTAGATTGATGGCCTCTCTGTTTATACATGTGCTGTTCTCATCCATTTTGGCTGGAGACTCACACAGTTTTTAAAATCTGTGACAGTTTTTGATATAGTGCTACACAGTCAGGTTTATGGGTTTATCTGCCATTTTCTGTTCCTAAATCAACTGACACTTGGACTTAATGTTATGGTTGTGAGCCATGTTGACATTTCAGAACATTTACATCTGGGTAACATTTCTGATCTTGTTATTTTCCTTCAAATATGAGGTTTTTTTTTTTTGTCAAAATGTCCTTTGTTTCAAAATGCAGTGCATGCAATTACACAGGACACATACATTTTGCACTCATTTTTTATGTTCTGAATGCTCATTAAGTTGGTTAATTTGTTGCAGCAATGTTGGTTTGAGACAAATTAACCTTCTCATATATAAAGGGATGAATTGTTACGATAGTGGAGTTTTAGGGTTGTAATGCTTCATGTTACAGCTAATTGTATATTTATCAGCATGCTATTTTTGCATCAATAAGAGACCAGCAAAATTCATGCATTAAAGGGATGGTTCACTCTAAAATGTAAATTCTGGACAAAGGAAGATATTTGGAAGAATGTTTGTAACAGAGCAGATTTCGGCACCCATTGACTACCATAGTATTTTTTTTCCCTACTTTGGTAGTCAATGTGTTCCAATATATATTTATTTGTGTTCGGCAGAACACAACTTATACAGGTTTGGAACAACTTGAGTGTTAGTGAATTATGACTTTTGGGTGAACTATCCCTTTAAAATAGGTTTTGGAGCAATATCTTTTCTAAATACACTACATGCATTGCTAAGTCTTAGTTTAAGTAGTGGAAGACATTCCTGTTATCATCAGCATGACTGTGCAAACTGGTTTGAGATGTCTTATAAAGTATAGAGTGACTTCACAAGGCTATTGTTCATGTTTTAATGAATGCCACTAAGTGCCCAGTTTATCTTTTTATTAGTCGTTTGTGTTTGTCTTTATCCAGCTGCACTACATAAAGAATTAGTTTTTGGCATGAATTTCATAATGTCATAATCATCATGGATGGCTTTCACTTCCTTTCAGAACACAAGCTGCTTGTTTAATTATGTGTGCCATGGATTCAGACACGGATTGTTCAAATGGATGTGGACTTAGAGCGAGCTCATGTGCAGTGAATTGTTAATGATGTACAAATAAACTGCAAACATGCATTTAAAAGCTTTTCAGGAGTGCTGGAACCTTACTGTGTTTGGATTGATTTTATACTTTTTTCTGCTTTTGGACGATCAGAGATGATGAATTGAGGAGACGCCAAATTCAGCAGGATGGTCCTAATTGTGCACTGCTACTCAAATGCACTAGGTAGCTCTATAATTAGGCAATTTGCGTTTTGGTTCATAACACCGGAATCCTACGGGTCATTTTGAATTGACTGAAAACCATTTTTATTCAATCTCCTCTTGGCTGTTGGTCTTATCTTCACCAAGTTTTGCACACATCTATAGGCAGTGGTGGCAAAAAAAAGTTATCCAAAGAATTTGGATATGTTGAAGCATTGTGAAGAGATAAGCAAGTGAATTTGTCTGGTGACATAAAAACATTTTTACCTAATTGATCCACAAACTCATAAACGTAATCTAAATTTAATTAAATTAATTCAACGATGCTAAGTTGCTTCACAGTTGCATCTATAGGGGGCAGTCCAACTGAAAATCCTCAATAATGCCATAACCGCATCTTTGCTGATGTTGAAAATGTGTAGGCTGCATTCTTTATGGACTTCCTAAACATATCTTCTAATATGATTTTAAAAAAAACTGTGCCATGTCACTGTTTTCGCAAATTGCTATATCTTGTAAATGTCAATCAAAATGCTGTCTTTTAAATTAATGGCCCAAACATGTTAAAAAGTTTTCAGTTTTTAGTTAAAAAGCCCTAAATTGCCCCCTTTGCATTCCTGTAACCTGTTTCATCAAAACCTAACCATCATTGAAGAATTAAATTGGACTTTGCTTTTAAAACCCCACCATAAGATGCATTTCAATTGAGTCACTAATGTTCCGGTGCTTGGACCCCTATTATGTGCTTTGTGTTCTGATGGAGGTACTGTGAAAACAAGAGACCAAAACATAAAAATCCAATTTGTATGTCTGGCCATTTATCTCACACTTATTTTAACAACAAAATCCAATGCGTCAGTGCCTATCTCTTGAGGTTAAAGAACAAAGTGAAAAGAGTCGAAGAGCATTTGACATTATGAAAAAGTTCTAGTCATTGCCAGAAGAGGGCGTAATAAACTACTTTATGCAGAGACATATCTCATAATCCTGCCTACAACCATTTTCGCACTTTATTGAGCTTGTAAAAAGAAAATTGGACTCTTTTGACATCAGAAACATTTGAGAAGAATATTAGCATGCGTCACCATTACATTTTTTACTTTGTATTTGTAGACACATATGCTGTACATCTAAAGTCTCTGCCTCAGTGACGCATGATGGATGACGCTTACTTACGCCATATACTCAGGGGTCAAGTCCCATCTAGGGTGGGTTTCGTGTGGGAGCATATCTGGCCCATAATCCAAATGTTGATGGATTCACACCATCCTTTGCTAATGTCTTCTGGGATAGCGAGAACGTCGTGTAGCTAATCAGCAAGACAAAGGTTAGTAGTTGTGGATGTGGAGATTAAAAAGCGTTTAATTATTCATTCTAACACAAGTTCTAAAGACCAAACAGCCTTATTGGACATTTATGACACGTGATTAAGTTAGGGTTAGGTCACAATCAAATAAATTTCGTAAACATCCTCCTGATTCTTGTACCAGTTATTTTTAATTAGGGGCTACATTTGTATTTTGTTAATCATATTTTTATTTTGTTTATATTTTATTCTGGCACTCTAGTGTTTTGTGATAAAGGACATTGCCTCGTCAGATACAGAAGTTATGGGTAGTTATAAGACATTTGTAATGATGCATCTGAGGCCTGTTATATTTTTCTCTGGTGGCTACAACAACAATCAGATCCACCCACAAATATTTAATGTACAGTGAAATATGGATGTGTCCAAGGCTGTATATTTTATCATGCATTATCATACATTACGCATTCAAGGCCATCTGGCAAGTAGTTAGAAGAAGGTGGAAATCTTTTGGAAAATCCAACTTGGTGTTGAAGATTAGAACTAATTATATTACTTTCTGAAATTTCATTATATGTGAGTTATAGATGCAAATTGCTTTGAAGGACAGTTTTTGAACAGAACCGGAGTAGGCCTACCAAATGTATGAATTGATCCTAGATATTATAATTATTAAATAATAATAATAAATTCAATACAATACATTTATGTAGTGAAATATCCAGTGGTTGTAAACAGACAATTTTTTAACCACCAAAAATTGCATTATTTCACCTTTTTTTTTTTTTTTTTTTTTTTTAAGTTTTGTTTACAGGAGGAAATCAATGTCCATATTATCAGTGTTATGATAACAAAATACTACAGTGCATCACAACCCATTGTGTCAATGTCATGGCAAAGACATGATTGGTAGATTTATGAAATTATATGTCCTTCAAAGCAATATATATATAATTTGTATATACTATTTTGTAATGTTTTAGAAATATATAAGCTAATTAATATTTATAAATGTAATATATAAAATGTATTTAGAATATTGTTTAAGAGACCTACTATATGCATTAGTCTATAATATATTTTATAAATATTTGAGTTATTATTAAATATACTTTATATCATTATAAAATGTACAATTTGATGTAGGGCTGTGCAATATATCGAAATTATCAAAATATTGCAAATGTACACATCGCAACAGCACACAATATCGGAATGATTTTAATAGGCAAAAGTAATTATTATTATTATGCTTTAGGGTCGACATATAGCAGAGAATAGACTGGGCACACGACTTGTTACTTATGTGACTTGCTTGACGTTATAAAGAGTTATTAAATGCAATTACTTGCGTAAAACAACTCCTTGCAGTCTTATAGACCTAAACGTGAGCTCTCTGAAAGTGTGTGATCCCTTCAGTTCTGTTTCGTGTCTTGTTACGCACTTAAACTGTTAAATAAACACAGAGTTATGTCAAAAGGGCTGTCTTGATGAGTATTCATGTAAACACAGTCAGTTTTGCTTTAAGTGAACGATATCAGTTGGGGAAAGAAACTGAATGCGTGTCAATAGGATTCATGCATTAGGTCTTAAAGTGACAGCCTGCTAATACAGTTAACCTGCCGCTGTCTGTCAAACAACAAGAGAACAAGGGAAAATCACTCAGTGCTCTTGACTGAATAACTTTTGTAGCTTTATTATGTATTAGTCTATATTTAATTCATGTGAAGACTACTGTTTTTAGATCTTATTTTTAATAACAAAGTTACATTTAAATGACAAAAATAATCGTGTCTTTGTTTACCTGGCTGTTGTTGATGTTAAGTTTTAATTTGATATAACTATTTGTCAAGCAAAGAGTTTTCTTTTCAATTTTCATAAATTTTATTGTCAGATTTGTTTCATATATTTTTGCTAAAACACTGCTGGTCACTTTCAGAAGTTGTTGCGATGCTTTCTTTGCCCAGAAAGAATGTGAAACAAATAAATGTTATCATTCTCAGTTTTGAAATTTTTGTTTTAATATAATTTAAAAAAACGTACCAACTAATAGCAATATCGTATCTCATATCGAATATCGCATTATTTAACAAGGTATTGCATATCGCATTTTTCTTTAATATCGCACAGCCGTAATATATTAAATATTTTAGCCGTAATATATAACTTTTGCATTAGCAATGTAAATCAAAGCAATGTATATTGCTTTGATTTAAAAATTTTTTTTATAAAATGTTATATTTTAATTATTATTATTATGTGTGTAAATATATTAATTTAAATATGTATATATTTACATTTTATTGTATTTTTTAAAAAAATTGTTAATATATAATAATATATATTGATTAAGATCATTTCCTAAATCACTGGTAAGATTTCTCAATGAAAACGGATTGACATAGAATCATTAGAATGTTGCATTGTTCACTGGACAGGGATTGAGTGCTTCTTTAGACAAGCCAAACATGAAACTGTGAAGGTCACATTTTTGTGTTGTTGCGATGGGGGTTGGGTCTCTTCCTCATCTGGTCTTTTATTCCAGTATACTTCAGTGTTTTAGCAATGAGTCACCAGAATGTTTTGTACCTCGTACTGCAGGCACAGGGACATTGTTTCCTATCCAGCTCCTTCATGGCGTGCCAGCTTAAAAATGTATGCAGATTTTTACGGTCCCATCTCCACCACTGATGTGTTTCACATCCAGTCTTGCCTCTGGCAGTGTTCTGCTCAAAAAGTTCGAAAATGGTATAAATAGACTTGCCAGTCCAGGTATTTTTGAATGTTTATTTGTTTGTTTGCAGTGGTAGACATTATTGCCTTCAAGATGCACTCGGGGAAAGTGGCGGCACATTGCTCTCGCTCGAGGCAGATCGGGAAATATTTTATATTCACGACACTCATATCTACTGTTTCATAGCACATTTCTTTCAGATTGAACACATTCACGCTTTAAAACACGTTTATTTGATTCATTAGCCTAACCATTTCAAGTTGGAAAGCTGATGTTTTATTTTGAATATGTTCACTTTCTTCACATCAAGCTTGTACTCGACGGAGCCAAATGACTGGATGGCATTTCCCAGAGCTCATTTAAACTAACTGTTATTTGCTCATCATCAGTGATTCCCCTGTGTTTTGGTGCCTTGAATAAGACCTAAATGGGCCCTGTGTGTAAAGCGAGACCTCGCATCTTCAGGCACGTCCCACATGGCAACATTTCCTCTGTTTTTGTAACAAATTTAGAAAATCACAGTCAAACTCAGACCACAAATCATTAGAATAATGAGGCTGTAAAATGCACACTTTTTCAAACCAGAGAGATGCCCTGTCCAAAAAAACAAATCGAGTGAATATTTGAATTTTAAAAGGAACTATTTTTCCATTATGCCTTGCTATTTTTTGCAATTGTAAGTAGCGCTGTACTCACATTCCTTTTAATGGGGTATTAGATGCATAATTGCTGATTTAGCCCACTTAAGCAAGTAAATAAGACATTATCCCTGTCTTCATCTGTGCACTGTCACTATTTTTCCTCCAGAGTGAAACATGATCATTATTGGCTAATAGTGTCATCCACTCTGTGAGATGTCTGTGTTCAAAAATTAAAGTAGGCGATCACTCCAAGGTATGAAAATGTGTATGTTAATGAAAAATAAATGCAGTGTGAAATACATTAGTGCAATGGCGTACTTGAGACTGCCTGTTTTTACTGCCCATCATCCAGATTTTATGTGTCTGGAGTTTTCCCTGCAAGGCAACCCAGCTAAAGGTCATATTCTCGCTCTTGTCTTCTTATTTTCTTCTAAAAGTTTCCAGGAAAGGAGGATATCATTATGAAATATCATTATGTAATAAAAGTTATTAGGATTTTTTAACATGCAAGCAATTATTGCATTTTAAAGCCAAAATCCTCTCATTGAATTTCATATCTATTATGTTTTGACAAATTGGTGGTTAATTTGTATAAATTCCTATGATCTATCCTATTCCTATCTGCTTACTCCCCACTGTTTATTAGATTTAGGGTAACCTCCTTGGTTACATTTTTCAATTTTTTTGTTGTTGTATGAATCAAATCTCAACCTTGTCAAATCAATTGTTTGAATAAAACTATCAAAGTTAGGCAACGCTGACAATACACCGACAGTACAATGTTTGGGGTTGGACAATGAAACGGAAACACTGGTCAATATAGTGTTGGAGGTTTCACGCCCATATATGTGAGTGTGGAATATATTTTACATTCCATCAGTAAGAAGAGAGTGTGAAGTTTGACTTAGCAGAGCGATAGCGCAGCTGCACAGAATATATTACAATCCTTACAACATAATGGGAGACATATCAGCGTTCAACAGATGTCTCGCTGGCTAATCTGTGACCAGCAAGTCTTTGTGGTGTATCAAGACCTATAGTATCCAGGTTCATGTCGGCACCACATACAAACAAACCACATCCAACAGGAGTAACTGTTGACACAAGAGGAAGCTGTCTGTACCAACCCAGATTGTATCCAAAAAACATAAAACCACAGCTGTCCAACTCACTGCAGAATTAAATGCACACTTTGATTCTCCTGTTTCCACCAAAACAAGTCAATATTCATGGTTGGGCTGCTATAGCCAAACCTTTTTGTCAGTTGTGCCAATACCAAATGTCTGTTTCATTGGTACCAAAAGTGCAAATCCTGTGGACAATGTGAAACATTTATTGTTCTTGGATGAGTTCACCTTCACTGTCTTTCCCACATTCTGGTGGAGAAGCCCTAAAAATGCTTAACACCCAGACTGTTTCTGCCCAGAGTGAAGCGCAAAGGTGGATCAGATCCACACAATGGTTTGGGCCTTAATTAAATGGCATTCCCTACTGAGTTTGATGGCCAATGACTACCGATCCATTCTGGAGGACCATGTGCATCTAATGGCTCAAAAATTGTACCCTAAAAGAGGTGCCATGTATCAGCATGATAATACACCAATAAACACAGCAAGACAGCAAGGTGAGAGAGAGGTTTGATGAAAATGAAAGTGAAGTTGAACAATTCCCATGGCCTCAGTCACCAGATCTACATATTATTGACCCACTTTGGGGTATTTTGGAAGAGCAAATCAGAAAATGGTTTCCTCCCCCAGAATCACAAAGTAACCTGGCCGCTGTTCTTAAAGAGGAACGGCTCAAAATCCCCCTGGTTGCTGTGAAGGACTTATATCTGTCATTCTAAGTGCTAATTGCTCTATTGGCCACAAAAGGAGGATCTACACCATACTAATCAATTATTGTGGTCTCAGTTTCATTGTCCAACCTACAGTGTCCTACATTGTCCTTCAGTGTAAACATATTACCTGAAAATAGTAATATTAAATAAGTTGGAATCAATAACTTCACTGTGAAAAAATATTGTTGGTTTAAAAGTAAGTAACCTGGTTGCCTTAAACATTTGAGTTTATTGAAATTTTAAAAATGAGTTGATACAATGAAGGACTACCACATAAACCACATTAAAATTTTATAATTAATGAAAAAAGCACAATTTGGCATGTTTCACTGCGTCTTAATAAATATGCTTACAAAATCTTTTAATAATATTTGAACAAAGGTTTTCGATTCTCAGAAATGTTCATTGTATTAACTCAAATTTTAAATTTCAATGAAAAACATTTAAATAATTTTTTACAGTGTATAAATTATTGTTATAACTTTGTCCTCAGTGCTGTTCAATTGCTGCAACTATAAGCATTCAACTTGTTTTCAATAACTTACCACACTGTTCACCGCACCAGGCGTTATAGTAGCCAGAACTTCTTTTCTTTATTTACAGACATGACGAACACATGAATGATGAAAGTATGCAATTCGCAGAAAATACTTTCTCGCCAGTTCTAAAATATAAATCACCATAAAGATTTGTTGATGTACGTTCTTATTAATGAAATGATGTGTATGTTCATAGTGTATAATTAATTAGTGTTACTAGGCCATGGAAATTCAATTTAAACTTATAATAGAATGTTGCACATAGATTCTCAGGTGCAACAAGAAATTTGGTTATCGAGGCTCAAAATCTAATTAACAGCAGCAGAGTTATGCAAAGTAATTTGCATAACATCTGTCTTATCCAAATGATCTCAATCTGCTAATTACTGCTCATTTATTGTGTCTGCCTTGTTAATGTGCCGTGAGATAGAGTGAAGTGAATGTGTCTTTAGGTCAGGGTGCTCAGGTGCTGTCTTGAAAAAACCCCAGAGCTTTCGGCTGTCTGACTTTTGCTCGTATGCAGGCTATATGATTAAACAAAGTCGTTCTCTGTTGCATTGTACTGGGAGAACATGACAGGTTTTAGAGCAGATTGTTGTGAAATCCCAAACAAGGACAAAATTGCATTCCTAAACAGATAAAATGCTTCGCAAAGCAAATGCAACGAGGATGGGTCAGAAGTAACGTAAATCTGGTGGAAAGTTGTTTAAACCATTTTTGCATTAACAGTGAAACAGTGAAGACATATTAGAAAAAGACCAATTTAATACTTTAATAGACAATATTTCTCAGTGGAAGGCTCTCTGGGAGACAGCTGAGCGTTTCAACATTTAGATGATTCATCGTGGCAAATTCAAGGAACTCATAAAGCCTGTGTCAGTTTTACAGGCTTCACACCTAACTGACTTCAAACCTCCATTTCACGAACTGGTCAGAGGAACTGTGGCATCAAAAATTCCCTGCAATTTAGAAACATTTACAACTCCTAGGTGGTACACACCATGAAGCAGTAAAAACACTGAATGACCTTCATGCTCAGCTTTATACTTTTCCAGCACATGATTGGTATCGCTATCATTGTGCACTATATTGTGACATGAATTGTCATACTGTTCCCAACAAACAAAAATATGTTCTAAGAACATTTTGTTTCGTATTAATAAAAATGTTATTCCTGAATGTTCAAAACGTTCAACGTTTTCTGGTTATGTGAACGTTAGGGAAACATTTCAATTTATAATTGTAGGGGGTCTAATCGCAGCACAATACTTTATTAAATCAAACAAAAGAACAGAATCCAAAACAAGAAATAAACAAAGCAGTGCATGCAGCACAAGACAATAAACTAAGAGAAATGAAGGCCTTCCACGAGATAAATGAACACAATACAAAACAGGTGTGCACTAATCAATGAAACAATGAATTACAGTGACAGATTAACAAAAACAGGACGAAAACATAATGATAACAAACTAAGGCCCTTTCCACATGGAGAAGCATTTAGGTGTATGCCAAAAATTACATTTAACAGCTTTATTAAATAATTTAAGTGAGCATTAGAAGATGTAAAATGTAAACAAAATGTAAAAGAGGGAAATGAACATGCACAAATAAATATCCAATATCAACTGATACCGTTGAATAAACTTTTTTTTGCAAAGATTTTGTGCATACCTAATCATGAACTTTGTCAGTCTTTGAATCGTACAATTAACCAGTATCCAAATGCAGTACGAGCAATTAAGAGAAACTAAACACAAATGCGAGATGTTCTTGTTTATAAAAAATATATATTGTGGATATTTGATTTTTTTTTTTTTAAATCTGAGATGAAAGGGTGTATTTAGTTTGATCTTGTCTGAATTGTCAGGGCTAGAAGACCGGTCAGAGAATGCTGCAAGAGGCAAAAGAGAAGTAGAGATCCATCTAGAGATTGGAAGAGCGGATGCTCTTTGATTGTAAGGATGGCTTCTGAATCACTCGAACAAACACCCACGCAGCTGAAACCGTCACTGACTCATTCACAAAATAAGCTCTCCCTGCACCTGATCCCATTTTTTTGAGCAATTGCTGAATAATCAAACAAGATCTCCACAATAATGATCAGATCACAATCTCTTAAAAAGTGAATTTATGCAGTAAAGTGCTATAGCTTTTCAACGGAGCCTGGACTTTGGCATTCTGTTTATGAGTTTATGATATATTTCTTTTTAAGTATGAAAGCTATATATATATATATATATATATATATATATATAGCTATTATGGAAACGTGGCGTTTCCAGACAACCTGTGCTTGGCACTTCAGCCAATAAAAATACATGAAACATTTGGCCATCTAACCAACCATTGCGTTTTTCGGAGGGATGGGATTCTGTGCCGTTGAACAGTTTTAATTGAATTGTTCTCTAACTGAACTGATTTTATGAAAAGAACGCGGGCAAGTGATCCAGTAATCCAGTAGCGATGGCTTTGGGAGTGGCCTCGTAGGGCAGCGAAGCAAATGCATTCTAGGAGCTGTTGTCTTTCATCCCCATGAGAAAAAAAAACATTTTTCGCAGTCTAAAAGGCACCAAATTCAAAAATAATTTCACATTTCTACTACATTAATGACCCAGTTTAAATACAAAGCTAATGCTAAATGCTAAGTCACTGAAGTAACCCTTTAAGATGTAAACTCGTAATTGTGAGGGGGAAAAGAATTGTGAGATAAAAATGTATGCCATGGTGGAAACAAGCATCCATATGGAAGCCCATTTCCAACACATAATAAAAAAGTGCATTCGTGAATCAGAATTGCCATTTAATGTATAATTATGACATGAAAAATCACAGTCAAAATATGTTAAATCTATTAGAAATCATAATTATGACAAAATGTCATGAATATTATTTTGTTAATGCCATAATGATGACTTTTTAAATAGAAGAATCACATAAGAATCTCATGACTTTGGCTTGGAATGGTATATTTTGCATTATTTTGTTTCAGGGTGGAAGACTCTCTGTTATGGACAGATGTGATAGTGAAAGAGGGAGGGAAGTAACGTAAGCATGCACTAAGCATCCTGCCACTGTGAACATCACCACTTCCAGAGCATGATGCAATCTCCCAATGTCATCTCAATGTTGTGAGAAAGAGAGCCAATGGATGTTCTTTTGATAGTATTACTCTACTGTTCTGAGCTGATAAGTCCTGCTGAACTTCCAAAGGCCCCTCTGGCTTTTAGCTGGAAGCTCTATCAGCATTCTGCAGTGAGTTTGTCTCTAGCCAATGAAATTAGACAATGCTGTTTCTCTACTGTCATTCCTTTTATATACGCATTACACATTGTGACTTGCTTAAAGTTTTAAAGTTTTTTTTTTAAACAACACCCATATAAAGTTTTTTTTTTTTTAAAAACAACACCCATATTATTTGGTTTCATATATACTGTGGCCACATGTCACAAAGGCAAGCACGGGAAATTATCTCTCAATACTGAGGAAGCATTTGCTTTGGAGAATAAATGCTTGACAAATGCTGAGATGTTCCCGTAAGCCGCTATCAACAAGAGGCCCTTTGGCAGCAACTTATCTGTGATTGTAATGCAAATCAAGAACTCTCTCAAAAGGGCTGACTTAAGCCTCAAAGTTACAGAATTCATCCAAATCAACCTCAAAGCTGATTATAGATCCAGTCATACATTCATTTTTGGCACATTTTGAAATGTTATTTTTCTTTGCATTGTGGTGGAAATGTCCCTTTTGCAATCATATCATAAATTATGTGCATTTTAACTGCTCCGGAATAATGCATTAGTAGAGTTATAACTGTAGGCTATAATAAAAAAGACAATACCAATTATGGAATTAATTGTGCAATTAATATAAGTACTATTTTAGTCTGATTTAGACTGGCTGGCACTTGACCCAACAAGCTCACTCTGGGTCCCAACAATTTAGGGATGAATAATGTATGCCTTTTATTTTAGTCTGATAGGTAAATATAAATTATTCATTGATCTTTAATATATTAGAGTTAATAAGTTCATACATTTGCAGAGATATGAAACAGTCTTTAGGGATATGAGTAGCATTTGAATTGCATTTGAATTCAACGCTGCTGTCAAAAAATGAATTATGACATTTATTTGCTCTCACTATTTAGCCTAACATGTCCTAATGCACTCCATTATTTTTTAACAAGTTCTATTGTAATTTTACAGTAATCCTTGCCAGTTTGAACTTATATTACGAACAGTAATCATTTTATTGTAAAACTACCGAGATTGAAAAAGGTCTGGGAAGTCTAGGTCACTCTGGCCGACAAGTTCAAATAAGGTCTCCTTATAAACAATATCCCTTTGCATTTAAGATTTTATTATTGAATTATTCATGCTTTTTTATCTTTTATTTCATCTGACAGCTGCATGACTATCCGCAATCTAAAATGATTCACGAATACCGCTTTAGAAACACACTTGCTCAGCATGACCTCCCGTCAAACTTTATTGTACCGTCACACAAATATACAAAATTACAATGGCATGTCCTTGAAAAGAAGTCAGAATGTTTTCTGGCACAAGCCACTAGCTAATTCAATAATCTTTGTGACTGTTTTCTTGCAGAATTCCAGCACTTCCTTCATGTTTACGGTACATTTCATGATTGGTTAAGGAACATTTGATGTGTACAAATTTTTCAAATACGCATTACCTATCCACAGTTGTTTGTTGTCGGTCTTCAAGTTTGTCCTGTCAGATTTGAATTCAGATCCTAAACCCTTTTCACGCTCTTATCATTAACATCCAGGTGAATGCATTGTATGATACTGTCAGCTTTGTCAGATTTGCAGTCTGTGCCTGTATGACTGTGGGCAGATATTGATTGACCTTATAATATCGATAAAGCAAAGGACATGTGACCCTGTTTTTAATGTGTGGCTGTCAGCAGTTGCTCACTTGTTAGATGTATATTAAAACAAACAACTGTTGGACACATTTTCTTTTTCCAGAGGGCCAAAAGTAAAGTTTACATTTGTAAAATTGCACATAAGTTATTGCACATAATATTATTTCCATCATTGACCCTGGGTAAGTTTCATTTGGCTACTTGTATACACCTTGGGATGTCGGATTTAGCATTCGACTTACACCCTGGGCCATGAGGTCCCTCCCTGCTCCTGATAGATAGCCTCTGTCAGCAAGAGGACATCCATCATGCACAGGCCTCCTGTCGCTAGAGATTCACCCATGAACCTCTAGTGTCCATCAGACTGGGCAGTGCAAAGGCTTCCTTATACTCCTTAGGCTGGAAGAGATACTCAGAGTCACCAGATACATTGGTATCTTGGTATAAGAGCAGAGGTCTCACAGTGATGAATGTAACCTGCAAGAGTAAGGGGATGCATTTGAAAAATGTTCATACAATACCTGAGATATTGATAACACCAGAGATATGTGAATGAAAAGTGAATGAAAATTCAATCTGTAAGGGTGCGTTCCCACATAGAGAAGAACCAAGTATACTTGAGCATTCTGCCCTTTTCAGGGCTGCATCTTGAGACATCACATCATGTGTTTGGTTTGTTCATCATTAATATTTCAGTTGAACCACACCAGAGTTCATATGGAAGAGGACAGTGACCTCCTGAAAAAGTGGGTCTCGTTCTGCATGATTGGTGCGCACAAAGGTTCAGATAGGGCTCAATCCGAGGGGCGGGATAAAGGGTTGTCTTTCAAACTCCCTCTGCACGCAATAGGATAGCGCTACCACCAACCAGAGCAACGAAGGTGAAACAGAGCTTGTTGATAGATTAAACATTCGCCATATCCGGTCAGCAAAACTCAGAACACATCTTCCCTTTTTAAGAATGACTTCAGTGCCGTTCTTTGTTCTTTTCTCAGAGAAAAGCTTAACTCCAAGTCTTCCAGAATCGCAGTCAAAGCTGATTCGAAAGACCGCCGCCGTTCGCCAGCTTCTGTGTTTACTAGAAGCACGTAAACGCAACTCGACACGTTGTCATTATGGCCCCGCCCACCGACTCTATACACGATGTGATTGGTCCAGCAAGAGTTAGGGGAATACAGCTCAGAAGGGTATTGAGAGTTGCTAGACAACACTTGCGGGCAGATTAAATTTGCTGCCACTAGGGTGCGTCTAGATTTCTAGGCTAGCAAATAAACGCACTACAAACTTAAAAGTATCATACAGTTAACCTATACTGACTGACTCAGTATTACAACTCTTAAATTTAAACTTAATGTGGGCTTATACATCAAGCAAAAACATTGCATGGCTTTGTGATGAATTCAGAATATAGCCTTGTGCACGTAATTGGGAAGTGTATTCTTTAACATTTCTCCTTTGTGTTCCACTAAAGTAATAAAATTATATGGGTTTGAAAGCACACTTTTATTTGACCTTTGTGTCTGCCTCAGAGAAAATAGGGTTGAATTAAGTGTGTGAATTGCCATTGTGGTGCCAAGGCGAGGATTGTGACAGGAATAATGTAGCCTACTGTCGTAAGTCAAATGAAAAGTGTCTGGGTTTGCATATCCCAATAGGTGCTCAGCTCAAAATACATTTCAGTCTCCCTAAATTACATGTGTCTTTGCACAACTGATTGGTCCAGCAGCATTTCAACAGTGTTGATATACATGCACATCAATCAGCCCCCTAGGTCGAGAATCAGTTTATCGTGTACACGAATACATTAACTGGTAAAGACCCTGGCTCACTTCACATTGGGACACTAATGACTGTCCTGTTGTTTCTCACCACTTTTTAAATGATAACCTCCCTGAGGTTGTGCCTCTTTCTCCTTCTCTCCCACGCTTGCCTTCTGACCTTGGCTCCAGTTATCTACCGCTAGGTCTGGAAGATTTTAAGTTAAGGGAGGCAAATAGGATTGGTATTGGGTCGGAATGGATCTCCAACTGTGGCTTTGCCTCTCTGAACTTTACCATAATCATCTGAATGGAGGAGCCAAATCGGGGAAATCAAAAATTCGGAGCGTCAAGAAGGATGGTTTTCTCCCTATCTTGGATGTCTGAGAGGTTCAACCACAGATGCCTCTTCATAACCAACATAACTGCCATAGAATGACAGATAGTGGCGGCTCTCTGTTTGGTGGCATGGAGGGCCAGATCTGTGGTGCACTGCAATTCAGCGACCCCTTCTTGAGAGAATCCATTCCCCTGATTCAAATCTCTCAGCAGGTCAGCCTGATATGCCTGCAAAACAGCCATTGTGTGCAAGGCACCACCAGCTTGACCCATTGCCTTCAAAGAAGATGCCTGACTTTGTGAGAGATAGCTAGCCAGCATCTCTTCTAAGGGGGCATTGTCACATATCATTGCACGCACAAACCCTCATTTGCGTTATTTGAATGTGGGAAAGGAAAGATGCGAGCTGAATATGGAAGAACCGGAAGAAGCAGAAGGCTCATAGGGAAGGGAACAAACATGACCTGCCAGAAATCGTTTGTCGCGTCTATGTTCTCACGCGACCAAGTTAAGATAAGCCATTACAAAAGGGCTCTCTGACTCTCTCTTTGACAACGCCAAGCATGACGTGTAACACAGACACCCTTTTTTTATATATTGTTACATAGACTGCTGTATTCACTGATGTGTGTTGCTCAGAGACATGCAACAGCTTCGGATGGAATTATCTTTGTTGGAGAAACAAAAATTGATAAATAAATAACATTGACGTGTAAGTGTAAGTCAGTATTCACGTTATTTAACGGAAAGCAAAATGATGCAATGGTATAAACTAAAAGTAAACAAACACTAAACTTATTTTTCATATGCTGTTTGTTCCTAATTTACTTTGGATGGGATGTCTTTGACATGCACATTAGTCTCTGCCATAGCTCTGGATTGTTCTGAATGGAAACAACTTACTAAATGGGTTTTCTCCATCTGCTGGTGGAGGATCATCAGCATAGTGATCACTTAATGAACACGAGTTGATCTCCAGTCTGGGGCTTCAGAGACGCTCATAATGGCCCCTCATTAGTGTCTCTACCTGGAAGTGTCCTGCTAAAGTCTTATTTTTGATTATTTTCAAATTCAAGCCAAGGATTTTAGTTTAATGCAATCCAAAAGAGTAATAAGCCAACCAAACCATTGGCTTTAGTTTGAAATAATACAAGTATATTTAGTCACTGCTATTGTGATTATGAATTATGCTAAAAATTAAGAATATATTATGCATAATATGATAGGAGATTGAGCACTCAGATAAAACGTTCCCTCTTATTTTAAATGCGTAGCAGATCACTCACCTGGAGGAACCTAGATAACATATTTGGCATAAATTAGAGACCT
The DNA here is from genome assembly GCF_024679245.1 of Pseudorasbora parva. Classification (NCBI taxonomy): domain Eukaryota; kingdom Metazoa; phylum Chordata; class Actinopteri; order Cypriniformes; family Gobionidae; genus Pseudorasbora; species Pseudorasbora parva. Next base: position 23,163,672 of record NC_090189.1, read on the forward strand.
ATGAAATGCATGCATAATTTGCAGTCAGGTTTGATTTATGAATGATTTATTATGTCAATGACATCAGTTCAGGCAAAGGTGAGATCCGAGGACTCAATAATAATTACGTTTCTTTTAATGTGAAACAAATGTATAACATTCACTCAAAATTACAAAGCGTTCAACAAAATTAGTGCTCATGGTGATAGTGTGCCATCCGACAAGTGACTAAAAATAGAATTTTAGGATTTCCTTTTTATTATTCATGAAATCTTAACCTATGTCCATATTTTTTATGAATGTTTTTTTTTCTCTGTAATTTACTCAGAACATATTTCTGTGCCTCAAACATGTTTTTATTTGTTGTTTCTACCTTGAGAAATGTAAAACATCTCACTAAAAGACACTAAAAGATGTCTTGTGAGACATTCATATACTTGTAGTGATAAATGTTGTGTGCCCATTCGATTTCCTTCTCAAAGCTTGTTTCATGTCACAACCTTGATGAAGAGACAGTTTATTGAATTAAATATTGATTTTAATCTCCAGGTCATGGCCCTGTCACTGGTGGACTGCTGACCTTAAGACTCAGATGACCAATTAACTTGAAGGTTTGTCAGATTTCTTGCCTTTATGAGTCCCTTTAAGGGATTAATTGGCTCACCAAAAGGCTCTATGTATAACTTCAGAAGAAGAAGAAAAAAATTGTTTGCAATATAATATACTGTGTATTTATTACAGGGCTCTCAAGAACAGTTTTAAACTTTTATGATTTCATGGACCCTTGATGTGTGAAGGTTCTGGTTTCTAAAAATGTAAAGATAGAAGACTTTCAGACTTTTCTTTTTTTAAGGGGAGGGTTTATAGGTGGGTAAATGTATTACCTTTTTCAGATTGTTTGCTTAAAATAAGCTCACACAATTTACATATGACCGTGACTTGAGAAGACAGAAAAACATGAAGCATCAGCTTTTGTTTCTGCTCTGATAACCAGTGTGGCTGAGAGAACATTGTGCTTGGTGCATTTTTCGTCTTCAAACCAAACTTGGGTCTTCAGCTAGCAAAGTGTAAAGTGTCCGGCTAACACGCTTCCCACATGTTTACGCATTAGGTCAGTAAGGCGGTCTTTTGTGGCTGTTTCTGAACACAAAAGTGTTCTTCTTCTTTCTGTCAAAAGTGGACAAGCTCACACCATTTTAAACCCATTTGCACCTGTATTTAGCGGAGACGTGCCATGACATGTATTGTGTAATCTGACCTAACGTAGGCCTATCAGTTACAAATGTAATGTAGTTTTGCTCATTAATACATGACGTTAAAGGGTTAGTTCACCCAAAAAGGAAATTTATGTCATTAATTACTCACCTTAATGTTTTTCACACCCGTAAAACCTCCATTCCTCTTCGGAGCACAGTTTAAGATATTTTATATTTAGTCAGAGAGCTTTTCTGGTTCTTCAATGAAAGTGTATGCACACTATACTGTCCCTGTCCAGAAAGGTAATAAAAACATAATCAGAGTAGTCCATATGTGACATCAGTTAGTTAGTTAGAATCTCTTGAAGCATCAAAAATACATTTTGGTCCAAAAATAACAAAAACTACAACTTTATTTAGCATTGTCTTCTCTTCCGTGTTTGTTTTTAATCCTCAAATAAAGATTCGAATGGTTATGAATCAGCATATTGATTCATGATTCATGATTCGGATCACCAATGTCACGTGATTTCAGCAGTTTGGCAGTTTGACACGCAATCTGACTCAACGATACGCATACGCTCTCGGACTAAATATAAAATATCTTAAACTGTGTCTGAAGATGAACGGAGGTCTTAAGGGTGTGGAACGACATTAGGGTGAGTCATTAATGACATCAATTTCATTTTTGGATGAACTAACCCTTTAACTAATGAGACTCTATTGTAAAGTGATACCATTGTTCTTTATCAATATTTTGCACTTTAAGCTGTTTGAAACATTTGTTTACTTTATACATTTTTGTATATTGTATTTAAATGTTTAGGTTTTTTTTGTTATAGAAAAAAAGTTATTAAACCTGTTATGGTATGACCAGGGGCGTAGCACCAAATTTTGGGCCCTGGGTACAAACCATCTTGCTGGGCCCCCGTACCATGTATGTGTATGTATAGAAAACTGACTTCTAAGGCCCCCCCCTGCCTCGGGCCCTGGTTACTCAGTACCCTTTATCCCCCCAGTCCCACGCCCCTGGGTATGACAACACTTTTTGAAACTTATTTCAGTATTGCGATAAAACCGTATACCGCAATAAAAGCTTCAGCAGTTATTGCAACATGAAAATTTGATACCGTCACATACTTAATTTAGCATAGTCTACTTGTGATCGGATTGACGCTTCTAACAGTGCCATAGTGTAACATAAAAATAACATTAACATAAAGTTTTTTGTTAAAATCTCACTATTCTTTCAGCAGTAGAACCAACATTACTTTTAACATGATTCAACATTAATTGTAATGTTAATTAATATATTTCAAATGTTAATTTCACTCTCCCTCTCACCATCTTTACCTTGGCAATTCCTCCTATTGTTCCATGCAATTCTGTCAAAGTGTCACCTCAGCTGCGGGAAACCACTTCATGTTCATTGAACCTGGAAACGAGCACAGAGCCAGTCTCTGTTCTCATTGTCTTTGTGGTTAAAATCAATCAGAGGCCAGCATGCTTTTTCCTCTAGGCCAGATTGTTGTGGACCCAAAACATTCCCCCCCAAGTCTCAACAGAACTCAAAATTCAACCGGTATAAAAAAAATAAAAAAAACGCCCACAATAATTTGTTGCCCCACTCACTCCTTTATGCACATACGCTCACCATTTTTCACTCAGTTGCTGTATTTAGAGCTGAACCCTGAGGTGGCCTTTTCTACCCGTGGCCTATTTCCAGATGGACCACGTGGGCAGCTAGCAGCAGCATTGATTAAATCTGGAGACCCACAGGTCCCTCAAAACCCTGAGGTATCTCTCTGTTTTCCTCTTCGTATTGAGTCTCCATTCTCTTTAATTAGTGAACATAGCTGGGGGCTGAACGTGGATGCGTGTGCAGGGCTGGTGCACGTAGGGGCAGAGCGGGAAAGGTTTTTATGATTTACATAGTACAAACATCAGCATTTACTTAAGCAATCCAAAATAAATGACTGAAAAAGGTGGTCAAGACTGAGACATTTCAATCCATCATACGTATATAGCTCTGTTTTTTGAATTTTTGGTTGCTGAGGTATATTGATGTGTGATATTAACACCTGCTGCTAGGTGTTTGTTGGTGAATGAACTTGCCTTTCTTCTGTTTAGTGTCATGTAAAGGCAGTCTCTCCTCCATATTAAGCATGTCCTTGATTTCACTCCTCCACTAATGCTGTAATGAATCAAATCCTGCCCTCAGCAACAGTATTAGTCTCTCTCTCTCTCTCTCTCTCTTTCATTTTCTCTTTGTCTGTCTTTATCTCCCCCTTTATACCCCATCATCTGGTTTATCTGCCTCGCATCTCTCTTTTGTTACAGATACATTATCTATCCTTCATGGTTTTTATCTGTTTTTTTAATTAAAATCCTTTAAGAAGTGAGCCAATAGGTTGATCATCTTTCTCCATATTCAGATTTAATTGCTGACCATTTCCTTGCATTCAATTATTATTCTATATATCTGTTTCTTATTTGTCATGTTCATATTTTTGCCTGTGTTACTTGACCTTGAGTTTTAGAAAGGCACTATATAAAGGCAGTTTATTATTATTAAGCAATAAGTAGTCACATGATATTATGGATAATTAGGTGAATGGATCAGGTTTAGGTGTTTTGGGCGGGGCTATCTGTTTTTCTGACCAATGGTAGTTGGAGATAGTGTTAACTGACAGCTTTTATTTTTGAAATTCTGACGCTAGAAGCACAGAAATTATACATGTGTATAATATGTTGTTTCTAGATAATATCCATCTATTAGATTGTTGTTTTCTTTTTAATTTGTATCTTCCAGTCCAATCTTGGCTGATTAGATGACTGCTGTCTCTTTGACTATTGCTCCTTTTCAAGGCTGTTTCCTCTTCTCTCTCGCACTGCACAGGCTTTGATCCCTCTCAGTCTACATTTATATCTGAATCAAATCCTCATTAAACAGCATGAAAAGAATAATGGCCAGATGAAAGGAAGAGGTGAAACATGCACACTAACTATACCTTAACAAGAGATTAATTTTGTCAATACATTCCCCAGATTGATTTCTGCAATCCACAATAGATGTTCAAACGATAAGCTACCATGATTCAAACTGATTGCCACTGGCTCTCTGACCTTGTAATTGGGGTGATGGTAAATCAAGGAGCCACATTTTTTTCTCAGTCACTCATCGAGTCATGCTGTTCACAAAGGAGCGTTCCTGAAGACAGCTAAATACTTCAGCTCTCAATTAGTTTGTCCATTCAGTGAAATATAACTAATGGTACATTTAATTAAATGTTGATGTTTAAAAAATGTGAAATATGCAATCATCTAAACACTTATGTTAAGTTTTGACTTTATTTCTCATAATTGCTGTGACCTTATATTTCCCAAAAGCAACTTTTTCTTTGCCATGTTGTTTCTCACAGTGACTTTATATGTGAACTTCATATTTTTATCTTGCAATTTTATTATTGGTGAGATTGGCCTTATTAATGATTATATATCCATTTTAAATGCAGTACAAATAAATAAAGGAGACATACATTTGAGATAAATTGTCCCATTACTTCTAATAACCACATTTACTTCAGTATTCTGAGCGCTGAAGTGAATTAAAGCGCTCAATCGATACAACGCTGTATTGCTTTAAATTAGAGAGTGGTTTTCTGGTGCGTATTATGTAGAGGTCAGTCCTCCCCTGAAGACAGAACCTGCTCTCTCCTTTCTGGCCCTCTCCTTCACCTGCACACTGGAATTCTGGGGGGAAGAGGTTAACTCAGATTTGTCCCATCAGTGCCTCAGTTAATGGATGTGTTGTGTGCTCTGTTACAGAAGAAGGGGGCTGGGAAGCTCACATCAATGATTCATAACAGGTGTTCTACTTCAACAGACAGCAGATACAGAATTGTGTTAGGACGGTTTGTGGTTAGTAATATATATTTAAGTGGATGTGTGTGCGCGCATGAAGTGTTATCAGTCTTGTTCCCATATGTGTTTTGTCTGTGCATTGCTCTGAATTTTCTTACTCTCATGAGACTGGTGCTGGGATGTGGACAGTGTCCCAGTGACACAACGTGCTTATGTTTGATTGATGTAGGCGAGTGCAGATCAGCATTTCCTTTTGATTTTTCTCAAAAATATATCCTGTACTTGTGGGGGTGGGTGGGCTTCTGGACACATGGCACTAGCCACTTCACAATCTGTATCTTAAAGGTCCCATGGCATGACATTTTATGAGGTTTTTCCATGTTAATATGAGTTCCCCTAGCCTGAATATTGTCCCCAAGTGGCTAGACATTTTGAATCGGTGTAAACCGAGTTCTGGCTATCTCTGCCTTTGAGATAATGAGAGCCCAGACGAGCTGATCCTGAATTTTCCTGTTATGACGTCATTCCAGGATTTTCAGTTCTACCCAAAAGACTCAGGAGGCTAGAATAACATTTAAATAAGATTTAATTACAGTGGTTTACAATAAGTATCATAGAAATTATACAGTTCTTTGGTGTCCATAGTCCGAATCTGGAGGGTACGGATGCTTGCAGTTCCTGCCTGAAGGTGAAGGCAGGAGCGGAGCCTACTCCAACGATGTATGGACAAGGACCGACCAGGTGGTAGTGGGGAGGATGAGGGTGAATGCCAGTGTCTGTATCTGCGAACGCAGTAATTGCTGGGAACAGAACTTATATACTACAGATGACAAATAATGATTGGCTAGATAGATGAATGACGTGACATAGGAGTCTTCCAGGTAGACATAGGCTAGAGCTTCCTTCATCTGAGCCTCAGAAGAACCAATGGGTTAACTTTATTTTCTCTTGAAATATCCTGATCAGGGATTTCTGATGTAAAGCTAAACATTCAAGTTCACACAGACTTTCTTTCTAATGGCTTGCATGGAGACCTCACTAAATCACACCCCCTCTGCCTCATACGGTAATCTAATACTCATTTCAAATGCAAAGATGTCAGCCAATCACAACAGTGGCCGTTTTCACTGAAGCCTCACAGCAGACACAACTCTTGAAACAGAGCATTTAAGTCAGAGGGCTAATATCAAGAAATGCCTTTTATTTCTAAAGTTTGAAATTTTATGATGTAAAAATAATACTATCAATATAAGTACACCTCAGTAAACATTATTAAATAAATAAAAAAAATCCACACCATGGGACCTTTAAAACATTATGAAACGTCTTTTCTAATTAGGATTTCTCGTTCCAGTGCAAAAACAAAAAACAAAAAAAACAAAAACCACAGACTTCAAAGTCTATTCAGTAGTGGAACAGTTTGTTTTTACTAACATCACAATCCCAGCTCGATCTCTAAAATGCATTATTTTCTTCTCTGTACTGTAATTCTGCTATATTTGTCATTTTGCAGTGGCAGGAAATTTATTTTTTGATTTACAATCAGCCAAGCGATGCATTTTATCTGCCTCTGCTCTGACATGGTGTGTAGAGCATATGTTCATCATTTTATCCACCATAAATCAAACAGATAGAGAGTGCCATAAGGACAAAGTGAGACACAGAGTCATCACTCCATGAATGAGCTATTGTAAGGTTTTTCAAACTTTTTAATGCCAAAATAAAGATGCCCGAGAAAGGGACTCCCATCCAGAAGTATGAAGTCAGGTCAGGTGCATATACTCATGAATAGTGTGTATGTACATACAGTGCATGTGGAAAGAATTCCAGGCACTTCACTTTTTCTACAATTTGGTATGTTACAGCCTTATTCCAAAATGTATTAAATTCATTATTTTCCTCAATTCTACAAACAATATCCCATAATGACTAATGAAAAAAAGTTAGTTTAAAATCTTTAAATGAAATTAAAAGTTAATATTAATAATGCAAATAAAAATACATAAGTATTCACAGCCTTTGCTCAATACTTTGTTGAAGCACATTTGGCACCAATTACAGCCTCTCTGTTTGAGTATGATGAGACAAGCTTGGCATACCTATTATAGGCAGTTTCTCCCATTCTTCTTTGCAGGACCTCTTAAGCTCCATCAGGTTGATTTGGGATTGTTGGTACACACCTATTTTCAGATCAAGTTTCAGTTCCTGCTGCTAAAAACATCCCCACAGCATGATGCTGCCACCACCATGCTTCACTGTAGGGATGATATTGGCCAGGTGATGAGCGGTGCCTGGTTTCCTCCAGACATGAGGCTTGCAATTCAGGCCAAACTGTTCAATCTTTGTTTCATCAGACCAGAGATAGAGAGACATTGGAACCTTCAATGCTGGAGACATTTTTATGTAGCCCTCCCCAGATCTGTGCCTCAATACAATCTTGTCTCGGAGGTCTACAGACAATTTTGCCACCTCATGGCTTGGTTTGTGCTGTGACATACAGTGGGACCTTATATAGACAGGTTTGTGCCTTTCCAAATCATGTCCAATCAACCAAATTTACCACAGGACTCTAATCAAGTTGTAGAAACATCTCTTGGATGATCAGTGGAAACAGGATCCACCTGAGCTCAATTTCCAGTGTCATGGCAAAAGCTGTGAATACTTACTTAATACAATATGCATGTGCTTTTTTATTTTTAATACATTACATAGGACTCATTAGCAGAGAAATGTTAATTATTTAACATAAAATAAACATAACACAAAACAAAAACCCACGAGGGGGTAAAACAACTGATTCAAAAACATAACAAACTGAAAACATACCAACAAGGGGAAATGGGAGACGTAGACATGACAGTGAGCCGACAATGACTAGGAGCTTATAAAGGGGACAAATCAAGCAGGGAAATGAGGGAACACAGGTGGGGCAAATTAAACCAATAATGAGATAACAAGGGGGTGTGATCTAGACAAAAGACAGGAGCACATGTCCAAAATAACAAAACACCACAAGTATTACACGAGACAGGACAGGCATCTTCTTTTTCATTCGGCTGTTCCCTACAGGGGTCGCGACAGTGAATCATCAGCCTCCATCTAGTCCTATCCTCTGTATCCTCTTCTCTTACAAACATTTTCACTCTCCCTCCTCTGAACATGTCCAAACCATCTCAACCTGGCCTCTCTAACTTTGTCTCCTAAACATCTCACATGTGCTGTCCCTTTGATGTACTCATTCCTGATCCTATCCATCCTCGTCACTCCCAAAGAGAACCTCAACATCTTCAGCTCTGCTACCTCTCGCTTTTCCTCCTGTCCTTTCCTCAGTACAACTGAGTGACCTTGGCAACTACTGGCCTGGCAGCATAATACAGCTTTTTTGATCATTATTACAGATCCCTGTGAACTGAGATTGTTTTGACAACACTGTCGTCTGTGTACTGTACTTTTCCGTTTTTAGTACATTATTGTGTAAACATATCCTTTGTTTTCTTGTTAATGTTGAAATATATTTAGTTTTTTTCTGTGTGGCTCCATTAACCTCATTTTGAAAACTGATCTTTTTTAGTACATTTCTTAGTAATTTTCTCTTTCAGTCTCCCATTTTCTTTGTGACATTTCTGTTACCTTTTGCTTTTTCGGTCTTATGTTTTCCTCTCCATTCCCCCATTTCCTCTTCTATATTTGGCCTGAGCCTCCATTCTCATTCTCAATCTCAAAGACGAGTGCAATGGTGGGGTGCCTCGTTTGGAAAGATGAGCTGGTACACAGGATGTAGGCGAACGTCGCCTCGCTGGCAGTCATATTTTTTGACTTCTTATAGCCTGTGCACACAATCAGAGAGCTCTCCTTCTGCCTAGTCAACATTGATTTATCAGGGAACCTTTGTGAGTGATCATTATTCCGTGGGGTTTCTCCGGCAGCTGATAAGGACTATCAGGACCATCAATCCCAAAGGCTCATATGCTTGTAGATTAGAGAACAATCATAAAGAAAGGTTTGGCCCCATTTTTGCTGCCTCGACTACAAGTGGAGCCTCATTCCTCATGGGACCGCAGGCATGTACCATGACCGTACATCCCCACTGCAGAAGCTATTGCTTTAACCTGCCACATTGAGTGCAAAAATGTTCTCGGTTGTCATGTATTTCTGGTACATCTGACAGCAAGACAGTTTGCAAGGACACAAATTGTGGTTAACTCTTTCCCCACCAGCAGTTTAAAAAAAGTTGGCAGCCACTGCCAGCATTTTTGACCATTTTCACAAATTTCCATATATTCCATATTTCCATATTATAAATATATCTCTTGATCTAAAGGTAACAGCTGTCTCTCTAATACTAAATAAGTCTGACCTTGATAATAGTATATATCCAGAACAATTATAGACCAATTTCAAACCTAAGTAATAATTAAAATTGTAGAGCTCTGTAATTAAAAATGAATAGAAGTCAATGGAGACATATATGGCAAGCCATTTTAGCTTAAATTCTCCCCAGCGTTACTCGTCGTAATTGCATTTTTACTAGTAAGAATTGAATTAGAGAGCTCTATAATTCAATTCTTACTAGTAACAATTACAATTAGTGAGCTCTATAATTACATTTTTATTAGTAACAACTGCAATTAGAGAGCTCTATAATTCAATTATTAATAGTAACAATTACAATTAGTAAGCTCTACAATTAAATTTTTATTATAATAAGTTTTATTATAAAAGAGCTCTCTAATTGCAGTTGTTACTATAGTAACAACTGCAATTAGAGAGCTCTTTATTGCAATTCTTACTAGTAAGAATTCCATTTACCAGAGGTGTGGACTTGAGTCATGTGACTTGGACTCGAGTCAGACTAAAAAAGCAAAGATTTATCATGAAGCTAAATTTATTTTTAAATTTTATTTTTAAAAATCGTTTAACTTGTTTCTGATGTTTTTTATTTCGTTTAGTGCGAGTTTTTGATAGAAGAAAGGCCATCGCACTATATGTCCATGAAAAGCACTCTGCTAAAAAGAGAAACTTCAGGAAATTGTCTTGAAATATTGGATAGGCATCAAATTTACATGCCTTACCCATCATAAACCTCTTAAAGATAATTCATAAATGACTGTAATAACTGAGAGGAAACTTCTTAATGATATATTGTAGGCTAAATGAGCAAATTATCTAAAAAAGTTTTTTTTTTAAATTACATATTAACGCACATCATTGTCTATCTACATGTCTATACTGTATGTGTGCTATATTAATGTGTGTATATTCTATTTACCTATCCATATTTAGTTGCTCGTTCGTGAGACAACGAAAGATTGTCAAAAACACTTTAAAATGACTTACCATCAGCACCAAGAGCCACTCACGCTCACCAACTTCCTCCCATGCTTTTTCATTCACTTGCAAGCCTTTATAAAGCAAATTGTTTGGATCATAGAGAACTGTGTGCTTCTCAACCTCCCCGATGAGACGAGTGTCATCCATTGCTGTTATTCCAGGTGCACTCTGAAGAACACTGCCTTGACACCACGTGCTTTTGTTTATTGTTTCTGTTTTTATGCCAGCATATAGTTATAATATATATATAATTTAATTCATATTTAATTTAAGCTAAACTGGCATACATTATTTAAAATTAGTTTTGTAGTTCAGGCAAAAACTTATGGCAGTGACTTTTTTTCTTCCAGCGCCGGATGTCATATGGCGACTGAGAAACACACAGAACACTTCACTAAATTATTTCATGGTTAAATGTGTTATTTTTCATGTTAACCAGGTTAATTTTGATCAGAACAATGTACTGTGGCTTTAATTCATCGTGAGCAGCGTGTCAAAAATAGACCCGGCGCCGAAACGATCGCGGCACTGACGCTTCTGCTCTGCTCCTGCTACGCGCCGCTGCACTGCGCTGCCTCTGCTGCCGGTGTGAATGCACTCATCTGTTAACATGAGCGCTGAAGAAAATATGCGCTTACGCGTGCAGTGTGAAACCGGCGTTACTTGTGACTTGCATAACAAAGACTTTGTCCCACCTCTGCCAGTTACAGAGCTCTACAATTGTATTCTTACTAGTTAAAACTTGTATTCATTAGATGCAAAACAGATTTGCGATTACACCCATTTCCCTCAGCAAATACCGCCTGCGGTGCTACACTTCAAAATAAAAGTCCCATTAGATAACTTAGATAGCTAAACTTTGCAATTGAAAGATAATATTTAATCGCTACATTAATTTCCATCTTTATATTAAAATTGATATTATTATCAACATGTCTGGTAATGAAAAAGTTTACCAGACAAAAAAATAATCTGGTAAACTTTAATCAAATCAAATGTTTGTGTTTATTATGCACTGTAACATGTTTGCAGATGTTGAGCTATATAGCTAATTATCAGTCGTCACTCTAATGAGTAATGAGTTTTAAAATGTTTTTCTCTTTTTTATCCTTAATGCTTGTTTTAATTCCCCCAATAAGACTGTTTATATAATATAAATATGAGAGTATTATTATATTATATATAAGAATGAATAATAAAAAAATACATTATTATATTATATGCCCAAAAATGTCGACTGTGGAATAGCCTACTTTAGGCTGGAAGGAAATATATAATTAAATAGGCTAAAGCTTATTTTGACTTTAAACCATTCCTGCATATATTTCTTGTAGCCTATTTATTTATTTTTTAATAATTAAATATTGTGTGAGGCATAGCCTAATTATCATAATGAGCTACTGAATAGAGAGCTCTACAATTCAATTCTTACTAGTAAGAAATGCCATTGTAGAGCTCTACAATCACATCTTTATTAGTAAGAATAGAATTAGAGAGCTCTGTAATTGATTTGTTACTAGTAAGAATTATAATTAAAGAGCTCTCTAATTGAATTAGAGAGCTCTGAAATTTTATTCTTAATAGTAACAATTCAATTAGAGAGCTCTAATTATATTCTTACTTGTAAGAATTACAATTAGAGAGCTCTGCAATGCAATGCTTACTAGTAACAATTGAATTAGAGAGCTCTCTAAATCAGTTACAGTGCTCTCTAATTTAATTGTTACTACAATAATTCCAATTGCAGAGCTCTCTAATTCAGTTACATAGCTCTGCAGTTATACATATCTTTAATAGTAAAAACTTAATTAAAGAGCTCTGCAACTGAATTCTTATTAGTAAGAATTGAATTAGAAAGCTCTCTAATTGGAATTCTTACAGGTAACAATTCAATTGTAGAGCTCTCTAATTTAAAAATGAATGGAAGTCAATGGAGACTAGGGTTGTAACGGTACACAAATCGTTCGGTACAGCAGTTTTACAAAATTATAATTACAAAACAGTGGTTTACTGGAAAAAAAAGTCTAAATTAATTCAATTATAACTAAACATTTCTTAAAGATAATACTGTAAATATAGGGAGTCCTTACTTAGGCTACACATTGTAATGTTAAAGGTTAACAACAGAGTATGCCTCAATTCAGTTATTTTTAGATATAATAATCAACATTCATAAGCTTCACATAAGGGAGTTTTTTGCATTATCTTCTAAATCTAATTAAATATTTTTCTTCTCCAATTAGTTGCTGAAATATAATCATTTATACACGGCTGTCAAATCATGACAGATTTATTTAAACATACATTAAATAAACAAGACATCACTAACATGTTAAGTAGAATATAATGAATATATAAGCTTATACATATATTTAGCAAAAGAGTTTGTTTCTGAACTAACACAGATGTGCACACTTAATGACTGCTTGAGGTAAATGTGATGCTATGGGACATTGCAAGCTGTTTTGTCTTTCCACAGTTGAAACACAGATTGAGCGATTACACGACATATGATACATTTCAGTAAGTTGTAATGTATCCTCAATTAATTCATGTTTTTTCTTTAGGAGGAGATGATTGCGTTTACTCGCACGCCGTGCTCCTGTTTAAATTGACGCGCATCAGTCACATTAACCCTTAAAGACCTAGAACATTTTTGGGGCGCCTGATGTGCCTCTACTTTTCTTTGTTTTTCTCCCCCATTCTAGCAGTTAGCATCAAGTGCTATATATTATTTTAAACAGGAGAACCTGAAGTTTCCATCTAGCTCATTTGATGTCCCAATTTTACATTTATTTATTCTGAGAATGGATTCAATTAATATAATTTCAAGAAAAATGGCAGCAAAAATGTGATGTTTTTACTGTGAACTCGAACAGAACTTCATGAAGTTTGGATTTTTTCCTTTAGAAAGTTAGACTTGGTTGTTTTACACTTCCAGATGAAATTTTGTCTACATGTAACAATCCCTCAGCAAGTTATAGCCCTTTATTTTAACATTATTCTAGGCGTTTCTAGGTTTTTGAGTGAAAACAGGTGTATTTTATTGACTGATAATGTGTCCTAAAAAGTTCAATTAATAAAGTAAATAGAAAGATTGTTATATAATAACAACACTGAAACAAACATTTTTCTTCAGAGAAATATATTATAATTTGGGCATGAAAAACAAACGCAAACAATACATCAAGTTGTGACAAGAAACCGTGAAATAAAATATACTGAGGCTACTTTTACATGTGGGCGGCTATTTTCATAAACGGACATTTAAACTTCTCTGCACATAATCTTCTCAAACACAAATTGAGGAAAATATAAGAGTGAAAATGTGTAAAACACAAACTACATACAAATAGAGAAATATACTGACTGTGTGCTGTGATCTGAGAGAGTGCGCTTTGCACGCGTTTATTACTGTTTGGTTTCATGATACATGCAAATTCACACCCACGTTCATTTTTCAGAGAAACGTGATTCGTGGTTCAAAAGACCAAACACTGTGTTTATTGGTTGAGTTGATGAAAGTTTCAACGAATCTGGGCACAGGGGGGTGGGACTAATAAAAAAAAAAAAATTCTGTTTGGCTCAGGGGAACAACCCACGTGTGTTTCTTGGACAAATCAATGCTGCATATTTTGATGACGCATCCACGCTGACTATGGAGCCTCTGAATGATCAATCGCGAAACATATTATACCTATGGAAAGGGGAGATTCTCCTCTTCACTGTGCAGTTTACAGCATACAGATTGGATCAGCGATTAAAAAGTTATTAAACATTTTGGAACGATAGTTATTTTTAGTCAATGCTGCATATTTTGATGACGCATCCACGCTGACTATGGAGCCTCTGAATGATCAATCGCGAAACATATTATACCTATGGAAAGCGGAGATTCTCCTCTTTACTGTGCAGTTTACAGCATACAGATTGGATTAGCGGTTAAAAAGTTATTAAACATTTTAGAACGATAGTTATTTTTAGCCGCGGGCGGCTGTCTCGGTCTTTAAGGGTTAAAGAGCATCAAAACACCATTTATTGTTTGAATTTCATGATAACATGGACTGAATACTTAATATGTTCGTGAGGGATCTCTGATTGAAGTGTGTTCCGCGCTTAAAACAAGCCGACTGTTATCTGTTAAAGATTGCATTCGTAGCGTTCGGTACACATGTGCACTGAACCGAAAGTCCTGTACCGAAACGATTCGGTACGAATACATGTACCGTAACACCCCTAATGGAGACATAAGACTAGTAAAAATTCATTTGTAGAGCTCTCTAACTGGAATTGTTACTAGTAAGAATTGATTTAGAGAGCTCTGTATTGGAATTGTTACTAGTAATATTTGAATTATAGAGCTCTCTAATTGTAATTGGTACTAGTAAGAGTTGAATTGTAAAGCTCTATAATTTAATTCTCACTAGTAAAAATGCAATTACGACGCGTAACGCTGGAAACAATTTAAGCTAAAACGGCTTGCCATACACATATGACTATTAAAAATTCACTAGAATATGGCAAGCCACCTACTAGTAATATCTGAATTATAGAGCTCTCTAATCATAATTGTTACTAGTAATAATTGAATTGTAGAGCTCTCCAATTCTTACTAGTAAAAATATATCAAAAGAAAAAACCAGGACCTCTGCTTTTAAACAACACATATGTACATATGCATATGATGTCATGTGATTTCATTCTTACTAGTAAAAATCCAATTACGAGGAGTAACAATGGGAACTATTAAAGCTTAAACGGCTTGCCATATTGTAGCGCTATTTAAATGAAATTTTTACTATTAAGAATTTAATCAGAGAGCTCTATAATTGTAATTCTCACTTGTAATAATTGAATTAGAGAACTCTCTAATTATAATTGTTACTAATTATAATTGAATTGTAGAGCTCTCCAATTCTTACTAGTAAAAATATATCAAAAGAAAAAAACAGCCCCTCGGCTTTTAAACAAAACATGTATTTTACATATGCACATGATTTCAAGTGATATCGCTTGTTTCTGCATCTTGTTCACGTGTGTTTTGATCAGGATTCAGTACTCTTTCAGAAGACGTGTCATAGCGGCCCCTTACAGGGACCCCCCCCCCCCCCCCCCCAATTTTATTGCCCCCTGATCATTTACTCACCCTCAAGTAATCCTAGTAATCCTGTACATGACATTCTTCTTTCAGATGAATACAATCGGAGTTATAAAAAACGAAAGCATAACCACTGACGCGTGTATAGGAGCATTGCAAGCTTTGACGCCTCTCGCGAATAGTACTGGGCAACAAACTCAAGATCCTCTTCTTTTATATCGAAATTCTCAGCAAAAATCCTTGTTTTAGACTTCTAATTCATGACTTCAGGGGTCAAGGGTTGTTGCTTGTATACAGCTGGAAGTTAGTTATTTTAGTCTATAAAGGGTATTTTTCTTATACATACACACCACTTTATTAACCCCCCGGAGCCGTGCGGAGCAGTTATATAATGGATAGATGCACTTTTAGGGACTTTGAAAATAAACCAACAAGTCACTGCTATTATAAAGCTTGGAAGAGCCAGGGCATTTTTTAATATAACTCAGATTGTTTTCATTTGAAAGAAGAATGTCATATACACTTAAGATGACTTGAGGGTAAGTAAATCATGAGCTAATGGGAATCTCCCACAGATTCGAAAGCAATGTGTGGTGGTGGCGGTGTGGGGAGGGGGGGGGGGAGCAGTACTCATCTACAATATTTAGGGCAACTTGACTATTATTTATTAAAAAGCCGTACAGGCACTTTGTGGGTAATGGCATTACAAGGGAAAATTATTATTTTTCCGGCCACAGAATGACTCTAATTTGCCTCTTTGCATTGGACTTCTCTATTTAAACCTTAATTACTACACTTATTATAATATAAATATATAAATATTTTAAGTGGTCATTAATGGACTATAATTACTGCACATATAGTATTTAGTACCCAAAGATCTCCCTTAAAATATTCAATAAATATTACTAAACTAAAGTATAGTTTATTTAATAACATTTATTTAATTGTGAAATAGTTATGGTGTACGGTCACATTTGACTATGATAGTAAGGAATATCTCAGGTCTAAATACAAGAAGAGCATCTCCATCTCCATCACTCAATTTTAAAATGACACTGTAAATGCGGTTGATGTAATAATGCGGTCGAATGCAACACACCGAGTGAGTGAGTGAGTGAGTGAGTGAGTGAGTGAGTGAGAGGGAGGGAGGGAGGGAGGGAGGGAGGGAGGGAGGGAGGGAGTGAGTGAGTGAGTGAGTGAGTGAGTGAGTGAGTGAGTGAGTGAGTGAGTGAGTGAGTGAGTGAGTGAGTGAGTGAGTGAGTGAGTGAGTGAGTGAGTGAGTGAGTGAGTGAGTGAGTGAGTGAGTGAGTGACAGACACGTGAGAGGTGGAGGGAGAGCTAAGGAAATGCAGCTGAACGAATATGTGTGTGTCTTTTAAATAGCGTAAAAGAATGAATGACGAAACGCAATATGTGGCGGCCGGTGTTGATTCTGTTGATTCTATGTGTGGGAAACACTAAGCTAATTTTCATTTTTGAGTTAACAATCTCTTTAACATACACTGAACCAAGAATATTTCTTTAATGCTTTTCCTGTTATGGTAGGGGGCACTATGACACATCTTCTGAAAGAGTATCGAAGCTCATAATTAAAACACATGCGAACAAGATGCAGAAACAAGCGATATCATATGAAATCCTATGCATATGTAAAATACATGTGTTTCAGTTTAAAAGCAATAATCAAGTAAACAATGCAGTAACACTTTAGAATAATGGTCATTAGTTAACTTTAGTTAATGTATTAACTAACATGAACTAACCATAAACAGTACATGTGTTACTGTATTAGTTAGTCTTTGTTAACATTAGTTAAAGGTCCCATTCTTCGCGTGTTTTCGAAGCTTTGATTATGTTTACAGTGTGCAATATAACATGAGTTCATGTTTCGCGTGTAAAAAAACACAGTATTTTTCACACAATTTACTTATCTGAACAGCGCTGTTTCCTCTGTCCTAAAAACGGCCTGATGATTTCCTTGTTCTATGAAGTCTCTCCTTCAGAAATATGTAACGAGTTCTGATTGGGCCAGCGCTTCCCGTGTTGTGATTGGACAGCAGCTTAGCGCACTTTGCCCGGAAAGGTCCCGCCTCTTACCATAACGGGGAGATGTAAGCGCTGAATGCGCGCTCATTACATCCCTGCACTTCCTGCTGTAGTCCAAACCGGCCGTTCGCTGTAGGCTTTGAAAGGGAACTTCTGTTAAATAAAATATCTCGCTTGGCATTGAACTTTGAGCTTTATCATTTTAAAGGTATTATTTATGCTCTAACAGCAACATTTTACACTAACTAAAGTTTGAAAGATGGAATCGCGAGGAACAGGACCTTTAAATAAAAATAAAGCTATTCATTGTTTGTTCATGTTAGACTTCACAGTCCCATGGCATGGATTTTTATTTTATTTTATAATGTTTCCTGAGGTGTACTTATATTGTTAGTATGGCTTTACATCAAAAAATTTCATAGGTTAGAAATAAAAGGCATTTTTTCTATACTGATATTGAACTTGAATGATTTTTTACACATCAGAAATCACTGATCCCAGATCAGGCATTAATTAACACTGTTACTCGAATCCATATGATAAAGCCTGTGCTGACATCGCAACTGATAAACTGAATCCATTCTCTACTAATTCTCTGGACGGGCAAAGCAGAGGAAGGGGAGGACCTTTCCTGGTATGACGTCATAACAGGAGAATTCAAGATCGGCTGGTCTGGGCTCTCATTTTCTCAAAGGCAGAGAAAGACAGCCAGATCTCGATTTAAACTGATCAAGTTTTCTAGCCACTTGGGGACAATATTCAGGCTAGGGAAACTCATATTAATGTTGAAAAACCTCATAAACTGACAAACTCATGTCATGGGACCTTTAACAAGATTTTAATAATGTATTAGTAAATGTTGATATTAACATTAACAAGGTAAATAAGTGCAATTCATAGTTCATGTTAACTAATGTAGTTAACTAATGTTATCTAATGACCATAATTCTAAAGTGTTACCAATATGCATGTGTGCATGATTTTAGTGTAAAAAATCACTTAATAACCATTTATATGTAAAGGTAAATCCAATTTTACATAGCATAACAACTAAAAACCTAAAGCGACCGTAAAAATGGCAGAAATAAACAGCTCAAATAATATGTAAATAATGATTAACAAGAGAAAAATGTATGTAAGCCTCACATTTTTGCATCACAAAAATTGCTTCCATTGTAAGTACCTCACTGTAACTGTTCCCCATACCCCCCTCCCCCTTTTTTTAAGATAGCGGGTGACAGGCTGAAATCATTTTTTGTGAAAATCAACATGGTGCCAGAAGGGGTGAGCTTTACACTTGCACTGAACCCAGAATATTCCTTTAAGACCTTGAAACGGACAACTGAGTCTGCTCATGATATTACCAAAAAAGCACCATGACAGAATATTAACGCTGCTATGTACCCATGATCAGATGGTCAATCCCAAAACAGTCCCTTACAATTATAAGATTAACATGACCACATGTCTGGTGTTCACTAATTTGTCATCTCCCTGATTTCTGTAGGAGGAGGCGTGACACAGGACAGCTCGGAGGGGATTTAAAAATGTTTGCCTGACAAGCAAAGCCATTTTGTCATCAACGTTTGTCTTCATCTGCCACCTCAAAGTGAACAAACAGTGAGAGAGGCCCATTATTTATTCAAAAAGCTTGAGGTGTAAAACTAGCTCAAGCTGTTTTATATTTAAAAGAACGCTGCTTTGATTTCTTACAGCTGTAAGTCTTGTGTCTGCCACGACTGATGGCTCAGGTCAGGATTAGAAAACAAATTTTACAACAAATACATTAGACTACAAACTTGTTCCTCTCTGTGTATTCTTTCATGTTGGTTTGTGCTAATCAATGATTTATTCACGTGTGCTGAGTCACTTCTGTTTTTTGACACAGACATGATCATTTATATTGTAGAACGTTTCATGAAATACATTTGTGTGGTATCTCTTTTTTTCAATTATCCTTTCAGCTTCTGTCTATCATTTAGCATGTTAAACACTTTTTATCTAAACATTCCATAACAATTCACTGCACACATAATCAAAGTATTAGTGAGAAAGTGTGATGAGGCATGTTTTTCCATGTTAGCAATGAAAAATGTTTTTGGGATAAGCAAGCTATGAGTATAAATGTGCAGTAGATAATTAATTCAGTTTTCCAATTAAAGTTCTCTGTGGGAGTTTTCCCCCTCAGGGATTTACAAGCTTTAAATGAAGTAGGTACTGAAGTGTAACTACATCTGATTAAAGGTTTGAAGTCTTTTACAAGTGAGAGCACTGACAAATATCTGATTACTCAACATTTTAGGGATACAACTTTTTTTTTAATTTATTTTTTAAAGACAATGATTGTGAAGATTGAGGGTTTCTAAATAATGTTCCTTTTGCTATTGTAAATCTTTTTACAATATGCTATTTCAATATTTCCAGTTTAAATCATTTTTAACCCTTCCTTTTTTACCTCACTTTCAATGCATATCACTTTCTCTTCAGCCCCTTAAATGCCTCCCATTTATATTCTGAAGGCCTAGAAAGAGTGACCCACTTTTCTAGGTCACGCAGCATCTCAATACTAACTCTCATGTGGTGTCTGGAATACTGTGTCACTTGTTCACAACATTACGATCCAAATTATGTGCGTATATTGTGGCTGTTTCATTCTTTCAAAACCAGTGGAGCCTATTTTGGATTTAGAGATGGTCTTTTAGAACCACATTGATCTTTAATGCTTTAATGGCAGGCATCTGTGTCAACATTATAATGGATTACCTGAAAAGCTTTTTACAAAACAGATTACAGTATGACTTAATGGTACCTTAAAGTTGGTTTAATAAGTTCAAGGTAAACAAGTAAATACCTCCCTTGATGTATAAATATGGTATAATTATTAAGCAAAGCAGTGCTGCTGTTATAACAGTGCAATAAACACTATTTATAATAAGTAACCAAGATTTTATACACATTGACAGTGTTAACCCCTAACTGCAAAACTGTTAGGGGTTAACAACAGTTACATAATCTTCATTTCTCCATGGGAAGCCGGTGAAGGGGAGCTGTGGTCCTTCCTTTTAGACCCAGTCTTGCAGCTGCATTTTAAACATTGTGATAATGAAGACTGAGAGAGACCAGAATAGAGAGAGTTGCATTAATCTAATCGTGATGTTGCAAGAGCATGAATCACAACTTCTAAATCTTTGCTTGAAAGGAGATGCTTCAACTTTGAGACATCTTAAATGGGAAAAGCTTCCTCTAATAACGACACTAATTTGTTTATCATAAAAAATAGTGAAGAGTCAAAGATCACTCCAATATTTTTGTTTTGTGTATATTTGTTTACAGAGGACTAACTGGGCTTTCAGAGCAGGAGATGAATTTGCAGAGCAACCTAGAATTAAAACCATCCTCATTTACCTGCAAAAAATGATTGGCCATCCACTGCTTGATATAATTCACACATTCCAATAACACAAAGTGGTGTCTTGCCTTTACTGTTAGGTGTTGTGTTTCTGAAAAATTAGGACCAAAGGAAGCATATAAAGGGAAAACAATAAAGGTCCCAAAAAGGATCCCTGGGGCACACCACACAAAACAGGTGCAGATGATGAGGAATAGTTCCCTACATTTACAGAAAAAGTCCTATTTGTAATAAACTGTGTAATAAACTTACACAGTTAATTACAAATAGGCACTGTAATATAATACAGTGCCTTTGACACCTATCATACATTCTAGTTGTTCAATGAGAATGTTATGGTCATGGTATCAAATGCTGCACCAACTCCAGATGAACAAACATGCTCCTCCTGAAAGTTCATAACTTTTAACATTTCTTCCCTATACTTCCTAGTGCTTCTCAAACAAGAAAAAATGTAAGGCGGGATTAGATTTTGTACATCTGACATCAACTTGATCGTTGGATTGTTGTGGTTTGCTATTGTTGCTATCTAATGTGAGGGACAGGTTGTAACTGCCTGCTTAAGAACAGTAAACTCCCTGCGCCAGTAAACATGTTGGAAAAGGGAAGTTATTTTAATTAAACATGGAAAAAAAACATTATTTACATAATAATAAAAAAATAACTTATAATAAATACTGCAATATTACATGCAAATTAAGAAATGTTGGTTTTGAATTCATGGTGACTGTGGTTTTGTTTAATCTTTATCCTTAGAAAGTTGCTTGTGTAAGAAAAAAAATTCCGTTCATTGAAAATAGATCTTACATCTTAGAATTATTAATTTCCCTGATGACTCTATATTTAGCAGTTTATGTATTTGTTCGTCTCAGTTCATACTGCCGTACTTTGTTAGTCATTTGATACATAATTCATATGCAACATGTATATGTGTTGGAGCAAGTCAATTGAATTTTCTGGCTCAAGGGCAAAGGCTCAGCAGACTTTCTTCTGTGCTGAATGCAGGCAAATTCATTTCTGTGATGGCAGTAAAAGTAAATAAACAGATGGATGTTAGTAGTGATCGTGAGTGGAGTAGTAACAAGGGGAGAGGGGCCTTCACAGTTGGTTATCGAGTAAGGAGAAGTTGTCAAGAGGGCTGGTAGGGCAATAATGTGCAATGACTTTCTATATATTTTACCAAAAGTCTAAGCCAGCTTCCTGTTATTGCCCCCAAAAGGAACATTTGGACCCTGGCCCAGCTTCTAAAAAAACAAACAGAGCAAAAATAAATAAATAAATAAATTTTGTTGGAATGCAATACACACACCTAAGATTTTTTGTGACTGGTATGCGAAAAAGCATCTCATCTCGACAGTAATTTACATTCAAAAAAGAGTGCAGTGTATGAAATTCACAATCAACATAACTCTGATAGGACATTACAGCTACTGTTGAAAGGTTCTTAAGCAATGTAGTGTTTCTATGGTTGCTTTTACAAACATTGAACATGTTACTTCATGGTTATTTTAATAAAGTATTGGGGCATGAATAAAGTGTCAGATCATGAAATGGAGAGGTGCTGGGCTGACCTGTCACTACAAGATTTCTCCACATTGCTTTAGAATAGATCTACTAAATTACACATAACTGAATGTGCTCATTCATGCATGTAAACAGGCATTCAGAAAAATGTGTATTTATGTTTATAAATATAGTAAATAATGAAAATAATACTCATAAACAACTATAATTTTTATTTATTTTTGTCATGTTTTAATGCATAAAGGTACATTATAATGTATTATAAATGTGGTACACTTATTCATGAGATGATACAATGTTTTATAAGGTGCATAATTAATGCATTAAAAATACTTTTATAATGCATTATACATAAAGGTTTCAAGTAAAGCGTTACAGGATATTCCATTTTCAATGTATGTTAATATATTAAATAATCGTTAAAAGAAGTAATAAGGTTTAATCAGGCATGTATTTTAGCTTGCCTTCCTTTGAAATCAAATAACTCTGATTTCTTATTGCATTGCTTCATCAAAAGTTCCCAGTGCCCAACCAAAAGGACCACTAATTTCCTCCCCTTCCCACTAAATCGTAGGAAATCAACATGAATTTAGGACGTTCTCCCAAAATGTTCTGTTCTATTAACAACAACATTCACAGTGAATGCAGCACAGTGAATTGAACAGTGAATGCTGCAATTATTATTATTATTATTTTTAACATGTTGGCACTTAATGAAAAAAATATTCTATGGTATGAGATATTTAGAAACATAAAATATTTTCATACTTGTCAACAAAATTTTCTTAGCTGTCTGTATTATAGAAGATTTAAATACAATTTGTTTCACCTCCATGAAGGTTGTTTTCTCCTCCACGTTGCCCATGAAAAAATCTCTAGAGATTGCTTAAATGTTTTCACTTTATCTTTTGCAGTGGGCTTGTGTCATTTTTATTAAGTGTTAGTACCAAGACCTACTTTTACAAGATTATAGCAAATATAGTTTTTATGTGCTGTTCAATTTTTGGTGTTTTACCTGCAGAGATGGGATACAGACCGGATAATGATACACTTTAAGACAGTCGCCGTCTTGTATCGTATCGTTTAATTGAAATAAACTTTATGATTAACCATTTTGTTGCTGCACTCCAATCTAATTTAGAAGGAGTACACATTAGGAAAAGTATTGGGACACCCCTCCAAATCAATGAATTATGTTGTTCCAATCACTTTCATGGCCACACGTGTATAAAATCAAGCAAGCAATTGAAGTGAATTCAAATAAGTCCATTCGTGAAATTTCCTTACTACTAAATTCCATGGTCAACAGTTAGTGGTATTATGATAAAATGAAATTAATTGGGAACTACAGCGACTCAGCCACAAAGTGGTAGGCCACGCACAGAGCAGGGTCGGCACAGAAGTTGCCAACTTTCTGCATAGTTTTCTCTGAGTGTTTTCAGCCAGACATGTTCTCTAGGTGATGAATCTGTACTCTCTGTCTGTCAATCTAAAAGACGAGTCTGGGTTTTGTGGTTTCCAGGAGAACATGACTTTCCTGACTGCATTGTGCCAAGTTTGGTGGAGGGGGGATTATGGTGTGGGGTTGTTTTTAGGGGTTGGGCTTGGCCCCTTAGAAGACATTTTGGACAATTTCATGCTCCCAACAACAATTTGGGGATGCCTCTTCTATTCCAACATGACTGCACACCAGTGCACAAAGCAAGGTCCATGAAGACATGGATGAGCGAGTTTGGTGTTGAGGAACTTGACTGGCCTGCACAGAGTCCTGACCTCAACCTGATAGAACCACTTTGGGATTAATTAGAGTGGAGACTGTGAGCCAGGCCTTCTCGTTCAACATCAGTGCCTGACCTCACATAAGAATAGTCAAAAATTCCCATTAGCGCACTCCTAAACCTTGAGGAAAGCTTTCCCAGAAGAGTTGAAGCTGTTATAGTTGCGAAGGGTGGGCCAACTCCATATTAAACCATATTAAAAAATATTTAGAAAAAAAGTTACCTGGTTGCCTTAAAATTCAAATTTAATTTAACTTAATGAGTTAATACAATGAACATTTTTTGAGATTCGACAATCTTTATTAAAATATTATTAAAAGATTTTGTAAGCATATTGGGTAATTGTGTGTGTTTTATTTCTGATAACACAGTGAAACATGCCAAATAGTGCTATTTTCATGATTTATAAAAAAAATATATATATATATATATATATATATATATATATATATATATATATATATATATATATATATATATATATATATATATATATATATATATATATATATATGTGTGTGTGGTTCAGATACAATAATATTTTGAGTTTCTATTTATTAAACAAATTTCCTTCATTGTATCAACTCAAATTTTTAATTTCAATAAACTCAAATTTTTAAGGTAACCAGGTTACTTTTTTGAGTTAAACCAACAAAAACAAACCTTTTTTTATTTATTTATTTATTTATTTTTTTACAGTGTACGGATTACGAATGGGATCTCATTAAAGTTCATGTGAATGTAAAGGCAGGCGTATCAAAACTTTTGGCAATATTGAAGTGTACTGCATTTCTGCTCAAGGATCGAATAGGTTCAGTTTTTTCATTATACTACGAGAAGATTTTCTTGGTGGGGTAATTTCAATAATGCATTTTAATGAAGCCTGGATGAATTGAATTAGACCTGATCTGTGACGTATGTTCCATCGTTTTTATGCAGCCCGTTCTCCAACTCTAAGTGTCACTTAGTGTTTATGCTATGTATGATAATTGTGGAATGGGATGGTCAAACCATGAGTTTTCAGCTACAGGGCTCCATTCAATTCAATATGCAAGATAGATTCTCTATTGAAACTTAAAACTCTTTGATGGAAGCTTGACCTTTGTTATGAACTATAAACACGGGGAATATGAATCAATAACTATGTGATCACATTTATGAGACATTTATTGTTGAATACTTTAATAAAGGAACTTTAGTTTCCAGTTTATGCAATTATACTGTATCTCTTAGCTTTTTAAGTCTCATTAAAAATGTAAGAAGTCGCTCTCATTAAAAATGGAAGAAGCAAGATAAGGCCACTGTTTGTGAAGTTTGCGTGCTCGCTCTCCTTGTTCTGTAGACAGTAGTTGTGTGAAGACGGTATACAGGTTTATCATTTCCCTTGCAGTGCCAGCAAGCCCTTCGATGCCATCTCAAGGTCATTTGTGGAGCTGCTGTCGAACTAAATTCTTCATGCCAACAGAGCTTCAGTTGCTAATTAAACAGATAAAAGCTAAATATTTAATGCATTGATGTGTTGTTTCCTTTATAGGTTCTCAGAAGACCAAATAAACTTCAAATGAAACAACTAAAGTAATTATCACTGACATTCATTCACACTTATCTTTTCTTTTTTTGTCACAAACTATTAGACTGTGCATGTTTACCCTTTGAGACGGTGTTAATGATCTTATTTTTAATGAGTAAGAATACAACATAATTGAAAATGTATGAACATTAGACCTTTGGGCAATGCAGCCACATCATTGAGAATAAAAGAGGAATGATGTAATTCTGCCACTTTCAAAAGCAAGAAAATACAGCATCAAATTCTCACAATGATATGTCTCTACCGATATCAATCATTCAGTAATATGAAAAAAGGAGGTGGTTCATTTTATGTCTGACAAGCTCCTAGACCTTGCAGTGTTCAACAGGTAAAGTAGACCCAGCAACTGAACTGCCATTTAGTAGAAGTTTTTCAACCAAAGCTTATTATAAGTAACTGCAAGGAGCTGGTTGTCCTGTACATTTCATTCCAAACCGTTATGGGCTCATTGTTCTTGTCTATGATAAAATGGGATGTCATAAATACAGAGCAGTCTTACATAACAGGCACTATCACTTTATTGCACATAAGGAAATATAATCGCAATATTTTTGATTATTTTTGACCCCTTGTTTATCACATTGGTTTGATCAGGATAATCGTGTACAATATTTATATAAAAACACAAACAGAATGAAAATATATTCTTTTATTTTATTATCAACAACATGAAGTGCATTAAATACTACATTACATCAGGGTTTTCCATGGGTTTGTGAAGGAACTGTAGGGGGTTTGTGAGTTTAATAAAAAACTATTTAGTAATTAAATCATAAAAAAATTAAGAAAAAAGCCTTCCAAAGACAGCAATACATGGCAAAATGATTCACTTAAAATGTAAATAACAATGTGTTGATCAAGGGCTTATCATTGTTGCAATGTTGAGAAAACCCTTCTCTGTAAATCCAGTGGTCAATTACTGTGGGTCTCAGTTTTCAGTGATAGTCACATGACTATAGTGGCTGGTCTATGAGTGTAGTTTCACAAACCTGGAAGATCTTCTGAATGTATAAACAGTGGGATTTATTTTAAAAGATAAAAAAAGAAAGAGTAGGGAGAATCAACTAATCATGAATAATATGCTGCCATTCTTAGGATAGCGTGTAATCAATGAAAAAAAACTGTAGTCTCATTATGAGTATTTAAACATTTAATATAATCTAAGTACAAGTAATATTTGGAATCTGATTACATAACCCAGATTGCAATCAGTTAGCCTACCCCACTGCATGAGTGCAGCACAAAGAAGAACACGTTGAACATGAATTTGGGAATTATGTAACATGAGGTGAGTTGTAACTCTATTATATTATACATAATGACCTGGTCTCAAAATGTTGTAAACTTGCATGCATTTTATAGCAGATACATATGGGAATATTATATGGAATATGTAAAATACACTCCTGTTTTCCTCTATTCCGGATATAAACCTCAAGAAATGAACAGCCGAAATGTGTGCGTTATGTCTCTGTCTGCTAATAGTGATACATTACTGATCTATTTTTAACTCCACCCTACACCACTCTCTCTGACACACCTGCCAGATCTCTAAAGGAGGGAAAGCATTCTGGAGCAGATCGGCTGTATCACTCCAGCCGTTCGATGGCTGCAGGGCAGCGCGTCCATCTCAGATCTTATCATCCCTATAGACCGAGAATATTTGTTGTTGTTTTTTCCCCCCCGCGCTTTGGCAAGAGACGAGCGAGTAAAGAGGGACTCCATCTTTAAGACGGTTATAAATCTGTCCGGGTGCATTCGCAAAGGACTTTAAATGCAACACACCCTTGGGCGCGCGGCGGGGAACGCCTGTTACGCACGAGGCAAGCGCGAGACGGGTGCATTTCTGAACAAATCAGTTGCATTGTTGAACTTTAAAAATATCCGACAGTGGCTTTTGGAACGAGCATTTTACCTGATGGATCTTCAAGAAACTCTGCTGCGGTGGCAATGGGGCTGTCACGTGCCAACGGGACCGAGAACAGATAACTGGAGCAACTGAAAAAAAATCATTGTTTTTCTTGAGAATTAGTGTGCTCAGCATACTACATATGATACCAACGATAACTTTAAATCCAACCGAGAAAATTTCACAAAACTGCAGGCATTATAAGCGCCCTGACACTTTGCGAATTACAAATCACAGTCTTTGAGGAGGTGAGTTTATTTCATATGGTATCAATGAAACATCTATTTAAAATGCCCAGATAGCCGTCTTTAGAGGACGAAGAAAAAGCAGGTCATATGGCACCTGTTGTGAAAGGAATAGGTCGTATATGAATATGATCCGTTGATTATCGAATCTGAATTGTCAAAGGAATTTTGCATTTACAAAGTTTGGCACTAGTTTTGGCCTTCGTTAGCCTGTAAAACTTTATTACACGGCTTTTTGGAATACTTGATTCAAATTTGCTTGATGCAACCGTTGTAAAGTAGCCTAGTAAAATATAAAATGTTTACAATAAAATGTCACCCATGCTAATCTGTTTAAATGGTTGTGGTGGCGCGAGGCTTTTGTTCACTGTAAGAGCAATGTGATATTTGAAGGACTAGTGATGTATGGCCCTGGCCATGTGAGTTATGGCTTGTCTCTCCAGTCTCCAGGGGTGAGGGAACAGAGGCTACAAGCTCGGACTCAGAGCTGTACGCCCGGCTGTTCGTGGGAACGCAAGCGGCAGTAATTTAGCTTGAGTTGTGCGGGGACGTAAGCATAAAAAGCCTTGATATGGACAATTTTCCACCAAACTACCGATAATATAATAAACAAATAATGGGTCCGGAAAGTATTGTTTAGAATTGCCTTTGCGCGCGCGGTGGATGTGTCCGGTCCGTCTCCAACCGAAGAAGAGAGTCACTCAGAGGATTCGCTTGATTCGTGGAGGTTACCACGAGGCGTTTTGCTTTTATAGGTTAACAGGCGGAAGGTCTGTTTAATGCAATTAAACCGGGTACAGTGTATTCTTAAATACAAGGGAGTTTAGCTCTTGAGTAGCTTTTTGGCTGGTAATGAGGCGAACGAAGTTTTCTGTGCAGATGGTTAACGGGCACTGTGTCAAAACTCGGTTCATCCCTGGTGTATTTGAATCATAACTGAGTGTGTAAGGCAGAGCTTGTTTTCAGACACACACACACACACACACACACACACACACACACACACACACACACACACACACACACACACACACACACACACACACCAAGCAAAGAATTAAAAAAACGTGACCTGTTGCTAGCTTTTTGAGCTGTAATATTTGACATCTGTTGAAATATGGTAATTGAGTAGATATTGCTTTTTTTCCTCCGATCTTGATAATGAATCATTCTTCTATGAATTGTTTCTGTCAAGTACCTAAAAGTGCCTAATGTGGAAACAATGGTGTATTTATTCAAGGCAATAAAAAATGAATCAACCCGAATATATTAGGATGCTATTTTTAATGGGCTGAGCAAATAGAGATTACAGATATAGGTCACAAACTGCACACTTTTTTAAAGTGCATGACATGCCATTATCATGATCTTATAATGCAGTTGTCATTCTAAGCATAATTTACTTGTGCTACTTTGTGCTTTATTTTTCTTTAGTTATTTTCATTTTAATTATCTTTTGATGTTGATGTTTTTATCCTTAAATTCACATGCATAGTTTTATGTTGACAAAAAGGTTTTTGAACCATGACGTAAGGGTTAAACTGTATTTTTGATGTGGCTGTTATGGACACAGAGAGTTGACTTAAGTGCGTGCAAAGGGTCCCTAGAGAAGCTCTGACATTTCTCTGATGCAACTTCACAATGTAAGATCTTCTATATCTCTTTCCCCATCTTTTTAAAGACCGTACATAAGGTTAACACACATTATTTACAGACTAAAACATTCAGTCAAAATCAGCTTCCATCTGCATTCTCAGTGACCTTGTGAAGGTCACATAATTGTGTCTTAGATGCCATTCGATGTCTTTTACTCTAAGTGTCTTTAACTCCCTGAACTATTCGGTACACTGAATCTCTTTTATTGCTTTGAGGACGAGTACAACAGTTGACCTTGTGAAGGTGCATTCTTGTTGTGGCTCATTATCATCACTGTGACTGTCCCATGTGTTTCTGTTAGCGGCTGTTTAATGAACTGGCTAACATGTGTCTTAGATATAGGTGCGGTGTCTGTCACCGAAATGCCAATGAACCCTCTTTAAGAGGTCTGGAACAGAGCCAGGAACAGATGTGCAAAACCAAAAAGCCAAGATAGCACCTGCTACTCACGACATGTGAAACCTCACACCTTTTCCGGTACCGGTTGGCCCCATGAGTTAGACCAACTAAAAGGTGTCTGGGAAAAATCTATTACTATTGCTTTATGTGTTATTTATCACACCAACAATGGCTGTCACTTTCTTTCAGTATCTCACTCGTTCTCTATCTTCTTTATTTTTTAAACTATTAGATGAGCAGTCCTTGCCACACTAAAGGCGTAATGTGATGGCAGTTTCACTCAATATCAATTTGCATCAGCATTCACACACTGCCTGTGAATTAGAAACGGGTTAGATTAGGATTTAAAGAACTTTAGAATAGAATGTTTGTCAAGGTTACTCTTGCAACCTCAGAATAATGTATTTCAGAATCTGTTACCAAAGCAACAACATACAGTACAATCTGGCCATTTGCATGATTTAGCTAGTAAATGCCAAGAAATTGAGGGTCCTTTGAACTGACAGCATTTTCCAAATTACTTTATGTTGTTTTTCAAAAATGGATTGTTGAAATATACCATTTACTTCTATTGTGCCTTTATATTGAGCTTAATGTACTGTTCTGTTCTAAGATTTGTTTTTGAAAGAAGTCTCCTATGCTCAACAAGACATTTATTTGATCAACATTTTTCAAATAAAAATACATGTAAAAATCTATTGTGAAACAACTGTTTTCTGGATCACAGAGCCAATCATAAGTCATAAATTGTATGGGTCAAAAATCATTAGGATATTAAATAAAGATCATGTTCCATGAAGATATTTTGTAAATTTCCTACTGTCAATATATAAAAAATATATTATTAGTAGTAATATGCATTTCTAAGGACTTCACTTGGACAACTTTAAAGACGATTTTCTCAATATTTAGATTTTTTTTTGCACCACCAGATTCCAGAACCATTCCAGATGGTTGTGCTGTTTAATAATTTGTATTTTTTATATTTTGTGGAAACCATAATGCAGACAGAGTCTGTTTCCAGGATGAATAGAACGAAACAGTATAAGAACAGCATTATTAAATAATATACTTTTTTGTAACAATGTTACTGTAGCTGTCAATTTTGATTAATTGTATGCATCCTTGATGAATGAAAGTATTAATTGCTGATTTCAAACTTTTGATTGGTGTATGGTGATATCCACTACACAGGGCAAGTTTTAAAATCAATCAAAAGACTCATCTGTGTTTTTTTTGTTTTTTTTAATATTCATGTGTAGCTGCCCTTATCTGAGCCTAGTATCAATCAAACTATATGCCCAAAGCTGCCTTTAGTTAAAGCCTTGTTAATATCTATGGTAATTACAGTAGCACAGAAGCCAATTGCACAGCTAGGGTTCGTCCTTGGTGAGAATCACCACAAATTAACTGCTTCGACTCCTCTGTCACCTCCTCGTAATTTACTTTCAATTTACATTAAACTCTTGATAGAGGATCTGTGTGTCTCAGAGGATTCCCTGTTATAACTTCAGAAAAGCGCAAGCTTTGAGCGTTCTGGTGTTTTAGATGTGTCAATAGATTTACAAAAAACAGGACAGTGCTTCATTTCTAACAGCATCACAGGGCCCGATATGATTAAAACAGACTAACCACTCGAGACATGTTCAAGCCTTTGCTCGATGTGCTGACAGTGTATCAAAAGACTAAGAAAACAAAAACCTAAATCATGTGGAACATTTTTCATCTCTTGGCAGGCTACTAAAAAAAATCCAGAGTTTCAGTCCATAAACAATTGTGCCACTAAATTACATGGGCAACTAATCTACCTTTGTACTGTCATTGTTTTACTAAATAAAAGCCCTGTTGTGCTCACAAGGGGGAAAAAAAATCAATGGCTTCAACAAATGAGTCCTCAGACACACATTTACGCTGTGGGCAAAATATATCACTAGAAAAAATACTTCAATTTAATACAAATATATAATAATTAAAAATGATCAACACAATAATTAAATAATGAAATAAATATTGATGTAAATCAGGGCTTATTTAGCATATTTTTTTTAGTCCTCCTAAGTCTTTACTATATTGTATACTTATATTTCAGTTCATTAAATCTTTAGCTGTAAATTTATGTACAATCTGTAAAAAGTGAAATGTTGCTACCATATTTTTTATTGGAAAGTTCTTCTGGCTAAGTTCTGATGGTAAATGCTTGATGAAGCTAAACACAATGTCTTTATTAAATCTATAGGAGAATAAGGCAAACACAACCACTTTACATCGACGAGACAGAACAAAGAATGGAACAGAACAAGGTGTATAGATACTAAACGAAAGAACAACAAGTTAATTAATCAACATCAGGTGATCTGAATGAAACAGGCAAAGACACTGAAATTAGGCCAACTTAGAATGGCAGAACCAAACTCAAGAAACAGAATATAATCCTGACAATAATGAAATTATACAAATGTATATATAGTACTGGTCAAAATGTTTAAAAAAAAAAAGTATGCTCTTCAAACTTGAATTTATTTAATCAAAATTATACATCATCAATCAAGCATATTATTACAATTTAAAATAATGTTTTCCTATTTGAATATACTTTAAAATGTTATTTCGGGGATGCAAAGCTGAATTTTCATCATCATTCCTCCAGTCTTGAGTGTCACATGATCATTCGTTCTATATGCTGATTTATTATCAATGTTGGAAACTGCTGCTAAATCTATATTTTTTAATAACCTGTGATACTCTAGTGAATAAAAATCAATTGAATGTATGATGAATAAAAATTAACGCATTTATTTAAAAGAAGAAATAAATTTGTAACAATGTTTAATATTTGTAGTCTTTGTAGTAATTTTTTTTCTTTCATTTTTTAATAAATTAATAATTATATTCAACAAGGATGTTAATTGTTTTAATGAAGATTTGTAATTGTATTGTTAGAAAAGATTTCTATTTTAAATTAATGCCATTCTTTTCACCTTTTTATTCATCAATGAATCCTGAAAAAAGTTATTAAATTATAAAATATTAAGCAGCACAACAGTTTCCAACATAAGAATAGAAGAAGAGTATCGAATCAGAATTATTTCTGAAGGATTATGTGACACTGAAGACTGGAGTAATGATGCTGAAAATGTTTCTGATATTCAAAATTCAAAACCATTTTAAACTGTAATAATATTTCACAATATTATAGTTTTGTCTGTATTTAATAAATAATATTTAATAAATATTATTATGAAATACTATTTAATTAATAAATGCAGGTTTGCTGAGCATATGATACTTTTTAAAATATTCAAAATAGTAAATCTGTGAAATTTACATTAAAAAGACACCTTTATCAGAATTTTGCTATCTTTACCGTAAAAGGTAGCATCACTTTTACATTTTACAGAATGTTCCTAAATTTACATAATTTAGCACTTTGAGATTTTGTTTAATATAAAGTGCATTATAAATAAAATTTATTATTATTATTATTATTATTATTATTATTATTATTATAAGAAAAAACAAAAACAAAAACAAAAAGGTGGTAAAAAGAAATGGAATGAATCAAAGTTCATTACAAGTAGCTTTTCCACAAGATGACATAAATGCTAATATAATGTGTGTATAGACTGTGTGTGTACACATGGGCATTTCTGTATTTGAATGTTATCCTTAACAATGAACTTGTCATGAACATACTCATAATTGTACATTTATGCTCCCTTCACACCACTGTGTATTATACACCAAGGAACCTGTTCGCCTGAGCTCATCATCATTCATTCTAGGTCTGGTCACTTTCTTTCAGCAACAGACATAAGATCATTACTCACTTTTGGAGGCTTCGTTGAGGCTGCAGGCACAGTGGTTGCGTGTTCATCGATTCATCTCAGTTGTTTGTTGTTCCTTTGAAGGGTGAAGATGCCTTTTCACCATGTGAGAGCAGGGCTGCTCTACACAGACAACTTCCTGAGCACCTCTCTCTCTGAAACCAGTGAAGAACAGCTTGCCAACATCTCCACAGAAGAGCTTGGTGGTGAGTGTGTGTGTTTTGTTTGGATGGCTGTTATTTGTCTCAATTCTGAATGTTCAATTTTGAACTTTTTCCCGCTTAATTCCGAACCTATATACTGTTATTATTTTACTAAACACACAAGGAACATTTTGTTGATAGCTTTGTAAGTTGGTTTGTAAAGACCATGCTGCATATTTATAGCATGCATTTTGGCTATGACACATGGAAGAACCAAATGTCATTTTGGCATCAGTGATGTCATTTCTTGGCACAAGGAATCTTACATTACATTTTTAAATCTGAATGTGAACATAAATGAGATTTTAGTTTCAGCAGAGGGGAAGAGTATAACTTGAAGAAGATTAGAATTTTGCTTTCTTTCCACACACAAACCTTTAGATTGGCTTTATAAGAATAAAAAATATGTATACCACAGCATAATAACTGCAAATTGATTCTGAAACATCAAGAGTGTACATAGGCCTACATCATGAATTTTTTAATAAACTTCCTCCCTGTTTTTTAATGTGGTCGTTCAGTGCTACTTGATAAACTTAACCAAGTGAACCCCAGAGTTCATGCCTTATGATAAACATTACAAAGCCATTACAATTTCTTCCTCATGTAGTCCAATGTAACTGTATGTTTGACTGGTGGGTTTGAGGTTGTTGACAATACAGTGGTTGATTCAGAGATTTCTGAGCTGTGAAACTCTCAAATGGAATTAAAGCCTCCTTTGAAAATGATTGTTTTGACAGACCAGGAATTGAGGGATGTTCACAATGGGAGGTTTCACATATTCAAAAGATGAGGGGTAAGAAGTGTAAGTGGTAGTTCAGATGAGGTCTGCATTTGCAAAAAGAAACACTTAAGGGAGACAAAGAGGAACATGTTAAATAATGAATGAGTTCATATGCCTGGATCAGCTCATCAGTTAACTCACATTGAATGAAATCTAGAACCTTTGGACATTTATTTAAATCTGGTACTAGGTCACAAGTATAGCAGGATATCAAGCATAGCGTCAGTTCTGGCAGGTCACGTTAGTCAAGCTCCCATCAGCTGTCAGTCAACTGATCACGTATACCGGAATACGATTTCTATCACCTCATTCATATGTAATCTCCTAAGTAATATCAGCAGCTTATATATCAACTGCCTACAGGAAGTTCCTGAGGGGCAAAGCGTATCGGGTTCTTCTTGTTGGCCTAGCTCTTTCCTCTCACACCTTTACCAAGTGTGTGGATGCAGCTCTGGCTCCTCTCAGACTCAAGGGCATCCGTTTACTGAATTATATTGATGACCGGCTCATAACGGCCCAGTCGTGAGAAATGGCAGTTCGGCATCGAGATGTCATTCTGGCCCATATTCGGTGCTTGGGGTTGAGACTCAACACAAGAAGAGCATTGATGCCTTCACAGAGAACCATGTTCCTGGGAGGTGTATGGACCTCGGGCACAATGGTCTCCCGCACATATTGAGCCCACACAGGCGATGGTCTCCAGAGAAAAACTAGGCAGCAGCCTCACTGTGAAGCAGTTTCAGAGACTGCTAGGGCTCATGGCAGCAGCATCCAATGAAAAACCTTTTGGTCTGTTGCACATGAGACCCCTACAGTGGTGGCTGAAGACCAGGGGGTTTTCCCTGAGGGGGAATCCATGACGTATGATCAGGGTAATGCGCAGATGCCTTTGTTCCCTTGTTATATGGAAGAAACCCTGTTTCCCTGGCGCGGTCTGTGGTTCTTCAGGCATTTCATCCTCCACCTCACGTGATGGCAGAAGAAGGGAGACTTCACCTGCTCTGCCCCATCAAGTTGCTAAGAGTTTACTTGGAGAAGTCCTCGCAGTGGGGGAAGTCGGACCATTTGTTGGTGTGCTTTGGCTCACCCAAGAAAGGGCTGCCTACTTCCAAGTGGACTATCAGCAACTGGATTGTCCAGGCCATAGCCACGGCTTATCGGGTGTACAATTTGCCTTCACCCATAGCCGTGAGGGCGCATTCCACTAGAGGCATGGCATCCTCTGTAGCCCTCCTTTCTGGGGTCCTGCTTCATGACATATGTGAGGCGGCAGGGTGGGCCACTCCGCACACCTTTATCAGACATTACAGTCTGCGTCTCCCTGCAACGCCCGGCGCCAGAGTGCTCACCTCCTAAGTGTGCCCGGACTCCGGCTTCACACTAGGTTGGGCGTCAACCTCAGTGTGGCATAGTGGGTACTCGTTCCCCGAAGTGTCGTAGACGCAGTTCGAGTTCCTTCGAAAGGGAACGTCTGGGGTTATGACTGTAACCCATGTTCCCTGAGAAAGGGAACAAGACACTGTGTCTTGTCGCCACACCGATCTGAGACAAAGTGCTTGCTTCATCACGAAGAGCTATCTGTGTTATGTGTTGGCGTCCCTTGGTACCTTCCGGGTATGCCGTCATATATTGGACAGATTTCATTCATGCTTCAGAGACACTACGCTAGGGGCGTTCCCCCGAAGTGTCGTAGATGCAGTGTCTCATTCCCTTTTTCAGGGAACATGGGTTACAGTCATAACCCGCGACGATTCTGTTGAAGCCAATCAAAAGTAACTTAAAATACAATTCCTCAACTGGCCAATAGAGACAGGCTCCAGAAGGGAGCAGAATCTCATTGAGCCCCATGTTAAAATTCCTAACTTTACAGCAGAAAAACATATTTACAGCTTGGTACAAATTTTGGTTGTGGTCTGTACAGCTAATTTTGCCCTTAATGACAACTATAAGAAGGGTGAATGTTTGTATAACTCATTTGTTTACATTATATAAAGCCTTAAGGTTCTGCATAATTAAGGGCGTGGTCACTTTGATTGACAGGTGGATAGCCATTTATCCGCTGTCTGCACCTCAGCTCCACCCATGTCCCGCCTCTTTGCCCATTTTCTGTTATCCAGGCGTGACTTGTGATGATGCACTACGGCTATGGCAACGGCCAGCTCATCACTACTTTATGCTTCAGAACTGCTTTTTGGAATCCTATGGGTGACGTCACGGACACTACGTCCATATTTTTTTTTACAGTCTATAGCATGAACCTAACATGCATGTGCATGACATCACCATTTTTTTTTTAAAATCTAGTTTTTGTGATTTGGAGATGATAAAGGCATCGTATTAAAAACTTTTGAACTGTGAAACCCATTTTCAAAAGCTTGCATTTTCAGGCCCACAAAACGCTGTTGTAGTGTAAATGAATGGCCAAAACGCATAAAAAAGGGAAACATAGTTTATCATGGTTGTTTGCTTAAAGGGGGGGTGAAACACTCAGTTTCAGTCAGTGTCATGTCAATCTTGAGTACCTATAGAGTAGCATTGCATCCTGCATATCTCCGAAAAGTCTTTATTTTTTTTATAATTATATAAGAAAGATGCGCTGTTCCGAGTCTTTCCGAAAAAAGCCGAGCGGGTGGGGGCGTGTCGTGTGAGCGGAGCTAAATAATGACGTGTGCAGCAGCGCGCTGCTATTGTGTTGAGTCGAGTGCGTCGTAATGCTGTCATCCCTAACAGCGGGAAAAACTTTATTCAAAATAAAAATATGGCTTTTAATCAGATACAGCCATACATCTATGATCCGGAATCAGACCCAGAGGCTGCAGTTGAACAGGAGCAGCAGCAAAAACGACTAGAGCAGGACGTCTGTATGTGGTACAAGTTATACACTAACTATATAATATGCTTAGCGACTTGTGTTATTTACATATTTATACTTGAATTATATCGTCGTATTTTTGTCTTTGAAGGTGTACATGTGGGAAGTGCAGTTGTGCACGTGTGTTTGTGTGTTTACGCGTGGTTTGTGTAGACGTTATTAAGCGGACCGGTTTTGCACAGCAGGTTAAGTTAGTGTTTACATAGAAAGACTCTGAATAGTAGCGCATTTGAATGAAGAAGCGTGCTTATTTAGTTCAACATATTTCCCCCCTCTTTGTGTATTTTTGTTTGGAGTGCTTTTACAATACACAAACATAAAGTTACACATATAGTGGCCAGCTAAACAAATGTACACGCACTACACATCGCATGCTCCATTGATCAATTAACTATACGTGATCATGTTT
This sequence comes from Pseudorasbora parva, assembly GCF_024679245.1. Taxonomy (NCBI): domain Eukaryota; kingdom Metazoa; phylum Chordata; class Actinopteri; order Cypriniformes; family Gobionidae; genus Pseudorasbora; species Pseudorasbora parva. Next base: position 23,201,792 of record NC_090189.1, read on the forward strand.
GGGCTACTTGATGAGCATAGGCAAAAAAACACACACATTTGAATCAGTCTTACTTACCGCCTGCGGTTCTAAAGTTGGGACCTTTATCGTTGGGACTGCTCCATCCTTTAGAAATAGTCGATTTGAAAATCCGGCGTCAAACTGGGCCTTGTTTATAAAACTGTCGGCAACGAAATGCAGCGAACAGATATAAACATTCGCGCAACTCAGTTGCTGATCTGGAAAAGCAAATTCCATCCACTGTTGCCTTACCGCAGGGTTTTGGGGGAATCTGTGCAGGACTGTCTTGGTCTGGCAACCAAAAACGCACTTTTTGGGTGACATTGTTAGTTGTGCAGATCACCTGTGCAGTGCAGCCTACGAGCCAGCGCGTTGATGGGCGTAGGCTGTTGCTTTCGCTCTCTCCTTCGCTCTCTCTCACGCGCTTCCGGTAGAATTGTCCGTAAGGCCCATACAAGGAAATTCCGCCCCCACTAACGTCAGTGGGGACGCATGATCTCAAAAAACTTGCCGAAACTTATGACTAACCGGAAGTAGTATTTTTGACAAAGAAATACTCCCATCAAACGTCCACCTTAACTTTTGAAACTTTGTCTATGTTTAGTATGGGATTCCAAGTCTTTAACAGTGTAAAAAGATCAGTATGCATGAAACAGCATTTCACCCCCCCTTTAATCTCTTGTGTTCTACTGCATTTCCTAAATAGTGTCATTAAAGGGGTGTCATTAAAGGTGTCAGTCTTGAGTACCTATAGAGTAGTATTGCATTCTTCATATCTCCGAAAAGTCTTAAGTTTTATTATATTTATAAAAGAAAGATTGGCTGTACCGAGTCTTTCCGGAAAAAAAAACAAGCGGATGGAGGCGTATCATGTGGGCGGAGCTAAAGAATCACAAGCTCACGCAGCGATTGCATTGAGAGCGTCTGAAAGCTGTGACATCCTCAAGCATGGGAAATTAAAATGCTACCCTAATAAACCATGGCTATCAATCAGATTCAACCATACATATATGATCCAGAATCTTTCAAAGGCTGAAATTGAACAGGAGCAGCAGCAAGAGTGTAAAAATATGCATGTATAGTAGGGGTTGCACTGACTAGTCGACTAATCGACCTTAATGCTCTATCACGACGCTTTAAGCTTGATGTCGACTAGATGTCGACTAGTCGCTGGCCTATAGAGGGTGCAACAGGATAAACAATTCCTGACACGCAGGCTCTGTTTTGAACAGTTAAAAATGACAAATAAATGCATACTCCATGAACTCTCCACAAGACATGTTTGCACGCTTATTGTACACTTAAGTTAATCATCGCGCTTAACTGCGTGCTGCATATTGCAACACACACACATAGCCGATCGCACATCACGCGGAGATCGCGCGCGCCTCACAAAACCATCCATTAGCTCAGAAATGTATTGTCAACACTGTTCTGTGATTTATCAAAAAAAATTGCTTAGAAACTGAAACGTTCTACCATATATTTCTTGATAACTAAAACTCACAGCTTCACTATTAGCAGAGAGCCAGGTAGCCAGGTAGAATTAATTCACACACAATCACTCACTAACTTACTAATGCCTTCATGTATTCTTTATTGTGCTACTTTATCTGTATCTTATTCAGAATGAACAGAAATCTCCGAGAAATATAACGACCATAAGACAAAAAAAGCTGTCATGCAGGATCAATAACCTTATGGGCAGCGCTGTGTCATATGCCATATCAGCTGTGCTGTGCACAAGAAGACCCGAGTTCGAGTCTCAGCTCAAGGTTCAGGTTTATTTTAATTTTAATTAATGAGGTCATCAGCGACTAGTCGATGTCGACTCGACTTATCACATAAATGTCGACTTTAAAAAAATGAAAGTCATTCAACCCCTAATGTATAGTTAGTATGCATGAAACAGCATTCCAAGGTCATTGCTTTCCAAGTCAATAGGCAATAGGTAATTTGCAATCGTGCTGATATTCCGGAAAACAACACACTATCTCTTGTAAATATTAAAAACAAGAAATCATACAGTGACATTTTTGCCTATATACCTTGATTTTTTGGGCAGCATTTTAAATCATTTTGGTGGCATTTTTGCCCTCAGGCCCCATTAATTTCAATGATGGCGGGGGGTTAGGCTCTTTTTTTGAATGCAAGTATGAAGGCCCCTTCTGTTGCAAGGCCTGTTTCAAATGAAACATGGCAAAGGCCACTACTGTGAGGCTTAAGGATATTTTATCTAAAGCAGTGAAAAAACATACAGGGTGAAATGCAGGAAGTGCTCAGTTCAGCATATTACAAGGTACACAACACCTCTGCCTCTTTATCCCAGAATAACCCCAAGATGGGTCTTTAAGACGGCAGAAAATAGTGTAATACTCCTCAAAAATGATCTGAGATACTTGTGTTATTTTTGTTGTTTCCATTTGCGACTTGGTGTGGGTTACTTAACCCGAGCCGAACTGAAAAACCAGCACTGATGCCCTTTGAAACGGTGGATAAACATTCAGTCACAGCACACTAAATATGCGCCTTTGAAAACCGAATGAGCTGCATTTAGTATGTCTGCTGTTTGTGCGATAGGACTGTGTTGCTGCTGAGAAAAGCATGCATTATATAATACATACAGTCTAATGCTCACTGATGACATGCACACATTCAGTTGAATCACTTGAATTATGAACGTCAATTAAGTTATTTGTGTTTACTGTTTTGTACATTTTTAATACATTTCGATTTGGTCTCGTTTCTCAATTTCTCTCTGCAGAGATTCGCGAGGCATTCCGAGTTCTAGACAGGGATGGAAATGGATTCATCTCGAAGCAGGAGCTGGGTATGGCCATGCGCTCCCTGGGGTACATGCCCAGTGAGGTGGAGCTGGCTATTATCATGCAGAGACTGGATATGGATGGTGAGTCACTCTCTTTCTACATCTCTCTTATTCTCTGGTTCATTCTTGAGTTAGCACCATTCACACAAACAAAGGAGAGTATGCCTCTGATCATCTGTAAAAACGGTCTGTCACAGACCCCTTCCAATCGTTGCACTGGAGAGATATATGACCTCCTGAACAGTTCATGCTGAAGCACTCATAGAATTGAAGAATTTATCCAGCACAGGGGGTTGTAAATAGATTAATTCTGTGAGATGAATTCTAAGAAACAGTCGTCTTACTGTGTGTGTGCGCATGTGTGTGTGTCCAGCTCCAGGGTTCCCTCAAGGTCAGACCAGATGACTGAATGGTTAGAGAACATGCACATTGTGTGCAAGGCGTTTAATGAAACTCACACTATGAAGTGGTCTGGGAAGATCTTTTACACCTCATAATATGAATTTTATTAGTTTAAGATCGCACGACCCCCTTCCCCTCTTCCCACCCCCTAAAAAAAAACCTCAATTGCATCAAGGACCTCTTAAACACACAAATAAAGAATAAGTCAGGACAACAATAAACTCAACAATAAACCACGAGAAAAACATGAGATCGAGTTTATAAACTCGCAACAGAAAATATTTTATGTAATTTTACAATTGATTATTTTAGATATTTCTAATTTGGTGTGCCTTAAATGGATAGATCACTCAAAAATTGAAATTCTATCATAATTTACTCACCTTCAAGTTTCAAACCTGTATAAATTCTTTGTTCTGTTAAACACAAAGAAATATATTTTGAAGGAAGCTTATAACTAGGCTGCTTTATAGCATCATTGACTTCTATAGTAAAAAAATACTATGGAAGTCAATGGGGCCCTAGAACTGTTAAGTTTCCCACATTATTCACATCGTAAGGCCCTCCGAATTGTCCCAACGACAGCTTCCGATAGGCGGGTGAATGTTTCTGCTCGTTCTGTCTTCAGCGGGGTGAAGTAATTTAATTCCAATGTACTTTTATCTGACTTCATTTTATCATGACCTTGAATTTAAGTTAGAATGCAGATTGTTTTTTTGGTATTTGTATAATAGTTTAACTTCACATTTGATTATTCTGTTTAACTCTTTGTTGAAATTATACCAGTTCATCAGGATCCCAATAACACTAAGTCTCGCACTGGCTGGGTTTACGGTCTCTTTATCACAAACTCATCAGTCTTGGTCATTAGACAGAGGCGGTTCACTGATATCCTAGACGGCATGCTCCATGCTGCTCATTCTAGAATATTTGATTCAATCCCCATAGGTCTGAACTGACTTAATTAATGCAAGACTATACCTAACCAGAACATTACCATAGAACCAAGCAACCAACTTTACTTCTTGTAATGGTAACTTTACATAATAATGCTGTGGTTTCACACATACACGTAACTAGAATAATATTACAATAATCAGGAGTTGACCCTATTTAGATTGGTCTAACAACATTTTGTTGTTCTAAACAGAAAACCCATTAGGTCTACCAGCCTCTACAGTCTAAGTTAAGAGCATACTAGAAGACTCTCGGCGTTACCGGCTGACCTGAGTAAAGGATTGCGCCCTGACCTTTCTGCAACATCCCTTAAATACTCAAGACATAAACTTCTTTCAGATGTAAATATGAGTTAACAATGGGAAATTGTATTAATCGAGTCCTGCAGATTTGTAATTTACACCTTACTGAGGACAGGAGGTAATATGCATGAAAGACCAATTGTTAGAGGACACACCCACCACAGTAAGCTAAATATCTCTAAACTTTTAAAACCTTTGTTACATTTTAGCTTACTTCTGTTTGAATGAGACCTTTGTACCAGTCGTACAAGAAATGTTGAAAATTATTCCAAACATATATAATACTGTATAGTACTTGTTCACAATAACCCATATAGATTGTGGGTGAATTTCAACATGTGGAGAGGAGAGATGAGGGTGAGGGGGGTGAAATGTAAATTAAGGTGACTTTGTGTGGCTGAGCCTCGGGTGGGAATGCTAATTTTACAAGAGAGAGTTCAAATGTTAATTTCCGAAACATCCTTTGTTTTCTTGGAAGTAGTTGTTCCTTAGCTCAGACGGCATCTTACAGTCTTACAACAATATGTGTTCAACAGAACAAAGACATTACATGTTTGGAACATCTTTCGTGAGTAAATTATGACAGCATTTTAATTTTTAGGTGATCTAGCCTTTAAGCAGTCATTCTGAACCAGTAATAACTTTTTTTGACAACTCTATTAATTTACTTAAATTATTTGTACCATTTTTATCTAAATATTTTTTTTAATGTCATAAACTGTGTATGACAGGATTATTTATCAATGATTAATATAGCCTATAGCTAAATGATACATTAATAATAACTTTAATTATGCTATAATCTAATAATTAATTTGTCTAGTGTCTAAAAATATAATAATTCTGTCTGCCAAGCTCTGATAATGTATGGAATATTATATTAATATATTATCCAAAAAACAATAGGACTGCACTTTTAGAAGCACGGATGTGTCTGTCACCACCATACTGCTATAAGTCAGACAGTCTGAGCAACTGAAATGTGTGCAGCTCATGAGTTACTGGCCAGACTCACTGATACCTTTTTTCCTATTCAGATCTATAAGAGCCTCTTCCATTCAAAGGGCGGAAGCGAGCACGACATGTTTAAAAAAAAAAAAAAACATGCTGGTTTACAGAGAATGTTCTCGAGACTCCGTATCTAAGGAAACAACACTGCTAAAATGCAATCATGCACAAATGAGTTTCTCTACTTATCGTAAAATTGGTTTCTTAATATTTGCTAGTATTCTCCACACTGCAAAATCATTATATACTTTTTCATATATTTGTGGGCCTATGTAAAATACCGGGAACAAATCACATCATGTATTGATTTGATATAATTTTACCCACAGGACGATTCTGTATTTCATGGGATAGGTGGCAACCCTAGTGTCACATCTATAATACCATTCTAAGATTACGTAAAATAAAATGTATTTTCAAAATATATTTTACCTCAAAGATTTTTGCATAGCTTTGCTGTGTCAACTTTAAGCACAGTTGTATGACTAGATGGGCACATGTAATCTTTTTGACTCTTAAAGGTAGGATAGGTAAGAATTGGTTAAAAAACTTTTTTTTTCCAAATTTGTTTAAACGTTTTTTATGTATCAACACATAATTAAAATGTAAGTACTCTAAAAAAGAAAGTATAAAATTTGAGTGTCTGTAGACGTCTTACGACCAGGGTGGGAAATTAGCACCCGCCACCAGCCAATGGCGGGTATTTTTTCAAAGTAGCGGGTGACTTTGCCGTATATACCAGCCACAGTGGCGGGTGGGTTGTAAAACATGTTTATTGGTTGGGTGCTCCGATCGATCAACAACCGATCTCAATCGGTCGATAATCGCGTTGGGATGATTGATGAAGTGGTGTCTAAAAAGGCCGATCTCAGAAACCGATCTAATGCTGACGACACAAAGACGCGCGCCTGTCGTGAGAGCTATAGGGCATGACATGCAGCAGCACAGTTCTCTTTCCGGCACGGGTATAATAATTAAAATGCTGAAGGTGAGGTACAATTCATACTTCTGTATTAAATAACTTACGAAGTCATTTGAAAACTTTCTGTGAGACGTAATTTCACAAACAGAGCGAGTGAATCACCGCGTGCGCGCACTCTCTCTCTCTCTCTCTCTCTCTCTCCTCACTCTCAAAGTGCTCAAATGGCTTCACATCAGCGCATCGCATCTGCAACTAACATCGAGCTGCACAGTTGACACGAGTTGCCACTTGCATTATCGAGGCAGTCACTAAAGTTTATCATTTGCATTCATTTTTAAGTCTAGCAGCCAAACTGCTCAGCACTCGCGCACTCTCCAAGAAGAGACCGTAATACACATACACACACACACACACACACATACACACACACACACACACACACACACAGACACACACACACACACACACACACACACACACACACACACACACACACACACACACACACGCACACACACACACACACACACGCACACACACAAGCCATCTCACAAAAAGCTTGCAAGTACAAATTGCGCTGAAATAGTCAAATATACACAAATGAATGTACTGAATTACCATATAGAAGCTTTAGACTAATCCTGACTCCTGAGCATTTCATTTAAGTTGCATACATTTTGTTCTTGCACTGACGTTAAATTTGTAGCCATTTTGCACTTTGACAGTCACAGGCAGTTTGAGATGAAGGCTACATTTGTGTGTATAGTGATTCTGATTTCTGTCATTGAAATGACTGGGAAAAAGTTTCCAAATCTACCCGAATTCACCCCATACTATGCTAATGCGCTTTCTTTATAAATTTGAATTCTGGAAAAAGTGGCTAGTAAAAAATATAAATGGCTGGTAAAATTGGGGATCCACCAGCCACTGTGGCTCCATGATGAAAGCATTGTTGATCAGTAGTAACTAGCTAAAGCTAACTTAGTTCTAAAAAAAGTACCTGGATGCGGTGTACTAGCTTTTACACATGCATTTTGTTACCTAAAGTTAAATTTTGCACAATTCAACATGACAGCGATCAACTTGAACTAAGCATATTGAGTATTTATCATCTCTACTAATGGCTAAGTGTATAAAATTGTAACTTTATGCTAAGTAATGTTATGCTATATTAGGCAGCTACATGTGCTAGTGATACATGCTTCATGAAAACAGAAACAGAAAAAATGTATAATCAAAATGAAAGATTACCTGACCAGCAGAAATACAGCCAGCAATGAGTCATTTGTCAGCCCCTTTAGGTCCCTCAGTTCTCGACATCGTTGAAAAGCCACGCTGATATTTACTCATGTTTGATTTCTTTGTTTATCCAAAGATTTTTTGTGCATTGCCTTTACATGTAGGCCTACTGTCTTCCTTTTTTTTTTGCATTGTTTGCCTTCGCTGAGTGCAAAACCCGGCACCGTGCATTTTGAATGCTTTTGCTCTTCCTAGGGGTGCGCACATGTGTAGGCAGAACCTGTAGCAAAAGCGGTGGTTGCCATGCTAGCGAGAGAGAGAGTGACAGTCGCCCAAGCCAATCATTTGTTTCGTCCCGAACGAAAATAATGAGCGGTTCATTGCAGATTAAAAAGTCTAGAGTTACTTGATTTTTATACTCTCTTTTTCAGAGTACTTACATTTTAATTATGTATTGACATATAAAGAAATTTTAAACAAATTTGGACAAAAGTGTTTTAGATTTCCTATCTACCCTACCTTTAATCGAAAATATGTTCTTATTTAGTGCTGTACAGAATGCATATATGAATGCATATCTTTATTGTATTTCGGTAATAAATATTTAAGATTCAGCGGAAGAGTGGAGACGAGTTTTTGAAGCAAGTGGGAACTCTAGCGTGATAACAACTCTCTCTGACTTATCACTTTAAGTTCCACTCGCTCTCAGCTGGTGTGTTTAATTCCTTTTGTATATCTCAGACCAGTCATTTTCTTTTCTTTTTTTTCCCCAGGAAGGATTAAGGCAAGAAGGTTGATAGCTGTTATTATATATGCTCACATTTGCTCACCTGCTGTAGATGTTTTCTGGGCAAATGTAAGGTCAAGAGCATGCACCTTAGGAGATCATTAAATTCAGTTTAATTTTAAATTATGAATGAAAAGGGTATTCATTAAAAGTATTAAATGTATTAGCAACTGCAATTTGATCAAAATTTATATTTGCCTGGTCTTTAATATTTTCTTTATTGAATTAAACTGCTCAAGAAACTAATGGGAGATGAAATGTGAAGAGAAAAATATTGTTGATTTCAAATTTGAATCAAGCGAACTTGAATATAACAGATCTGTAGCCTATTAATTTTTAAATACTTAATTATAATTAAAGCCACAATGTTAAAAGTTTCCAGCTACAAGCAATTTGACTTTTCCCGACTGAACGTCAAATTGCTGTGCAATGTGACAAGAAGTCTAGAAGACTTGATAATTAGATTTTGCTGCTGGTTAGGATGAAAACTCAGAATTACATGGATGTGAGATATTTTAAAACGTTTTGCTTTATAGTGTTGCTGCTGCATCTGGTCAGGACATAATGTTACAGATTGTGTTGCATTAAAAAGTGCTTCTGCTGCTTCAGTAATGTATCTATATACATACAAACCAAAAATGCTAAAAACTAAATTCAGTCATTTGAAAGGCTAAAGTGAATTTAGGCATCACAACAATACAATGTATAGTATGAAACATGGATATTTGTATATCCTAAGATCTGATAAAGATGACATTTAAAACAATGCAATTAGATTTGTAGAGTTTTAAAGACAACCTTTAAGTGCGCGTTAGATGACAGCAAAAGTAATCCATTTGTAAAAATAAAGGAAATGAGAATGAACAATTGAATGTCCTTTATCAGGATATATTTATTTAATATGGACAAATTTGATAAATATAATTTCAACTGATTAGCATCATATTACCGATATGTAAGAACCCTTAGTTTACTTAAAGGGGTACTTCAGCGCTGGGAAGATTAATCTGTATTTAAACTGGGTCATTAATAGCCTGACAAGCCAGACCCACATCAAGATGTTTGGTCTGGAAACTCACCATTGACAGCTCAGTCCGAGGGGCCGTGCAGAGGGATCTTCAAACTCCCTCTGCACGGCGTGCATGCTATTGGATAGCGCTACAACCAACCAGAGCAACGAAGGTGAAGCGGAGCTCATTGATAGATTAAACTTTCGCTGTATCCGGTGGGCAAAACTCCGAACAGATCTTCCCTTTTTAAGAATGACTTCAGTGCCGTTCTTTGTTCTTTTCTCAGAGAAAAGCTTAACTCCAAGTCTTCCAGAGTCGCGGTCAAAGCTGATTCGAAAGACCGCCACTGTTCTCCAGTTTCTGTGTTTACTAGAAGCACGCAAACGCTAATTATGTTAAGCCCACCGACTCTATACACGATGTGATTGGCCCGACCAGAGTTTGGTGTTTACAGCTCAAAAGTGTATTGAGAGTTGCGAGACGACACTCGCGGTAGATTAGATTTACTGCCGCTAGGGTGCGTCTAGATTTCTAGGCTAGGTCATTAAAGTAGTATAAATGTGAAATTATTTTAGAATTTTCTATTACTGAGAAAAGAAAGAAAATGTATTTTTGTCTCATGGGGATGAAAGACAACTATTCCCAGAATGCTTTGCTGCCCTGTGAGGCCATTCCCAAAGCCACCGCTACTGAATCACTGATCACTTTCCCACCACATTCATCTTCATAAAATCAGTTCAGTTAGAGAACAGACACGACACTACAATTAAATACTGAACGTGGCTGTTCAATATATTGTGATTTAGCCGCTGAGGGAGTGTCACAGCACAAACGCTTTCACAAACGAGTCAGATTTGACGATATTTGCGTCATCGAGTAATTTTTCCACAAATAAAATGCATGGGGGGGGTAATTTTAATATACTCCAGGGTTTCTACTGATAGAAAGTCATATGCTAGTCGCTGAAGTAACCCTTTAAACGTATTGAGGCTCTTTTTAAAATGACCTCTAATTCTAATCTGAATGTTCTTTTCTTGATGCAGGTGATGGACAGGTGGACTTTGATGAATTTATGACAATATTGGGACCTAAACTTGTTTCTTCTGAAACCAGAGAGGGCTTTTTAGGCAGCACTATTGACAGCATATTCTGGCAGGTATGGAAAACATTTCTTTCTATATTTAAGTGTTCTCTATTTCTACTTCATTGTTTGGGTGTGCATTTGTATTCTGAGCAAATGGATAAGATTACGGGTCACATTCTGCCCTCTCCAACTGCTTCCTCTATCCCGTGACGACTGGTGAATGTGATTCTTCCCAGATTGCAAGCTTCAAAGTGAGCAGACAGATCTGTCCATTTCAAAGTGAACATTCGTTCATATAGTGAGGAAATCCCAGTTCCACTTCCAAGAGATTTCTGTGAGCGTTGAGGAAGGCATATTAATTGAAAGATTTGCTGCTTAAAAGGAAGTATAGATCTGAATTAGTCATCACAGGCATTTGGGCATCTTTTGTTTTTACTTTCTCTCTCTTTAGGTCTTCATATTTGCTTCATTAAGTAAGAATTTAGACCTAGCTGACTATATAGCCGACTTCCTGTCTTGAAGGAGCAGTGTCTGGGTTTATATTTGCATGTTTATGTGTAGTGTCTTTCCCTCACAGAGAAGGCAGAGCAGTGTGTGTAGGAGTAAGTAACAGCAAGGTCACAGACACTGGTTGTCTCGAAGGTGATTTAAATGCTCATCTCAACACACCTTTAGTGGGATACAGTGACTCATAACTGCAACAGTAATCCATGTAAGATCATCACACCAGCATACCAAACACTACAAGGCCAATACAAGTCTAATAATGGCACAGTGTCAAAACCTCCTGGGAAATATTGTTTTTTGACAGAGCGACTGTTATTGAGATCAAATTTTGCATTATTAAAAAAATTTCCAAATAAAGTCCCTTCTTTTAAACTTTTTATTCACCAAAGAATGATGAAAACATTGATAATAATAAGACATGTTTCTTGATCAATAAATCAATGATTTCTGAAGGGATCGTGACACTGAAGACTGGAGAAATGATGCTGAAAATACAGCTTTGCCATCACAAGAATAGTTACAGTATCTTTTTATTTTTATCTAATAAAGTCAGCCTTGGCACATACAGTAAGTGACTTTAACAAAAACATCTGAAAAATGTTACTGTCTCCAAACTTTTGAACAATAGTGTATATCAAAAAATTATGTTTAGTTCTGTTCAGTTTATTTGTTGGAGTGGTTGTTCTATTCTGTTTTTCAATTGATTGTATGTTTTTGAGTTTATTCTTCATTAGACTCATATGTTCTTCGTCATCATAAACTTTACTACAGCTACCCATTACAATTACCAAAAATGACTACAAAATTACCATTTATGTATTCTAATTGTATTAATAATAACTGAATAATTGAAATACAATAGAATAAATGTAAGATATAAATGAGGACTTCTCAATTTATATATAAATTTACAATACAGTACAACAGTTCTACTCTTATCTTTTGATTTCAAGGTCAAATGCATCTCTGCAGGTGTTATCTGTAAGATTATCTGTAAGCTATTTGCGTCATAACCTGCTCTAATAAATATTAACACACCATGTCTTTGACATTGATGTATGGTAGTGATGGATGGTGTGTGTAAAGTGTCACACACAATGCATTAGAGCCAGACCTAGCGCACCAAAAGCTACTGATTTGTAAATCTGAGCTGTCGATGTGAAGTCATACACCAGTCAGAAGAAAGTTAGCTCTTTTCTGTCAGCAAAACGAAATTGTGCATGTGCTCATAAGAGTGTCATCTCAGTTTGAATATGCATGCTGACTAGGACATTTTTTATCCTAAAAACCTTGAGGCCTTTGTGTAACATGAAAGACTGAGCACTTATTAGTGGGGGCGTTTAAAAATGTTCTTAACAAGATTGTCAATGGGGACGTCAGAGCCAAGTGCTACAGGCAATCATGGATTATTAGGAACACATTGGCATAAACAAGCTTGTTTTCCCCACCCCGAGGAGTATAAACCTGGGGAGTGTATGTAGAGTTGCTGCCAGCAGCCCCATTTTGACAGTGGAAATGATTTGAAACAAACACAGTCAGCATTAAACAGTAACACAGTCTAGCTGTCTCTGATGTATAATTCACATGTATATTTGTCTTTTGTTTCACTCTTATTTCAAAACAGTCAGTGGTTAGCGCCTACATCAACATCAGCCGCTTTAAATTATGTAGTCTACCTCTGTTGTATTGGATTACATTACAAGCACATTTCTAAAACATACATTATATGATTCTATAGAATTTGAACATGTCTTTTCTATATAACATTCAAAAGCTTGAGGTTAGTAATAGCCTATTATTTTTTTTATTTTTTTTGGAAATAAATCTCTTATGCACATCAAGGTTACATTTATTTGATCAAAAATAGTAAAAACAGTAATATTGTGTAAAATTATTACAATATTTGTATTAATTTATTTATTTGCTTTGGTGGTTTTGACATTGTTTAAAGGGGGGGGGGGGTGAAATGCTGTTTCATGCATACTGAGCTTTTTACACTGTTAAAGACTTGGATTTCCAGCCTAAACATAGACAAAGTTTAAAAATATAATGTTGGACGTTTGATGGAGTATTTCTGTGTCAAAAATACTCCTTCCGGTTTCTCACAAGTTTAGGAGAGTTTTTTTCGAGTATGGCTGGGCTTGACGTCGACAGAGCGGAAGGTCCTTGTATGGGCCGTACGGGCTCTTCTCCCGGTAGGGTGCGCGTGCGCGTGACTAGAGCGAGAGAGGAAATGCACGCCCATAAACACTCTCAGGTGCAGATCCAGTCGTCCGTGAACACTGTTTCTGCACTGTTTGAACGCAGAAATGACGGGAAGCTTCACAACATCACTTTAGTCACGTCGCAAAGTGGATCTCCACCGTTCACTGCTGTCAGGACTTTACCAAATCATACCAAAGAAGTGTGTTTTTGACGGAGCGGTCCCAGCGATAAAGGTTTGGTCCTGGTTTGGAAGCAGCCGGTGAGTAAAACTGCTTCAAATGTCTGTGCTGTTGGCTCGTCGCGTGAGTAAACATCAGTAAACGACACGATTGCGTGCTTCGTCATTCAAATGCGCGTTGCATTTGACGGTTACTCCATTGTTGTTCTCTGTATAACGTTACACTAGTCTGACGTGAAAAACCGTTTTGCTTGCTACTGCTAAGGTTTAGTCGCATACAATAGTCCATAAACCGAATCATGTCCTCATAAACTGCGAGTAAAGACACACAAATGTTGACAGGCCACTAAATACAGTACATACCACAGAGACGGATGTCCTGCTGTTGCTGTTACTCCTGTTCAATTTATTTCAGCCTCCAAATGTGATTCTGGATCATATCTATTAGCTGAGACTGATAGCGATGGGCTTCTCCACGCTTGAGGACGTCACCGCTTTGCGCTTGTCATTCTTTAGCTCCGCCCACACGATACGCCTCCAGACGCTCGTTTTTTTCCGGAAAGACTCGGTACAGCCCATATTTCTTTTATAAATATAATAAAACTAAAGACTTTTCGGAGATATGAAGGATGCAATACTACTCTATAGGTACTCAAGATTGACATGAGATTGACTGAAACTGAGTGTTTCAACCCCCCTTTGAGATGTTAATTTGTGCTTGTTCACACAATTATCTAAACAGAAGATAAAAAGTACACTATATTGCCAAAAGTTTTGGGACGCCTGCATTTACATGCACATAAATTTGAATGACATCCCATTTTAATATGGATTTGGTCCACCCTCTGCAGCTATAATAGCTTTAAATCTTCTGGGAAGCCGTTCCACAAGGTTTAGGAATGTCTTAATAGGAATTTTTTTACCATTCTTGTAGAAGCACATTTGTGAGGTCAGACACTGATTTGCATTGCACTTGGTGATGTAAGGCTTGGATGCAGATGCTCGGCAATGGAAACCCATTTCATGAAGCTCTCTATGCACGGTTCCTGAGCTAATCTGAAGACCAAACAAAGTTTGGAGGTCTGCAGTTATTGACCAGTTGATCCTGCTCTATGATTTTACGTGGCCTACCACTTCATGGCTGAGTTGCTGTTTTTCCCAATTGCCTTCACTTTGTTGTAATACCACTAAAAGTTCACTGTGGAATACTTATTAGTGAGGAAATTTCACGAAAGGACTTATTGCACAGGTGTCTGCATGCAGTCTGCATGCCTAGGTGCTTGATTTTATACACCTTTGGCCAAGTGATTGGAACACCTGAATTCAATGATGGGATGGGTGTCCCAATACTTTTGGCAATATAGTGTATTTATGCAAATGTAAACTGACTTGATGTTGTATGTAAATGCCAAAAAATCATGGAACTTCTAAGGCTCATTAATATTGATTATGATTTCAGACCAAGCTAATTATTATTAATCTTTTCTTAAAAGCTTTAAAGGAAGTGTATGTAAGATTGTGACCAAAACTGGTACTGCAGGTGTATCCCCTCTCCCCCTCCCCCTGACTTGAGGTTGCCAAATAGGCATCAGGATCCAACGGGAACATTTGTAGCTGCAGCTGTGGTAACTAGGCAGAGCTGGCCACCCGTATGCCGAAACACTACTGACTTCGTGATTGGTCGATATGTGGAGGGTGGAGCTTCAGGCCAAAACACTACATCAGTTGAGGGCTGCAAAAACAACTTTTAAATGACAATATTCTGGCCGGACTACTGTTTCAGTGATATAAGTATTTGAAATTAACTTGATTTCTTAATGTCTAGTGACATATCAGGACCATTTTATGATTAATTGAAATACATTTCTTACATACAGTTCCTTTAAGCTGGCAAAATACTTGCATACAACAGTAAAGTATACAAAATACAAACAACAAGTAAACATGTCTTTAAAAGTTTAAATGGACAATATTGACAATTGACATTTAAATGGTTTGGGCTCTATAATTTCCCTCATAGATTAATTGGTTTGTTTAGAATCAGCCAGTGTTATTTTGCCCTCTTTGTAGTAAATGAGCAATGGACAATACTTCTGTCTGTTCTGAAATCAAGATTAACATTTTTTAGAACGATAAGATGAAGGAGTGGGTGTATAAATAGTGAGAGAGAGAGAGAGAGAGAGAGAGAGAGAGAGAGAGAGAGAGAGAGAGAGAGAGAGAGAGAGAGAGAGAGAGAGAGAGAGAGAGAGATGAAAATTGCAGTGAGCCAAAATTATAGGAGCTTTTGGGAGTATCCCCAAAAGTCACCACAGAGTTAGGAGTGTGTCTTTTTTTTTCTAACTCACCACAGCTGACAACTCAATTAAGCCGTGAATCAGCCCGGCACTGTCCTCCTCCATGTCCAGGCCAGATGAATGACACCAGCATCTCTCTACTATTGTCTGCTTGTATAGCCAGCGGCATTAATGCTTTAGAGCCATAGCTGTCTGATAGTAAACTAAAACCCTCCGTTGACGCATTTAGAGCAGCATAACAAACTCAGCAGGTCTGGATTCACAAATATCTTTTCAGTGCCATATATGCTGATGACTGTACAATATATATGTAAAATGTTTTTAAAGAAATGTTCTTATGCCCACCAAAGCTGCAGTTTTTGATTATTATACTCAGTTTTTTTGATAAAATACTGTAAAAACAGTTATATTCACAGTAATTAAATAGAGTAAAGGTAATGCATATTTTGCAATGATGTCCGAGGGGAGGGATCCAGGCTTGGAATTTGTCCCGAACCCAGAGAACTCCTCTCATCCCAGGTGGGATAGGAATTGTTGGGAGTGATGGGATGGGGTGGTGGAGGGATCCTGGGAAACTCTGATAGAACAGAGGTAAGTCTGTTGTATACCTCTTATTTAATTATTTCAGTTGATTAACTGAATGTGCTTTACCGGAACTTTGTTAATAAAACATAATTTAAAATAACTGTTTTCTATTTTAATATATTGTAATATATTGTAATTTATTCCTGTGATGGCAAAGCTGAATTTTCAGCATTATTACTCAACTCTTCAGTGTCACATGATCCTTGAGAAATCATTCAATTATGCTGTATATGAAGCAATGATCAAATATGCAAATATGGAGCAATATCTGGTGTTTAAGAAACTGATTTATTTTTTGATACATTTTTTATTAATAGAAATGTCAAAAGAACATTTATTTGAAATAAAAATATTTTGTAACATTATAAACTACATTATAAATCAATCATACATTATTTACGTCTAAATGATTCTTGAATTAATCTTTTATATGATCTTTTATAAATTATAAATTACTTTTGGTTTCCTAAGTTTGTTTTCCTAAGTGGTTACATGCTTGCTACATAAAACATAATATATTTTTATGCACATGTGCTTAAAGTCCTCAAACTGCTTGAACCCCGATAAATGCTGCTTGAAGCTTTAATTATATATTTATATCATACACAAAAACAGGAAACAGGTACCACTAACCTTAAAGCAGCACTACATACATATTTCTCCTCCTCCTCAACTTACTCACCTGCCACTTTAAGTACTCCCATTCAATTGCTCATTAGCGCAGAAATCGATTCAAACAATCACATGGCAGCAACTCAATACATTTAAGCATGTAGAAATAATAATAACAATAATAATAATAATAATAGATTTAATTTATAATGCACTTTTCATTCCGAAGAATCTCAAAGTGCAAGACAATGGTCAAGACAATCAAGTTCAAACTGAGCATCAGGATAGGGAAGAAACGTGATGTAAGTGATTTTTGCTGCATTCACGCCATATCGTAATTATTGTATTTTCAAGATGACACATGATTTTCTGCTCTGAGCTGTTTATGTCCTTGGACTGGGAATTATGCGTTTCTATGGCAACACTATCAATGCCTAAATTAATCTGCAGTGGTCAGGTGGTACAGCGGTCAGCTTACAAGTTTTAATTATGAGCTCTAGAAGGACGTGAATGCTTTTAACAAGTTAAAATCTCGTATTTACGATAATTACAAGATGGCAATTTGCAGAGGTGGACAAAGTACACAACTTCAGTAAAAGTTAAAGTACTACTGGTCAAATATTACTCCGTTACAAGTGAAAGTTGTAAAAACAGATTTTTACTCAAGTAAAAGTACAGAAGTATTTGTTTTCAAAAGTACTTAAGTATCAAAAGTAAATTTCCTTTTTTATGCCAATGCATTATTTTATTATTGTTGTATAAATGCACACTGTCATCATGGTTTAACCCAGTCAGTGATGCTCCATCCGACATACTAGCATACGACTAACTTAAACTAATTTAAATACTTGTATATAAGTTACAAATCTCTTTACAAAGCTGCTGTCACTTTAAGGCCAAATGCATGGATCCAATACTCTGATACACATCTGATATTCTCCCAACTTTACTCTTCTCTTTCTCCCAGATGTTTATATTTTTAATATTTTATAAGACATGCACCAAGTGTATGCCAACCAAAATAATCGTGATTTAAAAAAAAAACTGAAACATACTTTCAAAGTATGGCTATGGGTGCACACACACTTGTGCCTAAGAACCGTCTTCTTCCATTTTGCAACGAACTAATCAGTGTTCAAAAAAGTTGGGAAAATGTATATGACCCTATAAGAGTGATTCCTGATAGACTGTCTGCAACAACAACAAAAAAAACTTTTAAAGAAGGAAAAAATCATCCACCGACTTTCAGAGCTGCTACAGAAAGGACTTTCGACCTAAATAGAAATGTAGTGGAGTAAAAAGTACGATTGTGGCAAGAAGCAAGGCCGTGAGAGCGGGCCGGTGGCGATTGATAATGAGCGCCAGCTGCGCGACACACCGGTCTCACCATGGCGAAGTGTCAGGAGTATAAAAGGAGGAGCAAAGACAGTGGAAGAGGAGAGAGGACCAGGCCTGGACTTTATGTTGAGTTCTGTTATGTGTGTGCGGGCAGTCGTCCGTAGGTGCTGCCCACGCTTTACTTTCGTTTTGTTTTTTTTGATTAAAGTTGTTGAACTTTCGTCGGTTCCCGCCTCCTTCCTTCCCATTTCTACGAACTTTATTACAATGATATTTGTCTTTCAAATGTAGTGAAGTAAAAGTCATAAGTTTCCAGAAAAAAGAATACTCAAGTAAAGTACAGATACTCAAAAAATGTACTTAAGTACAATACTCAAGTAAATGTACTTAGTTACTGTCCACCTCTGGCAATTTGAAAGTGATATGGGATTTCCATGCACAACTATTACAGAGAATGGTCTGTAAAAGAGAAAATATCCAGTGAGCGGCAGTTTTGTGGGCGAAAATGCCATGTTGATGCCAGACTTCAGAGGAGAATGGCCAGACTGATTCAAGCTGATAGAAAGGCAACAGTAACTCAAATAACCATTCGTTACAACCAAGGTTTGCAGAAGAGCATTTCTGAATGCACAACATGTCAAACCTTGAAGCAGATGTTCTACAGCAGCAGAAGATTGCACGTATTCACACATAAACACCAAAATTGAAAAATAGAAGATTGGGAAAATTTTGTTTTGTTTGGCACCTGCCCCTTGATTTCTGCTGCAACATTCAAATGGTAGTATCACAATTTGGCATGAACAACATGAAAGCGGATCCATATAGTCCTTGTTTGGTGGTAGTAAAATAGTGTGGGGATATATTCTTGGCACACTTTGGGCTTCTTAGTAGCAATTGATCATCATACAAACACCACAGTCTACCTAAGTATATTGTTGCTATTGTACAGACGGAAGATCGTTCCACCAACCAGGAACAATGAAATATAAAGTTCTGGAGAGGGATATCATGATGGTACCACAAGCCTCCGCTTGATATATTATATCACACACAGACACAATATTGCATTAGTGGCTATGGTTTGCTATAGTGACTGTATTTTAGCTCCAATTTCTTTGTTACTAAAGCTGGACGAATCTGACTGATGGGCTGCACAACTGGTCATAGCTTTTCAAAATCGGACTACAAAATAAATGCATTGCTGGAAAATACAACAATCTGCGTTTTGTTGCTAAAAAGGAACATTCTGGAGGGGAAAGCATTTGAAAATAAGTGCAGCAGGGCATAATGTATCATTTCATGAACAAGATGAATGACTGTCAATCCACGGATCACTCAGAATGCAGACAATGTATGACAAGGCTTTCCAAGCATCATTTTTCTATTATATCGCTTCATGTGGGCAGAAATCGCTCATGGCAATGTTGTCTTCTCCATCTTGCCTTCACTCGACAACAGCAAGTCACACGGGCTCCCATGTCTTTACTTCCATTGGCAATTGACTTTATCGCATTGCTGGACACTCCCATGGTTGATTCGGGTTGCCGGAAATTGCAAACTTCTAAATTATTATATCACTGCATATGGCCGTATGTTAAGACACTCTGAGAAAAATATGAATGTACATTGGCTTATGGCACATGTTTTCTGCTTGTAATTCTCTCATGGCTGCTGGTTAGCAATTATCCTGTTGATTGCCTTTTATCCTCTAGGTTTAGGACACTTCAGCTAATGGAAAGGGGATGAAAGTAGGACAGATGCATTGCTTCGTTCACACTGGCAGTCATTAACATGATGCGATAACAATCAGGCCCACGAGCAGATGGGCCCTAACCATGTCAAATGTCACATGTGAAGACTGTGACAGAGACACTGCATTAGTTATGTCTTAAAACCTCGTAATCGGCTCGTCACCCTTGTCGGTTCTGTCTGCGCGAGTGCTTTTGGCTTATAGTGCCATGAATGGTGAGTACTGTATGCATACATAAAAATCTAGATGTGTGTGCTATGAACAAACTAGATTCTGAGCAGTGAAATTTAAACCAATATTTAGCCAAGTCATGGTGCAAGTGGTTAATTTACTACAGCCGCTAATAGAGTAAGTAGAGGTAATATTGGTCCAAGGTTTGTTGAGCTGAATGAAAATGAGTTCATGTGAAGTAATGGATGGCTGATGAACCCCAGACCCTCTGTTACAATCACCCTGCTCCCAAACGCACCATTCACGCCCAAATGCCATCTGTTCATTTCACACTTCCCAAAGAGACAGTTGCAGAACTGGCAGCTGAATTACAGGCTGTTAGTGCTTTGGAAATTATTTCACAGAAGACACTTATATGGGTGTGTGTGTACTTGTAGTTCAAAGGTATACATCAAGTTATAGTAGAGGCATATCACTGCAGTTCTTCAAACGATTTTCAGTGCTTTTTTGGCACACAGTAATATGATTTTGGAGTCTCTGATAAGACACCACAGACGGTCCCCCCTGATGTCTTGACGGAGTGATATAGTATCGATTGGCAGATTGTTTGAGATATTCTGAATCATCTTGTCTTGATTAAGGATCAGCTTACTTGGATTTAGCTGTGGCTTTGAGGGCCCAATGAAGAAAAAAAGACAAGATAAAAGCAGCAGATAAAAAAATAGATCTGTAAATTTAACATGTTAGTTTAATACAGTTAGCTATTTTAAAAACGTACATATTTTATCATTCATAAATGCCAGATTGAGAAATGGGGACAATTTTGCAAAAAATCTTTCCATTTAAGCAAATTGCGCTGAAGTTCAAGCAGAAGTTTATTAAACGTGATTTCAGGGGGAGTACACCCATCTAATTTTCTAATTAATACCAGGATGTAAAAGCAGCCTCATACTTCTTCGCGGCATTAGTTCTTTCGCCATTTGACCTACCCCAATCCGGTCTCATGTCCGACTTTTAGGAAATTGTGCTTTTTTCCTCCGACACCAACTCGTCATTTCCCAAACTAAAACGCACAGAAACAAATTCAAACCTTCAACTCCCCACAGCCTTAGCCTTTATCTGTGACCACTGCTTCCTCATCCTCCACTCATCCCTGCCGGCAGTCTACCTTGGTTGCAGGCTGCCCCAACTGTGATTCTCGCCCATCTAACCCTTGCCTCATAGCCTGACAAGCCAGACCCACATCAAGATGTTTGGTCTGGAAACTCACCATTGACAGGGCTCAATACGAGGGACGGGATAAACGGTTGTCTTTCAAACTCCCTCTGCACGTAATTGCATTGCGCTACAACCAACCAGAGCAAAAGCGGAGCTCGTTGATAGATTAAACTTTCGCCGTATCCGGTCGGCAAAACTCCGAACATATCTTCCCTTTTTAATAATGACTTCAGTGCCGTTCTTTGTTCTGTTCTCAGAGAAAAGCTTAACTCCAAGTTTTCCAGAGTCGCAGTCAAAGCTGTTTCGAAAGACCGCCGTTCGCCAGTTTCTGTGTTTACTAGTAGCACGCAAGCGCAACTCGGCCATCATTATGTTAGGCTCCGCCCACCGACTCTATACATGATGTGATTGGCCCGACCAGAGTTTGGCTTTTACAGCTCAGAAGTGTATTGAGAGTTGCTAGACGACACTCGCGGGCAGATTAGATTTGCTGCCGCTAGGGTGCGTCTAGATTTCTAGGCTACTTGCCTCCCTTTACGCTACTTAAACTCAGACACAGTTGTTGCCTCACAATTCAGATCAACCCAAATTTACCCTATTTGATTTCTGTGCCTTCAAATTCAATGTGAGCTTTATGTTACATACAGTGGGCTCTTCTGTTTAAATCGCATTGTGGGCCCTCCTGCTCCAATACAGTGAGTACGTACTGTTCGGATGCAGTGGGAGATGCGAATTGCAGTGTAATCTTATGTTTCTTATCATGAGGGCTCTCCTTTCGGATTACAATTTGAGCCTTCCAACTGAGTGTTTCGTAACAAATGCTAGAATCTTCCCACCTGCAGGGGACGGGCTCTTGCATACTCTCATATTTGAAGCCCTTACGTCAGGAGGGAATGGGAATGCCATGTGAGTTATTTTATGGTTTCTTGTTCCGCTATCTGTGGGGGTCCACTTTAGGGGTCATTGGGCTTGTTCTTCCCAGGTTAGAAGCACCTGCCCCTTTTGCGACATTGCCGAGCCTAACATTTTGTAATTCCTAGGCTTCATGTTGTGGATGCAGTGGCTGGAAACTCTACAAGCTCAGTTGCAAACCTCCAGTCACAGACAACTCCCACAGGAGCTAGATACTGCTGCTCCAGTGCCCCGCCATGGCTCCCATAGGACCAGCATTAGCAGTATTCCTTCCAATTTTACTTTCTCACAAGCTCACAAGTGTTTGGAGGGTCTTTCAGACCCTGAGCCAATTACATGTGCCAATTTCACTCAAATAGCTGAGTATTTCGATCTGGTATATCCTGCTTGCTGTCCGAATTTTATTTTGCAATTTTGGGAAGCAAATTAGAGCTTGGGTAGAATATCCTCTCCAAGCCCCTCCATAGTGGACAGTTTACCATGTATTATACAGGCACACAAACTTGTGAAGTGCAAATATTTAAACATAATTTTGGGAGGAGTATGCCTATCTAATCTTCTATTTAATGCCAAGATATAAAATCAGCCTCTTCCCGATTTGTTCTTCCTGGCGCCAGTTCTTACAGCATCCCTCCTCCTCCTACTCTTCTCATCCTGTATGTATTTCATAGTAGTCCATAGCAATATAATATAATATAATGTAATGTAGTGTAATAGTATTAGGATTAAATATATCTTCTTAAAGCTACACTGTGTAACTTTTTTAGTTTATTCTTAGCTAAAAACACTTAGTTCTAATTTTATTCTAATTCTAATTAATACTTAGTATTAATTAGAATATTTCAAAAATGTATGTGCTCATTAATGTATATTTACTTCTTTCAAGTAATAAAGTATTCTTGTAAGTTTATAATATGCCATTGAAAATACATACGGGTGAGGGGTGCGAATGCCGGTCGCCATGTTGCCGCTCCATCTTGAAAGTACAGTAGCCAAAGAGGGACATACCCGTAAATTCAAGCTTCGCTTTTCGCGTTTTAACACTCGATGGCACTCATGGATTAGGTCGAACTGGAAGCCATGTTAATCTTGGACTAAATCGGCCACTGTAGGAGTTAAAACGAAATCGGAATTGAGAGGAACAGAAACTATTATTCACTGGATGGTCATATACCTTTACACCACTAGATAGGGGAAAATATCCCACAGTGTACTTGAAATTAATTTAGAATAAATTTTAGTACTAAAGTTTTTTGTGAATCACAATTTGTTCGTGGAAACATTCGTACGCAGATTTCACATAAATTTGTGCATACCCATATTTAGAGAATGAGACTCATTGTTTGTAATTTACTGAATTTGACAGTATTGTCTCATTTTCAGCGTTGCATATCATTAATTTGATATATTTTTAATAGAACGAAAGCCATATAATAAAAGTTTATGAAAATAGTGATTTGACCATTTGCAAAAATCAGTACTAATTAGTAAAAATTGAACTTGTTCTATGGTGCATTTGTAGTCGGCTGATATGGTCCTTCACCCTTCTCTCCTCCATCATTGTAGCTTATCTCTCCATATCAGCATTAAAATGGCTGTGAGTTATAGAGGGGAGCGGGCAGACAGGAATGGGAAGAAAAAAGAGCCAAGCTCCTATTTCATTGTGACAAATGTGTCTGGACACCTTCAACACGACACTTGCCGCCTCGTCCCTTGCTCAGTGGGTCAACCAAAGATATCAGCCTCTGACAGATTTCTCCATGGCCCATCTCCCCCAACGTGTAGATCCGTTTAGACGTGTGACATGAGAGCTGGCCACAAACCAGACACTTTTAACACCAGGTCTAGGTTTTGGCAAGGAAGAAACTAGCAAACAGTGAGCTTGAAATAATAAGACACAGTTTCTCTGTTCCAAAACCTAATGAGCTGCCTACAAAGAAGGCATCCTTTTAAATCATAGGAAAGTATTGATAATCAATATGTAAATTAACAACAATTTGATATACACCGATCAGGCATAACATGAAGTATGAATATCACTGATTATCTCTTCTTTACGGCACCTGTTAGTGGGGAGGGATGTATTAGGCAGAAAGTGAATAGATCCACTATCTGATCCAGACACGGCCTGGATCTGGCTGACTGCAGTAAACCTTGGGATAAACAGAGAGACTAACATTAGCGTAGATGCCACTCTTTTTATAATGTAATTAGTACATCAGGTGTTATGGGAAGTGTTCCCAGTTCCGACTGACCTAGTTAATGCCAAACAATCAGTCAATTTATTTGAATAATGTAAGTTTAAAATGTTCCATGTGTATGATAGTAAAGAGATGTGTGTCTGCTTCCCGAACAAAATGCTAGAAAGACTGTTCTAGAGTTTAGGTGCTAAATAGGAAAAGGATCGACTGCCTACAGGTATTATCAACTGGCCAGAGTTTTGAGAAAAGAATACACCTAATGGAGTATAATGTGTTAAGAGCTCGCTTAAGTACCGGGGAGCTAAACCATTTATTGCTTTGTAAGTAATAAGTATGATTTTAAAATGCATGTGATGTTTAATAGGGAGCCAGTGCAGTGTTTTTTTTTTTTTTGGATCAAAATTTTTAAAATTTATTCATATTCCAGGAACATATCAAAGCTCCAATGAACTATATACAGACAGATGCCATGAAAACCGTTCACATTGAGAAGAAAAATAAAAAATAAAAATAAAATAAAAATAATAATAATAGTAAGTAATAAACTAGATAGATAAGTAATAATAAATAATAAATAGTACATATACATATGTATACACATATATGAAATGAAGGAAAGAAAAGAAAAGGTAGAATGTCAACATTTCAGCTTGTCTAATAATATCTTTGCTATTTCTGTCCAACTCTGAATAGTTTTTTCCTTTGCGCCGTTGAGCTTGGCAGTGGTACTTTCTAGTAAGACAATGTCTCTGAAGTAGGATAGCCAAAGGAAAGTTGTTGGGATGGATGGTTCTATCCATAGTTTTAGAATAGTCTTTTTGGCAGCAGTGCTTGCTGCCAATATGGTCCTGTTTTGGTGAGCGTTTAGTTGGAGAGCGGAATCGTCTAAAAGCAGAAATATCACAGGGTCCTGAGGTATATTAACGTGTAGAATGTCAGAAAGAGTCGTACAAACAAAAGTCCAGAAAGGAACCACTGTTGGGCATTCCCAAAACATGTGCAAATAAGAACCTACTGTAGATGTCGTACATAAATGACAGTATGGATTAGGTCTAAAATGCATCTTATATAATATACTAGGAGTGATATAAGCTCTGTTAATACATTTGTAATGAATCATTTGGTGTGCCAGGTTCTTAGATGCTGTGAAACATCTGGCCCATACCACAGCCCAATCAGGTTTAGCTAAACCTTCCTTTTCCCAAGAGTAGACGGCTGGAATATAAGAGTATTGCAATGAAAGAGTTGAGTTATAGACCTTGGAAACTAAGCCACTATAGGGGGTATCAGGGTCTAGCCACTCCCACAGAGGATGTGGCAAGACGCCAGTGACCCAAGGGACGCCATAAGCTTTCAAGGCTGACCTCAATCTTAAATATAAAAAGAAAGAAAATCCAGGTAAGGAGAACTCTATGTGAACACCTAGATTGGTCCAAGCTTTAAAAACAAAGGGTTTGTTACCAGTACGTAAAGCAGTATTATGCCATAATGGTGTTAATTTGGTGTATAAAAAGGGGCCTCCCATAATTTTCTCAATCTTTTTCCACACATCAAGGGAGTATTCGACAATTGGTCCATAGTTTTTCTTAGAGCATTTGGAGATACCTGAAAAGGGTAGATCTTGTAGGCGAACAGGATGGGTAATATTCACTTCTAAATCTCGCCAAGGAACCAGAGAATCAGGATTGACCCAGGTCTTGATTGGTCTTATTTGAAACGCCAAGTTATATAATTTGAAATCAGGAAATGACAGACCCCCATCCAGTTTCTTACGCTGCATTGTCTTGAGTCGGATTCTGGGTCTCTTCTTATTCCAGATAAATCTAGAAATAGCCGTGCTGAGCTCTTTGAAAAAACACTCAGGAGGTGCTAACGGTAACATGGAGAATAAAAAATTAACCCTAGGAAGCACATTCATTTTAATAGTGGATATTCTTCCGTGAAGAGCTAAACATAAGGGGGACCACCTCTCTAAATCTTCTTTGATCTTATTCAGAAGGGTTTGATAATTACATTTAGGAATAAGATTAATTGGATGAGATATGGTGATTCCCAAATATGTAAACTGTTTAACAATGGGGATCACGGGAGGCAGGCTATTAGATTCCTGTCTCGCTGAGTCATTAAGAGGTATTAAGGCTGATTTATTCCAATTAATTTTGTAACCCGAGAGAGAACCAAATATTTCAAAAAGTTTTAAACATTCAGGAACGGACGTGGAAATATTGGAAACATAGAGCAAAATGTCATCAGCATAAAGAGAGATTTTATGCAAAGTGTTTACACAAATAATGGGTTTAATAGTTGACCAATGACGTACTGCTTGAGCCAACGGCTCTATTGATAAAGTAAAAAGTAAAGGCGATAGTGGACATCCTTGGCGGGTACCCCGACCAAGAGGAAAAGGTAGAGATACTAAGGAGCCGGTAAGAACACGGGCTGAGCAGCTATTATAAAGAGTTCTAATCATTTTAATAAAGCCTTGTCCAGCCCCTACATGTTCCAGGACCGACCAAAGAAAGCTCCATTCGATTCTATCAAAGGCCTTCTCCGCGTCCAGTGAAATGACTGCGGAGGAGGCCATGTAAGAATTTGATCTATGAATGATGTGTAACAGTCTCCTAATGTTATCGGATGCGAAGCGATTTTTAAGAAAACCGGACTGATCGTAGTTAATGATCTTATCTATGCATTTACCCAATCGAAGAGCTAGAGTTTTGGCAAAAAGTTTTGCATCGGTGGTAATTAAACTAATAGGTCGGTAGCTAGCACATTCTGTGGGATCCTTGCCCTTCTTAAGTAAAAGGGTAATGAGAGCTGTGTTTTGGTCCCTATGCAGGGCTCCATTTTCAATTGCAAAATTAAAAGAGTTTAGAATAAGTGGTGATACTATATCCCAGATAGCAGAAATTAATTCAGGGGGAATTCCGTCACTACCTGGAGCTTTGTTTTTTGGCATAGTGTCCAGGGCCAGTTTTAGCTCTTCAAGCGACACGGGACAATTTAGCATCATCGCATGGTGTTCATCAATTTTAGGAAGGTGAAACTTTTGCAGAAAAGACTTTTGTTGCTCATAGTTTATAGAAGAATTAGAAGTGTACAATTGTTCATAATAATTTTTAAAAATGTGGTTTATATCTTCAGGTTGGGTGCATAAAATACCGTCATTCTTTACAGCATTTATGTTTGCTCTAGATTCCATCTGTTTGATCCGTAATGCTAATAATTTACTTGGTCTTTCACCGTTGAAATAATAACTTTGCTTTGTTCGATGCATAATAAATTCAGCTCTGTGAAAAAGAAATCCCTTTAACTCCGATTTAAGTGCATTTAGTTCTTTGACCTTCTTTTGACAATAGGTGTTTTTTTTAAGATTCTGCTCCAACTCTTGAATTTGTCTTTCAACTCATTTCTACGGCCATTCCTAGATTTCTGACGAAAAGAAAAGAACCCAATGCATTTCCCTCTGATAAAGCATTTTGTTACCTCCCATAAAGATTGGGGATTATTCGTAGAACCCCTATTCAGTTCAATAAACTCTAATAGGGAGGTACGGAGTTGTGATAGGAAATCTTGATCATGCAGTAGGGATGTATTAAACCTCCAACGCTTACGCCCAGAGGGAGCAGAAAATGGAAGAAGACATAAAGTTACCGGGGAGTGGTCTGAAAGAAGAAGGGGTAATATATCAGCGTTATCGATAAAGGGGATATAAGCAGGGGATATAAGTAGATAATCAATGCGTGAATAGGATTTGTGGCGGGCCGAAAAGAACGTATAGTTTTTGGCACTATCATTCCTCAGTCGCCAAATGTCACACACATTGGTCTGTTTTATAAAATCATTAAATAACTTTGAAGAGGCAGAATCAGAGTGAGATATTTGAGACCTGTCAAGTAGGGGATTATGCACAGTATTAAAATCCCCGCCTATCACTAGATGGTAGTCATTAATACTTAGAATGATACGGATAAGCTGTTGATAGAACTCTTTATCATATTCATTGGGGGCATATACTGAAATAAATGCGCATTTAATATTTGACCATGTGCCGAATACGCAAGTAATGCGCCCATCTGCATCACTTTTAGAACAATGTATGGAAAAGGGGAGGTGGCGCGCTATCAAAACCAGGACCCCTTTAGATTTATTAGCAGATGAAGAAAAAGAGACTAATTTATAGTGCCTATTCTGAAAACGATGTACGTCACAGGCTTTTAAGTGAGATTCTTGTATTAATACAACAGATGCGCGTTTAGATCTTAAATAATCTAAACATTTGGTTCTCTTAATGGCACCATTTAAACCATTGACATTCCAAGATACTATATTAAGAGCCATAAATCAGTCGTAACATGCATTCTGAATATAAAACAAAATTTGTGGACTCACATGGATAATTCATGGCATCTGGAACTTTAAATGAACAACAACAAGAAAAAATAAAAGAGAAGGCAGAAAGCAGAGAGTTAGAACGAACTCTCCTGCCTGCCAGAACAATAAACTCGTCTGGATACGTGGCCATAGTAACAGTCGATCGCTCGAGTCCTAAAGGCCAAGCCGACTCGGCATCACAGTTTCAAAAGTAGTGCTCGGCGTTGTTGCGGCGATAGACGAGCCTCCTCTATATCCTTTTATAGCGGTCACGGGCTGCTGGCGTCTATGAACATTCCGGCTGGCGTTTCATCTCCTGTGGGCAGAGGTGTAGCGAATGCCTGGTGTTGGTCCACATAAGAATCCACTTCAGCTGGCGTTTCGAGCAGAGAAGTCGATCCGCGATCCGTCACCTTGATCGTAGCGGGGTAAATCAAGAAGGAAGATATTCCAAGCTGCGTGAGTTTTTTCCTCGACTGGTTCATCGCACGTCTTTTCATGGCAGTTTGGTTACTGTAATCCGGGAAGAAGAGAAGAGAGCTGTTTTTATGAAGTATCTGACCCGCGGCGCGGGCTCCTTTTAGGATCGCGTTTCGGTCCTGAAAACGTAGCAGTTTAAAGATAAATGTTCGCGGACCCTTTCTGCTGTTGTCACCGGTATAGATGCGATGTGCCCTTTCTATCTCTATCGGTCCATTTTTAAGGGAAGGGATCCAGATGGGTACACTGTAAAAAAAAGGCAAATTTTGAACTTTTGTAGTACAATTGACTTGATTTTTAAAGTTATTTCAACTTAAATTATGTTAAACTGACTTTAAAAAATGAGTTACATCTTGTATAACTAATAAAAACAAGTTTAACATTTTTTAACTTATTTTGATGAGTTAAAACAATGTAAAAACATATGTTGTCATAACTTATTGAACATTTTTTTTTTACAGTGTAGTTGAGTTTGCATAAAACCCACGGGGTCACTGCCCTCTTCCCCTTCTTTAAGACCAACGAGACGTATGTTGCATTGACGGCTCTTGTCTTCAAGTCTCGCCATCTTGTCTTGAAGTGCGTCCACGGCCAGCTTAACTTCTGCCGACTCTTGCTTAACTTTCCGAACTGCCGTCTGAATATTATCGAAGTTGTTGCTGATTACTCGTATCTCTTTCTCCAGGGAACCAATTCTTTCAGCAATCGGTTGAAATTCCTCTTTGAAAATTTCCCTGACGACGCCAAGCTGTAGTTTTAGCTCGTCGGCCATCATGACGCGCAGCGCTTCGTTATCAGGATCTTTCAGCCGTTTCTTCTCCGGAGAGGCTGGTAAAAGCTGACGTTTAGCCATCATCCACTAATAAATGAACACAGGAAGCAAATATATCGTGGTAGTGCCGAGAACGGATGATTAATCAACGCCGAGTAGCGGAGCTCAAGACTCAAGCGGCCATTCCTGTCAGTGGGTCACGTGATCTCAGCCAGTGCAGTGTTGATAGAACTGGGCTAATATGATCATACTTCCTCGTTCTAGTAAGAACTCGAGCTGCTGCGTTTTGGACCAGTTGGAATTTGTTTATTAAGCGAGCAGGGCAACCACCCAGTAGAGCATTACAATAATCTAACTTGAGCTCATGAACGCATGTACAACTGTTCAGCATTTTGCATTGAAAGCATGTGCCATAATTGAAATATATTTTTAAGATGGTAGAATGCAGTTTTACAGATGCTAGAAACGTGGCTTTCAAATGAAAGATTGGTATCAAAGAGCACACCCAGGTTCCTCACTGATGACGAGGGCTTGACAGAGCAGTCATCAAGTGTTAGACAATATTCTTGGTTACTACTTGTGGAATTTTTTGTCCAATAATTAAAAAATAAGTTTTATCTAAATTAAGTAGCAGGAAATTACTATTTATCCAATTTTTTATATCAGCTATGCATTTCTTTAATCTTGTGAATTGGTAAGTTTTGTCAGGGCGTGGAATTTTTTAGAGCTGAGTATTGTCAGCATGACATTGAAAACTAATGCCATGCTTCCTTTGATATCTCAGAGTGGTATAGCATATACAGGGTGAAAAGTAACAGTCCTAACACTGAGCCTTGCGGTACTCCATACTGAACTTGTGATCGGTGTGACATCTCTTCATTTACTGCTACAAACTGATAATGATTAGATAAGTACAATTTAAACCATGTCAATGCAATTCCACTAATGACAACATCATTTTCAAATCTATTCAAATGTTGTGATAGATACACTACACTAATTACATTATACTAATAGAGAGATACAACCATCAGATGATAAGAGTAAATCATTTGTAACTCTGATTAGAGCAGTCTCAGTACTATGATACGGTCTAAATCCTGACTGGAAATCCTCACATATACCATATCTTTCTAAAAAGGAACATAATTGTTAAGACACTGCCTTTTCTAGTATTTTTGACCTTGGGTTCTGCCATCCATGTGGATGTTACTTTGGCCAATACCACCTACCTAAGGATTGTTGCACACCATGTACATCCTTTCATGAAAAAGTATTCCGGCTGTGGCCTCTTTCTGCAGGATAATGTGCCTTACCACAAAGAAAAAATGATTCAGGAATGGTTTGAGGAGCACGAGTTTGAGGTGTTGACTTGGCCTCCAAATTCCCCAGATGTCAATCTAATCGAGCATCTGTGGGTTGTGCTGAACAAACAAGTCTGATCTATGAAGGCCCCACCTCACAACTTAAAGGCATTAAAGGATCTGCTGCTAACATCTTAGTGCCAGATACCACAGCACAACTTCAGGGGTGTAGTGGAGTCCATGCCTCAAAGGTTCAGGGCTGTTTTGGAAGCAAAAAGGGAACCAACAAAATATACTTATCAATGTATATACTTAACTCTCTGAATTTGTTTATTATTATGTACTGTATTTGTTTGTTCTGTCTTTATTTATGAGAGCTCTCCCAAATCATTTTACAGAGGTATTTTCATTCTCACATTAATCATGCACCTGCCATGAAAATGAGAGCGTTCAGGTAATTGAAACCTTAATCACCTGCTCTACTAGGCGGTACTTCAGGATTGATGGTCAATGATGGTTATCAATACAGGCTTTCACTGCCGCCACTGCAAAATAAGCAAAGCTGTAAATGTAAATCTGGAATAATCAGAGGCCTCTCAAATGCCTGTCAAATCAAACAGACCGTGTGGATTACAGCCAGCAGTCACACACACACACAAACATTAGCATTTACTCACACACGTCCTTCAAGATCACTCCTTTATTGATGTCATCCGTTTAATAAATATGAAACATTAAACACAGTAAGATTGTTAAAAAAATGGAAATAATAATTTTATCCAGCATGGACACATGTCGATCAAAAGTTACAGTATCTACATTTTTTTGAGTTAAAAAATATCAGAAAAAATTACAAAATAATCAGAAATTATAAGAACTGTTTCTTGTTCACCAAATCATCATATTAAAATTATTTGTGAAGGATCATGTGACACAATAGAATAGAGTAATGACTGCTTTAAAAATCTGATTTGTCACCGCAGAAATAAATTCAATTTAAAAATATATTGAAAATATGAATAATATTATTCTTTTGCAATATTACCATTTGTATTATTATTATTAGTCTTCCCCACAGCTCATGGATGCATATGTAGACTTTTACAATATTCTTTTCAAATCATCTTGTGAAAGTCTGCTTGTTACCATAATTAAAATTTGTTTTCAAACAGTCTCTTAAGTAAGTGCAGTTATGTTTATAGAGAGCTTTAACACCTATGAAACAACTTGCAGTAAATTGCAAGATGACTAGATGGAGCAAATTAGCATGAGAGCGCAAATCCAAAATAGCAAAGATGGGAGAGAGAGGAAAGTTCTGAACTACTGACGACATGCAAATTAAATAACATCAAACTGGATTACTGCCAGCAGTCACAGAATTTTCATCATTTCCATAATGACCAATGCAATCTACCAAGCGCAGGAAACATTAGCGTCTGGTTTAATACATGTTTTTTTGGGTGGTAAATAATGGTGCAAATACTGTAGTAAATCACCTTGCATAATTCATTTAAATGTCCTGACAGTAGTTTTTTTAATGCCAAAATAGAGTTTGTGCTGGTGCAAGCTGAGTAAATCTGGTCCTCATGCCATGCAGGTTTTGGTCATGTCTTCACATAGAACATTTGAACTAGATGCCTTGAGGTACCACATCAACATTGCTGTTAACAAGGATTCAATCCCTTATTGTTTTTATTGCACCATCTTTTTGGCTTAGCTGCTTATAGGCAGTAGAAAGCAGTACATCATACTCTTAGCTAACAGAGAAATAGCCTAATACAAAGAATGCTATGATCATCATCAATGGGTCCCTTTCATTTAGCTTTCTTTCAGAGTGAACAGACAGTGCTGGAAAGAACTGAATTTGGAGTTGAAGGGATCCCATGAGAATATATGTCTGGGTTGGTGTGAATAGCTGAATGACAGAGATACACGCTCAATGCTGTCATCTCTCCCCTCAGAAGAGACAATCCCAGTTGATAATGTCTCATTGAAGCTTTACACATTGACTTTGTTTAAGTGACATTCTCTGACAGGCCTCTGTGATAACATCAGCTATCCATTGTTTCTGCATTTGAACTGAATCCCCAGGAGCTTATAAAGGGCACATAAACCATGTGTGTTTGCACGGGTCAAGGTTTGGATGGTTACGGTTATGGCATCTGCCATAGTGTAACGGTGGCTGTTTCAGAGGAATGAGAGTAGGATCCATATGCAGCAAACATTTATTCAAACAAACAAACAAACATAATTAAAGGTCCACTGAAATCAAAATTTAAGTTTTTTAGATTTTAGTATGACTGTGTTAGTCTTAAAGTTATTAATAAGCTGGTATGTTCCAAAACTATTGAAAAATTTGCATTTATGAGATATAAGCATTCAAAATGTACAGTCTCCCACTTCCGCTAAAACGAATCTCAGATTTTGGTGACATCATCGCAGACTTCACTTTCTCGTCAAATCTTCTGTCCAATCAGAATGCGCTCTAGAATCTAAAGCCCGCCCCCTACGCTGCAGCTGAAATCGGTCAGTTCACACACATTTACTCATTTCTACATGGTGAAAGGCAAATAGCACACTATATATGTAATAGGAAACGATTCAGTGTAAATATGCTTTCATTTGAGGCGAATAAAGTCTGTTTTCACGTTAGTTTCACACACCGCAGCAGCGCACCCACCCCAACGGCTCTGGTCTAAATTTAGACTAGAGACACGAGAGCGCAACGTGGATCATATGCACGAGTCCGTGCAGACAACAAACATATCGACCCGTTTGAATTCTGCACAGAAGGCTGCATTTCAAAGCGATATGGAGGAGATTATGATGGTAAACAGTGTTAGAGGAAACTGGCTTTACCAAACAGAGAGAGAAAGTCCGCTCTTGCGCTCTAGTCAAACTGTATATTAACAAAGCGCTATTGGCTGTTTCAAAAAAGGGGAGGAGCCGTTTCAGGGGAAATTACGTCACCACATTGAATAATGCGGCGCGTTTCAAGGCACTTCAGTGGGCCTTTAAAGTAAATCCAGGCAAAACTGATAAATCCAGACACGTTTAAAGAAAGCAAACACAACTGACAACAAGCACGCACGCCTATAACATCTCCAAATTCTAATTTTAGGTACCCCTATATGAGATGGAGCAGGTTGGCAATGTCTCCTGGACCTTAAAAATTGGTCCAAGATGGGCTCCTGTAGGGGACGTTACCTTTGCCCCACAGCGCCTCCCCTTTCTTGAGTCCGCTTCTTTGCACTGTCTGCTACCGTTTTACCTTTAACAAGCAGAATTAAAGGTGGGATAAGTGTTATTTCAAAACCGTTTTAGAAAAAGGACACACGCCGAGTGGAATAACAAACTTTTAGCCAATCAGCAGGTAAGGGGAGTGTCTACTATTGTTGGTGAAAAGCTCGCTCGCTCTTTGCACGTCATTATTCAAAACACACGAGTCACAAATGACGGACATTAGCCGAGAACTAGCCTAATATATTCTGCTTGGCTATGCTTGTGTGTCATGTTCGCTTGTTAGTCCATTTGCGATCGTATTGTGGCTCGCTTCAGCGATGATAAAAACCCGTCATTTCCACACCGTATGGAGCATCTAAATCTCCTCACTGTGTGCTTCAAGCATCAGCTCACACAGTAAGATACTATCCTCCTAATATATGTTTGCTTACTCTTTTCATGATCTATATAACCCTTATCCAGTCATAATTGTAATATGTCATTAGCTGGACTGTCCTATCGAGTTGTTCATGAGAACAGTTTGATCGCTATCTCTAATCTTGTCATAATTGTAATATGTCGTTAGCTGGACTGTCGGCTCGTACTATAGAGTTGTTCCTGAGAACAGTTTGTGATTTTGTGATCGCTATCACTCTAATCTTGTCATAATTGTAATATGTCGTTAGCTGGACTGTGTGCTTGTGTACTATCGAGTTGTTCATGAAAACGTTTGTGTGTGTTTTTGTGATTGCTGTAACTCTAATCTTGTCATAATTGTAATATGTTCGTTAGTTGGACTGTCTTGCTCGTGAACTATCGAGTTGTTCACAAGAATGGTTTGTTTTTTTTTTGATAGAAGGGATGACGTTTTTTATTGAATATTCAACCTGAATTAGATACACAGAGATTCTGCCATAGCCGTTGATGCCTTTGGGTTACATATGTGTGGGGCGGCGCTATCAAAATAGGGGCGAGACCCTTTTAGGGCTAGGGGCGTGTTAGTTTTGGTGATTTTAAATATCAACAACGGTTACCAGAAAGCACTTACCCCACCTTTAAGCGAAGCACACTCCTCTCCTTTTCCAATCTCTTCCAGTGAGACAGCCCTAACCAAAAATAATAATCAACAGATGCATAAGAAATAGAAATATACAATTGTAAGTAAGGGATCATGCAAACCCAGCCGGTTGTTATCACAGAATAAACCATGCAAAGTGGTGTGTTTTTTAATGAGCGGTGTGTTATTCAATTTTGGCAGTTTTTATCTGGGAATAACGCCGGTGGAATGGCCGATTGACCAATCAGAATCAAGTATTTCACAGAGCCATGTAATAAAGAGAATTAAAAAGAATACAATGATGACATATAGAAAAAATAACAATAACTAAAGATAAGAACAAAGGTAAACTAAAACAGTAAAAAAATTACGCATCATAGATAAGATGAGGTACAATCAGTCGGACGTACAGTGGCTCAGTGCTCATTCAGTAAATGCACAGCTAAACAGATAAGTTTTGAGTCTGAATTTGAATGTGGCTACTGTTGGAGCACATCTGCTCTGTTCAGGAATCTGGTTCCAACTACGGCTGGCATAATAGCTAAAAAAGCAGACTTTTTATTCCCTTTCTGGACATGGACAGGAAAGTGTGCATAGACTGCATAGGCTCTTGGACTAAAATATAAAATATCTTAAACTGTATTCCGAAGATGAACGGAGGTCTTACGGGTGTGGAACAACATTAGGGTGAGTCATTAATGACAATTTCATTTTTGGGTGAACTAACCCTTTAAGTGTACCACTTTATTTCGATAGTCCATTTTAAACAATAATAACTATGTAATAACTATTGTATCAGTAACTTTTAAACTTGTCAATTACCATCATTAGAGTATTAGTAGTATTAAAGGTTAGTAGTACTAACCTTTATCATAACCCTAACCTAACAGTCTACTAATACTCACAATGAGGATTAGTTGATATGTAATCGCTGCATTTACGTGATGCACATTTGATATGCTTGAGCAGCATCAATGAAAACACTTTGGAACATCATGGAGAAGGACACTCTCAGAGATGTAGTACATATTTTCTCATACAGCTCAATAATTTATTGACTCTGCCGAGACAGGATAACACCCGCGCCACCAAAGCTCATTCAAGGTTTCTGAGAAGACCCTTGACACAGAGTTTGCTGGGAAATTGGAAAAGTTCAAGTCTGCCTCTCAGTGATTCTGAATTATTGAACCAGCCCAAATTTGCCTCCTCCTTTTCTTCTTCTCTTTTTTAGCTTTCACCCAGCTTGAGGTCACAAGTGTAATGCTGTCACTACAAGCATGTCAGTTCAATGAGGACAGAGCTGCTGTGCTAATTGGATGTCTGAAATGACATTTCTTAGCTGAAGTGCATTTCTGTTGAGGACAGTAAAGATGTCGAGAACCATTACGCACTTCAACATCAATGTTGATTCATGTCTCAGTTTGCATCAGAAAGATTGTCCAGTACAATGATACATTTTTATGTGTGATGGGCTTGTTTTCGATGTGCATTAGATTGAGCAAGCACAAGAGTGATTAGCGTCGTCATTTCCATCTTTTCCTACTAGCTTTACTTCTCTAAACTTTCAGTCGAAGGTAATTCTTCCTTATAATAAATCACTCTAGGATTTGAGCACTGCCCCACAGAGAAGCATTGACAGCCCAGCCGTGCTGGGATTTGACAACAGGCCTCTTGTGTTTCCACCTTGCAGTTTGACATGCAACAGATGTCCCTGGAGGAGCTCAAACACGTCCTGTTCCACGCCTTCAGAGACCATCTCACCATGAAGGACATCGAGAATATAATCGTCACAGAGGAAGAGAGCTTGAAGGAGAACTCAGGAAACTGCCAGACCGAATTTCCGGGAGGTAAATAGCAAAGATCATGCAACCGTTGTTTACAGACACTGGAAACTTTGTGAAGCTTCAATGAAGTGATGCTTAAAACTCTGGCAGTACTCGAGAATTCAGATCTGTATGAATTCAGTGAAACTATTTTATTTCCTCCTTCACATGACAGTGGAGCGCAGCAGTGAACGGCTAGTTATTCAGAAGCCTAGAGGCATTTTTGTGTTATTTTTCTATACAGGTATTTTAAAAGAGTTTTAGCAATATACAAACTTCATCAAATACTTCTTCAAAGTACTGTTTATTTTATGAGGCAAGGAAGTACTTCTTCCATGAAACATTTGGAATAAATTGAATAAAAAATGATGGTACAATATTAAAATTATTGACTTTATTATTGACTAGTCATTTAGTTATGGTAACAACAGTTTCTCTGATCAGTGTATCCAACTAGAAGCTTGTTTTTAAAATTGACTTTTGGCTTCTGCGGAAGCATATATCATCGCTTCAAAATCTCAGAGCTCATAGTAGGTCTTCAAAGATTTATGTTATAATTAAAAATCCATTTCTTTATGGATTTTTACTTCCGGAGTCAGACTATTGCGGTCTATAGCCTGCTGAGTTTGCCCAGAAACTAGCCATTTAATAAGATGAGAGTTATGTGCTCTCAGTGCAATATATGATTTTATGGATGAAAATCATCTGATAAATGAAAGCAACTTATGTTTGTTATGTTTTTATGTGTACTCTGAGACATTTTCATTTAAACCATTCTTTACATGTTACTTTTGAATTTGGCCGTAGAAGTGAAATTTCCCCTCCTTTTGAAGCATTATTGAAGCAGATGCGTACATCTGCCAACAAAAGTAAAAGGAATGAATGGAATTCATCGGTTTGTATCCAATTATGTTTCAGCAGTTCAATATTTAATCTCAATATGCAACACAGAATAACAACACAAATTGAATGGAATTGAATCTGCTAGCTTGAGAAAAAGGTGAATAAAATGTAACAATTTCATGCCTCAAAATCCAATTAGTCTGTCACATTGTTTTAAAAAAAAAAAAATCATTTATTGGCCCACACTGTGCCCTTCAACAGTTTGACCTGAATTTGTATGCTATTTGTGTGTGCGATTATTAGTTTGCGACGTGTGTCAAGTCCAGTAAGGCAGCTCAGCGAAGCCACACTTTTTTCTCCACTATTGTGCATATTCAAAGCCTCATTATGCAGAGAGATCAACAGCACTGCTGGATCATTGTTTGGATGGCTTATGCTCATTGTGTGCTGTCATCTCTTCTCATTGATGTCTAATGCTCCTCAGTAACCGCTAGCATCTCCCCTAC
Source organism: Pseudorasbora parva (assembly GCF_024679245.1). NCBI lineage: Eukaryota > Metazoa > Chordata > Actinopteri > Cypriniformes > Gobionidae > Pseudorasbora > Pseudorasbora parva. The sequence continues at coordinate 23,240,682 of NC_090189.1, forward strand.
GTGTCTTTCATATATGCTCTGTTCTACTCCATCAGTGCATTCAAAAAAGAAGAATCGTCAGACGTGTGTCCGCAAGAGCCTCATCTGTGCTTTTGCAATGGCCTTCATCATCAGCGTCATGCTCATCGCAGCCAATCAGATGTTGCGGAATGGCATGGAGTAGCCCCACCCACTGTGAACCCAGTTGATCTGACCTCTGCTTTAGAAACATGCATTAAAACTCCACTTTCTTTTAGTTTGAAGAGTGTCGGGGAGCCCACAGTACAGTGGATGTGAATCCCACGGCAAGTTTTTTTTAAATATGCATTATGTTGATTGTGCTTGTGACAGACTCTGACACAACAGTGAGGAATGTCCTCCATCATCAGCTTGACAGGGACATGCAAGGGCTCCTCACTGAATACCATTTAATGCAATAACATCCTGTGTCCCTCTGCACTGCGTGTTTTTCTCATTCCCTGTCTATGAAAGGCGAAGACTTTGTACTTTATCTCAAGCTATGTCAGATGGGAATGATGAGGAGTGAGTGGCAGCCGGTCCAACAGAGCCACCGCAAGATGTCTGGCATCAAGAGTGTGTACATGTTCATCTCAAATGCACTGTCCGATTTTTTGAGCCTTACTGTGCTGAAGCTCATTTATGGAAATCTTTGAAGATATTGGATTGTTGGATATTTTGGAATAGCATACGACCACACTATTACTTTTAGTGTATGCAGTAAAAAATCTATTACCAAAATATGCAGGAGACAACCTGCATGGAATACCTTATCCCATAATGCATCTGAAACTGATGTAGTGAATGACCCAGACGCAATTTCAGCTGATTTTTCTCCTCCTCCTTTGGTTTGACTGTCAATACTAAAGACATTTTACTGGATTAAAAATGCAAAAAAAGACGTACCCCATATTTCCACAGCGAGGCAAGTTTATATTTCAAATAATTATGATTTGTGACCCATGCTGGCAAAATGAGCAAATTGTCAAATATGAGTTAGTGTTATTTTCACATTCTGTAAAAAAAACCTTGAAAATTAAGTGTAGAGCTTGTTTGAATTGGCCAAAGAAAAAATGAGCTATTCCTGTTTAATGTCGATAAAGTACATTTTGAGAGAAATCAAGAAGATTTTCCAAAAGAAAATCACATAGCAACTATACCTTAAAATACCTAGTAATAACACCAAATTTAGCACACATCAATTCAAAACCAAATATCTATAGGAAAAATATATATTCAACTTTCCATGATACGACTATGGTGATTAACATCGATGAAACATCCTATATAAGACTGACTGTACTGCATGGATCTTATATAATGCTACACATCAGATGTTTTTCCACAACAGTTAACCAAATGTTCACATAACATATCATGTTTGTGTTGAATACTCGCCAAGACAGATATTTGGAAGTACTGTAATTCTGTGTATGTGTATATATCGAGAACACTCGCTGTCTGAGGCGTCTTTGTGAGCACACGTCGGATCTGTCAGCGCGTTTTTCATGGACAAGGGAAAGGTACTCCTCCCAGAAAACGTACAAGTAAAGATACTTTTAGATGGTAAATTGCTATTTTGAGCACTGGGATTTCTAAAGGAGGGCTTAAAGCTACACTATTTAACTTTTCTGTCCTCTAGAGGGCGCCTATTCAAAACAAAGGCGTAGTTTGATGACGGCAAGTTTGAGCGCAGCATCTTGGGACATGTGGTCTTCATCTCACAGCCAGTGGAAATGAATCGTGATAGGAGTCGGGAAATCATGTTTATGGATGCGATTATTAAAGGTGTCATGAACTGCTTTTTTTTTGTATACTGTTGTCTGAGGTCAGCTAATGATGTTTGTGTTTTTTTTACATCCAAAAACATCATAACTAATAAGTAATAGGCTATTTCCTACACTGGTTTTGAGGCTCTCTCCAAAACGCTGGGTTTTAATGGGCGTGAGGTACTGGAGACTTGAAAGTAAACGCCGAGGGCTAGGATTGGATAAGATTTGCATATTTAATGAGCTTCAGCTCCCGTCAGTTCAGTTCACATGAGGGAGGGATTGCTTTGAAAGTGGAATGATTCTCTCACAGGGCTCATAAACGTCTTTATCTAACAAACACAATGTTTTATTTCTCATCCACCTGCGATTGATTGGAATATTATTTCTGTACATGGCCCGCACGATCTGTGGATATAAGCGTGAACACACACACACACACACACGTGCGCACGTGCCAAAATCAAGAAGAAATATTATTTCTGCTGACGGCATACGTTTTGGTTGCCCGTCTGGAAAACACAGCCCCGGGACTACTATTAACCTAAATATAAAAAAGCTCTTTTACTTACATATGTTTGTTGCACCATTCTTGTCAGATCCAATATAGAAGGCACATCATTGTTTCTGCAAATCCACCTGAGACTTGCTTACAAACGATTCCGCAGGGAAATTAAGCGAACAGACAAACGTTCTTCCCCACGTGAGCTGGAACTTCATTAAAAATAAATGTAGTATCACACATTCCTAATATAGGATCCAAAGGAAGCTTATGCAGCAATTGTCTTCCACGATATCTTGCTATCTTCTTCGACATGTTTATTGCTGCTGACTAGCGGGATCCGATGACTAGGTGGGCGGGGCTTATTATTCTGTAGAAGCGGCATTTCGCCACTAGATGACGCCAGGATGAAGAACCGGAAACCAAGGGTAACGCAGATATTAAGCAATTGACCAGTGACTCCCTCAGACATCCCGGGTTTTTTGGTTAAACTAGCAATTTTCTCACATTTACAAATAGTTGGAAACATTTGATATTGTAAGAACTCAACTGAACAAATATATAACACTGGCCTGGTGATTTTTGGATATTTTACTGCAAAAATCCTATATGGTGCACCTTTAATTAACTAATTTTAGTGAAGACCTCAAAATTGACCAAAATTAAAAATTGTCACTTGTTTTGACTAGCTTTGGCCAGTATGGGTTACATTTAAAGTGCTTTAGCCTTACATTTGCATAACTGAGATAGGGGAAGGGGAGAGATTTAAAACAAGTTAAACAATATTTCAACATAATTTAAAAAGAAAAAAATAGTAAGGAAAGAAAATAGTAGGACGTACATTACCGTTCAAAAGTTTGGGGACACCATTTTTTTTTAAAGGATGAATTAAAAGTGTAGTAAGCTATTTCTGGGAAACACTGCTGATATTTTAAATCAACCCAAACACACACGCACACACACAAACACACACAACTTGCACTGATGCCTCTTTATCTTTGCAGAAGCAAGGCAAAAATAAGGATGACGAGCAAATGACAAGGATATTCCTCTGACCTTTCCTCTTTTGTACTGTCTCAGCCATCTCTCTCTTTTTGTAGTCTTTCTTCAAATCTCCCTTTTGTTCATTCTCTCTCCTCTCCCATCATGGGTGGACATGCCTGTGTAGTGGTGCTTAGTCCGATCCACTTTCAAGAGTATTTCTTAGAAATTGCTTACTGCACCTTTATATTGATCAAAAGTGACAAAAAATATTTCTTATAAAAAATAATGTTCTGTTGAACTTCCTATTGTCAAGGAGTCCTAAAAAAAAGCATAGTTTATTAATTAAGTTTTTACCATTGATCATGTGATACTGAAGAAGACCGAAGCAATGGCTGCTGAAAATTCAGGAATAAATTACATTTCAAAATATATTAAAATAGAAAACAATTTTAAAATCGTTGTAATATATTACTATATTGCTGTTTTTCAAATAGATGCAGACTTGGTGAGCATAAGAGACATCTCAAAAACATCTTAAATTTTACCGACCCCAAACTTTTCTATGGTAGTTTTTTAGTGCTCATTGTAAGTAGAAGCAGACTGATTTCTCATCGTTTGCTTCATAATTTGAGTTACAAATGCTTTGTGGCTGTACATTAACAGATTTCATATTCTACAAAGCAAGTGAGATTAATTAAATTCCACACAAATTAAATTCCTTGTGCATTATGTGTAAACAGAATTGTCATTTTATATGGAAATTAGAAGTCTGTTTCATACATTTCATTACCCAATAATCTCTCGTTGTGTGTCTACATGGAAGAAGAGAGTATAATACTCTCTTTGTTTTTAAATATAGTATCAATTTCGTCTCAATGTCTGCATATATTGTCTGGTTTAAATATATGGCTTTGAACTTCTGCGGAAGTGTCTATGATACATAGTTGGACTTTTTGGTCCATTTTGAGTTTTTATTCACTCTCAGGCTCAGAGAGTTGGTGAATGCAACACATGAATCAACCAGAAGTAAACTGGTCAATCTCTAAAATAGCACTTTTTCTTTTACAGTTAGAGTCTATGTGTGTAATATAAGTATTTGTCTACCTGTTTGTCTATATATTTATAATGTGTGAGCACATCAGTCTCCTTCCCTGTGTTCCTTATTATAATTGTGTAGCTATACTACTTATAGCTGTTTGTCACACTCCCCTGTATATTGCATGTGTATTTATGCTTATAGTGCCACACAAAAGAGTCGTCTGTTTGACTGTGTCACGTTTGCATGTTCAGAACACTAATGCAGTGATTTTTTAAGGTCTGTACTGCTTGCAGGCGTTTGCTTAAAGCATCCGTCTAAATGTCTGAACTCCCATTGTTTCCTTCCTGTGAGCAAATCTTATCTGAAACAGTACCAGCATTCTGTGCCAAAATACACTGCAAAGGAAAAGCGGATTATTGGGAACAGTTTACTAGACAAAGTTTCCATCATTTTCCAGAATGTCACATGCCTGATTAAGGACTGGTGCTTTTTATTCTGTCGGAATGAGGACACATCTAAATCAATGGCTCCATCTAGTGGGCTACAAGATTTGAGGTAAATATTGTGATGTGACAGTGAAGTGACACTAGTAAAGAAGAAAGAAACAAAGTAACTTACCAAAAATAAGTTGGAAACAGGGGTCTATTTCAGTGTATATTCCATATACAGTACCTGTCAAAAGTTTAGAAACATCCAAATGTTTTAATGTTTTTGAAAGAAGCCTCTTATGCTCACCAAGGCTGCATTTATTCAATCGAAAATACAGAAAAAACAGTGATATTGTAAAATACTATCATATTACTATTTAAAATAATTGTATTCTATTATATATATATATATATATATATATATATATATATATATATATATATATATATATATATATATATATATATATATATATATATATATATGACAAACCTGAATTTTCAGCATCATTACTCTAGTTTTCAGTGTCACATGATCCTTCAGAAAACATTTTGATATGTTGATTTGCTGCTCAAGAAACATTTATTATTTATTATTAAATAGATGCAGTCTTCGTGAGCAGAAAAGATTTCTTTGAAAAACATGTTAAAAAAAATGTTTCCAAAGTGTTGACAGGTACGGTATTAAAGTGTTACACCTTGTTATATTAATATAATAATATTTGCCTTTGCTATTTCGTTCAATTATCACAAAGACAGATTGGTGGATTATAGTTTAAAAATGTCCTGCATAATTTTTTTATTATTATGTATTCCTCTGCTTGTTGACATCTTGTTGCTAGAATATACAATCTAAACCCTTCTAGTTTATGGGCATTTTGAAAATATAAATTGGTCCAGGTTTTATTTGACACTGTATTTTATATTTTGTTGTTTAATAATATTTATGTTTTTTATTGTTTTTTTATTTAATTTTTTATTCCTGCAAACTTTGATGGAATTTTTTTATTAATTTACTCTCAATCCAGATCCTAACTTTATCTGAATTTAAAGCATGCCAAATAAAATTTTATATGTATGTATTTTTATGAATTATATCAAAAGAAAAATGATTAATATGCAAAACAATATACATATTGCATGCAGGATGTGGATTGACAGTCAGATTACAGCAATATGGTTTCTAAACAAAAATGTATCATTACATATGAAGTATAAAGAATATGAATAAAAGAAAAATTATTAATTGAACATGACAATAAACATATCTTTGCATCCAATTATTGTTATAATCATCATCATCATCATCATCATCATCATCTTTGTTATTATTGTTGTTTGAGACAGTAGGGGGCACAATAGGATTTTCTACAAAAAAGACTAAAATAAATGACATGCTTTTTTCTTCACTTCTCATCTCAAGATGTGCATATCTACATATGATAAAAGAAGCACCATGAATAAATAAGTCTTGATCTCTTTAATTTAAAGAATCGACACAAACATCAAAGCACAATGACATATTTAAACAAAATAAAATACTCTTTTCCAAGGCCTGAAGTAGAACGTGATAGTCTGAGGTATTAAACTCTAGTTTAATGAGGAATACTTCAAAATGTGTACCGAGAATCTCAGGTATACAGCTATGACCAAACCCATGTAAAGAGAAAACATTTGCAGGTCACCTCAAGTTAACATTCTCAAGAAATCAGCTTGTCCCAATTTTAAGTTGTAACTCAAATTTTACAGCATCTATATGTAATAAAGGTAAATGAATAAAGAGTACAAAGGCACTTGTTTCAAATGAATGATTTTAGTGACATTAATTGATGTTACTTTCTTAATGCATACGTAGGAAATTGCCTTATTAGGTGAAAGATCCTTGCTTTACCAGAGTGTTTTGTAATATTCAGGTGTGCAAGTATGATACTGTTCAGGCGCTTTTATTAGAAATGACTCATGGCTTCCTTTAGGAAAATAAGCTAAAACGTCATTACACAGCACCACATTACTGCAAGTCTCTCAGTGAAGTTATTCTTAATACTGTGGCAGTATAATGCAGCACTGCTGATGTAGTGTTTTCTTTTCACTACGAGGTCAGCATCAAGCAATTCAAGTTTGTTCGGTGCGCAATTCACTTATATATATTTTTGGGAACAGCTGTGGGCTTATGGCTTTAAAATAGCTGTTGTTCTTTTTTACGTTATTACTTATTACTTTATTTTTAATACAATTTGTAAGATGCAAAGAGATGGCCATGATTATAAATTAACGGCCATTAAATATTCTCAAAAGTGAGCACAAAACATTAATGCCACAAGATAAAACTTGTGTTAAAACTTTAAAACACTGAATGAAATTTCACCTTATAATTATGAAATCTGTAAAATTGTGGCATTAACTCTGAATATTTGTTTGAAAAAAGTGGCTTCTTTCTGCCTTTTAAAATTTGTAGTTGCCTTTATTATACACTACTTTTCAAAAGTTTAGTGTCAGTAAGATTTGTTTTCGAAAGTCTCTTGCTCATTAAGAATAATATATATATATATATATATATATATATATATATATATATATATATATATATATATATATACCAGTATATTATATAGTTCCTGTGATTAGAAATCTGAATTTCCAGCATTATTACTCCAGTCTTCAGTTTCACATGATCCTTCAGAAATCATTCTAATATTGTGATTTAAAAATAGTTGTGCTGCTTAATATGGAAACCGTGATACATTTTTTTCAGGACTCTTTGATTAATTTTTGTTTAAAATAGAAATCCTACAATTTAATGTTTCCTTACTAATATATATATATATATATATATATATATATATATATATATATATATATATATAAATATATATATAAATATATATATAATATATATATAAAATTTCTTTTAAAACAAAGTAAAAAAAAACGTACTGACCCCAAACTTTGGAACAGTAGTGTATGCTGTGCAATATAAAATGATACACTTCAAGTGTTAAAAATGAATATGAGGCACAATTTGATTTATCAAGCAGTTTTTCATAACAGCTCAAGGCTCCTTTTCTGGGCCAGTTGGTAAATACAGGTCAGGTTGCAAGAAGCATTTCTCTAAAACTCAGTGTGTAATGGACTGCTGAAATCCCTGGCTCCAGTCGCACTGGGTTTCATGAAGATGCCCTCCATTGTTCTCCAGTAGCTATGCGAGCTGCTCATCATCATGCCGTGCACTTCTCTCTGGCCGTGGATGGGTCTGCCGTACTGCTCGCCTGTCACAGACAGCAAAGCCTCAGTAGCCGTGTGACGGAACTGAACGGCCTCATTACGCTGCCACACTGAGCCTGCACACAGAACGGTCCACTCGTCCAGATGGTCACCCTCGCCATTCTCGCCAAAGGCACTGACCTCCTAAATAGGAAGAGTTTTTAAGTAAACTTGCACCGTTGTAACATCAGACTCTACATACAGTATATTTACATTACAGTGTGATAAAAAAAGATGATATATTATAACCTGATTCGAAGAAAGAGGGGAAGTAAAGTAGTGGCTATGTAGATTGCGGCCTGTGTTCACATGGGTCAGTCGGATATTCTGTCCACACTGTATGGGAGTCCCTCGATGACATGTAGTGTCACCGGTGCCCCGCACACTCCAGTAACTGTTACTGTCCTCCACAGCGGTCACACCGGTCACTGACTGCTGCCCACTACCTGAAATTAAACCAAATCATAGAGATATGAATCTCTATTTGTGTACTTATACTACTTAACGGTATAGAATGGTGCATATATGTAGTATGCTGTGCTCACACTGTAAATTACATAGTTTAGGGATATTAGAATATGATGCTGGATCATGTTAAATTAACTATAACTGTATTCATATATACTACAGGGTTGAGTGTATAGTCCATAGTGCGTCAGTTGGAAATAAGTATGCAAGAGCATATACAAACTTATTTTTATTTCGTTTTTTTTCTTTCATCGTGAGAAAGAAACAGACCTGAGTGTTTTTTCTTTTACTATCTATGGTTTGTAATGCCAAATTTAAACACTTAACGTTAGCTTTCTGAAGGCATATGTACTTCATAAATCCACTTATCAAACTATAATTACCGGTACCCTAATATAATACAAGTGGCAGTTAATAAATTATATTTATATTTTACATGAACGTTAAATCACTTCCATGCAGATGGGATGAACAGCATTTTTTGAATAGGAGCCACTTACCAGATCCATATCGGACATCATGAGAGTGTAATCTGACGTTGTGTTTCACATTCAGCAGCTTCACCACCGACCCGCATGTTACAAAATGCATTTCACTGCTAGTGGATAATGTAAACATACATGAAAATAACACTGTTATAGACAATTGGACCCACGCGAACCTCAAATTATCCATGGCTTGTTGAGAGAGAGACTAATGTGAAAAAAACCTAATCTTTAAAACCCCTAAATGACGTCACATGTAGCGCGTGAATCACTAAAAGTTAGCGCGCCGTCTTCAGGTTCGGAGAAACTACGCTGTCTGTCGGGTAAAAATGAGATTAAGTTCGTTTATGATACAAGATTATGTGATAAACTTTAATAAATAATAAATATTTGATAAATAGCGATACATATTTTAATTAGCATTTTCTCATTTGGCTCATGCCATAAACGGTCACAACGATATCTATTAAATATCAGTTCTTTGTGAACAAATGAATTTATCCCGACCGGAAGTTAAATCTGTTTTTACCGGAACGAGAATTCCACCGTAACCCTCAGCCATTTTTTGTTGTCACTATCAAGCTTCTCAAAAAGTGACGCTTCGTTCTTCACCTCACCGCTTATTTGCAATCATTTAATCGAGCTTCCTCGCAAGGGAAAGTAAGTGCTCGATGTTCAGTCTCAGGCAGGTGTTTTTAAAAGTGGCATATAAATCCTGGGGCTGGTTTTCTGATCGCACAGGTTAGCTGTTAGCATGTGGGCCTTGATCTCCCACAGCGTCGCGTTATAATCGTTACGGGATTATTTAAAAAAATAAAATAACTTGTTGTTTACTGTTTACGTTTGATTCATCGCTATCTCTCAAGGTATAGCTATATTATCTTGTGAATTGTGCGTCCCAAGTTCTTTGGCTAAGCTAAATTGTCTGGATATCAAGATCATCTCGATATGTCTTTTGGTATAAAAAGGCCTGTATTTACAAAATTAATTATTAAATGTTATGTCTTAACGTACTTGACATTAACATTAGGTTACCATATAAAACACATTAGATATCTAGTGCAGGAATAACCAGTAAAGATTATATTTGCCATGATGTGATCCAGTCAGTCTTTTGTTTACTGATGTGAGCGATGTCTTGGATGCATGACCTGTAAACTGTTGTATTATTTTCAAATGGAATTTTGCCGATTATAATAGGGGTACTATTGTTTCAATTCAACATTTCATACTTTAATACTATCAATACCCCAAATCCATTAGATGCTATACCATCCCATGTAAAAAATAAAATAAATCCTCTTTGGATTTGCACACAGGCCTTGCAAACATGTCTGACTTCATCGAGAGCGAGGCTGAGGAGTCAGAGGAGGAGTTTGAGGAGAAAGATCTGAAGCCCAAGAAGACGCAGAGATTTATGGAAGATGATGGTAAGATTTTTCTCACTTAAAGCCACATCCAGTGAAGGAATAGTACCAGAAACCACATTTTAGTGTTCTGCTGTATTTGATTAATTGATTGTGATGTTGATATAGAAGAGGAAGAGGAAGAGAATACTGAAGATCAGGATGAGCATGGAAACCTTAGAGGTCTCATTGATGATGGTGACGTGGAAGAGGAAGAGCCGGGAGAACCGCAAAGTGGGAGAGAGGACAGTGACTCTGGTGAAGAGGTCCGTCCTCGGCGCAGAAAACGAAGTAGGTTACTCTGATAAGTCCGAATTATTAAATCCTTCTGTATTGTTTTGTTCTCTCAGTTTGCTAATGAGTAATGTTGTTCTCATTAGGGCTGGGTGAAATCAAATATTCACAATATTATTGTATGTACAATATGACAATATGCCAAAGGACATAATAAATGTTTGATTATAAATGTTTTTACCTTACTGGGAATCGATAAGCAGAATCTGAATTGGAATCATTAAAATTCAAATAATATCCAACCCTAGTTGGGATGATTCCTTGATTGATTGACAACTAGTCAGTGTCAATTTTAGTGCATCATCACTCAGATTTGTTCAGGAGATACTTGCATGTGAATACTGTAACATACGTGTACTGTTCATTTAGATAATCATGTCTTGATTATTATGACTTAAACTAGATTTTTACATATTGCACTTATTATTTTGAATAAATTTGGCTACAATTATGGTTCTAATTTAAAAAAATAATAATGACTAAACGAAATGTGTTTTTCTATACTGGTTTTCTATTTTACTCAACCATAATTCTCATTAAAGATTGTGTGTTTGTATCTGTCAGGTTATGATGATTATCTGGATGAAGATGATCTGGAACTTATTGAGGAAAATTTAGGAGTGAAAGTAAAGAGGAGGGTGAGTCACCAAAGTTCCTGCCTGATCTAGATTGCAGGTTTTTCACTAATTTAACTCATATCAGTTATCCACTTATGCGTTCAATTTTAAATTAATAAAAAATAATGCCGTTTAGAAAAAGAAGTACTCTCGTGTCAAAACCATGGATGATGAGGGGGAAGATGATGAGAAAGACATGATCGCTGATGAGATCTTCACTGGGGATGGAGACGGAGATGGAGAGGTGGAGGACAGAGAGGCTGTGGACACACTTCACCAAAGAGATGATGAAGAGGAGGAAGATGATGAGGAATCTGGTAGAAAAGACATTTACTCAATTCATCATGGATTTTAATTATTGTGCTGCTATTCTGTGGAATTTTAGTGATATATTTTTCTTCAATATTTGCAGACATTGATGATTTCATTGTGGATGATGATGGACAGCCTATCACTAAAAAGAAGGGAAAGAAATTCTCTGGCTATACTGATGCGTAAGTTGTGTAAACTGTCAATCGTGTTTTGTTTATGTAAATATTGACTCCCTTCTTGCTATGATGGACTAAAGCCCCGTTTCCACCAAAATTACCCAGAACAATTTGTACCAGGAATTTTTTTACAGGAACTTTTCTTCCCCCAGACCTGCAACTGTCAAAAATTCAGATGCAGATCAAAAATTTCACCGCAATCTAAAGTTTAGAAGATTAGGCAAATTAGTCTGGTGATGTAGGACTGCGCGCGACTGCTCCTCTAAGTCAGTGATGGACAGTAATCATTTTTGCGTGATACTATCCACATTTTCAAGCACTTTTTTTGGCATTCCGATTGAAAGATTTAGAAGACTGTTTACATGAGACGTTATCTAAACCGATCTGGTGTTTACATGTGATGGCTTTCAGTCGCAATCATTTTGTGACATGCAGTTTGTCTGCCGCATCAAAAATGTCAATGCTGTTTTCTCCAGCAGCTGGAATGTGTTTACTGTAGCCATAGCAACTCTTAATGGCCACCAGGACGCAGTTAAAACTGCCTGTGGCAATATACGCTGTGTCATTATTCCAACATTATCTTCATAACTTACGAAATAAAAAGTTTACCCCTCAGCCTTCACGTAAAAAGGATGCACACTTAAAAGTAATTGGGTCAGGTCGTTTACATGGTGAAAAAAAGACTGTAAAAAAATGAATAACGAGTATGAAAGAGATTAAAGCTGTGCTGCTTTGGCTGGTTATGTATAGGTTTACTAAAGAGGTAATTAACAACGACAGTAAAGAGCACTAGCATATTCAGAAAGCTTGTAAAGCTAGATTTAAAATGACAATGTATATTATTATCAGCTATTACGGACATTGAACGTGAGTAGGGCTGGGACGGTATAGATTTTTTTTTACCGCGGTTGAAAAGCAAGAAATTCCCGCTGTTCTGCGGTAAACCGCTTTTAAACCCGTGATACAAAAAAAGAAGAAGACGTACAACAGGCGTGGCGCCGCGCCCCCTCTTGCACGTCTTGTTGTGAGTGCCACACACATTAATATTTTTCTATAGTTTGCTCTGTAAATGAAATTGAGAGTATAACTAATGCATATATGCTATTTTAAATACTGTACTGTATTCCATATATATATATAGCCTACATTTTACAATAATAAACGCGCAAACATCCATTTCATAAGCATGCATGTTTATTTTCCGTCAGTGAAACAACACATTGGCTACAGCCTGTAAAACATTTAAATGATTATAAGTAAATAATGGTAATCTTAAGAATATAAGAAAATTAAATATTTGTTTAAAAAATATTTTTTTTATAGCCTATTGCCCCGGAAATGCGTCATGCCGGTCTGCGCTTTAAGATGAATGTGGAACACGAGCTGGATAGACATCGTCTAGAATATCTTCGTCTTCATGTTTTCTCCTGATGTTGCAAATCAACACTTGTTTTAAAACGTCTGAAGAGTGAATTTTATCTTCCACAGGGTCAAGACATTTAGGGTATGTTTGATTATTCACTGCTAGAGAAAACGAAAGTAAAACGGCTGCGTGTGAACTGCGCTATTCAAATAAACTTGACGCGCCTCAAGTTTAATGATAAGCACAAACTGTTAAATAATATTTCGTCCTACAGTGTTTTTCTACTTTACCACAGTAAAAGATGTGAACGGGTGTAATAGACTTAAGCACACGAAAGGAAGGAACGTTTATAATTCCCTGCAAAAATGAGTGCGACGGATGACCAGATTGCAAAATAGAATTTAAAAGATGGCTAATCTTAAATTGTGCTTAGCCTCCCTCTCTCATTCGGGATGAATCCATAGCCTGTTTTCATGGCTGCGATGTAACATCTGAAAATGTACTTCCATTGTAAACGCTTTGTCCTTTAGGCCTACCCCTGTGGTAAAAATCACGTAAAACAGCGTTCACATAAAAAAAACACTGGGTTAATATTATAGTTCGAAATTATAGTTTTAATTAAGTAGAAAATAGTATGAAAGGAGATATTAAAATAAAAAGTACGCAACTCCTCCTAAGTTGGAGTAAGAAAAATTTTCCCCTCACGTGCAAACTAGCGTGGATGAGTCCTTATTCGGGTTAGTAAAATAACAAAATGTAGTTTAAGTAGAAAACATATTTATGTAAAGAGATAAAATACAGAGTAGCCTATAGTAAATTATATATTTTTATACAAATAATTAAAAAAATTATGATAAAGTGAACATGCTAGTTTTTCTAGCAAAAAATATGAAGATTGGAATGTAAACCTTTTTTTTTGACCCGCAGTAGGCATCACGTGACTGTGGTATTGCGGTAAAACGGTAACCGTCCCAGTCCTAAACGTGAGGTGGCTGAGACAAACGTGCGCCATCAGCCAGAGCGCAAGACTGATATACTGAACGCAGAACGAACCTCGCAAAAGACTTTTAAAAATGCCGGTTGAAATAAAATGCTAAACCAATCAGCATGTTCAGTGCCCAAGTCCTGCCCTCGAAAGTTCCTGAACTTTGAAAAAGTACTACCTCGCGAGCAGGGCCGTTTGGAGGGGGAAATATTTACCCGGAACTTTAGACCCTGGTTCCTGCGGTCAAAACACACCGAGTACCACCCCAAAGGCCCTGGTTACTGGGTAAAGTTCCTGTGGTGGAAACGCGGCTTAAATCCCTGATTCAAATGGCCTTCAACCCTATTACATTCTTATCTGTAGTGTTGCTCTCTTTTCTAACATTCTAGTGCTTTGCAAGAAGCTCAAGAGATTTTCGGGGGTGATTTTGACTTTGCTGAATTCGACACTGAGGCATATGATCATGCGGAAGAGGAAGAGGAGGATCAGGATGATGAGTCATGGGATCGACCGAAGAAGCAGACCAAGAGAAGAGTTGGCCGTCGTAGCATCTTTGAAATCTATGAACCTAGTGAGCTGGAGAGCAGCCACATGACTGATCAGGACAATGAGATCCGCTCTACAGACATGCCAGAAAGATTCCAGGTGTGGATCAGCAATAAGCTGTTTATATAAGTGCGTTTCCTTTCGTGGGTGGGAATAAGGATATTTTATAACAACTTGTCATTTGCAGTTAAGGGCCATCCCTGTAAAGCCTGCTGAGGATGATGAGCTGGAGGAAGAAGCTGAATGGATTTACAGGAATGCCTTCTCTACACCAACCATCTCCATGCAGGTAGGAACTGAACGTTTGTGTATCATAATTTTTATATCATGGAACTAAGCTAACTTGTTTTTTTTTCCATTAAACTGACTTGTTTGTTATGTTTTTGCTCTGTAGGAGAGCACAGACTACCTGGATCGTGGGACAACCACTAATTTCAGCAGAAAAGGCCCCAGTACTATTGCTAAAATCAAAGAAGCCCTCAACTTTATGAGGAATCAACACTTTGAGGTACAGTCGTTGGGGGGTATATTAGGGCCGCTTATGACACACCAAGCCGTCAGTCGATCATCTATGAATGTCTGTCCAGCTAATCTTTGCAGCACTTTCCTCACGTCCGGCAGTTTGACCCATTCAGCATGTAGAATTGGTGTCGGGCCATCAGTGATAGAGATCATGCTGATTGGCTGTTTAGTTTATTGAGTCAGTGCACAAGAATAAAAGCAAAAGTGATGAAAACAAGCAAAGACGTCAAGACAATACAGACAGAAGGCTGTTGTGATTTTGTGTTGTCATACCTGAGCATTCCAATACGCAAATATTTTCATAAGAGGCCACCTGGAATGAAGAAAGTGATCAATATGATTTATATTCAAAATAAGCAAGCACTGCTTTTTTTATGATTTGTATGTCTGTTGTCCTAGTTTTGGTTTGTCTTTTTGAATGACTAAGGATATGATCCAACCAGAGTGTGAGTTCCATCAAAGGAGAACAAACACTTTGTTCGTGAAGAGACCGCAAATGCGAGGACGTTAGATGCACTGGTGTGACCTAGGAAAAAATGTAGTCGCACCCTTATACATTTTAGTGCCCCCAAATTGGTTGCATTTTAGAGCCCTGATGACAAATATACATAATTTTTACCTTCTGATATAGCTGTTATTTTTTTTCCTTCATGTGCAGAACGCATATGCTAGTTGACAGTCGCCTGTAGTCCTTTTGGTGTGTTCAATCACAGCTTTTGTTCTGGACGCAGATGATGCAATGAGACAACACCGTTATTTCTTTGATGTCAGCTTGGTGTGTCACAGCCTTTAAACTTACCTAATAGACCTATCAAGTGGTATTGACTTGTCTCTTCTCTCTTCCATCCTCCAGGTTCCCTTCATTGCATTCTACAGGAAGGAGTATGTGGAACCAGAGCTGAACATTAATGATCTGTGGAAGGTGTGGCAGTGGGATGAGAAGGTATGGGCACAATCAAATGTTCTCAATGCATTGTGGTTGCTGCTTTTTTTTTTAAATTTAACTGTTACATGTGGATCTTTATGCTGTTTTCTCATCAGTGGACTCAGCTGAAGACCAGAAAGCAGAACCTGACACGTCTTTTCCAGCGAATGCAGTCTTATCAATTTGAGCAGATCTCAGCTGACCCTGACAAGCCATTAGCTGACTCGACTCGTCCCCTAGACACTGCTGATATGGAGAGGTACGAGTACCAACCTTTCACACTTTCTAACATATTACGTGGTGTTCACAGTAATCACTAGTTTCTTCTGCTTTGACAGACTGAAAGATGTCCAGTCTCTTGATGAGCTAGGAGATGTCTACAACCACTTCCTGCTCTACTATGGCAGAGACATTCCTAAGATGCAGAATGCAACCAAGTCCACCAAAAAGAAATTGAAGAAGATCAAGGAAGTGTCTGAGGAAGATGGTAGAGCTGTGTTTTCATTAAATGAGCCAATTATGATGTTCAACTATGCATTAGGCTAACTCCTATTTTTTGTTCTTGTAGGGGAAGAACCAGAAGTAGAAGAGGAAGAGGAAGAAGAGGAGCAGAAGGGGCCAGATCTGAAACAAGCCTCCCGTAGAGATATGTACAGCATCTGCCAGAGCGCTGGCCTTGGTGTGTACATCCTGCAAATATAAAAAAGACTCAACTATTTATATTTTTGAACGAAAACTCTTTACTTGATCTGCTGCAAAACAAATGTATAGCAACATTTTATTTTTCAGTAATGCGAACTGAAGTGAATGACACTGATTATCTCTTCATTATAGCACCTGTAAGTGGGTGGGATATTATAGGCAGCGAGTGAACATTTTGTCCTAAAATTGGATGTGTTAGAAGCAGGAAAAATGGGCAAGCATAAGGATTTGAGCGAGTTTGACAATGGCCAAATTGTGATGGCTAGACATCTGGGTCAGAGCATCTACAAAAATGCAGCTCTTGTGGGGTGTTGCCAGTCTGCAGTGGTCAGTATCTATCAAAAGTGCTCCAAAGAAGGGACTGTGTGAACCGGCGACAGGGTCATGGCAGGCAAAGGCTCATTTATGCACGTGGGGAGTGAAGGCTGGCCTGTGTGGTCCAGTCAAACAGACGAACTACTGTAGCTCAAAAGAGGTTAATGCTGGTTTTGATAGAAAGGTGTCAGAATACACAGTGTATAACAGTTTGTTGCGTAAGGGGCTGCACAGACTCAGACCAGTCAGGGTGCCCATGTTGACCCCATAGCTTCTGGTTCACATCAGAACTGGACCACGGAGCAATGGAAGAAGGTGGCCTGGTCTTATGAATCACATTTTCTTTTACATCACATGGATGGCTGGGCAGACATGGGAAACAAATGGCACCTTGATGCACTATGGAAAAAAAGGCACGCTGTGGAGGCAGTGTAAAGCTTTGTGCAGTGTTCTGCTGGGAAACCTTGGTTCCTGCCAGCCGTATGGATGTTACTTTAGCACTTACCCAAGCATTGTTGCAGACCACGTACACCCTTTCATGGAAACGGTATTCCCTGGTGGTTGTGGCCTCTTTCTCCAGGATAATGCTCCACAAAGCAAAAGTGGTTGAGGAATGGTTTGAGGTACACAACAATGAGTTTAAGGTGTTGATATGGCCTCCAATTTCCCCAGTTCTCAATCGAATCGAGCATCTGTGGGATGTGCTGAACCAAGTCCAATCAATGGAGGCCCTTACTTTGCAACTTATAGAACTCAAAGGATCTGCTGCTAACATCTTGGTGCCAGATAGTACAACACACCTAGTGGAGTGTGCCTCAACGGACCAGGGCTGTTTTGGCAGCAAAAGGAGACCAATAACGCAATATTAGGAGTTATATTATTATTATTCCTGATCTGTGCATAATGTTTTATATATATATATATATATATATATATATATATATTATATATAAATAATAAAAATAATATAAATATAATATAATATAATAAAAAATATTAAATGCTTATTGCATAAGGACAGTGTAACAAAATTATGAATTCATAGACTTAATTTTTTTATTTTATTAGATGGTCTTGCCAAGAAGTTTGGTCTGACCCCAGAACAGTTTGGAGAAAACTTGCGAGACAGTTATCAGAGGCACGAAACTGAGCAGTTCCCTGCAGAGCCTTTGGAGCTAGCCAAGGACTATGTGTGCAGGTAATGGATCAATGCAGACTTTTACCCTTTGCTTACATTTTAAATGAGCAATTTGCATATTTATTCATGCATCATGTTTTCATAGCCAATTTAGCACCCCGGAAGCTGTTCTGGAAGGTGCTCGCTACATGGTGGCCATGCAGATTGCCCGTGAACCTCTGGTCAGGCACGTGCTCAGACAGACCTTTCAGGAGAGGGCCAAGATTAACATCAAGCCAACTAAGAAGGGAAAGAAGGTTAGTACTTAAAGACCTACCTTATATTATTTAGGAAGTGTCAGTGTTCTACCATCGTTTTATTAACTGTTTTATTTTTGTTTGTCTTCTGTTCTTTTGCTCAACCATATTCGTCAAGGAAAGGGTATTAGCAGAATAGCAACTTTCCCATCCCAGCAGAGTTCTGTTGTGTTAGCGCTTTAGCTAGAATGATGCATGTAGGCATTGTTTTTGCTTTGCTACAGTTACCATAGTGAACTTCTATTCAAACCCAGACTGAACTGATGTGCCAGTTACTGCATTGTTTGCTCTTTTGTCAGTAATTCCACATGAACTAATGTCTATCATGTTTCCCAGGATGTGGACGAGGCACACTATGCTTATTCCTTTAAGTACCTGAAGAACAAGCCTGTGAAAGAGCTCAGTGGAGATCAGTTCTTGAAGATGTGCTTGGCTGAGGAGGAAGGCCTGCTCGCCATAGACATCTGCATTGACCTTGTGGGAGTCAAAGGGTATAGATTTGTCCTGAATTTTAGCATGATTAAAAACCTGGAAACAATTGAGTTATATATAAGGGTTATATACAAGAGTTGCTGAGTAGTTTTGTTTGTCATCTCTACAGGTATGGAGATCAGACATATTTTGATGAGATTAAGCAGTTCTACTACAGGGATGAGTTCAGTCACCAGGTGCAGGAATGGAACAAGCAGAGAACACTTGCCATTGAACGTTCCCTTCAGCAGTTCCTGTATCCACAGATGGCCAAGGAACTGAAAAATAAGCTTATCGCTGAAGCCAAGGAAAATATTGTTAAGGTGCCTCATTGCATGCATTTCCTTTGAAAGCTACCCAACAGTTTCTGAACCAAACTGTGGCCTAAAACATTGATTTGTGTTTCTTGTGTCTGTGGTACAGTCTTGCTGTAAGAAGCTGTATAACTGCCTGAAGGTGGCTCCTTATCGGCCTGATCAACAGGTAGAAGAGGACGATGACCTTATGGATGAGTCACAAGGAAAGGGTATCCGTGTACTTGGTGTGGCCTTTGCTTCTGGCAGGTACATATTTGTTCTAAATGAGAGAATATTTCACTTGATTTTGAATAGGGGATACATCAGCACTATTGGTTATTGGCAAATATTGGGTATTTAATTTGCATTTTGGTTCTCTAATTCTCATTTAAAGTGAATCACATGTCAGTGAAAAACATTCTCGTTTAATATTTTTTTGCTATGTGATTTCAATCCTTCTCATGGTGTTTATCCTAGAGGTTGTTACAGTTTTGTTTCATTAATATGAATCTGTGATCCCTAAATAATTTTACATTTTCATACACTATTTTATTTAAATAATATTTTATATTTATATTTTTAATAGAATTTTAATAATGACCATTTATCAGTTATTCACCAAAATTACATAATGATCAGCTTGTCAGCATTGGCCAGAATTATTATATCAGTCCTTTGAATGCTATATGATCATGTTTGCTTGTGTTTCTATAGAGACACACCAGTTTTCTGCTCTCTCATCAATGGTGAAGGAGAGGTTGTGGACTTCCTTAGGCTACCTTATTTCCTTAAGAGGAGAAATGCTTGGAGAGAGGATGAAAGAGAGAAAAAGGTGAAGAAACAGAAGTCCTGCAAACCATTTACAATTGAGCTGTTTGTTTATTCTGGTTAGATTTCAGTATTGTGGTTTTTAAAATGTATGTTGCATTTCCATAGCTTCAAGACATTGAAAACCTCAAGAAATTCCTTCTTAGTAAGAAGCCACATGTTGTTGCAGTTGCTGGGGAGAATCGGTATGTTTATTGTTGCTAAAAATGTTACCAATTTTTTTAAGTTTGCGACTTTTATTTAGCCGCATGTAATGCAGTATCTGGATGTGTTTAGCGATGCTCATATGGTGATGGAGGACATCAAGCGCACCATCAGTGAGCTGGAGCAGGACTCCTCTCTGCCTGCGGTGGGAGTGGAGCTGGTGGACAATGAGCTGGCTGTGCTTTATATGAACAGCAAGAAGTCTGAGGTCAGTGCAGTGAGATAAACACATTTTACAGAAGGCTAATACCTTTCCTAATGTTTCTTTCACATACTGCTCCTCTCATAGGCGGACTTCAGAGACTACCCACCTCTGCTTCGGCAGGCTGTGTCGGTGGCTCGAAAGATTCAGGACCCCCTTGTGGAGTTTGCCCAAGTCTGCAGCTCCGATGAGGACATCCTGTGTTTGAAACTGCATCCCCTACAGGTACCAGCCCATTCTTTTTATCTATTTACTTGCTTTATGTAATTTATTTAAATACTAGTTTGTTTCGGCACCTGGTTTAAAAGGGTTAACATTTTGGCTTTCATCACTATTTATGTAAGTCTTTCTTCCAAAAAAATAATTAAGATTTTGTGGAGTTGACACAGAATGGCCCTATATTGTCAATGTCTTTTCATCAGGTTTAAGATTTAAGGGATTTGTGAATCAGTTCTCATGTATTATCATGTACATGTTACTCAGGAGCATGTAGTGAAAGAGGAGCTTCTGGGCGCGCTCTACTGTGAGTTTATAAACCGGGTGAACGAGGTTGGTGTGGATGTGAACCGTGCCATTGCTCACCCTTACACCCAGAGCCTGGTCCAGTACATCTGTGGCCTCGGATCTAGAAAAGGCTCACACCTGCTCAAGGTGAGACGTTCTTCAAAAATCTATATTCTCACTTTTGATATTCTATTTGTCTAGCCAATGTGTTAAGATATTTTGCTAGAACTAAATCACACAATGTTAAAAAACAACTTCTGCACCTTCTCAATGTTCCTCAGATTCTTAAACAGAACAACACTAGGTTAGAGAACCGGACACAGTTGGTCACCATGTGCCATATGGGACCCAAAGTCTTTATTAACTGCGCTGGCTTTATCAAGATTGACACTGCTTCTCTTGGAGACAGGTAAGATACTAAATGTAATGCATGTGAATGACCACCAGCTCACTCTGAATTATGCGGCATACAGCCAGAAGAGATGTAGAAATAAAGTCTTTTTACTCTGCAGCACTGACTCCTACATTGAGGTTTTGGACGGTTCTCGTGTGCACCCCGAAACGTATGAGTGGGCGCGTAAAATGGCAGTGGATGCTTTAGAGTACGACGAGTCAGCAGAAGATGCCAACCCAGCCGGAGCGCTAGAGGAGATCCTTGAGAACCCAGAGAGACTGAAAGACCTGGATCTGGATGCCTTTGCTGAGGAGCTGGAGAGACAGGTGAGCTTTGTTTTGGTCTTAATTTTGGATAGTATGCTTATGTTTGTTCTGTTAGCAGGCGGATTTATCCAAAGCAACAATCAAGGAATACAGCGTAAGCTGTTTTTCTGTAACCATGTCTTTTTTTTCCCCCTTTCTTTCAGGGTTATGGCAATAAGGGAATTACACTGTATGACATCCGAGCAGAGCTCAGCTGTAGATATAAAGATTTAAGAGCCCCTTACAGGCCTCCTAACACTGAGGAGGTCTTTAACATGCTCACCAAAGAAACACCTGAGACCTTCTATATTGGTAAATACCACCTGAATGTTTTTAGATATTATAAAGGATCATAGAGTAATCTATAATTATAAACCTACAGATTTACATGTATTATAGTGTTCTTTGGTATTTGTGGTGATCTGTATTGACACGGTTGGAAATATTTTTGTTAATCTTTGTGCACATATAGGTAAACTCATCACCTGTGTGGTAACTGGCATTGCTCACAGAAGGCCACAGGGTGAAAGTTATGACCAAGCCATTCGTAATGATGAGACGGGACTATGGCAGTGTCCTTTTTGCCAGCAGGACAACTTTCCTGAGCTCAGTGAGGTGGGAATATTTTCTGTTACTTCTCAAAGCAATGAGATCATGGAAATTTTTGCTTTTGCACATCAGCAAGCTACAACGTTTTTTTTCTCAGGTTTGGAATCACTTTGACAGCGGCTCCTGTCCTGGTCAAGCCATAGGTGTGAGAACCAGGTTAGATAACGCTGTCATGGGCTTTATCCCAACCAAATTTCTTAGTGACAAGGTGGTCAAGCACCCTGAGGAGAGGGTCAAGGTGAGCTAATCTTGTATTTCCTTTCTTTACTTTATCTGTCATTCATTTAAAAGCAATATACATCAAATATGTCACCTTATAAAAGTTCTGGAAATCTCCTTTTGACACACTTATATGCCTGGATCTCACTGTTAGGTTGGCATGACCGTGCACTGCCGCATCATGAAAATTGACATCGAGAAGTTCAATGTGGACCTCACTTGTAGAACATCTGATCTGGGTGACAAGAACAACGAATGGAAGCTTCCCAAAGACACCTATTACGACTTTGATGCTGAGACAGATGATGTTAAACAGGAAGAGGAGCAAAAGAAGAAACAGCAGAGAACCAGTCAGTATTGATTAAATCTCTTTTGAGAGCATTTATCATCTTTTCAAGTGATGCAGGTTTGACATACTTTTTCTTTTCACTAGCTTACATTAAGCGTGTGATCGCTCACCCGTCCTTCCACAACATAAACTTTAAACAAGCAGAGAAGATGATGGAATCCATGGACCAGGGTGATGTAGTTATTCGACCCAGCAGTAAAGGGGAGAACCACCTGACAGTCACGTGGAAGGTGGCTGATGGGATCTATCAGCATGTAGATGTACGTGAGGAGGGCAAAGAGAATGCCTTCAGCCTTGGACATACTCTCTGGATCAACAATGAGGTGAGCTGTTTCTACATCCAACATACATCAAACATGCATTGATTAACATTGAATGTTTTTAAAAGTCTCTTATACTCATCAAGACTGCTTTTATTTGATCAAAATTACAGTAAATAAAAAAAACGATTTGGGTAGATGACAGAAGCAGTAAAAATGTTTTTTTGTGTGTAAAACACCACTTTTGAAGAAAAAAATGCATATGTAGTGTGGAGTCTGATATTTGAGAAAATATAAGGCCAGGTTTATTAATCCTATTGTGTATGGTGTGAAAGATCAAACATTTTGTAAGTATCTGAAATGCTACTACTGTGTCTAATGTTCGAGATGAGTAAAATAAAAACTAAAGGAATTTGCCACAATATAAGATAAATGCAAGTAAATGTAACTATCACAATATTGTAAAGAATTGTGTGTGTATATGTATATATATATATATATATATATATATATATATATATATATATATATATATATATATATATATATATATATATATATATATAAAATTATATTTCTTATCACAGGTGAAAACAGTTGCTTACTGTTTTGGAAAACATTTGTAATATGTTATTTCTTTTGATCATTTTAATGTATCCTTGCTATATAAAAGTATGAATCTTGACCCCAAACTTTGTAATGATAGTAAAAAAGCACACTCACTCATACAGTATATCTGAAATCTAATGTTAGTTATGGTTGTCTGCAGGAATTTGAGGATCTGGATGAAATCACAGCCAGATATGTCCAGCCCATGGCTGCATTTGCACGAGATCTGCTCGGCCACAAGTACTTCCACGAGTGCAATGGAGGTGATCGGAAGGTATGTTATAATTCTGGAACAACCATTTTTCTGTTCCCTTCATATTGATTTATACACTGTTAGAGATAACGCAGAATATGAAGAGTTGTGCATTTATCCTTTATTGCCTTTGGACAGAAAATGGAGGAGCTTCTCATAAGGTCCAAGAAAGAGAAGCCGACATTCATCCCCTACTACGTTTCAGCTTGTAGAGACCTACCGGGCAAATTTCTCCTGGGTTACCAGCCTAGAGGGAAGCCGAGGTAGTGCTCACCACCCAACCAGAACAGGGCAATAGACACATCAGTTGGTTTTTGTAATGTTTTGCTTTGGTCTTTTGTTTTGCAGAATAGAATATGTAACCATCACTCCAGATGGCTTTAGGTATCGGTCTCAGATATTTTCTACGGTCAATGGTCTCTTCCGCTGGTTCAAGGACCACTACCAGGATCCTGTGCCAGGTTAGTAGTCTCCATCTGAACCCCAGCTCTGGCCTAGTGTCATTTATTATTCCTTTTAATGCAATGTTGTTGTCTCTCTGAAGGTGTCACACCAACCAGCAGCAGAACGCGAACGCCAGCATCAGTGAACGCCACACCTGCAAACATTAACATTGCGGGTATGTCAGACATGCAGACGTCTTCCCTGAAGAAAACTTGGCTTTCGAAAGCTGCTCAGATGATTATTCTTATAAATGTATTTTAAAACACACACCTGTCCCCTTTTAGACTTGACTCGAGCCGTCAACGCTCTCCCGCGAAACATGACATCCCAGATGTTCAACGCAATAGCAGCTGTTACAGGGCAGGGCCAGAATCCCAACACAACGCCGGCCCAGTGGGCCTCGAGTCAGTATGGTTACAGCGGCGGCAGCAGTGCAGGAGGAGGCGGCAGCAGCAGCGCTTATGTATGAGACCTGCACATATTTACTTTTGTATCCTACTGAATCAAAACAGAGCATGCAAATATTTAACACTCTTCACTCGGCTTTTCACATTTTCAAGGTATTCGCAACGCCCCAGCAGCCGATGGCTACACCCATGATGACGCCCAGCTACTCTTACACCACCCCTGGCCAGCAGCAGGCCATGACCACGCCCCAGTATCCCAGCAGTACACCGCAGTCCTCACACGGACACCATCCACATTCGTCCTCCACTCCATCGTCCTCCTCATCGAGAGTGCGGACTCCACAGCCCAAGTGAGTGTTTTTTCAACACACAGAACCATGTTAGCCACATCACACAAAGAAAAATCAGTGCGATTAAACTTTAATTAGAATTTTAATGTTGTTGCGTCTGTTTGGGCTGATGTCTGCATGCCGTCAGTGCAACAGAGTTTTTTATGGAGAGGTGTTCCAAATCTATCTTCCATCATACGTTTTATATATTATTCAGGTTTTTGGTCACATGAAGCTACATCTTTGCGGCAGAGAAAGTGACAGAGAAAGAATCTGGTTATCTTTTCAGTTATCCAGTTATCCTTTCTCTAAACTCTTGTAATTTGGTGTGGTTTAATAAACACCATATTGATTATCGAATACAAAAATCCGGATTGTGTTTGAAAACGTAAATACTGGTTTATTTTCTTTTTGAAACAAAGTTGTGCAATACTTTGTGTGCCAGATTAATATCATATGACCATATTTTTGCTTTCCCATAAGCACCATCAAAATAAATTTGTTTCCCCACACAGTTTTATCTAATGTTCAAATTACATTCACATTAATTTGTTGTGGTGATCAACAGAAAAGATTAAAAAGTGTCTTCTGTGTGAGCAGTAGGGGTGTAACGGTACACAAATCCGACGGTTCGGTACAATTTCAGTGCAGCATTTTTACAAAACTGCTTTTTATTTATTTTTATTCAACAGTGGTTTACTGAAAAAATTGTGTCAGTCCTTTAAATTAATTGAATTATAACTAAAAATGTCTTAAAAATAATGCTGTAAATATAGGGAGTCCTTACTTAGCCTCAATTCAGTTATTTATTTTTAGATATAATAATGAACACTCATTAGCTTCACATAAGGTAATTTTATCAACTATCAATTCATTGTTGAAATAATTTACTCACGACTGTCAAATCATGACATATTTATTTAAAAATAGGCTACATTAAATAAACAAGACATCACTAACAGGTTCAGTAGAATATAACAAATATAGGCTAATATAATGAATATATAGACTAATATAGTAAATATATAGGCTAATATAATGATTATATAGGCTAATATAGTAAATGTATAGGCTAATATAATGAATATATAGGCTAATATAATGAATATATAGGCTAATATAGTAAATGTATAGGCTAATATAATGAATATATAGGCTAATATAGTAAATATATAGGCTAATATAGAGAATGTATAGGCTAATATAATGAATATATAGGCTAATATAGAGGATATATAGGCTAATATAATGGATATATAGGCTAATATTATGAATATATAAGAGTTTGTTTCTCTAATGAACTAACAGCCGTGGACACTGAATGACTTGCCTGAGGTAAATGTTCTCAAGTTGTTTTGTTTTTCCCCGGTTGAAACACCGATTGAGTGATTACACGACAGGATGCATTTCAGTAAGTTGTAATGTATCCTCAACATAACATACCTTAAGAGATATTAATTCATGTTTATTCTTTAGGAAGAGATGATTGCGTTCACTCGCGCGCCGCATCCCCATTTGAACTGACAGTGATCAGTCACGTCACATTAAAGAGCAACAAAACGGCATTTATCGTTTAAATTTTGTGATAAAAAGGACTGAATACTTAATATGTTCATGTGGGGACTCGGATTGAAGTGTGTTCTGAGCTTAAAACAAGCCGACTGTTAACCGGAACCGGACGGTACAAACGTGCACCATACCGGAAGCCCTATACCGAAACGGTTCGGTACGAATACGTGTACCGTTACACCCCTAGTGAGCAGTGCTTCATACATCATTATAATATTGACAATGGCATTTTCACTTAAATATCACTGCAACATTTGTTGTGTGTGGTTTATATTATTATGATGTACCATGGTTTAAAATATTCCATCTGCGTTCCCTGCAGGACAAGTTCCCACACTGCCGTGGATTGGGGGAAGATGGCTGAACAGTGGCTGCAGGAGAAAGAAGCCGAGCGGCGAAAGCAAAAGACGCCTCGCATGACGCCCCGACCTTCGCCCAGCCCCATGATCGAAAGCACGCCCATGTCCATCGCCGGAGATGCCACTCCCCTCTTGGACGAGATGGACCGATAGGAGAGAAGTGGAGGTGTTCAGACATCTCTTATAAACCCAATCCATCCGCATCCCATCTCTCACCCTACGTCTTTTGCTCTTTCGCTGCTAGAAGTATTTCTTTGTCGTTCAGAGCTACTGATACAAAGACAAACACTTGAAATATGGTGATGACAAACCGATTTAGGAAATGGACCTACAATATACGTTTGTCACAAGGGTTTTCTTTTTTTGTGTGTGCAAAATGCACCTCCTTTTTCATTTGTTTTTTAAACGAAATCTCAAAAGGAAAGGCTTAAAGCATGAGACGCTGCATGATTGTGCCTATGGGAGCTGGTATTCAAGACATCATAAGATCATTAGTTCAAGCCCACTCAGAGAGCTTTTCTTTTTGTATCTGGCTTAAGCATATAAATAAAACCCTGTTTCGGTATGAACCAGAGCACTGTAATGATTCAAAATATGTGTTCTGTTGAGCTGTTACGCAAAACTCTGAGAATAAAGCACTCGGGAGATTTGCAAAGCTATTTAGCTACTTGTTTATCTACTCTAAAATGAAGTATGTGACTTTAAAAGACATCCTGAAAAATGCCATGTTTTTCTCTACCATTAAAGTGATCAGAGCACATGCATTTTAAATTCTAAACTTTGAAGAATGTTTTTAGGGTTTGCTTATCCCATTCATTTAGCTGTTCGTTTTTGAACTTCAGAATCATATGTCACTGCTAGTAATGTGCTTATACAAGTAAACTGAACTATTGTGCTATAAGGTATTGAGACCTCTGCTGAGGTTTTTTTTTCTTTTTTTTCTTGCTTTTTCAGTTTGGATGCTGTTTGCGTGTATGTGAATGCATCTTTGCTGACCAGACTTCCTGAAGGTGTTCGCACACATTCTGTTCTAAACGGTGTCTTTTTCCCTTCATGTACAATCCTATGTATCACTGTAGACAAGAAGTGTGACGTTTAAGCAAAGAGAACTTTATGAAGCTGCTTATACTGTGACAATATTTTCACGCACCAAACATTATTCTTATGAACCCCCCACAATACATAGTGAATCTTCGAAGTTCATTTAGCACTGAGGCTGCATTATGCTTTCAGGTCAGAAAGTGAGCTCTTGTGTGTCCGTATTGTTCAGTGTAAATCACCGCTGACATCCATTTCATTTCTTTCCTTTGATAAAATTGTCAAAATTAAAGTCTTCTGATCCAAGTGTTTTTATTCAAGTAGTCAGTCTATAATGATTTCAGTTTAGTAAAGAAGAGGTTTGAGTGTGTCTTCATGCTTGAGACTATAGATAATTCATTTGCAGACAGCTGCAATTTTAAGATACGGCTGAAGGCTGCATTATGCCGTTTTCCATGTGACATTTGTTGGAATTTTAATTCCAAGAGACTCAAGCAGATTCTTCAAAATGTCACATGTAATGCAAAGCTACTGGTGTACCAAAATCTCCTTTGACACCATCCATACTTAAATTCATGTCAGCCTTTATTGTCCTATGAATCAAGACTTGAGAGGACATTTCAGTACGGAATACAATGATCTATACATGTTTGTTGAGTGATACTTTTCCATTTACGTCTAACAATCCTTTCATTTAGCTCACAGTGAGAATCTTGTGTTTTGGAGCAGACGGCAGCAGAGCCTGTGGTCATGAGTGCTGGCATATGTATCATATTAGCCAAAGAAACTCATGATGCAATGAAAAACAAGGGCTGCATTTACAAAAAATCCACTCGGAACTGCTAGGAGGGCATTTAATGTGACCTCTTAAGTACACTTCACTAAACACTGCTGTTTGCTAGCACAGAAATGAAAAGGCAGAACTCATTACCATCAAATTACAAGGATATGCATCATTTTATGTAATACTGATAGACTTAATGTCTGTAAAATTACACCAAGTATTTATAGATTGTAGATTGCATTCATCTATGGCACTGCGTGGGGTCAAAGATGAACACGTATAGACAAAATAATACTTAATCCTGGTTAATTGAGAGCCTATGACAAACTCACTCACTGTGTATCCACATATCCATGTAATACAACTATGATGCAGAAAATTTAGTAAAAGTAGTGAATTCATAATTTAACAAGTAAAACGTGGCATAACAGTATTCTTCACTTTCAGGTGGATTCTTGTTGAGATTCCCTCATTATCTCACTGGCCAGTTCTCCTGTTTGTATTATTTTCTTTCACCCAGAGATTTGTGTCAGGGGTCAAAGTCTGAATTTAAGGGTCACTTCCATCTCCATATGTGTTCAGATCCATAGAAACGTGTACATTCAGTCAATGACAGCAGTTTGATTGCCTCTTCTTCAAATGTTCACCACAATTATTAGAAATTTCTGTGGAGTGAACAAAATATTTGCAACTAAGAAAAGATGACCATGGGGAAAGTAATATTTTTTGGATCCCTTTAAGACATTTGTTACTTGGACTTTATTGACAAAGAACTTACTGACAATATCACCAGCTTGTCTTGAATTGTTTCTCTCCATCTCAGATAATACAGTCGCCTCAAATGTAAGTGATGCAACCCGGTGGAAGAAGTCTCTTACACTTTCCCCTGTGGAGGACAACAGAGACGATACATATGATGTCATCAAAAGTTTGGAATCACTTGGAATTGTTGACAGAAAAAGAAGTCTTTCATTTTCACCAAGACTTTTTTTCACCAAGTATTTATTTGATCAAAAATACATTAAAAACAGCAACACTGTGCAATATTATTATCATTTTTAAATTAGTGTATTCATGCGATGGCAAAGATGATTTCCAGCATCATTACTCCAGTCTTCAATGTCACGTGATCCTTCAGAAATCCTTCTATATGCTGATTTGCTGCTCAATTATTATCACTTACTGGTGCTCAGTTATTAATATTTTCCTTATTATTAATAATAATGTTAAAAGTTTTTGCTGGAAACCATGATAATTGTTTTTACAGTTACATTTATTACACTTCATCTAGATGTTATTTTGATCTGCTGTTACAACCTCATGTATTTTAGTTCAGACATAGTTTGATGGCATTCAAAACACTTTAACACTTTTCTGTACCTGACAGTGCAGAGACGGCCCAATATTCTGCTCTGATCTCCTCAGAGAGTCTAACAGCCTCTTGCTCCATTTGGGCCAACTGGTCTGGGTGCTGTAGGAAAGAAAAATTCACCTAGACTAGTTATCTCAAGGAAACACTTTTTTAGGATTATTTATATAATTTCATGCATCCATATCCATTTTTTCTTTTAAAAAAAACATTATGCCAACATTGTGAGAGCCACAGTGTGGTGATGTCTTTGTAATGGCTTGTAGGTGATAATTTGACAACTCACACTTAGATCCTTCTTGGTTCCAACGAGGAAGAGGAGAACACTAGAAGGGTCATTGTCTCTCATGGCATCTTCAAGCCACTCTCTGAATAAACAGAGACAGGTGAGAGAAAACTGACAAGTTATTCAGACAAGTGTTTCAAACTAAATAAGTGGTCATACTCTACCTTGCATTATCCAAAGAGTTATAATTGCTCAGGTCAAATACAACGATGATGGCTGGGAACAAAATACAAATTGTTTTTGCATAATACACAGCAGGCGTATATGATTAATATCGTCTGCTTTATTACCTTGAGCTCCTCTGTAGTAAGTGGATGCAATGCATCTAAATCTTTCTTGACCTGCTGTGTCCCACCTGCAAATGGGAAAAGGTCCACGATAGAAGGATGCAACCATATGAATGAATGTTAAAACCATAAAATAAATGCACAAAACTCACAACTGCAAACTAAAGGGCACCCCCAGGACCTCAAATCTCTCCATTTCAAAATCCACTCCAATAGTCGCCTTGTATGTCCTGTCAAATGTGTCTTTGCAGAATCTTCAGGTCAGAAATATAAACAATTATGGTTAATCAAGCTGTTTTAATGTTATTCACACACTGTTGGAATTATAATTGATGATAGTAAATTAACATTACAGACTCTTACCTATTTATTAAACAGGTCTTTCCAACTGCTACATCACCAACTACAATGACCTTGGCTACATTTAGTCTGAAAAAATTGTGAACATTTACAATAAAATAATGTTAATTTAAGCTGCATTGTACATTCTATCATAATATCCAACCTAAACCAATCTACAGGAATTGCATGTGAAGTTTTGCCTAAATTGTGAGTACCAGACAAAGGTCCCAATGGGGAAAAGGCTTAATAAATGTTAATGGAAAATATCAAGACAACAGGATTAATGGAAAGCCTATTATAATAGCAAAACGAATAATTGTGCGTGTATGTGCGACCTGGTAATCCCTACGTTATGGGGACAAAATGTCCCCACAAAGATGGCAATATCCGAAATCCTTGTCCTTGTGGGGACATTTTTAGGTCCCCATGAGGAAAACATCTTATAAATCACACAGAAGGAGTTTTTTTGAGAAAGTAAAAATGCAGAATGTTTCCTGTGATGGGTAGGTTTAGGGGCAGGGGCAGTGTAGGGGGATAGGATGTACAGTTTGTACAGTATGAAATCCATTACGCCTATGGAAAGTCCCCATAAAACATGGAAACACGACATGTGCGTGCAAGCGTGTGTTTGTGTGTGTGTGTGTGTGTGTGTGTGTGTGTGTGTGTGTGTGTGTGTGTGTGTGTGTAAGGGAGACAAAAAGAGTAACTTACCCTGTTTTCTGTCCTTGACATGCCTCTCTAACAGTAATATTAAAGCCATCTTTAGTGTGCACTGCAGCATCCCTTGTAAAGTACTGAATAAATAGATTAACATAAATGAGTTAGATTAGGCTTTAAAAATTTGAAAGAAAACCAAACAAAAAACAAACAAAAAAAACATCACCATTACATAAAAATCTGGTCCAGTTAAGTACTGGCCTCTAGAATTACACTCAGTGGGTGATTCAACACAATAATTCTACAATGTGAGTGTCAAGTGTTAACTCTGAGAAAAATAAAACTAGGAAGAAGTATAAAAATGCGCATTAAGACTAAATTATTAACTAACAAAAATTACAGAAAGTTTTACCAAAGGGAGTTCACAGATAATCCTGTCTCCTTTCACAGGGGGTAGAGAGCTCATCATGTGAGAGCTTTAACAAGACCACACCAATACAAACACTGAACCATTCTGTCCTGTGACTAGCGGGATAAACAAACATAAAACATAGACATAAGAATAATAATAATAAAACATAATGTATTTTGGAAAAAAAATACAACTTACCTCGAAAGGCAGAAGGCTTATTTTGTTCCATTCTACGAGTAGCCTATTTTAGACTTTAAAAATCCGCATTAGGTTATTATTTAATCGACACATTTTTGTTGTTGAGGCAAATATTAATTTGTAGGTTATTAGGTTATTTTTGCGACAAATGCATGAAATATAAACAAGTAATCGTTAAAAGTTTTACTGCGTGACTGTGCTCAACATAAGC
The DNA here is from genome assembly GCF_024679245.1 of Pseudorasbora parva. Lineage (NCBI taxonomy): Eukaryota > Metazoa > Chordata > Actinopteri > Cypriniformes > Gobionidae > Pseudorasbora > Pseudorasbora parva. Next base: position 23,273,407 of record NC_090189.1, read on the forward strand.
CCTATCGCCCCGGTATCCTGTGGCTTCGCTCGTTATTTACACTGCACAATTGAACTACAGAACCCGTAATGCCTAGCAGTGTTCTCGCGATGACTGAGTCTGTTAACGCGAACCCCTGTGATATACTGAAGGAAACCCCTCTCGTTCTTCCTTTCCCAACATGGCCCCGAAGGCGAAGAAGGAAGGTGCGTTAGGTTTTTAGATTTTACATTATAAAAATAGTTTATTCTGGTTATATATACATCTACATTTTCCTCTAAATGTAGTTGATACAGTTATGCTTGTGTCGGGTGGTTTTATTGTGCGAATGGAGGGAAATAACATTGGTTTTAAAGCAAGAAGTGCCGGAGTGAGACGTCCTTAGTCAGGTTGGCGGTTAGCAAGCTAACATAATTGAGCCGCATGCGCTCGCATTGCGTCATTAAATGAGACTGGCCGCGTGTTAAAACTATTAACCAGTTGGCATAAAGTGGTTATTTACCTTCTAATTGGATTATACAGAGTAAAATAAAGTAAGTGACACCTCGCTAGCTTGTCATCCGTAGCTAGCAAACACACGTGGCTATCCGTTTCTCATTCATTATCAGTCAGTTTAGTGATTTAAAGAGTCGTTCACTCAGCCTCAAGCACAAATGTTGTGTTTGAGGCATTTTATATCTGCTGCTTGAAGGTAAACACCTTAATATTTATGTACAAATGATGTGACTGGAAGTCCCTTAACTTTTATAACAAAGCAATACAAATGATGTGACTATGCAGTTACTCATTCGTCGTAGAAGTTAGATTGTTTTGATAATGGTCATAATTTGTACAAATTTCTGCAGCTGTCCCGGCCAAGACTGAGGCCAAGTCCAAGGCCCTTAAAGCCAAGAAGGCTGTGCTGAAGGGTGTCCACAGCCAGAGGAAGAAGAAGATCAGGACCACCCCAACCTTCCGCCGGCCCAAGACCCTGCGTCTAAGGAGGCAGCCTAAGTACCCTAGGAAGAGTGCTCCACGCAGAAACAAGTGAGACCCTACATGCTATTTGATGCTTTGTGACTCCCTAAAGTCCATAGTTCATTTGTTACTCTGCTGTGATGAATTATAGTTATGAATGTCAGGATGCAAATGATGGGAATTGCGATCAAAGCATGAAATTATGTGATTACAAATTTTTAAAACACTGATGCATCCTCAATTCAACATTGAGATATAGTTTAAACTAAAGCATTGCAGAGCTTGCATGAGTTGATTGACATCTCTCTGTCTGCCAGGCTGGACCATTATGCCATCATCAAGTTCCCCCTGACCACCGAGTCAGCCATGAAGAAGATTGAGGACAACAACACTTTGGTGTTCATTGTTGACGTCAAGGCTAACAAGCATCAGATTAAACACGCCGTCAAGAAACTGTATGACATCGATGTGGCTAAAGTCAACACACTGATCAGGTAGAACTTAGTTTAATCAAAGTATTTTAAAGCAGTGGTTCTCAACTAGGGGTCCAGGGGCCTTAGCAAACTTCCAAGGCATTCGCAAGATGACTAATGTAAACAAAACAAAATCAAACTCTAATCTAAATTAGAATGCTAAAAACATAGTCATTATGTATTTCTTGTATAATATTATAAAATTGTAAAATTCCCCTTCAGTATTTTTTTTTTTAAATTGAAGTTCATGTATGCTACAGTTGCTTCATTTAATATATCAATGCCATTTCCCATTTTCAAAAAAAAAGTTTGATCACAGCAGCAATACTGGAAAAAGCTGGGAGCCTTTGAATATTGTCGGCCTTTGAGTAAAAGTTTGAGAACCACTGTTTTAAACCGGTAGTTTTCTGGCCAATGAGGTCTGCTAGAATGATAATGGTTGTTGAAGCCCTGCTGTGCAATGATGTAAAGATAATCATTAATCTGAAATGTGATGTTATCAAAGGAACCGCTGATGCACAGGAAGAGCATTGTCAGACGTGTGATGGATGTGTTGAAATGTGTTCTAAATGCTTTATTGCTCCCTGCAGGCCTGATGGCGAAAAGAAGGCATACGTTCGTCTTGCACCAGATTACGATGCCTTGGATGTTGCGAACAAGGTAAATGAGTGAATGTCATGTTCACACATGGATCAAACTATAGATTGGCTGCTGAGGTTAATTGTCAATCTCTGCAAATGATGTAAACTATGATTCTGCCTGAATGATTGTGATGCATTCAAAGGAACCACTGATGCTTTTTATGTTTTTTCTTTAGTGAAATATTTGTGGTCCAATCTGTGCTGATTTTTATCTTATTTCTTTACAGATCGGCATCATCTAAAGTGCTCTTGGTCAGATGTACAGAAGAATAAATGTTTGTAAAAACAATTTCTGCTGTCGTTTCATTTGTTTGCATTTAAACTAGATTAGAATTTGTTTTATTGTTTTTTTTTTGCTTTTTCGTACCCAAAAAGTTTTTGTATAATAAAGCTAGAGTATCAGCAGGGTAATATTCTGACATTCAAATCTAATCATCATTAATCTTATATGTATTGTTGGAATCGTTGTAATTATAAGAATTGAAGTTGTGCACCATGACATGGGGTTATGGATTGATTTAATTACTGTTCCCTGTTAGATTCATCCTGCCCAGTTAGGTTCTGAATTATTGCTGCTGTCTGTAGAGTGCATGGCAACATTTTTAGGGGTGAAATATTAAATGGTACAGTGGCATACTTTTGTTTTCCTCTGTGAGGAGAAATGGAGAGGTAAAAAAATCCTGTTATGGCAATGCTATCTACTGGCAAGGAATCCTTTAGTTTAGGTGATTGTGTGAGTGATTTGCATTGGATTGAAAATGAACTGTATGACCCCTGAAGGGCCTGTGGTGCTACTGCAGAGTGAGATATATTTGATTATTTTAAACCTTAAACCGAAGTGCAGTTTTAAGTTCATGTAACCTAGAGCTGCATAATTAACTGTTAAAATCGCAAGTTCATTCCTAAATGACAATTCTTCTGTGTGTTAAACCTTTGACAATCACAACAGAACAACAGCATTTAAATGTTGTTTCCGCTGATCCAGAGAGAAGGTGTCATACAAATTTGAAACTGCTTCACAAACAGTCTTTTTTTAACATCACAGTATGGTCACACTTTAAGGAGAAAGGTTTATGGTTTGGATATAAACACTGATCAATATAAAGCAAAGTAACTTGGAGCTTCAAATAACAATTGTTTCGATCACATTGTTGCAAATGACTGATTCAATAACAATACGTTTATTAACATGAGATTTGTTCAAAAATGTGGATTCATCCAGAAATGAAACAAGTATTTATGAGCAAGTCATTAAGCCATAAATTAAATGCAATTTTTTAAACATTTTGTCAGAACCTCTTGTAAATTACTTATTTTGTTTAGTAGTTCAGAATCACAGGAGAATCATGTCATGATTTCTGTTTAAAAAATAAAAATCATGATTCCTTAATTTTAACCCTAAGTTAATGTTGCAGAATGAGTCACTATATAGAATATGGTAAACTAGACTCATGAATCAAATCTGAAATGCAAACAAAAATTTTGCAAAAAGTAATTGTTTCATTCCAGACATTTTTTTGTTGGAACAGTACTTGCATTTTCTTTACGATAACAGAATGTAAATGGGATTTAAAAGTAAAGCATTTCCAAAACTTTTTTTTTTTTTTTTTGCATGTTAAATTCTTGATACATTTTTTAAATATTTGAATAGAGGATAAATATATTAAATAATTAAATAAACATTGCTACCACTATGTGTTCAGGGAAATATGAAGTGGTGCTCTTTGCGGTTTCTACAGAACAGAGATAGCTGTGTTTGCTGAGAGCGCTTCATACCTAATGCATAATTTAATAGGACAAATATTCATCACTCAAATCATTTTCTTTGAAGGTTGAATTCCCCTTAAGCGCTCTTTCAGAAGGAATTTACAAGGCTGGTTTAATTTCTGCATTTGGCTGCAAAGCTTCATATCAGTAGTATTACTTCGTATTAGAATCTGACAAGTTTTGCCTCACAGCTACCGTTGAGTAAATGCTTTTAATAAATTGTAGCTAATTCAAATATTTTGATGAAGATGACCCTTTCCTTGGGATACACTACACAACAAAAAGTTATTAGTATTGGTATCCAAACATTTAAACATTCTTTAATCAAGATACATTTACTGGAAAAGCAAAATATATGTGTGCTGAAAATGACTTAAGCAGTTTAAAACTCCATCTGTAACAGACTGGCTACTATGTACCTTGTTGAGTTTAAAGTTGTTTATTGAGTTTAAGTTTTAAACCTTTTTGTAAAAAAAAAAAAAATCATGTTTTATTTAACAGGTTTTAAATGTCTCTGGCATCAGACCATCTCTGGTGTGGTTTATCTGTTCAGTTCAGATATCCTGTGGATAAATGTTAACAGTCACTTGAATGCAGCCCTTGATTTATGGAAGCATCTGTTGGTTTAGTCCTCAGCAAATTTAGGAACAGTGCTGTGAGGACGCCGCTTGTTGAAGAAGTCGGTTCGGAGGAGGCGGTAGAAGTAGATGAGAATCATGATGTTCATGAGCATCATGGTTATCAGGAAGTAGAGAGCATGATCCAGCGACGAGTAGTGATGTATGAGGTACCAGGTGAGGTAAAACTGTGCCCCAAGCCGGAAGGTCACGTAAGTCACCACATTCAACAGTTTGTTAATGGTGTAGATTAAAGAGTTTTGGGCCACCTTAGCCAGTTTGAGCAGTAAACGTATGTGCAGGAATACGCTGTTCACCTCCACGAATAAAGCCACCACTGCACCCGCCACATACTGATGTGTGAACACGGCATACAGGAAACACCAGATCACCTACAGGAAAAGAGACGAGAGCTTTACAGTTAGGCAGGACAAGATCAATAGGGGTAAAAATGCAACTGATGGACATCACCACATTTCCCGTTGATTAATTACATTAAGACTTGTGAACATTTTTGTATTATGTTTTCTGAAATAGTGCAGTATTTTCAGCATCGTTACTCCAGTCTTCAGTGTCTCATTTTTAATTTATTAATTTAATTTATTTTTTATCAAATAAATGCAGCCTTGGTGAGCATAAGAGACTTCTTCTAAAACATTAAAATCTTAGCGATCAAAAGCTTTGAATGGCAATGTATATAATAAAATCATATTTTGTTGACATATTAGTCCAATGATTTTAAAGACGTGATTTTGGATATCTCTTTTTATCACTCCATATATGTATGCATGTTTTCTATTCCTCTAATCTGTAACAACACAATTTAAATAGGCCAAAATCTCACTATGTACAAGTGCATGAAAACAATGTTTTTGACTGTATTGTCTTTCAACCTAATTTGCTCTAATAAATAAAGAGTTTGCTCTCTACACCTATGTATCTAGACAATCTTATGTATCCAAGTGAATTGTTTGTCAGTATTGCACCTTGTTTCAACTTGCAAATTTCAAATTTCCCTTGAGTATACTGGGAATGATGTGTAATCAATTGTTGGATCTGTTCACACACACACACACACACCATTTCAGTATTAAGGTTGAGCCCACTCTAATCTGTGTCCAAAATCAATAACTCAATTCTCAAGAATCTTTGTTCTGAATCTCAAGTTTTTCATCTGGAACAAGTTGAGACATTATCCGGGTCTAAATAATAGACTTTTTATGACTTTGCCCAGCACTTTCTTCCCATAATATTTTTCATGGCCTTATATCTAACCTGTGTATTGACTTACCATAACATGGTGAAGTAAAAACTCCCAAGATGCTTTTGCGTACCCACTAAAAATAATGTCACCAGCGTCCTGAATGAAGTACCCTGTTGAAGGAGATCAATGTTGAATTAATTGACAAAATCATTAAAATACATAGTTTTGTTATAAGAGGGTTCAATTTTCTACACCAGTTGAATTCTACAGTTTCCATCCACATGATATAAGCTTTCTATTTACCAGAATCTGGGAAAAAAAATTGCCAACAGTTTCCATAAAAAATTATAATAAAAACATTAATCAGCACAAATGTTTTCAACATGATTTCTGAAGGAAAGTGATGCTGAAAATGCAGCGTTAGATCAAAGGAATAAATTACATTTTGTATATAATCATTTTTAAATATTTAACAATATTACTGTTTGTACTGTATTACTGAACAAATAATTTTAGCCTTGGCAAACATTAGATATGTCTTTCAATTCATTCTAAAACATGAACCAAGGCCAAACGTTTGAATGGTTATGGATAATAAGAATACAAATTATGTATATAATTATGCGAGAATATGTATATGTGTAATATATATATAATGTATGCATGCACTGTGTATTCTGACACCTTTCTATCAGAACCATTCACTTCTTGAGCAATTTGAGCTACAGTAGCTTGTCTGTTTGATTGGACCACACAGTCTAGCGTTCGCTGCCCACGTGTATCAGTGAGCCTTGGCCGCCCATGACCCTGTCGCCGGTTCACACTGTCCCTTCTTTGGAGCACTTTTGATAGATACTGACCACTGCAGACCGGGAACACCCCACAAGAGCTGCAGTTTTGGAGATGCTCTGACCCAGTCATATAGCCACATCACATTTTGGCCATTGTCAAAACTTGCTCAAATCCTGCTGTCTATTTTTCTTGCTTCTAACCCATCAACTTTGAGGACAAAATGTTCACTTCTTGCTGCCTAATATACAGCACCCACTTACAGGTGCCGTGATGAAGAGATAATCAGCGTCAGTCACTTCATAATGTCATAATTATAATCAAAATGTTATGCCTGATGGGTGTATATACACATACATAAATACGCACACACATCTATTCTCACATAGTATACATATGTAATATATGCACAGCTTTAGGGTGTTAATCATTTTCTACAACATTATTCGAAAGACCTGAGTCGCATGGCGGCTTAAAGTTTTATCATTAGACCAGAGGCAGGACTGAGTTTTCTAACTGCTTGAATATGAGCATCAGATAAATGAGATGCAAGTTGTACAAGTAGTGTCAAGGTTCTAGGCTCCTTGTTTTTTTTATTGCATGTTAGTCCAATGTGTTTCTGATATGATGACGTGTTTACTGACCAGATGAGACGACGACTAGCATGTAGGATGAAGGGGTGTAGGTTGAGTGGATTTCATGCACCATCACAGGATGCTGTATGACACTGTCGGCACACACACAGGTTAATGCAGGTTTTTATTATGTCAACAAGAGAATAAAAATAGAGCATACATGTGCTCGGTAACAAAAACTAAAGAAAATAAAACAGGTCAGAAGTTCGCACTTGATAATCAGATAGGGTAAAAGAGTTCATTTGACGTGCTTTCCAAAGGGAGGGCTCCGAGCTCTGAATCTGGCCCAAACCCAGAGCACTTCCCCCGTATCTCTGGATGGGATAGGAACCAACCAAGAGTTAGGGGGGCAGAGGGATGCAGAAAACATATATATATATATATATATATATATATATATATATATATATATATATATATATACATATACATATATATATATATATATATATATATATATATATATATATATATATATATATATATATATATATATATATATATATATATATATATATATATATATATATATATATGCTTCAATGACCACAAGAGGAAAAAATTGTTAATAGAACTTCAAAAAAGAGTGAAAAAAGTCCATTACTGATAGAAACTCTGCTTGGTTTGGGGGATGAAGTGATTCATTCGCTGATAATTACAATGGTGTTGTAATTACTTGTAAGTTACACAATCATTCATTCTCTCAATCCATGCCGGTCCAGCAGGTTTTTCCTGTTTCTAAACTGAAAGATCTGTAACTGAATGTTAAGTGCTTTTCGTGAACATTCAATAAATTGTGTTTATTAATACTAGACAGTGCTATAAGTGCAAACAATACAACAATAAGCACAAGATATTAACATTTCAACACAACCTCTATAACATGCTTTGATTCTATACGTCCTCGAGAACTGAACCTGTGCATATCTAAACATCCTTAAAATACACAATTTATTAGATATTTTTAGTTTATTAGATATATTTTTTTAAATGTCTAATAATATTGTTCAAATATTAAATGATGAATAATAAAACTTATTTTAATTAATTTAATTTAAAAACGTTTCAGATTTCTCATTTTAAGCATAAACCTGAAAACTTTTTTTGCATAAATCGACAAAAATTCAAGACATGTTAAGTATTACAATATGTACTGCATATATAAGTTTTATCATCTTATTTTGCCTCAAGTAAATTTATCTAATATATTCTTGAGACATAAATGTATCTTATATTGTATATATTAAAATGAAAGTGAAGATGAAAGTTTTGTTGTCTTTGTTGCTTCACATTAATGCTAAAACTATATAGCATTAATGTGAAGCAACAAAGACAACAAAACTTTCATCTTCACTTTCATTTTAATATATACAATATAAGATACATTTAAATTGGTGGGAAAAAATGAACAACTCACCAAGTGATGGCCCAGATGCCAGTGAGCAGCGAGTGGACGATTGACACTGAGAGGTTCCTCCATTTCCACGTCCTCCATGGGTCTGTGTCCACTATGCCGGGGCTGGGCACATTCTGCAGGAACCTGTGAAGAATCCTGAAGGTTACAGAACAGCACAAAACATACAGGGCTGGGTGCTTCTGGACTTCATTCAGCCATGTGTCCATCCTCCACACTTTGTTCTGTGTCTCTCCCTTCCTCACACAGTGAGTCCTTGTTATGTTGCTGATCTATAATTTCTGTACACTTTCCAACAGTGTGCACATGAATCGCATTCAGATTTTTGAAACAGCGCCTGGGTTTCTCTTCCACTTTTTTTCTCGAGTCTCTCTTACACCCAGGCTCTTTGTATCTGTTCTCCACCTTCTCGCTCTTTTCTCCACGTGCTGATGCCTGTGATAGGTGTGGTCTCTGTCACAATACCTGTTTGTTGAACACTGATTGGTAGATGAGGAATCTATTTGTAGGGGTGTTACAACAGGAAATGATGGTTATATCTCTCTCCCTTGAACTTTCTGTGTCCATCTCCATGTATTCCACAATCCAGGAAAATGTCCTGTTCTTGCAGTGATGCTGTTGTGTCGTGTGTGCATGTGTGTGGGTGAGTGAGTGGAGGAGCACAATAGAACAATAGAAAGCATTTAAACTCAGTCATACTGCTGTCCCTAATAAATGAAATGGCCTCTGTCCTGCAGCTGGATCAAATGACTTCACTCACACTGTCACAACAGGGAGGAATGGCTTACAGTACACACTTTGTTGTGTTTGGTCAGCTTTCAGTTGTGATATGGGACAAAATTATCACCATAACTTCTTGTTTATTGGCCAAACGTTTGAGGAATTTGTCTTAACAACTGGCCGCAAAGTATTTGGACATCATTTGGGACATTTTAGTCCTCCATAAATGTTACGGCATTAGAGGCAAAATACCAAAACCAAGTGGCACCTGAGAACAAATGGCGTTAAAAAAAAAAAAGCTTTTCTCAGGAGTAACTTTTCTGAAACATTTTTGTCATTTTTTTAGCCAAGTGTCACAATGATTTATGAACATGTTCCACTAAAGACTGAAAACAATATATGGTGTCACAATAACAACGAATATGTTATTAATTATAATATATAGCCTACTTACAAACTTACCTAAACCTACAAAGTTAATTTTGTGAAAAGATTGAAAAGTTTGCCCTTTTTAAAATATATACATTGGTGGTGGTTGAGGAGATTCCCCCCCTCTAAATGTAAAGCACTTTGAGGACCCAGGAAAAGCACTAAGGGGTACTTCAGTGCTGGGAAGATAATCTGTATTTAAACTGGGTCATTAATGCAATAGAAATGTGAAATATTTTTTTTATTTGGTGCTTTCTAGACTGAGAAAAGACAGAAAATGTATTTTTATCTCATGGGGATGAAAGCCAACAATTCCCAGAATACTTCGCTGCCCTACGAGGCCACTCCCAAAGCCACCACTACTGAATCAGGCCCCGAACACACAGAACGCGTTTTTGCAGCGAGAGGCGCCTTTTTTGAATGGATTTCGGTTAATTGGCAGAGAGCGTTATGCGCGCTGCTTATGCGCTCTGGGCGCCTCGCGTTTTTGAAGGAGCGCTTGGAGCGCATGAAGTTGAAAAAAGTCAACACTGAGCGGAAAAGCGCCCAACGTCATCGCGTTTATTTTCTGTTGTCCAATCGAATGAATGAAGAGGCGGGCCTTCCGTTGTGTTGCCGTTACATTGATTTGACCAGGATTTGACTGACAGTACAGGTGATTCGGGGGTTGCCTAGAAACATTAAAGCGCTGCTTTTTTTTGAATGAAAAAACGCCGACCAAAAAAGGGCGTTTTCGAACCTGAAAAACGCGTTCGGTGTGATCGGGGCCTCACTGTGACTGGACCGTGGACCACTTTCACTTTCCCACCACAACCGCGTTCATTTTCATAAAATCAGGTCAGTTAAAAAACAGACACTACAATTAAAAACTGAAAAACTGAACGTGTCTGTTTAAGTATTTGATTTAGCCGCTGGGGGAGTGTCACAGTCAAATTACATACATTTGTGATGAGCTGAATGAGCTCTCATCATGAGAGCTGAGGTAAACATGACCACACTCGCGGGATAGATTTACAGCATTTTCAGTCTTGCGCGTTTTCAGTTCATGCCTTTGGAAGCTTAACTTTCATAGGAATTCATTTGAGAAGTCGAAACACTTACTTTGCTTTTCCGGCCGCACCTTCCATGAATGCCTGCAGCTGAGCAGTGCTGTAAGTGTGATCTCCCATCCCCCATGTGCGAGTTGAAAACATGTGGAAATAGCTCTCTCTGCTGGCTGTAGTCTTTAGCCTCTGGCCAAAAATTCCTCCCATGATGCAAATTGGCATTTGCGTCATGGGAGGAATTTTTCCAGAAATAAAATGCATAAATCTTTCGTCTCAGGGGGATATGAGGAGGGGGAGCACAATCATTCGAATATACTCCAGGGTTTCTATTGATACAAAGTCATATGATAATCGCTGAAGTAACCCTTAAATATAATGAATTAATTTTAAATACCAATTGGTTTGATATTTTGTTATATTTTGTGTTAAATGGACATTCATAGTTGCAATCAAAATTATTCAGCCTTATTCATAAGTTTAAGACTTCTTGTACCAGAAAACCCTTGAGGGTTTTGAAGAAAGCACAATATCATAAATACAATGTTTGATCAGAGCTTAGAAAAACCCTAAAACCCTCAATTTACTGCCAAAGACTTGCAAGATGACCTGATGAATGGAGGGAAAAAAAAACATTTCAAGAGTTTAAGAACACTAAACAAGCTTAGCCTTAATGTTGGGACATCCCTTGAACAATAAGAACATAAAAAGCAGATTTGAATATGCTAAGAAGGTGGTCCAGTCTTGTTGTGGGGGTGCTTTGTTAATGCAGGAAGTGAAATCTTGACTGTATGAAGGACATCATGAGTTCTTTGAAGTATCACGCCATTTTGGCAAAGATGGTAATGTCCTCGGTGCAGAGACTGAATGTCCAATGGACTTTCCTGAAGGAGAGCCATTCAAAAGTCTACATCCAAATCTACTTCAGCTTGGTTCAGGGCTCAGTCGTAGAATGTTCTTGAGTGGCCTGTATGTCTTAAGATTTAAATCTCATTTAAAATATTTGGTGGAATTTGAAGAAAGCAGTGGTAAAGCGAAAACCAATGATCATCAGTGATCTGGAAGCTTTTTCAAGTGAGGGATAGGCCAAGATTGTAGTAGAGAGGTGACAGAGAGGTGACTTACAGGCAGTATTTATGAGGTTATAAAGAAAAAAAGATTGGGTCCATCAACTGTTTAGTTACCCATATTCCTCAAAATATCTTCTTTTTGTTTTCAGCAGATAAAATCATACAGGTTTGGAACAACTTTAGGTGAGTATATGATGACAGCATTTTCCTTTTTGGATGAACTATCTGTCTTGCAACCCTAAGCACATGAGCAACTTGATGAGCAACTTTCCGGCACACCCATGCAAAAGTGTAATATAGGCTGTTAAGTCAGTTTTGGAGACCTGAATGACAGGCTGATCTGGGACTGACTGTGTGAAGAGGTTGCCATCTACTGGTGCAAATGAGAAAGACAATTTTGCACTTTTGCACCAGTTTAGGTATGAAATCTGCCTGTGTGGTGCAGCTCCTTACACTGTGAAAAATATAATTGACAAAAATTGTAAAAATAATGAATTCTGTATACTTTACTTAAAAAAAAAAATCTTAAATGTTCTTCCTAAGCATATAATAATTTGAATAGGCACTTTATATTCAATTATGACTAGGACAAGGATTTCTCAGAGAAATTCCATGAATAATTCAAATGTTTCACAGTGATCACTGTAGATGTTTTTTTTAAACATTAAAACATAAAAGTCATCCTAAAAGACTTTGATCTTTTCACTTCAAATCAAATGCTAATTTGAGAGACACAGATGCCAACTGTTACACAGGTTCCAGTTCTGTTGACAGAGTCATTGGACCCAGTGCTCTTCTGGTCAATGATTTAAAAGGTAAATACAGTCTTCTCGACGTGTCTCTCTTCATGTTTAGTATCCAATTTACAGAACACTTCTCTGGCAACACAGTCTCAAATAACCCGCAATGCAGAGGAATTTTTTTTTAAACCTGAATAAATATGACAAGTCAGACACTGAATATGATACTGCTTTATGGTAGAGGCAACATTTTTTTTAAAAATTATTATTGAAATGTTTAATGTTTTGACCTTTACACCTTTGAAGCCAAACTATATTTCCTGTGAAATGTGTCCTGTGCTTCTTTTTTTACATTCAAATATTTATGTAAATAAATATATGCAGTTTGACTGCTGGTCTAATTCAAGATATTTCTCTGAAAGATTACCCACATAGTTGCATCCAAGAAAAAAAGATGACTAAATATTGTGTAAATGATGCGGTAGCTCTCGGCAGCAAGATTTGAAGTCCTGCTGCCTTGTGTTCTGTATGCTGTTTCAATCTTTAAATATTTCAAAGTTCAAGTCACAACAGAAAAATAGTATTTTGGAAGAAAATGTCGGCGTCATCGCTGTACTCGGCAGCAGCCAATCCAAACTACTGCGTCACATAACAGCCTTCAGCAGGGGAAATGAACATTTAAGACAGTGAGACTCTAAACTGCATATTCCTATATATATATATATATATATATATATATATATATATATATATATATATATATATATATATATATATATTATATATGATACAATCTCAGCTGATGATGAAGACTCTGGGGCCTTCTTCTCTCATGGGCGGAAGGCTCTCTATGTTCTCTATGAGGATGTGCTTGTCCTCTCTCTTCGACGGGCTCTCCTGGCCTAGCGGCTGACAGAGATTGCTCCTAAGATCATCAAAACATAAGTTCAAGTCTTTGAAGAGGTGCAGCATGCTCACCCCGACCACGATCACCAAGAAGCCCCCGATGGTGCCCACCACATCCACTCCCGACATGGCACCCCACTCTTTAAACAAAATCACGGAGGTGCTCAGGACCACGGTGGTGAAGAAGACGTAGTAGATGGGGTACACCAAGAGCGTATTGAAGGTGTCCAGCGACTTATTCAGATAGTTGACCTGGATGATGATGGATCCGATTAAGGTCAGCAAAAGAATCCAGGTGAGAGGGTGACGGGCCACCGAAAGGTCGGAGAACATGGTGCGGATCGCAATGCCGAGGCCCTTGACCGAGGACACGGTAAACGCTCCGAGCAGAGAGCAGATGCTGATGTAGACTAATATGTTGGATTGACCGAAGCGAGGAGAGACGTAGATGATCAGGATCATGCAAGTGACCAGCAAGATGCCGGCAAACACCAGAAAACCTTCAGGAGAAGCAGAAAACCTGTTGTTGTCCATGCATGACAATGTGTTTTCGGTTTATAAACTGAAGGTATTGTAACACTTACCAGGATCTAGCAGTTTCGCTGTCATTTCTGTTAGTGTCGTCACTTCTTCCTCTTCAGGTGCATGTATGACCATTATAGTGCTTCCCAGAATGCTGAGCACGCAGCCAAGTTTTCCTAGCAGATTCATTGTTTCTCCAAACAAGTGGGAGGACAGCACTGCACTAAAGAGTAAATAAACATTGACATTACTACCTTGCCATTTACTTCCAATGAAAACACCAGAAAGAAACACAAAAGGCCATTACGGGAATTCACTCTCATATTGAGAGAGGAACATTCGAGGGATTCAAATATGATCTCGTGACTTCAGTAGATCAAGGTATAGATCAGAGCATGAGATATTCTTTATACAGTCTTGTTCAAAATAATAGCAGTACAATGTGACTAACCAGAATAATCAAGGTTTTTAGTATATTTTTTATTGCTACGTGGCAAACAAGTTACCAGTAGGTTCAGTAGATTGTCAGAAAACAAACAAGACCCAGCATTCATGATATGCACGCTCTTAAGGCTGTGCAATTGGGCAATTAGTTGAAAGGGGTGTGTTCAAAAAAATAGCAGTGTCTACCTTTGACTGTACAAACTCAAAACTATTTTGTACAAACATTTTTTTTTTTCTGGGATTTAGCAATCCTGTGAATAACTAAACTAATATTTAGTTGTATGACCACAGTTTTTTAAAACTGCTTGACATCTGTGTGGCATGGAGTCAACCAACTTGTGGCACCTCTCAGCTGTTATTCCACTCCATGATTCTTTAACAACATTCCACAATTCATTCACATTTCTTGGTTTTGCTTCAGAAACAGCATTTTTGATATCACCCCACAAGTTCTCAATTGGATTAAGGTCTGGAGATTGGGCTGGCCACTCCATAACATTAATTTTGTTGGTTTGGAACCAAGACTTTGCCCGTTTACTAGTGTGTTTTGGGTCATTGTCTTGTTGAAACAACCGTTTCAAGGGCATGTCCTCTTCAGCATAGGGCAACATGACCTCTTCAAGTATTTTAACATATGCAAACTGATCCATGATCCCTGGTATGCGATAAATAGGCCCAACACCATAGTAGGAGAAACATGCCCATATCATGATGCTTGCACCTCCATGCTTCACTGTCTTCACTGTGTACTGTGGCTTGAATTCAGAGTTTGGGGGTCGTCTCACAAACTGCCTGTGGCCCTTGGACCCAAAAAGAACAATTTTACTCTCATCAGTCCACAAAATGTTCCTCCATTTCTCTTTAGGCCAGTTGATGTGTTCTTTGGCAAATTGTAACCTCTTCTGCACATGCCTTTTTTTTAACAGAGGGACTTTGCGGGGGATTCTTGAAAATAGATTAGCTTCACACAGACGTCTTCTAACTGTCACAGTACTTACAGGTAACTCCAGACTGTCTTTGATCATCCTGGAGGTGATCATTGGCTGAGCCTTTGCCATTCTGGTTATTCTTCTATCCATTTTGATGGTTGTCTTCCGTTTTCTTCCACGTCTCTCTGGTTTTGCTCTCCATTTTAAGGCATTGGAGATCATTTTAGCTGAACAGCCTATCATTTTTTGCACCTCTTTATAGGTTTTCCCCTCTCTAATCAACTTTTTAATCAAAGTACGCTGTTCTTCTGAACAATGTCTTGAACGACCCATTTTCCTCAGCTTTCAAATGCATGTTCAACAAGTGTTGGCTTCATCCTTAAATAGGGGCCACCTGATTCACACCTGTTTCTTCACAAAATTGATGACCTCAGTGATTGAATGCCACACTGCTATTTTTTTGAACACACCCCTTTCAACTAATTCAACTAATTGCCCAATTGCACAGCCTTAAGAGCGTGCATATCATGAATGCTGGGTCTTGTTTGTTTTCTGACAATCTACTGAACCTACTGGTAACTTGTTTGCCACGTAGCAATAAAAAATATACTAAAAACCTTGATTATTCTGGTTAGTCACATTGTACTGCTATTATTTTGAACAAGACTGTATGTGTTTATAATAATCATAATCCCACGATGAATGTTTGTTGATATCGTCAATTGAACATCTAGTATCTGTTAAAATGACATTTCCCAGAGAAATTACATTATTTGGACCTCAAATGATGTAACTTTTTAAAAGCAACAGTGAAGAGTATTATCCTTTTACAAAAGATGTATATTTATTTTTATAAATTCTGCTGTTTTGGACTTTCTGTTCAGGTTGAAAGAAATAAAAAACATATTAAGCAGCTCAACTGTTTTCAACATTGATAATAATAATAAGGAATGATTCTTGAGCAGCAAATCAGCATATTAGAATGATTTCTGAAGGATTATGTGACGATTGATGTAAATTCAAATTTGCCATCACAGGAAACATTTGAAAACATTATAATATATTTTATATTGTAATACTAATTCACTATATAACTATTTTACTGTATTTTGATCAATAAACGCAGGCTTTATGAGCATAAAAATATGAAAAATTCTTACAGACCGCAAACTTTTTACTGGTAGAAAACTGTAAAAATGAAAACCAAAGCAAGGTTTTGAAGAAAATATGAAACTGTTTAATATTCATAACACCACATTCCCACAAGTGTCAGTACTGTACAACACAAATTACTTGGGGTCTAAATTTGATTTAACTGCACAAAACATACTATAATTCAGGATGTTTACCATTATAGTCATAAATATTACAGAATGTACCGGTCCTCTCACTCACAGGCTTGTAAAACAAACGGCTGGTGAGAGTAAATAAGGGTGTGCCGTTACCTGATGAGAACACTGAGAGCTCCTAAAGGGGTCACCACTGTGGCCGGAGCAAACATGTACGCTGTGAAGTTTGCTGCTTCACCTCCACCCACTTAAAAAACAAATGCAGGATGTTAACCACGTCTGTTGGAAATCATTAAAAGGAAGATGCTTTACAGCTGCTTTGCATTACACTTACTTGTCAAAAGGCCTCCCCACCACAGCCAGTCCTTCAGGTACCCATGACCTCCCTCAGCTAAACAGACATTAAAGAACATTTATTAAGGATCCTGAAACAGAGCCAGCCGGTAATTCTCTGAATTGGAGCCATGCACAAACAAAGAAGGAACCGGTTTCAACCAATTTCGCAATTGCTATTCAGTCAAGTAAAATAATTAGCATTAAACCAAATACTCTGCTATGCTATAAATGGTCTAAGACTCTGAACATTGAAGGACAAACATCAAACAGGCTTTATTTTGTCAGAATAAGATGTAGTCTTTGTATTATGTAAATATTGATGTAAATGACCTGACCTGCTCTTGTCTCCCCAGTACCGGCCAAACGCAGCAAAGCTTTCTTTTTCAGGATAATACTTCCACCTATGAGGAAAGCTGAAAGCACGGCCAGTGTCAAGCCCATCCAGAAATTGTAGTTGCTCCATTTGTTAATGGCGAGAACTACCGTGTTGACTGTAGAGTTAAAAGATGTGTTGCCAACACTCGTGTCAAACACACAAACAGAAGCGGACGTGGAACAGAAGATCCTTACTGAACCTGATCAAAAGAAGAGAGCGGAACTGAATGTTACAAGTTAGGCAAAAATGATTAGTACATTTTTCTCAACAGCTTATTCACGTTATATATATTTTAGTGACAGGAAACAGCTTAATCAACATGGAAAAAAGGGGGCAATGAACTTACTCAAGGTTGTCCTTTTGTTCATTTTTATTTCAGATTTTAAGTATATAAAATCTTATTTAGTCTATTTTAAATATTAGGTTGAAAAATACAGTTACAGAATTGCTGTTTGATTTTTATTCAGGTTTATAAAGGATCTAACTACAGCTACACAACTGTCAGGTTTAGGTCTCGTTTTGATTTGTGTCTCAATTTTTCTGTTCTCTTTTGTTCCGTTTTCCTGCTCTTCAGTTTCTATGGATTTCGATTATAGTCATTTACACCTGGTCTGTTTTTCCCTTGATTTCTCCCTGTGTTTCATTCTTTCCTTTGTTCAGTGTTCAGTCTCATTCTATTTCCTAAGATCTCATGTGTTTCTCATTGTTATATTGTATTAAAGAGTTGATTCTACTTTATGGTAACCCTATTTTAGAGTGTCCTTGTTACATATGTTACATGTAACATAACAGTAAATTATGCATAATTACATGCAACTAAACCTCAAACAAATCCTAACCCTTTCCTAACCCTGTAGTAGGTAGTTAATTAGTATTACTCAGTACTTAAACGGGGGGGGGGGGGGGGGGGGGGGGGGGGAGACACTCAGTTTCAGTCAATCTCATGTCAATCTTGAGTACCTATAGAGTAGTATTGCATCCTTCATATCTCCGAAAAGTCTTTAGTTTTATTATATTTATAAAAGAAATATGGGCTGTACCGAGTCTTTCGGGGAAAAAACGAGCGCCTGAAGGCGTATCGTGTGGGCGGAGCTAAAGAATGATGATCGCGCACAAAGCGGTGACGTCCTCAAGCGTGGAGAAACCCATAGCTATCCAGCTCAGCTAATACAGATAATGATCCAGAATCATTCGGAGGCTGAAATAAATTGAACAGGAGAAACAGCAACGGCAGGACGTCTGTCTCTGTGGTATGTACTGTATTTAGTGGACTGTCAACATTTGTGTGTGTTTACTCGCAGTTTATGAGGACATGATTCGGTTTATGGACTATTGTATGCGACTAAACCTTAGCAGTAGCAAGCAAAACGGTTTTGCACGTCAGACTAGTGTAACGTTATACATAGATGATCTCATTGGTTATAAGTTACAACAATAGAGTCTGTTAGCGCATTTGAATGACGAAGCACGCGATCGTGTCGTTTACTGATGTTTACTCACGCGACGATAGCCAACAGCACAGACATTTGAAGCAGTTTTACTCACCGGCTGCTTCCAAAGCAGGACCGAACCTTTATCGCTGGGACCGCTCCGTCAAAAACACACTTCTTTGGTATGATTTGGTAACGTCCTGACAGCCGTGAACGGTGGAGATCCACTTTGCGACGCGACTAAAGCGATGTTGTGAAGCTTCCCGTCATTTCTGCGTTCAAATCGGTTCAAATGCAGCGCTGCCTTCCCGGAATGCTGTGCTGAAGCGTTGAAGTCGCTTAATGTTAAAGTGGAGGAATGAAGTGGAGCGCGGTGCGGACTATAACCGACATTAGTGTTCACGGACGACTGGATCTGCAGCGTGAGAGCAGTGTTTATGGGCGTGCATTTCCTCTCTCGCTCTAGTCACGCCCGCACACCCTACCGGGAGAAGAGCCCGTACGGCCCATACAAGGACCTACCGGTCTATTAATGTCAAGTCAACGCATTTTTGAAAAAACTCTCCAAACTTGTGAGAAACCTAAATTAATCAAACGTCCAACATTAGTTTTTGAAACTTTAACAGTCTTTAACAGTGTAAAAAGCTCAGTATGCACGAAACAGCATTTCACCCCCCCCCCCCCCCCCCTTAAATATATAATTACACCATAACAACTTAAAATAAAGTGTAAAATACTTTATTTAAGGTGACAGTTACACATTTCTAGATGTACTTACTATAGTAATAACAGTAAATTATGTAACTAACCCTATAACCCTACTGTAACTCTATAGTAAGTACATAATTAATATTACTCAGTATCTATTCAAGTCAGTACAATGTAACTACATCACCTTAAAATTAAGTGTAACCAGAGAGTTTTCTGTTATATCCTTATCGCCATGCACTTCACATCACAGCTATGACAGTAACCACTTTAATAATAATGGCAACCATAATCATCTGATTTCTAAAGCATCTACATTTATAAAGCATCTACATTTATAAATGTATATAAACTTTTTATTTTATTTTTTAAAAGACGTTTTTAGGAGTTTTTAGGTAACAATGCAATCAAAGTTGAGGGCATAAACAGTCATCTGTCATTAATTGAAAAGCTGACATCAGATACAATAAAGAAGCATGATGTCATTCACATAGTTTCCAAATAAGAACACAGGAGTCCAGACCAAAACTACAATAATGTGCAATAATTACAATTACAACTAACATAATTTAGTTATTGATCCAAAACCTTACAAAAATTTCAAAAGTGTACAATGACTTCAGTCATTAAGAGTATAGAAATAGCCTACTTAGGTTTCCATTAGAAGGATTTGGTAGGCTAATAGAGTCATATAGTGAGTTACTATTATCTTCACTTTAGAAATAATTATTCCTTATTCACATTAATTATGAATCTGTATAGGTCTTTTAGTTCTCCAAGAGGTATGACAAAAATAGCACCATATTGATTAGCGAATAGTGAACTACCACATTCAACTATAAGCACTATTAGGCTACTTATTTATTCGTTAATCCGAGCGTATCGTTAGTTATTAGACTAGTTATTAAAAATGTTAAGTGCCTTATTAATTTGTTCTGCAGTTATTAATCAATGACGAAACAGTATTCTAAAGCAGCTTTGAGCTCAGACAAACGCACAAATCACATAAATAGCATAGCCTACATTAACAAAACAAGTTGCAATTTAAGATAGGCTATATTAGGCTACTGACGGTGGGTAATAAACAAACAAACTCTCTTACCGTTGATACATGAATCGGATGGCAGGTGTATGTCCTTCATTGTATCACACTCACTATTTAAACGGCGGGTTAAAACTTATCGAAATGAAGCCATTTAAAAACAAAACAAAAACATTATTTTGTATCAGAATGAACTGAGATAAACATTCGGTTCATTTGAAATTGACAGATAAGCCACCCGCGTGCGTAAATTCATTGAACTAACGAACCGCAGCACGGCAGCAGAGGAAGATACGATACCTGAGATGCGCGCACACGCAAACACGGACACGAGCAAAGCAGGTATCTGCCACGCCCGAGCAGCGCCTCGTTGACTCAGGCACACACATAGGCTAATAACGCGCGAGCCGTTGTCACTAGATACGCAGTAATAACCTTCCTTTTAATACAATTAGAGGAACCCAAACACACGTAAAACTTCCTATTTAAACATGACATTAAATCTAATAAAGGGGGAAGACGTCGACCTGCCTACAATATGAAAAATGATTGTACGATATGATGAGTGAATGATTAATACGATAAATGCTAGAAATTAAATTGAGAGTGTGTTTTTATTTATTTAAAGCTTTCATTTCAATGTTGCTATTCAGAATTAATATATTAATTTATATCCTGCAATATAGGCTAGGCCTACTTGTTATCTGCAGACACCTGACACTCCTGTGGTGATTGCTTCACGTGCTGACATAAGAAGTTTCTCCCTGAAAGCTGGAGAACCAGTTTGGCTTATAACGGGCTTGAGCAGAGATGAAGAAAAAAAAAACAGTTTACTGTGAAGTGTTGTTTATATATTGAAAGAGACAGTTTAGAAGGCGTGCTATATTTTGATCACCGCGCAGGCCTAAACTCATTAAACTTTAATCCCTCTCAGTGCTATTTGATATGTTGTTTGTTGTTTTGCAACTATGTTCTCCATTCAGATTAGAGAAGGATCACGATATGCTTGATTCTCTTATGAGAAAGGAGAACTCTGACGCATCATTGGTCGTTGTAGGCTAGGCAGGCACCTCGATTTAAACACTCAGTGTCCCTTCAACATTACAGTGACACAACTGGTGTAACTGTAACCTGTTAGAACAAGATTTGTAAGCAGTTGTTCTGATGCACTTTTGGGTGTGTCAAAATAATATACATTTTAAAAAAAAATAGAGCAGACCACCTGGAGACTGGTTACCTAGAGCAAGTGTGTTCACACAAAAGTCCCTAGACACTGGCTACATAACCACATTTTCCACTGAATTTCTTAAGGGGTTTAAGTTTTTTTTTTTTGTGTTAAAATAAATAAATAAATAAATAAATAAAATGGGGGAAAAAACACCCAGTTGCAAAATGGCAAAAAACAAAACAAAAAAGGGGAAGAGAGGCAGGGAGAAAAGAACAAAATATTACAGGCTAGTTCTGTAAATGCCCAGTTGATGTCACTGCAGACTAAAGGACAGAAAACACAGCTTCAACCTTGCTATTGAATACTGTTCAAGAGTAATCTAAAGTCTTAAGTCAAACCAGGTGATAAAGTTGCCTTTTCTTTAAACTATCCATTTTAAAAAGTCACACGGGGTGAAATAGGATCCTCCCACCCCCACTTTGCTGCTCCATCAACAGAATGTTTAGTGTGATTATATGATAAAAGAAGGAGCTGAAAGACATTTGAAAATCATTAGATTCCAGACGGGGGCCAAATAGGTTATATTTATGCTGTTTGGGTTAAAAGGACCAACATCCGTTCTTTTTTATTCCTTACCTGTAGATTCAGTCAAATCAATACTCTAAATGGCAGATGCTTGAGCCTATAAACCTCTCATTTTATTTTTCCATTCTGTCTTAAGCAGCGAAATCCTGTGATATAGTAGATTTGTTGGGCTTGTCCCATCATACATTTTCCTCCCTGTCCATCTATTTGTGCAGGAAAAGATAAAATGTCAGATTAGCCAACTGAAACCGAGATAGAGAATGGAAAAACATGACTCATAGTAATACACTGCTTTAATTTGTCTGTGCATGTCCCATTTTTAAGATGGCTTTTGTTCAGTGTGTGCGTTGCACTAATTACCATGATCATTCAAAACGCAGCACTACTCTTGCTTGCAGCCTCCCACACGAGCTCTGAAAAACAATTCTGCCGCACACATGACATCTAGGCTTCTTTTTTATACGACAGATAGGTATAGTAAACATCACTTTGATAACAGAACACCACTGGATGAGGTTATTATTAGCAGGTCAGATGGCAATGTCAATCAACATGAATTAACATCATTAATGACATGAGCCAAACTATGGTCGCTATGATTGTCAGATATCAGACCTCAGTGTGCTTGTCATCCATTGGAGGTCTGATGTCTGTATGTGTGACTTGACTATGCATAACCCCCTCTCGTCTTTGTATGAGTCACATGCAGCTCTTGGGTTAGATAATCAAGCCTTTTATCTTTAAATGCAATGCATCCATGAGAGATCATTACTAAACACGCCGAAGCTGGACACTTTGATATCAGTGTTCATGTTTTTATTTTCACTTAGCTCCTCATAAAATGATTCAAAGGCAATCTGCTTGTTTGAATATGAGAGCAGGAGAAATAAATGATGTGAAAAACAGCTTACGGACCGAAGTTGGTAACACTGAGGCTCTTTCCCAAGTTAAGGCATGGAATTGCATGGGTTGGCATGGCAACCGTTTTAGGAGAACTGAGGGGGGGGGTTTGCTTACAGAATGATAAAGTTCTGAGTGAAGCATCAGTCTGGCTTAAAACAGCCCTGTGTTGTGTGACCTTTGTAATATAGACATTTAAAAATAGCATTCAATCCATGATAGGTTGCTATCGCTTTGTACAATCTTTGCTTCAGAGAGTAAATAATAAATCAATGGCCGTTTCTTTTATAACAATGTCAATGATAATATTACATTTGGAAATCCAGTATAGTGTATAGTTCAATCAAGTCCATAAGAGCCCAATCCATTTTTACACACACATTTCACTTTTAAAAACATTCAAATTTCACTATTTGTGACTTTTGACCCCAGAATGGTGTAGTTTCAGCATGTACCAGCAGGGGGTTTGTCATATTAACCAGTCAAACCTTGACCGTTCGTTATGCATCTCCTTGGTAAATACATGCAAATAATGTGTATAGCATAATTAAAGCTCAGACATGCAGTCTCTGAGGAGGCGAGTCTGTTTATGATTGTGTTATGCTGTTCTGCCATTATGCAGTTGCAAGAAAAAGTATGAGAACCATTTGCAGAATCTGTGAAACTGTGAATAATTTTTACAAAATAAGAGGGATCATACAAAATGCATGTTTTTTATTTAGTACTGTCCAGAATAAGATATTATAGATAGTCCACAAGACAAACAAAAAAATTCTAAGGTTTATGAATTACTGATTCTTAATACTACGTGTCGTTACCTGAATGATCCACGGCTGTTTTTTGTTTCATGATGGTTGTTCTTGAGTCTCTTATTTGTCCTGAGCAGTTAAACTGCCCAATTTTTTTTTCAGAAAAGTATTCAGGTTGGAGTTTTCCAGGATATTTTGCATATTTTAACCCTCTTCTGCTGTGACTATAATTTTGAGATCCATCTTTTCACACAACTATTTAAAAAGGTTGAAAAATGTGCAGACGCTCCAGAAGGAAACAAGATGCATTAATAGCCGGGGATGAAAACTTTTGAACAGGATGAAGATGTCCATTTGTTTCATTTAGTACTGCCCTTCATAAGCAACAGAAGATATTTACTGCAAGACAAAATGACCAATTTACCTTGATCTTCAAATTCAAAAGGTTTTTCACCCCTGGCTCTTAATACATTGCGTTTCCTTCTGGAGCATCAGAATGTTTGAACCTTTTTTAACAGTTGTGCTTGATTCTCTCAACTGTCCTCAGTGTGAAAAGATGGATCTCAAAATCGCTGCTGCAGGGTTCAAATACGTGAAAGATGCTGTAAAACTAAACAATCTGCAGACCCTGGAAACATTTTCATAAGAACACTAGGCAGTTTAACTGCTCAGGACAAATAAGGGACTTAAGAACAACCATCACAAAAAAAAAGAAAAAAAAAAGAAAGAGAGAATTTCATGTAACAACACAGTATTAAGAACGAATAGTACATAAACCTTCAAACGGAGTAATTAAAAAAAAAAGTTGTATTTTTTTTTGTCTTGTGGACTATATGCAATTTTTTTATTTATTGATATGCAATTAAACTGATTCAGGACAGTAAATAAAAAGCTTGTATGATCTCTCCTATTTTGTTAAAATTATTTAAATTTTCACAGATTCTGCAAGTGGTCCACGTACTTTATCCTGCAACTGTAAGTGCATTTGGGGATTTTTTCCTTTCTATTCTGATGGATTTAAGAAACTTTGAGAGGGCATGCTTGAGAGCAGGATGTGAATTAATGTGCCATGCAAGTTTTTCCAGAAATAGGTCTACTAACTACTTCGTATTTGTTTTGCAGATTTTGAGCAAATGGTTAGATAATGTGTTCAAATCTAAATCCAAGCAAGACATATGCAGACCTGACCAATTAATTTCTCATGTAGTTTCAGCTGCATCAGTGTAACCAAACAGTACTGCAACTCAAACTGGGTCTTAAATTTAGGCACATCCTCAGTAACCATCCAAAAATTCTCAGCTTCAGCTGTAGGCACACAATTAGACGAGTTCAGATAGAGCTAAATTTCTGAACACTTTGCAAATGCACAAAAGCCTCTGGCACTTTCTTTGTCTTGAACATGAGCTGGGATTGAGTGAGTGAAAGGCCAAGCCTATAGGGAAAACAGAAGGAAGAGAACAAATGTGGCATTTATCGAGATCAATACAGCACTCTGAGAGCCAACAGAGCTCAAACAAGATGTTATGTATCAGGGCACCTCAGTCGTGAACACGAATTCATCTGATGACGTTGAGCTGAAAGACAAGCGGTAGATGACTTGACTCTGTAGATTCTGGTACCATTCATTCTTAAAACACATGCAAATATTAAAGCTGCCATCCGTAACTTTTTCTGTGTTCAAGATTTACAAAAATTATAAAATGAGAAGGTACAACATGAATCAATTTTCCAAAACGTTCTTTTGTCTTACCCTGAATCATTATGGTACACTTATAATAAGTGTGTATATTGGGATTATTTCAGACCAGTCTGGTAGGTACCGCTGCGGAGGAGCACAGTCCCTGCGTGACTCGTCATAGACATAAACAGAGAGAAGTAGCTCCGGCTGCAATGTTCTTCTGCAAGACGCATGCAGTTCTGTTTATTAACCGCTATAGTGCAAAAAGTTACGGACTGCAGCTTTAACTAGCTAAGAAGAGAAAAGATAGACAAATGTAAAAAAGATAGAATACAAAAAGGGCTCAGTAAGAAAAGTTTATTTTCGAATACTCCTCATCAACATGTTGGTTCTTGCCATTACATCTTGCTGCTGTTTTTAAAAAGTATTTTGTGAGGTGAATGTGAAAAAGGGGAAATTTTTGTATTACTAGGGCTGTCAATGTAATAAGTTCATTTAGTGTGATAGAAATAGTGAGTAATAGTAAACTTCTATGTTCCCCAATTGACAAATCAACTGCAAAATGAATCGTGTGTGCTTATGTTCAATGATATGGAAGAAACAATATACTGACTTATTGACAATATATAAATCACTTGTGTAATGTCTATTTAATGATGCCATGCCACAATAATGCATTTGCAAACAATTAATTAATTAATTACAAATTATTTTTTATTTCTCAGCAAACATGGAAATACACAGTATGCGATTAATTTAATGAATTAATCAGCATATCGTGATTCATTCGATTAACATCGATAAATCGATTGACAGCCCTATTTGAAACTTAGAAGTGTGAAACCAACAAAAAAGCATCTAAATACAGAATTTCACTTTAAATACAAGACCAGAAATAATTCAAAATATAATAAATGAAACAAAATAACCCATAGAATGGAAAACAAAGGCCACAAAGCACCGTGTTTTGTCAGCACAAATGTTTCACGTCATGTTCTGGTTGATTCTCTCTATTTTGTACAAATGGAATCGACAATAAAAAGGACAGACGACGTAAAGGACTGCTGAAGGTCCACTGGCAAAGTATCGAGGAAGGATACAAACAGAGAAAAGCTCGCCACTGAGCCTCAGAGATAGTTCTCCTGAATGGCTGAATGAAGATCTTGTGCTTCGAGTATTGACATTCAGTTTTACCTGTGCTCCTTGATGGTGTCTGACAATCAGGTCCATTAGAGTTCATCTCATCCATCCCGCATCCTGTGCTTGAATCAGTGCGTGCAGTCTGGCAGAGAAACACAAGGCCTGATGTGGCACCTCAAATCTCAAAAAGTCAGTTAAAGATGCAAATAGGTTTGAGTATCATCCTTTGCAAATGACATCATTTCTTTTACGTCTATGCATCCAAAAGTGTGTTCATATTATTGGAGCATAAAGCAACAACTGAAGTAACAAGCAAACAAGCCGTCGCCAGCGTGCTTTGTTCCTCTCAAAAGGACTGTTAGAGTCAGGCTATTAATCTCACAGCACGAGCAATTTATGTTGTTGTCCCCGTGTCAGCTGTTAGGCAGATTTCCATAAAATGCTTTTCATGGAATCGTTGTTTACACGACAATATTTCAACTGCTATTAAAATGACAATATTATTACAGAAGTTTTAGGGTTTCTAAGTAGATGGTCTGCTGGGGGATCATGCTGCCCTTGAGTCTGTTACCATCACAACTCATTAGCCGTTTAGTGTGGGAATGATGTACTTTACACATCAGCTACTTCAACAAAAAAAATGTCATGTAAACAAGGAAATGAACACAGAACGGAAGTGGCAGAACAACACAAAAAGCTGCATGCGTAGTCTACTACACCCCATTTTCTCTCTCTGACATCTATAACTCTCAGACTATATTGAGCAGCATGGGTAGGGAAGCGGTGATTGATCCGAGAGACTACAGCAGTAACAATGACGGGACTGGTAATCAGCCTCTCCGCACCTATGGAAGAACTCACCTCCCCTGGAGAGGCTTGCCAATCAAACTGGTTGGAAAGGAAGACATTTGACGACTGTGCAGTAAAGCTGACAGACTGATGTAGCACACTTCCTTTTTTTCATGGGATGACATTAAACAAAAACATTAATTTATAATTTTTACTTAAAGGGGAAGTGTTTAATCGTTTCAATGTTAAAGTGAAAATTAAAATGAAAATTATGTCATCCTTTACTACAATCCTGTATGGCTTGTTTGTACTCTGGAACATAAGATACGATATTTTGAAGATGTGTTTTAAATTTGGGGTAAAAGAAAAAATGTGACCCAGGTGTTGGGGGGGTAGACATTTTTCAAAATATCTTCTTTTATGTTCTGCGGAAAAAATAGAAAGTCATACAGGTTTGGACATGTGGGTGAGATGAACTATATCTTTAAGATACTTTTTCCTTTCCCAGATTAATATGCAACTATTTAGTAAGCACTATAAAGTGTGCATCCTAACCCACTTGAATGGGATGAGATATGTTTGTCTAACCAATGCACGGAGACAGAGGTCATTATTTTGCAATACTGCTAGTGACACAGACATTACACACTCAACCTGAACTACACTATGATAAAAAATAATGTGTAACTATGGTTGAAGAATATTTTGGTAAAAATGATCCTCTCACAGAGATAGGTGTCAAAGATACATCATAAGTCAGACGGAAAAAAATGAATTAAGTGCAACTGGAAAATTGTGATTTGGGAAAAACGTAGTCCAATTGTCTGTAATTTATGGGATTGAGGTAAAACTCAGTTTTCTCAAAAATGATGCTTCATAAAAAAACCTCACGCATGGTCTCCTTATTGCACCGAAGAAGTTCCACACACACACACACACACACAAAAAAGACACTACAACTGCTTATCTTATTATTAGAAAAGTAATTTTCCTCCCTCCTTATCTAATTTCATTTGGAGACAAAAGTGTGTCCATGAATCCATTTGGCAGTACTTTAGTGGAAGGTGAGCTGTACGCTGCAGTGTCTCTCACGTTCTCTCCCACTCTTGATGTCCCCTGATCTCAGAGATGCTGATGGCCGTTTACATCCCAGTGGTGCTGAGGCCCATGGCGGCCGCCTGGCCCATACATGGCAGAGTCTGTGCCGCTTTGGGGAAGTCATGTGCCATCACACGTCCGTTCTCACCTCCGCTTCCCATCCTGGTCAGTGTGGAGCTGAGCATAGCAGCGTCAATGATTTGCTAGTAAAAAAGACACACAAAGAATCTGCTCAGCACATTGCACAGGCATAGCAGCACAAACGGCATGGGAGTGTGGTTTTAAAGCCGGCTAACTGTACGCACCAGCTCTGACCTCAATTACACGCAAACATTTTTCATTTGATCGGAGGATTTGCTCCACTCGGTACAGGCAATGATTCATGATAAGAAATGGCGAAAAATAACAGCCATCAAGAACAGCGATGATGAGACCAGTGCCACACTAACTTGAAGCCACTCTCTCATGTAGCAATTTTACATAATGAAACCCTGTAGGCTTGAAACTGGAGATAATGATGTGGATGTTGGCTTGTACATCCTTGACAAATAAATGATTTAAATCCAGCACACTTCAGTGGATTGCTGGGGATTATGTTGCTCAGGCTGATGATGCAGACTAATTGTCCTGCAAGAAACAGTGATTTGTTGCTGTGATATTTTAAATGTGGCTGTTATGCGCTGGTAACGTCTTAACACTTGAAGAATGAAGAAAGAAGAGTGTCATGTAGCGGGAGACACAAAATACAAGGTGAAAAATACATAGGCATAGTTGACCCAAAAACTTAAATTATGTCATAGTTAAAGGCCTGTTCAAACCAAGGACGATGGCTATAAGATAACAATAAAGATATAGCTCTAAAATTCATTCTCAGTATTAGAGAATAGCAGAGTTCACACCACAACAATAAGGTAATGGCACAGAGAAACAATATTGTTGGAGTCACTTTCAAGAACAATTTTATCCAGCTGATAAATGATAAAAACAAGGATAGCCAATCAGAATCCAACCTGCTGTAATGAGCTTGCGCATTTAAAGTGACAGACAAGCACATGCTTGGAATAAACAGACCCATATCATCTGCTAGTGTGAACACTAATATAGTTATCTTTATAATAGGGCGATATGACCAAAATTTTATATCAATATGAGTAATTTTATTTCACGATAATGATATGATATAGTTATTTTTGCTTTAAATGAGGTTATGATATCACCATTTTCAATATCATTAAAAGAGTCTAAAGCTTACTGAACACAAGTTAACAGAGATAAAGAAACAGGAAAGAAAACAATCTACAATAGAACAAAAGACCAACTTAAAACACTTCAAAGCACTAGAAATACTACGTAAAATGTATAAAGTAATCAAATGTATATAAAAAAACAATGTATAGTCTTTACTGTGTAAATTAAATATTAATTAATTATAATTAAACATTTATTATTAATTACAAAAGTGATTTAGTCAAAAGCAGTGAGAGATTTTCTCTCTTTTTTGTTTGATTAGTTGTTTGATTAGCATTAATAATGACAGCAGGTAAATTTGGATACTGTCACTTTAAGACCGGCTGCACGGATCCATTATACTTGTGTGTTGTTCTTTCTCAAGCATTTACGTTCACTTGAGACTTAAATGACACTTTGTAAATGGTTATAAATGGTTACTTTGACACATAGGTAGGTATGTGTATTAGCTGTTATACACTATTAACTGTTCAAGCTCAATTAGGAAGAAAGTCTCTCAGAGAGTGTGTGCACATACTGAAATGAGTCTAGTCTATTGCTGCTTATTCCACTTCAACAGTTTAAAAACACCACATCGCTTACCAAAACACATGCAAACGATAAGCCTTCATGACCACACAGCACAGTGTAACAGTCATAGAGACGATAGTCCAACAGGTTGACCAATTTTTACCACTTAATCGTGTCTACTGGTATATCACCCACCCCTACTTTATAGTTATCGTTGTTGGTGTGAGAGGGCCTGTAATTCCCTGCATGCCGTTCTCATGTTATTAGCTTACTTTAATCTGCAGAACACGTATATATTGAAGAATGTTATAAACTTTTTTGTCCATACAATGAATTCAGTGGGGAGAAAATAACACCAGATCCCAATGACTTTTATTGTATGATCAAACAAAATATTTTTTTTTTGAGTGTTCCACTGAAGAAAATAAGTCTTATTAGGTCTCTTTTGATATGTCCAAACCCAAATGTACAGTTTCAGTTTCAGGAATACATAAACACAGGAAAGGAAAATGTACTCAAGAAATCATGACAGTCTCTATCATTGTAATATATTTAAGTAACGGTGTGTGTTTCATAAACAACGTCTATGCTCAGTAGAAGAAAAAAAAAAAATACTGCTCAGATTTCCCTTTGAAGGTCCTTAAATTAAATGTATGAGTCATCGCATGGGTTTGTGGCTAATTGAATCTATATAAGTCACTGTATTCTTCTTAATTTAAGCATTCGGGAGCAATGTGCTCCAGGATTAGAGCGAAGCGCAGTGGGTGGTATGATGTTTACACCCACCCACAATTACCTCTTAAATACCAACACGTTCCTCTGCCAGATCCCCCAGAGGAAGTGAGGTCAGTAGACGATAGCAGTTATAAGACATTATAAGTGCCAAATGCAAAGCCCATATTTAAATGCGGATGGATCTAAATACTGCACTATATGCTATACATGTTAAATGGGATTGGATATCAAGGTTTTTACACACCTTCATCCTTCGAGATTCGATTCTGGATTTGTAACAGAACTCAACAAGGGCCACCAGCATGGCAAGCCCAAGCCCACCAATCAGAATGTAGAAAACCCCAGCCACATTACTGAGGCTCAGAGCACTGGTCTTATCCTGCAGAGCAGAGAAAACAATCAAACACTTGCACTGTGATCGGTCACATTAACACACACAAATCTACAGGACAGACACAAACATAAATTCTCTCTTTCTAATCAAAGATATTCATAAAACACACAGCATGATATTTACAGCTATAAGATATAATATACAATTCAACAGAATCTAGAAACTTATACATTTGTTATATATATTTTTATTATGATAACTATGGTATTCATTTTGTCACAGTATATAAAATGAGTCAGCAATAAAAAGAACTGCCTAAATCATGCAAACGCATGCGTCAGCTTGGAACAAACAGTATTTCAGTAATTTCTTTTGAACAAATTATAAATAAATAAAAATAAATAAATATATATTTAACAATAAAACGTGAATCAAATTAAATATATCTTCCTGTTTACATTTGAACTATCTATACCTCTGATATAAACAAGTCCTTAATATTTAAACCATGCAGGTATAAACCAAGTTTTGTTTTGTCTAGTTTGAAGCATTTTTGGCTTCTGTGATTTCTTGTCCAAAGGTCATAACCCCTTTGGCATCTCTCTCTGTCTCTGGTGGCAGAAACATCATGTCAGCGGTGGTGGGAGTCAATGACATGCATCTGTTTGGCAACCTTATCGAGGTCTCATCCATTGGCATGCACATTGTCTTTGGACAGAGACAAGACAGCAGTGAAGGACACTAAAGGGGAAGAGCAATCCTGTTAGAGGGCACATGGCAACGCTTTTTTCTCCAGACTGCCATTTACTCCTACTGAGACAGATGTGTGGCTTTAGGCTTTATTTGTAGCTGTTGTTAGGAGTTTAGGAGAAAACGGATACCACAGGGAGAAAATGATACTGAACAGCAACCACTGAGCACCAAGAGTTGTTTCATTTTTGTTTATCTTCATTCTTGAAATTCTATGGATAATTGTATATATGTCTAATTGTATATATGTCTACAAATCAAATGTATTGTCCACTTAGCACGTATTGACAAAATTCTTCTAGAATAAAGACAAGGTAAGAATGTCTCTTGGGTTATTACTTCATGTAGAAAATTCACTGAAGTAATGGAGCTGGATATATTTAAGTGATAATCTTTATGAAATTAGCATAATTCAAGACTATAATTATAGTATTTATAGTTAGTAATTAAGATTAGTTTAATATAAATATTAAGGTTAATACACATTCTCTCGACCCTGATTTCATGAAGAATATTTTTTTATTAATGTTATATCTGAATTAGTTTAAAACTAAAACATTACACGCTCTAAAGGATTATTAGGAACACCATACTAATACCGTGTTTGACCCCCTTTCGCCTTCAGAGCTGCCTTAATTCTACATGGCATTTATTCAACAAGGTGCTGAAAGTATTCTTTAGAAATTTTGGCCCATATTGATAGGAGAGCATCTTGCAGTTGATGGAGATTTGTGGGATGCACATCCAGGGCACGAAGTTCCCGTTACACCACATCCAAAAAATGCTCTATTGGGTTGAGCTCTGGTGACTGTGGAGGCCATTTTAGTACAGGGAACTCATCGTCATATTCTAGAAACCAATTTGAAATTATTCGAGCTTTGTGACATGGTGCATTATTCTGCTGGAAGTAGCCATCAGAGGATGGGTACATGGTGGTCATAAAGGGATGGACATGGTCAGAAACAATGTTCAGGTAGGCCGTGGCATTTAAACGATGCCCAGTTGGCACTAAGGGGCCTAAAGTGTGCTAAGAAAACATCCCCCACACCATTACACCACCACCACCTGCCTGCACAGTGGTAACAAGGCATGATGGATCCATGTTCTCATTCTGTTTACGCCAAATTCTGACTCTACCATCTGAATGTCTCAACAGAAATCGAGACTCATCAGACCAGGCAACAATTTTCCAGTCTTCCACTGTCTAATTTTGATGAGCTTGTGCAAATTGTAGCCTCTTTTCCCTATTTTTAGTGGAGATGAGTGGTAACCGGTGGGGTCTTCTGCTGTTGTACCCCATCCGCCTCAAGGTTGTGTGTGTTGTGGCTTTACAAATACTTTGCTGCATACCTCGGTTGTAAAGAGTGGTTATTTCAGTCAAAGTTGCTCTTCTATCAGCTTGAGTCAGTAGGCCCATTCTCCTTTGACCTCTAACATCAACAAGGCATTTTCACCCACAGGACTGCCGCATACTGGATGTTTTTCCATTTTCACACCATTCTTTGTAAACCCTAGAAATGGTTGTGCGTGAAGTTCCCAGTAACTGAGCAGTTTGTGAAATACTCAGACCGGCCCATCTGGCACCAACAACCATGCCACGCTCAAAATTGCTTAAAATCACCTTTCTTTCCCATTCTTACATTCAGTTTGGAGTTCAGGAGATTGTCTTGACCAGGACCTCAACACTAAATGCATTGAAGCAACTGCCATGTGATTGGTTGATTAGATAATTGTATTAATGAGAAATTAAACAGGTGTTCCTAATAATCATTTAGGTGAGTATATATATATATATATATATATATATATATATATATATATATATATATATATATATATATATATAATTAAAGGTCCCATGGCATGACATTTTTATTTTATGAGGTTTTTCAACATTAATAGGAGTTCCCCTAGCCTGAATATTGTCCCCAAGTGGCTAGAAATTTTGATCGGTGTAAAACGAGCACTGGCTGTCTTTCTCTGCCTTTGAGAAAATGAGCCCAAAGGAGCCGATCTTATTCTCCTGTTATGACATCATACCAGGAAAGGTTTCCTCCCCTTCCTCTGCTTTGCCCGTCCAGAGAATTAGTAGAGAATGGGTTCAGTTTATTAGTCGCGATGTCAGCACAGACTTTATCATATGGATTCGACACCTCCACAAACAGTGAGTAACAGTGTTCATTATGCCTGAAATAAACTTGCGCTGTCAAAAACTTGGTACAATAAAACTCTCAGCAATCTTTCCCCAGCTCTCACTGTCTCTCTCTCGACTGGCACTGAGTGCTGCTGCTCACGCCTGACTAAACCACGCCCCCTCCGCACGTAATCTCATTTCAAATGCAAAGATGTCAGCCAATCACAACAGTGGGTGTTTTCACTGAAGCAGACACGCCTCTTGAAAAAAACAGAGTATTTAAGTCAGAGTGCTAATATAAGTATAGAAAAAATGCCTTTTATTTCTAAATTATGAAATTTTTTTGGTGTAAAAACCATACTAACAATATAAGTACACCCCAGGAAACATTATAAAATAATAAAACAATCCATGCCATGGGACCTTTAAATTATATAATTAATATAATATAATATAATATAATATAATATAATATAATATAATATAATATAATATAATATAATAGATATATATAATATATTAATATAATATTACTTTTGAACCTCGAGTCTGATTTTCTCCATTCATGTATTGATGAATACATGATTAACGAGTGAAGAGGTTTGAATTTTACACATGAATATGTATGTACGCCTGGTTAGTGAATGCAACCAACTGAGCAGGAAAAGATCAATAATTTGGAAATGCAGCAAACGCAGAACCAAGTGCCTATACAGAAGCACTGAAGTGAGTGAAGAAAAAAGAAAAAAAACTATGTTGCCTATTTCTATAAATACACCACAAGCATCACGTCTATTTTGTAATGTGGGAAGTAATAGGGGCCAGACAGCAACATGATGACAAGTCTCTGGGTAAATGGCAGACTGGAGACAGCACATTGGCTGTGGCGCGTGCTTGAGAGAGAGGAGGACAGGGCCTTTAATAAAGCACTAAAGCTGGATCTCAAAGTGAGGGAAAGGACCAATGAGTGAACTGACCTTTCTGGCGGAGTCCTTGCTTCCACATTCCCCCTTATCGTACCACCATTTGTTTTTCAGTTTGTCTAAGACGGCTTGCTCATTGAGTTTCAACACCGCTAGGTTTACGGGGATTCTTCAACCAGGAAAATAACATAAATAACATTACCCATGTTATCTTATGTTATTCAGCATTTAAGCAAACATACACCCATAATTACGTTTCGATGTGATCTACATGTCTACAGATAAATAGAAAACAAAACAAACAAAACAAAAACAGAAAAAAGGAAAGAACAGCACACTCACAGAGTTTGAAAACTGTCACTGCCAAAGTGATATGCATTAATACTCCATCTAGCTTTTGTGACCTTTCTCCCTACTGCAAGATGTGTATTACTATATCACTTTGGGTAACCGGCAAGAGATCGAAAACACTCGGATTTGCACAATTTTGAGTATGATACTCAATGTTATAATTGACTGTAAATCATTTAAACGCCTCAATCGCATTGAATAAAAACAAGATGGAATATGTTCAATTGGTGTAAAACTGCAGCCGAGGTGTTTGTTAATTGAGGTTGCCGGTTACCCCCCCAAGGTGGTGGTTACCCGCTGGATAGCTCATATTGGGGCTGACCTTGGAATCACCTCCTCCGCTGCCACACTCTCCCTTGTCGTACCACCATTTGTTTTTCAATTTGTCCAACAGGCCCTGCTCGTTCAGTTTTAACACTGCCAGGTTTACTGGGTTTCTTGAAATGATAATAAAATAAGCTGGGTCAGCATTGGTGATATGATACGGCGAGGCAGAGGTTGTGTCAAATAAAAGTGAGTCTATTAAGTCGTAGAGGAAGTAAACAGAACATAAAACTGATCTGACTGTGTGCCTGGCTCTGCTGGGTTTGTTGATGTAATATTAGTTGTCTTGTGTTGTGTAAAGTGTAAAACAAAAACAAAAAAAAGTACTATGACCAAATTATGAGAGATTTTGCTGAGCAAGACATCCAATTGTGGGTGAGGAAACAGGACGAATTAGCAATGCTCTGGATTTAAGCCCTTTGTCACAGCGTGGTCTGCGTAAGAGGATTCCCAGATTAAGTCAAAATTACTGTAGATTAGCTCTGAAAAATCGAATACGCCGTGGTTGTGGTTGAAGGACACTGTACGCTCCATATTTTAGGTAATCTCAACACTGCAATCAAACCCAGAGCGCTCTTAATGCGGCCCATTCTCGTATGTGTGGCGGTGTCTTTCTCTGTAAAATCCCTGACTTCTTTCTGTACCCCTCGAGACAGGGGGAGAAAGAGGCTGATGTGCTTATGGATGACTAAAACAAAGCCAGACTTCATCCATGAACATTAATCTGAAATCTGCAGGGTACACAAGACAACAAGGATGTCAGGGAGGATAATGAGGGGTAAGTCCATCTCAACATCTGAAATGGAGCACACGAGAGGTGAATTTGAGAGAAAGATGGTGAAAATGTGGAAAAAGTCGATGGTCAACATCTGATGTATGTTCTTCGGCTCTGGACTGGAAAACAGACTGCTCTGTTTTCTAGAAGAGAAACATTTATGTTACTGTTTGAATGGCCTTTATGTGTCTGTGTGTGCCGTATCTTTGTTGAATTATTAAAGGCAATATTTTAGGTGCATAGAATACATTAAATGGATAAATGTTCAAAATAAACTTGTACTTTTTGATAAATAGAAAACAGCAGTTTTAAACATTGATAATAATAAGAAATGTTTGCCGAGCAGCAAATCAGCATATTAGAATGATTTCTGAAGGATTATGTGACAATTAAGGGCATAGCGTCTGTCAGATGATCACATCAACCTATCGGAATATGACGTCTATCACTGCTTGCATACATACATACATACATACATACATACATACATATATATATATATATATATATATATATATATATATATATATATATATACACAAGCTCCTCAGTAATATCAGCAGTTATCGCGTTTCTCCAGAGCTCATTTACCCTCCTCCATCCCCAGCTCCTCTTCTTGTCCGTCAGGATTTGGTGTTCTAATTCCTCTTGAATCAGACTAAATGTCTAAATTATTTTGTACATTAAATGTTGACATTAATGATATCTGCAATACATTATGTTGGTTCTGTTCTGTTTTCCCTAAGGCAGGTTATTGCTGCTCTAAGCTGCATGGATGCGCAGGAAGTTCTTGTCCAGAAAAGAACCATACCGCCAATCCAAACTATATGCTAATTTTCAATCATCCTGACAGAACTGAAGATTAGTAATGATGCTGAAAATTCAGCTTTACCATCACAGGAATACTTCAAATATAGGAAACAATTATTTTATATTGTAGTAATATTACTGTTTTTACTTTGTTTTTGATCAAATCCTACAGACCCCAAACTTTTGAACAGTAAGTGTATGTATTGAATGTTGAATTTAGATGTTGAAATCAACTTTTAGGAAATGTTTTCTATAGCTGAATGCTACTGAACAGGCACACAGCTCTTATTTAAATCATATTTTATCATTTAAAAAACAAAACCATGGGCTTTGTGGGCCACTGTGGCCATTATTCTCAACAATGTGTTCTTTGAATAATGTATAAAAGAACAGAAGTATTGAAATGCATTTAGTCAATGTTGACAGATGCAAATAGGAGACACGATATTCACACATGAACATTAAAAATCGCTATCTTGATGATGGAATTATTAGACAAAGGAGTATACATTTTATGGTAATGAGAGCTGATGGCACAGAACATAGACAATTATAACCAATTTCAGTCAAAACATAAAAAGAGAGGTTACAGAGGAGATGCTTCTTTGAAAAATTATACAGGACTCTTAAGGAAAATATTTTAAAATATGAAATTTAAAAATAGGCATTAGTGTTAGTAAATGTTTAGATACTAAATATTTTATAAATATACAAAATATTATTAAATTTAATTATTAAATTAAAATTAAAATATTTCTCCTTATTCCTTTTAATATGCATAGACAATTATAAGCAAGAAAAACGATTACACAATTTTACAATTGTAATGCCTTCAGCCATCTCTCCATTGTAAACTCTCAGATTGTTAATGATTTATAATCATTGTCAAAAAAATAACATTTTTGGTATTAGGAGGCTCAGGTGTACCTCAGGGCAGATCCTTTGGGTGTGGCTACTCCATAGCCCTTTGAGTCCAGGTTTCCTCCCACCTTCATGGTGTCACATGGTTTGCGCTGTTCAATGTATTCATTCATAGTGGACTCCAGCAGATAAGCATACTTCCCTTTGGACTTCCTCACCCGCACGACACCTTCGTCTGTCGTCTTCACAAATACAGTAGGTTCTGCAGACTTCATGTAGGACCACATCTTCTCAAATACTGCGATCTTTGATCTCTGAGGAAGGTAGTTATAATGAAGTCAGATTAAGAAGTTGAATTTCTGTGTTTGCCTCAATATTTTAGGTGTACACAATGCATTCAATTGATCAAAAGTAATAGTTCAAAACCACTGTGGATTAGTACCATATTTGAATACACTACAGTTCAAAATTTTGGGATTATATATACATCTATTTATTTATTTTTTTAAAGAAACGTATACTTTTATTCTGCAAGGATGTATTAAATTGGTCAAAAGTAAATACTTTGATAACTTTATAATTTTACAATTATACATTTTTCCATTTTAAATAAATGCTGTTCTTTTGAAATTTACATACCAGAATTCTGAAAAAGTATCACGATTTCCACAATAATATTAAGCAACACAACTGTTGCTAACAGCAACATAAGAGATGTTTCTTGAGCGGCAAATACTACAAATTCGAGCATCACAGGAATACATTTGTAAACACTTCCAAATTTAAAATAAAAAAACTGTTATTTTAAATTGTAATATTTGACAATATTTCTGTTTTAACTTTATTTTTTGATAAAATATGTGCAGCTCTTATCACAACCCTAATGAAAAATAAATAATGTATTTGAAATATTTATTTTATGCTAAGAACACTTACATATTTATGTATAAATATAAATATACAATACCCTGCAATTGTACTTTTAGTATACTAGTTTGATACAAGTCTGCTCATTTTGTACTTAATACACTTTAGTTATCCAGAAATAGTGCTGAGGTCCAACTAAAGATATACTTAAGTATATTTGATTGTGCTAAAAATTAAACTATACAAGTACTTTAAGTACATTATAGGTAAACATCTTGATATTATACAGAGATAACACTAATAGTAATATTAAAAACACATTTTAGGCTTAATATAATTTTTTATTGTGCAATAAAGAAGTACTCCAGATAAAGTTTAATTATAATATTTATATCTTAAGTGTTACATCCAAGTCTCAAGTGATATGTCAGTAAATTTTAATGGATTTGCACCATACTTAGTATGAAATAAATGATAATGATTAAATATATTTTACTATGGAAAATACTTCTAATAAAAACATATAAACAAAACCTTTAAAAGGTATTGTACATGAAAAGCCAGAAATTGATGTTTCGAACCTTATCCCTCACACAAAGCTGTCACAGTCTGTCTATATACTCCAACACAGTATACTGAAGATAGCCAATATACCACATAAAAACACAGACATAGTTTGAAGGCGTGTTTTTTTCTTTTTCTTTTTACATGTCTTAACTTAAATTTTAAAATACTCAAAATACCTGTTATCATGGTCCTTCAGTGTGTCTTTTCAGGGCATTCAGAACAATTCTTTTTGTGTTCTTAATGTATAGATAAAATGTGCAAAAATTGTACCTTTAGGGCTGCAAAAGCTTCTCACCAGGGTATTACCCTCATCTTTGTACCTTATCTACTCCTAAAGGTTGCATATTAATACCTTAGAGGTGAACATTGGTATCTTGAAGTATTAATATGCACTTTTAGTCTAAGATAAGGTACAAAGCTAAGTCGCAATCTTTGAGGGTACTGATAAATGCACAATTTTTGCACATTTTGTGTAAGAGTATAGTAACATACTTTCCCTCTTACCCTGAAGAACTCTTTGGTGGATCCCCCATCCAGAGTCCCATAAGCAATCTCTGTTTGCTTAGCTAGATCCTCAGCGCTCTCAATGGGAGACACCATCCTTTCCACAGTGAGGAAGGCAGCCAGGTTGGCTGTGTAGGAGGAGATGATAATCAGAGTGAAGAACCACCACACACCTCCAACTATCCGACCGGAGAGAGATCTGGAGGGGTGGGTACAATTTAACAACAAACAGGTGGTTAATTGTCAGGAATATTGTAGTGATCTTCTCTATCAAATTAGACTCATAATGAAGTGTCTGACTTTTAATATGATTTTCCATTTCTAGCTGTGCACAGTGGAAAGATAACATATTAATTAATTAATGAGTTAATTAAATACTTAATCAGCAAGCATATATGGTGAAAAAGGGCTTCTTAATGGTTAATCTAGCCATTATAAATCAGATCTGAATCAGAGCTTAAACAAAAGTCATATGAAGCCTTTGTATGGCATAATTAAATTATCATCAGAGCTTAAAATGTCTGAAATATCACCTATATATGAGTTTAATGAAAAGGAATGCAGTTGTAATAAAACATCTTTGTAATATATAATTGTGTTTCTTTCCTGAAAAGAGGAGCTGGATGTAGTAAAACTGAATACAATTCGTTTTTAAAAGACATGTCTCAGCTCCTCTTTTCATAAGTAGTGTATGAGAGCCAGTATGTGCAAAAAAAAAAAAAAAAAACACTGCATTTTGAAAGCACATTAATTTAGATGTTATTTTTCTCTTTGGATATATTTAATTGTGCAATAACATCAACATCAAAAGTGGTTTGTATTGAGAAAACATTCTCATGAATCCAGAAAAGTAAAGCACATGCCAGCATTTTTATACTGAGTAAATTAAAAATATGGAAAGACTCCCTGAAGCTGAATTTTGCTGGTATAAATAGTAATAATAATGTAAAAAGATTATATAACCCCTAATGTTCTTTGTTCTTTGACTTCTCCATGAATATGTCTATTAATCTGAGTGTCCTCAAACATTAAAAACACTGTTCTTCTTTCACTGTTCCCTTTCAATGAAAGTCTTAAATGTAATCAAAGATCCTGTTATGCCAAGTTTGCACTAAAATTCTGCTTTCCAGTAGATGCTGCGCACAATTCTTTACTTTCAAGGGAAATATACATTCTCTTCACAGCCTCCAGTGATATTATCAGTTATATCAAAGGGGCCCATAAACCACTTTGAATTTTTATAGGGACGCGAAATGTCCTGCATTTGTTGGAAACTTCAGAGTTGTTGGAACATTGTTGGAATGTTAATTCATGTTAGATGTATATCCAAAACAGAAATTATAGTTCAACTTAACTTGCCATGAACAGAACTTCCACCTTTAAAGAAAAGCACAGAATTAACTTTAGCATGCGAAGAGGAAAGTAAAATGACACATGGATGATGGTTATTTGCTTATGCAGGAATATTATTTGGGTGGATCTTAACTTCTGGGGGAAAAAAGTGAAATATACAATTAAACAGTAAAATTGTGAAATATTACACATTAAAATAACATGATCCTTCAGACATTATTCTAGTATGCTGATTTGGTACTCAATAAACATGACTTATCAATGTTGAATACAGTTGTGTTGCTTAATATAATTGCTGAAACTGTGATACTTATTTTTTAGGATTATTTAATGAATAGAATGAACAAAGAACAGCATTTATTTGAAACAGAATCTTCTGTAATATTATAAATGTCTTTACTGTCACTTTTGATCAATTTAATGCATCCTTGCTGAGAAAAAAATACATTTCTTTCAACTTTTGAACTGCTGAGAATATCCAAATATGAATGCATGGGCGTAGATTACGCGGGGGACGCGGGGGACGTGTCCCCCTCACTTTTAATAAAATGTATTTTCGTCCCCCGCACTTTTACTGGGTCTCACCGATCCTAGTCGACCCGCTCCGAGCGGGATCCGAACCGGCGTTACCTGCGCGGGGGCGGGCAAGTTAACAGGGACGCTAAAAACAGCTTTCTTTAATCTGGGTTGATTGCGCGCTTCTTGAGGTCACGGGCAAGTGTATTTACATAGAAACCAATGTGAATACATCAAGATTTAAATTCAGAGACAAAAAATAATCGAGAAGGGCGCTCTCACAGAATGTCAAACGTGGATTCGTAGAGGTAATATCCAGTCACGCTGGAGCTGCAGCTGAAGGAAAACAATCGTTATGAGTTACGAAACGTGACGACGACAATCAGACGATTGCGACAATATATGCTTTGTGTGTGTTTTTCAAGTCATCTCAATGTAGGCTATTTATTGACAATAAAGTATAGGCCATCATATGAATAATTCCGTTTTTAATGTTAAGTATATTCTGCTCACCAAGGCTGCATTTATGTAATCAAAAATAGTTCAAACAGTAATATTTTGAAATATTATTACAAATTAAAACAGCTTTTTTCCTATGTGAATATATAGTAATTTATTCCTGTGATCAAAGCTGAATTTATCATCATTACTCCAGTCTTCAGTGTCACATGATCCTTCACTATTCATTTATGATTATTATCTGTGTTGAAAACAGTTGTGCTGCTTAAAAATGTTGTGGAAACCATGATAGCCATGTAATACATGTTATTTTTCAGGATTCTTTAATGAATAGAAAGTTCAATGGATAGCATTTATTTGCATTCATTAAATAAATTATCTTTTGTAATATTAAAAATATCACTTGTGATCAATTTAATGCATGTCTGATCAACAAAATTATTAATTTCTCTCTTTTTTAATTTTACCACAAATGTTTAGATGGTTTCCACAAAAATTAAGCAGCCCCATGAGCAGCACGACTGATAATAATCATAAATGTGTGTTGATCATCAGATCCTCATATGAGAATGATTAGTGAAGGATCATGTGACACTAAAGACTGGAGTAATGATGATAAATTCAGCTTTGATCCCAGGAATAAATCACACTTTACTATATATTCACACAGAGAACAGCATGGTTTACATTAGAATATATATTTTTTTACATTGCATAAAATATATGGAGTCTTAATGCACAAGTGTTGTATGGCTAGTATATAAACCAATCATAAAATTGGCACAAAAAATAGGAGAATAATATTATAAATATTAATTATTGGTTATTTTTCAGCAGTGTATTTGATATCTTGCCCAATTAAAAGCAAG
Organism: Pseudorasbora parva; assembly: GCF_024679245.1. Lineage (NCBI taxonomy): Eukaryota > Metazoa > Chordata > Actinopteri > Cypriniformes > Gobionidae > Pseudorasbora > Pseudorasbora parva. The sequence continues at coordinate 23,316,864 of NC_090189.1, forward strand.
AGATGCGATAAATTATATTGGTCCAAAAAAATACAAATAATTTCTGTCCCCCTCACTTCTGAAAAGATGGCTACGCCCCTGTATGAATGACTTCATCATATCCCTCCATATAGTATCGTATATATGTTCTTGGTCTGTTTCGACTCTCTACCTACTTCAGCTCAAACTGTCTCTCTTTCTGCGGTACTCTGCTTATCCTTCTTGTCTCTCTCACCAGAACCTGTCTCCCTATTTTTACATGTCTGCTCAGCTGTAAGGAGTGTTATTATGTCGACTTCCATTCAGTCTGTCAAACATACAAGTGCAGCTGTTTTGTGAGGTATGTCCACCTTTATAACCATCAAAGTCAGTATTGTGTTTGCAAACCAAACAAGTTATCATTGTTGTATCTGAGTATTATATTATATTATATTATATTATATTATATTATATTATATTATATTATATTATATTATATTATATTATATTATATTATATACACACATGCATGCATACTCGACTGGCTTCTCTCCCGTATGAGTCTCTTTAGACCTTACTGTACATGATTTTTTTACGGTCTATGTACATGAATTATGATTCTCCAGAAATGTTGATTGAGGCTGTGTGGGACCTTCTAATTGAACTTCTTTCCACAAAATGAACAGAAATAAAAACAGTATAAATAATTAAAAAAAAAAAAAATTGTCTTATTAAGTGCAAACAATAAGTGCAACCATAAAGTACTTTCTCAATATTCAAAGTGCAAACAAAGACCTTGGCCCGTTTTCATAAAGATTCTAAGAGTCCTCTCAGAAAAGTCCTAACTTAGCTTAAAAACTTTTACATAGGAGTCCTAGCTTAAGAACTATCCGGGACCTATCTGAGAGCAACTCTGAGCAGGAATAATACAAAAACTTTTATCTTAGTGAAGAGGCGGGGCTGACCCCGTTGCTACGTATGACAGTCTTTTGAAGACTGTGATTGGTTTGTTGTCCAAAGAGGGGGGGGAAAGGAGCGCTTTTAAGTATAGGGAAGATTCTATATAATGAATTTTATTATTTACCATGCTTTTAATTTAATATAAGGTATTTGATTGGCTTAGAATTATAAACATTGTTCCACTCGTCTCCTCGTCTTCCGACAGTGCAATAATTCGGATGTGGGTTCCATCACCACGGAAGCCTGCTATATTCATAAATGCAGTTTTTTGAGCCTGCAATGTTGGAAAGTCCAGTGGAAATAAAATGAACTGTTACACAATATGAGTATCTGAAAGTGCTGTAATTGTTTGTCTGATCACTCTGCTTACAGAAGGTTATGACAGACCTAAATCATCACTGCTGCATTGTTGCACTTTCCCAGTTGCCAAATATCGTAATGTATAGCGATTACTTTCATTTCTGGCGCTATTGTATTCCTGCACTGTGTCGGAGATGTTAGCGTGTCTCTAATAAGATCCGTCAAAAACATGATCCCTGCTCGATCTAATCTATAGCGTCTTATTAACTCACTGTCATCCATTGTCTTCAACATATTTCTTCTCCCTCTTTGTCTTTCTGCCATTTTCTCCGTTGCTAAAGAAACTCTTAAGCCTCTTAAAAGTCCTCGTCAGTGCTCCAAACAAATTTGACCGTAAGACCTCTTTTAAGGGCTAAGATGCTTTTTGAATTACTTTTTTCTTTACTAGGATTTTTTTAGTTAATTTTAAGAGTAAAACGCCCACATTTCTAAGAAATTTCTTAGAATTTTGTCAATAGGAGCTACTCTTTGCATTAAGATTCTTTATGAATACGTGCCCTGGGGCCTTATTCACAAAACATCTTAAGGCTAAAAGTAGCTCCTAACTTGCCAATTTAGGAGAAACTCTTAAAAATAATGAGCGTGTCAGTCCTAATTTTAGGACTCCTAAATTTTTCCTCTATGAGTATTTCACAAAGAATTTTAGCAATAAAATGAGCTCCTAAATCCATGAAACGCTCATGAGGACTCCTAAGTCACTAAGACCAAATCACAAACAATCCTAATGGCTTTTGCTGCAATCCGCCCAAAGACACTATATAACATTGAGGCAATAGTGATCGTTAATGTATCTTTAATAAAAAAATATAATAATGTCAGATTACCTTTGGCTGTTGTTTTACGAGGTCATACTTACAAATGATTGAATAAAGTAAAACAACATAAGCGTATTTGACATGCTGTCCGAAGCGATCGAGGGCTCAAAGCGCTAGAATTTAGCCAAAACCCAGAGCTCTGCCCCCTATCGCAGACTGAGAGTGAGGAACGGGGTGGCAAGTTAGGCGAGTCAGCTCTCGGCTGTGTATATAAACCGCCTCTCTGATTAGATAGACAGTTTGAACATGCTCCTCACAAACTGTGTTTACAAAACATCATTTGTCACTTAAATTCTGCCATCTCTCGATATGCAGACATGTAAGAGGCTGACAATTAGTTGAACACATACTTGTTTAATTAATGACACTATTTTTTTTAAATCTTTATTTGAATATGGCAAAACCTTCTGTTTAAAATCTTTATTTGAATAGGGCAACATAATCTCATTTAACAAAACATTTCTATAATTTAATCACTGACAGAGATCCCTCCCCTATCAGCCAATCACTGTGGTCATAGTTAGTATGCGTGATGACATCATCCATAGCAAGGATGTTAACCCTGCCTTACTCTTATCTTAAGACTTCTCTATTTCTTAGTAAAAGTTGCTCTCAGCAGCTTTGTGAATAGATTTGAACTTTTACTGCCATTTAGGGGAACTCTTAGTGTTAAGATAAAATGTTTTGCGAATACTGCGCCAGAGCTAAGAGGTGGTTACAACTACACAGCTCAGCCCAAGATAGCTTTGATATTGGGAGACAGGCTGTATGTAGGCTAATTTGTGCAAATCTGCAGCTTGTGCAGGATGAGCAGAGCAGACGTTTACAATAGTTTACAATTAAAGGGTTCTCCAACTGAATGCAATGGTGTTTTATGTTATATAAAAATAAAAATGACAGGTGGGCACTGTAATGTAATTTAAAGGGGTACTTCAGCGCTGGGAAAATGAATCTGTATTTAAACTGGGTCATCAATGTAGTAGAAATGTGAAATTATTTTTGAATTTGGTGCTTTCTAGACTGAGAAAAGACAGAAAATGTATGTTTGTCTCATGGGGATGAAAGACTACAATTCCCAGAATGCTTTGCTGCCCTGTGAGGCCACTCCCAAAGCCAGCTACTTGATTACTGTGACTGAGTTGGAGAAGACACTACAATTAAAGACTGAACGTGTCTGTTCAATATAATGAGTGAGTCACCGCACTCTTGTCTCACGGGGATATGAGGTGGGAAAGCACAATCATTTGAATATACTCCAGGGTTTCTACTGATACTAACCCATATGCTAATCGCTGAAGTTATCCTTTAAACATAGCATGGCATATTCTATACTAATGGTGAATTATTCATGGTGAATTAACCCTCAGTCATAGCGATGACTCATTCAAATCTCATCATATCTCGTCACACCCCTAATGTGTGTGTATAATATATATATATATATATATATATATATATATATATATATATATATATATATATATATATATATATATATATATATATATATATATATATTCTAAGCTTGACTTCTTTGCTTTCAATTAATGCAATTCTCTAAAATGTCAAACTAGATTAAATTATTTAGGGTGAATGTGAACCAAACAAGTACTCAAAAATGACTTTTGCTAAAACTAATTCCCAGCATGCTTTACTTGCGACTTAACAAGGAGAGTAAAAATATTTAAATTGAGGGTTACTTTATGTGTTTTTTAGCAAGATGAGCAAAGAGGGAGACTTGATAGTGTTCACTTATGCTGGAATTATTAGAACAATTTATAATGACACTGGGTTGCCATTGTGGAGAAGAGTGGAGCATTTGTTTAGAATGTGGACTGATATAGCACATACATACAGCATTTAATGCTTAGCATTTAACACGCTAACATGTGCTATATAGTTAATAGTTTGGAAGCTAGCTAGTAAAGGCTTATAATTTTGAAAAAATATAAGAAATTTAATTAATCCCATTAGGGAAGCATATAAAAATAATTTATAGACTACTTAATTGGAATACTTAAAAATGACTCATTCCATGATTATGAAATGATTTTTTTAACTGATTTGTGGGGAACCGATATAAAAGATTAAATCATGTAAATCCAACACACTTTTTTTTCTGTGTAGAATAGCCAAAGGATATCTGCTATGCATTTTCATATCTGAGAGGTAAAACCTTTTTAAAAAAAAACTACTAAGGGCCCAAAAGTATTGAAATACACACAACTCGCACATTGCCATGCAAATCCCCTAATAAATACTCAAAATAAATTATCAATCTAATCCGTAGAATATGGGTCACTCCTACACTGAAAGCCAAGTAAAAGGTTCTCATGTAAAAACACTGTTTCAAACACATTCACTCACGTCTCCATGGAGACACGACGACTCACAATAGAACTGTAACTAAAAATAATATTCTCCTTGTCGTTCTACGTTGTAATTCTGCAAATTTGTCCGTTCCATTACAGAAACTCTGAAGTGTGCTGTCGGGAACGTTGTGACATGCTGATCATCTCTTCGTACTCTGGTGTCACAGTTCCGTTAAACACTGTAGAACATTTCCAAACACTAGGGATGGCAAGGTCACCTCGACAGTGGGAAAGGCCTGAGCAAGACCTCCCTCAAGGCTTCTGTGGATGTGTGTTTGTATTGTGAAATTACACTAATGTGCTTGTGACCTAAATGTGTGACCTAAACGTAATGTGTATGTGACCTGCTAGTGTCATTGCGTATGGAAGTGTTTGTAAACCAGAGAGTATTTTTGGGGTAAAGGGAATCTGGATAAAGCTGAAGTGACAGTTAGAGGCCCGCGGGAGGAAGGGGGCACCACGGCGCCTGGGTTGAACTGTCATGCTGGCTGAAAGCCTGATGGTCTGACCCTGCACAAACACAGACACAAAGACACACTCCACATCTCAAATAAAGTTCCTAAGGCACACAACATGTATCGCTTCTTTAGGGGAACTACTCGCTCTAAATTTCTCTGTCTCACACACACACACACACTTCTCCGTGCTCATATCCTGGAGTGCTCTTGGTTTATTCTTCAGCAGGTGTGAACCGACAGATCATCAGCCTCCAGGCCAATTTAACTCATTGGAAAATTCATTGGGCCTTTATGCGACAGCTTTCTTAAGAATCACATCACCATCCCTCATGATGAGTACTCTTCATACCAAAAGATTCACAGTAGTGGAGGTCATTCTGTCTACAGTAATGAGGGAACTGGGCTTTACTGCTGAAAACACTGACATCTGTGGCTAAAATAACTTATATATTCACTTAAAGTGGCAGTGTGTATTTTCCAAGGTGTCAAGGTTTGGCTGGTTAGCATGGCCAAGTTAGCTTACTTCCTGATGGAATGTTACTTCACACTTAATTCAAATAATGTAAAATTCAGTGATGTAGACCAGAGAAATAAATCCCATTAATGAATCTATTGCAGAATTAAGGTGAACATGATTTCTATGGGTGGACCTGAATATTCAAATATTTGTTCGGCGGGATGGTATTTGATTTTCAAATTTGGGATTCAAATATCAGTTTAAGCCCTGCCCGCATGAGGTGCATTATTCTCGAGATTCCTGTCTTTATTTGAGAGAAGAATATTTTCAGCCCCCTCCCTCCGAAGCTTTGAATATTACTTTAATATTTATTTTTTAATTACTAGCGAATTACTACCGAAGCTTCGAAGCTCAACAAAAAATGGCATTCGGACTAGCCTGATCCTGGATCAACATTCCAATAAACCAGTTAGATTTGAGGGACAAGTTTACAGTTTATGTTTACTGTAGGGTTGTCACGATATAGATTTTTCACTACACGATTTTCATGGCCAAAATAATTCATGATAATGATACATCACGATATCTCTAGAAACTGATTAAAATAAATAATGTTATCAGTCAAATTGGAATTTTAAAGAAATTGTATTATTTTATACTCTCATACATTATATACAAAGGCTAGGTAGATTGGCATTGCATTATAAATTTACATTATCCTTAGGATGATTATCGGGGTGATTGGGTGTTTGCTGCAAACTTTAATAATTTGGTTGGTGTTTAAAATGACTATATTCATTTTCTTGCTATGATTATATATATATATATGTGGTTGCAGCCACTGAGCTATAGCTTAATAATACTGATCTAGCCTATGTGACGTGGTTGTGCAAGATTTGGCAAAAGGGGACATATTTAAAAATTATCAGGAGGTGCTAGTAACGTGCTCAGCTCCTCTCGTAATTTCTCTTACACTGTGGGCTGCGATGGAGCATCCACGATTTTGACGTGATTTCTCACAAGAGAAAAAAAATCGTCTGCGAGCTTGTACGACAACAAAAATGTGTACGCCCGACTTTACTGCTCAAGGGTGCCCTCTGGCGTTGAGTATGAAAGAAACAATAACATGAGAGAGTTTAATGCTCCATAGTGCTCATATAGTCCTATTTTGAATAAAATAGGGGGAAAAATATTGATCTCTAAAGATATTTGAAGTAAACATACAGTACAAACATAATTGTGGTCCAAAAGCCCAGAGGGATGTAACGGGATAGGGGTTAGAGCATGGGTTACAGAGCCAGACTGGTAACCTGGATACGATTCTCAGTACCAGCAGGCAAAAACGGAGGCACCTTTGAGTAAGACACCTAACCCTCCTTCTATGAATGCTCCTAATGTGTGTGCACTAACATGGCTAGGTTAAATGCAGAGGCTTACCATACTTGGTAGAGGTGGGTGAACAGCTGGTGGTTTTGCCCCCTTTTGCACTCACTGTTGATTGTCAGGTCTTGCAGACTTGGGTAATTAACGAGTAATTTTCGCAGAATCCATAAAACTTCCACACTGGTGAGCTAATTTTCTCAAGTGCGAATTGAGTGTCTCATCTGTCATATTCAACAACATGCTTTTATGCGGCAGTAACAGCTTTCTGCTTGCGTTTTTATGACAGGTAGCAACCAGCATCAAATGTGCAATACTGCCACCTGTACTTCGGGATGCCAACCAGATACTGGTGCTACATTATGTGCACTCCTCATTATAAATACTACGGTTATTGTCAATACCGGTATATTGCGACACTCCTAATGTTTTAGGCTTAAAACAAGGGCTAGGTGCTTCCACATCAGTGTTATTCACCTATCATTTCCCTTAAATCACGGGAAGGTTTAGGAGCAGGGTTAGGGTTTAGGACTATGTTTGAGGTCAGGAATGTTGTTCCAGGTCCAAGATCAACAAAATATGTCAAAGGAACACGTCTTACTTGGCAAATTCACGGTGACCCCAAACTACAGCTACAGCTCAAGATGTGTGCTTCAAATAAAGCACTCATCTCTCTGCAGACGAACATAGCTGCTTTCTACTAACAGGTGGCTTTTAGCAGTCAGAATCTAAAAAGACAGTTCACATAAGCATACTGTTTACACAGCCTAGCTGCTGCAACACTCAAATGTGCTATGAAATGCTACAGTGTTGATGCTAGTGGACGTGACAGTGATAGTGAATTATATGCATAGTAAACAGTCTGCAATTCCCACTTCTGGGTGAACCACTAAAAGAGGAGCAACAATCATGCCGTGTGTCGAGTTATTAATTTATTTACCATCAGAGCTGTCAGGCTGTGGGACTTCAGTAATTCTCTGCTCACGTTTTGCGCTTGCTAATCATCTGTGCAATCTTCTCATGACTTGAGATTATGGCACAGCTCGAACCGAGTTAATTGCTTTGATTGCCAGTGTGCTTACAGTAGCTTCTCTATTTGCTATCTGCCTCCAGAGGCGTCAAAGAGACTTTGTTTTTAGCACCTTTATAAGAAATAATGAATTTATGAAATCCCTTCATAAGCACCTCATCAGAAACTAATCAGAGAATCAGAAAGGCTAGATGAGGTAACAGGGATTTTTATGAAGCAATGGCACAGATGAGCTGGAGTGAATAACAATGTGAACAGTCAGAGCTCTGAGTGGCAGCTCTGACATTTGTTGAGGACAACCAAATTTTCTGTCAGAGATAAATACTGTAAGCAGCCCGGTGCCTTCTGTCTGGCCCACACAATCCTCATTACAAAAAAAACACTCATGCCAAATAACCCTTTCTTTTAAAAAAGGATTCGGAGATGGTGGATAAATAGCCTTCCAGTACAAAACGCACAACAAGCACTTTATGTAAAACATTATCCCCTGGTTGCATAGATAAGGCTTAATCCTATCTTAAAATATGTCAGTGCCATTGTTTTGTCTCGAGATGCACATCAGAAATATTTTTTTTTCTATTTCTATTAAGATCTAATCCTGGCTTAAAGGGTTAGTTCACCCAAAAATGAAAATTATGTCATTACTCACTCACCGTCATGTCGTCATAGTAAGATATCTTTGATGAAATCCGAGAGCTCTCTGACCCCTCCATAGACAGCAATTTAATTAACAGAAAGGTAGCAAAAACATTGTTAAAATAGTCTGTCAGTCTCCTACATTGGTCAGCTTCTGCGTTAGCATCACAGCATCAGCCAATGGTAAACTGGCATAGCTATGAGATAACTCTGAAGCGCTGTACTGCTTTTACTATGTCAAAAGTATAGGAGACAGATAAGGTCATGAAGAAATTGTTGAATAAAGTTGTTATATTTTTTTGAAGTCACATGGACTATTTTAATGATGTATTTACTACCTTTATGGACTTTTAAAAGTGTTAATTAAATTGCTTTCTAGAAAGAGGTCAGAGAGCTCTCGGATTTCATCAAAATTATCTTAATTTGTGTTTCGAAGATGAGCGAAGGTCTTACGGGTTGGGGCTAATGACAGGAGGCTAACAATTTAAATCTAAGCTCTGTCTGTGAAACCAGGCCTAAGAGTATTAAGATGTTCAAACTATTACAGACATAGCTGCGCATAAATACTTAATCAGTACTGCGTCTCATTTTTCAGTAAAAAAAACACCACATATTATCTGTCATTGAGAGAAAAAATTGCATGTGCAGCATGTATACTGGAACTGGAATTTTTTGTAGCCTAATTATTTAGCTACTATTGTGTATACAAAAAATGTTCTGCATATCAGAACTGTTATCAGATTAGTTATCCAAAAAAAAAAAAAAAAGTTTAAAAGGAAGAATGCATAAAATGATACATTTAGAGGTTTCCCCATCACTGTCTGAAGCTCTTATGTAAAAAAGACCATGATGATTAAGTTCCATGTCAGTTCAATCTAAGAAAGTTCAATCTAATCCAGCTGACCTCCCTTTAACACTTAGTACAGATCAAAGATTTTCGAATAATTTCAAAACGGCTTCGTGCCTACCCAAAATTTCAGCGTTCCTCCTTTAGCTTAAAGGGGAGAGGTAAAGAAGTTTTCCATGGAAGTCCTCAGCTAGCATGGAGAAACACTGTCAAGCTGAGTGCTCTGACGCAGACAATCACATCTGTCATGGAACGCTCTCTGGCAGTGTAATCTAATTTGAGTGTGTTGCTTCCTTCCCTCAAGCCAAGGATATACATGTCCAACCAAAATGTCAAACACTAAAAGAGGAGCCAGCACACCCAGAGGCTCATGGCCAATCTGCACATAATGAGGCTAGAGGACCCTATCAGGGGTGTCAGCAGTAGCCTAACCTATGGTTATGGTTACACTTTCCTCATTACTAATGCTAAAAAAATCGTGTGAACAAGAGTCAGTTCAGTCAAAGAGACAGGACAAAATCAAATAAGGTGCCTGGAGTAGAAAGGTCAGGTAATTTTGAGACACAGGATGATTCCTACATCGGATGATTCCACAGAAACATTTGACATAAACAGAGAAAGGTTTACTACTACTGCAAATCAAAGACCTTGCATGAAATTTGAGAGAAAGAGACAAAAATACACTATTTGTTTCATATTTTAAGATGCATGAACTCCACATGTGTGTTATCAAGGCCTTAATAAATCATTTAATATTAAGTTTACCAATAAATCTCACAATTTAGTGTCTCTCTAAATCTGCCAAAAACAGTTCCTTTCTTAATATAACCTGAGAATCTTTTTAACATGATGTGCATTTCAGATGTAGTTCAGGGACGGTGTTGTTAGTGGAATATGAGCCAAATTAAAAAGTAGCAGTGGAAGATGAAAAAATTATGACAATGATTATGAAAATGGCTCTTTATTCGTTTCCACCTACCTTGGTGAGATATCACATCCTTGCTGCATAAAGGCTCCCAAGGAAAACCACAGGCTGTTGAAGATCCCAAACTCATTGTTGTGTTCAGGTTGCTTGTCCTGCTTCTCCTCTCGCTGATTCTGATTTTGACCATGCTGATTTGGTGACTGGTTGGCGTCTGGTGACGGTGGTTGGTTCTCGTTCTGGTTCTGCTGCTCCATTCCATCCTCTTCGTCATCTGCGTGCCACTCGTACGGACTGAAGCGACTCACCAAGAATAGCACCACACTCACACCAATGTAGGCAAACACAATACACATCCAGATCTCGTATGCCAGTGGGTCCAGGAAGGAAAATACACCTGGCTTGGACTTGGTGGGCTTCTTGATCATGATGGATATACCCAAGCTCATGAAGGGCTTGGAGAAATCGATGACCTCCTCTCTGACCAAAGTTATGGTAAGGGGGGCGACAGCTACATCTGCTTTCTACAAGACAATATGATTACATCTTTAAGCATGGGTAGAGTGCCCATTGTGATGTGACACATTCAAGCATAACATTCATGTTCCAAACAGCTTCTCAGGAAGTGATGAAATCAAACATACAGAATGTGTTTCACAAAGCTTTGAGATCCAGTTTGCATACAACAAGCCTGTTGTTCCTCTGTAGGTTTTCAGAAAACACTAGAATTACAAATCAAGTGCAAACTGACAAAAAGCTTTATCCACCATTTTAGAAGCAGCTGAACATATAAATAACTTCAAGTATTATGAATCACTACAGAGTCAGTTCTACTCAATGCTACATCCTCAAGAGAATCCCTCATACACTATTGCTCTCTACTCTTCATAATAATGCCATATTTTCTTCAAGCAGAAGAGAAATCTAACGAACGCTGCTTGACAACACTGAGCTGGAGTGTTCGCATTTAGCCCAATGAAGACAGACTACATCTGACACTACTTAGCATTCCAAAGCCACTAATGCTGCAGCCTCAGGGTAAAAATGCACTGAATAAGAAACTGAGCGCCTACAAAAGTGAACCTAACATGCACCTAAGTTTTGCTATTTTAAATTATATCTTGCTAATTTGCCTTTGTTAGCAGTTATAGAGAATCAGTTTGTTATGCTGTGAAATTCCCAGAAAGTCAGACATTGCACTAGCATGCTCTGACAGTAGGGAAAAACTACTTCATAAGTGATGAGAGATGGGGGGAAAAAAGAAAAGAAAAAAACTTTTTCAACCTGAGGCACTGAGGTTCGGACCGTGAGCTGATCTCTGTTCTGCGGCACTCTTTGCTACTTATTTCAGAAAAGATTTCTGTCACTGTTACAAATCTTACCTCCAAGGAATGGAGGAAATGCATTTTTAAAGTAACTCTCAATGCATGCTACGGACACACAAATGTAATATGTCATCTCTGTAAAATAAATAAAATTAAATAAAAAATTAAATAAAATAAATAAATAAATAAATAAAAATTTAAAAAAATATATATATATAAAATATGTATATGTATATGTAAAATAAGATACAATTAAATAAAACTACATTTGAAAGGTTATAAAATTAAAATAAAACTTCAAAGATATAATAACAATCAGATAAAAAAACTACTTACGCCATACACTAATTCTCCAACCATCCCATTCCACATCATTGTCTCTGCGTCTCTGGCTCCATACTTTCCGTCCCCCACAAGTTCTAGCCTGTAAGAATAGCCCACGTGCTTGGCGATCTCTGCAGCCAGCTCCACGCAGTAACCCTCATATTTGTCATTCCCCACCAGCTGCTCATGGTTCTTCTTCAGCATCACATACGGAGATTCCTAAGGATAAAGAAAATAGCTAATAACAAAGTTAATTTTGCATTTCCCTTTAAGCCTTTGCATTTTCCATGAGAAAGCATGGGCCAGACCGTTCTAGTTGTTTTTACTGCATGATTCAGAGTACTTGAAGAGGCTTGAAAGGAAATCTTGCATCAGCTACATCAAATGTTTTCTGCATTTCCAGCATATTTCTTGACTTCTAAATTATTGAAGAGTTGCATTTCAGCTCAATCATATAGAATGCACAGATCAACAGAAAAAAAACAACCCAAAACAATATACATATATATACACACACATACTCACAAGTACATATATGAAATATGTGTATGAGGAAACAGCTGCACATGCATTTGTTGACATGAATATAAACTTTGAACAACATGGGTATAGTATTACAGGCGTGTAGTTTACTATATAAAAAAAATCAATACTTCAGCTGCCTAACCACAGTCAAAGAAGAATCCTTAAGGGAATAAGGGTATTTCTTTTTGGAGTTCAAATGAAATAAGATTAATAGCCACTCAAAACTCTGAGTCAAACCTCAAACTGTGCCTGTAATGAGCAGAGCAGTAAACCCAGCATGGTTCAAAAGATTCACACTACCTCTCACCTTCCTGAGAGGATGGTGATTCACCCCAGAGGCAGAGAACAAACTCTTCTGAGTGAGGCGATCATGTGGTGACAATGTTTGTATTATTTGCATCATTTTTGGCATAAAACAAGTGATAGCCTACCAGGAGCACAAAAATATCACAATGTACACTGTGACAGTAATATTGTTAAGGCTTTTTAATGTCTTTGTTGTATGCTATAATAAGTAATGTAAAATAATGAGCAAATGGACCTGAAGGAGAGCAGCCCAGCACCTATTTTCAATATAACTAAAACAAACATAACTGAAGGTAAATGAAACCATGGTTTTTATAGTTAACTGAAACTAAAACCATAAACATAATTGTTGTATCAAATAAAATATAAAACAAAAACTAATTCCAAGGCAGCATTTCTCATTTTCATTTAGTTTAACTTGATTAACTAAAATGAATAAAAACTATATACTGTGGATATAAAAATACTTTTTATATCTCTAACTAGATTTCACAACTTTGACTTAAATATCCTACAGTGCTACTTTTCTTTTCTATTAAACTCACAATTACCCTTTACATTTTTACTTTGTGCATTTTACATGTAAGCTTATTTCTTCAGACAGCTATAAGCCATTTGTAGATTAAATGAATTGGTAACCATTTATAGCCTGCCACAGCCATATAGGCTCAACCAATGGAATGAATATGGGTTGAGACTATCTGCATGGATGACCAAACCAATCCTGTTCACAATTCTGTTTATTGAGAACAATGGTGAAAAAAATGCACACTTCAGCTTAAATGTCACTCACCTCAGGATCATTATCTGCATACAAACACAGATCGAAATCATGCACACCATTTCGTCTTGATGACACTGATGACTTGTAATCCACACTCATGAGACACATTGCCAGATCAGAAGACACTATGGCCCTAGCTTCTGAGCTACACTAACTTCAAAAGAAAAGTGAATAAAAAGCACACCTAACTGTTACTCTGCTATCTTTTCATAACAACTCTATTTGTATTGAAACTCACCAGGATGGTGGTGACTATATAGGTCCTGTTTTGCAGTCCGAATGTCTCATTGAGTACGCTGCTGTAAGTAGCTGTGTTCACGTATTTCTCACGTTGGTTCCAGTAGCCCACCTGCAGGCAGAAGGGAGGAATATCACAGCAGGGCACAGGAATTTCAGAGACACTATTTTTAGAATGTTAAATATTCATATTGACGGCTTAAGAGGAGCTGTAATCACTTGAAATGCACACACGGCTCTTTAAGCCTTCCTGTGACTAACACTTCATTCGCTTTTACCACAGTCAGTTATAAAGTTTCAGGTGCAACCTTAGGTTAATCGCCACAAATCAAATTTATGCCAGGAGAATGTCAAGCACTACTGTGTTGTCAAATTTTGAGTGAGTCAAAATGTACGATTATTGGGATGAATTGGTTAGTGTGAAAAAAAATATTCAGCTTACTTTCTTGGGTCCACTTGGGCCAAATTCCATCACGCTGACAGTGAAGTTGGTCCGATGTCCTTTGTCATTAAACTGAACATGTCCTGTAAGTCCTTCAAACTGCACCTACAGAGAGAATCGCACATAATCGGATTGTTTATAATTTAATTTTAGCACACACAGAACTTCACTAGGTCTGAAATCAGATGTACATGTTTCTACGGGAAGCCAAATGACAGTTTTGTTATGCTACATGATTAATCAAAATAAAACCGAAATCGCCATATGGCTTAGTGCGATTAGCAAATTGCAAAGGGTCAGATTTAATTAAAATAAATATGCACTGTATGTTTCAGAGTGAAGCACAGTAGCGTGTTCATTCATTCACAGTAAATGCTGCTCCACACAAACTCCTCTGCATGTGCTCAGATTTTGGGATGCTTATAACTTGCATTTAGAAATGCAACATGCACCAACCCATCTTCCCAAACTTATAATGAGAAGTGCTTATAAAATGCCTGTTGTCAACAAAAGAGAAGCTGTACGGGGCTTTCTGCACCAAAGTAAAAGCTTGATGATTTAATGTTAACATTTTTGGATTAAATAAATAAATATTAGTATTGCAATTTTAAAATTACTAGAATATTTTAATTCCTAGATCACCTAGTTCTGGGTGATCAGACTGGCTCTACTCAAGTCCCTTAAAAAATGTCTAGTTTTAAACCAGAAGCCCCATAAGAAAAGAAACACCAACAAGGAGTTTGTCTAAGATTATTGTATTTACAAACAACATATATTTAAATGATTGCTAAGAATTTTATCAGATAATGGATGGAACAAAAGCAACCTGTGGTTGCATTAACACAGGTCTGAATCAAATTACTTTGGATGTTTAAGGAACTGTATGTAAGAAATGCATTTCAATAAATCATAAAATGGCCCTGATATGTCACTAGAAATTAATATATAATGTTAATATCAAATACTTATATCACTGAAACAGTAGTCCGGCCAGAATATTGTTATTTAAAAGTTGTTGTTGCAGTCCTCAACTGATGTTGATGTTGACATGTTGTGTTTTGGCCTGAAGCACCACCGTCCACCTATCGACCAATCACGAATTCAGTAGTGTTTCTGCAGCCGAGTTGCCAGCTCTGCTCTAGTTACCACAGCTGCAGCTACAAACATTCCTATCTGGCAACCTCGAGTCAAGGGGAGGGGAGAGGGGATACACCGCTCTAGAGTAATTTGAAAGTGTTTGCAGTACCAGTTTTCGGTTCTTAAAGGAACACTCCACCGTTTTTAGAAACAGGACTTATTCAACTTCTTTCCTATATTTAGATATGTGGGCAAATGCATTTTTGTCTCATTGCATGCATTGTTTTAGTTTGAAAGTGTCGCCGCTAGCTTAGCTTAGCATAATGAATGGAATCCTATGTTGATGTTGGTTTTTTTTTGGATCACTTTTACTCTGGACATGCTAGCTGGCAACATAGGATTCCATTCATTTTGCTAAGCTGAGCTAGCGGCGACCCTGCCACACTAAAACACTGCATGCACTAAGACAAAAATGCATTTGCCCACATACAGTATTGTTCAAAATAATAGCAGTACAATGTGACTAACCAGAATAATCAAGGTTTTTCGTATATATTTTTATTGCTACGTGGCAAACAAGTTACCAGTAGGTTCAGTAGATTCTCAGAAAACAAATGAGACCCAGTATTCATGATATGCACGCTCTTAAGGCTGTGCAATTGGGCAATTAGTTGAATTAGTTGAAAGGGGTGTGTTCAAAAAAATAGCAGTGTGGCATTCAATCACTGAGGTCATCAATTTTGTGAAGAAACAGGTGTGAATCAGGTGGCCCCTATTTAAGGATGAAGCCAACACTTGTTGAACATGCATTTGAAAGCTGAGGAAAATGGGTCGTTCAAGACATTGTTCAGAAGAACAGCGTACTTTGATTAAAAAGTTGATTAGAGAGGGGAAAACCTATAAAGAGGTGCAAAAAATGATAGGCTGTTCAGCTAAAATGATCTCCAATGCCTTAAAATGGAGAGCAAAACCAGAGAGACGTGGAAGAAAACGGAAGACAACCCTCAAAATGGATAGAAGAATAACCAGAATGGCAAAGGCTCAGCCAATGATCACCTCCAGGATGATCAAAGACAGTCTGGAGTTACCTGTAAGTACTGTGACAGTTAGAAGACGTCTGTGTGAAGCTAATCTATTTTCAAGAATCCCCCGCAAAGTCCCTCTGTTAAAAAAAGGCATGTGCAGAAGAGGTTACAATTTGCCAAAGAACACATCAACTGGCCTAAAGAGAAATGGAGGAACATTTTGTGGACTGATGAGAGTAAAATTGTTCTTTTTGGGTCCAAGGGCCACAGGCAGTTTGTGAGACGACCCCCAAACTCTGAATTCAAGCCACAGTACACAGTGAAGACAGTGAAGCATGGAGGTGCAAGCATCATGATATGGGCATGTTTCTCCTACTATGGTGTTGGGCCTATTTATCGCATACCAGGGATCATGGATCAGTTTGCATATGTTAAAATACTTGAAGAGGTCATGTTGCCCTATGCTGAAGAGGACATGCCCTTGAAACGGTTGTTTCAACAAGACAATGACCCAAAACACACTAGTAAACGGGCAAAGTCTTGGTTCCAAACCAACAAAATTAATGTTATGGAGTGGCCAGCCCAATCTCCAGACCTTAATCCAATTGAGAACTTGTGGGGTGATATCAAAAATGCTGTTTCTGAAGCAAAACCAAGAAATGTGAATGAATTGTGGAATATTGTTAAAGAATCATGGAGTGGAATAACAGCTGAGAGGTGCCACAAGTTGGTTGACTCCATGCCACACAGATGTCAAGCAGTTTTAAAAAACTGTGGTCATACAACTAAATATTAGTTTAGTGATTCACAGGATTGCTAAATCCCAGAAAAAAAAAAATGTTTGTACAAAATAGTTTTGAGTTTGTACAGTCAAAGGTAGACACTGCTATTTTTTTGAACACACCCCTTTCAACTAATTGCCCAATTGCACAGCCTTAAGAGCGTGCATATCATGAATGCTGGGTCTTGTTTGTTTTCTGACAATCTACTGAACCTACTGGTAACTTGTTTGCCACGTAGCAATAAAAAATATACTAAAAACCTTGATTATTCTGGTTAGTCACATTGTACTGCTATTATTTTGAACAAGACTGTATCTAAATGTAGGAAAGAAGTTGAATAAGCCCTTTTTCTAAAAACGGTGAGTGTTCCTTTAAGTCAGGAGAAATTTAAGACCGGTTCTGAGGTTTGCAGGTCTCCTGACCAAGTACCATGGTATGAGAAGAAGCATACCTTTGGTGTAAAAAAAGGAGGGACTGGTTACCTGCTGTAAAGCTCTCTGAATGTCGATGCCCTGGCCCCAAGGCGCAGGAGGGTTAGCCAGACACTCTCCTGCATTCCCTCTGCGAGAGATATCAATGCGCTGCTTTCTCAGGTTTTGGAAAGCAGTGGCCATGACAGTCACCCCGTCATAAGTGAGTGCTCCAGTGTACTGAGAAGTTCCACAAACATGGTTTCAAATAAAAAAATAAGGGGGAAAAGATAAAGGAATTTAATCACAGCATTTGGATTTCACAGTGAGTATCTTGCCCTGCTGAAAAGACCTGCATATGCTGGTATGTTTGCTAAGTAAAAGTAGCAACATTTCCTTGAACAGTCATCTTGCTTTGATCAAACCTCTAAAATTCATAAAACGGTCTGGAATTCAAGCAGGGTATATACAGCAATCCTTAAGTTAAATTTACTACTTTTTAATACCTTTTTACTACCTTCAGAATATTTTTTAAAAACCATCACGACACTGAATTGCAAGTGTTAATCAGCGACCTTTCTATTATTTGCACAGATTTTGACATGTATAACATACAAAAAAGAATAGATTTAGAATCAACACCAGGAGGAAATCTGTTATAAGTTATCATTCAGACAGTAAAATAGATCTCAACATTCTCAAAGGTTGGTTAAGGAGAAGCATTACTGCATACACATTTGATTTCAATTAATAATTGGTAATTCAGCAATTAAATTATTTAGTGTTTTTTTTTTTTCAACAACAAAACCTGAGCCAAATATAAAATTTCTATAACTGTGAGAAGTTGTTGAATTTAACAAAATACTGAAAACCAGTGCTGTCAATCGATTAAAAAACTAGATTAATCACACATTTTTTTCTGTGATTAATCACAATTAATCGCAATAAAAAAATGAAATGTTTTTGTACGTTTTTAATATATTTTTTAATATAATAATTTCACAGTTAATCAAATAATGTAGAAACAACATAAAGACAGTATATTTTAAATACTTGTCTAAATGGCATCTTTTTATGAATGAAGGCCAGTATTACTGATATTAGTACAGCTACTGATTTTTTTTTTTTACATTTATTATTAGGCTTCAAAAATATGTACTTTAATTCAATAACTTTTTTAATTTAAGTAAACTTAAAACAATGCTAAAATAAACCCATAATAAATGTCATGTTTACTCCTGCCCTTCCTGTCTTAACAGTTAGGAAATATATAGAAATTTAATAAAGTTATCAAAGTTGTATGCAGTCTGCACTGCATAAACTATAAATTAAATAGTTAATCCTTACTGAAGCCACAAAAGTTATTTAGTCAAGAGCAGCGAGTCATTTTCTCTATTTCCTTTGTTCTTTAACTTTACTGACAAGAAGCTTTATTGGCTGCTGTCCCTTTAAGAGCAGACAGACACGCGGATCACTGTTTATATACTGTCTATCTATGGATCTCGCCTCATCCTCTCACAACTCTTTTTGTTCATTTTAGACTTTATATAAATAATTTAAGATTGCTCTTACGTGGATAGTCATTGAAGATATGCCTTGAAGCAAGTCATATCTTAAAACGTAAGAAATAAAACGTAAGCCAGCCACTTCTGTTGAGGGCGCAGTGTTCTGAGATGATGCCGAACGACCACTGAATATGACGTCAGCATCAAACTTACGTTGAGACGGAGATGAAAGATCTTTGATTATGTGCCCAGATATGCTAAAGCCCATATTTAAACGAACTAACGCGAACGCAGATAGAATTTCAATCAGAATAGGACACCTGATAGTCTGAAAAAATAATACCTAATTTGGAAAAAAATAATACCTCTGAGGCCACATTTAAAACTTTTAATGGCCTTAAATTTGACAGTTTTGATTTATCACTTTTTAATACTTTTTAAAACCCCGCGGACACCCTGTCAAGGTCTTTTCAGCATGATACTCAGCTTTTAAATAAAATTTAAAATAATATTTTTATGACTCATATTTTCAAGACCTTGCTTTACCTTGAGCCTCCTTTTGGGACTTTTCAAGTCTTTACTGTCAAACTCCAGCCAGTCCTGTATTGTCCTGCTGACAGTAGGATTTGTGTAGTTCATGAGCTGGAAGCCAGTCACATTGGCACCTCCCTTCCTGAATTCTGTGAGATTAAGATCCAGAAATCCCTAAAGGCAAACACATCAAAATCTCAATTTATTCATGTATTTAACATCCTTTTATTTGCCTCTATCATCTATGCTTCTTCGATACACTGACCACTGTGTAACAGAAAGTGTCAGGGCTTTGTGTATACTCCAATGAAAAAGAATAAGCAAATGCAATTTTTTTTTCTATGAATTGTGTTAGGAAATGATTTTAGGTTATTGTGAAGTGAGTTAGAATCTATTGCAACATTAAGTAAGATTTAACAGAAAATGGTATTAAGTTCTGTGTCAAATAGAGCTACAAAACACAATATGAACCCATAATTAAAGTCAGAAGACTTTTTAGACATAATTACATCCTCTTAGACTAAATCTTATAAAAATACCCATGGGCTTTATAGCACGGTTATGGTTAGAGTTATCAGTATAATATGACAAGGTTTACAAGATAGTCAGTGTTAGAGCTAATGATACAGTGACTGACACGCATAGACTTACATAGATATGCATGCTGGATAAGTATCATATTATCTGTGTGATAACCGCTAATTGTATCTATGTTTGTGTGTATGCTTGCTCATTTGGGTGACCCATGCAGCAATGAAACCCCAGGGGACTGTATCATGCAACGTGTTGCATCCTTGCTGCTTTCATCATAATTGGTTATGGGATGATATCTTTTTTCTTCATTGCTGAATTATGCACTTGGAAAAAAAGAGTGTTGCCGTTTGGAGGATTTTTTTTCTTTCTTTTACAGAACCCAATTATAAATGTACAATGCTTCCTGTGAAGTCACAGTTCATGAGTGCTGTATTACAGTTTCTTCAGTCAGCCAGTTATGTTTTCTGTGCAACTATTATTGTTTTACTTCAGTGAACTGCTTAATGCATTGGCAGACCTAAAATATTTAAACATCCTGAAAACAGAAACTAAAACAGAAACTAAATAATAATAAAAAATAAAATATTAATAAAAAATCTAGACTACCATAATCGTAAGGCATATGATATATCTTTATAGCCATAGAGTCAAGAACTCAATACGCAATAAAGAAATAAAGAAACGTTCTTAAATAAAATAACAAAATCATTATATTAAAAAAAAACATCACAATGAGCTACATTTACAATGCTTCTTGTGTATTCACAGTTCACAATATTAAATAAATATAATATGGAAGCAGCCATGTAAAGTAAAACATCACTATCAATTTGGCTGAGTGCCCCCCTGCTATTCCAGTCAATTTGCAAGTGGTTAACCGACAACACATCTTAAGTAGTCTCAAGGCTCATAGTTCATTTATGCAGACCAAAGAGAGCTGTAAGATACAGGAAGCTTCACTTACCAGGTTTGCTAGTATGTAGTGGTAGTTCTTCATGTTCTTTTTTTGCGCTGCGATCTGAAAGACAAATGTAACATACATGAGAAAGCGCACCTCTCTCTCACGTGAGCTAATGGCAGGCCTCTTTCATTCAGTGCCAATTAAAGTATAATTTTTAGCCTGGCTCTCTAAATAGCAATGAATAGGTCCCATCATTCAGGACTTAATTGCACACCCTCCCAAGCTCACTGGGTGTGGAATATCTGTGATCAGAAGGGGCAGTCGGAACTACACGAGATGGAAGGGAGTAAAGAAAGATTTGGCATCTGTCACCATAGGAAGTCCAATTATAGAACTTAATGACTACATGTGCATGAAGACCGCAGAAACACCTGTGAACAGCAGCGGGCCTCTGGAAGCACACCGTCAGGGTTAATTGTATCGGATGCTGATTTCTGATCATTTCGTTTGGCAGCGGTTTATTTGAGATCTTGTGAGTCTGGATTAGGCTGTGATAGTGGATGTTAATGGTGTTCAGCCGCAACACTGGTAGATTTTTTATAGTAATAAAATAATTTCAGTAAGAGAGCAGACACTACAATTAAAACCGGAACATGTCTGCTTAATATAGCATGAGCCGAACGAGAGATGCAGCACAAACTAGCAGGAGTCAGATTTAATTTACGCTGACTGACAAGATGATGGTGGAATATTCTAGCCTGACAAGCCAGACCCACATCAAGATGTTTGGTCTGGAAACTCACCATAGACGGGGCTCAATCTGAGGGGCGGGATAAACGGTTGTCTTTCAAACTCCCTCTGCACGCGATAGGATAGCGCTACACCAACCAGAGCAACGAAGGTGAAGCAGAGATCGCTGACTGATTAAACATTCGCCGTATCCGGTCGGCAAAACTACGAACACATCTTCCCGTTCTTTGTTCTTTTCTCAGAGAAAAGCTTAACTCCAAGTCTTCCAGAGTCGCGGTCAGAGCTGATTCGAAAGACCGCCGCCGTTCGCCAGTTTCTGTGTTAACTAGAAGCACGCAAACGCAACTCGGCCGTCGTCATTATGGCCCCGCCCACCGACTCTATACATGATGTGATTGGGCCGTCCAGATTTTGAGGAACACAGCTCAGAATGGTATTGAGAGTTCCTAGACGACACTTGCGGGCAAATTAAATTTGCTGCCGCTAGGGTGCGTCTAGATTTCTAGGCTAGGAAGATTCTGTTTCAAACCATAAAAGTGTCTGTTTAAGTGAGTTTGTCATTGTACTGTTTTGTTGTTGTGTTTGTGCATGCCTGCACTGTCATTAATGGTGTGTGTACACTGGCCTGTTTTCAGCTCATTCCTATGAAAGCTCAACTTCAATAAGAATTCATTGAAATCATTCGGTCTGCTCCACACCATTATGAATGCCAGAGTGGCCATGTGAATTTTACTTTTGGTTTATAATTATCGATTTAAAAGCCCCTGCCGGTGAATACACTGTACATTATATATATATAATAATAAATACAGCCCTATTATGCAAAATTCTCTTTTATAAGGTGTTTGAACACACCTTATAAAACAGTGTGTGTAAACAACCAGCCTATAATGGTAAAAATGCCCCTACTCCTTTAATTATAATCCCACAAATCAATCATTAACAGTCGCTCCAAACGTGCGGCATAGGAGAAGCCCTGTCCATGACTTTGACAATCTGCCCTATTAGCATTGACAATCTGCCCTATTAGCATAGATACTGCCCTGAGTGAACCGCAGCAGTTTGCCATTTCTGTTTCTGTTTCCTCACTATAGCAGCAGGAGATATACAATGTCTGCGCCAAAAAAACATTACAAATGTTCTTTTATTGGATGGCAATCCAATATGGCAATATTAAATGAACATAAGAGTCTCCACAGACTTCTGGCATCTGAGCCACTGAGGACACTGTGGTTAAATTTCATTTATTAAGGAAATGTGACAAAGAAAGTCGTTAAAGTGTTATATAACCCTAAAGTTATATACCCACCTTTTTAGCAGAGCTTTTCATTGACTTGTTACTTCTTTATTTTTTTTATTTTTCAGTTTTATTTATTTTATTTTATTAATTTACTTATTTATTTATTGTTGTTGATTGTTTTTAATTCTGTAGCACTTTGATATTTTGTTTAATATAAAGTGCATTATAAATAAAATTTATTATATATTTGCACAAATAATTTTACGGCAAACTGCTTCACAAACAATGGTTAGTTCAATGCTTGATTTGCACAAAAGTTGTTTCTGAAAGATTTTTAGATTAGCATAATGATACATGCTAGTCGATAAATCAACTTAAAGGATTAGTTCACTTTAAAATGAAAATTACCCCATGATTTCCTCACCCTCAATCCATCCTATGTGTATATGACACAATCAGAGTTAAAGGCCGTTTGAAGCTAATCGATAGGCTTTTTAAAGAAAAATATCCAAATTTAATACTTCATAAAGTAAAATATTTAGCTCCTACAAGACTGCCTTCCATATTCAACTTATGGGAGAGAAAAAACATAACTTGCATGAAGCATGACTAGGAGGTAAGCTTCAGAAGGTTTTTATTAACCCTTAACACTCTTGAGCCCAGTTCACTGTTTTATAAAGCTTGGAAACATCAGGAAATTTATTAGTATAACTCTGTTTTGTTCATCAGAAAGAAGAGAGTCATATACACCAGGATGGCTTGAGGGTGAGTAAATCATGGGATAATTTTCCTTTTAAAGTGAACAAATCATTTAACTCCAAAACTACATCATAAATGTATAAACTATAGTGAAGGAGCAGTTAATACTCTGATGCTCCGACACAGTTTTCAAAGCATTATTTTTCAACACACTGTGCCGATGCTTAAAAAGTGACAATACCACATAATTGATTACCCTTGAAGTTGAGGTCATGCAGTATCAGAAGGTCGGAAAAGCTGGTTTGAAAAAAAATGGTGCTTTCTGACTCCACCTGATGCCTAAAAGGGAAATGCATTTAATCATGTTTTATAGCTGGGGTCTCAGAGACCCGAACAGAACATAAGGTTAGACAGCTCACCCCAAAAAATTCAACTCCTCACATAGATGAGATTAGATCAGCTTGATTCGACTCTTGTATGTCAAGGACTTCCGAAGCTTTGTTTGGTCGCGTGCTTTTTTAAACCATATATTCTTTGCTCAGTGATGATTTGTAGATACGGTGAAGAAAAAAAGTCTGACCACCAGATGTTGCTAATGCGCACTGTGTTAAAAGCTTCGAGTGATGAATGCTTTTCTGGCAAAATTTAATGAAAGCCTCAAATGCTGTAGAAAACCTTGGTTTACCATCACTGCCACTAACCATGAGAAATTTCCAGTTGCACCTGAGCTTCTCCATCAGTGTCTGACTCCGGTTGGAACATGTAAGGCTGAACACCATTACTGAC
Organism: Pseudorasbora parva; assembly: GCF_024679245.1. NCBI lineage: Eukaryota > Metazoa > Chordata > Actinopteri > Cypriniformes > Gobionidae > Pseudorasbora > Pseudorasbora parva. The sequence continues at coordinate 23,341,242 of NC_090189.1, forward strand.
AATTCCTAACATTTTAGTTGCTTGAGATTCTCGCATTTAGTTTCGTTGTTGACCTAGGCACAAGCTTAAAGGGACACACAAAAACTGACCGTTTTTTGCTCACATCCACATAGGGCAAGTTTGACAATCTATAGTAAATGATCTGTGGGGTATTGTGGGGTACACATTTTGTGGACACCAGAGACTTGTATTACATCTTGTGAAAAGGGGCATATAAGGTTGAAAAAGTTGTGCTGCTTCATGTGACAATGAAGACTAGAGAAACGATGCTGAAAATTCAGCTTTGCCATCACAAGAATTAAATTATTTTTAATTCTTAATATTTCTGTTTTTACTGAATTATATTTAAATAAATGGTGAGCAAAGAGACTTCTTTCAAAAACATGAAAAAAATTTACTCTAAAGTACTCTACTTATTTACCAATGTTACAGGTAATTTGATAAATTATAAACATATTATAATTAGATATTATTATTATTCAATTAAATGTATAGAAGTCTTTATTTCAATGCTACTCATTTAATAAGCATGGCTAAAAACTAATTTGTGTAAATCTGCATACAAACGTCTTCACAAAAAAAAAAAAATCATGATTCATCAATAACTCTTTCTAGAATGTATTCAAAATTTACACACAAAAAACCCGGAAATTTTAAACATAGATATAGATCTTAATTATATTTCATCATCTGTAATGTCTGTTTAAAAGGTGTTAATTGCATTTGCCTTTGTTTTGAGGTTGCCACTAGCATCATGTTTGCTGAGAGTGACAAAAGGGTGTGTGCAGTGCCCTTATATGGACATGGTGTGGGTGTGTTTTATGTAAATTACCACAGGAGCACAGCAGACAGATGTTAAAAACATATTTGTGTGCGCACTTATTTGGAATGATGCCAAACATTTCCGTGAGAAGTCCAATTTTGCATATAAATATGAATAGTGTACGCAATTATTAGTGAATTAGTTTTCCAGGATTGGAAATCAATCATAATTAAATGACTTTGGAATCCTAAATCCTAAGCTCAGCTTTAAAAAATTTTTTAAATTAAATCCGTTTTACTGAATCCCACAGACTTTCCCCTTAAAATATGAACATTTTGTCTGGGCCAACCACCTGGTTATTGGTTCATTGTAAAATACATGCACTAGATACAAACATTTTACAATTTCCTATCATAGTTCATAACAAATGTATGAAGCATTTACCAAGTTTAAGATGGAATTGAGTCTCTCCAGCTCACAGTCCAGAATGATCTTGTACTCCTTCTTATTTTCCAGGTCTTGGATGGTTTTCAAGAATGCCGCCTCCGTTAGGGTGTCAAAGTTTATGGACGTCACCTGCCAGGTCTTCTCAGCGGCAGTGTCCAAAATCTTCTGCAGCACCGTCAGACCTTCAAAAAAAAAAACAAAAAAAAAAGTGCCAATAGGACAACTCATAGGACTATAATTGAATATTTTTAACAGGCAGCTGCTTGCATGGATACACATTTGTTGCAGCGCAATATGTTGAAGCATCTGTACCTCTTGAAAATATCATTATTTTAAGACAGTGATGCAGCTCTGAATATCACTTTAGTGAGGTATTGTAACATTCTGGGAAGTAAAGTCTTGATTTGGAAGAAACCCACATGCTCTGTTGAGTCACATACTGCTGAGGAGAAGCTCTGTCTCCACATTCAGCAGGGGGTCTCCGTTGTTCTGCTCCAGCACTGATCAACATCTGCTTTCATATCACTTACAATCTCCTACTTCGAACTATGGACAGCTTAATACCGAACTTCAAATGTCCAATAGAACGTGTTTGAAGTTGTTTAGTCTGGACACATTTTTTTAAAAAAAACTTGAGTGATCATAGTTTAAAGTATTTTGATAAGCAACATTTATTTTATTTCACTAAACAATGGTCTTCTATTGCTTCTGGTCTGCTTATGCCTGATTCTCAGCACCACATCCTCTTGTATCCTGGGATGTTTTTCCTCTGGTGCTCATTATCTTTTCAAAGAAAATCAAACCTCACGTTTACAAGACCTCATGCCTTTTGTAATCCGGTAGATCAAAAGCCACTACCACTAATTGTATGAATTGGATAGCTATGCTGTTCTTGGAGGAAATTAAACTATTTAATGGACATTACTCTGCTGTGAGTCAGCTTATGGGTGGCCTGCTGTGAATTTCATTAGAATCGAACAACCAGTTTCATTGGATGTCTCTCACTATGCTGAGATGCAATGCATGAATAAACATGCACCATTTCAGACACCTTTGACTTTTTCTTTCAAGCTGTTTATCAAGTTACTGCTGGCCTGCATGCCATGTGTAGCTTATTGCATATATAGATAAATTAATAAAAGAATGAATGGCTGATTGCTCCTCAAAAAGGAATGGTTTGAATCTGACAGCTTGTTTCCTGTGTTCCAGACACATTGATAGTTATTTTAAATGAAAGATGATCGCTCCTCAGTAGCATCTGTATTCTTAAGATGAGTGCTTTCCTAGCCTCCTCAGATCAATTTTAATTGAACAGAATGAAGCAAATTCCTCCATTTATTAGACTTTTACCTAGGTCAATGACAAATAAAAGTTTCCAAGATAAAGTAAAGAAAATTGTTTAATATGCAAAATGTGCCAAGCTTTCAGAAATGTTTTTATTCATATGGTTTTAATAAAGGGATACCCTGGTTTGTATAGCTTAATATAACATAAACTATGTCTCTGACTGAAATATCTAGTAGAAAACCCATGAAAGATCTATGTTATTTAAAAAATCCATTACATATTTGGACAATGGGCGAGACCATTTTCTTTGCGTTCGATGTCATTGAAATAGAATTGTTGCACTCGCAATCAACTGCCGCTACTTGTAATTATTATTACCACAACAGAACAAAAAATTACTTAAACAAAACCAATTAAATGCAATTGTGTCTTTAAATGTACTCTCACCAAAAGAGAAGTGCCACTACAGTGTCATCAAAATACAGATTCAGTTACACAAATGCTGATCAAAAGTGATATATACTGTGCTGCATGACCACCTAGATGTGTTTTTAAAGACAATCTCATTCAGTCATGCTGTCTGGGTTAGTTAAGCTCCCGGGGGTCTGTGGAAAAGTCAGATTAAAAATAAATAAATAAATAAATAAATAAATAAATAAATAAATAAATAAATAAAATTAATAAGTAAAGAAATAAATTAGATCTAAACAAAGTTAAGTTAAAATGTGATTAAAATAAAAATGAATAGTTAGGTATTAATCTATTAATAGATTAAAATAAAAAATATTAATATAAACTAAATTTGTATTAAAATTAAATATATATACCAAAAATAAATAAGACGTATAACAATAAATTACTACAGTGAGTAGAACAACATATATAATAAATGTAACAAACTAATTTTAGATTTATAATATTAATGTGTTTGTATAAATTGGGTGTTTATAAAAGACAGATGCTTTTAAATTTTAAGTTGAGGGGGGTCCCCTCATACAGGCATGATCATTTTTGGGGGTTCGTTTATCTGGTAATCACCAGACAGAGCTCAATCTTTTAAGACTGAACATTGGTGTGAGGAGTCTGCTCTGTACTTTCTACTGCACAAGAGGCGTGATCAACAGCCATAGTTCAAATGACTCTGTACGTAATAGTCCACCAATAGCGTGCCAGGTGGATAAACCCGTTTGTGATTGGTCCCCGCAAATTTGTAACAGAAGCAGGATAGAAATTTGTACAGGTTTCTGGCAGATCAGCCTGGGTTTACCCAGTCTATGAGTCGGTGGTTTTGGTTTTATTTTTAAGATTGAAAACGAACAGATATAGAGGAACAGGATTTTTTAAAACCAAATGATAATGCTGTAATACAACAATCAGTGATGGTAAGTTTATGGTTAATATAAAGGATGGATTATGCAGGCAGCAGAATTTCAACTTCAAAGACAACAACTCTCCAATTGGACCAAAGGCAACTTCCTTCAAAGCAAAAGCTAGATCAATACAGACACCTATAATCACACATCAGTAGCACAAAACAAACGACCAACCTCCTAATAAAGCCTGACTACGCATTCAGTGGAAAATTAGGCCATGGAAAAGTTCAGCAAGTGAGATGTTTTAATGCAAACTAGCTGGCACATTTAAATGGGTCAGAAAAGCAACAAACTAAAAGAAATTAATCCAAAACAACATTAATAAGCCACTTTATGTATTTAAATTCGTATTTGCATTTATTGTGAATGCTCGGTTGCACGTTCAGTCATGGGTTTGGCTCATAATAGGTGCTGTCATTACAGTTGCTCATACATTACGACCCAATCTCCTAAAAGGAAGCTTGGTGTTAGAAAAACATGATTAGTTTTGGTTTACTGTCAAAATATGTATCAAAATGTGTCCATTTTTCTTAACACCATGTCTTTTAAGCAGTTCTTGCATGATTTTTTTCCAAGAAAGGCAAAAAATTATTTTGCTTTTGGCACAAAGTCAACTATATCTAGATAGAAACATTATAAATATAGACACTGATCTTGGCCCACTGCATACTATTAGCATAATATGTTAACAATGCATATCATTAACTAAAAACAAGACTACAATCTGGACTGTAGCAAACGTAGAAAGAGACTCTTGGGTTCAGTTATCCACATGAAAATACTGCTCTCTGCGTGATATTCATTAAAGCTTTTGTCATTAGGATGAAATTTTGGATAATTTTGCATAACATACTATCCACACTCTTCACTTCTCTGCTGTCAATAATAGTCTGAAGACATCTTTCTCTGTAAAATAACAGATTAAAAAGAGATTTGCTAATTATAGAATCAGTACTTGGATTATTACGCAACAGAAGCCAGAATTAGGTTTGTTGAAGGAGCGGTGAGACAGCCATTGCATTCACTGGCATTTGTTAAAAGACTGTATCAGATTGCCTTTGGAAACGCCTCTACAGCCTTGGCCACACCAACGCTCTACCCTCTCCTAACGCCTGTGTCTTGGCAGCTATGAAATTGTCTCGTGCCACAGAGCAAACCAGCTTTATCTCCCACAGAGCAGCACTAACCTGCAGATAAAACAGAGGGAGAAACGGACGGTGCATTCCATCCGTCTCCCGTTAGTGTCGTCTAGTGCGACTGCGCCGCTGGTGATAAGGCAGGAAAAGGGAAGGAGATGAGTGTAGGGATTGTCTTGGAAGAGCAGAACTAGCTTGATAACACCTGCTCTCCCCCATGCTTCTCCAAATATCTCACGCACAGGAACAAATTGAATTTCCCTCCATCTCCCTTGGAGTCCACATCAGTGTGTTTTCCTTGCCTCCTTCAACAAAACCGGCTGTGTGTTTACAGGCCCTAACTCTATTATCTGGATCTTTGAGGAGATGGCGCACATGCGCCTGGCTCATCATGCTTCAGCTTGGTAAACATCTGTGTGAGTTGGCAAGGGCAGATTTGGGGGGTTGTGATCACTAAACTGCTGCAAGCTCCACAGATGATGCTCGTCCCATCTGCAACGGATTTGAGATGTCATCTTTGAGCACCTAACAAATGATGCAGTAAACATTTTAGTGTGAGACCAGGTTATTGTTGCAGTGTTTATGCATGGTTACAGAGAAAACACAACACCTTGTCGGATATACCTTTTTGCGCTGTATTAATGTTGAAAATATCCATTAGGGACTTGAAGCATTTCTAAAGGTTGGACTATTTTTAAGATGACATGTTGCCTTTATAAAAAAAAAAATGCAGCACGCTATTTACAGCACTGCCATTAAAAAAAACCTATTCAAAATAGGTAAACTTCAACCTCAATAATAGAAAAAAAATTATGCTGAAAAAAAGTGACACACAAACACTGCACAAAGATGACCATCTGGATATGTACATTAAAATAATAAAAAATGTATTACATTAAAATTCCAGCCGATAATGATAAGCTAAATAAATACTAATGATAAGTTAGTATTTATGTTATGGCTAATATCTAATAATGACCGATATATTATTTTGCCTAATAGTATAGAAATAAATAAAAACTAATATCAGTGTTTTTAAAAGGGAAAAAAAGGGAATTTAGGCATCAAACCTTATAATGTACTGTACACTATATGAAACTACTAAATATGCATATTCATTTTGAGATTAAAGATTACATTTAACAGTGATTCAAATCATTAGTTTTTTAAAGACCAACTTTAAAGGTGCGGTGTGTAGTAATTATGAGGATCTATTAACAGAAGTGCAATATAATATACATAACTATCTTTTCAGTGGTGTATAAAGACATTCCATAATGAAACCTTATGTCTTTACTATCTTAGAATTAGCCATTTCTATCTACATACAGTGCGGGTCTTCTTACAGTGAAGTCACCATTTTGCGCCATCATGTTTCTACAGTAGCCCTAAACTAGCTAGAAACTCTCTATTATCTCCGACTACAACATTTTTGACCTGTGTCGACCACCGTAGTTCTCCGTGTGCTTCGAAGGGGAAGGGTGAGAGGTTGCAATTCTCAACCTCACCGGTGTGCCGCTGAAATTTACACAGTGCACCTTTAAATGAGACGACAGCAAACAATCTAAATTTGAAAATAGAGGAAGCACTGTTAAATATTGTAAAAAATAAAATATGAATAAAAATAAAAAATATCTATCGCCGCTAACCGATATGTTATGCATATAATTAATCGGCATGTCATAAAAATAATTTTATTAAAATAAACATTCTCTATTGACACAAAATATGTGTCAAAATGTCCAAGTAAATTTATGATTACATCTGCCATGTTCTACATATGACGACATAAACATTTCACACCAGCGCTTACGCACACACGCACACACACAGACACACAGGAGTTACTTAAAAGGTTTAAAATAACCTAGAGACTGAGTACTGCTGTATCTAGGCAACAGGAGAGCAGTGGGGGCTTCTAGAGGTAGTTGTTGTATTTGTATGTAGATAAAACACTCAGTGACCTTGTGTAACTAGTTCAGTACTGGCAAACATCTGCATGACATGTCAATCAATAACGCGTTTCATGATTTTAATTTCCCTCAACTTTATATTATCAGGAGTTGGGGGAGGGGTGCAGACAAACGTAACATTGTGTAACATTGTGGGGGATTCAGTTAGAATGAACTGTGGATGTTGACAGTGTTGTTATTTGTTATGTGCACATACTTTCTGTGTTGTTTAAGTTCACTAAAGGAATTATGCAAATCAGATGATGGCACAAATGCTGCCACAAAATCCGTACATCGCTGTGCAGCATCTCTCCACCACTGCAATCCAGACACCTGAATCAGCTCTTAAAAAGACTCGACTACACCACGCATACGAATATATGGCTGTTATGACGTTCTTCTCCATCACTGGATTTAGAAAATTCACATAGACACCCATTTTAAATGAAGTTCTGTGTACCAACTGCTTTCTGTGAGTGATAATGAAAGGAAGTTAATTTTACCATGCAAACAGAGCTGTTCAGTTAGTAGGTCTTAAAACATGGAAGAGCATTAGCATTTTCTAGTTATGGGTTCATATGGGAACTTCACTGGGGTTTTAAGATTAGTATTTAACTAAAACAAGATCTGTGCTTAAATGGCAAAGTAGTCCATATGTGACATCAGTTCTCTTGAAGAATCGAAAATACATTTTGGTCCAAAAATAGCAAAAATGACGACTATTCAGCATTGTCTTCTCTTCCGCGTTTGTTTTCAAACCTCAAATAAAGATTCAAACAGTCATGAATCAGCGTATTGATTCATGATTCGGATCGCCCATGATTTCAGCAGTTTGGCACGCAATAAATTTTCTTTTGACTAAAATTACATGCTATAGTAGTAAAGGATATTTTAATCAAAAGACAAAAACTATATCTAAAGAAAAAAAACTGCCACAAACAACAACTACAACTGCCACAAATCACAACAAATACTATAAATATGTGAATTTACATGCTTGACGGAATGGACAAATGTTTTAGTCCTAATAAAGAGTCTTCAGAATTCACAATTGAGGTCCGACTGTGTGTAATGTACGCTGCAGAACAAAACATTAAAGTCTCTTCATGAACCACTGACCTTATTTTACTCACAAATTCAAGACTGTTATTCTTAAAGCCCTTTAAGAAATTCCCAAAGGGAAGCCATGGTGAATTAGTCTTCCAGGTTGGTCTACAAATTGATTTCATGAACGAATAGTTCTATAGCAATAAGTTTTGTGAATAGGGCTGAATCAATAATGAGCCTAATTTACATAGAAATGAGGCATGTTTGTGCAGAAAATAATGACAATGACTTTATTTAAATATGGTGCAACGCTATTCCAATGCATTTAGCACCTGGTTAAACTTGATTGTGGGTGGTGGTTAATGGATAAGACACAGGTTTTTGTGCAGAAATACTGTGCACGACATTGGAACAAATGTTAAAAATTAAATTTGCTCATTTGCTATGGTCTGATGCTCTCATTTTCATTGCACCATTCTGGTCGTGGGGATCCGTAAACGATTGCAGTAATAATTTAGATTCTCTAATGACAACATGGCAATTTCATAATGATTGGAAATGGTAAATATGATTTAGCACCACACACACATGCACACACGTCTACATACAGGAGAAATATGGTGCAGCCATAGCGCATAAATACTCAAATCACAATAGGAGATCTTTCTGTGAACTTCAAAAAGATTACATGAACAATCCTCTAGGAATCAGGGAGCCATGAGTAAAATTACTGCACCCGAGGCACTGGAAATGTCAAAGTATAACCCTATTACAAGCCAAGTAGAGCACCTCAACAGGATTACACCAAATCATCAAATTTTTCAAACTTTCCCAGCAATATCCTCTAAAGCTCCTAAATCACAATCATCTTCATGACATCCTGAGTAACCTTACAGAGTATTACAACATTTTATCACAACTGCAACTGCAGTGGCAATGCAGATACAGAAAAAACATTGAAATATTTCTCACACTGAAAAAGTGGTGGTAGCACTACTCATAAATTCAGTTTCCGTTACTGCACTTTTGAAACAGAATTTTAGCAAGATAAAAAGCCAACCTGAGTCCGAGCTGTACATGTAGACGAACTTAGTCCACTTGTAGTGCTCGACAAGGGCGATCAGAGCATCCTGGAGCTCAGGTCTCAGCTGGATCACAAACTGGTTGTTGGTATCGATGGGGAAGCTGGGCGTGACGAAGCACACGTGCAGAGCGCCGCAGAACGACATGAGCATGTTCATGGTCTTCCTGTCATACAGGCCGATTATGGCGTAGACTCCTTTGGAGAACTGGGAACAAACTGGGAAAAACACAGGAGAAGAAATGTAAGACTTACATAATGGACATTAGATTTGTATTATATATTGCAATTTGAAGAATGTGTAGTAAGTAGTAAAACAGTTACAAATACCTAGTGTATTACAAATTATATTTAATTTCGCACAATTATTTGTTAATGCTGCTTTGGAACGATATCTGTTCCGATAAGTAATATGCAAAGTTGGTGGGGAAAAAGCTAAGAATTTTTTTTAAACATTTTCCAGATCTTAATAACTTGGTCTGACTTTTCAGTGACAACATACAAGCCAATTATTTAATTTTGAAAAAATATATAATATTTAAAGTCTTTATACTTGAAAAAATAATAATAATAATGATTGGGTCTCTCCCAAATGTCTGAAAACCCTGAAAAAAAAAGGTTAACTGATTTTGTTTTACGGATGTTTGACTATTTTTGTCATGCAAAAACAACAACAACACACTGAATATGAAAATTGCTGATGGTGCAACTGCATATTAACATCAGGATAAAAACCTTCCTCTCTATACTGTACATCCAACATCAATCAATACCCAGGTCGACAAAAGAAACCAAGTGCTGGGTAGTCAATATGTTATCTAAAATTCTGTCATGATCACCCCCAAAGCACTTCCTCCTGAAAAAACAAGACCTCAATATGTCTTGCCCTGCATTCTTCATTGTAATTACAGTGACAGTGAAACCTCCACCCACCAATCATCTCTGCTCCAGCCCCCTCACAGCCGGCTAAACCCCTTGTGCTCAAGAAGCACATGGCAATTGATTTGTATTGCAGTACACCAGAAGGGGCCCGTTTCATGTACTTGTGACTCTTTTGTTTAAGACAGTGTCAAATCTGGGCCTTCTCAAACAGAAAAGAACACCCTGGAAACATTGCGCATTGAGTTTACTACATTTTCACCTCCACTCCAAACTGTATCCTACTTCATTCCCTTTATTTTTATTCTGTAATTATATAAATGTCCCTCCGGGACATTTCACTGCTCCACCGTCTTTTTTAAACCCTTGTACATTGCATTCATTAATAATAATGCAGGCGTTTTTAGATATAATGTTAGCGCATTTTTAATAAAACACTATACTGTATGAGAGCCTCACTTACCATATATTTCAATCGCAGCAGCTCAAATTCTAAAGTATTTCCAAGCTAAGACCTTCCATTGGTTCCATCAAACGTATAATTCCAGGGAAAATACGTGCCATTTGCATTCAAACATGTTGATTCCCTGGGGCTTTGAGCATGTGAATGAGGGATGTGCCACAGTTGTGACATTCTTCAGCTGCAAATCTTCCCCTTAGGCAAGCAAACTTTCAAATCAGCCTCAGAAAACAACTCAGATATGCTATGCATCTACAACAGTTTGCACTATTTAAGCTTCATTCCCCCATTATAATGACCCTCATTCTCCCCTCCACAGCACTGATAGAGAGGATTGACAAATGTACTGTCACTGTGAGATATTTATCTTTTAAAACAGGCGAAAAAGAGTCAATGCGAGGCTGCAATCTCAATCATTTGGGAAGATAACGCAAGATTTCTTCTTTATCAGCATTCTTCATGCCTACCGCAGATAAAAGGAGGGGGGAAATCGAAAAAGAACAACTAATTTTTATGTAGTGCTGCTTGGAAGGAGTATCAGGGTTTGAATCTCTGTGTTCGGGTACAGAGCACGCGTATGAATGTATAGTCATTTTGGGGAGGAGAAAACAACTTTTCTGCCTGCGGTGATCTCCATGATGCTGAAAGATGTTTGTGACAGGTGGGTCCAGTGTGAGTGATCTCGTCTGATCTTCAGTCACTGCAGTGAAGATGAGAGGATCTCTGCTGCATCAATCTGTTCCAGCAGCCTCTGTTCTCTTTGCCTTAGGTTACGGAGCAGCTGAGGTAAAAAGGGTGTTTGAACTGATGTGCAGTCCTAAGGGAGCTGTGACATGCCTGATAAACCAAAAGGGTGACAGGAGCCATTCGCGCCAGCCATGGTTAATCAGAGATGCGGATTTATGCTGAAGGTATTTCGGCCGAAATGTTTCATAGCTCAATGAAGGGATAGTTTAATTTACATTTTTGTCATCAGTTTACCCTCATGTCATTCTGATCCTTTCTTTATATGGCGTGAAACTCAAAAAGGACATTTTATTTTAAGCTTCACCACCTGTTATCCTAGATGTGGATGGCATTTTGTGGATGATTTTACATACAAGCATCCAAAAGGACAAAAATAAAGCACCGTATAAGTGGTCCATATGACTCATGCACTATATTCCATATGACTCATGCACTATATTTTATAAGTCTTCTTAAGACATACTATACAATGTAACAAGTACTTCTATTGTGCCTTTTTTGTCCTTGGCAATACTAAAGGCCATGTAACACAGCAGCTAAATTTGGTTGTCAAAACAACTTTTAGTGTTTAATATCGTTCTGTAAACACAGAGATCAGTCATTTACGGGAGTGGCAACCACACTCTACAACTGATAGTGACAACCGCAGTGTGTATGGAACCGAACTAGTTGTTAATGACGTGTTTAAATTTGCATCAGGGATGTCTCTCTGCTGAATGCGCAGGGTAAGAAACCACAGGGAAAGTGGTTTGATTCATTTGTGTTGCCAAATCTTTGCTAGAAAATGAACCGAAATAAATACAAATCATAAATCCAGACTCGTACCTTGACCCAAAAACACTCAAGAACACAAGAAAATTGCAAGATTTAAAAAAAAAAAAAAAAACATGCTTTAAAGCAGCCCTTCAAAAAGCAGAAAATAAGTCATGGATAATGGACTGTCTGCATGTGGGCAATGACTACCCATTTTTTGTATAGAAAACAAAACCTCGATCAAGATTTCCCTGCATGTTTTAAAAAAAAACATACCACAAGGTTGAAATGTGAGTGTGCTAATGCCAAAAATGTCTTTTCTAGATAAACTGCTCCTTACAAAAGAATGAAAAGGTGGCAGCTCATCCTGAATCCTGTAACATTAGGGCCCAGTGTTTCACTTTGAGAGAAAATACCTAGATCATTTCAGAGATTACAGCCAAGCGGGTTCTTTTTGTAACCTAACAGAATCAGATTTTGTCCCTGGTGTCCTCTAAGCGGCTTGTAGCCTCGGTCTTTGCAAGATGATATATCCGATAAGGTACATTTTTATCACTGTATCATTCCAGTCCAGTGAAGGTCGGGGAGCATGTAGCCCTACAGGCACATATCCTGAAATCACCACTGCTAACCTCAGTGCCATTCCCTCTGAACTGCATCCAGTTCCTAATGGCTAATGAAGCTAATGACATACCCATCATCTATAATCAACGATGAAGCATCCAAAGCTTACTGGTATCAAAAAAGAAAATTCATATTTCACAATGCTTTGTTTTAAATCTGTCTAATGGCTGGTAGACATTGCTAATGGCTATGCAGCTGATGCTAATGTGGCTGCGTGAGGCATCCCTGGCAGTCTATTCAAGATTAAGATATTTAAGTCTTCCATCACTTGTATATAAAGCTTTAAATTAAGGCAACCACACAGGTAAAAGGTATTCAGCGGTCTATGTGAATTCCACAGGGAAGACACACAAAACAGTGTTTGTTTCTGAACTCACTGTGACATGAGCTTCAATGGGTCTCTTTGGAGCCCGCCTGATTGACATGCTGTGGACATTTGGCCCGACTGCATGTCAATGTGATGAAAGGACTGATACATGCTGAAAGGAGGACCGCAGGCCGAATGGGACTAATGCCAAGAACTGACTGTCATAAAGGCTTGTGATATGGCAAAAGCAGAAACGGGTTCTTAACTAATGTACAGAAGAAAAAGGAATCGGTCCTATTCACAATAGACAAAAGCCCGTTTTGCCAGATTTAAAATGATGTGATGAGGGGTTGTATTCAACTAGAAAGGCAAGAGGAGAAACACTCATCACCATCATGACAGACGTTGACTGGTTATTTCAACTGTAGTGGAGAGGTTGATGTACTGCATGTAACTCACTATTCATCAGTGCAACTGACAACTCAAATCAAAGGTGCGTGCAATTCTTGAACATGAATATTGTGTAGCAGTTTTCATGTGGTCTGATATTCTGTTTGAAAACATCTAAGGGCCCAGACAATTCTGCTAAACTGTTTACTGTGAAATAATGTCTTGCATTTCAAATGAAAGCTGATATATAGCATTCAAACCGACTGCGGATCATATTAAAGGGATGGTTCACCTGAAAATGAAATTTCACAGTCACCCTCAAACCTGTTTGACTTTCTTCTGCTAAACACAAAAGATTGGAAAGTTTCAACTGTTTTTGTCTTTAAAGTAAAAGTGATAGGGAGCCAAACAACATTGGGCTCTATTGACTTTTTAAAAGATGTATCTAAACAGGTTTGAAACAACATGACAGTGAGTAAATGATGACAAGAGGCTCACATTGCCCTATATAAACACTATCATGGGACCTCTATAACTGAGCTTAAATTTCTGTGGGGTATGCCCCCATCAGCACATTCACTATTCAATGTTCCTGTCCTGAAGATGTTATCAGAACGATCTGTCCACTGCAGTCTAATCTTAACACTCCAGTCCTCTTGATTTTACACTGTACATGTCGGATAAACCCCACCATTATGTACAGTAATTTGGGGGAAATTTTTCCTTCCCCAGAAGAACACCTGTCCTACTCCAGCTAAATATTGTCAGTTCCCTCCCACATAAGTGGATATTTCACTACAACTCCCTTTGTGGCTCTGCTCCCACATGCATACATCAAAACCCCAGAAAATAATCACTTTGGCTATGATGCAATGAATAATAGATTAAATGAATCTATTTGAGCTGTGCTAAACGGTTACTGTAGCTCTTCAGAGTCAAGGCATCTTCGGCAACTTGTTCAGGCGCATATCTAAGAAAATAAGAGTCTGCTCTGTGTGCCATTTCTGCCATGCATATCATCTATTTTAGTATAATAAATATAACAGATAATGATTCACAGTAATGGCAACACGTCTAAATGTCTTTATAAAGTTCTTACATGTTATACAAAAACATTTCATGGGAAATTATGACAGGCTATATTTTTTTATTTACTCTTTTCTGATTATCTGACTATAAAATAACAAAAAAATGCAGTCTTAAGCCCTTTTCAGACGGGATTAGTTTAACATGGGGACGTGGGGGTAAAGTAATTATTACCAGAGGTTCTCGGTGATTTTAGTCCCGCCCGAATTTGCCATCTCGGTAATCATTACGGACAATGTCAGTAAAGATTACCGAGACTTTTACCTTCTGTAAAAAGGTCCGAAAAAATGACCTCGGGTAATACTAATCCCGTTCGAATAGACCCGCTGTAAAAATGTATGGTAAAATTCCGTCATTTCCTGTTTAAAAGTTTTTAAAAAAAGCGTATTTTGCGATCTTGGAGACGCTTGAAGCATTCGGTTGCATTGTAGGTCAAGGTGTTGGCAAGTTGTAGGTGGTGGGACAACTCTGTGGCAAACGTCCAGTATTTTCCGCATATCATTTAAAGCAAAGAGAAGATCAAAAGCACTTATTAGAGACACAACACTTTTTAGCTCTATGAAAGTGTCTATTACCAACACAATCCAATCAGAATTGTTAGACTGGACCTAACTGTTTATTAAGACACACATATTATACAGAAGACGGAGTCCAGACTGGCGCTCATGTAGTGTTTGCTCACGTGATAACAGCAACGTCATACATACATGACGACACGGAGTGCACATGGTGCGTAGAGCGAGTTACTCCTCCCACTTCTCCTAGTTTTACTTAGATGTCTTATCCCTTGCGAATTAGCCATTAATATTGCAGACGTCCTGAGGTAAAATTACTTTACCCCCACGTCCCCATGTTAATCTAATCCCATCCGAATAGGGCTTTACACTATAACAGATAAAGTGAACATGATATTATTATC
Source organism: Pseudorasbora parva (assembly GCF_024679245.1). Taxonomy (NCBI): domain Eukaryota; kingdom Metazoa; phylum Chordata; class Actinopteri; order Cypriniformes; family Gobionidae; genus Pseudorasbora; species Pseudorasbora parva. Next base: position 23,356,493 of record NC_090189.1, read on the forward strand.
CATCTCAGCTCATCTAAGTTGCAGCAGAAATGCATGTGACCACATTGCAACTGTAGTTCAGACGCTAATCTTTCCTGATGTAAACCCAGACAACAGCAAAGGGCCGCACGCTCACCTGTCAATCTGCCATTGTACTAAAACAATGAAAACAAAACTTCCCCCTGTAGTGAAAATCAAGTTTTTACTGTTGTTTATACGGTGTGTCTGTGTGGTGTTTTTAATATGCTTTAAGACAAACCATGTGCAGATTCATAAGGCAGCTGTCAGACTCCGAGATGGCAAACAGGATAGGAACATGGTTAGCAGCACATAATTAGCTTTTTGATAATGTAATCAAGCAAAAGTGAGGCTGAAATGAGTGAAATGAGGCTAATCATATTAATTACCGTTATGTGTCTAATGTTGTAAAGAGCGATACCATTGTACAGCGTTTACTTTGACCGAGTGGATCTCTGAGCTGGTGTAAGTGAGTGGAGGTGGGGCTAATCATAATATTAATGGTTTGTGTATACTAAATGAAGAAAGGGTGGCATGAAGTTTTTTTTTCTTCCACTTTCTGTGAAAGATGAGTTTTAAGGGTTATAATTATTAACTACAGGGGGACTTTAAGATAGCACCATTGTGGAAATGAACACAAAGGCCACATTTACACTGCAGGTCTCAATTTGGTGACTATATTTGACCTGCTTACATAATCTTTAAAAAGCGACCCATATCTGATATTTGCATTTACACTATACACTGGCGAAACAGCCTAAGACGTCGTGACCCAGAAAAGGAAGTAAAATGGCGCGATATGCAATGGATGCGGACAAAATGATTAAATGATAAAATGATCTTTAAAGGTCAGCAAAACATTGCTCTCATAAGGCGGAGAAAAAAAGAGGAGAGCCCTTGATTGGAATTCGTTTCGCCTGAGTTGACGTCATTGGTCTCCATCACTTTTTCAATGACGTACGACTCACATTTATTGGGGAATATCCACAAATTCACATATGCTAATCATATCGAATTTATTACCACATATGAGTGAGAACATAATCAGATCTGAGGACATCGGAATTCATGCGTTTTTGTCCTGCATACATGTTCATTTATTATATCCGATCTGTTGCCAAATGAGATTGAAAAATCGGAATTGGGTCGCTTGAACCATGCGGTGTAAATGGGGTCCAAGACTAAACAGGCTGCTTTTTGAAGTATTCTGCTATCTCCAATGGCTGTTTATGTTCATATTTTATGTAAACGGCATTGACTAATATCTTGATCTATCAATTATTGGCCAAATAATGGACACGGAAGAAAACAGACCCAATGTGGGCTTGAAGTTATAAATGTAGATGTCTGCATTACTGAATTGCCATTATTGCAGGTTGGTCATTTTTAACAAAACTTCTCAATTTTTCTGAATATATCAATCAAGTAACAATAACACTGATTTTCTTTTGCTCTGTTTCTTAAAAACCCATTTATTGTTCTCTAGAGCTGGTTTTTCTTCTTGCGACAATAGAGGAAAATGATCAAATTATAATCAAACTGAATTTGTTTGCAATTTTTTTTGCACAAACTGCTCATGTGCCATTAGGTTTAGTTCTGAGAAGGTATATGCAGCGATTAGAGGATAAGACAGCAGCCATGCACAAATGCCCAAGTGAACGAACCCTCTGCAGATGTAATTAGCTCCATATAATTACTTTCACACTTCCCTGTGACAAGAACATACGTACTCAACCCTTACGTTAAACTTTCCTTTGATAGCCTCCCACGAACAAGACCTTCTCCGGTGTCACCCTATAAAAATGCCCTAAGGAGTCCCCTAAAATGGAAAACATTGCTGCAGCCCCAGTTTCTGTGCTCAGCTTCTGAGTAAACAGCATACTCTGCTTTGAAGCACTGAGACTCACTTAAAAAGGCACCAGTGATGTGTACATGAGAGAGATTTATCACACATACTCATCTGGGAGAGACTATAGCCCATATGACTTTTCTGAACTTGTCAGGGTGATCAGTCTACTCTGCTAGTGTCGAAGTATCTCAAACATCTAAAATATCTCTCTCTTCATCAAAAGCAGTCTGCATGCTAAGCATTATACACTGTTGTACAACGCTGGCAGGGTTGAAAACAAACATGGAAAGGTTGCCTGTGTCAATCTCAGACATCAAAGGGCAACATTTTTGATTGACAGCCAGCTGAGACACGAATGAGGATGTTTTCTCAGTTTGGCTTGTCTAAATATGTTCATATTAGCAAGGATACGTTTCATATACTTCATGACAGAAAATATGTAGATACGCTCTGAAAAAAAACATGTTAAATGTAACAACTGTGGTGCCAGAAATTCGCTGTAAGGAAATGTGATGATGATGCTTCAGGCAATGTTTCAACAGAAATGGACAAAAATAATGCAATAAACAACATAAAATGCATACTTACAAAACTAAAAATAAGTGGAAACTTTAAAACGGTGACTTCTGGGAGTGCCTTCTAACTAGTAACAAAGACTAAAACCACTTTATTTTAAATGTATTGACTTGTTAAATGTAATATTGTTTTGCACAATAAATAAAACGACAATTAATACCAAAAAAGGCATGCAGTGTCCTGTTTAATCTAATATAATTGTTCAGTGTAGTTGGTTACAGCATTTGTACATTTTCCATTAAAATTACACACAACTAATTTAATAAAGAAAGCTTAATAAATTAATAAATCTATTTTGTGAACATGTAAAGTGCACATAAATATGAAGGCAGTGAATTTTAAAAAACTACTGTGGCAAAATAAGCATCTGTAAATGTGAAAACACATCATTGGCTTGGGTTGAAATCTACCTCAGGTGTTCTAGAACATTTTGCCAGCTTTGCAGTTCCACCTGACGTTATTCTTGACAGTAATCCAGCTGCGTTTAAGACTATAAATGAAGACACGTTTACTTGGCTACGCCTACTCTATATCATTGGCATTTGGCACAAATCATCTGTGCAGATTTGGAAATTCAGCAAAGCAACAATGTTGATGGAAACCGGTCGCGTGCGCACTGCAGAGGTTTGGCTTTAGGAATAGTAATAGACCTGTAATGTATACATTAATACAGAACTTACAGGCATATGTCATGGCAAAGCTGCTCCCCGTGTCCACCATGTCCACTTGTGGTACCAGTTTAGGAACATCATTGTGTTGAGAGAGCGCGAAACGGAACACGTCGTATTCATGGGAGTCGGTTGGAAACAAACCTCCTGTCGAGATTACAAAAAAAGTAATTCAGGGAAAATAACAGCAGAAGGGGAATATTCAAACCCGAATGGATAACTGTACCTCACCCCGTGCGACGGAAACTTTAAATCACTGTCAGGACACGGTTATGAACAATAGCCGCCGAGTAGGCTACTCACCTATGTTGATGTTACTTGGGAAACTTGAACATGAACACAACCCAAGCAAACCGGTTAAGAGAACGACGAAGCTTTGCCGCATATTTCCGTTTGCATTTGAGAAACTGACAAAAAGCCAAGCGCCAAACATGTATATCCCAAAGTCTTTGCCTCTTCACTCACACTGAGTCCATAGCGGTAACACAGAGCCAGCAGAGCGCAGTGAATCCCAGTCAGTCCTGTTGGCAAAAGCGGTGGTGACTGGATAAAGCGTGTCTCTGACAGCCCTACTTACAAATGAACACTCTCTGTAGTGCCAGCAGAAGAAAGAAAACGCGGTCTTGATCGCTTTCTTAACATCACCGCGCGCTCCCGGTAGGTCGTTACTCCACTCAGAGTAGAAGAGCAAATGACTGGGTAAACTTGAAGCCGTGCGCAGACCGTACCATTTTATAGGTAACTAGCTACGTATACAACATACATACCTATGTACGATTATTATAGGCTATTTCAATTTAAACTACATGAAATATCTATATTGGGAGCATTAAATGGGAAGCAGGGATCTAATCAGATAAAAACGTCTGAGCAAAACATAAATTAAGTGGGACAGGTGCAAATCAAACGAGAAATCAAACAAATCGATTTAAACCACATTTTTTGTGCATTAGGTAAATAACAAATTAGTTATACCAGAGTAAAAAATAATGTATAACGTATAGTAAAAAGACAAGTTCTCAGAAATAAAATTCATATTGGTGTTGCACGTATGGCAATTAAAAACGTTTAAAATATTTTTTATTACAAAAATGTTGAGTTGATGTCATTGTCAAGTAGGCTAGTAGTCATCAAAAAACAACACTGTTGCTTTTCGGCATATTTTTTTGGGGGAAAAAACAGATTAAAACATATTTTTTAAACCATTAAAACAGATTTCAAAAACTAGTCAGCATGTGCATTCTAGAGTAAACAAACAGGCAATTGGTTCTTTCAACATTAAGCCTATAGTTTGGCGGACACAAAAAAAGCCACACACATTAGGACATCTCAGTTAGGTCATCACAATTTCAGACAGCTCTACCCAAATTCTACCTATATAGTTAATGGAAGGCAATTGCTTTTCTATCTAAGTTCAAACTCTCTCTCAGCCAGTGCATTCATTAACACTGACCCAACATCTCTGTTCACAAAACACATTTTCTTTTGGAATAAAATTAGAATAGCTAAGCCCACAAAACACTCCACTAAAATGAAATTATGCAATGAAGTCCCTTTAATGAAGTTTGTATAATTGCATCGCACACAAATACAGCAGAGAATGGCACAAGGTGTGCCTTTACCGTTTCATCAATTAATAAATAATATGATGCATATTGTATTCACATCTATATTACATGTAATGCATTAGACTGAAAATGTCAGCACTTTCTGAAGTTTAGGTTTTTCACTGTTCCAATGAAATGCATGAGCCTTATTAATACAACAGATTCCATGAATTTATCCAAAGATAATGATTTATTTTGGTTGAAATGCAAAACCACTGTACTTATGCCTTTAATACACCCCTTATCTTTCATATTCAGTTATGCAAGTATGCTCTTAAAACTACAGTGGTTTAATATAATCATAACAGTGGGCTGAAGATGAACACTGTTCACTGAGATTAGATACATTAACAGTGCAATATATAATTAAGATGGCACAAATGTCTTCATCAACTTCAGGATGTAATGACATTAACATCCATGACACAGAACAATTATAGTGTGGAGCTCCAGTCCCACTTGGCATACCAACAGAAGAAGGAACAACTAATATTCCGTTGGTTTTTTCCTTCTTTTTTGCACTGGCAAGTGCCAAGAAAATGCCTTATGGGAATCAGGAACATGAGTTTTAAGTTAGTTGAAACAACAACAACAACAACAACAACAACAAAATATTATTATTGAACACCATAAATAAAATAAATAAAATGTTGTAAATAAAGTAAGTGAGGTTTGCTTGAGTGCGTGCTGCGTGTTGTTTTTGTGAACTGGGTGGCTGTTCTTTTTTTTTTTTTTTTTTTTTCAATTTATAGGATATTTATAGGTTAAAATCTGTGGTTGTCAGACCTTTACCATAAAAAACAGTGACAATATTACAAGTAATATGAGAGGCATTTTGGTTACTGTAATCTGGTCATTGTATATAAATATACAATATATAAATAGTCTATATATAATTATTACATTTATGTTAAATGTGTTAATATAAAATACTAGTTATATCAATTATATACATATTCCAGCTAAATACAAGATACTATTGTATTTTTGCCACAAATTATGTATATTTTACAACATTATAATTTAACAATATAAAGTAATTCATAACCTTTTACTAAGAAAACCTTTTTCAGATTCATATTTTACAGTAAAATTGCAAGCATTGTAATTTTACAAATGTAATAAGTATTGTCTTGCAGTAAACAATCAACAGGGTTTACTGCAAGCGTTTTTAGGGCCCAAGCCCTGAAAGGGCGCAGAGCCCTATTGTTCTTCTAAGGATTATTAGGGCCCAAGCCCTGAAAGGGCGAAGAGCCCTATTGTTCTTCTAAGGATTATTAGGGCCCAAGCCCTGAAAGGGCGAAGAGCCCTATTGTTCTTCTAAGGATTATTTTTTTTTGTTATTATTTATTATTTTTTTACGCGACTATTTGGGCATTTTGGGGGCCCTTCCCATGCTCGAAAACTCTTGAAACTTTGCACATGCATCAGAATGCGCGGCCATCAGGGCCGGGCTGAGGCTGGGACCCGGGCGTGGCAGTGGGGCTCGACAGCGCCCCCTAAAGTGGGGTCTGAAAACGGGGTCTATAAATCAAACACACTTGCACGTACATATATGAAACTCGGTACACATATAGAGCTCATCGGGCCGAACAACTTTCGTGCTCTAAGTTATGCGTCAGCCCAACAGGAAGTGAGCTATTATGGGTTGTTCGGAAAACGCATGCTGTGGAATTTGCGATACTCCTCCTAGACGATTCACCCGATCAGCACCAAACTCGGTCAGAATGAAGTCAAGACACTGAGGATGCCAAATTGCGAGCAACTTTTTGATATCTCAAACGGTTTGGCCGTGGCAAAGAGATGAATTTATGGCGAGAAAAGGGAAACAGGAAGTGTGTTATAACTTTTGCATACATTAATTCATTTTGATGAAACTTCAGCTGTGTGTTCGTTATAAGAGGCCGATCACATGGATATGAATTTTGTGAGTCAAAGTTATAGCGCCACCAACTGGCAGTGGGAAGTGTCACTTTTGTCCAAAGCGGGGGGTTAGTTTTATCTACATTCACCAAACTCGGTATATATATTGTACTTTTCGAGCCGGACAACTTTCTAATTTACAGTCATTAGCTCTGACCAACAGGAAGTCAGATAATTTGGTTGGAAGATAACACAAAGTGGAAAGCGAGCTCTGAGTTTTTACCTTCTCCTCAAAAGCGATTCATTCAATCTCCTCCAAACTCGGACAACATGAAGTAAATATACAGAAGATGCTAAAATGCGAACGGTTATTGGATATCTCAAACGGTGGTCCCGTAGCAAAAGCCTAAAAAACACAAAATAAGCACACAAGTTCCTGGTTCATAAATAAGGCTATACTCCCACCTGCTGGTTATTCTATATATCACACTGGCTGTTTTTCTGTTTTTTTTCCTGTTTTTTCAACACTTATACTCTCCCTTAAATGACCAGTAGAGGGCAATATTGTATAAGTTTTCAAGCAAAAAACCTTGCCTGTGTGTGTGTGTGTGAATGGTTTTCTAGTCTGGTGGGGACTTAAACCTGAATGCACACAGACTCATGGGGGCTTCCCAATGGGTACAAAAGCTTATAAATCACACAGAATGAGTTCTTTTGAGGAAAGTTTTGTGTGATGGGTAGGTTTAGGGGCAGGAGCAGTGTAGGATGACAGAATATATGGTTTGTACAGCATAAAAACCATTACGTCTATGAGTCCCCAGAAAGATAGTGAACCAGACATGAGTGTGTGTATGTGTGTGTGTTTGTGGGTGGGTGTGTTTGTTGTGGATGGGGGATGGTGGATGGGCTTAACTGATAAGAGTTGCCTGCAGCATACTTCAGCATTACTACTGTGTGTGTGTGTGTGTGTGTGTGTGTGTGTGTGTGTGTGTGTGTGTGTGTGTGTGTGTGTGTGTGTGTTCTTTTTTTTAGCCTGGTGGGGACTTCAACCTGAATGCACACAGACTCATGGGGACACGTGTCACTGATTTCTACAGTGTGTGTGTGTGTGTGTGTGTGTGTGTGTGTGTGTGTGTGTGTGTGTGTGTGAGCCACTCTTCTGTCTAAAAAGATTACCTCCCAATGCTGTGCTTTGGCCTGCATTAAAGGATAAAACATTTTATTCTGGGTTTGAATAAAAAAAATAATGTATAAAACTGGTTTATTTGTAGGGCATTGACAATATTGTTTTATATAATTAGTTAAATAATTGTGTTAATACAAATAAATATTAATAGAAAAATATAAATATAAAAAAACATTACTAACAAAAAAAAAACACATTTAATTGTCTTTTGAAACTTTTCCCCACAGTTTAGACTTTACTATTATTGTTTTGCTGAAAATCATGTTTAATCTAAATCTCACTTTGCCTCTCTCTCTCTCTCTCTCTCTCTCTCTCTCTCTCTCTCTCTCTCTTTCTCTCTCTCTCTCTCTCTCCGTATGTGTGTGTGTGTGTGTGTGTGTGTGTGTGTGTTTGTAGGGGGATGGTGCCAGCTTCATTTTGATTGTGAAAAGATTAGCTCATTGCTGTGTGCTTTGGCAAGCATTAAAGGATAAAAAAATATATTATTCTGGGTTACAATAAAATTATAGAACCAGTTAATTTGTAACAATAGAAAAAACACATTTGAGTTTCCTTTTCAAACAATGAAGTTTGTGTAACCTAAAAATAAGCAGATTAATGCCTTTTATTTGTGGATGAAAATGAGAGCAAATGATAGAGAATAACAAGAAGGTGGGAGTATAGCCTTAGTTATGAACCAGGTTGGATATGTCCTTGAGAACACAGTTTTAAAGATAAAACTATTGTTATTGCAAAACAGTGTTTCCAGACAGTGAAGAAGAAAAAAAAAACTTTCTCCCACTGTTTAGATTATTATTTTTTTGTTTCTTTCAAATCTTGTTTCTTTCGGAATTAGACTCTGCCTCTCTGTCTGTCGTTCCCCTCCCCCCTCACTCTCCCTCTCTGAATTTCACTCTGTTTGGGTTGTTTGTGTGTGTGTGTGTGTGTGTGTGTGTGTGTGTGTGTGTGTGTGTGTGTGTGTGTGTGTGTGTGTGTGTGTGTGTGTGTGTGTGTGTGTGTGTGTGTGTGTGTGTGTTGAACTTACAACATTTTGAGCTGCAAAATATACATTTGCACATAATTGAAAGTGACCCATTATATCCTAATACATAAAAAAAAATCTATATTTAAATTTCATAATAGGTGTGGCTTGTGGTCATAGGGGTACCAGCTGCTGTGATACATGTGGCATATTAGAGCAATTTTCAAATATTCTCCTGTTTAAATGCATATTGCCTGTCGTGCACATTCTCAGCGGTATAAAAACATGCTGCATGTTTTAGAGAGGTCGACTTTGACCAGTAAATATGGCATATTCAGATGACTTTGATATCGTTATTTTAAATTTAATTACATTTAAACATTTAAAAGTGGCTGTTTATTATACACTTCCATAAAATGTATGCAGGCATATTCCTCTTACCTGACACTGATATTAAAATAATTTTTGCGGTTTCTGTGATTTGGCTTTATTTTTTATTATTTTTTATTTAAAAAAAATATTGAATGCCACACATATTGAAATAAAAATAAGCATGCTTTTTGCTGCATAAAATTGGTGAACAATCACAAGCTACGGTAGGTCAAAAACACACAAGAGAAGTGTAAGGATAATACAACATCAGCATTTGGAAAGTATTCTGCACTCATTTTGAAATTGACATTTGACATCATCTGACATAAAATTAATGAATAAAATGTAATTGATCTCATAGATTTGACTTATGGTTCCTGGTCATAGCAGCACCAGTTGCTGCAGTTAATGAGGTGAATTAAAATGACTTTGACATAGTCCCTTTATTTATTTTTTCCCATATTAAATGCCTATTGGCCTGCTGTGCACAGTTAAGCTGATGCCACCGGGGTGGCGGTGCCCCCGGCTTGGGCCCGTCATCGCTGCTCGCAGCTTTAATTATTATTATTATTATTATCTTTTCGCCTTTTGGGCATTTTTGGGGCCCTTCCCATGCTCGAAAACTCTTGAAACTTTGCACACGCATCGGAATGCGCGGCCAACAGGGTCGGGCAGAGGCCTTTGACCCGGGCGTGGCAGGGGGGCTCAACAGCGCCCCCTTGATAAACTGGGTCTATATATTAAACACACTTGCACGTACATGTATGAAACTCGGTACACTTATAGATCTCATCGGGCCAAACAACTTCCGCACTCATAGTCATAAGCTTTGCCCAACAGGAAGTGAGCTATTATGGGTTGTTCGGAAAACGCATGCTGTGGAATTTGCGATACTCCTCCTAGACGATTCACCCGATCAGCACCAAACTCGGTCAGCATGAAGTCAACACACTGAGAATGCTAAATTGCAAGCAACTTTTTGATATCTCAAACGGTTTGGCCGTGGTGAAGAGACAAATTTATGGCGAGAAAAGGGAAACAGGAAGTGTGTTATAACTTTTGCATACATTAATTCATTTTGATGAAACTTCAGCTGTGTGTTCGTTGTAAGAGGCCGATCACATGGATATGACTTTTGTGAGTCAAAGTTATAGCGCCACCAACTGGCAGCAGGAAGTGTGTCACTTTTGTCCAAAGTGGGGGGGTTAGTTTTATCTGCAGTCACCAAACTCGGTATATATATTGTACATTTCGAGCCGGACAACTTTCTAATTTACAGTCATTAGCTCTGACCAACAGGAAGTCAGATAATTTGGTTGGAAGATAACAAGAAGTGGCAAAGCGAGCTCTGAGTTTTTACCTTCTCCTCAAAAGCGATTCATTCAATCTCCTCCAAACTCGGACAACATAAAGTAAATATACAGAAGATGCTAAAATGCGAACGGTTATTGGATATCTCAAACGGTGGTCCCGTAGCAAAAGCCTAAAAAACACAAAATAAGAACACAAGTGCCTGGTTCATAAATAAGGCTATACTCCCACCTGCTGGTTATTCTATATATTACACTGTTTTTTTTTTTTTTTTTTTTAACACTTATGCTCTCACTTAAATGACCAGTAGAGGGCAATATTGTATAAGTTTTCAAGCAAAAAAAACTTACCTCTGTGTGTGTGTGTGAATGGTTTTCTAGCCTGGTGGGGACTTAAACCTGAATGCACACAGACTCATGGGGACTTCCCAATGGGTACAAAAGCTTATAAATCAGACAGAATGAGTTCTTTTAAAAAGGTGAAAATGCAGAAAGTTGTGTGATGGGAAGGTTTTGGGGCAGGAGCAGTGTAGAAGGACAGAATATATGGTTTGTACAGCATAAAAACCATTACATCTATGGTGAGTCCCCAGAAAAAGATAGTGAACCAGACATGAGTGTGTGTGTGTGTGTGTGTGTGTGTGTGTGTGAGGGGTGGGGGGTGAAGGGGGGTGTTGTGGATGGGGGGATGGGCTGAGCTGATTTGAGTTGCCTGCAGCATACTTCAGCATTACTACTGTGTGTGTGTGTGTGTGTGTGTGTGTGTGTGTGTGTGTGTGTGTGTGTGTGTGTGTGTGTGTGTGTGTGTGTGTGTGTGTGTGTGTGTGTGTGTGTGTTGTTCTAGCCTGGTGGGGACTTCAACCTGAATGCACACAGACTCATGGGGACACGTCACTGTAGGGGCCTAAATTGAGGTCCCAATGGGTACAAAAGCTTATAAATCACACAGAATGAGTTCTTTTGAAAATGTAAAAATGCAGAAAGTTTTGTGATGGGTAGGTTTAGGGGTAGGGGCAGGAGGACAGAATATATGGTTTGTACAGCATAAAAACCATTACGTCTATGAGTCCCCAGAAAGATAGTGAACCAGACATGAGTGTGTGTGTGTGTGTGTGTGTGTAAGTGTGTGTGTGTGTGTGTGTGTGTGTGAGCCAATCTTCTGTCTAAAAAGATTACCTCTCAATGCTGTGCTTTGGCCTGCATTAAATGATAAAACATATTATTCTGGGTTTGAATAAAAAAATAAATGTATAAAACCAGTTTATTTGTAGGGCATTGACAATATTGTTTTATATAATTAGTTAAATAATTGTGTTAATACAAATAATTATTAATAAAACATAAATATAAATAAAAAAAATTACTAACAAAGGAAAAAACACATTTAATTGTCTTTTTCAACAAAAAGTAATTGGTGTGTGTAACTTAAAAATGAGAAGATTAATGTTTAAGGACAAAAATGATAACCAATGAGCTACCGGTATATAGAATAACCAGAAGGTGGAAGTGTAGCCTTATTGAGTAACCAGGTTGGATATGTCCCAGGGAACACTGTTTTGAAGATAAAACTATTGTTGTTATTGGAAAACAGTGGTTTCAGACAGTGAAATAAAAACAATGTTCTCTCACTGTTTAGATTTTGTGTCTGTCATTCCCCTCCCCCCTCACTCTCCCTCTCTCAGGATCACTCTATGTGTGTGTGTGTGTGTGTGTGTGTGTGTGTGTGTGTGTGTGTGTGTGTGTGTGTGTGTGTGTGTGTGTGTGTGTGTGTGTGTGGAGGGGGTCTCTCTCACTCTGTGTGTATGTGTCACCTTTTCTCTTGTGTTTTCATAATTTAACCCTTTCATATCATAGGCTATCACAAATATCTACCACTTTATTGTGAAAAATAAGTAAAAAACAAAAACATATATTATATCTTTAATTAAATACTGGTCTTCTGAACTTACAAAATTTTGAGCTGCAAAAAATATATTTGCACATAATTGAAAGTGATGTCCTAATACTTTTAATTGTTTTCTATGACATGGGCTTTAAAGAAGGTCATGTGATGTGTTTGCAAAGATCACGTATGACACCTCTTTAAACTAATTATTTATTGATAGAATTCAAATGGATAAAAAAATATAATTTCACATGATCTTATAAAAGTGGCTGTTTATAATAAACTTCCATAAATTTTATGCACGCATATTACTCTTGCCTGACACTGATATTAAAATCATTGTTGCGGTCTCTGTGATTTGGCTTAATTTATTTTTAAGAGAAGTGTAAGGATAATACAACTTCAGCATTTGGACAGTATTCTGCACTCATTTGAAATTGACATTTGACATCATCTGACATAAAATTAATGAATAAAATGTAATTGATCTCAGAGATGTGACTGTTGTGGTTCCTGGTCATAGCAGCACCAGTTGCTGCAGTTAATGAGGTGAATTCAAATGACTTTGACATAGTCCTTTTATTTATTTTTTCCCATATTAAATGCCTATTGGCCTGCTGTGCACAGTTAAACTGATGCCACCGGGGTGGCGGTGCCACCGGCTTGGGCCCGTCATCGCTGCTCGCAGCTTTAATTTTTGTTATTATTATTATTTATTATTATTATTTTTTTACGCGACTATTTGGGCATTTTTGGGGCCCTTCCCATGCTCGAAAACTCTTGAAACTTTGCACACGCATCAGAATGCGCGGCCATCAGGGCCGGGCTGAGGCTGGTACCCGGGCGTGGCAGGGGGGCTCGACAGCGCCCCCTAAAGTGGGGTCTGAAAACGGGGTCTATAAATCAAACACACTTCCACGTACATATATGAAACTCGGAACACATATAGAGCTCATCGGGCCGAACAACTTTCGTGCTCTAACTTATGTGTCAGCCCAACAGGAAGTGAGCTATTATGGGTTGTTCGGAAAACGCATGCTCTGAAATTTGTGATACTCCTCCTAGACGATTCACCCGATCAGCACCAAACTCGGTCAGCCTGAAGTCAAGACACTGAGGATGCTAAATTGCGAGCAACTTTCTGATTTCTCAAACGGTTTGGCCGTGGCGAAGAGACGAATTTATGGCGAGAAAAAGGAAACAGGAAGTGTGTTATAACTTTTGCATACATTAATTCATTTTGATGAAACTTCAGCTGTGTGTTCGTTGTAAGAGGACGATCACATGGATATGACTTTTGTGAGTCAAAGTTATAGCGCCACCAACTGGCAGCAGGAAGTGTGTCACTTTCAAAATTGCTTTAAATCCCCATCTTATTTTCACCCGATTTACTTCAAACTTCATCAGTATAATGTCAAAACATGGCAGATATAGACATATGAATGGATTCCTGATTCTAGAAAAACTGTTGTCATGGCAACGTGTCAAAGTCTAATAATCTTTTTTGGTGTTTTTGAGACTCTTCAAATGCTTGAAATTGCATGAAACTCAACACACACATCAGACATGCTGTCCAGAAGATGCAAGCAAAGATTCAGAAACGGGCGTGGTAGAGGGGCTCAGTAGCGCCATCTTTTGTCCAAAGCGGGGGGTTAGTTTTATCTACATTCACCAAACTCGGTATATATATTGTACATTTTGAGCCGGACAACTTTCTAATTTACAGTCATTGGCTCTGACCAACAGGAAGTCAGATAATTTGGTTGGAAGATAACAAGAAGTCGAAAGCGAGCTCTGAGTTTTTACCTTCTCCTCAAAAGCGATTAATTCAATCTCCTCCAAACTCGGACAACATGAAGTAAATATACAGAAGATGCTAAAATGCGAACGGTTATTGGATATCTCAAACGGTGTTCCCTTAGCAAAAGCCTAAAAAACACAAAATAGGGACACACGTGCCTGGTTCATAAATAAGGCTATACTCCCACCTGCTGGTTATTCTATATATCACACTGTTGTTTTTTTTTGTTTTTTTTCAACACTTATGCTCTCACTTAAATGACCAGTAGAGGGCAATATTGTATAAGCTTTCAAGCAAAAAGCCTTGCCTCTGTGTGTGTGTGTGAATGGTTTTCTAGGCTGGTGGGGACTTAAACCTGAATGCACACAGACTCATGGGGACTTCCCAATGGGTACAAAAGCTTATAAATCAGACAGAATGAGTTACTTTGAAGAAAGTTTTGTGTGATGGGTAGGTTTTGGGGCAGGGGCAGTGTAGGATGACAGAATATGGTTTGAACATGCATAAAAACCGTTACATCTATGAGTCCCCAGAAAGATAGTGAACCAGACATGAGTGTGTGTGTATGTGTGTGTGTTTGTGGGTGGGTGTGTGTGTTGTGGATGGGGGATGGTGAATGGGCTTAACTGATAAGAGTTGCCTGCAGCATACTTCAGCATTACTACTGTGTGTGTGTGTGCGTGTGTGTGTGTGTTCTTTTTGCTAGCCTGGTGGGGACTTCAACCTGAATCCACACAGACTGATGGGGACACGTGTCACTGATTTCTACAGTGTGTGTGTATGTGTGTGTGAGCCACTCTTCTGTCTAAAAAGATTACCTCTCAATGCTGTGCTTTGGCCTGCATTAAAGGATAAAACATTTTATTCTGGGTTTGAATAAAAAAATGAATGTATAAAACCAGTTTATTTGTAGGGCATTGACAATATTGTTTTATATAATTAGTTAAATAATTGTGTTAATACAAATAATTATTAATAAAAAAATATAAATATAAAAAAACATTACTAACAAAAGAAAAAAACACATTTAATTGTCTTAAAAAAAAGTAGATTAATGCCTTTTGTTTAAATATAAATATAGAATAACTAAATATATAATAACCAGAAGGTGGAAGTGTAGCCTTATTTAGTAACCAGGTTGGATATGTCCTAGGGAACACTGTTTTGAAGATAAAACTATTGTTGTTATTGCAAAACAGTGTTTTCAGACAGTGAAATAAAAACAATGTTTGCTCACTGTTTAGATATTGTGTCTGTCATTCCCCTTCCCCCTCCCTCTCTCAGGATCACTCTGTGTGTGTGTGTGTGTGGAGGGGGTCTCTCTCAGTGTGTGTGTGTGTGTGTGTGTGTGTGTGTGTGTGTGTGTGTGTGTGTGTGTGTGTGTGTGTGGAGGGGGTCTCTCTCACTGTGTGTGTGTGTGTGTGTGTGTGTGTGTGTGTGTGTGTGTGTGTGTGTAGGGGGTCTCTCTCACTCTGTCTGTGTCACCTTGTCTCTTGTTTTTTCATAATTTAACCCTTTCATATCATAATTGCTATCAGCAATATCTATCACTTTATTGTGAAAAATAAGTTTAAAAAATGTATTATATATATATATATATATATATATATATATATATATATATATATATATATATATATATATATATATATATATATATATATATATATATAAAAAATACTGGTCTTCTGAATTTACAATATTTTGAGCTGCAAAAAATACATTTGCACATAATTGAAAGTGATATCCTAATACTTTTAATTGTTTTCTGTAACATTGGCTTTAAAGAAGGTCATGTGCTGTGTTTGCAAAGATCATGTATGACACCTCTTTAAACTAATTATTTATTGATAGAATTCAAATGGATTAAAAAATTAAATTTCACATGATCTTATAAAAGTGGCTGTTTATTATAAACTTCCATAAATTATATGCACGCATATTACTCTTACCTGACACTGATATTAAAATCATTGTTACGGTCTCTGTGATTTGGCTTAATTTATTTTTAAGAGAAGTGTAAGGATAATACAACTTCAGCATTTGGACAGTATTCTGCACTCATTTTGAAATTGACATTTGACATCATCTGACATAAAATTAATGAATAAAATGTAATTGATCTCAGAGATGTGACTGTTGTGGTTCCTGGTCATAGCACCAGTTGCTGCAGTTAATGAGGTGAATTCAAATGACTTAGACAAAGTCCCATTATTTATTTTTCCCATATTAAATGCCTATTGGCCTGCTGCGCACAGTTAAGCTGATGCCACCGGGGTGGCGGTGCCCCCGGCTTGGGCCCGTCATCGCTGCTCGCAGCTTTAATTATTCTTTTGTTTCTGTAAACATTTTCACATGGGGGTTTCTACATTACAGAAAATCATAATTCTTTACTTAAAGGGGACCTATTATACCCCTTTTTACCAGATATAAATTATGTCTCAGGTGCCCTCAGAATGTTTCAGCTCGAAAAACCCCACAGATAATTTATTTTACCATGTTGTAAATGCCCATTTTTAAGCGGCAGGAAATACATGCTGTTTTCGTGTATGTATCTTTAAATGCAAATGAGCTGCTGCTCCCTACCCCACTTTCCAGAAGAGGGCAGAGACTTTACAGCTCATGCCTCCGATACTCTGCAAAAAACTAAAACATCTGTTTGGTTTTGATTATTATCTTTATCGCGGCCATGCTAATAAACAGATAGTAATCTTTTATAATGATGAAGAACTGCGATGAATTGCAGTTCTTTATCATTATGAAAGTTTATTATCTGCTTGCGTTTTAAAGCCATATCTTTTGATATGTTGTTTTCTGAGTAAACGCACAGAAAGCTGGATGTGAGACTGTCAAATACACAACGTTATGTCAAAAACACACAAACTTCACATAAACAGTTAAGTATGTGAAAATAAATAGCAAAATACAGAAATTGCATGTGTATATATTAGATCTGTGTATTAAATTGAATGCGGTGTAATATACAGTACATACTGCTATACAGTATATGCTGTTAATATGAATCAAACAACAAAAGAAAAACATAAAATCATTCACTGCTCTTGATTGAATAACTTTAGCTTTAATAATGTATTACATGAATGCTGCTGTTAAATTGTCTGGAGAGGAAATAAACATGTCTAAAGCTCATTCAAGACATGGTCTATACAGAGTCTGTCAGCAGTCATGGATGGGGCCTGTGCTATGCAACGTCACAATGCATAAAACTTGCAAACGCCTTATTCTCAGACACTGCTTATGATTTATAGGGATTAAAAATGAGTGAGGGGATTTTTACCATTATAGGATAGTTATGTACATAAGGGAGTGCAGAATTATTAGGCAAATGAGTATTTTGACCACATCATCCTCTTTATGCATGTTGTCTTACGCCAAGCTGTATAGGCTGTTAAGCCTACTACCAATTAAGCATATTAGGTGATGTGCATCTCTGTAATGAGAAGGGGTGTGGTCTAATGACATCAACACCCTATATCAGGTGTGCATAATTATTAGGCAACTTCCTTTCCTTTGGCAAAATGAGTCAAAAGAAGGACTTGTCAGGCTCAGAAAAGTCAAAAATAGTGAGATATATTGCAGAGGGATGCAGCAGTCTTAAAATAGCCACGCTTCTGAAGCGTGATCATTGAACAATCAAGCGTTTCACTCAAAATAGTCAACAGGGTCGCAAGAAGCGTGTGGAAAAACCAAGGCGCAAAATAACTGCCCGTGAACTGAGAAAAGTCAAGCGTGCAGCTGCCAAGATGCCACTTGCCACCAGTTTGGCCATATTTCAGAGCTGCAACATCACTGGAGTGCCCAAAAGCACAAGGTGTGCAATACTCAGAGACATGGCCAAGGTAAGAAAGGCAGAAAGTCGACCACCACTGAACAAGACACACAAGCTGAAACGTCAAGACTGGGCCAAGAAATATCTCAAGACTGATTTTTCTAAGGTTTTATGGACTGATGAAATGAGAGTGAGTCTTGATGGGCCAGATGGATGGGCCCGTGGCTGGATTGGTAAAGGGCAGAGAGCTCCAGTCCGACTCAGACGCCAGCAAGGTGGAGGTGGAGTACTGGTTTGGGCTGGTATCATCAAAGATGAGCTTGGTATACATTTGTTTTTTGTTAAGTTGCCTAATAATTATGCACAGTAATAGTCACCGGCACACACAGATATCCCCCTAAAATAGCCAAAACTAAAAACTATAACTTCCAAAAATATACAGCATTGATATTAATGAGTTTTTTGTGTTCATTGAGAACATGGTTGTTGTTCAATAATAAAATTAATCCTCAAAAATACAACTTGCCTAATAATTCTGCACTCCCATTCTTAATCCATGGGGTTTAATATAGGGATGTCCCACTAATTACAGCTATAACAGCTTCCAACTCTTCTCAGAAGGCTTTTCCACAAGGTTTAGGAGCGGGTTGGCACAATGCAGTCAGGCAAGTATTGTTCTCCCGGCAACCGCCAAACCCAGACTTGTCCATCGGATTGTCAGACAGACGTCTCCACGTCTGCTCTAGAGTCCAGTGGCGCATATTTTACACTACTGCATCCGACGCTTCAGCCATGGAAACCCATTCCATTAGGCTCTCTACGGACTGTTCTCAAATTAATCTGGGGCCGTATTCACAACACAGTTTATCTTACCACTAAGAGTACCCCTAAATAGCAGTAAAAATGTTTAGTTACTGTTAAAACCTATTCACAAAGCTGCTGAGAGCAACTTTTACTAAGGAGCTAAGAGTAAGGGCGGGGTTGACCTCGTTGCTATGGATGATGTCATCACGCTTCCTAACCATGACCACAGGGATTGGCTGATAGAAGAAGGATCTCTGTCAATGAATAAATTATAGAAATATTTTGTTTAAACAAGGTTTCATGTTATTGTAAAATTTAAAATAAGAACGTTACCATATTCAAAACAAGATTTTAAAATAAAAATGTTGTCATATTAAAATAGAGATTAAGATTTAGAAAAAGTAACTAAAATAGGTTCAACTAATTGTCAGACTCTAACATGTCTCCATCTTGAGAGATTGCAGAATTCAAGCGAAAATAATTTTTTATAAACAAAGTTTGTGAGGAGCACGTTCAAACTGTCTATTTAAAGCGCGAGAGGAGGTATACACGGCTAAGAACCGACTCTTGGGGTTACCTCCAAAGTTTTCTGCATCCCTCCACCATGCTGTTCCTCACTTTCGGTCTGCAAAACGGGGCAGAATTGTGGGTTTGGGTAAATTCCGAGCTCAGAGCCTTTGATCGCTTCGGACAGCACGTCAAATATGCTTATATTGTTTTACTTTATTCAATCATTTGTAGGTGTGAACTTGTAAAAAAACAGCCACAGGTAATCTGACATTATTATTAATTATCACTATTTCCTCAATGTTATTTCAATGTCAACGTCTTTGGGTGGATTGCAGCAACAGCCATTAGGATTGTTTGAGATTTGGTCTTAGTGACTTAGTCCTCATGAGTGTTTCATGGATTAGGAGCTAGTTTTAGTGCTAAAATACAGTCCTAAAATTACGACTGACACGCCCATTATTTTTAAGAGTTTCTCCTAAATCAGCAAGTTAGGAGCTACTTTTAGCCTTAAGATGTTTTGTGAACACGGCCCCTGAAGGCCACACAAAGTTTGGAGGTCTGTAGTTATTGACTCGAAACTTGGCGACCTCTTGGCATGTGCTGACCCCCCTCTGTGATTTTATGTGCCCTACAAGTTGAGTTGGCTGAGTTGCTGTTGTTCCCAATTGCTTCAACTTTGTTATAATACCACTAAAAGTTGACCGTGGAATATTTAGTAGTGAGGAAATTTCACGAATGGACTTATTGCACAGGTGGCAATCTATCAACACTTGAATTCACTGAGCTCCTGAGAGCGACCCATTTCTTTCATAAATGTTTTTAGAAGCACTCTGCATGACTAGGTGCTTGATTTTATACACCTGTGGCCATGAAAGTGATTGGAACACCTGAAATAAATGAGTTGGGGGGCTTCCAAATACTTTTTGGCAATATAGTGTAGATTTAAGATATAGAAGTGTTGTCTCTTAAAGGTGGGGTGAGTGCTTTCTGGTAACCATTGCTGATTAGCCTGACGTGGTCATACTCAATTCTAGTCAGAATATGAGTCTGAAACTGCTCCATTGGGCTGTGATTATGGGGAGTGTTTCAACCGAACCAGGAAAGACCTCAATTGGATAGAGCTACAACCAATCAGAGCAGCGAAGCGACGCATTGTCAAATGTCAACATAGTTCAACTGCACTGTTTTGCCAAGTCCGCGTTTTTTCCCCCGCGGATTGTTTTCTATGTCGAGATTTTTAACGAGATCCCCCATCCCCCAACCCCCCGGGAAACCCCCCTGAGTAGCTATTGTTTTGGGATAGTAGTTGGTGGGTTTTGTTGTAAAAACTTGGCAACCCTGTCTGCAGGTGCGCAGAAATCAGGCTGGAATACATGATCTTTGCTGGTGTTGTAAAAAAAAAAAAAAAAAATGTAATGATACACAGAGTAGGCCTACTTACCCAACATGATCATCATTTCTGAGAGAAATTGTAAAGGTGAATGTATATACAAACAAGCTCTCCGTTTAGGATTCGAAAAAATATAATCCAAGCCCCTTTGATGACCTGCATGATTACGTTACTGTTTATCATCTGTCCATCATCGTCTAAAGTCCGTCCTGATGATTTTATTGGTCTGAACAGTTTCTGTTCGGGGATAATTACTCCTCAATGGATCGAGGCCAGACCGAACTGCCCGACCTAAAAAATGTGTGGGCGGGGCTAAGTTCGGCTGGCATCCAGGCTAATTGCTGATATTTCAAATCACCAAAACAAACACGCCCCTGCCCAAAAAGGGTCTTGGCCCTATTTTGATAGCTCTACCCCACACATACGTAACCCAGGCAACGACTATGGCAGAATCTGTGTGTAACTAATCCAGGTTGAATATTCAATGAAAAAGTCACCCCTTCCATCACAAAACACAAACCGTTCTCATGAACAACTCAATAGTACACGAGCAAATGACTAATTAACATATTACAATTATGACCGGATTAGAGAGTTATAGCGATCACAAAAAACGTTCTCATGAACAACTTGATAATACTCAAGCATGACATATTACAATTATGAGCAGATTAGGGTATGAAAAGAGGAAACAAACATATATTAGGAGTATAGTATCTTACTTGTCGGACACATTTTGTGAGCAAAGAGAGTTGTGGAGATTTAGATGCTCCATACGGGTCTATATCATCACTGAAGTGAGCCACAATACAAATGGACAAACAAGCAAACATGATAAACGAGCATATTCAAGCAAAAGCCAGCATATATTGGTTCTCGGCTAATGTCCGTCATGTGCGTTGTGTGTTTTGATTGACGTGCACTGTAAAAAAATATTTTAAAAAAAGTTACCTGGTTGCCTTAAAATTCTGAGTTAATTGAAATTAAAAATTTGAGTTAATACAATGAACATTTTTTGAAATTTGACAACCTTTATTAAAATATTATTAAAATATTTTGTAAGCATATTGGGTAATTGTGTGTGTTTTATTTTTGATGATGCAGTGAAACATGCCAAATAGTGCTATTTTCATGATTTATCAATTTCTTTATGTGGTTCAGATACAATAATATTTTGAGTTTCTATTTATTAAACAAATTTCCTTCATTGTATCAACTCAAATTTTTAATTTCAATAAACTCAAAATTGAAATGAGACTCAAAATAAATGTAGTAAAATAAAAACAAAATAAACTCAATAAACTCAAAAAAGGCAACCAGGTAACTTACTTTTTTAAGTTAAACCAACAAAAAAATTACAGTGTAGACACGCCCCTTACCTGCTGATTGGCTACAAGTTTTTTATTGCCTCGGCCCAAGTCCGTTTTGTAAAATGCTTTTGAAATAACACTTACCCCACATTTAAGTGAAATTAACATGCTTACTAAACAACAGATAGGATTCTTATTATGTTTCTGCAATATTGCCCCAGCTACAGTTACAAGCTACTACTAGAGCTTGTAAATCTGAGGAATGGAATGTAATTTTTGTGTGTTTTCTGTAGCTGCTGTACGTCTGCAGAAATATGCAGTAGATGGAATCAGGCAATAGTACAGGGCCACATAAAGCTGGGCCTGGTGGATATAAACACTATGGAATCAGAGCAGCACTTACATCATGGTTAAGAGGATCCAGCCGCTAGATATTCTTGTAAGCGCTGACACAAATTTTACTGCTGCTCTTTGATTTTCCCCTCAGAGAAAAATTGAGGATACTCCACATCTTAGAAAATCAGCTAAGAATATGTACAGTCAGTGAGCTTAAATTCACCATGCTGTGTGATTGTCCTAATCTTCATTCAAATACCTGTGAACCAGATTTAGAGAAGAAAAATGCACATTCAACCTTTTTCTGACTCCTAGCTGTCTAGAAAAGAGCATTATTTG
The DNA here is from genome assembly GCF_024679245.1 of Pseudorasbora parva. Classification (NCBI taxonomy): domain Eukaryota; kingdom Metazoa; phylum Chordata; class Actinopteri; order Cypriniformes; family Gobionidae; genus Pseudorasbora; species Pseudorasbora parva. The sequence continues at coordinate 23,379,047 of NC_090189.1, forward strand.
GTTTATCCATCTTTAGGCACTCAAACGTCTTCTGAAAAGTCACCTGAATCAAATTAACCAGACAAAGAATTGTTAGTAATCAAATCAATTGATCCTGAAGATCTTAATGCTAATGAATAATACAGTGCCAAAGTTATATTGAATGATGTGAGAATAAATAACCAAAGGTATCTCACATTAAGAGCGCCATGTATATCAATTTGTCCTGAAGTTCCCAGCAATTCTTTGACATAAAGGTACAAGTGAATTAAATATTTAGTGAATGAATAATGCAGCGCAACCTGAGGTTATTTGACAGTTACTATTACAGAAGCCTTGATTGTGCACTTGTGTTCGTAAAGGGGAGTGTTCTCAAAGAAAGAGCCATTTAAGTCCAGGTACACCCCTTAGTCTAGGACGTTTCTATCCCCATTAGTTGTTAAAGGTGATGAGGCATAGCTAATTCAGCAGCACTGGAAGTAACATTTGTGTCTCCATTATACCTTAAAAGCTTTTCACCTTTGAAAGACAGACCGTGAAGCAAGAGGTCTTTCAACAGGAAGCACTGAAGCCATTACCATCATTATAGAACAAAGCTCTGTGGAAAGAGGGGGAAAGGGGGTAATTCCTTTTATATTCATTTGGCCAGTGTTAACTGTCATGCACTGTTTTCATGAAAGTCAAGGGGAGAGGCAAGTGTTTGACCCAAAAAGATGAGAGCGGGTTATTTTTTTGAAATAAGGACTATGAAAGATTTGGATTTTGTGTTCTGTTACATTTAAAAATAATTCTGAGGCTGAAGTTAAATTAGTTGGCTGCACCCTGGAAATTAGTTTCCTTAACATTAAATTAAACTGTGAACTCTATTCAGATATCTGGTGAAGCAGCAACTAAATTAATTAAAACAATAAAATTAGACGTCTAAATAGACATTTGCTATTAACGCATATTAGCATAAGCTAACTTTTATTTAACCTAAGAATGGCAGGGAGCAGAAAGAAGACTGGGTCATATCCGCATAGAATGTTGGGGAGTAACTAGCTACATGTAACTGAATTACATAATTTAATTACAAAATAAATGTACAGTGGGTACGGAACGTATTCAGACCCCCTTATATTTTTCACTCTTTGTTATATTGCAGCCATTTGGTAAAATCAAGTTATTTTTTTCTCATTAATGTACACACAGCACCCCATAATGACAGAAAAACAAAGAATTTGACATTTTTGCAGATTTATTAAAAAAAGAAAAATTGACATATCACATGGTCCTGAGTTTTCAGACCCTTTGCTCAGTATTTAGTAGAAGCGTACCCTTTTGATCTAATACAGCCATGAGTCTTTTTGGAAAAGATGCAACAAGCTTTTATACCTGGATTTGGGGATCCTTGGTCATTTCTCCTTGCAGATCCTCTCCAGTTCTGTCAGGTTGGATGGTAAACGTTGGTGGACAGCCATTTTCAGGTCTCTCCAGAGATGCTCAATTGGGTTTAAGTCAGGGCTCTGGCTGGGCCATTCAAGAACAGTCACAGAGTTGCTGTGAAGCCACTCTTTTGTTGTTTTAGTTGTGTGCTTAGGGTCATTGTCTTGTTGGAAGGTGAACCTTCGGCCCAGTCTGAGGTCTTGAGCACTCTGGAGAAGGTTTTTGTCCAGGATATCCCTGTACTTGGCCGCATTCATCTTTTCCTCGATTGTAACCAGTCGTCCTGTCCCTGCAGCTGAAAAACACCCCCACAGCATGATGCTGCCACCACCATGCTTCACTGTTGGGACTGTATTGGACAGGTGATGAGCCATGCCTGGTTTTCTCCACACATGCCGCTTAGAATTAAGGCCAAAAAGTTCTATCTTGGTCTCATAATTTCATTTTATTTATTTATTTATTTATTCATAAAGCACAAATAAACACAACAAAAGTTGACCACTGTGCTGTATAAAGAACAGCAATAATAATAATAAATAATAATAATATAAACATAACAATAAAAAAATGCTATATTTAAGACTGTAACTTCGATTTATATATCGATGATGCAGACCTCACAGATAAATGGAAGACTATTCCATATTCTGGGACCGGCCACTGAAAACGTACGGTCACCTCGCAACTTCAGACAAAAGAATCTTATTTCTCACCATCTTGGAGTCCTTCAGGTGTTTTTTTAGCAAACTCCATGCAGGCTTCCATGTGTCTATAACTTATAATAGCGGCGCGATCATAGTCATAGATGCCTCATTCAACCGATCGGCGGCGCAGGCACTATATATATATATATATGATCGCGCCGGTTTTTGACCTCATCTAACGGAAGTTACAGCCGATGGGAAAACTAGATGAGACTCTTCGGGATATCTCATAGTGATAATCTCACAGAAACCGATCGGTTCGTGTCTTAACAAATCAATGTGTCATCAGGAGCAGCAGGGTTTTTGTGCACGTTGCCTAAGCATGTTTTTTTTGCTTGTTTGTTTTGCTCTCATAGACTTGTTACCTATTCACCCCATTATATGACTGGCGCACAGCAACGGTTGGAGTTAAAAATCTTAATTTGTGTTCTACTGAAGAAACAGACACACCTACATGTTGGATGCACTGGGGGTAAGCAGATAAACATCTCATTTTCATTTTTGGGTGAACTAACCCTTTAACACGTTGACAGATAGAGACGGATGGTTTGATTTCTGCTGATCACGCCTCTTGTGGTCTAAGGGAGCTTTCACACCTGCCTCATTTAGTTCGGTTGAATCGTACTAGAGTTCGTTTCCCTCTTTGGTGCGGTTCGTTTGGTCAGGTCTGAAAGCAGCAATCGCACTCGGGTGCGCACCAAAAGTGGACCAAACAAGCGTACCGAGACCTCCTTGAAGAGGTGGTCTCGGTACGATTTCAAACGAACTCTGGAGCGGTTTGTTTGTGGTTAGAACGTGATCCGACCTCGAACAGAACCAACTGTAAAAGTACTGATCATTTTTGGACTGAACAGGCTGCCGTAGTTAGCTGCGCTGACATTGTGTGCATGATATTATTACCTGATAGATCCTTGGCAATATTTTCGGAAGATGGAAGCATGTCAAGAGTTAATAATTAATGCACGCCTCCGCTTGAAGTGACGAGTGATGTGCGCTCGCCTTCTGCAGTGCATTAGAACGTTGTTTTCACATCGCATCCGCGCTTCATTATAGAAATGTTTTGTTTGCATACTGTGGTAAATACACACAGTGGTAGATTATGGCCAGGGACAAAACTGGCCCGCGCAGTCGTCTCTCCATAGTGTTATTATAGTTTGCTGGCTTTGCCTCTCCTGTTGGAATTTTCCCACACGTAAATTCTGACCAATCGAAAAGCAGTTTAGGAAATACGCCATGGCCAATGAGTGATGTGGATGTTGTCACGTGCCTGCGTTTTGGTTCGTTTCAACTGGTTCGGACCAAAGCAATCAGTGTGGTGTGAAAAGGAACCAAAAAATCTGAAAAATGCAACAATGTATAATTGTTTGCCCTTGGTTCGGACCAAATGAACCGAACTAGAGATGTGAAAGCACCCTAAATTGGTTGAAGGACTATCCGATTGCGTACAAAGTCATTTGAATAATGCTAATTTACCATGCCTCTTGTGCAGTAAAAAAACAGAGCAGACTCCCCAGACTAATGTTCGATTTTAAATTGAGCTTGGTCTGGTGATAACCAGACAAGATATTTGTGTCATCGGAGGATTTTTTTCCAGAAATAAGCGGATGAGCACGATCATTCAAATATACTCCTGGGTTTTTTGGCCAGAGGCTAAAGACTACAGCCAGTAGAAGGAGCTATTTCCGCATGTTTTAAATCGCTGAAGTAACCCTTTAACCTCAGATTTATCTTAACATAAAAAGAGATTCTAAAGTCTGATTTGGTGGTGGCTGTGTAGGCCTACTACTGTACTACTACTGTAATACTACTAGTAAAGTAGTAAACTGTAAGGTTAACCCTGCATGGTTTACATGTTTGAAAATGATTAACAGTTGAACACATTCACTAGAAATTTAGAAAAGTAATAAAAAATGTATCAAATGTAATCAGTTACATTACTTATATATAAATTAATTGAAATGGTTACACTACTTTTTACATTTTCAATAGGGCAAATTGTAATCTGTAACCTATTACATTTCCAAAGTAACCTTGGCTAACAACACTGTCTGCATAGTAACTTTTTTCTGAGTAAAACAACAAAAAGCTAACACTTTTTGTACCCATTCACAAGCTAAGCTAAAGATTTACTTTACACCAACGGAAAAAATGGAGTGTTAGAATTCACTGTCAACTTTAAGTTTATAACAAGGAGAATAAACCATCATAATATAAAAAGGCTATGATAGCATGTGTACTTGAATTCAAATGCCGTAACTTAAATAGGTCGTTTATCAGTAAAGTCAGCAACTTCCTGACCAAACTAAGAGTTGACTGCTCCCATTTCATGTTTGATTTCCCTGTACAGACTGCACATCCTCCAAAATATGCTGTTAATCTTTACAAGCAAGCAGGGATGACAGTGTACTTAACAGGGTACTAAGAACATCAAATTATGTGGCTGATGGAATGAGACGGATGCAGCTTTGTCAGCATTACTCCAGCAGGTGTCATTCTATGGAACATGAGGCATGAATCTGGGCGACTGCACAGGCTTGAAAGGTGCTGTAAACCACTTCTGTCATTTTTCTAACTTCCACTAGACTGTATGACCACCCTCCATCTCTTCAACAATCCCCAAATGTAAGCCAATCCAATAACAGCAACCTGAATAAAAAGCAGAGAAGCATAGATTTTTTTTCTGATTAATGTATTAAAGGAGCCACATTATGCCCTTTCAAAGTCCGTGTCTGGCACTTGTGGCTTTTATTTGATCACTCTGAAACACAACATAAACATGCGCACACAACGCTCACTAAACTCAGTCTCATATAACTTCTACACCAAAAATCTTTTCTCTGTAGTCCCAGCCAGGCACAAGTGTCCAGAATCCATCTCTCTCCCTGTTGCCTGTTCTCTGCTGGCTTAAATACGTCTCTCCACGCCAATCAAAGCAATCAGACACAGGTGTTCATCATTATGCACTTGACCTACTTACTCACCGGCACTATCCCGGCTCCTCTCCGTGCAGACCTCGCTAAACCACGCCCCCCTCTGCCACAGAAAAAAAAAAATCTTGCTTATTTTGCATTGTTAGCACCTCTCTTCCCAGTCTATCAGTAATGCTCTGTTTAGCTCTGATTGGTCAGTTGGACCAGTGTGTTGTGATTGGTTTTGTAAATGAAACGGCGTGTTTGGTCCTGTTTGGGTTGCAAAGCGGCTGCTAGAGTTTTAACGGGAGCTCGCAAATGTGAACATATTACCCCCATCCTACGCTCCCTTGGTTGCCTGTGCGCCATAGAATTGATTTTAAAGTACTGTTATAGGTTTTTAAATCATTACATGGATTAGCACCACAATACCTTACAGACCTGCTGATTGAACACCACCCAGGGAGAGTCCTTAGGTCTGCAAATCAGAGACTCTTAGGAGTCCCTAAAACTAGATTAAAGTCTAGGGGCGACCGGGCCTTCTCTGTAGACGCTCCTAGACTTTGGAACACCCTGCCTGTGCAAACTAGAACTGCTCCCACATTATCCATTTTTAAATCACAGTTAAAACATTTTTATTTGATAAGGCTTATAATTCATGATTTATCTGTCTTGAATGTTGTTGTTGTTGTTTTTTGTGGTGCTATTTTGTTCATGTTTTTAATATTATTCTATGTTTAATGATTTTCCTGTACAGCACATTGGTCAACGGCAGTTGTTTTTAATAGTGCTATATAAATAAATTGAAATTGAAATTTTATTGTACACACACGCAACTTAACCAGAGGCCTGTTGCATGAAGCTAGCTGAACACACTGAGTTTCAGAGTAGGTTTCGAGTTGACAAATCCAGATAAATTCAACCTGGTTTATATCAAGTTCTACCATTTCTCAAAGCTCGGTATAAAACTTTCTCTGTCAACTCAGGTTTAATCCAGAGTTTGCTATCAACTCTCAAGCACATGCACCTGAAAGTGTGACACGTGCAACAAACAGCCAATCAGAGTGTCCGTTTGATTCACTTCTCTTCTGAAGATTGAGTGATCGTTTTGAAAATTATTATGAATTAAATGTGTTTACAAGGCAGGAATAAACACTGCTGCTGCAGCAAAAGTTTATCTTTTTTTTATCTTGAAAGAATATCTGACTATATCAATGATTGACGTGAATCAAAGAACTATGCCTAATAATTATAGGTTCACAAAGAGCTTAAATGAATACGTGATGGCCTTATTGCATCTTTACTTGCAGCTGATTGGTCCAGTTTGGGTTTGCGATCTCTAACCCAGAATAAAACCTACTCCATAGCAGGTTAACAATGTAGTGTAAGTTACCATGGTGATGAGCACTGATAAAAACCAATCCACCTTCTTGAGCTAAAAAAACAGAGTTTGCACAAACTAATGTTGAACTTACCTGGGTAACAAGTGAAACCAGCTTTGTGCAACAGGGCACAGGCTTCGCTCCTGACCTTTTTCGTATGCTTTGGGTGGAAATTATTTAAACAAGCTATATTTGGTTGTTTACTCAAGACTACAATCAAGGTTTTTTAGGAAGTCCAGAAACAGTGCTTACTGGTATATAGAATAAAGCCGCGGTCACATTAGACTTTTAGACACTATACTCTGAAGCTTATATTTTATATGTATGAATTCAACATATAGTAATACTTTTAAAATTGTTCTTTAAATTCACCCAAATGGTCACTGTGTGACATACCAATCATCTACCGGTTACACCGGTTACAATCTACTTTTTGTGTTAGCTTCCGTTTCCGGTCTGACACATTTGCATGAATTTGAATGGAAGTCAATGGAGCAAAAAGTGCAGTGTGACCACCCCTTAACTCCCTTTGGAATTTACTTTTTTTTTTTTTCAGGCTCAGCAACATTACACTAAAGAAAGTTGAACATGTAAAAAAGCCTAATTGGTCCTCTTTAAATTGACCATTTTTTTATGTTTTAGCAGATATTTGTCCACGGTTTGGCTTAATTACAGAGATGCTGAAAAGAAGATCAAAATGACCAAGTGAGGTTTAGCAGAAAAGGCAGTCAGCATTATTTTCATATGTATCGTTTAGTTCTTCATTAAGTCTTTACGCTCTTCTTTTATACTTGCTCAAGGCACTATAAACCAGTAGCCTTGTTCATTTGTCAGCACTTTAGTCTTGTTACATGGGATGACGCACAAAGAGATAAGCATGGATAAAGGATCACTTCAATGCATAGCAGAATTGAGAGGGCTAGTTGTAAACCTGGATCTGCCTTTTCTACTTAAATCATCCTTAATTGCTTTTATTTCAGTTGTCATAGCAACTGAGCAGCTCTTTTGTGGGTTTGGTGGGGTTGTAATGACTCTCAGCTTTATGGGTCCACAAACATACTGTGAAGTGCAGGAACACAAGCACAACACATCAAGGGGAGAGAGACTACGTGCAGAAGAAGTGCTGCCTGTGGAGGAATGTGAAGACATGCTGGTATTGGTTTTGAGAGACGCCCTTTACAAACCTGCGTTATCTTATTAGGAGCCTGGACTGACATTTGTTAATGTTTTAGGCAAAGACACATATCAGCAACAAAAGAAAAAAGGAAAAGCTGTGATGACTTTCACCCCCACTGTGTCCCTGAAGAACATGGCAGCTTGAAACAAGTATTACAAAGCGATGCTACAAAACTGCCGTTTGGAGCCGAACAGCCCAAATGCTTATGCATTTCACAGGAGCCCAATTAATACTTGCACAGAAGAGTCAGCATTTTCCTCAGCATTAAGATACCAACTCGGTTAATTCAATGAATTATGAATCATATTAAAAAATGATTAGCCAAAACTGCAACAGCTTTGGACTTTCACTAATTGCAATGTGTTTTCACTAACTCACCCACTGCTTATTAGTGCAAGTTTAAATTAAGTACATACTGGCATGACATGTAGCCAGGTGTGGTTTACTGGCAGAAACAAGTGCTGAGAGGGTAAATATCAGAACACCTTTAAAAAAAAAAAAGTGTCACGGATCAGCCAGGCTCCACCATCAGCCAATCACAATGCTCGCAATCACCAGTATACTGATCACTCGCACCTGCAGCTCATTCTCTTACCATTGTTGGCACACACTTCAAACACTCACGTGGGCTGCGTCCGAAAACCTAGGCTGCTGATGACTCGTTGTCTAGCTGCCTTATGAGACAATAGCCTTGTTTCCATTACAGATTTGCGAAAAAAACTTGCGATATTTCTTAAATGTCACTAAAAAACTATTGCAAAATGACAGCGTTTCCATAGCCGCAGTTATGCGACTAAAACATATTTTTTTCCTCTCACGATGGGACATTTTGAAATGATGGCACTTGGTAGGTTTGTATATCCCTTCCACCAAACTAGCCATTATTTTTATTGGAAGGAGACGTGTGTTATCCAAGCATTAAAGGTCCCGTTTTTCGCGTGTTTTCGAAGCTTTGATTATGTTTACAGTGTGCAATATAAAATGAGTTCATGTTTCGCGTGTAAAAAAAACAGTATTTTTCACACAATTTACTTATCTGAACAGCGCTGTTTCCTCTGTCCTAAAAACGGCCTGATGATTTCCTTGTTCTATGAAGTCCCTCCTTCAGAAATATGTAACGAGTTCTGATTGGGCCAGCGCTTCCCGTGTTGTGATTGGACAGCAGCTTAGCGCACTTTGCCCGGAAAGGTCCCGCCTCTTACCATAACGGGGAGATGTAAGCGCTGAATGCGCGCTCTTCTCCATGTGGGAGAGCAATAAGACCACGCCCCCTTTTTTGCATGTACTTGTGGGCGGAGGGTTAGTCGACAAACGGTTCTAGTGACGTCATTACATCCCTGCACTTCCTGCTGTAGTCCAAACCGGCTGTTCGCTGTAGGCTTTGAAAGGGAACTTCTGTTAAATAAAATATCTCGCTTGGCATTGAACTTTGAGCTTTATAATTTTACAGGTATTATTTATGCTCTAACAGCAACATTACACACCAACTTAAGTTTGAAAGACGGAATCGCGAAGAACGGGTCGGGACCTTTAAAATAAAATAAGTTACCATTAACATTTTGAAAGGATTTATGATATTTACCATAAATGTTTTTTTTTTATTTTATTATTTTTATTTTTTTACCTCTATTAACTCATACTGTAAAATGAGCTTTGTATGGATTTATCAATGAAATTTCTGGATCATGACACTTTAAAAAAACATTACAAAATAGAGAATGGTATAGGTTTTACAAGTGTCAATCAGTAAGAGATCAAACATTCACCTGACAGCCAGTTATTCTGCAACATGCTTTTTTAAAGACATGTAATTGGAAAGATTTTGTGCACAGTGTCATGTATTTCAGATTCAATTAATAGCATGTTGCAGCTTAAATGGAAGGACATTTATACAGGTGAGAGGTCATGACTAGTTTTGGTTTTATTAGTCAATTGCAGGCCATTGATGAGCAGGTGGATATGCTCATGGGATGGCTACAACTTTAAGGATTTGTCAGTAAGGCCAATTTAAAAGCTAGCAATGGCACTACTGAGAGTGTTTTAAATGCTCAGTTGTCCAGCCTCCTCCGGTGAAGCTGTCAGCCCTGTCCAGGCAAAAGATGGGCCACCTACAGTCAAAGCTCCAGATCCTCCCCTCGGTTCCTCTCTGCTACATTTGCATATCTAATGCATAATGCATTAAATAATGTGATGAATAATTTGTAATCTGACGATTAGTAATGTGTTTCTCGGCTGAAACCAGAGGATGAAGCCCATGTTGAGGTGATGTTTTTTTAATGTTATTTTATTCATAAGGCAACAAAATGCAGAGATGTGCAACCAAAAAAGGGGGAAGACCGATGAGAATCTTCCATAAAAATATAAAATGCAAACCAAAGTTTCCATCTAGTCTATGGGGAAGGAAGCACACACAAACATACACTATGGCTGACGCTTTCTTCACGCATCGGAAATGTCACAAAAACTTCTGTGGCGGTGGTTACAAAGCATAATGCGTGTGTGAATGCATTATGCATTAGAGTACACATTCAATGAATGTTAGTTTTATACGCACAGCAGATTCAGACACATTTCAGCTATCACATTACAGCCTTCAAAATAGATTATTAAAAAAGCTTTTGATCTCAAGTCATTTTTAACATTCATCTAGACCTATGTGCTGAAACAGGCCCTTATTCCGTTAAAGAAAGCGTTAAAAGTAAAAAATATAACGCATATGAGTGCTATTGTAGAACTTTTAGGACAACAAGGAGCATCTGTGTCCTAATAGTTTGTGGTTAATGTAACCCAATTTGCATGCTCAACAGTGCAGAATGCAAGCAGAGTAGAAAACAAGAGCAACACAACATAAGCTCTGGTTCCTTCACTTATTTAAACCCGTTTTCACAGCTGTTAATAAAAACACTGTTCAGACATCTTACACAACTCCAACCACAGTTCAGGAATTATTTTTGCGCTGCAATGTTTTTGTTGATCAAGAAAATTGGAATGACATTGCACCCTTTTGTTTCTTTATTTTTTGAAGGAAAGGGTGCTTTCTCTCATAAATAAACCCACAAAACAGACTGGTTTTTATATAGTTAAGTTTAAAACAGGACAGTCTTTTGTCAATCTTTAAAGGGAACCTTTTTTTGTTTTTAAATGAACAGCAAAACAACCAGCGATTAACTTGCATTTTCATATGAAACAGGGCAGAACTGATATTTTGAAATTACATGAAAGGGGGTATAGGACGATAACAGTTTTCAGTTTAAAGCTAATGATCTACGGAAAGTGCGACTAGATGTGTAAAAAGCGTTATGTCAGCAACAGCATTTTAATAAAACACTGTTTTATACTTACAATAAAACAATACAATAAAATCAAAAGATACAAAAATATATTTAGAGTGATGTTATTGAGGGCACGTACAACACTTCTGAATTTGAGTTGTGTTGAGAGCTTTGAATTTTGACAGTTTATTTGCTGTCCCAACCGATCTTTATTCTAACTGAATCATAACGTTATAGTACTTTCAGAGATTACACACACGCACGTGAACACACACACACACACACACGCACGCACGCACGCACACACACACACACACACACACACACACACACACACACACACACACACACACACACAATTTTGTGAATTGTGGGGACTTTCCATAGGCATACTGGATTTTACACTGTACAAACTATATATTCTATCCCCCTACACTGCCCCTGGCCCTAAACCTACCCATCACAGGAAACATTCTGCATTTTTACATTTAAAAAAAAAAACATAATTTAGTATGTTTATGAATCCATTTACATTTTGGGGACAACTGGCTGGTCCCCATAGGTGATCTCAGGTTTATATTACATTGCAGGGATATTTGGTTCACACACAAACACACACATTAGTTTTTGTGAAATGTGGGGATATTCCATTAGCGTATTGGTTTTTATACCATACAAAACGCTGCTGCCAGGATTCTGAGCAAAACCAGAAAATATGACCATATCACACCAGTCCTCAGGTCTTTACACTGGCTTCCAGTTACATCTAGCATCGATTTCGCAAAACTCAATTGTTTAGCTGTGCATTTACTGAATGAGCACTGAGCCACTGTACATCCGACTGATTGCACCTTATCTGTTTATTCTTTTTATAATTATTTTTTAAAATAATTATTGTTCTTATTTTTGGTTATTATTATTTTATATGTTCATTTGAGTTAAATATGATGAGTAAAAACTGGGTTTGATGGAAATAGTAAGTTTGACAATAAGGTTTGAGTAGGCCTATGGGTAAATCTGTGGAAGGGTATGATGAGTGAAAATGATTTTAACAAGAAGGTTCCTGAGTAAAAATCAGGGAATAATGATTAAATGGATGTTATGAAAGTGTTTGAGAAAGAAATGAAGGAGAGATGTTCTAATTAACATGTAGGCTGTAAACGGAAGGGTGTTTTATTTTTATTTCAGACCACTATTGTGGATCTGACCAATTTATTTTATTTAGTTTACTTTTTTTAATTATCTTTTTTAATTATCTTTATTGTTTTAACTATCCTTGTTTTTAATTTTTCATTTTTACACGTGGTATTCTTTTTTCTCATGCATATGCTACCACTATTTTAATCCATTTCTATGTAAAGCACTTTGAATTGGCATTGGGTATGAAATGTGCTATATAAATAACACAATTTACCTTGCCTATCCCCTTACACTCCACTGCCCCTAAACCTACCCATCCCAGGAAACATTCTGCATTTTTACTTTCTCAAAAACAACTCATTCTGTATGATTTATAAACCTTTTGAAAAGTGGGTAATGTCCTCATATTTCACCCTCTCCTTGTAATATGTCATACCCATGTTATTATACACATTTGTGTCCTGATATTTCACAAAAAAAGCACAAACACACACACACACACACACACACACACACACACACACACACACACACACACACACACACACACACACACACACACACACACACACACACACACACACACACACACACACACACACACACACACACACACACACACACACACACAGTACAAAAGAGGACAAAGCCAAAATAAATCCTAAAATTAGCTTTAAAAGCTGTTGGAATTTTTGACATTCATAGAGCCACTGAAATGCACAATGAGGCATCATATGGAACTTTATAACCTATTTATAAAAATAGCAGTCACACAGGTCACTCATGTTATAACTTCATGCATGTTATAGAGGGAACACACACTTTCATCCTGCAAATTCCTCAATATCTTAGAAAAATTAAGTGATTAAACAAGCCTTCTGTGGCCTAATCAGTTTAATTGGAGCATGTGTTGTAGGATATAATCAGGTCATTAAAACTACAGATCATCAGTCATGTGCTTCTCCTTCTCCAATCGTGATCTTTTTTCTAATCTCTTCATCCGCAGCAGTTTTATTCCAGATAGTTCTGCATTCCAGAGAGCTTCTAATTAACCAGCATTAGCAAGCATGCTTTGAAGTTAATTACACTTCCAGAGACCCATTACTGTACACGTCCTCCAATACAGCGTTATGCCTGTTCCTCTCCGCAGAAATAGCCCTAGTTCAGCACAAGTTAAGCTAATCGACAGCATTTGTGGTGTAACAGTGATATGAATGCACATAGGCCTATCACAATAAGCTCAAACGATAACCAACAAGGGATGAAAAAAGGGAATAAATACAAGGCAAACATAATAAAAGGCAGGTGAAAATTATAAGCAACCATAAAAACAAACAATGGGTGACTCCTCATTCACTATTCCCTACGCTAGTCCACCTGTAGTTCACTTGAAGGAGTGAATAAAAAAGAGTGTGTGAAGTCTGACAGCCGGTGAGTGAACATCAGATGTACAGTCGTTATTGTGTATAAATAAATGAGTGCACTTGATAACGTCCACTATGGTTTCGGACACCACTACAAATGACTGCTCCCTCAAACAATGCCCTATTTAAGGTTATAGGGGACGATTTCAGATTCAGCCAAGGACATAAGCACTAACCCAGAAAACCAAGAGCAGGGAAACAGGATTTTAAACCGAATATTAAAATAAAAGTCTATAACAATAGAGTGCAACGCTTCCAAAAGTCAGAGACTATTCATTTTCTCCATAAGGACATTGGGTAACACTTTACAGGAAGGGTAAATGAATTATCATGAATTCATGCATGACTTATGTATTACTATATGCATTAATATCTCATGAATCATCCGGAACTTACACAAATTCAAAGTCTTTCATTCATGGATGAACAACACCTTAATTAAAACATTAACTAAGATGAGTAGATCATCATAAATTAGTTTATTACGCATGATCATGACGCATGATCTTTTCTTTGTTCACAAAAAAACATTGTTCTTTATGGATAAAGTTACAGTTATGGTACATAAATCATCATGAATTCATGCATGTAAGACTACTTAAACTATGGAATATACAAAAATCCACATTATCTCATGCATGCACAGGCTAGACCAGTATATCAATTTATGTGAGAACTAATGTTTTTCATTAATCATGATCTCTGAGTTAAGCATGTTCATGTCCTCTTCATAGCCAAATGGACAGACCCCAAAAAAGGTGGCTTCTTACCTTAAGAGACCAAGCTGTTTGTGAATTTTTGTTGTTGTTGTTGTTGTTGTTGTTGTTGTACAAAATTGAGTTTTTGAGCTGAGTTTTAGATATACTGGCTGTTCCCAGGCATTGCTTTTGATTTAACTGGCTTATACAGTTTAAGAATAAAGCAGTAACATTACGATCAAAGTCATTTTGTTTCCACAGTACATTGTGTGTAAAGCCTTGAACTTTCATGTTCATATTAATGTAATTTCACAATTACGCCATCATTAAAAACACATTGTTCATCAGTGTTTTAAACAACCTAAGTCACCACTTTAGTTAAAGGGCCACACACTTGATGAAGTCACGAGAAGCTAATGCTTAGTTAATGATGACTACTGTATTTGAATGTCAACTGAATTCTTGTGCTATGTGCTGTGATTGGCCAATTTTGGGGTCTGTCCATTTACCTGCAGGCTACTATGAAGCATGCACATGCTTAACTTAAGAGATCATGATTAACAAAAAAAACATTAGTTCTCACATTAATTGATACACTGGTCTATCCTTTGCATGCATGAAGTAATGTGGATTTTCATATATTCCTCTTTAATAATTCACAAGTTCACACTTACATCAAATTAAATAGAGTAAAGGTTATGCGTGTTTGCCGTGCTGTCCGGGGAAGGGCTCTGAGCTGAATTTTGAGTATCTGAATGTGCTCCTCCCAAACTTTGTTAACATAATTTCAGCAAGTAGATTTACATGCATTAATTAGATTAATGTTTTTTGTGAACAAAGAAAACATCATGATCCTGTGTATTAAACTATAATTTATGATGATGTACTCATCTTGGTTAATGTTTTAATTAAGGTGTTGTTCATCCATGAAGTCAGGAATTAAAGACTTTGAACTCGTCGTGTTAGTTCCTGATGATCATAAGTCATGCATGAATTCATGATAATTTCTGTACCCTTGCCGTAAATTGTCCCCGGAAATTTATTTTAAACAATAGCTTATAAACAAAGACAGGCCTACTGTGAGCTAGGTTGTGGATCCATGTTATTCGCTTCTGCTGAAGCCATCATCCTCATTATTTCATCAACTTGTGTTTATCATTGGAAATCTTAGAGAAAAACAACATTCCCCACGATGCTGTACAGAAAATTACACCAAACAGAGTTGAAAAAAGCAACACACATAAAATATCTCTTTTGTCCATTCTCATGAAGCACTGTGAATGATATTTGTAATATAAATGTCTCCCTCTTTGCATATGTCTCCTAAATACTGAAATATTTCTATATGCATCTTTTGTAATAAACTTAAAATGTATTGTTTACCATATCATATATTTTGATTGGCTTAGCTCATGGCTTATAACTCTTTAGAGATGACTAAAATTTGTTATGACGTCATCTTTAAACATTACAATGCTCATGATAGCTTTCTTTAACTCTGCAATAAGATAATCTCACCAGCTAATTACTCTTCGACAGAGATGCCTACACTGTAAAAAATTACAAAAATTACATTATTCCCTGGTTGCCTTAAAATTTTGAGTTCATTGAAATTAAAATTTTGAGTTAATACAATGAAAATGTTTTGAGATTCGACAACCTTTATTAAAAGATTATTAAAAGATTTTGTAAGCATATTGGGTAATTGTGTGTGTTTTATTTCTGATGATGCAGTGAAACATGCCAAATAGTGCTATTTTCATGATGTATCAAATTTTTTATGTGGTTCAGATACAATAATATTTTGAGTTTCTATTTATTAAACAAATTTCCTTCATTGTATCAACTCAATTTTTTAATTTCAATAAAATCAAAATTTTAAGGCAACCAGATTACTTACTTTTTTAAGTTAAACCAACAAAAACCAACCAATTTTTTTTTACAGTATAGAAATATTGCCTGTGACACTATATATTTCATGGTTTTTAATTTATATAATTATGTTTTTTCATTGTATGGTGGTTGTCAGTACATTATAAATATGCAAAACAGATTAAAACAGTTAGTACTTCCGTAGACTAATATATTAACATTATATCAGCTACTTTTTTTGTACTGTAAATTTAAGTTAAACTGGTAAAACATAAAATGTAACGACAATTTTTGCTCAGGTTCTGCAAAACACCAGGTAAAATAATAATAATTAAAATAAAAAATAGGAGGGCCAAAGTGGAATTATTTTTTGTTATAATCAACATTATGCCACAAATGCTGTCAGCTTAGCTTCACTTTTGGAATTTGAGTATTCCTGTTGGAACAGAAGACTGAAATATGAAGAATTGACACTTTCTGTTTTCACCTAGTTTTTGATGACTGTACAAAACTGAAATGAAATTTCCCCATGGTTTAAAGTGGAGCTAATCGTTTCGAACGGTCAGCTGCAAACTAAGATTTTAAAAGTGGTGACCACAGGGAAACTAGAACTTGAGGCTTTCAAGGCAATTCTGTTCAAACTCTGAGGTGTAATTAGCTCTTGCTGAATAGAGCAACTAGCACTGTGCATTAAAGCTCAAAGCGCTTTTCTGCTAAACTCTTCCTGTCTCTTAGTGCAGTAAGTGCGCGTGTGTCTATGTGAAAGCACAACTGATTCCTCCAAGAAAGGCCCAGGGCAGAGCAGAAGCGCCTCCCAGCTGTGAGCCTGTAGGCTGGGCTGCAGTAGCAGCATTGAGCTCCTCTTAACCTTCCTCCCTCATCTCTTTCACTCTCTTCTTTATAATCTATAGCACATCTTATGGGGAATTGGATATTTGAAGCTTTCTTATTTAATGAAATAACTTTTTGAATCACACATTTTTTAATAAATAAATTCAGAATATTTCGCTTTATGACAGCCGCATTCAATCTAACATGAATTGGACTAGTCATGTTCTTCAGAATGATTTGAGAATGATTCAAAGAGCACCTTGTGCTTTAATCAAAGCAGGATCAAACTAAAGTATGTACAAAGGTGTTTATATGATCAATGCAATCTCTTCAGATTCTCAAGGTTTTTGGACCCTGTTGTATATCTCAGTTCTTTGCTAAAAATGTATTATAATAATATTGCCAATATTATTAATATTATGTTACCTGCTAAACCCTTACTAACAATTGTTTACAAACTAGGTCTTGGTGTATTTATTTTGATAGGTTTTATAAGATCACCTTCATCTGTCCTGTGCCCTTTGAATGTATTTATTGTTGTGAGATTTTGTAGAGAGCGCAAAACTGAACATCACAGACAGGTACCGAGCTGTTCGTCATCTTTCGCATCATAGAAAACAGATGGATGATTTGAGAGAAAGTCTGTCAGACCAAATGATGAAAATGAATTTAGGAGGGAAATGCCTTCCGCTGTTTTTGCATTTGCTACCCAGCTGTACAGGAACAGATTGGTTAAATTGGGTTAAGGGTGTATTTTCACTCGAAGGCTGTTCTTGAAAGTCTGAAACTGCTATTTCTTGTTGCCCTTTAGTCAAAGATTACTTGCTAGACAGGAAGAAGTTTTGATATTATGGTGCAGTCGTGGCCTAATGGTTAGAGAATCAGACTGGTAACCCAAAGGTTGTGGGTTTGTTTCTCTTGAGAGAGTCAACTAACCCCCAATGGCTCCCTGGGCGCCACAGAAAAAAAAAAAAAAAAAAAATGTTTGCGTGTGTGTGTGTGTGTTTACTACTCACTGCTTCTTATGTGTGTGCACTAACTTTTTCACATATTTTTTGCATAGTGTTTAGAGCCAGGTGGAATTTGAATATTGTACAGTCACATGTCTACACTTGGTAAGTCTAATACATTTTATATATAATATATAAATATATATAGGCTATATATTTTCAATTGATTGGACTGACCAAATAAAGATGTATGAATGTACAATACATTATTTACAATAATTCCAAAAACATTTTTTAAACATTTTACTATGTTCACCAAGGCCAAATTTAATTAAAATGTAAGTCTGGATAAAACTAGCCTGGATGCCAGCCGAACTTAGCCCCTTAATAGATGAGTAATTATCCCCGAACAGAAACTGTTCGGACCAATGAGATCATCAGGGCGGGCTTTAGACGATGACGGACAGATGATCAACAGTAACGTAATCATGCATGTCATCAAAGGGACTTGGAGAGCTTGTTTGTATATGCATTCACCATCACAATTTCTCTCAGAAATGATGATCATGTTGGGTAAGTACTCTGTGTATCATTATTTTTTTTATTTTTTTTACAACACCGGCAAAGATCGTGTATTCCAGCCTGATTTCAGCGCGCATGCAGACAGGGTTGCAAAGTTTTTACAACAAAACCCGCCAACTACTAGCCCTAAACAATAGCTTCTCAGGGGGTTCTCCGGGGGGAAAAGGGTGTTTGGGGGGTAAAATGTGTGTTATTTTGGCAAAGTTGCCTGCTAAAATTCGCACTCATGGGTCTATATATCACATAATAGTCGCTTCCACACGCGGACATAGAAAACAACCCGCGGAAAAAAATTGCGGACTTGGCAAAACAGTGCAATTGAACTCTGTTGACGTCACTTAGTTGCTCTGATTGGTTGTAGGTCTATCTAATTGAGGCCTCTCCTGGTTCGGTTGAAACACGCCCCATAATCACAGCCCAATGGAGCAGTTTCAGACTCATATTCTGACTAGAATTGAGTATGACCAGATCAGGCTAAGTAAAAACAGTAATATTGTGAAATATGATTAAAATATCTAATTTATAATTGAATATATTGCCAACTGTAATTTATTCTTCTGATGTAAAAGCTGAATTTTCAGCATCATTACTCCAGTCTTCAGTTTCACATGATCCTTTAGAAATCATTCTGATATGCTGATTCGGTGCTCAAGAATCTTTTCTGATTATTATCAATATTGAAAACAATTCTGAGCTTGAAAATAATTTATTAAAGTGTTTACTGTCACTTTTGATGTGCTACATAGAAGAAGAAAAAAAAGGGCTGCATAACTGCATACTAGGTTGAACAGATCATTTTTAGGACCATGAAAGTATGCATGCCATGCTCCGTTTAAAGAAAAAACAAAACTGGAAAAAAAATCACATGAATCATGTGGCATATGAAGATGATGCCAATTAAAGAACATATCCTCTGCACTTTATTTGGCTCATCAGCCTCTGTCAGATGTATTTCTCTTTCAAGCCATCTGTATTCAAGTGAGTTAATCATTTTTACCTCTGACAAGGCAGATTTGCTAAATACAGACACCTCTTGTCATACAATGCATGAACACCTTCATGAATCTGAATTTAGTATTCACAGTACTCTCTCTGCCTCTCATAACCAGCACATCAAACGGATGTTTAAAGTCAACCTCAAGGGAACTAAAAAGGGCATTACAAGAACAACGGCTTATGTATTTAAATGGAATACATACATTTTATTATAGTGCTGAAAAGAAGAGATTTACTCTATTTATACCTCATCTGTGAACCCAATCTTCCTATAGCCCACAAAAGAGAGCCTACCACAAGAACAACAAGCAGCTGTCCGCCTTGTAAAAAGATTTCCTGGATTGTGTCTGATTTGAGGCAGTTCTCCGGGCAGAGACCCAGGGAGAGACAGTCTTGTCTGCATAGGCATGTGGGACGGAGCTGAGTGGGCTTTCAGTCACGGTGCATTGTCACAGTGATTCACCCTTGCAGCTCCGCCAAGCATGGCGCTATCTCCTCTCCACAGCGCTGTATTCAGGACCACGGACAGGGACAGTCACAGTTAGACAGAAGACGACAGTAAGACGTTACAATGGGCTGCCAAATCAGAAGCAAGTGTGACATTCTTATAAAAGAAATTCCAAAACGGAATATCTTCCATAGGGGGTCCTATTCTCATCACTCAACCCACTGCCGGAACACAGGAAAAAAGGCTTTGTGACAACAGCTGGTCCTCTCTGTGGGTTGGCAGATATACAGATGTAGAATATGAGCTTTTATTCTACTGGCAGACCGGCTTATATGGTTTTTAAATGGTGCAGATGTCTCTTTGGTAATATTTTGACTGAGGAAAACTTTCATAGACTTTGTTTAAAGCTGAAATGTGTCATTTATGTGCCACTTGAGTTAACAAATGCAACTGCTAGATTATCACGTTCAAAAGATTTTCTGAACTTTTCTACAGCAGTAGCCATTTGTCTATAATTTCTATTGTCTTTTTCTACAGGGGCCAAAGTGACCCTAAACACAAGTGAAATTTGTATGGGATTACAGTCACACTTATGAAATGTGCATGTTCACTTTGGGACACAACAAAATAATTAAGTATCAATAACATCTCTCAAATGAGGTCAGAGGAAGCTTAAAGGAAAATAAGAGGTTAAATTTTAAATTACTATTATTATTTTCACAGTGCACACATACATACTACATTTCAAAGTTTGGGCTCGGTAAGATTGTCTCTTATGTTCACCATGGCTGCATTTTTTAAATACAAGTAAAAACAGAAGTATTGTTAAATAAGTAAATCATTTTAAAAAAAAGTTTTCTATTTGAATATATTTTAAAATGTAATTTATTCCTATGATGTTCAAGCTGAATTTTCAGCAGCATTACTCTAGTCTTCTGTCACATGATCCTGCAGAAATCATTCTAATATGATGTTTTGATACTCAAGAAACATTTCTTAATATTATCAACGATTATTAAGGGTGTAACAACAACAAAAATGTAATCTGGATAACGACAATATGTATCACATAGTATCAGAAATTAATGTTCCCACAGATTTAATGAAACATCAGATATTGAATGGTCAGGAGGAAAAAAAAGTCCAAGCTTATTCAAGTTCATTCATGATATAATACAAAATTTGACATTTTACATAAACTGTTTGTTAAATGTTGCTGATATGTCTTATAAGTAATAATTAAAACAATATATATATATATATAGACAGATATATATATATATATATATATATATATATATATATATATATATATATATATATATATATATATATATATATATATACATAAAATGCTAGCTATGAAAATAGCCTTAGCTAGAAGAAGAAAAAAGAGTCCTAAAATGTAATTTCAATCATAGATCTTTTAAATGGTGGGAATTTTAATTAATTTCAAAAATAAATAAATGAATGTATGTATGTATATATATATGTATATATATATATATATATATATATATATAAAATGTAAAATTGATAAAGAGAAATATTTAATTCTCCTAATAATTATACTAAGTTTAATTTAAGAGAGTCCAGAGCACCAACATTGCTATAGTATACTAATAATAGATCCTCTAGATGTCAAAAACATACTTAGTATTATTTCATGTTACCATCATTATGAATTAAGGCTTGGCTGTAAGTACATTTGCTCCATTTGCAAAGTTAAGCATATGTTCCTCATGGACCCATTTAAGTGTCTGTTCACATCAAGTCAACTGTATCACGACTCTGTTCTCACCAGAACACATTTCTCATTTCACACTCAAACACTCAGTCATGTTAGCATTACGCATCTGTTGTTAAGATCAAAAGTGTGCGCATTTCCCACAGGAATAGTTTTTTAGGACGGAATCCTGCTTTGAACCCCCCTTTCCTTCTGTCAGCAGATTCTCCCCATTTTTTTCTCTCTCATTCTCTCTCTTTCAGCCAAGTCACACAGAGAAACAGACAGCATAGCACGATCGCAACAAGATTATAGTTTTGCAGGAGCAGAATCAAGGCTGTGTGAAATTGTTTACAGACCAAACAAGAGGATGCTCTTCAAGCAACTTCCTCTGCACATAATGTGCATGCAAAGAACAAAATGTTGATGCTTCTGGTAGCTTTAGGTCATACTTGGTTTCCCAAACTTAAGCTGGTAAAGTTGGATTTCAACTCTAAGTCTATACATTTCCTTTCAATGGAAGTCAATGCTGGGACATAACGTTGATGCTATGGGAATGCCTCTTGAGTAGCCGGTGTCTGAAGCATGTGTGAAAACACGGCAATTGATTCGCAGATGGCAGCCCTATGAAGGAGCACCCGTGAGTAAAAAAGGGTCCTTGCCTTAGATGTCATCAGCATTTTTGTCTTCAGGATCCGCTTGTCTTAATGTGTGTAAAAATATTGCCTGAGAGAGCTTTATATGCATTCACTGCGTCAGGGTGGAGAAGCTCTGCTCTCGCGTAATTCTTTTCTTGAGAGATCAGAATTGAGCGTCTGCACCTTGCGTTTTGGACTTCTCAGACCACAGCTTCATTGCTTTCATGGTGAGGAAGTCCGGAACTTTTAAGTTCTCAACTTTCTCAACTTGAAAAAAATGCCATTTCTCCTTTATAAACCCGAAAATAGAGGTTTCGGGCTATTTCACTTATCAAACCCTCAACTATATTTTGTCTCCCCAGTGGGCGAATTCAGAAGTAGTAGCAATATGTTTAGTAGTAGTAGCACATGTTTCTTAAGGTTGTGAGGAATGTGAAGTATAAAAGTGGCATCATGCTGTGGTGGCCTACTCTCTGCCATCCTTGCTAGAGCTATGGGAATAGGCAAACATTAGCTGATGAGGCTAAGGGTTAGAGCTTGGCCATCCCCATCCATTTTAGGTGTTAAAGATTGTGCATATATTCAAAGCTTAGTGAGGCAGGAACTTGTATAGTATGATGAAGAGCGTTTTAACATTCCCATTGCATCAATGTCGAGTGTTGAGTTTCCTCAAAAGGGAACGTATAGGTTATGAATAGAACCCTATTTTTCTAAGAGGAAACAAGGGTCTCACTGCCATGCCTGCACCTCTCCTTGAGACAGAAATCTGATGTTATCTAAAGCAGATGCCCTTTTATACTTACAGGCTGTCCTTGTGATTGTCATAGGCCTGCCATCTGCCAATCAGTTGGGGTGGTTTTACACATGCTTCAGACACCGGTCATGTAAGGGGTGTTCCCATAGCATCAATGTTATGATGCAGCGTCTTATACTCTCGTTCCCTCAGAGAACCACTCAGAGACTTTAGGGGTGTCCCCGACTAAGGATTTACACATCAGAATTGTCGAATCTTTCTATGGTCGACAGATAGTCAAAGCTGCACGATGGGTGTATCTTGTAGCACAGGGTGAAATCAGTATGTACATTTACGATTTGAGGGAAATATAATATAAATTGTATATGAAACCTTGAAATGGCGCTCTGTGGCTGCAGGATTTTAAACAACTTCCTAAGCCGCAGGTGTATGTACACGCATTGAAAGCGGCGCGGTGCCCTTAAAGGGGTCGCACACCGGACGCGATCATAATACCCGCGAAGATTCGACTGTGAGATCAGTGGTCGAATCTGGCACCGAATCTTCGACTATTCGGGATCACCCCTATCTGACTTAGATGTTTTCTGTCACTTTTGAATGTAACAAAATATTTAGATTAAATCATAAGCTTTTAGAAACTGGGAACTAATGGTAAATTATGAAATGGCTTCATCATAATTTTGTATTGAGTTATGTGCTTATGTAATATGGGCCTGATAAATGGACACTTGCTCATTCTTGCTCATCCTATGCAATGTCTTGGAAATAACCATATTATAAATATTATAAATAGCCACCATAATAGTAGGCTACATTATTAAGAACAATCAGACTTTCTTACAGCAGTTTATAATGTATCATTAGTTACCAATAAATAAATACATAAATTATTGATTTAAATTATTTAAAATATACAGTATATCCCTATATTTCTCATCAGTCTTAGTTTTTCCTCTAGTACAGAAAAAAAGTAAAGAATTTTGGACACCAATCAGTCACGATATAAACTTGGCACAGGGGACTAATATCATGTCTAAGAACTCTGTTGGAGCGGAATATTTTATTGTGAGTGCTGACAGTCAGAGGCTGTTGTCATGTAATGGTCCATCAATTCCTTATGGGGGCCTTCCCAGAACGTCTCGGTTACGTATGTAACCCTCGTTCCCTGAAGGAGGGAACGGAGACGTACGTCAGAACTGAACCGACGAATGGGATCTTACTTTAGAGACCAATCCTACTTCGAGCATCTAACAACGAGCCAATGAAATTTGGCATGCGATCACGCATTCCACGCTCCGCCCCGCAGCGCGGGTATAAATAGGAAGTGGAATGGTAGATCAGCGCTTTTCCTACTGAGGAGCCGAAAGGTGACCGGACTCCCAGCGGAAGCACAGCATCTGGCGACGGGACGTACGTCTCCGTTCCCTCCTTCAGGGAACGAGGGTTACATACGTAACCGAGACGTTCCCTTTCAGTCGGTCACGTTCGACGTACGTCAGAACTGAACCGACGAATGGGATCCCTATGGAAAACGCCAGGATGCTGGCCCTTCCAGCGTCCTGCTTGAGCGCACTGCACCGTCTAGTATGGTACGGAAGTCAGGGCTCCAAGCAGGGAGTACAGTCACTGCTGTTTCTGCAAGACCCACTCAGAATGACTATTGGATAACGCTGGGAAAGCGTGCCTACCTCGTACTTGAGAGAGAGGGTACGCTGCGGGGCCACGTCCTTCAGGGAAGGAGAGGTGGCAGAATACACATAAGGACTAACCTGGCAGGGTAGTGCAACATATGGCAGTCTCTGGGGTGGTTCCAGCCTGATTGAAGGGGGGAAAGAACACGCCCAGAGACGACAGAGCGGGCTCTGTCGAGGGAAAGACACGGGGCTAGCCCGAAGGGTAGCTGATACCGTGGAAGAATACACATATGGGGTTGCCGTGAGGGAACCGCTACATATGGAACCCAGCCTACAGCCACGTTTCACAAGCATACGGGTGCAGGCCTGGCGTCAGACGGTCCGCAACGTCTGACACCGGAGGGGTGATGGAGGAGCTCGACAGGGTTAGCCGGTTTCCCGGGGAACACAACTGGAGACAATAGACGCACGTATCCGGCCCAGAGGGCGGGAGTGGCGTTTCGCAAGCCGACACTTAGAACGGGCACTTAGCGCTCCTGGCCACTGGGGGCGAGGATGCGGGAAGATACCGGCTCTACACGTAAGCTATAGAATCTAGCAAACGTGTTAGGTGTCGCCCAGCCCGCAGCTCTACATATGTCTGTCAGCGAGGCGCCTTGCGCCAGCGCCCAGGAAGAAGCAACACTCCGAGTGGAGTGAGCTCTTACACCGAACGGGCAAGGCACGTCTTGGGACTGGTAGGCCAAGACTATAGCATCCACTATCCAGTGGGCTAACCTCTGCTTGGAGACAGCCTTTCCCTTCTGCTGGCCTCCGTAACAGACGAAGAGTTGCTCTGAGGTCCGAAGGCTTTGGGTCCGGTCAACGTAAGCGCGAAGAGCGGACACAGCAAAGCCAGGGCTGGGTCTGCCTCCTCCGAAGGCAGCGCTTGCAGGTTCACCACCTGATCCCGGAAGGGAGTGGTAGGAACCTTGGGCACATATCCGGGCCGGGGTCTCAGGACAACGTGAGAGTTACCTGGCCCGAACTCTAGGCACGATTCGTTGACCGAAAGTGCATGCAGGTCCCCTACCCTCTTGATCGAGGCCAATGCCGTCAGGAGCACTGTCTTCATTGACAAGATTTTCAGCTCACAAGACGCCAAAGGCTCGAAGGGAGGGCTCTGAAGTGCTCGGAGCACTAGAGCTAAGTCCCAAGAGGGTATCGAGGATGGACGAGGAGGATTTAGTCTCCTCGCACCTCTGAGGAACCTGACGATTAGGTCGTGCTTCCCCACGGACTTACCTTCTACTACATCATGGTACGCTGCTATTGCTGCAGCATATACCTTGAGGGTGGAGGGAGACAGCCTTCTCTCCAACCCATCTTGCAGGAAGGAAAGCACGACACTGATCGAACACCTTCGGGGGTCTTCCCGGCGGGAAGCGCACCACTCAACGAACAGGTTCCACTTCAGAGCATAGAGGCGCCTCGTAGAGGGGGCTCTAGCTGAAGCGATGGTATCTACGACAGCTTGTGGTAGTCCATCTAGAACCTCCGCGTCCCGTCCAGGGACCAGACATGAAGATTCCAGAGGTCTGGACGCGGGTGCCATAGCGTGCCCCGTCCCTGAGAAAGAAGGTCCTTCCTCAGGGGAATCGGCCAAGGAGGGGCTGTCGCGAGGAGTGTGAGTTCTGGGAACCAGGTCCGGTTGGGCCAATACGGCGCAACTAACAAGACCTGCTCCTCGTCCTCCCTGACCTTGCACAGAGTCTGTGCAAGAAGGCTCACTGGGGGAAACGCATACTTGCGTAGGTCCCGGGGCCAGCTGTGCGCCAGTGCATCTGTGCCGAGGGTACCCCCGGTCAGGGAATAGTACCACTGGCAATGGGTCGAGTCCGGAGAGGCAAACAGGTCGACCTGTGCGGCTCCGAACTGGTCCCATATCAGCTGGACCGCCTGGGGGTGGAGTCGCCACTCTCCCGGAGGTGTCGGCTGACGAGAGAGCTCGTCGGCTGTCTGGTTCAGCACACCAGGGACATGAATGGCCCGAAGCGACCTCAGCTGCTTCTGACTCCACAGGAGGAGGTGGCGGGCGAGTTGGAGCAGACGACGGGAGCGTAGACCACCCTGACGGTTGATGTACGCAACGGCCGTGGTGCTGTCCGTACGGACCAGTACATGCTTGCCACGCAGCGGCCCCTTGAGGCGGCGGAGTGCCAGATGTACTGCCAGTAACTCGAGGCAATTGATATGCCAATGCAATTGCGGCCCCGTCCACAGACCAGCAACTGCATGCCCGTTGTACGTGGCCCCCCAGCCCGTGGTGGAGGCATCCGTGAATAGCACAGCATGCCTGGACACTTGTTCTAGGGGCACCCCGGCCCGGAGAAACAAAGTGCTGGACCACGGGCTGAAGGTTTGGCGGCAGTAAGGAGTCACTGGGACCCGGTACTGACCGCTCTGCCACGCCCACCTCGGGACTCGGCCATTGAGCCAGCGTTGAAGCGGTCTCATATGAAGCAATCCGAGCGGCGTGACCGCGGCTGCAGATGCCATATGCCCCAGGAGCCTCTGAAAGAATTTCAGTGGGACCGCTGTCCTGCTCTTGAACATATTCAAGCAGTTCAACACCGACTGGACTCGCTCCTCGGTGAGGCGCGCCGTCCGGTTGACCGAGTCCAGCTCCATACCGAGATAAGAGATCCTCTGTGTGGGACAGAGTTTGCTCTTCTCTCGGTTGACCCGAAGGCCCAACTGGCTGAGGTGACTGAGCACCAGGTCCCTGTGTTCGCACAACTGGTCCTTCGACTGGGCTAGGATCAGCCAATCGTCGAGGTAGTTGAGAATCCGAACGCCGCGTTCTCTGAGTGGAACAATGGCTGCCTCCGCGACCTTCGTAAAGACGCGGGGCGACAGGGACAGCCCGAAGGGCAGGACCTTGTACTGATATGCTTTCCCCTCGAACGCAAAGCGTAGGAACGGTCTGTGTCGAGGGAGAATAGACACATGGAAGTACGCGTCCTTCAGGTCGATCGCTGCAAACCAATCCTGGGGACGGATGCATTGGAAAATGCGTTTCTGCGTCAACATCCTGAACGGGAGCTTGTGCAGGGCCCGATTCAGAACTCGCAGGTCCAGGATTGGCCGTAACCCACCCCCTTTCTTGGGCACAATGAAGTAGGGGCTGTAAAACCCCGTCTTCATATCGGCTGGAGGAACCGGCTCGATCGCGTCCTTCGCCAGTAGGACCTCGATCTCTGACCGCAAGACTTGAGCATCGCTGCTTCGCACGGAGGTGAAGAGGATGCCCTTGTACTTGGGTGGCCGGCGTGCGAACTGAATCGCGTAGCCGAGTCTGATGGTACGGATGAGCCAGCGAGACGGCCTGGGGAGACCTAGCCAGGCCCCCAGAGACCGTACAAGCGGGACCAACGGCACCACAGACGTGCCCGGGGTGGGGCAGCGAAGCGGAGTACTCTGGCCCGACTCGGGAGGCCCGGAGGCGGCCCGTAGTGTTGCCTGAGCACTCCTGGTTTGGACAGAGAGTGGGTGAGAAGGCCCGGGGGCGTCCTCGGAGCCCACTCTGCTGTCCACTGCCCGGAGGCAGGGAAGTGAAGCACTCAGCCCCGACCCGGAAGGCCCGTGGGCGGCCCGGAGTGTTGACTGAGTGCTCACAAGAGAGGCAGTGTGTGGGTGAGAAGGCCCGGGGGCGTCCTCGAGGCCCACACAGCTGCCCCCTGGCGACGGGAGGGTAGGAAAGGAGTGACAAGGCCCGTGGGCGTCGCACACTGCCAACCTGACCCTCTTGGGGCCCAGAGAGAGAGGAAATTGCTCTTTTGGTGAAAATGTGGGTACCGCTGGACTCCGGAGAGCCAGCGGCAGATATGTTGTGACCAGTGTTGCCCCCCCGGTCCTCCTCCGGGGGGGTGGGAGGGATGCGGACATCATCTCCCTCAGAGCAGCTCCTCTTCTCCCTGGGCTGCCCGTCTCAGGGCCGCTTCCCCTTACGCTTGCCGGCAGGTTTGGCGGGCCCTTGGACGGGTTGGGCGGCCCCCTTGCGTCCGGCGCCCTGCTTCGCGGGTGGAGGCTGCTGCTTGGGCTTGGCAGGGGCGGAGGCGGACGCTGGAGGACGCCCTCGGCGACGAGCAGACTGGGGGGCTGCCCCGGGCGGCTGGGTGGAGGCAGCAGCGGGCCGCCGGGGCAGGATGTTTTTGATGGCCTCCGTCTGCTTCTTGGCCACCGAGAACTGCTGGGCAAAGTCCTCGATGGCGTCGCCGAAGAGGCCGGCCTGACAGACAGGGGCGTTTAGAAACCGAACCTTGTCCGAGTCCCGCATGTCTGTCAGGTTCAGCCACAGGTGGCGTTCCTGGACCACCAAGGTGGACATCGCCCGACCCAGGGAGCGGGCCGTGACTTTCGTCGCCCGGAGGGCGAGGTCCGTCGCGGCTCGCAGTTCCTGCATAACTGCCTGGTCGGAACCACCCTCGTGCAGTTCCATGAGCGCTTTGGCCTGGTGGACCTGCAGGAGCGCCATGGCATGCAAAGCTGATGCAGCTTCTCCGCAGGCTGTGTAAGCCTTGCCCGTCAAGCCGGACGAGAACTTACACGCCCGGGAGGGGAGACGCGGGGCGTGCCTCCAGTCCGCAGCGGTCTTAGGACACAGGTGCATCGCAACCGACCGCTCGACTGGAGGGATCCCCTCGTAGCCCTTAGCTGCACCACCATCGAGAGTAATGAGGATGGAGGAGTCAGTCGATCGCTGGCGTACGCTATACGGCGCTACCCAGGACTTCGTGAGCTCCTGATGCACTTCCGGGAAGAAAGGCACCGGGGCGGGACGCTGAGAACCAGCGCGACCCGTCCCGAGAAACCAATCATCCAGCCGCGAAGGTTCGGGACGTGGTGGAGGGTTCCACTCAAGCCCGACACTTGCGGCGGCCCGGGCAAGCATAGCCGTAAGTTCCGGGTCAGACTCGGGCAACGCTGTCACACCCGAAGGGGGCAACGCAGCCGAGTCTTCATCCTCGGAACCCATTAGCTCATCCCCCGATGCAGCAACCGACATCTGGTCCTCCGCCGGAGCCCCAAAAGAGACGACTGGCGCTCCACGTGGGAGGTCAGCGCGCCCTTCCGGAAGCTCCACCGGTACAGTGGAGGGGGGAGGGGCCCGAGGAGCCGTGAGACCCGTCGGGTTTACCCTGACCGACACCCTCAGGTCCCCACCAAGGTCATCAGCCAAAGTAGTAGCCCTCTGCTTTGCAGCTGGAGGACCACTAGATCGGGGGATGGACGATGGTGTTCCACCTCTTCTGAGGTACTGGAGACGGGACCGCAACACTGCAATGGACATATTCCCGCAATGGGAACATGTCTCATCCACGAACGCAGCCTCAGCGTGCTGTGCGCCCAGACACGAGAGACAACGAACGTGTCCGTCAAGCGGGGACAGAAATCGACCGCACCCAGAAACACACGGCTTGAATGACATCTTGAAAAAGACGCAGGGTCAAACCGTGTTGCTCTTTTGTGAATGGAAGTTTTGCTCTTTTAGTGCTGAAGCACTCAGGGAGATGACCGCGGCTCCACGCAGTTCGATAGTGCAAGCCTGCGTGAGCTCTCAGTGATATGTATGTGTGAGCGCCCAGCGAACCAACTGTAATGTGTGTGTGTAAGGAAACGCTCAGCGAACCAAAGCTCTTTGTACACTCTATCACTGAAGTGACGGTCTCTCGCTGACGCGCCGTATCACCCGCACTGGCAAACTCTTTCACAGGATATTCAAGACTCGTAGTCAGAAAGCTCTTCGTAGAAACAGCAATGAAGACTGTTCGGCTCCGAAGTAGAAAGCGCTGATCTACCATTCCACTTCCTATTTATACCCGCGCTGCGGGGCGGAGCGTGGAATGCGTGATCGCATGCCAAATTTCATTGGCTCGTTGTTAGATGCTCGAAGTAGGATTGGTCTCTAAAGTAAGATCCCATTCGTCGGTTCAGTTCTGACGTACGTCGAACGTGACCGACTGAAAGGGAACTAGCTATCTAACACAGACGGCTGCTGAGAAATGATCTCAGATGGCCATATGCAGAGACACACACACCTAACAGAGCAGATTAAAAAAAAAGCTTCTGGCATACAAGAAATGCCAGTCAGTCTTTTTTTTAATGCCGTGATTAATTGCCATACGAGTTCTGCTTCATCACACATGTAATTAGGAGTCAGACAGTAAATCAACTACAGTTGATTTTTATTTGTTTTGATTCACAAACACTTGCTGCTTGCAGAGACTGTGTTTAACTTAATATGTTTAAACGGATAGTTCACTCAAAAACTGTGAACTGTCCCTTTAATGCATATGGACAAATGTATGAAAAGTATTAAGACATCCAACGTGGATAAACATAGTATTACAGTATCAGTTCTTTCATCACATAGCAAAAATTGGTTAAAAAAAGAAACTGAATTTTTCAAGTCGTTGGCCCTGCAGACTGAGACTCTTATACATTTTTAAAGATGTGTAGGAAGGGTGATAATTTGTTCGCAGTGTGCGTTCACAAAGGTATCTGTTTTACCAACTAGAGCCAATAATTATGCCATTATCACTAATAGCACCATTCAGAACTTGGATAGCAGTTCAGTTTGGGCTGAGACATGTTTCGTTTCTGCTTCTGTCTTTTACCATCTGCAGTTAGAAGCATGCCAATAAAACATAGCTATGCCTAAAATTGGCTAAATGAAAGAAGGAAGTGTTGTTCTGATGCTCAGCACATTTCTGTCAGATGATTATTGGCTCAAAGCTGATCATGTAACTGTCACAAAATAGGAAATCCTTCATTTTTGTACAATACTTACGGAGTAGTCTGAGCCCACAATGTATGCAAGTAGCTATAGATTTTATTTAGATGTACAAAATCTTAATATGCCATGTCCGCATCAAATGCTGTATTTACAGAAAACAAAGTATATAAAGTATATTTATATATTACTTTATATATACTTGATTTTTTTTATCTTACCACAAACAGTGTGAACAGAGAGAGAGAGAGAGAGAGAGAGAGAGAGAGAGAGAGAGAGAGAGAGAGAGAGAGAGAGAGAGAGAGAGAGAGAGAGAGAGAGAGAGAGAGAGAGAGAGAGAGAGAAATAGATTCAAATCTGGGGTATTTGGAGGCCAAATTTGCTTTGTGGCAGGGCACATTATCCTGCTTAAAGAAGCCACAGCCATCAGGGAATAGCGTTTCCATGAAAGGGTGTGGTGTGCAACAATCCTTAGGTAGGTGGTACATGTCAAAGCAACATCCACATGGATGGCAGGACCCAAGGTTTCCCAGAAGAACATTTCCTAAAGCATCAAACCGTGTTGTCCGGCTTGCCTTCTTCCCATAGTGCATTCTGGTGCCATGTTTTCCCCAGTTAAGCGACTGGCCATCCATGTGCCGTAAAAGAAAATGTGATTCATCAGACCAGGCCACCTTCTTCCATTGCTCCATGGTCCAGTTCTGATGCTCACATGCCCACTGTTGGTGCTTTTGGCGATGGAAATTGGTCAGCATGGGCACCCTGACCGGTCTGCGGCTATGCAGCCCCATACACAACAAACTGAGATGCACTGTGTATTCTGACACCTTTACATCAGAACCAGCATGCACTTCTTGAGCAATCTGAGCTACAGTAGCTCGTCTGTTTGATTGGACCACACGTGCCAGCCTTCGCTGCCTACTTGCATCAATGAGCCTTGGCTGGCCATGACCCTGTTGTCAGTTCACCACTGTTCCTTCCTTGGAGCACTTTTGATAGAGACTGACCACTGCAGACCGGGAACACAAGAGCTGCAGTTTTGAAGATGTTCTGACCCAGTTGTCTAGCCATTATAATTTGGCCTAAAACTCACTCAAATCATTATGGTTGGCCATTCTTCCTGCTTCTCTAACACATTAATTTAATTTTGAGGACAAAATGTTTACTTGCTGCCTAATATATCCCACCCACACTTACAGATGCCGTAATGAGGAGATACTCAGTGGGTGCATTTAAATGCACACCAGTAAGCTGGTAACTCCAAAAAAATCAGCTTATTGAAATAACCAGTCTTCCCCGTTTACATGCAAACCAGTAAACGGACAACGCAAGTAAACCGCGTTTACATGACTTTATTCATAAACCGAGTTATTCCTTGTAGTGACGTCAAAAATAAAATGTCCGTATATCTGACTGAGTTTTTCAAATGTTACGTCAGTTGTGATGTTAAATAAAGCGTGCACCGTGTCAGCGGGAGATTTACGGCTCATATTATCCCTTATGCAGTTATGCAGCGTTTTGACTGAACCTCTTCTAGGCTACTTCTGCTGCATGAGAAAAGAGATCACCTCTTTACAATTTTCTGGGTCTTAAATGAGTCTGTGTTTGTGATATATTTTCTTATTTCATGAAAACGCTAGCTCGCTCTGTCTGAATGCGTTTAAATCTGCTCTAAGTTTGCGTTTTTTTCACATATCACATGCGCACTTCAATAAGCTGACAGGAAGCAGGTTAATGCGTTTACATGAAGCGTAAAATCGAGGTAAGAGGAAGAAAACTACCTGTCCTGACAGGTTTATGCTTACGCCGTTCATGACATTACTCCGATAAAAGAAAACAGGTTACCGTGTTTACATGACCATGTTCATTGTCGGTTTATTGGTGTATAATCGACTTAAGAACGTGCATGTAAACTCACCCAGTGTCATTCACTTCACCTGTCAGTGGTCATAATGTTATGCCTGAATCTGATGTGTGTGTGTGTGTGTGTGCGTGCGTGGGCATGTTTTTGGGAAATATGAGGACACAAATGTGTATAATGACATATATTACAAGGAGACGGTGAAATATGAGGACATTGGCCATGTCCCCACTTTTCAAAATGCTTATAAATCATACAGGATGAATTTCTTTTAGAAAGTAAAAATGCAGAATGTGTCCTGTGATGGGTAGGTTTAGGGGTAGGGTAGGGGCAGTGTAAGGGGATAGAAAATACGGTTTGTACGGTATAAAAACCATTACATCGATGGAATGTCCCCATATGTCACAAAAACAAACGTGTGTGTGTGTGTGTGTGTGTGTGTGTGTGTGTGTGTGTGTGTGTGTGCATATGTGCATATATACATATACACACACATATGTTGAGATTTCATGTTTTGTGGGGACATTTCATAGACGTAGGTTGTAGGGTATACTTGAACCACACAATACAAGCACGCACAAACAAAGTTCAAAAGTGTGTGGTAAAACTTTTATTCAGAAAGGATGGACAAAGTCACCATAGTGATGAATCAGCTCTTCTTGTCCGGTAAATCTTAATGAGTTGCTTGTATAGCTCTCCAGTCACTAATATAGTGCAAATGTTTTCTTCTGGCCACATGTGTAATGGGAGTTTCTGTAATAATCACCCAGCTGAGCTGTTTACCGTATTTCATTATAAATATCCCACCATGAGTCCTTTCATCTTAATCATTGCTGACCCACAAGAGAGCTAGGAGACCTTTTTAGGGGAAACGAGGAGCAACTCTGATCTGTAATTAAAAATGTTCAGGAAAAAAATGTTTAATGAGGAAATGCAAAAAAAGTGTTACATCTAACAACGATTATGTTCAGTTTTATGGGTCATTGGATATGAAAGCAAAGGTCAATACCTTTAACCATTTTTGTATGACGGAATAAAAATGTTTTACAGATGTAAGTGCCATTGTTGTGGCACTGTGTACTATATGCAATCGCAAGCAAATGCATTATTCACCCAATGTATTATTCACTTTAAGTGAGGAAACGTTCAGCAGAGTACAAAGGTACACAACTTCAAAGCTCAGCCCTTCCCAGCATGCATTTCCTGTGATGTGATGGAGTCTTCCAAACTGAGGGACTCTCAGTTTGGACTGCTCTGGACAAAAGACTCAAAATAATTATATTTAACAAAAGATTTTAACTGCAATACATACAGAACGGCAAAAAAACAAACAAACAAAAAACTTGTGCAAAGTGCCTTTGACTGACTATACTGCAGCAAAACCTGTGTTGAGGCAGTGAAAGCAATAAGAAATAGCTTCATGCTACCAGATGGAAGGAATGAGTCTCACAGTCCTCTCTTGATGCTGTATTTAGTCATCAGAGCCAATTTACAACCTCTGTGGAATGATATGTGGGACTTTTTATTTCAATTTTAAAGTGCCCCTATTATGGTTTTTGAATATTCTCTTTCATGCAGTGTGTAATATAGCTGTCAGTGAATGTAAAAGTTCTGCAAAGTTGTAAAGTCAAAAGTGCACAATAAATAAAGTCATTGTCTCCTAAAAGACAGAATCAACTCTGAACTTTCAATACCAGTCTATACTGCACGACACTTCTACATCACAAAAAAATAAATTTGCATAATGACATTGTCTATGTTGTACATTGTCCGCTGGGGAACAACTTGACCTGCCCTCAAACACGTCTTTTTACTGACGATCGGTTCTCAAATCTTGGAGCAAAACGCTTGCTCTTGACACCCAGTTTGGGCCAGCTTGCTCCTCAGAATCATAACCTGTGAATATGAATAATTATTGATGTATATAATTTCTACCGGGTGTTCAAAATACATACACTCTAAAAAATGCTGGGTTAAAAACAACCCAAGTTGGGTTAAAACTGCACCGACCCAACAATTGGGTTGTTTTAACCCAATGGTTGAGTTGTTTTAACCCAGTGGTTGGGTTAAATGTTGCTTAAGACAACCCAATTGCTGGGTAAGAACAACTCAACCATTGGGTTAAAACAACTCAACCATTGGGTTAAAACAACCCAATTGTTGGGTCGGTGCAGTTTCAACCCAACTTGGGTTGTTTTTAACCCAACATTTTTTAGAGTGTAGTTTTGTATTTCATATTGTTTATATTGTATAGTTTCTACTTTACAGTTCCGTTAGCTAATGGCTAACTCTCATTATTACTGTCTTACTGAAATAGTTCTGCTAAGCAGCTGTGGGCCACTAGGCGTTCAGCTTCTGAAACACAGGCTGTGCATGGTAGACCAATCGTAACAGACTAAGCCATCTGGCCAATGAGAGCCGAGCAGGCTCGCGGAAAGGAGGGCTTTAGAGAGACTGATTTATCCATTGTGTCATTTGAGAACCACTGAAAAATGTGGTAATGTGTTAAAATGTGAGAAATTCAAGTAAACCTGTTGTAGGGGACAAAAATAAAAGGGCAAATAGCATAACATAGCATAGGGGCACTTTCAGAACAAATAAAACTTTCAAGCATTGAGGTACTTCAAGGGTAACAAACAGACGGAGGGAAAATATATTAAAGCACTCTAATGGACTTCTTTGGCAGAACAATTTCCAGTCAAGGACTTTTGAAGCATAATTCTCTAGCCAACCTATTCGCTGGCATCTTTTTGTTTATGATGGCTGTTTGTCCACAAAAAATCTGTTGAGAACTGACTGTTATTGAAAACTCTTAAACACCTTTTCTCTTCATTAACATGCAAAATTCAAATGTACAGATCTGACTTGCAAATGCTGCCATTTACATTCCCTAGTGTGACCAACATCACAGCCGTGTTTAAACAGCAAGTACAACTACAAAGGAAGCTCCCAATACAAAGGTGAAAAAATAAGCCAGAATAGTGTGAAGGTCATTATCATGTTCTGCTTGATTTGAACCAGTATAACCCTTTAGTGCAGGGCCAAACAGCAGGCAAACTCTCATGGCAAACAGAAGATTCAATTTTAAAATGATAACTTGTGGGATCCTGCACATCTAGAAAATACAAATGTGTTCCAAGAGAGTTCCAAACTCTGACTACAGTGAATCTGAACTGCTAAAAGTGGCATGCATCCACCACACTGTCTCATGCAAGAC
Organism: Pseudorasbora parva; assembly: GCF_024679245.1. Lineage (NCBI taxonomy): Eukaryota > Metazoa > Chordata > Actinopteri > Cypriniformes > Gobionidae > Pseudorasbora > Pseudorasbora parva. The sequence continues at coordinate 23,415,441 of NC_090189.1, forward strand.
TACTTGCAAATATGTTTATTTAAACATTCATATAAAACATAATAACAGGGGCTAAATGCCATCTTACTTGAAAGGTCACTTGTTGTGGATGTTCACTATTGTCATTCTACAACATTAAAATTTGTCTTTACTAGGGATGCTTTACCATTAAAATGCTGGGCCCTACTGATCAGCCAAAATAATTTTAACGTTATGGTGAACAACTGATGAACTTACAGAAATAAGTACTAAAACTGAAATTAAGATAAACTAAATAGAAATACTATTTTGACAGAATGCTAAAACTGATGTTGAACATTTCCCATAGCCTGCTCAGTCACCATATCTAAAATTTGTTTAGCCACTTTGGGGTATTCTGGAGGATTGAGTCAGAAAATGTTTTCCTCCCCCAGCACCACATATAGTGACCTGGCCGCTGTTCTTAAAGAGGAACGGCTCAAAATCCCCCTGGTCGCTGTGAAGGACTTGTATCTGTCATTCCCAAGACTAATTGATGCTCTATTGGCCACAAAAGGAGGATCTACACCATACTAATCAATTATTGTGGTCTAAAACCAGGTGTTTCAGTTTCATTGTCCAACCTACCTCCTATAACACCAGGGGGAAAAATCTCTGATATTATGCATCCCTAGTATTTACAGCAGAAAAATCCCTGTATTTATACAGTACTAGCAATGTTAGTTTACTAAAAAGAGTTTAAATGTCTCATGTTAGAGCTAAAATGTATTATCGGCAGTCCTTATTTAGCTGCATATTATCGTATACGTCGCATATTTATGTGCATATTATCTGTTTACATGAAAAAAAGGAGATAGGGACAGACAGAGCTTTCTGAGTCACCAGTAGTTTTTAACCTATTGGCCCCTCCACTTTCTCTGTTTGTACATCTACTATGTGCTCTATATTCTCTACAGAGCAAAAATGCTCAGTTGACTAACAGGATTTCATAGCCTGCCCAAAGCTGATGTGTGCGCATTTCTCCTTCAGGTGAAATGTAAGGAGCCGTAATCGAGAAAGTGTCTGGGAAAGCATTTCTACAGCAGGAAAGTGCCACACATGCCGAACACCACTCACTTATAAACCCACTGAGACCCCAGTGAAGCTCTAAACGCTCAAACACGGACATTGTGTCCAGTCTTGACTAGTAAAGTTAAAATAAAAAAGCAGCCTTATAGGTACAGTAAGAGCAGTACAATGTCAAGATGCCACACAATAACTCTTTGAGAAAACAGATACTTCTCTTTACTTAAAGGGTTAGTTCACCAAAAAATGAAATTTATGTCATTAATGACTCCCCCTAATGTCGTTTCACACCCATAAGACCTCCGTTCATCTTCAGAACACAGTTTAAGATATTTTATATTTAATCCGAAAGCTTTCTGTTCCTCTATTGAAAATGTACAGTATACTGTCCTTTTCCATAAAGGTAATAAAAAACATTATCAACGTAGTCCATATGTGACATCATTTTCAATGCTTCAAAAAATTCTAACTAACCAACTTATGTCACATATGGACTACTTTGATGATGTTTTTATTAACTTTCTGGAAAGGAACAGTATACCGTGCATATATTCAATGGAGAAACATAAAGCTCTTGGACTAAATATAAAATATCTTAAAGGGGTGATGAATTTAGAAATCAACTTTCCCCAAAATCAAAGCCCAACGTCCCGGGGCTATGTGTTTTCCAGATGGGCTACCAAAACGGAAGAAAGTCAGCAGGCCGATGAAACTCATAATTTTAATTTCTTGTTCTGCAGTGTTCTCTCTCTCTTGAGTTGACATTTGAAGGGCGCGCGTGCGTGCACCCTTCAAATGTTCACGCTTATATCAACTGATAGTGCGGGCTATGTAATACAAAAATAATAGTCCAATCAATCGCGGGTAGATGAGAAATAAGTCATTGTGTTTGTTTGATAAAGACGTTTATTCCTGTTTCCGCTTTCAAAACAACCCCTCCCTCAAGTGAACTGAACTGACGGGAGCTGAAGCTCATTAAATATGCAAATCTTATCCAATCCTAGGGCGTTAACCTCCATGTCTCCAGTGCGTCACGCCCATCAAAACCCAGCGTTTTGGAGAGAGACTCAAAACCAGTGTAGAAAATAGCCTATTACTTATTAGTTATGATGTTTTGAATGTAAAAACTACACGAATGTCATTAGTTGACCACATATAAAAAAATAAAAAAGCCAGTTCATGACACCTTTAAACTGTGTTCTGAAGATGAACGGAGGTCTTACGGGTGTGGAACGACATTAGGGTGAATCATTAAGGACATCATTTTCATTTTGGGTGAAAAAACCCTTTAAGATTGAGAATTTTTCCAAATGTACCCGACAGACAGTGAATAAATAATCGTTTAGGGCTTTTTCTTACACTGAAAAAAGTATAACTTTAGTGTTGTTCGTTTAATGTGTATTTTCTCATTGAAATAGCTTATTTTTTTTAATTTTTTCATGTCAAGTAAACATTTTAGCTTAGATTTATGGTTCAATCCATTTTTTTACATTGATAGAATCTAAATGGGCAGCGGGACATTAAACTGAATTTATTAATTTGATCAGAGCATTTTTTTTAGATTAAGCAGGATTTGCACATGCGCATTGTTGACTTGCAGATCCCGCTCTCTGTGGTTCAAAAAAAAAAAAAAAAGTCTGAGAACTGTCTGAGAAGAAGAACACAGCACGAACTTGAGCGGTGGCCGTGACGGTAACGTTACATTTCAACGGACGTCAGACCCATCCAGCCAGGCTCCGAGACAGAACTATACGAGGAACATTGATAAGGTAAGAGAAACTTTGTCTACCGTTAACGTTTTTACCTCAAGTATATCTGACGGGACTTGAGTCTGGCCGTAATTTCAGCGCTAACGCTTGATAGCGTGTAAATTAACTTTTAAGATAGCACTCGAAATGTTCGTAATCTTCATTCAAACTATAACGTTCGGTTATTTTAGCCCCTCATTGGGCGGGTGAGTAATAACCTAAATGCATGCAAACTATCTAAATTCATTTTGTGGGGGCATTGACCGTGTCAAGGGAAAGAGTTAACAATAACATTTCTCAAAACAAGTGCAGTTATAGCCTATATAAGCTACAATATTTTCTGCTTTACTTTTATTAGACTCCAGTTCAAAAGAAAAGTGTGTTTTTTCGCTGAGCACATTCTCTGCAGTCCGAGCGCGCTGAAGCGCTTGCTCATATATCTGAGGTAAATCATTAACACCATCACTGCTTACAGTATTGAACTAAATACATTACAATCGGCTAAAACGAATAAGCAGGTTACTTTTCTGAAAAAGAGTGCTCCCGAGTCTGTGTTTCTCGCAGTTTGCGTGAATCGCGGCACAGTTCCACACACACACAAAATACCGGCAGTTCAATAGTGAAACTCGCAGCTCTTAAAGGGGCCACACTCTATTCCAGCTCTTAAAGGGTTAGTTCACCCAAAAATGAAATTAATGTCATTAACTCCTCACCCTAATGTCGTTCCTTACTTTTAAGACCTCCATCTTCACACACAGTTTAAGATATTTTATATTTTAGTCCCAGAGCATATGCAGTCAATGCCCACTTTACTGTCCATTTCCAGAAAGCTAATAAAAACATAATCAAAGTAGTCCATATGTGACATCAGTTGGTTGATTAGATTCTCTTGAAGCATCGAAAATACATTTTGGTCCAAAAATATCAAAAAGACTTTATTCAGCATTGTCTTCTCTTTCGTGTTCCTAAAAAAAGATTAAAACGGTTCGTGAATCAGTGAATTGATCGATGATTCGGATCGCCAATGTCACGTGATTTCAGCAGTTTGGGAGTTCGACACGCGATCCGAACTGCTGAAATCACGTGACATTGGCGATCCGAATCATTGATTAATTCACTGATTCATGAACCATTTTAATCTTTTTTTGAGGAACACGTCGTAGATTGAAAGTCATAGTTTTTGTGATACTTGGACCAAAATGTATTTTCGATGCTTCGAGATTCGAATTAACTAACTGATGTCACATATGGACTGCTTTGATGATGATTTTATGAAAGTGAATGTTTTAGGTCGGCATATAGCAGAGAATAGACTGGGCACACGACTACTCGTTTATGTATGGCATTTGCCATACCCTGGCATTCCACATTTTTAGACCTAACTGTTGATTCACTAATGAGTTGTTGTTGTAATTTAGTACGGTTGTGCTGGGGATTCTGTTTTGTGTTCACCATCTTCTAAACTTATTTCTGTATGCTCTACTTTTAAGATCAATTTAAGTTCATGCGAATTACAACAGTTCCTTTGAAACAAGTTGGATTACAAGTTCTTGGTGCAGTTGGACAAGCACTCCACCAAACTGTTGGAGGTCATCAGGAGCAAGGGAGGAGTCCACCAGGACATTGCAGGTTTTAGATGAGGTATCTGTGAATTTGATAATCAGTGGGATCCATGGCTGAATAGTGTTTTTTTTTTTTTTTTTTTTTTGTAATTATTTAATTTTAATTCATAGTTATTGTTCTTACTCAGACTGCAGACATCACCATCAGAAGAGAATGCATCCTCAAATCTCTGATCTACCTCGGCGAACCTTTTGCGCACCTTTTCAAAGAATACCAGGTAAGGGCATCTCTCTCACTTGCTCACACAAATAACACCTACAGACTAACATGGTCATAGTCTAGGTTTTCCTAGCCACTTTTAATAAATAGGGGTGTGATGAGAAACTCAGCTCACAAGATGAGATTTTAACACTATTTATGAGAAATCTTTGATGCTGAATTTTGAGCTGTGAACACTTAGACCATGTCCAGACGTACCAAAACAATCTTTTTTTTCCTTGTCTTCCCTGGAACACTGTCAAAATAAGTGTGTCCAAAGGAATCCATTTGCAAATGACTTTACACCTATATGCTATGTAAAATCCATGCCTGGTCCTCTCTCTTCCTTCACTGTCGTCGCTCCTCCTTTTATTCTCCCTTCACTCCTCTGTGAAAGCTCTAAAACCAGTGTGACGTGCAGTTGGCACTGATCATCCAATTACTTACCGGCCTCGCTTTGCTCTCACTCGTCACGCGCCTATTCAAGTTCAGTTTAGAGTGTATAAGAGCTGAAAATGGGAGAGTTCTGAAACTATAATGTACTTATTTTCTCTTTCTTTTTTATGCAGGAAAATGAGATTGAAGAACTGGAGCAAACAACCATGGCGATCTTTATCACTGGGAAAGAGGATCCTCTTCATCCACCAAAAGACATTAAAATTGTCATTGAAGGATCAGAGGTCCGGAACCTGCTTGCTATATTGCATACAAATAGGTTATATTTAAAGGTTTAGTTCGCCCAAAAACGAATATTCTGTCATTAAAGGTCCCGTTCTTCGCAATTCTATCTTTCAAACTTTAGTTAGTGTGAAATGTTGCTGTTAGAGCATAAATAATACCTGTAAAATTATAAAGCTCAAAGTTCAATGCCAAGCGAGATATTTTATTTAACAGAAGTTCCCTTTCAAAGCCTACAGCGAACAGCCGGTTTGGACTACACCGCTGCACTTCCTGCTGTAATGACGTCACTAGAACCGTTTGTTGACTAACCCTCCACCCACAAGAACACACAAAATAGGGGGCGTGGTCTCGTTGCTCTCCTACGTGGAGAAGAGCGCGCATTCAGCGCTTGCATCACCCCGTTATGGTAAGAGGCGGGACCTTTCCGGGCAAAGTGCGCTAAGCTGCTGTCCAATCACATCACGGGAAGCGCTGGCCCAATCAGAACTCTTTATGGGTCTTAAGAGAGAGAAATGACATTGGTGTCATTAAAGGCCTTTCTGAGCCATCGGATTTCAACTAAAATATCTTCAATTGTGTTCCGAAGATGAACAGAGGTCTCACAAGTGTCGAACAACATGAGGATAAGTGATAAATGACAGAATTTTTATTTTTGGGTAAACTAACCCTTTAAATGTAGAGCTTACAGCTCTGTATCAGAAACTGATGCAGTGTTCACTGTTCACTGTCTGAGGAGCAGTTCCAGGATTTGTCTCTGGTGTTCAGCTGAAAGAGACTGTTCATCATCATATACATTTATGGACATGAAATACATTTGTATCTTAATATTTTAATTGTATTTTAGGATGTTTTATGGTGAACTGTGTTGTCAGGACAAACATTCCTAATTTAATATTACTACTAATGTGATGTCATCAAGTGGTGATTTGATTATTTGTAACAAATTTGTATTTTTGTGTGAAGCAGACTGTTCTTCATACATGTGAACATGTTCATTGAGCAATAAATATAAATGTGTTCTAAAGGAAAGTGTTATGATAGTCATTGATCAAAATGTTTTAAAAGCTTTTTTTTTTTTTGATTATACATTTTAAATAATGACATCTTAATTTGAGACAACCTAAAATAATTAATTTACTTTGGCCTATAAATATTACTTTGTTTTAATTTAAATAATTAGTTTATCCCAACATAAAATAATGATTTGTTAGTTTGATCCAATTTAAAATAATTAGTTTGTTCCAATCTAAAATAATTAGTTTGATCAACCTTTAAAAAGTGGTTGCATGGATTTAAACTTTTCAAATTAAACTAAATGAAATTATTTACTTGAGTCAATGTAAAATATTTCGTGTGATCGATTACTTCAATTTTTTTAAGTTGATCCAAGGGTTTTATTTTTTCAGTGTAGGCAATTCAATTATCTTCTCAACTAAGGTTGGCATTTTTATTTCACCCATTTGCTCTCTTCATTTTTGACAAATCTTATTTTATATGCATGTATGCAAAGACTTTATATATAGGAAGATGGTGCACTCGATTACTTAATGGGATAAAGTGCAACACCCAATATGGCGATAAGCCCCACCTTCTAAACGAAAGTTCCAATCACTGATTAGAGAAGTCATCGCATCACTGCAGCTGCAGTAAGAAGCTCCGGTTCCCATAAAAACAGGCCATGTTCTGATGTTCATGATTCGAGCATATAAAAACCACATTTATAAGAACGTTGTTGTCAGATTTTATAAGTGATTTCAAATATGAAATTAAATCGTAAGCTTCGCATAGCCTACAGTTTTGGAGAATTGTAAGTTTCCCCATTCAAAGAGATAGAACTTGCACATGCCCGTTTCAAAGATGGCCACAGAGTGAAATGACTTGTCTTAAAGGGACTTGTGAATCTGCATGTTCAGAGCCTTTAAAAAAGTTGAAAACCCCCTAGGTTATAACAATGGGCGCGTTTACATGCACATTCTTAAGCTGATTATGCCTAATAAGCCGACAATGAACATGGTCATGTAAACGCGGTAACCTGTTTTCTTTTATCGGAGTAAGGTCATAAACGGCGTAAACCAGTCGAGACAGGTAGATTTTTGCCTCTTACCTCGATTTCGCACTGCATGTAAACGCATTAACCTGCTTTCTGTCAGCTTATTGAAATGTGCACGTGTGACAGGTGACAAAAAAGGCAAACTTACAGCAGATTTAAACGCATCCAGACAGAGCAAGTTAGCGTTTTGCATGCAATAAGGACATATATCACAAACGCAGACTCGTTTAAGACCCAGAAAATTGGAGATGTGTTCTTCTCATCTCATGCAGCAGAAGTAGAAGAGGTTCAGTCAAAACAGTTCATCTGTAACTGCATGAGGGATAATATAAGCCGCAAATCTCCCACTGACACAGTGCACGCTTTATTTAACATCACAACTGACGTAACATTTGAAAAGATCCGGACATTATTATTTTTGACGTCACTACAAGGAAATAACCCGGTTTATTAATAAAGTCATGTAAACGCAGTTTACTTGCATTGTCAGCTTACTGGTGTGCATGTAAACACACCCATTATTAACTAAAAAAAATATGATTATTAAAGGGAAATATTTGTGCTATTTGAAACCGGTTAAGATAATCTATGCCTGTCATCACTACATTCATATTACTGTAGCTTAACTAGTAGCTACCCGCTAGCAAGCAAAATCATCTGACAAATGTAAATAAGGGAAATTATTACATTTGTCAATTTAATTATTTAAAGAAAGTAAAAGTCCATTAGCTGCCGGAGTGAGCTAAGTATTAGATATACTGTAAATTAAACTGTACAGTTTGGGCTTCTGGCACATGCTAATCTTACGCGATTAGCATTCTCGAAGAGCAAGCCACCTAAAACCTGACTGAAATTTCAGCTTAAGAAGTTCAGTAGGTCTCCTGGCAGACAGTTCCTGGAGCCAAGTCAGCTCTCTGTCCCTCACTTCAAGCCAATGATAGAAAGTCAGAAATAGTGGAATCAGGAAATGGAACATCTGCTGACAGCATGACAAATCTTCATCACCAGCCCTCAGAAAATCTGTCCGTGGAGAAGTGAGAACTAAAAAGAGGACAGCGATGCTCTCGACAGCCAAAAAGATCACGGAAAAGAGATGGAAAGATGAAGTCCAAAAGCTGCCAAAAACCATCCAAACGCTATATTTGATGGGAAAAAAATGTTGTTCTAATGGCTTTCCCACATTTTATTTTAGAAGCGTTACAGCACTGCTCACAGATGGAGAGGGGCTCCCTGTGTTTTTTGTGTCAGGAGACGCGGTGTCGCTCAGCAACATTTCCTGACATGACTGAATGAGTAATAGGTTCCTGTGTTGCCCATTCCCTTAATCCACATTTAGCCTTACATTTGCAGACTATATGCCACAGTGCTGTTCGCTATCACAGTTAATGCTCATTTAAACCCACAGGGACTTCGCCACCTGCTAAATGGACTGCTGAATGCATGCGACTAAAGAAAAAGGCAGTGTTATCCACTAGCTATATGTTTAAGAGATATGTGGATAATGCTTTAAGTTCTCATTTTTAAATTTAATCTGCTTTATGGCTTGTTTGAGATGAAAATGTTCCTGCTGTTTGGCAGGTATATATTATATAATATAATCAAGCAGGAAATTATAATGACCTTCACACTATTCTTGCTTCATTTTGTTACCTTTGAATATTTTGTAATGGAGCTTCTTTTATAGTTGTACTATTTTGTCAAAATGGTAAAAACTCAAAATTTAGAACAGTCAATTTAGTCAAGTTAATGTAGGCTATATTGTGAAAAAAGGATATTCATACATGTACATTTAATTGTATTACATTGAAAACAATATTATGCATTGATATTAAAATGCTGGCCTATCAACCCGTAATTATTTTCATCTTCAGTCAGAAAACTGATAAATATTAAAATGATATACTAAACTTATAACATAAAGTATTAAATAAGGATATTTACTTTTTAAAGATTAGCTTAAAGCTACACTTTGTAACTTTTTTTTAGTTTATTCTTAGCTAAAAACACAGTTCTTTCAAAAATATATGTGCTCATTAATGCATATATACTTCTTTCAAGTAATAAAGTATTCTTGTAACTTTATAATATGCCATTGAAAATACATACGGGTGAGGGGTTCGAATGCCGGTCGCCATGTTGCCCCGCCATCTTGAAAGTACATTAGCCAAAGAGGGAGATATCCATAAATTCAAGCTTCGCCTTTCGCGTTTTAACACTCGATGGCACCGTGTCGAATGTGAAGAGGGGGATTGCCATGTTAATCTTGGACTAAATCAGCCACCGTAGGAGTTAAAACGAAATTAGAATTGAGAGGAACAGAAACTATTATTCACTGGATGGTCATATACCTTTTCACCGCTAGATGGGGGAAAATATCACACAGTGTAGCTTTAAGTGAGTGTTTCATGACAAAGGGGATCTAAATGTAAGAATTAGTATAGGCAGTAGACACAATTAATTATCCAACAAAAATATATAATATTGGCCAATAAACTATATGGTAAATTTACTGATCATCCCCATACCCAGCAAGCAATTTCTGCATTTAAAGGTGCCCTAGAATGATTTAAAACAGTATATTAAATTGTTCTCTGATATCTACATGGAGGGTATGTGGCTTAAGGAAAAATAAATGTCCAGATACAGTTTTACAGGTCCATTTACAACCCTATAAATTGTCCCTAGGATGTAATGCTCTGTTTTTGCCTTACTTGGAAGGGTCATGAATATTAATGTTGAGCTCTGCTCTGATTGGCTTATTTCAGCAGCTCACAGCAGTTCCGTAAAGCAGCTTGTGAGTCCTGACCGTCCTGACAGAACACAGACCGACTAAATAAAACTTTAAGCAAAACATCTCAAATGGAGATTGATAAAATGCAGCTTACTTGTTTATTGGTGTTTTCAGATTATCTGCGCGCGAGAAAGAGCTTGCGTTCGTGCGGTTGCCTACATTTTAGACTTGTCTTTTTTCGTCAACAGAATTTCATGTTTATATAACGTTAGTCACAATGTAGGCTAACGTTACACAGTGACTGTGATGTAGCTTAATCTGAAATACAAATAGGCAAAAACATCATAGAAAACACCATACTTCAGTTCTCAAAAATATAAATATATAACTTATATTTTTACAAAATGAATAGCCTTGTCAAATGACTATCGTTTTAACTTATATGGTGGAAAAGGTGACGTTTGCTAGAAGGATCGAGTGAACGATCTAAGCAAAGTATCCACGATTGTATTTTGTAATACAAACTAATATTACCCTGTCATTAGACATACTATTTAGTTTTGTATGGTACTTGGTGTTTCCTATTGTTACTGTACTAGCATCTTGCGTTATCTAGACAATGCGGTCTCTCTAAGAAATTTTCAATTTAATCAGAAATTGTTTAAGCAGTCAATAAGTGGATAAATCGCTACTTACTGCTTGCAGCAATACAGTTGTAATTGCCACTTTCTTCAGTTTAAGACGCTGAGCGAAGCTTGCTTGAAATGGGCCGAACAATCTTGAATTAAAATGTTGTGGTATCAGATTATAAACATCAACCATGGCTGTTGACATTTTTTATCTGTGGGAAGGATATGTAAAGTCCTCAGATCTCCTGAACAGCCTAAAACATGAAGTGTGTCCATGCGAGCAGCTTGTTTACCTGATGATTCACTCCATTTCCGCCTGACAATGCACATATTTGGACAGATGCAAATGTTGGGGGCGTGCATATAAATTATCCCCAATGCTTGCGTCACTGTTGGGTTTATGTTGAGAAGCACTTTTTATTCTGTGGAGTTTTGGATTCACGAGATTTACATAATAATTAGGAGGCAATGGTGTTTGAGACTCACAGTATGTGATGTCCATGTACTGAACTCTTATTATTTCGCCATGGCAAGGTTAATTACATTGTTTCATTCTAGGGCACCTTTAAAAGACATCTAATAGTGTCCCAAGACTAGTCATCTAGACCATGAACATGTCAAAGAAATGAAACCAAAAACATTATAAATCACTGTTGACTTTGCTTATATGATGGGATACCACATAAATTATTTTGGCCATAATGACATGTAACCAATTTCAAGGATATTTGGCTAAAAGTGGGTTACTCATAGCCAGACTATATTGGGTCTATAGTTAACTGAGACTGTGAAATTATGGCTATTGCTTGCTGGGTATTTTTGCATGGTCTATATAACATTCATCCCAAAAATCACTGAAAAAGAGCTGAGGAGAGAGCTTTAAATTGGAGTCTGAATCATTTGACATTTTAGCTCCGCATATCACAAGGAGTCAAACATATGTGGGTGAAGTCATCAGCACAAATTAGTTACACTTTAAAAGATGAATTATCATATGCTGTGGTGTCACAAACCATAGGTTTCAGAGATTATTCAAATAGTGAATAAGTGACATATGGCCAATATGAATATCTATCATAAATATAAACACTTATTTGTCAAGCTTTGACTCTTAAAGTATTTTCTAAAAACAGAAAATATAAACAGGGGAAGGTAAAGAAGACAAAGATGCAGCAGAATAGAGTGGTGCAGGTATGATGTCACTTTGTAGGCCAACCATCAATTAGCATCACACTGGTTCTCTCAAGAAAACCATAGGCTTTTGGATTATCGCAAACAACAAGCTCTGTGATCAACAAAAGTTTATGATACTTACATGTTTTCTCTGTCAAGATAATTATCACAGATGAACACAGCTTTTATTAATGTGATAAAAACAACTTGTAAGATTTACTTGATAAAATCTTTGTAACAATTTGCACTCAGTTTTTCTAAGTAAAATTTACTGCTGCAATATCAAGTACAACTTACTTGCCAATATCAAGTAAAATGTACTTAACTATAAATGTAACATTTGCAAAGACATTAAGTAAATGTTACTTAATTATATTTAACTTAGCATGTTGTATTTATTAAAGGTAATCAAGTAAATTTTATAAATCTGTATTATTTACTCTTATGAAGTAATTAAGTAGATTTTATAATGTTTGTCCATTTGACATTTTGAATTACTTAGTTGAATTAATTTATATTACTCACTATTATTATGTAAATGTTGCTATTTTAAACCAAATAAATGTAATAATTTTCTCTGCATCAAATACATTTATCACAAATCACACATAAATACAATGAAGTTGAACAGTTTATTATGTCAAAATTTACAATTAACCATTAAATCAGTAATGTTCACATCAACTGATTAAGTAGTTAAGGTACATTCATTATAATTTACAATAACTGTAGAATTAACCATGTATGGTTCAACTAAACATCAGCAGCCAACAGTGGCATAACTAACATTAAAGGGTTAGTTCAGCCAAATATGAAATGTATCACATTTGAGTCCAAAAATAACAAAAACTACGACTTTATTCAGCATTGTCTTCTCTTCCGTGTTTGTGTTCAATCCTCAAATAAAGATTTCAAACGGTGAAGAGAAGCCAATGCTGAATAAAGTCGTAGTTTTTGTTATTTTTGGACCCAAATGTATTTTGGATGCTTCAAGAGACTCTAATTAACCCACTGATGTCTCATATGGACTACTGTGATGATGTTTTTATTCCCTTTCTGGACATGGACAGTATAGTGTGCATTTTGGATGCTGAAATTGTATTATAGTGTGCATACACTTGCATACGCTCTCGTACTAAATATAAAATATCTTAAACTGTGTGTGAAGATGAACGGAGGTCTTACGGGTGTGGAGCGACATTAGGGAGAGGAGTTAATGACAGACATTTCATTTTAGACTGAACTGAACTAACTTAACCCTTTAATGACGAGCACATGCATAGTCCAGCTGAAACAGAATGGTCACTTTTCCTTAATGCTCATTCATCGACTGGATCCTCTCAATCAGCTCCATGGACACTGCGACTGTCCTCCTGCATACAGTTTGTAAGAAAGAAAGAACACAATTCCATTTAAGAAATAGAATTACATTTATAACATTACATTTTATTTTCATTAAAAAGGTGACCGGACCTTCATGTCGTTAGCTCACTAAAATAGAATTGCTGACATTAATGCACTTGTTGCTAACGTTATACATCAATGCTTATTTGGTATCAGAGTTCACCTGCCATCCAAACTTTCCTTCTTTAGTGCAGAGTGCAGACTAACTTATGCTTTGATAAAATAATTGCTGTGAAATTTTCAGTGGATATAAAAACAACTTAGACACTTTAAAAAATGCTAACATTAGCTAGAGGACACACACACAGGCAGCCAGCACTTAATCACGGCCAGCTAACATTAAATTATTTTGAAGTTAACCAGACAGGGTGACTTTTTCTACAAGAACGTGGCTAACTACATTTAATTCCCTCTATCTTTGACTAAACACCAGTCTCAACTTTATAGAAGTGGATAAAGCTTTAGCTTTAGCTACCGTTATTGTGATTAAAACTCACTTTTAGTCAATTTTAAACCGTAACGTCTATGCAATAATCAAACCATCAAAACGAAGTACATCGTTATCACAAATCTAAAATAGAAAAGTCAGAACTTACCGAGAATAAGTCAGCCATGTAAAAGCGACATCCCAAACCGACCGTCTCTGCCTCTGAACCGGGATCTTTTTGAGCAACAACAAAAACGGGCAGGCAGATTCAAACACACTTTGCTTTTCAGATTAAAATTTACTTAGTATTTTTAGGTGAATGTGCTGTGACTATAAAATATTAAATACTATTTGTAAATATATGGTAAAATGTACTCTTTCTTCTCAGTTAATTTATTACATTAATAAATTGTGTAAATTTTACATAAGATATATAGTTCCAACTTAATCTTGATTTTACAATGTATAAATTACATGAATTAATGTAATAGATTTTACAATACCACAAAGTCATTTTTTTCAGTGTTGGCAAAAGTAAAAGGCTAAAGATAGACTATAAACGGACTACACCGTCCCATGGTTCTGTTTTTATCTAAAAACATTTTCCCAAAAGGTTTGAGTTAGACTAGATTATAAGAGCACAATTATGAGCATAACGAGACTGTAAAAGTGGACGGTTTACCTTTTCAACGTAATACAGTTTAATCCCCTCGACAGCATCTGTAGTCCTATTTTTCAAGACACATAACAGCTTAAAAAAAATCAGTGGGGTAATACTGATGTATTTTATGTTGTAAAATAAAATGTGAAAATTTCTTGAGCTTGTGTTCACCACAGACCTTATTTCAGCCATTTAACCAAAATCCCATTCAAAAAACCATTAACTGTGGGATGGGGGTACCGGAAGTGCTAAAATGTAAGAAGCTAACTTGCTTCTTTGTTTTGTCCTACAAAGTGATGTCATATACCTGCACCATTCTAATACATAACTTTATCTCTGTTCTATACTTATTATGGGCTTTATGCCAAACACCACATGAACAGAAAAACAGTATCATTGCATTAGCATGTCAGATGGCAGTGTTAACGGCAGTATGAACGGTTGGCAAAATCTATGGACTAGTTAAAATAGCTAACGGTAGTTGTTATTATTGTTGCTATTTTATTCATTTTAAATGTTTAAATGTTAATGAGAAGAAAATTCTTAGAGCTTATAAAGGTTTTAGATATGAATCTGCATATATGAGTACATATATATATGTATATCATATATGCACGTTTGCAATACAGCCCATGATGGATGGAAAGCCAAGTGACAGGTCCTTTTTCTTCTTCTTTTTTTCCCGCATTATTATTTCAAATGTGGGGGCAACTGAGCTTTGCATAAAATACCTATGAACTTTTTTAGCTGAAATATAGTCCCTTTTTCTTTCTTTTTTTATTATTATTTTATATTTTTTACTTTACTTCATTTGATGGATCCCACTCATTAAACAACTTTAGTCACATGAGTGGGAGGACGTTGTAAGGGAGGGCAAATTTATGCACTATTGACAGAGGGAACGCAATTGCATCCCTGTTCTCTAATGACTGTAATCAAGAACCGAGAAATATGGAGAGTAGGCCATTTCAGACACGCTTAATTATTGCTCAAGGTTAGTTATCCAGTTAATGGGACATTTGGGATATAAAGATGGTGTAATATGCAGTGATTCTAAATCTAATATTATAACTTGTGTAGGAACAAGCAGATGCATTGCTTGTTTTCAACTCGCCAAAAATATTAATAAAGCATTCTGTTTGTCCTAATTGATAAGTTTTATTACACTGCTAATAAATTGCATTGAATTTGATACTCGGTGAAAATAGCCCATTGCTTGTATTAACAATTTTGTAATGACAGACAACCAATCGTAAGTGCCTCAGTACTTACCTCATTAAATATTCATGGCTTTGTACAGGAGAGCAGACACTCTACCGCGGTGTTTGGGTTTGAAATCAAAAAAGTGGGAATCCTTTTGATAAGCGGCTGACTGCAAACGCGATAAACTAATGAGATGCCTATTTTGTATTATGTTTTCGACCACTTATAGTGTGAAATATTGAAACAAAAATTAATTGAACATTTTATTGTAGGAATCTATCAGACTATTCCTTATTACTGGAGTTAATAAATCAGCTGTCTCCTTGAACTGGAAAAAGATCCGGTTTATTTACCTTTATTATGCATCAAACAAAATACAAGTGACCTACAGGCATAAACGTTACTGTAAGAATCCAAAATAATCCAAGATATTTAATATTTGACTTTGAACAAAGACATTTGTTTTACTGTTTTCCACCACCCTCTCTCTTATCAGGGGGGCCATTTGGGATTCCTAAAGACAATAGCCACATTTCCACCGCAGGAACTTTACCCAGGATCCAGGAATTTTGGGTGGTACTCGGTGTGTTTAGACCGCAGGAACCAGGGTCTAACTGAAGTTCCGGGTAAATATTTCCCCCTCCAAACGGCCCTGCTCGCGAGGTAGTACTTTTTCAAAGTTCAGGAACTTTCAAGGGCGGGACTTGGGCGCTGAACATGCTGATTGGTTGAGCTCACACAGCATTTTATTTCAACCGGCATTTTTAAAAGTCTTTTGTGAGGATCATTCTGTGTTCAGTAAACATCAAGTCTTGCTCTCTGTCTGATGGCGCGCATTCATCTCAGCCATCTCACGTTCAATGTCCATAATAGCTGATAATAATATACATTGTCATTTTAAATCTAGCTTTACAACCTTTCTGAATATGCTGCTCTTTTCTGTCGTTGTTAATTACCTCTTTAGTAACCCTATACATAACCAGCAAAAGCAGCACAGCTTGAATCTCTTCCATACTCGTTATTCATTTTTTACAGTCTATTTTTCACCATGTTAACGACCTAACCAATTACTTTTAAGTGTGCGTCCTTACATGACGTGACAGTGCACGCCGCGCTCATGTTGACAAGAGAGGAAAGTTTATTTTTCTGAGGGGTAAACTTTTTATTTCGTAAGTTATAAAGATAATGTTGGAATAATTACACAGCGTATATTCCCCCAGGCAGTTTTTACTTTAACTGCGCCTGACAGAATAATTTTTTTTTTCTGAGATGATTATTACACTTTACAACAGATAAATAGCTTATATAATACTGTATTAGTCCTGGTGGCCGTTAAGAGTTGCTATGGCTACAGTAAACAGATTCCAGCTGCTGGAGAAAACAGCCTTGACATTTTTGATGCGGCAGACAAACTGCATGTGACAAAATGATTGCGATTGAAAGTCATCACATGTAAACACCAGATCGGTTTAGATAACGTACAGCAAACAGTCCACTAAATCTTTCAATCGGTACAAAAAATGTCATAATTTTTTGTTCATTTTTGTGGTCGAGCAAAAATGATTACTGTCCGTCACTGACTTGGAGGAGCAGTCGCGCGCAGTCCTACATCACCGGACTAATTTGCCTAATCGTCACGGGACTTTAGATTGCGGTGGAAACGCAGACAGTTGCAGGTCTGGGGGGGAGAAAAGTTCCTGTAAAAAAGTTCCTGGTACAAATTGTTCCGGGTAATTTTGGTGGAAACGGGGCTAATGTAATGTTGAGGGCCTGTAGGCCAAATGGTGCCACACCTGTAGTACAGTGGGGGAAGTTTGGTCTGATTGGTCAGTTTGAATGTCTCAGGGTTTCAGTCACTTGGTCAAGGGATAGATAAAAGAAGATTGCAACTGTTGCTCTGGGTCTTTTTCTCTTTGCTCTCTCTTTTTCTCTGGCTGTCTCTTCTAGGGGCCTTCTTTGGCTCTTCTCTTTGCTCTCTTCTTTGCTCTTTGCTCTCTTCTTTGTCTCTTTCTATCTTTCTATCTCTCTCTATCTCTCAGGTAACATTCTATACATGCTGGGTATGATTAATGGTATGAGTTTTTATCATCTCATTAATCTATTTTGTAACTATTTTAAGTGTAACCATAACCAGATTTTGTCATTAAATTCTTTCAATTATGAATGATTTGCTAACTAGTTTTGGTTTGGTATTGACTTTGAAGTGCTACTGCAATACAATATAGTCACATTAAAGGTGCATTATGCAGCTTTTGTCCACTGGAGGGCGCCTATGCAAAACAAATACGTAGTTTGATGACGCAAAATGTGAGCGCAGCATCTTGGGAGATGTGGTCTTCTCATCACAGCCGGTGAAAAATAGGACTCGAAATCACGTTCATGCATGCGGTTATTAACGTTACTGTAGTCTAAAGCAGATCCACCCTTACATTACTATTAATAAAACATACATTTTAATTTAACTTATTTTTTCACACAAGAAAAGAAATGTAACAAAAACTAATATTACAGTATTATGTAAAATAAAAATGCATTTGTTGCAATAATGAATTTAATGCAAGTTAATGTTACGAATGACCTTGTGAAAAGCCATGTAACTACAATGACTGGTGCCACTTTGTATGTGGACATTATATTTTAGTGAATTTCTCTATCATACATGTCAGTTTTAAAGGTGTTATGAACTGCTTTTTTATTTATTTTATACTGTTGTCTGAGGTCAACTAACGATGTTTGTGTGGTTTTTACATTCAAAAACATCATAACTAATAAGAAATAGGCTATTTTCTACACTGGTTTTGAGGCTCTCTCCAAAACGCTGGGTTTTGATGGGCGTGACACACTGGAACCTTGGAAGTAAACGCCTACGGCTAGGATTGGATAAGATTTGCATATTTAATGAGCTTAAGCTCCCCTGTCAGTTCAGGGAGAGGAGAGAGGACGAGAGAATAAGGGAGAAGCAACCAGATGATTATCTCAATCATAGGGCTTGTGAAAGTCTTTATCAAACAAACACAATGTTTTATTTCTCATCGACCCGCGATTGATTGGACTAGAATTTTATATTACACATAGCCTGCAAGATCGGACAATATAAGCGCGAACCGTGCGCACACATGATACACATTTGGCGCCCGCGCCGCCCTTCAGATGTCAACAAGAGAGAGAGAATAGCAGAACAAGAACAGAATAAGAGATTGATCGGCCTGCCGGGCTTTTCGAGCCCTGGCCCGTATGTGTCTGAGACCAGCGGGCTGAGGTATATTCGTACACATAGGCAAAACGATCTATAACAATGCAGTAGGCCTACTATTACATATCAAAACACGTTTTACTCACATGTGTTGCACCATTCCTGTAGGATCCAAATCCAGCATCAACCGGAGATTTGTTTACAAACGATCCCTGCAGTGAACTGAAGTGAACATGTCTTCCCCACGTGAGCTGAAACTTCATTTAAAAAAAATTCAACCACTCATTCCTAATATTAGGATCCGAAGGAAGCTTTTGCAGCGACAGGAATAGCGTAATATCTTAAACTTCCTCTATATTGTTGTTGACCAGGCAGCTGCTAGCACGAGCCCTCCATGGGTGAGCTACTGAACTACATGTGCTCATCATTATTCTGTAGAGGCGGTGTTTCGTTCCAATAATAACCAACTGCAGAACCGCAGAACCCATATACTTCACTCACAACGGTCTGAGGACCACAGCGCTACGCCACAGTCTCATGCCGAAAGTGGGCGGAGTTAACGAAAACTAAACAATCGGCACGGCGGCAATAATAACCTGTGTTGTGGTTTTAATCTATCAAGTGTATTTGTGTTGTGTATTTGATCCATCGTTGTTGTATTAACACTTTATACAGAACGTGGCTCTATTTTTTTCTAATGCGCTTTGCTTTACGATGTCTATCGCGTCTGTTGATATGGTCTTGCTTTAAATCATAGACCGTAAAAAAATAAATAAAATAATTGTTTGTGATTTTACTTTGTTGTTGGCGCCATATTTTTTATTTGCTTTTATCGGATACTGACCAGTGTTTTATGTGTTTTTCCCACTAATTTATAGAGGCACTACGATTTGGAGAGGATCAGCTTTACTTAATGTACATCAATGCAAGACATTCTGCAACAGTTTCTACTGCCCAGTGTTTTAAACTGACCAGATGGCACAGTACACCTTCATATTCAATTCAAAAAGCAGCTGTCCATGGAGGTATGACGGTTTTGAGTTATTTGTTTATACACAGTGGCAAGAAATAGTATTTATTTGTTGTCCCTTTTGAATTAGTTGGTTATAAAGTTTCAAGTGTGTGTGTGCGTGTATATATATATATATATATATATATATATATAGTGCTTAAGCTAACAAAATACAAACACTATTTCATGTGTTTGAATGTGTCCTATTAATTGAATACACAACCAAGCATTATATATCTGTTTGATTTTGTTGCAGTAAATTGACAATCAGAATGTCACCCCAGGACAATGGAAGCTGATCAAAAACAAGGTTAGTTTTAAAAGGCTCTAATAAAGACATAAGCTACTTATACAGATAGTGTGTTGTTATATGTCATATTTTTCAGGGATGTTTTTATTCTATAATGTTTGATTATTTTACACTGTTCCACAACAGTTGGATGGCTCTATTGACAGTACGATCTTCATGTTAATGGAAAGAAGGAGATGGTAAAACTTTTTTTTTTTAATACAAGCTTCTCTTCATTAGGATAAAAAACATGAGGGCTTTTAACACTTGAAATAGTAAACTCCGGCTATACAGAATCCTGGGTTATCTTGCTTCACGTTTCACACTGATCATCATTTACCCGAGATGAACAATTAATCCTCGGTATTCATACACTGCCATTCCACACTGTACTTTAATAAACCATGGGATAACATATGTACAGTATCAGGGTCACTGACAGACACTGCACTGCACACAATATGTTTTCATAAATGCTCAAGCTTTGCATGTCCTTGTATTACAAGTTTATCCTGAATGGACATTTCAGACTATACAATAATTTAAATGGTCTCTTCTTTGCTGCAGTTGCGTTTTCTGTTTGTATTTGATGTTTTTCCTCTTCAATGCTGACTTTATTATTTATATAGAATGCACAGTGTTTCAGTGACTGTCCAAAGCACGTAAATATAAAAGTGTGAAATGTTACTTTACCCGAGGTTAAAAGTGTTTTTAGAATGACTATAAGCTCAGTGTGAAAAGCCCTATGAAGTGCTTGCCTTTGATTTCTGTATACATTTTGAACTGAAAATGGTTAATTAATTTGATTGTGATAGGGTATAATTTAGGTCAGAAATATAGACATGAGAAACTGAATTTCACAACTTTATTATACATGCTACATCCTGACTTCAACACACGATATTGTTAAAATACTTCCAACATTTCATCCTTTTTTTTGGTACCCTTTTGCATTTCTTTTGGAGCCACGGATCACAGAAGAGGTCTGCACTGCAGTTGAAGGACTGTGGAACAACCAAAAGTTTTCAACAGTTTAGTGGAAGAGCCCTGATTTCTGAAATTTAAGAGTGTAAGACTAGGAAAAAGCCCTTCAACTTTCACAGGCTGAATGGTTGACCGACAACTGGCCAAAGATACAGTTGTCAATGTTTATAGAGGTTACACTCTAAAAAATGCTGGGTTAAAAACAACCCAAGTTGGGTTGAAAATGCACCAACCCAACAATTGGGTTGTTTTAACCCAATGGTTGAGTTGTTCTTACCCAGCAATTGGGTTGTCTTAAGCAACATTTAACCCAACCACTGGGTTAAAACAACTCAACCATTGGGTTAAAACAACTCAACCATTGGGTTAAAACAACCCAGTTGTTGGGTTGGTGCATTTTCAACCCAACTTGGGTTGTTTTTAACCCAGCATTTTTTAGAGTGTACATTTATTTTAGATTTAATTTGTCATGTACCTGCTGTGCAATAACTTTCAACTAAGTTCAATTTATTCCCCCTTGGTCTGATTGTGTATTTTTTAAAGCAAACCCAAGCTAGTATATGATGCTACTTAAGGGGATTTTTAAGAAACATTTTATAAAATTAAACAATTTCTGTGTGTTTTGGGGTTTGATTAATCTGAATCATGGATAACAGTGTACAATTGTGTAATGTATATTATGTACTATAAAAAAAAGGTTTATTCTGAGATGCTTGAGTAAAAAATAAAATATTGTGTCATAAAAATAAATGTTCAAATGCTCAATCTTTGTTTTCATTTTTTGTGTGTTAAGCTTTGTGTTCAGTTTATCTAATATAATATTTAAGGCATAATATAAATAAAAATTATAATAATAGCAACTTTTTACTTTAAAAACGTTACAATGGTTTTTTATAAATAATTTTTTTAACGTAAATTATTTTATTTTGTATTGATATCCAGTATTGTTTATTTTAAAACATATTTATATGATTTAACTATGAGTGAGTATATCTATCTAGCCTATCATCTCTCTATCTATCTTCAATTAGAACTTATTAATTAAATACTTGACATTATTAACATTGTTTAAACTTTAGGCTTGAAACGCTCCAAATAGAGCAATGTATACGAAGATAAATCAGCTCCGCCCACTTCCGGTGTCATGACAAATCCTGTCCCCCTGTGAAATCGTGTCCGCAAGGACCCCCCAGAGCAATTCTATTGGCTGAAAGAAATTTTAATAGGTAATCTGTTAATTACAGGTGGACAGGATTTGTCATGACACCGGCAGGAGACTGTGCTGTGGCGTTCATGGTGGCGCTGTT
Source organism: Pseudorasbora parva (assembly GCF_024679245.1). Lineage (NCBI taxonomy): Eukaryota > Metazoa > Chordata > Actinopteri > Cypriniformes > Gobionidae > Pseudorasbora > Pseudorasbora parva. Next base: position 23,437,777 of record NC_090189.1, read on the forward strand.
GTCGTCCTCAGACTGTTGTGAGTGACGTCGCGCACTGACGTCAGTATGAAGCACAGGACCGTTTGCTGAGCCTGGTGTATATAAAAGCTTTTCTTTGACTAACAAGGAAGTTTTCAGCTCTGAAACTTAGAGGATATCGTCATATTAGAGCCGGATCTCACGAAAATGCATATAAATAGTAAGAGTTTGCAATCTCGTGGAATGTATACGCCAAAATTTGTTTTGGCGTACGTATGGTACGCGGTTTTTCGCGTGCATATGAGACGCACTTTATGGCGTATTATACATACGAACCCCCCACCACCCTAAACCTACCCAAAGCGTGTCATATGCACGCCATAAAGTGCGTCTCATATGCACGCGAAAAACCGCGTACCATACGTACGCCAAAACTCATTTTGGCGTATACATTCCATGAGATTGCAAACTCGTACTATTTATATGCATGACCATGAGATCGTGTTGCATATTACCATGATCTTTTATATATCAAAAGCTCAAGGAAAAGTTGATTCCTCAATTCATCACCCCTTTAAAGACAACAACTTCTTGGTATTTAAAAATTACTCTACATCATATTATTGCGCAAGTGTCGTGGTGCTTTGTCAGAGGCCCAGGTGGAAGACAAGAATAAAGTTGAATAAGGTCATTGTTTGATTTTTTTATTTTTTTTTTGCACACAAAAACTATTCATAAAATTATTGTAGAGATTGTAGTGAGATGGACTTTTTAATGCTGTCTTTTATGGGTCATGAGAGAGGAAATGTCATTGCTGCTAATGGGGACCTTTCTGAGCCATCGTATTTCAAAAAATATCTTAATTTGTGTTTCGAAGACGAACAAAGGTCTTACGGGTGTCGAACGACATGAGAGCAAGTAATTAATGACAGAATTTTCTTTTTTGGGTGAAATAACCCTATAAAGCATGTTTATCAGGCATTTTGGGAGACACAACAAGGACATAGGGAAAGAAAATGACATATCAATATTCCTATAAAATATAAAATATTATTATGAAAATGTTGCAAACTGTTACTAACATTTTTCATTACATGTTGCTCCAAGAACACATTAATATGAAAAGTAGAGACAGTGTATATACATTGCATTGAATAATAAAACCCACATATGGCCATTTTACCCACATATTGCAGTAAAATGGTAGCCTGCAAGCCAGACCCACATCAAGATGTTTGTCTACACTTGCGGGCAGATTAAATTTGCTGCCGCTAGGGTGTTTCTTATGCTCTAAACAATGTAATGACATTAAAAATGATTAAGAGGTTAAGAAAACCAAAAACTCCTGGATCACCTCTACTTTCAACTAAACCTGCAAACATTTGCAATGTTGACTGATAGTCTTTGGTTTTCCCATCTTTCGTAGCCAGCAGGAGGGAGACGTGCAGTAGCTGGTTCTGTCAGTGCGCTCTGACCAGCCTTTGACAGGAGCTTGCCCTGTCTCTCTGGAAGCACGAGTTCTTCCGATCGTCCTACATTGAACATCAGTTCTGCTGAGGTCTTTTGTGATGCCTCAGGCATTTTTGCTGTCTGCCTCATCAGGAGAATCTGCAGACACACACACACATTATCCTGTGTTTGTTTGGGACTTCCTGGATGCTACTGTAAAACTTTCTTTTAAAACATTTTGAGGTCAGTTCTTTTTGGGGAAACTTTCTGACCACTCTCAAACTTTTTGAGAACTGACTCTGCAATTCACTTCTAAATCTTCGATGGAGTCTTCTCATAGGTCTGTAAATCCAACATTTTATTGTTATCTGCACCATTGCATTATCATTATTTATTTGTTAATGATAATCAAATTTTTCTTTGATTTCACACCCACACACCTTTAATGTGTGCAATTTTAGCAGTTGTTATACTGTCTACTTGCTTGTTCTATTCAGTTCTCATTCCACTGAAGGGGGATTCTGAAATCCACTGCCGCTTCAATATACCTGTATATATTTATATCCTAAATAACTTCATAATCAAAACTTTAATCAATATTTACCTTCCTATATTATTATAATGATTCTATCCAGTTATGATTTTGCTTTTAGTTTCTTGTTTTCTAAAGTGTATATTTAGTCTCTGAGGAGTGACTGAGGGTCTGGCCTAGAGATGTGTAATGTGTCACTAAACACTTGCCACAAGGTCGTGTGTTTGGATTTTGGAGGTATCACACACCCCTAACATGTCAGGAGTGCAGTAACAGCGTTTGCTCACTCAGCCTGGCTTCCAGAGATGAAATATGGATTTGTCTTTAATTTAAAAAAATATATATATTATTCCTTTTATATTTCCTTTTGCTGAAACACTAAAGACTCAAGATGAATATTGCCTGTACTATTGTGTGTCCCTCTCACTGAAAGAAAGCACATGCTATCAGTATGTTTTGGTAAGAACTGGTTAGAACTGGAGCTTAATCAGCTCCAACCTTGGAGAGACTGTGTATCTGTGTATGTGCAATATTCTGTGTTACAGATCAGAATGGTGTACAATAGGCACCCTAAGAGATGGGTGGACTTGTTGTTTTGAGCAAGCTGGCGCCTGCTCCAGATCTGGAAGGTCACTACGGGCCTAATTCTGGAGTGAAAGCATCAACAAGTGACACGTCAGTGGAAACGTGCATCAGATTAACTGACATGAGTGTAAATTTACCATGACTGTGCATTCGCTCTGAGCCAATCAGAAGCATCCACATTTCAGTAATGACGTGGATAAGACCTTGAAAACGGTATAACTGTTGGGACAATTGTATGTACGATAGGGCGAGGCAACGAACGGTGAGAGAGGGAGCGCGGCCTACAAACTCCTTGTGAGACTTGAAGCTGGCTTCTGCTATTGAAACTGCAAACTATTCTCAGTAAATTTTTATTTTAATTAATTGCAATCTTAATTTCTTCACTACTGGTCCTGGGTCATAAGCTGTTAACCCCTAACACCACTTTTCATTTTCGTCTAGAGCTTCTGTTAAATAACACTTATAAACATCAATGATTGGTCAGGGAGAATGACATCAATGACAGCGATTGGTCAGGGAGAATGAGACCCAGCAAACACTAAACCAATTTACAACTAAAACTCCCTTCTCTTGATGCTGTCTGGTATTGTAGTTATTGTTGTGTTTACACTATGTTTGCAATTACGTGGTGCCGTAAGTTTGGTAGACTGGATAATAATTATCATCTAAAGCATTCATTGAGATAGTTGTAAACATAAGTAAAAGGTGGCCATAGGGGTGCAATTTGGGGGCTGGGTGCAATTTTCTGTTTTAGCTATTTGGTTTTCTCCTGTTTTTTGTTTTCTTCCAGAAAGGCATGGCTGCAACAATAGTTTCCATTTATTGGTGTTTTTATTTTAATCAGGTAAGCTATTTTCCCCATATCAACATTGTTTTGCAATTTGCATTTAATTAAATGGTTTGTTTGGCTTTGCAAAACCTCCACGTGTTCTTGGAGTGCTGAAATTGGAGAAGGAGATCCAACCGCAACCTTTTTAACTTCTCCCTGATGCTAGATTGGAAAGAGAAAGGCTGATTTTAAGGTTGGTGAAAATTTGCCAAAGACAGGCATGACTGTTTAGACAGGAAGCTGGCAGGAAATGAAGACCAGGAGGACATATAATGCTAAAACTCTCTTAACAAAGTCACACACATGGATTACATAATGCAAACATGAGTGATCGGGACAAACATTTTGATAAATGACAAATCCTTTAACCCTTAATTAAACTATGTCAAGCTCATACAGTTTTTTAAACAACCATTTCTTTCTAGGGTTATACCACATATGTATTTAAGTTATCTGAGCTAATTGACTCTTTTTTCAGAGGAATATTACATTTTTATCTGTGCATCTCAAAAACATTATAGACTAGCACTTTATGTGGATTATGCTTATGTGCTTGGAACAGGGTTTAAAAGTCAATTTATTGACTTCTTAAAATTACTCACAAGTCATTAGGGGCAACTAAATGCCAAACTGTGAGTGTTGGCGAAATTAGTAAATTTGGTGGGTCATTGCAGAAGCAAAAAGTCTCATGTCTCATGAATAGTGGTAACCATAGCAACAAGCATCCAAAGACGTGTATCCAAAGTACTCATATGCCCAGTTGCATAGATAAGGCTTAAGCCTAGTCCCAGATTTAATTGCATGTTTGAGTTGTTTTAACTGAAAGCAACTTGCACTGACATAAAATTTTATATAAAAACTTGACATTCATTTTTGAGTCACTTTGACAGTGAATAACTTTACATCTGAGGCATTTAAAGACTCAATTTGTCCATTGTTTATTTCTAAAGAAACACGACAATGCATAAAAGGCTCCATTACCTTGTATCTTACACTATCGCCCCGTAGAAGCTGTTTTTGTAAAAATAGGCTAACGATTGCGTCATAACCAACCCGACTCTGTCGCACAGTTGAGAAATTATACCATATCGACAGGAGGAGATGCTCAGAAACAATCTTTTACTGTCTATCAGACAGTCGGGGGGACGTGGAAACATAAAGTCTGATAAAGTCAAGGGGGAAGAATGGGGAGAAGCCCATAGTGAGCCAAAAGCAACGGGAGAAAATATTTAAACAACGGGATTCAGATTTCACTTTCCACAACTACTAGAAGACTTACAGCTGTCAGACAGGAGGCTCACGTCACATCTATGTCGTCAAGCTCAGTCTGAGCCTGCGCAGTTCGCTCAGCCATCAGGAAGTGAGTGCCTCTGATTGGCCTCATTTTTCCGCAGTTGAAGTCAATGGGATAGCTCTGTCCATTTCTTTTACTGTCTATGGGCGTAACTTGATGACGCCTTGATTTCGCAGAATGCCCAAATTCCAAATTCCCAAAAGACTTCCCAAAAGACCTCATTGATTTATCACAAAAGCCTTTTGGGAATTTGATTAACTGGCTACATGCACAGTAGATGGAAGTTTTACATTAATGAGACAAATCCCAAAAGAATCATAGTTTTTTACCCATAAGCCTAGTAGCTTAAAAGTTTAGTTCACTCAAAAAGGACAATTCTGTCATTAACCCTTTAGAACCTGAAGCTAAAAAGGGGCGTTTTCACATATTTCGTTTTTTTGACTGTAGAATTATAACAGAATGTGCTATCCTTGAGTGCAAGGTGTTATTTTTTTCAGAAGACAACTGGCTTTCAATAAATTACAGTTATGGACCCTCACTGTATGTGGTAAGTTTGAAAATAGAATTTAAATAGGCAAAAACTGCAAAAACGGGAATACATTTTACTGTTTTTTATTGAGAAAAAATCAGAAACCCACTGAACGAAAGAATCTAACACTTTAAACTTGAAGAATAAACTATAATACATATGTGCAAGTCTTTTTGTGACACTGGGTTGCAGAGTTTTCACTCAGGAGCCTTTTTCTTTACCCCACGGCCCCTCTGAGGTGGTGTTGTGGAGGGCCCGTTTGCTATTGTATAAGCCACACTGGGAAAAAAACAAAACAAGCTTGTATTACAAATTCACAATATATTTATAAATGTATTTTCCATCATAAAATAATACATTAGTTAAAGCAAAATTGTAAAAAAACAAAATAAACACTTATAAATGCAACCAAATAACAATGACGTATTAATACAAAATAATTACTAACACACATGCCAACACACACATGTACACATCACACACATGTAAACACATGAAAACAGACAAACACATGAATGCCATGCATGCAAACACATGAACACATGAACGACATGCATGCAAACACATTTGAACACACGCAAACACATGAATGTAGTGCATGTAAACACATGAACGACACATGCAACGCATACGCGCGCGTGTACACACACACACACACACACACAATGATGCATGAAACAGTGATATTTTGAACTAAAACATTGAATCTATGCCTATTTCACCAACATTTTTCACAGTTTCAGCATAGAAAAGACAAGCTTCACTTACCAATCCATGTTTAGATCAAGGGTAGCAACAAATGCCTGAATATGCAGTCTCTGGGTCTGAAGAGTCCCTCTCAGCCGCCTTCCAAGTGTCAAAGATAAACTCAATAGCCTCCTATCTTGTATACACTGTCTTCGCCATGTTTTTGTCCGTTTTTAATTGTGTTTTGGAATCTAAAAATCCTCTAAAACTCTGCCGCGCTCCGTATCTCCGTTCTATTCGCCCCTTCCCGCTCCCCCCCGAAAGCCGCGGTGATTTTGCCGATGGAAAACAAGGCATTACCGTAATAAGCCGTATATAGGCGGAAAGCGCAGGATGTCTACTTTCAGGAGCAATTTAAATGATTATGATAGTGCAAAGGGTTGAAGAGTTACGGTAACTTCAATACAGCTTGGTTGGCTGTGTCGTCGACGACACGTTCGGTTTTAAAGGGTTAATTACTTACCCTCGTGTCATTCCAAACCCGTAAGACCAAGCGGTGGAATGTAACGAAGTACAAATACTTTGTTACCTTACTTAAGTACATTTTTCACATATCTGTACTTTACTGAATCAATAGTGCATACTTTTTACTTTTACTTTGTTACATTTTGCAGCAAATATTTTACTTTCTACTCCACTACATTTCTACAACGTTTTGTTATATTTTCGTTACATTTTCTGATCAGTTTCAGGGCTCGAGATTAAGGTTTGTTCGGATAATTAATGGATAATAATAGGGTAATGTATGAATTGACGGTTGCGCTGTTGACAATCGTGCAGCCTCTCGAGGAGAAATGGAAACAAACCAACGCTGCTTGTACAGAGAAACAGTAACAGACAGTAACATACTGCAGTAAATATTCAAAATGTGAAGGTTTTTATATTTTAAAATGTATAATACAGTTAAAAAACATCACATGACTCGACCAACAGTGCTGTTTTCTTGAATACCATCACGACTGAAAATGTGACACTGATTTCATGACAGTTCCATAAAAAAATAATTAAAATTAGTCACTTACATTTTAGATGCAAAATAAACTGCTTTTGTTCTATTACAGCAGCAAAAATATTTCCAAGATCAGATCATATTTCCACATCAGAACCACAACGCTTCTCATAGCAATAGTGTGTTAATGAATGATTCAGTGTTTGAATGAATCGGTTAAATCAAAGATTCAATGACCTGTTCGTAAACGACTGCCTCATTCATGAACTAATCAGCCGTTTGAACGAACCGACTCAATGACTCATTTATTAAGACCTGCCGCCACCTACTGGTAGTATAGTTTCATGTTTAAACATTCTTTCCAACGTTTCTTATTGTATTAAATAAATAAATATATATATTTATAAATTATAAATATATATATTTTTATTTAATTAACAACCAAACAACCAAATTATTTAATTTAACAACCAAATAGCGTTATTCTAATTTAATTTATTGATCAAATTTAAGAATATAAAAGGAAAGCTGAAGCCTATCCTATATTTAAGATTAATCCTCATAAATATGAAGATTTAAATACATCAAAGCTGATGAAAATGTTACTTCTGAATATTGATATGTAACACTGCAGATCACCCTGATATTGTGAGTCAGAATGTAAACTGGGCAACAGATGATACGCACAATTAGCCTATATCCATTAACCTAAAACTTACCTAATTAAAACGCCACAGCCCATACTGTTTTCTTCTTTTTAATTATTAGAATATAGACATTAAGATAATAAATTGTAATACAAGTACTTTTACTTTTAATACTAAAAGTACATTTAAAATCAAGTACTTTTTTTTACTTTTACTTAAGTAGGATTGTCGTTGTAGTACTTCTACTTTTACTTAAGTAAATATGGCTCTGGTTATTTGTACTTTTACTAAAGTACTGAGATTCAGTACTTCCTCCACCACTGGTAAGACCTTTGCTCATCTTTGGAACACAAATTAAGATATTTTTGATGAAATCTGAGAGGTTTCTGAACCATCCATAAGCAGCAACATCATTGCCACTTTCAAGGTCCAGAGAAAGGTAGTAAAGACATAATTAAAATAGTCCATGTGACTACAGTGGTTTAACCTTAATGATAAGAAGTGACGAGAATACTTTTTGTGGACAAAAAACAAACAAAAATAACAAATTTATTCATAAATTTCTTTTTGTCTGTGTTCCTAAGATGAAAGAAGGTCTTTCAGTTTTGGAACGGCATACGGGTGAGTAATTAATGACAGAATTTTCCATTTATGGGTGAACTAACACTTTAAGGCTTAAAATTGCGAACATTTTAATATAATCAAGAATAATAGTTGGGAGTGCAGAGGACGATATGATGGACTTGGAGCCTGAATGAAATGTTGGTTTATATCTATTCTGCTGAAATAGGTTGCAGGTGTTAAGGTGTAAAGCATCAACATGTAATGCATTTTTAGGATATTAATTTGCTTATTTTGTATTATAATTATTTGAGTTCACATTTAAAAATGAAAGTGATTTCATAAGTAATTCCAAACTTTGTTTTGACTTTCATCTTCTGTAGAACACACACAAATATATTTTAGAAACTATAGTTTTTTTTCATCCATAAATAAATGTCAATAACAATATTTGAACAATGACTTCCACTGTATGGCCAAAAACAGTTCATTAAAATATATTTATTTTATTGTTCACAGTCATACAGGTTTGAAATGAGATGAGGGTGAGTAAACAATGACAAAATTGTAATTTTTGGATGAACTCTCTCTTTAATGTACAGTCAGTCAATCATTATTACAAATTAATAGACCAATTTTAATAATGCCCTCCTTCACCTTCCTGTGTCTAATGTTATAATGCTTCTGAAACTTGCTACTTAAAGAGCGAGTGAAAACTCATTTGGCCGCCCACTCACTCCATTAACACACAAGCACAATGAAATGTCCTGCTGATACAAAAATCCCAGCTTTTCCTTTTCTTTGTTATTGTTTGGATCATGTCTTTAATCTTTTGCTTCCTTTAGCCTCTTCCCTTAATCCTTTGTAGTGTGTCTTTCCAGACTGCTGCTATAATGAAGAGAAGACAAGCGGGAAACGCAAGGAAAGAGCATTACAGTCCAGTCCGATATGAAATAAACATCAGTGCTTAGGACTGGAATGCAGCAGCTCTGCCACTGCCAGATAAGACGTCACTGTCAAAGATGTTCTGTCACACAAATGGGAATGAAGATATTCGGAAAGCTTACTGGATTGTGCCAACAGAAAAAAAAGAGTGCTGCATCTAAACGAGTGAATAATAAGTGTTGGATAATAAGCGGAGAGTGTGGATAGCGCCTCGGTGGTCATTGATTTAAACAGCCATTCACCAACAGCACCAGCTGCAACTCAATAATTGAGCAGAGTCGAGAAGCCTGTTGGATAGACGCAGATGCAGTTTATTCCTATACAGCGGTCAAACTGTGGAACTGAGTTCACAGACTTGGCAGCAGGTGGTAATCGTGTGTTCAAAAGAGATTTAGCAGTCCATAACATGACTAGCAGAGCACGCTGTAGTTGTTCCCCACATTTATAAAAAAAAAGGCTCTTTGTGTCAGGAAGCAGATAACACGCTTCTGATACCACCACGCTGTTCTTCTGGGAGTTGGAGTTGATACAAGGCAAAGAATAGAATAGAACAGAATAAAGAGGTTGTGCGGAATTGAGAATTGAAGATTCAGCTGCTTTTCAGTTCATGAGTGTACATTTGAAATGAATTGAGCACACACCACAAGAAGTTAAACTGAAATTTGAATTGGAATGACAAGAGTGGAAGTTGCTTAATTTTACAGCCTGGTCTACCCATCCATCCTTTAATATATCCACCCTCCTAAGGCCTTAAACAAAAGGTTTTTGTTTTTAAAGTTTGTCATGATAAAAAAAAAGTCTGGTTAAAGTTAAAGAAATATGAATTAAAGTAATTCTACTTTCATACATTCTTATGTTTGAATTTCAAATCTGCATCCTGGTTCAATTCAAATTCAGGAATTGAATTAGAATTTACAGTAAAAGGCATTCTCAATTCAGTTCTTAATGTCGCCAAAGTCTAAATGGGATGACATTTCGGTTTGCAGTCCTTCGGTCAGTCAACAAGACACACAAGTCACATTTGAAAGACATTTGCCTCACAAGTCTCACACTCCCACTTGAGGTCGTCTATAACACAGTATTGATTTGGATATAAATAAACCCACTCTGGCAGGCATTTACGTAAGCTGACGTTTGTGAGGATCAGTGACAGTAGATCATAGGTCATTCGCAAAGGACATCAAAGCTAATGTAGTCATAGTCACATTCAGTTTCTGTGTTTGTCACCTATTCATAATTGAGGGCAGCAAAGGCATCGTTTCCTTTAAAGCATCTATTAAAAACTTCATAGAGATGTTGCAAATGGCTCCTTAAGAACTCATTTAGGGGCTTAATTGAGGGCACAAATGATTTCCTTTCCCTTCGCTGAAATTCAAAGCGCGGTTCTAATTCAGAGATGCTTTTCGAAGCTCAGGCGGGGAGGAAAACTGACGGCTGCTTTATCTGTGCCGTTTCAGTCGTGTGACTGTAGCAGGCATTAATCATGTCTGTCAAGTCATAAAGCCAGTGCTTAGAACGGTGAGGAATGGGAGTACTTCATATGTTAGGTGACATTCATTAAGTATTAATACAAACTATGCAGAATCTATGAAGGCAATTTAAAAAGAATGACAGCCGTGAGCCACTGGGAATTCAACTGCACAGTACAGTGTGTTCTGCTTCCTGTGGGCCTGATCTACTTAGCCAATATCAGAGGTCAAACGATCCAAATGGGGGATTGCAAATCAGTTCTCTCAATTTAACAGAATTTCAAATCATGACAACTCTCAACAATAGTTTTAGTATATTGTTGAATAGGACACTGTTAATGTGCTTGGTATTGGTGGACTACATCTGCTAGGCTTCTGCTGCTGGAAAGCAAGTATAGGCTTGCTTCTGCTAATAGATACACAGAAATGCTGCTGTGAACATGTAAGATATGCTGCTGCATGAATAGTAAGTCTGTGAACACTGGTCTCATGGTTTGGTTCGATTACGATTATCATGCCATCAATTCGGTTCGATTCAATATCACAATGCATTGACAGTACTCTGCATCCTCATGTATACAATTTTGTTAGTCAGATATATGAACTAAACCTTTCATTTTACCTGCTCAAAGAAAACACTCTTCTTGAATGCATCAAACCAAACTTGAGTCTGGGCACAGAAGACAACAGGAGCATTTAGAACAAATACACAAAATAATAAAAGCCACTTCAGGAGTCTGGGTCTCTTTACAGTCAAAACTAAAGTCTAAATGCAAAAATGTAGTGTTGAAACTTTTACTCTTAAAATATGCTAAAAAGTAATAATGTGAGAGAACGAATTATGGGCTATATGACATGTTATGGCCCAATATGACAGCGGTACTGAAGCAAGCATCGCCACAGACAAGCAGCTGTGTTTCTCTTCATCAAGCCAACACACACTACTGAAAGTAAAGATGAAGGTGCTCAACATACAATCCTAATAAAGAAACTGCTGCTGCACTTTCTCTGCATATAGTGCGGGAATTGAAGATCAGACTTATATTTGTTTTGCGGACATACGTTTATGTGCCCAAATGTAAATGAAATCGTTTTAATAAATCATAGCTTTGATTTACACACAGCATGTGTATTCTCCAGGTCACGCTTACCAGTTTGTTGATTAAAGCTGAAATGTGTCCAGATGTCGGCTTTTAAAGTAGGTGGAGCATTTTGATTACTCACGCTTGCATCTCACATCCCTCTGCCATTGTATGCTATCGCGGCAAAACACATACGTGATAAATAGCGTCAGAAAATAATCATTACACTACAATCGATTATGGTCTATTACTGAACCGATACCGATTCGTCCTCATCTGCATCGCGATGCATCGGAGAAACTATTAATTTCAACACCCCTAATTAATAGACATAAAATTCCATTCCGTTTTTAGATGTAAATTGCGTTGCAGATCTAGGCAGGTGGAGCTGGGGGAGGTGGAGGGTTTCAGATGAGCACATTACAGCAAATAACTTTGAAACAGACCTGGGAAAGCAATCTTATTGGCTGCTGGATCAGCAGAGGCAAATCAGCTTGTCCCATATTGATTTGATTGCTTGGAGGTTGCGTGTAAATGTTCTATAAGCCTGAGCCCTCTAGAGTTTCATGACTGAACTATAGCCTAGATATTATAAACAAAGTATTTTCCACTGAACAGTTTACACTGAAAACGAGAAACAGGAGCTGCATCTAAAGTAGCGAACACTACTAACTCCAGTAACAGGACACTTTTGGCAAGATTGATTAATTTATTAATCCATTTTCAAAAAAACATTTTTTTTATTATTTATTATGATTAATAACATTAATAAAAAATACCAGTTTTATTTAGTCTAAATAATTTTAATGTTGTCACTCTAAATAAGATTCTTATCCTTTTGAGTATGTCACACACACTCATCACATGGACTTTGTTTTCAGTTTGCACCATTGGTTTGTTGTCATGGATGTTAATTTGATTCCGTCCTTCTATTCAGTTGTGTGATTACAGTTTTTCTCAGTCGCTTTGGTACATTTCTCAAATCATCTACCACACAGCTTCACTCCTCTTCATCTTCTTCTTCTTCTATCTGGCTGTCGACTCCGTCCATGTCCTTCTATTGTAAGACACTGTAACATGTTGTGCTCTGGCTAAATACTTGCCAGTTGGTGGTTAATGAGATGCACCTTCAAAACAGAAAGTCAAGATTCACCTGGGAGTAATTTACCAATTCTGGACAGATTTAGAACATTAGAATTGTATAGAAATATGCTTGACATATTATGACAACTTGTTCAACCATTTTGCATGTAAAGACTTATGCTTATGAACTAATGACTAAATGTTGTGTGTGTGTGTGGGGGGGGGGGACTATTCAACAGAGACCTATTAAAATACATTTTGATCAACATGACATAAGCAATTGATAAAAAAAACAGCAGATAAATGTACATCATTTTTTGCGTGGATTCTTTTGAGAAACTGCTTTTTTGATGTGCACATGTGACACAATGATGTGAAGGTTGAACAGGTACTTTTGGGAATTTCAATTCTGATCTGAGCAATGTACCAAAGCAACTGAGAAAAATTGTAATTACCTTGTTTGTCACCTTAAGTTCATGTGTTTCTGTTCTCAGCTGTCTGGTATGATTGTATTATGGTTGTGTCGGATTGTTTTCTCTCTAGTCTATGTTGTATTTACCCTGTGTGAATTATTAAAGACTGCCTTTTAACTCTCATCTTTATCTTCGTGTGTGTTTGCAAAGCCTGACCGTGACACCTAAAACGATTAAAAATCCTTTTTATTTTGGGGATTGAAATAAAGCTGAATAAATATTACATGAAAAAAACTTAAACTTAAAAAATATAAATGCTGCATTGGGAACTAACTGAAATAAATGTTTACAATGAAGTACTAAAATGAAACAAAAAATGAATCAAAGCTTTATAGAAATATAGAAAAAAATGTAAAAATGCTAAAAGCACATAAAATTCCTAATACTTAACCTAAAATGAAAATATATGAATAAAAATAATTCAAAAAAATAATAAATAATATTAGAGTATATAAATAACTAAAATAACACTGATCTGATCACAAAAGGGTATATACACTCTAAAAAATAATTCAGTGGCTTAGTAAATATCACAGTAATAATTAACTTTATTAAGTTAATAAAATCTCTCAATATCATTTACTTGATGGTTTTAGTTAAACATACCAAAATAATTGACTAAAAATCCAACAGTTAATTTTGTCTAAAATGTATAATTATATTTAAGTTTTTTTCACTAAAATAATTTAGTATTCAAATAACCAATTATTTATTTTAAATATACTTAATACATTTGTGAAATTTATTTCAAAATATTTGAGAATGGAGAATTAAACCGATATGTTTTAAGAACCACAAATAATACTTAATTAAAATCAAGATTATTAATATTTAACACACACTGAAGAAATTGAGTAGGTTTACTCGATTAAAACAATGCACCCCTCCCCCACCCTCTGACGCGACGACAGCTCGACGGTTGAGTGAGTGCGGATATTTGAATTCTCCTCAGTCACCAGAGCAGTTTCTTCTTCTCAGCGTTGCAGAATTGGGGCATTTCTTCTGTGAAATTCAGGTTTGTATGTTTTGTTTTATCTATATCATCATTACTGTGCTAAAAGGCATTTTGTTTCATTCAAAACAACATCTAGGGACGCAGTGTGAGTCACCTTAAGTTAACGTGTGGCGTTGGTCTTTGAAACGCCTGCTGTGTCGCTCAAAACACACAACTTTATCCGTAAAGATAATGAATATAATGAATTTGGATGATAAAATCTTATTTAAACTGGGCACTGTTTGTTTATTGTCAGGTTATGGAGTCTGGCGCCTCGCAGCATCTTTCAGCTACGAATGAAACCGGTCTCAAGTTCAAAGTCCACCCGCAGACCGCATCTCAGGCTCGAGAAACAGCGCTGATATGGTGGAAAGGGGATAACAGACCGGTTGATTACACTTGAATTACTTTGAATTACTTTTAAATGTTTCATTTTTACTTCTAAAATGTCTGTTACATGAGTTTAAATGTTGTAAAATAACTGCTATTCTTTAGGCCTACATGTCAAAACAGTAATATATGCTGTAACGTTATTGCTGTACTCGTCGACAATAAAGGCCATGTCATGTATAAGTGTGTTTGTGTTGACTGTGGAGTATTTTACAAAGGTTTAGAGGGAATTAAAGTTATACTATACAAGTTAGTAATACTCATAAGTAAAAACAGTTCATATTAGTCATAAATATTGGTTTTTAAATGCTTTTTACCCAATTTTTTCTACTCAATTGAATTTGTTAATGTAACAAATGCAGTTACTCAGGTCTACTTATTTTTTTTTACTTACATTTACTCAGTTCATATGATGTCTACAATTGATTTCACTGCTTTAAAATTTACTCAATTTTTTTAGTGTAAAAATGTTTCACCAAAAAAATTGAGTAAATTGTAGTATTAGTTTTTAGAGTGTAATCAAAGGGAATATAATCCCTTAAAGCTACAGTATGTACCTTTTCCGTCCGCTAGAGGGCGCCTATTCAAAACAAATGGGTAGTTTGATGACGCCAAGTTTGAGTGCAGCATCTTGGGACATGTGGTCTTTACCTCACAGTCAGTGGAAAATAATCGGGAAAATCGAGAAAAGCTTAACTGCAAGTCTTCCAGAGTCATGGTCAATGCTGATTCGAAAGACCGCCGTTCGCCAGTTTCTGTGTTTACTAGAAGCACGCAAACGCAACTCGGCTGTCGTCATCATGGCCCCGCCCACCGACTCTATACACGATGTGATTGGCCTGGCAAGAGTTAGGCAAATACAGCTCAGATGGGTATTGAGAGTTCCTAGACGACACTCGCGGGCAGCTTAAATTTTCTTTTTCTCACACAAACTGATCGTTTTCGTCTTAAGACATTACTGACTACGTTTACATGGACAGCAGTAATCTAATTATTGACCTTATTCTAAATAAGACAATATTCTGATTAAGGTGTTTACATGAGTTGCTTTTAGAGTACTCCGTTCATGTTCCCGTTTTACATGTGATAGAACATAGATCGATTATGGCACGTCATTACGTCCCCATGCCACGCTATGTTCTCCAACATCCAATCATAGCGTGACTTTGGCAGGTGTGTTAATTTTATGGGCTCAGTAAACCCGCTAACTTCACCTGCGGGTGTCGCTGTTGGACAGTGTTACTTTACATTAAGAAGTATAACAAAACATGCGTTTTTATAATGTTTTATATCTACATTTACGTTGATTTATTTTTGTAATATGTATTGCCTCTTTTTTTTTTTTTTGAAGAGACGCTACCCCTCTTTCCTCCTTATTGACAGCCTACATTTAGAATAATAGCTTTGATTAATTATGAAAAAGGTTTAAAAATCATGACTCTTTGGATTGTTTTTCCTGCCGTCGAGCCACAGGCGTTCACTGAATGAGAATGACCCATCTGGTTTGCGATTACAGATACAAACTTATTGTATTTGTACTTTTACAATGAGCATAATAATTACAGAGATATAATTACAAAATAATCACAAAAATAGAGAGAGAGGACGCAGTGTTCACAATGAACAGTCAAGTAAAACACACACCGCCCATAGCAACGACGTTTATGGCAACGACTTTTCAGACTGACAGATCCGTAAAAGATCAACGCGACTTTTCCGCCATTTGTTACTGTTTTGTACACGTTGTTATATTAAGTATAATTCCAATTTTGTTTTATTGGCCACAATATTATCGATGATTGTTGAAAGGGGCACATTTGATTAATTTTCAAAAAGGGCAAAGGCTCCAACCCACAAAGCCTCCCCTCTGCACTCCCCTGTTGTGCGTAACGTTATGTGTTCTGTCACAAAATGCGGTGAAATCTCCGACATGACATTAATAGTTAGATTAAGGTGTGTACATGTCTCTGATAATGCGACTAAAATAGGCATACTCCACATGTCTTAATCCGATTTGTGTGTAGTTAGATTATGACTTTAATCAGATTAAGGTAATTAGAAATCGCTGTCTACATGGTAGCCTCTTAATCAGAGTATTGTCTTAATCAGATTAATATCGGAGTATTGTTGTCCATGCAAACGTAGTCAATGTGTCATCACAAGCCATAGGGTTTAATTTGAAGTTGTTTTTGCATGTTTTTTTTTACTCTCATAGAAAAACACCCCATTGACATGCAGTATACGACTGGCACAGTGCAACGGTTGGAGTTAAAAAACTTAATTTGTGTTCTACTGAAGAAACAAACACACCTACATCTTGGATGCCCTGGGGGTAAGCAGATAAACATAAAATTTAAATTTTTGTGTGAGCTATCCCTTTAATTCGCTTCAATGTGTTTCGTTGCATTTGTCAGTAGCCTGCAGTAGCTAACTACTAAAAAAGAGCAGTTTAACTTTAAATTAAAACAAATAGCTTGCCTTGTAGTTTAAAATCTACAGTTTCCTCTGGACTTTTTTCATGTTGTGAAACGGTAGAAGTGTATCAGCGGATGATTCTGCTCCACTATTTGTACCCCTGGTGGCTTTACATATAAATGAACTGGACTTTATCACTTTATCATCTTTTCTGTGACTTTTAACTCCATTTCCAAGCTAAGGCATTTGTCACAGGCCACAGCGATGCGAGCGTTGTCAGCCCAGAGGCTCAATGTGTCCTTAACTCATTGGCTCATTAGGTAAAACCCCCTGCCCTCTGGCTCAGAGAAACATGACATGAGACAAGCCCAGACTCCACCGTCATCCTTTCAAGCCCGCCTGTAATTAAATCTGTCCCTGCTAATCACAGCTGACCGTCACCATGACAACACACAAGGGGCTAATTATGGTCAACATGAGTTTAACCGGAGGGCACACTTGCAAAGTTTTGGATTCAGGCTGCAATGAATTGCATTACAGCTGTGGTCTTAGGACATGGGAGGGCAGCGGTGACTGATTTTACTTACTCACTGTCTATGAAACCATGCATTAAAACTCAGATCAATGGTCTCTGCTTTTATTATGCAGCTTAAACAGCCAAACAGTGGGCGGAAGGGGCTCTTGCTTTCAATTGTTTCGCTGGGTGACAGAAGTGCAGGTGGTAATTTGAAGCGCTCATTCCCAGGTGCCGGTCTCAGATGTAGAGATCTGTCACTCATTTCTATATGGAAAGAGCAGTGACTGGTGCGGCTCTCCACGCCCACTTCAGAGAACATGACCTTCACCAAGAACAACTACATTAAAAAGGATTCTTTTTTTTCTTACATTATCCACAGATAACATCACACAGATAACAGTAGTTTCATTTGGAAAGTTCATTGTGTCCATAAATCTATTCAAAGTTTTGCTTTCATATTTCTTCTAGCTTTATTTTTAATGTCAGCAGTAGGATTGAGCAAAATTCAGACTTTAAGAAGCAGCTTCCTTTCAATCATATTTGGAACTTGAATTGCATTGGCCTCACACCAAAGGACACTGAATTGGAACTTGAATTAGAATAATAGGAAGGAGGATTTACAGAATCCAAAATTTACAGAAACAGGAATTTGTCCAAACATAGTCCAATGTAAACGATAAAACGTATAATTAAATATTTGTTTTTACTAATTGCACTAAATAATGTATGCATATTTTTTTGTCTTAATTGATTAAAACCTCCATCATAACACTTTATTTGTTATTATTTATTATATATTATCTAAACTAATAATTATTATTTATTAGCCTTCTTTATAACACTTTACAATACATTTGTTAACATAAACTAACAATGAAAAATACTTCTAAAGCATTTATTAATCTTAGTTAGTGATAATCTCAGCATTTGCTAAAAAATTATTAAAATCTAAATATGTATCTTTTAAAATCATGTAATGGTCCTGAGCTAACGTGAACTAGCAATGAACATTTGTATTTTTATTGATTAACATTGATGAAGATAGTAATAATAAATACTGTACAAATGTGTTTGCTCATTAATGCATTCATATGAATCAGATGCCGATTCAATTTTTAATTTATTCTGAATTACAGTTATTTATAAAGCTCAGTAAGAATGAATTTTTTTTAAAGCCTTCTTAATTCCACTGAACAGAGCATAACCCCAGTAAACAGAGCCAAGTGGAGACTGAGTTTGAAGTCTGCATTGCAGACAGCCAGCCAGAGTTGTTTATCAATTTAAACACAGTTTATTTACATTAAATGACAATTATCAAGAGATTACAGAATTCTGGTGGGGTGGGTTGACTAAAATCAACTCAGTAAACATTGATGCAATCAAAGGAGCGAGAAATGAAATGGTTCTGAAGAAAGGAATTGTGAATAAAAAAGCCAATGAATAATTCTCATCTCCCAACACTGGGATAGGAGTGATCTGCATTACTACTGGAGTTTAGATGAGAATAAGCTATCAGAGGGGGATTTCAGATGAGTCTGAGAACTGCTGCTAAGTAAATAGTTTGTGAAGGAACAAAAGGAATGAGGAAACAGACAGCAGGTTCATTCAGGGATTGCAAAGATCAATCAAAGGAGAGGCCTGCAGATTTGAACATGGCTGATTTTCCTCACAAAAAAAATGAAATCGTTGTCAAGCTGTGAGACTATGAATACAAATAGAGGCATAGTGCATTTCATGGGTCTTTGAGACATTTCTCTGGAAAATTAAAGTTTTCTTCACAGAAATAAAATACATCCCAATGGCAAATTCCACTGAAGTTAGAACCCCAAATATCCAAATACTCGTGAATGAGGTAGACAAAACATATAGCTTAAAAATAAAAAATAATATATTTAATAATTTATTTAATACTTATGGTGTTATTCTGCTGGAGGACATGTGAAAAACGGTGCAAGTGGGACACGTTATGATGCATGGTGCTTAATATTTATGCACAGGGATGTGACTCGCATATTTATTTCAGGAGGAGCAGTGCCAGGCCTGTTTCTTTCTCTCTCTCTCTCTCTCTCTCTCTCTCTCTCTCTCTCTCTCTCTCTCTCTCTCTCTCTCTCTCTCTCTCTCTCTCTCTCTCTCTCTCTCTCTCTCTCTCTCTCTGCATTTTGCAGCACTTGTCATTTTACATGGTGAAAGGGAAATGTAAAAAGTTAATCCACACTAGGTGCTGTCATTAATACGTTGGCAAGAGTTACATTTACAATTCTAATGTGTTGATTTGCACATGGTCCTGCTCTGCAGAGATATTACAGCCGCAGAAGTCACTGGAAACCGTAAGCAATGTATGGAATGGGTTGACGCTTCTTTGATCAACACAACAAAGGAAATAGCGCATTCTGCTCAGTCATGAGGATGATACGGGCTGTTTATGGCGAGGCAGTAAACACGAGACTAACTTAATCTCATGACATCCCTCTCTGACTTTCCCAGCTGCAGACATTTAAATTTTTTATGTTTATAAGCCACTTATTGTGTTTCAACGTTGACTTCTGTCCAAAAAGCCAGTCATGCTCTATTTACTGAGCAGTATGAACAGCGGCAGCTCTGTGATCCTCTGCTCTACCTCAGGGCCACATGCTGCCCTCACAGAGCCGCTGTTCACCAGCAGCCTGCCTGGAATGTGATAGTAGGCTGCTTTCTCAGAGGACTTGAGCCCTGCAACATCTGCACTGGAGAACTCAGGTGTCAGAACATTTAAAACTACTTCTCTGGGGTGTATAAGTTAAAATAGCACTGATCAAACCTGCAGCAAAATATTCCTGTCCCAAATGAAATCACAGACAGTCGTTTCCAGGTCACCGTCTTGGCTCCTTTGTTTCATCCCACACAGTGAGGAAAATAGGTATGATAATTACAAGAGGATCTGAAGGCAGCTAAAAGGAAGAAAGTGTTTGCATGAGCTAAATCTCCACTCTATAGAAACAATAATTAATTCAATTTATGAACAATGCGTGCCGTGTGGCAGGGTGCGTTATCTTGCATAAAGAGGCCACTTACACCAGGGAACACCACTGTCATGAAGAGGTGTACTAAGTGTGTAAAAATGTTTAGGTAGGTGGCATGTGTCAAATGTATATCTATGTTAAGGCCTGACCCAGCGGTTTCCCAGAAGAACATTTCCCAGAGCATCACAATCCCTCCACGTCTTGTCGTGCATCCTGGTTTCATCGCTTCCCCAAATAAACAGCGTACACGGCCATCCACGTGATGTTAAGAAAACGGGACTTCCACTGCTCCAAGGTCCAGTTCCAATGCTCGCGTGGCCACTGGCACTTTTGACAGTGGACAGCGGTCATCATAGGAACTCTGATTGGTCTGTGGTGTTGTGACAAAGTCCTTGCATAACCATCATTAAAATGTAAGACCTTCTGTTGACTTGGACTAGCCCAACACCCTGTCGCCGCTTTGTGGTTTGTCCTTCCTCGGACTGCTGACCGGGAGCAACCCACAAGCCTTACTGTGGCTACTCAGATACTCTGAATCAGTCACCCTGCCATACCAATTTGGCCCTTTTTAAAGTCGTTCAGATCTTTAATCCTGCCCATTTCTTCTGAATTCAACATGTTAACACATTAACTGTTTAATTATATACATGTTCATTGAAATATGTATATAATCATAGTTAATATTTAATTAATTATACAAATAATATTCAGTAAGACAAATAATATTTAAGAAATATTCAATTTGAAATGAAATATTATTTACTTTGATTTTTCCCATTACTAGTCTTCATAGGCTACAGTAATAGAAAAACATCTGACCAAAACAATTCTATGTGTGTGTGATTGTTTATTGTGAAAGAGAACTTGATTCTGGCTCATCTGTGCATGCTTGTAAATAAATAAAAGGCATTTTTCCTACCCCGATTATAATGACTTCTTATATGTCAAAATTATATTTCTCAGTTCATGACCCCTTTAAAAGTAGTTGTATATGAATAAGGGCGTGATCATATGATGCAATGCTAGCCAAAGAATGACAGCATTAAAAAAAAAAAAAAAAAACGAATTGCATGCGTCAACTTTGACAGCACTAATAAAAATATTAAATATTTTAATTAAAATGTAATATATATATATATATATATATATATATATATATATATATATATATATATATATATATATATATATATATATATATATATATATATATATATATATATATATATGAATATTATTTGATTTATTCATACTCAAGCAAACACTCCATCACTAAATAAAAAAATATCAACCTCTCATTGCTATCCTAGTGGTTGGTGTTTTTGTTTTTGTTTTGCTTTTTACACAGCCCTCACTTCCAGTCTTTATCACCTTTCCTATACCATCACCAGCTCTTAAGTCCATAGACTCCACACTGTAATAAAACCAAGTAATACCATGCCAATGACACCGTAGAGAAATTATATCTAATTGAAACACATATAACAGAGCATAAAATAGACAGCCATGGATGACAGCCCACATCTATGATCAGGATGTCCCACTGGGATCTATTTCTCGGTCTTGAACTATGCCTGTAAAGACAATGCACGGTTACTGCACACACAAGATATGCATGAGGAAGCACAAGGACATTCAACGTTATGGATTATTGCTACTCTACAGGGGCTGATGCCTTACACATGACCTTAGAACAATCAGGGAGGAATCAAAAGACAGCAATGGTTTAATGCATACATTAGATATGATCAAAGTGAAACACTCCACATCACAGTGCTGGGATAACAGAAGTGCAGCCACAAAACCCTGTTAAAGGTGCCCTAGAATGAAAAATTGAATTAACCATGGCATAGTTAAATAACAGTTGGACATCACATACAAACACCATTATTTCCTTCTTCATCTTGTTTGTGAAAAACACCACGGAAAAACAGGCGATTCTCGACATAATGACATCTGTGATGTAATCGCTGGGGATCATTAATATGTACGCCCCCAACATTTGTATACGGCAGCGCATGCGTCACGCGAGGATAGCGAAAATGGCAGATCATGGAAATAGATGTTATGTTCCAGGCTGCGCAGGGGACGTGGAGACTTTTCATAGCCTTCCCAATAAACAAAACAATAGGCATGTTTATCTATACAGGGAGTGTCATCATCTCAACATTCACAAATATACATTTCTGACATTCAAAAACCAAACAAAAACAAATCAGTGACCAATATATCCACCTTTCTTTGCAAGGACACTCAAAAGCCTGCCATCCATGGATTCTGTCAGTGTTTTGATCTGTTCACCATCAACATTGCGTGCAGCAGCAACCACAGCCTCCCAGACACTGTTCAGAGAGGTGTACTGTTTTCCCTCCTTGTAAATCGCACATTTGATGATGGACCACAGGTTCTCAATGGGGTTCAGATCAGGTGAACAAGGAGGCCATATCATTAGATTTTCTTCTTTTATACACTTTCTTGCCAGCCACGCTGTGGAGTACTTGGACGCGTTTGATGGAGCATTGTCCTGCATGAAAATCATGTTTTTCTTGAAGGATGCAGACTTCTTCCTGTACCACTGCTTGAAGAAGGTGTCTTCCAGAAACTGGCAGTAGGACTGGGAGTTGAGCTTGACTCCATCCTCAACCCAATCCAGCCACGGGCCCATCCACCTGGCCCATCAAGACTCACTCTCATTTCATCAGTCCATAAAACCTTAGAAAAATCAGTCTTGAGATATTTCTTGGCCCAGTCTTGACGTTTCAGCTTGTGTGTCTTGTTCAGTGGTGGTCAAATTTCTGCCTTTCTTACCTTGGCCATGTCTCTGAGTATTGCACACCTTGTGCTTTTGGGCACTCCAGTGATGTTGCAGCTCTGAAATATGGCCAAACTGGTGGCAAGTGGCATCTTGGCAGCTGCACGCTTGACTTTTCTCAGTTCACGGGCAGTTATTTTGCGCCTTGGTTTTTCCACACGCTTCTTGCGACCCTGTTGACTATTTTGAATGAAACGCTTGATTGTTCAATGATCACGCTTCAGAAGCTTGGCTATTTTAAGACTGCTGCATCCCTCTGCAATATATCTCACTATTTTTGACTTTTCTGAGCCTGTCAAGTCCTTCTTTTGACCCATTTTGCCAAAGGAAAGGAAGTTGCCTAATAATTATGCACACCTGATATAGGGTGTTGTCATTAGACCACACCCCTTCTCATTACAGAGATGCACATCACCTAATACGCTTAATTGGTAGTAGGCTTTCCAGCCTATACAGCTTGGAGTAAGACAACATGCATAACGAGGATGATGTGGTCAAAATACTCATTTGCCTAATAATTCTGCACTCCCTGTATGTGTTCTATCTGTGTTGTCTAGTTCCAACGCAAGATTCTCAGTAACAATAGGAAATTCCAAGTAGTATACATCGGTATGACAAATGTCAAAGTTAACATTATTTCCTGCCAGTGTTGTCGTACAAATCTACAAAATACAACCGTAGATACATATGGCAATCTACTTTGTCGGATAGAATTATAATTTAGCCTATAGGTTATTTTCATCAACAACACACAACTCAGGAGTTTAGTTGCTTACAGATCGCTCACTCGATCATTCGAGCTAAGGTCATCACCACTTAAGTTGAAACGGTAGTAATTTGACACGGCATTGTCAATTTGTTTAAAAAAAAAAAAACCTGTAGGCTACTGTATTGTACAAACAATATATTTGTGCACTAACGTCACCCAGTTTGCTGTTGAGTTTGTGATTCAAATTGAAAAAGCTATCATTGTAAAATCAAACGGTGACACATTAAAGTGATTCAAATGTTTTTAAAATGCTGAAAACAAAGTTGTGACTGCTGACGATATGAGTTAACGTGTCAAGTTAATGTTATATGCTAGTTCACATGGCTAAAGTTATAGTACTGACTTTACGTTTTGCAGGTCTTACTGAAAATCAAGTCTAAACTTACCACTCAAAAGCATTCATTTCCAATCTCAAAAATTTTTGTTGTTCCTCAAAATCTTTAATTCGTCAGAATAAGGATCAAACATAAGGTTGGATGCATAATCTCTCTATGATTGACAGTATAGGATGTGTTTCTGTCATTAAAAGGAGCCGCAGTGAAACAGCCAATCAGAGCCAAACTACATTAATATTCATGGATCTTCCAAATAAGGCAAAAACATAGCATTACATCAATTTCTGGGGTATTAAATGGACCTGTAAAACCGTATCTGGACAATTATAACCCTTAAATAAGCCAAATACCCTCTATGTATATATCAGAGAACAATTTAAAATATTGTTTCAACTCATTCTAAGGCAGCTTTAAAGAAAAGCATGTCATATCAAATATGTCAAATGCATGATATAAATGTTATACAAGAGCTTAATCTACACACACACACACACACACACACACACATATATATATATATATATATATATATATATATATATATATATATATATATATATATATATATATATTATCACTATAAAGATCTTTTTGTCGAATGGAAAGATTTCATGGATGGATGCTATAGGATTATCAGTGTTATTTCTCTTTGAGATTTTGTTTAATATCAAGTGTTACAAAAAAATATATTATTACAGGAGATGCAAATAAAGTGTCACGCCAGATATATTACTTTCCTGTGCTAAAATACGCAGAACAACTTATCAGAAATTACACATGGCTTCTTTTTTGAACCCACAACAGCTTTCCCACAGCCTTATCAAATATGAGATCAATGTTGAATGAAGAATCAATTCGTTTTAAAAGAAAAAAAGTTGCAAATTATGAGTCAATATAGTTCCTTTGCAGGAAGGAGAACCTGCTGGACGAGACCCCTGAAAGCTTCAACAGCGGTTTCTCACACTTCTGATTATCTGACAACTTTTATGACAAGGCAAGTATTCATCTAGAAAGAAACGTTTTGGAAGAATTTGCAATTACTATTCGGGTTTTGTGTCTGTTGTCAAATTTTAAATTCTGAACTCGCCACTATTTTGTTGTTTTTGCAAGCACCATGCAACCAAAGCAGAAATGGTGACGGGGAGCTGTGGTGAATGTTTTGATGATTTAAGCAGTACGGCGATGTTTCGAGCATTTTTCCCTTGAGAGAGATAACAGAAAGTGAAATGAGCAGCCTCTTAGGCACAACACAAACCTGACCGTGTGACATTTCACACTTTTGCGGCTGTCATTGGGTGTAAAGGGAACAGAGTACGAAAACTTCAGAGCTGCTCAATATACTAAATGTATAATGAGAGATAGTGAGAGCAGCATTTAGCAGAGTAGGAACATTTTAGGCAACAATTTCACTTATTTTGCTGATAAACTATATTGCATTAAGTGACATATATACACCACCTTAGTCAGCAAGTGGCTATACCGGGATTAAGCAGGGTGTTCAAGCATGCTAACAAAATCAGATCTCATCACTTTGGCAAAATATTATTAATATTTAAAGGCCAGGATATATTATACACCTCGTTTTGGTTTATAATTAGTCTTTTGTTGTTGTTGTTGTTGTTGTTGTTGCAGTCAGTCTTATTCTTTCAGACTCAATATTTCTTTCCATTTATGAATATAAGATGACATATTTCAGTGGTTGCCGTAGGCTAAAGACAGTTGTTTTCATATTCTTTCTAATACTCTGAATAGTTTGTTTAGTGTATAGTGTATAGAGTATAGGCCTATTGCTTTAAAGAAGTTCCCAGTATATAGACACAATATGTAATTTTTGCCGCTAGATGTTTCTTATACAAGACAAAGGTGTAGCTTGACGAAGCCTGTTTCTGTAGTATGAAGCAGGGTGGGGATATAAGGCACTGGAGCGATTCCTATGAGACACGCATGACACACTGCTCGACAGCAGTGGAGCTTTTATTATGCGGCTTCCGCTTCTTCCAGTCATGCCTATGTGTGGTAACACAACGCTGTTTTATAATGTGTTCACTCTGCGCTTGTGCAACAAGACACTTATTACACACTGCAGTGAGCTAGATCGATATTCGGCATGCTAAAACATGGTACTCTAAATAAAATAAAAAAAACAGGATTTAACAATAAGAATGTGTGGAGCTAAAAATTATTAGTTTTCTGTCGATTAATGTATCCAAACAGTTGCTCACCTGTCTAATAAAACACATAAGCAACAAGCTTTGGTGTTTCCTTTTTTATTTTATTTCTACAAAGTAAATGGTAATGCAGAGAGTAGGCCTATGATAGGCGACACATGGACGATCCGTGTCAAATTGCTTATTTCTCTGGATTTAAACATTTTTGGAAACATTTGGGATAATGTAATTGTGTAGCCTAAATGTAAATGTAATGTAATGTAATGTAAATGTAGATGTAAATGTAATAACATTGGGTTAGATTTTATTTTAAGGTTTCATTGTAACAGTGTAGGCTAATTATTTAGGCTAAGTACTGAGTAATATTAATTAACTACATGCTTACTTACTATATAGGGTTAGGGTAGAATTATGGTTTGGTTTGGTTTAGAGTTAAATGTAATTATGCATAATTTACTGGTATTACTATGGTAAGTAATGAAATTCTCACCCCTGTCCAGTTGGTGGCAAGTAGGCCTACCCTCTTGCTGCACTGAAAAAAGGTTTTCAAGCAGTACTTCATCCAATTAATAATTTATCTTTCAATTCAATTCACTATTATTTGTTTTATTTTTCAAGTAAATTTTTTTTAGTTCAAAACTTTGCTAAACCTAAATACTTTTCATTAAGAGTTCAACTAAGAAATATTTGTTTTGACGAATGTAAAGTTTTAAGGTTACACTCAGGCCCGCGCATGCGCATTAAACACAGATCTCGACCAGTCATCCGGCCGCGCTGTTCAAATCTACGATCGCAGAGCACTTCACTTTCCTGCAGACCTTCAACAGAGAAAACCAAGTTTCATCGTGGATAAACTCTGGTAAGTTAAACAACCATTTATTATGTGATGCTGTATTTAGTAGTTTGTTAATTGTATGCCAGATATTATGTAGCAGCTCTAACGTTACTGACTTTTCTCTTAGTTAAATTGTTAACTTGGTGTCAGGTAACGTCGTTCCTCAGTTTACATTAACTATAGTTAACGTAATTTACCATGTCGACGTTAATCATTGCCTGACCGATTGCTAAAGGGAACATAAGTAAGAAAATCATCAAATTTTACCATGGTAAACGTGAACGTTTAAGCGTTGAATTGAATATATCTTATGACAGCGCCATTTTTCACTTTGTTGAACGACTCTCCAGTCACTCATTAATATTTTTTAAGCTTCGTAAAATACTTTGGAATGATTATAAAAATAAATTTAACGTTGTCTGTTCATGTAGACATTTTGTACGGCGCTTGCCTACATAACGTTAACGTTAGTAATGGCGCTGGAGACCAGACCACATGTCTGATGGCGATCAATTTCGAATAATTCGCGATCTTGCTCCTTACTCTACTTTAAGGTGAGACAGAGTATTAAATATTCCTTGCACTTTTTTTACTGAAACTAAATATATTTTAATGTTACAGCTGATAGAACACTGGTGTGAAAATGGCGTAATTATATTTACACAAAATACATATACATAACGTTATATACATATACATATATTACACACACACACACACACACACACACACAAGGGTATAAATACTTCGGACATGTAAATATGTCATTCACTTGTCAGGGTAAAATATGTGCTTGTCTGGAAAAAAATATTTTTTTTGTGTTCTGAAGCAATCAGCTTGGACATATTTAAATCTGCATATTTGTGATATTTCCACCTTTTTATAAAGGGCATTTTACCTAATCTTATTAAATAAGATTTTTCTATGTTTAAATTTATAATTAAAATATAAAAACTAGAATAAGACACTATAGGGTTGTTACAAATCAAATTACATTTTTATTATTATTATCCACTATCAATTGCCACTTAAAATAAATTCAGAATCATTCTTATATTTTGGTGATTCCCTAGTTATTTTTTGTTATTGACCTATTTATCAGCTTGTCCGGTCCGGCAAGTTAAATTCTTTCACTTGCCCTTAAAGAAATCCAGTTGCCCCAGACAAGCATTTATGTTAAGCCCTGAACACACACACACAATGAATGGGTCGACTGAACCAGTTATATACATCTTTACTATCTTTGCAGGATACTGACACTGCTACAAAGAGGGAGATTGTACTTAAATGTCTCGTCCTTAACATGGGAGAAGCAGTGGAGGACCTCATCAAAGATTTCCTGGTAAGGCAAGGTTACTTTAGAAATGTAAAAATGCTAGCTAAGGCTGTCCACTTTAAAGTTAGCTGTCAGACTGTTCAGATGTATGTCTGAAAACAGTCGGAATGCTAATTTCTTATAGAAAATATAGAAAAGTCCCATGTGCTGGTAAATTTTTGTGACTGTTAAAGGGGTGGTTGATGTATGATTTTACTTTTTTATTTTTATTTAGTTGTGTAATGTTGCTGTTTGAGCATAAACCAAATCTGCAATGTTTGTTTTAAGATAGTGTTTATTAAAGGGATAGGTCATCAAAAATTAAAATTTGGTGTTTATCTGCTTACCCCCAGGGCATCAGAGATATTGGTGACTTTGTTTCTTCAGTAGAACATAAATTACATTTTTTTTTTTTTTAACTCCAACTGTTTCAGTGTGTCATTCGTTTAATGCATGTTAATGGGGTGTGATTCTATGAGAGTAAAAAATAAAAACATGTAACAATAATAAACATTATATTATTTTCCAGGTTTCGGAGAAGGAAGGGGCTGAACAAATTCTCCAACAGGAAACCATGGCCATCTTCGTCATCAGAGATGCACAAGCTGTACCCAAAGACATTGGCATCATACTCGAGGGACAAGAGGTTCTGAGCAAGTTGGCATCAGTCGCAAATGCTGTTTCCATTCTCCTGGGCCTCCTTTATTCTCTCAATCTAGAGTATCCCAAAAGTTTGAAACTGACATTTGAATATATCCAGAAAGTCATCATGGAGCTAGACCCAAAAGGCATGTCCAACAAAGTGAGGAGGCTCTATGACCAGCTCTACAATTGTGCTTAATGAGGGGCTCCCAGTTTAAACCTGCAAGTTGCAGTACTACGTTCTGCAGCATTCTAAAAGCTGCTTGTTTACGAGACGGGACTTTTTAATTCCTGACTTTAACAATATTTGTTTTTACAGTTGGATAACATTTGTAGCCTAAAATACAATGAGAATTGAGATAGTGAGATGCTTTATACAGCTTGCATTTCCCTAATTCACTGCATTGTTCTCAATTTAAGGCTGTTTTCTTAGGGCAATGTTTGCCTACAAATCTGACCCTTAAATACTTTTGTGGATGTGAAAGTAAAAGTTAATAAATATAGATGCCTTAAATTATTGATGTGTTTTTGATTCATTTTAATAAGAATAACGGGAAAAAATGTTTGATTAAAACTATATTTTTATTTGTTTAAATTTATTTTTATTTGTTTAAATATATTCTATTAACTCAAATGAGAAATACTTGTTTAATTAAATCTATATCTATTTGATTGGATAAAGCAAATAATTTCTAATACATATTTCTTAAATGAGAAAACAACTGTTTAATTAAATCTATATATTTTTGTTTAGATCAAAAATCTAATTTAAATTAATTAACTTTCTTCAACAAGAAAATTATACTTTGTGCCAAATTATATAAATTAGCTTTTAAAGACATAGAAAATATTGTTTAGGGCAAGTAATTTATTTTTCATTGGCTCAAGATATAAAATATAGATGTGAACCATTACCCTAAAATTTTTTAATTGGTTGAATGAAAATCTTTTTTCAGTGTGCTGACTATCAATCAAGTTATTGGTCAACAATGGCTTTTACATGACATTGTTAAGGATCTCGGTAAGTTGGACTGTATCTTTCGACACATTTTCTGATGTTCATTCATGTTTATTTCGTTGCTTAATGTAGTAAAGAGAAAGCGATTAACTTTGCTTGAACTGAGGCACTGATCTCTCACGCGACTTTAAAGAGCGCCAAAATGCTATTTATTGTTTGATTTTTGTGATAAAATGGGCAGAATTTGAAAGCTGAGACTAAATTAAAAAAGCACAAAGCTTGTTGCGATTTATTGGACAAACATTAATGATGAAACGAAACCTGAAAAGTCACCCACGGTCTCTGTTCGACATTTCTTTTCATAAATAAAAAAGTTATATTAATGGCTTATCATTAAAAAATGAACATTAAAATAAAATAATAATTCCTTATATAGGCTACTTCAATTACTGTTTTTGGAGTATAAAGTTTAATGCCTAAAGGAACTATTCACCACAAATAGTGACTTCAAAATGAAACACTAGTATGCTACAATATAGGTTTTTTTTTATGTTGTTTGTTTTTTGCAGTCCAATCCAAAGAAAAATAGTTTCCTGAGCTATTATCCATTCAAACGTTTACAAGCCATCGGGTTATCTACAGTCAGCCAGATGATATTTTGTCCTAATCAAATGCAAACAAAATAATCTATACACAGAAGCATGAATAAATATTTTTTTAAGAAATTAGAGAGCTCAGATATAGACCTTCTTGTGCATAATTTTATGAGTACAGTCTCACCCACAAGCATGCAGATGACAAATTAAATGCAACATTCTGATTGTTCCTCCTCCTTTATTCATATCTCACTGGGAGCATACTGTTCGGGAAGCAAGATCAAAATGGCTACACTTAATCTATGCCTCTGAAAATATTTCTGAGAAGCCTTTTCCACAGCTTTCAGTATGACTCAGTTATTTCACCGCAGTCCATTTATACCATCAAAGTTGATCCTCTCAAAGCACGGTGGGAAAGAAAAAGTCGGTGTGCAGGTTTGTAGCAGGAATACTGCCTGTAAGGTGCTCATATGTGCAAACACGTGTGTAGCGTGTCAATGCCAAAAAGGACTTATCAATTTTTGGTTGTTATTCAAGCTGAAGAAGAAACAGCATTTTCATCCCACTGAAATTGCTCACAGAGTAATTGGCAAGTTCAACGACTGTCCTTTTGGAGTACAATATGTAATTGCTGCTGACCTCCTCATCATTGATCTGTAATAATGTTGATGAAAAACCCTTTGTAAACCTTAAGATTTTGGATTATTAGAGTTAACCCAGCCATGAAATTGCAATAAAAAAGAAGAATGGTATATTGTGTACTCTGTACTGAAATTGTTGCTTACAAACTTTAATGACTCATCCAAATATTGTCTAAACAAAATGGCTTCTACTTTGCAGACGCTCAGTAAATCTGTGAGAAATAGTCTTCTGTGCACCAACAGAGCCATTTATTTTCATTACCTTAATCACCAAATCAATACAGTTGCCAAATGGCCCACATTCATCTCAGCGGATAATAATATATGGTCGTACACGCAAATACAGAGCATTGCAAAAGGCACAACCAGATTAACAGCACATAATGGAAAAGGATTTGAAATAGGTATACAAGGAGGGAGGGGCTAAACAAACATTTCTTTGTTGACAGAACTGTGAAGAGGCATCACTATCATGTTTGTATATTAATCACAGTACCAAGTTAGTATGCTAAAAAGGAGACATGCTGGTGCCTAAAATGATCATGGAAATGCTATTACTAAGTAGGAGGATATGGTCTAATCCCCAAATGAAAATAAACTGAATTAAGGTGTCCCAAATAAAGAGAACAGTCTAAAGAGAATTGCTTTTAAAAAGTGCACTGTGGATGTTAGTTTGGGTAAAAATGAACAAAATATATGTTGTTGCTCAATTTGGTGTACCTACAATAATGATCTTTTTTTAACCAATCAATACGGTTTGGACAATGGAATTCAAGTGAAACTCCTTGTAGTAAAGAAAAAGTATCACACACAACAAGCACAATACAAAACACTGAGTAAAGGTAGAACACAAAACATACAAACTCAACAGAGTTTTGAGCCTCAAGAAAATAGAAAATAAATAGCAAATATGTTGCACAATCCTATTGTCACGCATCGTGCAAAACTCACGACGATGACAATGAAATAGAAACAGGAACTTTGATAACAAAAACCTCAGGAAACTCTCAAAACTCTACATTGACGACAACAGACAAACATTGAGGGAGAACTGAACACTAAATACACAGGAAAAAGTGATAATTAACAAGACACGTGATTGAAATAACTAATTAGCAACACGGAGAAAGCTAGGTCACAGGGACTGAATTTAAAACACAATGAAAATAACAGACAGAGCATTTAACACCCATGTGTATGTCAAAGTATAATGTATTGCACAGTCCCATACTGCACAGACATATCCAAACAGGTTCATTGTCAGGCGGAACTGACGGAGCCGAATCATCGGGACTGCAGATAAGCGACACTCGAGGATAGCAATAATGACAGCTCTCATGGACACACGTCATGTTCCTGTGCAGAGGACGTGAGGACTTTTCTACCCTTCCCACAGATAAAAAATGTCAACAGTCATGGTTGATGTTAATAATCGGATACCACAACAATTTAATTCAAGATCGTTCGTTTGTTCTGCCAATTTCAAGCAAGCTTCGCTCAGCGTCTTAAACTGAAGAAAGTGGCAATTACAACTGTATTCCTGCAAGCAGTAAGTAGCAATTTATCCACTTATTGACTGCTTAAACAATTTCTGATTAAATTGAAAATTTCTTAGAGAGATCGTATTGTCTAGATAACGCAAGATGCTAGTACAGTAACAATAGGAAACTCCAAGTACCATACAAAACTAAATAGTGTGTCTAATGACAGGGTAATATTAGTTTGTATTACAAAATACAACCGTAGATACGCTGCTTGCAGATCGTTCACTCGATCCTTCTAGCAAACATCACCTTTTCCACCATATAAGTTCAAACTAGTCATTTGACAAAGCTATTTATTTTGTTTAAATATATATATATATATATATATATATATATATATATATATATATATATATATAATGATCTGAAAACACCAATAAACAAGTAAGCTGCATTTCAGCAATCTCCATTTGAGATGTTCTGCTTAAAGTATCATTCAGTCTGTCTGTGTTCTGTCAGGGCGGTCAGGACTCTTGAGCCGCTTCGCTGAACAACTGAACTGCTGTGAGCTGCTGAAATAAGCCAATCAGAGCAGAGCTCAACATTAAAGGGGGGGTGAAATGCTGTTTCATGCAAACTGAGTTTTTTACACTGTTAAAGACTTGGATTCCCATCCTGAACATAGACAAAGTTTCAAAAACTAATGTTGGACGTTTGATGGAGTATTTCTGTGTTAAAAATACTCCTTCCGGTTTCTCACAAGTTTCTGAGAGTTTTTTTTGAGTATGGCTCGACTTGACGTTAATAGAGCGGAAGGTCCTTGTATGGGCCGTATGGGCTCTTCTCCCGGTAGGGTGCGCGCGCGCGACTAGAGCGAGAGAGGAAATGCACGCCCATAAACACTCAGGTGCAGATCCACTCGATCCAGGCGCCGCGCTCCACTTTATTCCTATGGTGACTTCAACGCTTCAGCACAGCATTCCGGGAAGGCAGCGCTGCATTTGAACCGATTTGAACGTAGAAATGACGGGAAGCTTCACAAAATTGATTTAGTCGCGACGCAAAAGTGGATCTCCACCGTTCACTGCTGTCAGGACTTCACCAAATCATACCAAAGAAGTGTGTTTTTGACGGAGCGGTCCCAGCGATAAAGGTTCGGTCCTGCTTTGGAAGCAGTCGTGAGTAAAACTGCTTCAAATGTCTATGCTGTTGGCTATCGTCGCGTGAGTAAACATCAGTAAACGACACGATCGCGTGCTTCGTCATTCAAATGCGCTAACGGTTACTCTATTGTTGTTCTATGTACACTAGTCTGACGTCCAAAACCGTTTTGCTTGCTACTGCTAAGGTTTAGTCGCATACAATAGTCCATAAACCAAATCATGTCCTCATAAACTGCGAGTAAAGACACACAAATGTTGACAGGCCACTAAATACAGTACATACCACAGAGACGGATGTCCTGCTGTTGCTGTTACTCCTGTTCAATTTATTTCAGCCTCCGAATGATTCTGGATCATTATCTGTGATAGCCATGAGTTTCTCCACGCTTGAGGACGTCACCGCTTTGCGCGCTTGTCATTCTTTAGCTCCGTCCACACGATACGCCTCCAGGCGCTCGTTTTTTTCTGGAAAGACTCGGTACAGCCCATATTTCTTTTATAAATATAATAAAACTAAAGACTTTTCGGAGATATGAAGGATGCAATACTACTCTATAGGTACTCAAGATTGACATGAGATTGACTGAAACTGAGTGTTTCACCCCCCGTTTAATATTAATGACTCTTCTAAATAAGGCAAAAACAGAGCATTACATCCTAGGGACAATTTATAGGGTTGTAAATGGACCTGTAAAACTGTATCTGGGCAATTTTTGCCCTTAAATAAGCCACAGACCCTCTATGTAGATATCAGAGAACAATTTATATTGTTTATATTGTAACAATGAATATTGTTTCAACTCATTCTTGGGGCACCTTTCAACTTACGCCACAAAATATATATTTTTTTTCTTCCTTGACATTAGATTAAATCTTAATTAGTACACTTTTAACAACTAATATTTTTATAACTAATACGTTTATCTTGATCTTTATGTCTTTGTGCAGTCTATAGAAAAAGAAAATGAACCAAATTGGTGCACAGCAAAATCTCCAGTGTCAAAATCTTGGTGTTAAGGACTCTTAGAGTAAAGAGTTAATTTTCTGGTGTTGAATTAACACTGCTAGTGTAAACTGCACTCTCTGGCTGGTGAACATATTCAGAGTTAAATATCAATAACACTGACAGAGAGTATAGTCACATCCGGGACATTTCGGCAGCGGAACAAGCTCGAATTTTTTCTCACAGACGCCATTTTCTTAGCCTCGCGATGCGTAACATCAAGGAGGGGAAACGCTGATATTGCGTGTTTCATCCTATGGTTCCATCTCATTTACGTATCCATTTTATAGCATTATATTGTTTTATAACTAGTTATGTGCTGTGCACGGTTAAACAGCTCTCATAGAGGCATTTTCGTTGACGTGATTCGGACGGAGCAGACCAGGCGGGTGCTTTTTCACAGGGAAACGCCGTAAGTAAGTGTTTTAGCTCATTTACAATATGTATTTTATAAAATGTTTATTTAACGCGATATTTAAATGCTCTGCACGCTTAAACGAAACAACCTTTCTCACATGCGGCATTTTCTTTGACTCGTGAGTGGTGACATGGAACTGACGACGAGGAGGCGGGTGCACGCCGCTTGCACGTTATGAGGGAAACGACGAAAGTAAGTGTTTAGCCTAATTTGCAACATGTTTTTTTAATGACGTCGTTTAACGATATCTAACGCTTTTAAAACGCACCTAAACCTTTCTTACAGACTAGGCTTGTGACGCAGTTGAGACACGGAGTGTGCTTTTAACAGAGAAAACACCTAAAGTAAGTGTTCTACACATATTATAATCTGTATAATTGCTGTATAATTATGTATTTATGTCTTGGAAAAACACATTCAGTAGCTACTGCTGCTTAAAAGGCAGTGGCCTCACTGGTGAAGCAGCATCAAACGGGGGTTTCTAACATGCTTTCTCTTCCCCGTTATAGTTCATTCACCGAACTGTAATCTTATTGCACTACTTAATCTTTGTGTATGATTTTTATTGGGTAGAATTCCAGATTCAAAGACTCATATTACTAACAAAGGAAAGCTATTTTTTTGCGAAATCAAGTGACAAAGTTTTAGGCAGGATTGTTTTATGAACTTCTAAAAATGTTGACCTAATTTGCTTTTGACCTGTCTCTGTCTTAAGAAGCATCATGTTCATCAGCTGCATCAACATTGATTTTTGA
Source organism: Pseudorasbora parva (assembly GCF_024679245.1). NCBI lineage: Eukaryota > Metazoa > Chordata > Actinopteri > Cypriniformes > Gobionidae > Pseudorasbora > Pseudorasbora parva. The sequence goes on from NC_090189.1 coordinate 23,474,118, forward strand.
CCACCCCCCTGGACTGAAACCAAGGCTGACAGATGACCATGCTTTCTGTTCTGCAGCAAAAAGGTATGTTTAAGGTATAGAAAACTGTAGTGCTTTTCTTGGCAGATTATTGGTAAATATCTTTAAGCACATATATTGATCAATAATATTTATTTACAATAAAGGACAACTAAGGCAAAAAGTGCATTCATCCATCATAAAAGTGCATCCGTCCATGGATGCTGCACTTTTATGATGATAGATGCACTTTTATAATGGATGGCTGCCCTTATGATGATAGATGCACTTTTATGATGATAGATGCACTTTTATGAAGATAGATGCACTTTTATGAAGATAGATGCACTTTTATGATGATAGATGCACTTTTATGATGGATAGGATGCACTTTTATGAAGATAGATGCACTTTTATGATGGATAGATGCACTTTTATAATGGATAGATGCACTTTTATAATGGATAGATGCACTAGAGTCTGTGTTTAAAACTAATGAAACATGTATACTTTAAGACTGTTTAAAGTATTTCTTCATCCTCAAACTATATTTTGCTCATTGCCAGCACACCTATATGACTGAAAAACAGAAGAACAACTCCACAAACTGCAGACCAATACCCTTGAAAGTGTCACTATTATTGGAGGACCAATACTTTTAGAATGGGTAAGTCATTCTTTCAGACTATATATTTATGCAAAATGTAGGCTAATTATCACTAACTTTTGGTTAACGTTTGAATATGCCTTCATGTTTAAATGTATTGTTTTTGCTGTTTGTGTTTTTAGGAGAATTTCTATGATGCATCAAGTAAAGGGTACCTGGCTTGGTGTTTGAAGACTGTACAGACTAGAACCTGTCTGGAGATGGTAAGATTTAACATATAACATGAGAGCATCATGGCCACAAACATCACATTTGTTGGTATTTGGCTTATAGAATTGAGTCAAACTAATTGTTTTCATGATTTGACAGGTATATATTTTCTGTTTGATTTTAGACTCAACAGATTGGGAAATCACCTGCCCCCAACATCACAAAGTCAGGAAGAAGGGAACAAAAATCATTCCAGCAGATGTCTAGTAAGTGAGATTTCTTAAGGGTTAGTTCACCCAAAAATGAAAATTCTGTCATCATTTACTCACCCTTATGTCGTTGGACACCCGTAAGACCTCCATTCATCTTCAGACACAGATGAAGATATTAGTGTTGAAATCCGATGGCTTAGAAAGGCCTTCATTGACACCAATGTCATTTCCTCTCTCAAGACCCATAAAGGCACTAAAGATGTCTTTACAGAGCCCATCTCACTACAGTGGCTCTACAATAATTTTCTGAGGTGACGAGAATAGTTTTTGTGCGTAAAAAAATAAAAACAAATACCGGCATGTCAGATTTCAAAACACCGCTTCATTAAGCCTCGGCGCATTTTGAATCATAGACAGTCCATGCAACTACCACTTTCAAGCCACAGAAATATAAAAAGGTACATCATTAAGTACTCCATGCAACTCCAGTGGTTTAACATACATTTTCATTAAGCTATGCAAATGCCGTGTTTGCAAAAAAAAAAAATTATATATTTTATAAATGGAGTTGAGATTTTTTGAGCAAATAAAGCACTTGCTTCATAAAAATGAGGTTAAACCCATGGAGTCACATAGATCACTTATGATTTCCTTTGTAACTTTCTAGGCTTTGGAAGTGGAGGCTGAATAGGCTGTAAATGAAAGGACAGAAATTTCTTAGATATTATTAAAAATATCTTCATTAAGTGTTCTGAAGATGAAAAAAAGTCTTACGGGTTAAGAACAACATGAGGGTGAGTAATTTAATAACAGAAGTAACATGGATGAAGTAAGCCTTTAATGTACTTGGAAATCAGTCAATTCTAACCAAAATAGTTTATTGTTTGAGTCACCAAAGTCCAAGATGATTGAACTTTTTGCACCATAAACTTACTGTATTTATAAAATACAACTAGTATTAATTGTAATTGGTCTGGTATTGTGTTGTTTAGGGAACCAGGATTCCAGAGAGTTGGATCTACACAGCTTTTCCTGCTCTGCATATGAAACCACAACTGAACTGCACTGTTAGCAACTGGACACAACTGATCCACAGATATCCTGCGACTGTTTTTTCATCTGCTGAATGTTGTGTTGACTCAAGTACTGCTGTTCTGTTGCAAAGTTGAAGGTACTGAACCAACTTCACTGACACAGGACATATATTCACTGACATGCAGGACTTGGAAGTATTACACACTTATAAGCAGCTTTAATAGCTTATGAAAGAAATGCATATATTATGCCTTCATCATTTATTTTAAAAGTTAACCTTCTGTGATGTAAATGGACTTGCTCGTAAATAAAGAACTAGTTTAAAACAACTTTTTGCATTCTTTATTTTTTACTTTACAATGAACAGCGTGTGTGTGTGTGTATATGTATGTATGCATGCATGTATGTGTGTGTGTGTATATATATATATATATATATATATATATATATATATATATATATATATATATATATATATATATATATATATATATATATATATATATATGTATTAGTTGAGTAGATTGATTTCCATTTTTCTGAAGTGTTAGGTCAACACCAGAACAGTGTAGAATTTTAACTCTGCCAGTGTTTTCTACAAAGCTGCACTTAACTCTGTAACAGTGTTGTTGTTATCTGCATTGGTGTTAATATTTTACTCTATTAGAGTTTATTGTAACACTGAGTTGGGTGTTGTGAGAGGCAACACTTTTAAAAGTGTTGAATTAACACTTTGCGGGTGGTTCCCATATATACACTTTTAAAGTGTTGAAATTAACTCTATTGGTGTTGATTTCCGGATTTCAAATTTACTGTGTGCTTGCAACACGGAGCTGTTAGACTTTATGCTCAGAGCCCCCACTCAACTAAAACAGCAGCTACGGGGGGCATAAACGTAAAGGGTGTCTTTGTGCCTCTTAACAGACACAAAATGCAAATTAAATGTCTGTCCAACATTAACAGGGCCCTTCCATAACAACGAGATGCGTTTAGCCACTTAGCCATTGTTTAAATTCACCTAAATAGTGTTTTTAGACGGCTAGCTGTAGTCTCTCGCTGAACCATAATTAAAAATGAGTAGATGATTCGAGTAGACTACAGTGCAGACATTTATTTAATTTGAGTTTACTCAGGTATACTAACTGCTCTAAAGAAAACGTGAAGCCAATGTATAGTTAAAATTGTTGCTGTTTTTATTAAGTTAATCTAGTGTTATTATTGCTTGTGCTCTGCCATGAACCATGACTCCACAGCAAACAGAACCCAACCAAACCGTGGCATATATTATTAATAGGGATGCACCAATACCACTTTTTCCAGAACAAGTCAGATACCGATGCTTTAGGTATCTTGGGTAGACAAACCAAAATAATATGAATCAAATTAGTTAGCTTTGCAAATAGACATTTCTTTAGTTATTTAGCGACCATCCCATAACAGGGAAGTTCATTCTAGTCTTCTTCCCTAGAGGACAATAGCCCACTCTCCGATGCAGCGATCGACACCTAGTCCTCGGCCGGAGCCCCGAATGACACGCTGGGTACGGCATAAGTGGGACCCGGTCGATGGCACACACTGGCTGGAGGAGTGGGTGGGAGGTCCGTGGGGACTGTGGACCGGCCTTGTGCTGTGCAGAGAAATCAGGCTGGGTAACAGCAGAGGGGATTTTGCCCTTCACGAGGAAAAGGAGAGTCGTGATCGCAGCGTCGCCATTGTCATGTTCTCGCAATGAGGACATGAACCATTCACGAACGCCGTCTCTGCCCAGACATGTAAGTTGCTATTGCTATTTTGGCTGTTAGTGAAGGCCAGGAAATGACCACATCCAGAAACACATGGGTGGAAAGGCATCTTTAAAAAGATGCTCACTGCCCATGCTTGTTCTTTTAGGGAAATCAGCTCTTTTACGTTTGAAGCGCCGGGGGTGGGGGGGGGGGGGATCACTGCACTTAACTGTGCACTTAGTAACTGGTGAAACCCAGCTGAATTCACTACAGACTCTTCCAGCTAGAGAGATATTCTCTTCATAAGGTTCTTTTAGCTATGGTGAATGGAAGAGCCTCCGCCTCCGAAGTAAAAATCTAATGAGCGGATGCATGCTGCCATCTTATATACCGGTATGTATGAGGGCATGGCTTGGCATGCAAATTCCACTCGGCAAAACAAATAGTAATACCAATTTATGCATATAGACAAATTCCCTTTAAGAAAATATTTTTACATTTGAGTTGCTGCAGTCCTGGAGCTACAGACTTCTGCAAAGGCAAAGCATATAGCTCTCCTCAGAAGTGCATCATAGCCCATCTGCAGGCATAAGGGAACATCTTTATCCAGAGTGTGCTCTGTCTGTAGCCATAGCTGCAGGGCAAAAATGGTTACCAATAGTACCCCAAAAAACTCAGCAAGTATTGTCTTTATCAGAACATTACTCAAAATTATAGTGAGAAAGAGAGAGTGACAGAGAGTGAAATGCAGATGGAAAAGGGTAATTTCTTTAATATAACATGTAATAAACCCCCTGTGATTCAATCACTATATAAACAGATTATGTGAACTCCATATATTACCATGTTCCAGTTTAGTACCAAGTTAATTCCCCTGCCCTCACCCCCACAACAGGATTACTGAGCAACTCCCCCTGGATGGCTTATCATTTTTTCTCCATCAAGTCAGTTTCCTAGTCTAAACCAGAAGAATAAATGCTCACGTATGGAAGTTCTCCAGCATTCATTTTCTTAAAGGAAATATATAACTGACTATAGGACTTAGAGTCAAAATTATTAGTTTTTGTCTAGAATTACCTTTTCATTCAGTATGTTTACAGACAGTTTATGCTTCCAATGAAACATTAGGTGCTCTTTGGATCATTCACAGATAATGTTAGACATCACTTGCAGTGTTTATACAGTAACAAATAAAATAAAATAGATAGGCTATTCTAAAATTCATGCACTTTTAAATTGATAATATAATTTGTAATACACTTTTATATTAAAGGAGCAGAAAATGAAAATAGAAGCATTTTGACCACTGGTGTCAGACTTTTGGACGCCATTGCATGTAAACATGCATAACACAAACAGCTGCATCTATATTAAAGGACAGCAAATTATATATGGTCAGTCACGGAGGAGGAGATGGACCATGGCACCAGTGAGCCTGTTGGCTTTCTGAAATATATCACTAAATTGGCCTCCCTCTTTCCAAATTACAATAAAATGTCCTTCCAATTGCTCGTAATCTGGAGGTCAGGCTCCGGTGGTTCTGGTAATTGGGTACATGCGATTTAGGGAAAAGTGAGTCTAAGCAATGCTGAACCCCAATTCATCTGCTTCTGTTTACAACGGCCCAACAGGGAAGTACCAGAAAACCACAGCATTCAAACGATAGCATGCCATGTAAAGACTGTCTATCACTCATTGCCAGAGGTGTAAAGAGCCATACTTGAGTAAAAGTACAGATTCCTTACAGCGAAAATGACTCCATTACAAGTCACCAATTCCAATACAACTTAAGTAAAAGTATCTGTAGGTAAGAGTATCTGATTTTAACACTACTTAAGTATTTTACTCATACTATAGACTCAACAATGCACTAGTCCTCGACACCCAAAAGACACACCAGGGAAAATAAAAAACAGCCGATTTGTAAGATGAGAAATCATGTTTATTTTCTTAAATCAAGGTCAACACAACAGCCTATTAAACATATGCAACCTCTCTCAAGTCTCAGTTAAGCTAAAGTGGACAAAAAGTTATGAGTAAACCAATATCCTTCAAAAAGATCTCGTCAATATATAGCGGATAAATTAAATAATGTTAAGTTAAATGAAATAGTCAAAGCCTTCTTACACTGGATGTGCTGGTTTCAGCCTCATCACCGGCTGCAGTCATGTCCTCATCTCATAAATCAAACACTTGTTCTGATCCATCAACTACCTGCTAATATACTCACATTTACATAAAGTAGCTTTGTGGTCATGTTTGGGTGATTAAAAGCGAAACGCACAGGATTCAGTACCTTAAGTGCTGTGTAATGTGTAATTGCATTACTCAACACAAATGTAAAAAGTACATTTACTTGTTTAAAAATGTAGGCGAGTAGAGATAAGTTGCTAGTATATTTGATACTCACATGTCATTTGATACAACTACGCCAAAAAGACACTTAAGTACAGTAAATAGATACATTTACTCAAATATTTTACACCACTGCTCATAGCCTTGTTTTCATCTGCGTTAAATTCAATATGGTGTGTAACCTAACTAATGCAGACATATTGTACATTTGTCATTTTGCCATTATCATGTTATCCTGTCCCATGGCCTCTATATGATGCACACTTCAGTATCTCGCCAGAAGTGGTAGGTTATCATGTTACTTTTTGTCTACTGTTTTATAAACGCTGTGATTTCATACATATGTAGGCTATGCATATTTGGATGCATATACGCGTGTGAAGTGCCTTGACACCCTGCAATCTTTTCCCTTCCTAAGCGGCATGTCTCAGATTTTCTCAAAGACGAGTGTGTGAACGGCACCTGCAACCACGCGCAGTTGACTGATGTAGCCTACAGCTGCTTTATCATACACCTGTCAACATGTTTCACAATATAATATGAGGTCTATATTTCACACACCCACACTTCTTCCTGTAATTTTTCAAAAGAATTGCCTTCTTTGTGATATTATAGTTCATTGTGGAAGTCAGATGAAAAATATGGAGCAGTAGGTGGCAGGAAGTTCACAACTGACACTTTGGGATGATAGATTTTTTTAGCAGGGGGTTAAAAATCTGTTTTAGCAGTCACAGTTTCCGTTCTTTCTCTTTGTCTTCTCTCGGAGGACCCTGATGCTATAACCAGTGATTATGCATATCGCACAAAAACGCAGCTGAAAGGTATTGAGCGATGGCTGTTATGTTTCTTCATCACTGTCCCTGTAGGGCCTCCTAGAGAGCTGTGACGCTGAGTCATTTTGATTTGATAATAACAGCCATAGATTCTTTACGAAGTGGGCGTCTTTATTGTGAGTCATACATTTGTGCTTTTGCATGCTTTTGTTTTATCGTTCTTTAAAAAGGGTGGCCTTTTCCTGCCATATTTCAAGTCAGCAAAGCTTATGAATAGGATTGAAAGGCACAGAAAGCAGCTTCCTGAAACAAAAGATTCCTGTATGACACTAATTTATGCCCTCATTATAACAGTCATGCAAGTTCATCTAACCCAGTGGTCAGGAACCTATATCTCGCGAGCCACACCTGGCTCTTTGACAAAAATCATCATCTCGCCTGGTCTCTTGCCCTTTACCAACAAATGATCGATAAAATAAATATTAGACACATCAACAGAGATCCGCTCTCTGAAGAGAAAAAAGAGGCCAATTACAATTCCCTTGTTGTACAGCCAACCGAAGTTAATGAAGAGTTTATGCTAATAATATTCAAGTTGTACCGGCTGCGCGTGTCCGCGAGTGTCCCCTGTCACGACAGCAAACAACTAACCACTTGTTTCTGGCTCTGTCCCAAATGGCACCCTAAACCCTCTAAACTTTCACAACGTAATGCCTCTTTGACTCACGGATAGAAGTCATTGGTGTAGCTTGTGAACTTGCAGGCTCAGCTGAAGTGCGCATTGAAGGTGCATAGTTCTAGCAAAGAGGGCGCTTTTGAGCACCTTTTTTAAGCTTAAATGACGAATGGGACATCCTATGGTGTTGTGGACTTAACGGACACGCGTACAAGGCAGCCATTTTAAGTACACAAGACCAAAAGTGCACATGAAGTGTGCCATTTGGGACTGGGCCTTAGTGGTAACAGCTCCTACACTGGGATTCAAGTTTACAGTAACTTAAAACCATTGTTAGAACAGCAGCGAAAATGTAAAAGTAGGCTATATAAACTTTAATATAGGCCTATCATTTTATTGTAACTGGGGCTTTGCTGTGCAATGAGACATTTCTAAACTTTTCCCCCACTGGTACTTTTGCCGCAGAGACCCTTAAATATGTTGTATTTTTATCATAAATGCAACACTATTTAGTTGACAAAAATAAATAATAAAAATAATAAATGATAATAAAATATATTTTTCATTTTTTTTTTAAATAAATGCTGCATATTTGTTTGTTTTTAGTTATGGACCTAATAATTACTCATGTTGAAATTGTATAAAAAATATATATATTTTATGTAATTTTTACTCTGGCTCTTTTGGAAAAAATGCATTAACCAAAAAATAAAAAATGGTTATTTGGTCAAAAAAGATTCCCGATCTCTGATCTAATACAATCTAACCAAACCAAACTAGGATTTATATAATGGCAATGTTTGTGTTGTTATTCCGTGATATAATGTAAACTTCAGGGAGATTTGAATAGGATATCATGGTGTCTCTCCTTCTCTCTCTTCCTCAGTCCCTGAGCATATTTGCTAACAGACCATGGCTCTCCTGGGGAAACAAAGGTAAAACTCTTGGGACCTTGTGTTTCTGATGTTGCCACACACTATCCCTGTGGGTATTTTCTTAGAACAGATGTCTCTGTGTTAGTGCATCAGGTAAAAGCAGTTTGAACAACCAAACGACCTTATAGCTGGCCATAAACAAAGTTCATTTCAGGCAAGTACAGCTCCTTTCTCTTTGAATTGGGAAACATCAAATTCTCCAAAGCTGTTCTCCAAGCTTACGGTTAAATCTAAAATTTGAAAACACAAATTAAATCTGACAACTGTTTCATAAATGTTGTTTCTAAATGCTCAAATCATGAAAAGAAAAAAAAGTATATATATATATATAAATAATAAAATATTAATACCCTATGTGAAGGTTCTTTATATACAAAGATGGTGCTATCATATTACTGTGAATAACAGAAAGTGCAGCGCACAGTTTGACGGAATGAAAAAAGAGCCAATCGCCAATTAGTAAAGTCATTGCGTGACTGCAGTCTCAGTGTTATGAGATACATGCTTAGGACTGTGAATACACATTGGCTGGTCCACCCTGAATATATATATATATATATATATATATATATATATATATATATATATATATATATATATATATATATATATATATATATATATATTCAGGGTGGACCAACCAATGTGTATATATATGTATATTCAGGGTGGACCAGCCAATGTGTATTCACAGTCCTAAGCATGTATCTCATAACACTGAGACTGCAGTCACGCAATGACTTTACTAATTGGCGATTGGCTCTTTTTTCATTCCGTCAAACTGTGCGCTGCACTTTCTGTTATTCACAGTAATATGATAGCACCATCTTTGTATATAAAGAACCTTCACATAGGGTATTAAGTATTGTCTATAGGAATAAACATTCCAAATAGATATATACAATTTATAAAATAAAATTAAATTTAAAAAAATTAAAAATGCCACAATGCATGGTTGCAGATTTGCACATATGTAATATATATATATAAAAGCTGTTATTAAATAAGGGTTACCTAATTTGGATCCAAATGTTTGGTTTGTGGTTATTGATGAACTTATATTTGCAAATACTTTACAATTAAAATAGTAGTTTGATCGTATGATTTGAATGGGATTATTTCACCCAAAAATTAAAATTCTGTCATTAATTAATTACTCTAATGTCGTTCAACACCCGTAAGACCTCATCTCAGAACACAAATTAAGATATCTGTGTTAAAATCTGATGGCTCAGAAAGGCCTTCATTGACATTAATGTAATATCCTCTCTCAAGACCCATAAAAGCTACTAAAGACATCGATACAAAGCCCATTTCACTACAGTGGCTCTACAATAATTTTATGAAGTGACCAGAATAGTTTTTGTGTGCACAAAAAAAACGAAATAACGACTTGTATAGTGAAGGGCGATTTCAAAACAAGTCACGTGATTTCATGAACTCCGAATCATGCATCGATGCACTGATTCATTATGCTCCGAGGCATCAGGAAGCTGAGTTTTGAAATCGGTCGGGCGTTATTTAGGGGTTTTTTTTGCACAAAAAAACTATTCTTGTCGCTTCATAAAATTATTGTAGTACCACTGTAGTGAAATGGGCTTTGTAACGACGTTTTTAGTGCCTTTTATGGGTCTTGAGAGAGGAAATGACATTGTGGCCAATGGAGGCCTTTCTGAGCCATCTGATTTCAACAAAAATTTCTTCATTTGTGTTCCAAAGAACAAAAAGTCTTACGGTTTTGGGTGATCTAACCCTTTAAGCCCTCATGTTTGCCATGTGTCTTTGTTTAGTGTTATCCCCTGTACTATTGTTGCTGTGTATATGACCACGGTTCTGTATGTCATGTCATGTGTCTATTGTATTTTTTGGTCACTGTTAGGAGTAAATAAACTGCACTTGGGTTCTCACTTCAGCTTGCCTCATCCCTTACACACTGTAACAAGGACACTTTACTTTTTCTTACATTTGTAACTGAAATACATTTTTTATATGTTTTGTGATGATGATTAAATTACAAAAATCCATCCATTTTACAAATCACGTGTTATGCACACGTAGGGTCGCTGGTAATTAACACGTAGGGTGTTATGTAGTAGTAGGGTCGCTGGTAATTAAAAATAGTTTAAGGGAAAAAAAGAGTAAGTATTAAACAATACTTTATGTGTAATGAAAAAAGACAAAAATTAAAAATTGCCCAACCACTGCACGAAAGCGCTTTCTTGTGTTTTAAGCTTCCCTTTCAGATTCAGATTTCAGGATTTTAGCTATTAGTGTGGATATAAACCAATGTTCTGACTGAAAACGTTGCTGTGGGAAGAAAGAAAGTTCAGTGACCAGTGTGCCATATTAAAACCCTGGAGAAATGTGCAGGTGAGCACTTCTCTCCCAGCAAGGCCAGTCACGAGTCGTTTCTCAGCAAGTGCCTTGCTCTTCAGGCATAGTTGGGATTGGGAAAGAGATGTCTGAGTTACTGCAGGCAAATCACCCCCGTTACTCCAGCTGACAGGAGATGAAGAGAGACAGGATGTGTCTCATAAGCAGGGGGAACATGGTGTGATATGTCAGGCACAATGCAGCATTGTAATGGAGCTTTCCACTACAGCACTTATGTAAACCTCCTTCACATCCACGGCGTGTTTACCTAACCGAGCGCGAGAGAACGCACCTTCAGACACCCTGCGATGCTGGGGCTCTGATCTCTTATTCGCTCAGACTCATGCTTGTCTCCTTTCTGCCTCTGGAGTCCATCTGCACACAGCTGACCATTCAATACTGTTACAACGTCTAGCCTTTGACACACAAGTCTTGCACAAAACAAGTCTCCATCTCCACTTCGCTTTTGTCCTTCACAGCCGCTTGCCTGTGACTCTGTCAGACCTGGGCGGCGTGTGCAATCCCTTTGTCATGACTTCCATTAGTACACAGTTGCCATGACAACTGGCTCTTATGAAAGCTCTCAACGGTTTTTTCCAAGGATGGATGTTCTATTGGCTCTTTTGAGATTTAAACGAAGCTTTTTGGCGCAGACTGACTCGCACGTCAGTGGTGGCCTAGATTAGTTTGAGCAGCATAACACTTTGTGATTCACACCTGTTGGCTGTTTCATTCGGTCAGTTTGAGATGTTTCGGCCCTGACTGAGGTACAAATCAACAGAAGGTAAAGGAATACGCTGGCTTTTTGGGACTTTAGCTTATTCACCATATCCCCCAGAGTTAGATAAGTCTATACCATTCTCATCTCATGCGTCCCATAACTCTGTCTGACGCACCATTAGCCTAGCTTAGCACAAAGACTGAAGGTAAACGGCTCCAGCTACCCTACTGCTTAATAAGTGAAAAAATGATGGCAACATTTTATTGTTTACATGTGATGTGTATTACATTGTGTATTACATTGTGATACAATTACATTGTATCACAGCAGAAAATTAAAAGTTGCGATTTCCTAGACCGATATGTCTAGGAACTATTCTCTCATTCCTGCGTAATAATCAAGGAAACTTTGCTGCCTTACCGTGGGTGGCATCAGAGTTATGGCATGCATGGAGATAAAAATGGAATGTATGGACTTATCAAACTCAGGAGGATACCGTGAATAAGCTTAAGTCCCAAAAAGTTGGCATGCTCCTTTAATGGAATATTCCTGATTCAGAACAAGTTAAAGGGATAGTTCACCCAAAAACGCTCACTCTTATGTATTTCTAAACCCGTAAGACTTTCATTCATAGCATTCAATTCCTTAATAGACAGCTATGAAACAGACTATTTGACGCTTCAATAAGCTTATAAACTTTAAATAGAAAATCATGCAACATTTACATTAGAGGTCTTCAACCCTGCTCCTGGGGACCCACTGCTTACGCTGGATGAGTGCCCACTACTGGCAGAACCTTTGCAATGAAATGAACTGGAACGTCCTAAGCCCTTGATCACTTGGAATCCACTATGGAGTTGATTTTTTATTATTATTTTGGTAACACTTTATAATAATAGTCCATTATTATTAGATAACTATGTAGGAAGTAATGCAGGACTAATAAGTAGCACTACATTAACACTTAAGCTACTACTATTAACTAATATAGAAACAAGCTGAACTAATCAGTAAGTAACATCAAATTTAGGAGATAGTTCCAATAATTACTGACTGAGATCAGTCTCATTAATAAATATTAACTAACTGACTAATTATCACAACGTTATTGTGTGTCTGAGATGTAATTAATCATATTCTTTACTCTGAATAAAGTCATAAAATGCATCACTAATTACTTATGCATAATGACTAATGTTACCTAGTCATTATGCAGGAGCTACTAATGATCTGGACCATTATTTTAAAGTGGAAAACATGGATTTTCACTTTAAAATAATGGTCCAGATCACCAGTAGTCCTTGAAGAGTGATTGGGTACTTGAATAATTAGTGATGCATTTTATTACTTTATTCAGAGTAACAAAGGATAATGCATAATGACTAGGTAACACGTAAGTAATTCGTGATGCATTTTATGACCACACTGAGAGTAAAAAAAGACAATTTCTCACATCTTAGACATGTTAATGTTGTGATTAGTAATTAATTATTCATTTTTATAATTTAATGTAGTGCTACTCATTAGTCCTGCATTACTTCCTGCATAGCTATCTATTAATAACGGACCATTATTCGTGTTAGCAATTTTTTTTCCTTTACGAAATTGTTTAATGCTGCATTATATATGTATGTATGTGGTATATGAAGCTACCTAATGAAGTAGACTCACAAGGGTCTGTCCATAAAAACTTCCCTTGTCCACTTGACCAAGTGGAACGCACTTCAAAATGGCAGCGGGGATTCCCCCGGGGGAAGTTCGCAAGTGCGTGTCTAATAGTGGAGTGGAACGCAGCACGTCCTGAAGTGGCCTTGATTAGCTTCAGCTGTCTTTCATTAGGATTGGAGCTAAACTTTACAGGACATTAGGTCCCCTGGAGCAGAGTTGAAGACCTCCGGTTTACATCTAGTAGCTATATTTTTATACTTTTTCATTGTATGTACCTCTGTAACCCAAATTTTTGCTTTTTGAGTGTCAAGTCAAAATGACCTTTTGTGGTAATCAGAATTATGCCACAATCCTGTAATACTGACTTTCTTTTGCAGAACATGAAAGATGATATTTTGAGAAATGTGGACATTTTTTCCATTCAATGGAAGTCATGGTAACCAAAAAGGTATTTTGTTCCACAGAAGAAAGGTTTGAAACACCACGAGTGAGAGAAAATCATTTTTGGAGGAACTATCCCTTTAACTTCTATTGAACCCATTCCTCAAGACAACAGTTGCACAAATAAACAGGCTTATTTTTATGTCCATGAAATGCTCACTGAGATTAAATTGTTTCAGAGTAATTGTGCCAGAATGCAATCCTTCCAGCGCTGAAACCTATTCAGGGTTTTTCGTATGGTTTAGCTGAAATAAGCATTTGAAATATTTGATGCAGAGAGCTTGCAGTTAATAGGTGATTCGTTTCACTGCTTTGTTTGTGAATGTTTATTTCTATTCAGCACTCTTATTGATGTCAGCTACACAAGGCTGGCTTGTTTCATCCCAACTTTAATCTTTTATACATTCCTATGGCTCTTTTATTACTCTGTGATGATGACCAGCACTTTAAACTCCCATAATGCACTTAAGAACTTGCATTTTGTTTCAATCTATTGCGATAGACCATGAAAATACAATCGCATTTACACACTAATGGATAAACCATCTGATTATAGCTGTGGAGCTTCTATCCTGTAGTTGATCCAATATTTAGGGTGTGCAGGTGGTTTCCATGTTAGTCATATTAACCGTTATTTCACGTGTCACTTCATTTATAGACTGCAATTGACAACCCAGAAAGATGATTCATGGACTTAAAATGTATTGAGTTGGTATTGGAGTATATATATAGCACCTTTTAAGATGCAACGCAGACGACCCTCCTAATGACGATGGTTGATGTATGGTTGAAGGAGTGGAGGCAGGGTTCTTGTGGAAAGTGGACTTTAAAAAGGGTGAACATTGCTTTGCTCTGCTGAGCACAGCTGCGGCACGTCGAGCGGCAGCAAGGGGGGAGAGGAAAGGGGGGGCGATTTTTCTGCAAATGTGAGGACAAATCTCTTAACGCAGCCCCAGGGCTTTTATGGGGTTATACAAAGGTTATGAATGAACTCTCTTTTCTCCATTCAACTCTTTAATTGTGACTAAAAGTCAGCCGGGTCGCTTTAGTCAGTAATTTGCCCGTGGACCAGCTGTCTACAAAGCAGATTATATTGTGAGGATTTGAACTTGTAGGCTACGTGAAAAGCATGTTCAGTTGTTCCAGGATGATAAACTTGGAGTGATTTGGGTCATTTTGTATGTGCAACACAAGCTTGAGATTTCCAGTGAGCAACGCTAAACAATTAAATGCAGTGCACAATAGATTACAGTCCATCACCTTAATGATTTGGCCACCTCGTCTCCATACTGGCTAGCCGTTTTCCCAAGGGCTTCACCCACACCTGTCATTTCAACCAAAGGCGTGTTGAACTAATTGGTTCTTTTTCAAAATCAGTAAATGATACCTTTAATGTGGAGACAGTGAAGAGAATCTCAATACAGATGATGCACATGCTGTGTAACAACAAACATCATACTTCCCCAACAGACAAACACAAACACATGGTAGCTCAACTAGACAGTTTTCAGATTTAGTCTTTCAATATCAGACGTTGCATCTGCACAAGTGTGTGAGCTTTGAATAATAAAGGGCAATGGTATTTACAAAGAATCAACTTTCAATGAAAAACACTTTAGTTTAGATCCTTTCCACATGTTCTAATGCATTATTTCTGGAAAATGTGCCGTGGAGCCTGTGTATAGTTGAGCACAGAGAATGTTACATTTGTGTTCCTCTAGGACCATCTGGTGGTGAGAATGGAAAAATACATTTATATGTATTGGGATATGTACATTTATATTATAAGGATTTGAGTTTGACAATGGCCAAATTGTGATGGCTAGATGACTTGGTCAGAGCATCTCCAAAACTGCAGCTCTTGTGGGGTGTTCCCGGTCTGCTGGTCAATATCTATCAAAAGTGGTCCAAGGAAGAAAGCCAAGGCTTGATGCATGTGGGGAGTAAAGCACGTTCTCGTTTGCTACATTAATACTAATTAAAAAAATGTAAATAAAAAAAACCTCCAGGATCAGCCAAGTTTCCATGTGTGTCTTGAATAGCGGATGTTTTGGAAAGTGTTGCGTCATATTTTCTATAGTGGTTTAGAGGAAAATAAAATCAAAGGAGCCATTTACGTTACCCTATTAGGCATTTTTTTCGTTTTTTATCAAATATAAAAAATATATATAATTTTGTATTGACATACAGTATATGTAAGTAGTATTTATTGCGTGGTTATAGCCTGTATGGACCAGTTTAAAGGGATAGTTCACTTTGAAATTAAATATAGATATTTTTTATCTTTCCTCATGGGCATCCGAGATGTAGGAGTATTTGTTTCCCCAGTAGTTTCAATTTTGATCATTTTAGGTCAAACCGTTCTTGTCTGTGCCTCACATAATGCAGGTCTATGGTCACCACCTCAAAGAGCATACACAGAGAAGTCCAAATGAAACAATCCCCCATCGTAAGTACACACTGATGGCCTAAGACACGAAACGAGCGGTTTGTGTGAGAGAATGAACAGTATTTATATCGTTTTTACCTCTTGTACACCCCTACGTCCGACTGATCCGAGGGCGCACGTGCGTGTTTCCTGTTCTGACATTCACACGTTCTGGCTTTAGTCTGCGCAAGCGCGGAAAGCGCCGGAAGTGGGTCTCTCGCGCGTACGTCTCTCATTGTTTACACAAAACAGAGATTATAGGTGAAACGGCTAGTAGAAATGGTACTAATTTGCGCTTATCCTGGATGTTTAAACCGACGTAAAAGAAAACAATTACGTATGCTTGCGCGAACTCATCCGGGAGTGGTGAGTTTTCACAAATTCCCAATTTATGAGCGTGCTCTCTTGGAGTTATGGTTGATTGCTCTTCGGCTGGATATCAACACACCCATAAACGTACTAAAGTTGTGTACACAGCAAAAAACATGTTGGGAGATTTATCACCACGGGTGTTAAAATTATCACTTTCCGGGTGAAAATACAGGTCCGTCTTTGCTAGTGTTAAAACAACACTGACGAAAGTGTTCGTTATACAAACACTGTGTTAGTGTTTCTTTTTAGTCACTCAAGGTGTTGAGAAATGTATTACTCATAAGTGTACATTTAACACTTTATGGTGATTAATCTCACACACCCAGTGTATTTAATGTTTATTTAATGTAAATACTTAAATACTAAAATGGCACTGTGAATGAAATTTAAAACAATTTATATATATTATTTTATTTTTTCCCCAAAAAAAATCAAGTGACTACAAATTTATTTGAATATTTATTGAAATTGTAATATATCAATTCCATTACATTTATGTATTTGGCAGACACTTTTATCCAATGCGACTTACACTGCATTCAATACCATTTTTAATAAATAAAAAAAAAACATTTTTGTCAGTTCTTGCTTTCGCCGGGAATCGCTACAGTAAAGCCATTGTTGTCACACATACAATTGAATAAAACAATTTCTTGTTATACTCCAATGCTACAATATCTTACCATGATAAATCTCTACTGCGTTTCAAACAAGATTAAACAAAGAAACATTCCTCAAGTAATGTTTTAATTGAAAATACAAAAATTCAACATTGTATATATTAAATCAACCTTAATGTTAAAAAACTGTCTGGTTTGTAATTCATTCTGATAAAAAATACTATTCCTTTATAAATTAATACATTTACATTTGGCAGATGATTTTATCCAAAGCGACTTAGATTGCATTCAATGTACGCATTTTTATATTTTGTCAGTTCTTGCTTTCCCAATTCATCGATCCCACGATCTTGCCGTTGATAGCGCTCCTCAAAATGATCCAAACACATAGTATCGTTCCTGTTAAAGAGACACATTTGGTTAAAACAAACACATTAAAAAAATCTAAGATATAAAGTTTCAAACATCTTCAATCAACAAGCAGAGATACTTACATAGCCTGTCTTCCTTTCAGGATCGTTTAGGTTTGTAGAGTAATAATGCCAAGGGCATACATAGATTGTGGCCTTAAGTGGTTTCCTTCTGCAATAATAAACAATATTCCATGAAACAAAAATCCTCCAAAGCAGAAAGCAAACTAAAAGACTCAAAATAATCAGGTCACTTTGTGTTTTACTTCAGGTTATCTTTATACCAACACATAGCAAGAAAATGTTATATTCAAAACATAAGCACTACTGTTACAGATTTACAATACTACAACTAGAAAAGGCTAGAACTAAGTTGTACAGAAAAAATCGCGCATGGAAGGGCACTAATGCATGTCTGCTCAACTAATACAAAATAAGACGAAAAATGTCAAATAGTATGAGTGTGCAATGTCGTGGAATGTATACGCCAAAACTCATTTCGGCGTGCATATGATACGCACTTTATGGCGTATATGACACGCTCTCTTGGGTAGGTTTAGGGTAGTGGGGTGGGGGGTTCGTATGTATAATTACGCCATAAATTGCGTATCATATGCACGCAAAAAACAGCGTATCATATGCACGCCAAAATGAGTTTTGGCGTATACATTCCACGACATTGCACACTCGTACTCGATCTTGAGTTTCTATATGACTGAAGCAGTTCATGAAGAAAAGCGTGTCCTACGATGTTTTCGACATTTTGGAGCGCTGTACAGAATGGTCGGCGTATGTTATCAAAGTACAACGAGAAGATTGCTAGAACACACAGAGCATTTCACTCGCAAAATGTTGCAGGCCGATCAGTATGCGCAGCGCCGACAATATGGACCGTGCTATCCGTGGGTGCTCGGCCAGGGATCGAGCCCCGGCGTCACACAAGAAAAAAAAAATAAGAGCAATTAATTCATTCGATTAACGTCTGCTTTCTCATTTGAATGACATTTCAAAACACCAGAATTAACTCGTAGTTACGGGGTGAAAGATATAAACGGTCTTATAAAGGTTGGAAGCCCTAAAGATACTTAAAGCCCCACTTGGCTACTTTTGCTCTCGGGGTCCCCCTACAGTTTGGAAAAAATAATATCCTCAACTAACTGTCGTAAGAGCTGTCCTCCTACAACAGGGGATGCCATCGCGCGTGCATTTGTTGACATGACAACCCTGATAGCCCTGAACTAGTGATGCGCGGGTCGTCCCATAACCCGCGGACCCCGTATGTCTATTTAATGGTCGCGGGTGCGCGGCGGGTTGTAAAAATATATACGGTGGTGCGGTGCGGGCCAAATAACTTCATATAAGCGTCCCACGGGTCGGTGCAGCACTAACAGTTCCCCTGAACACTGCAAGAGGAGTTCGAGTTCTTCTGGCGTCGCGTGTGAAATGTCTTCATCCCAGGTAACGTTACAGTCAGTGGCATATGCTTCAGCATGTCATATGAATATAATTTCATGGGTTTTATTTTTTTCAAACGCCAAATAATCACGATGCTCACGTTTACAAGCCAGCGTCATTATAGTAGTCTATTGGTTACCGTTTTACAGAATCTATATGATACTTCAGTTCAATGTTTGAGTGGTAGCTCACCGTAACAAGCAGGACAGCATCGGTCGGGCACGCCTCCTTCAGCTCACGCCGACGAGCAAACACTGGTCACATGTTGATCCTCGTCCTGCCTTTAATCCCATCACTTTTTCATTTCCTCTTATTGCTTTCCTCCAACAAAACCTTTTCTTTCTTATTTGTCTCTGCTGCTTCGGACATGACTATATTATCCGACGAACAAAGTTGGGCTCGCACGTCCGAATGTAAGGAAGTGTGTGTGTTGGTGGAAGTGACGTATATGCCGTAAAGCAGTCGAATTTTGTAGTTCTTTTTGTTCTCGGGTTACTACCCGAAACCCGAAGTTTAAAAGTATGATTAAAAACGATACAGACCCCATCAGGCTATGGCAGACGTGTCATTCAACCTATTGTAAGTCGATTTATCATCACAAGAGTCTTAAAAAATATATTATGAAGGTTGAAAAGTTACCTAGTGCTGCTTTAACGTTATGCCAAATGAGAAGAAATAACTATCCAAGTCCAGTGAGTTAAAAAATGACACATAATGTTAATGCTGCTACATTATTACAAAATTAATACAACGAAATTAAGTCACTTAAGTAAATCTCGTCCTCCATTAACGAATTTAGTGTGTTAGTGGGGGTTATTCAGTTATGTTAAACTGAATGGCGGATCAAAAGCGCGCTAAATTTAAACTGAGGTAAAAAAAAAAAAAACGCTAAGAGTTAA
This sequence comes from Pseudorasbora parva, assembly GCF_024679245.1. Taxonomy (NCBI): domain Eukaryota; kingdom Metazoa; phylum Chordata; class Actinopteri; order Cypriniformes; family Gobionidae; genus Pseudorasbora; species Pseudorasbora parva. The sequence goes on from NC_090189.1 coordinate 23,494,029, forward strand.
GTCATCCACATCGGCTACGTTACTCATTATACAAGCTCATTAATAAATCACAAGTTGATAAGATAATAATACTATACTATACCTTGTCCTTGTAACCGTTGTGTGTGCAGGGAAATCCATAAAGATGAAGAGACCGAAGGATGAGCTGGGAAATTTAAAATGCTCTGCACATGCGCAGATGTTGATTGTTAACACCCAAAGGAAACACTGTGCTTTATCACCCAAAGGAAACACTGTGCTTTAACACTAAACAAGTGATAAAGCATATAATATTTGTAAATTAACACCAGATTTTATCACTAGATGCCCAACACCAGGTTTTTATCCCTCAGTAATTTGCTGTGTAGGGTCTTCAGCCATCATTTTTCTCCTGATGAATTTACAAAGCAAGGAGTGGATTGGATAGTACTGACATCATCAGCTGTGCCTATGGTGTTTTCGCATCCAACGTAGGTATGTGAACAACGTCTTTGTATGTGTTATTTCTATTTGTAAAGCTGGCATTACACGAATACAGCAATAAAATGTAGTTTTGATGTAAGTTAGTAAAACCATTTTTCGGGGGGCGTTACTTGAATTTTTATAACTACTACTTTTTTATAAGGTCACCATATATTTGGTAAGAATGGTTTTACATGAGAGAGATATCTAGTCCAACCAATGTGAAACTATGTGTACTACTCATAAGGGTGCAGTCAATGATACTACTACTACTACTACTACTAATAATAATAATAATAATAATAATAATAATACACAGTGTGTATTCATGTTCGTGTAGCTCTACTTAGTGTTGACTTTGTAATGACAAGCAAAAAAAATGTAAGGAAAGCGTACAGGCTCTGAGTTCTTGATCAGTGTATTCTGGTTCAAATAAATATGGTTGGGAAAAAAATTAAATGTTGTCTATTAATATATCGAAATCTTCTTTCATTGCGATGTCCTGTACGTCTAAATATGTTTAGATCTTCACAGTGAAAGGTAACACTTCCCAAATTTCTGTGTAAACAATGAGAGACGTACGCGCGAGAGATCCACTTCCGGCGCTTTCCACGCTTGCGCAGACTAAAGCCAGAATGCGTGAATGTCAGAACAGGAAACACGCACACACGCCCTCGGATCAGTCGGACGTAGTGGTGTACAAGAGGTAAAAACAATATAAATACTGTTCATTTTCTCACACAAACCACTCGCTTCGTGTCTTAGGCCATCAGTGTGTACTTACGATGGGGGATTGTTTAATTTGGACTTCTCTGTGTATGCTCTTTGAGGTGGTGACCATAGACCTGCATTATGTGAGGCACAGACAAGAACGGTTTGACCTAAAATGATCAAAATTGAAACTACTGGGGAACAAATACTCCTACATCTCGGATGCCCATGAGTTAAGATAAAAAATATCAAAATTTAATTTCAAAGTGAACTATCCCTTTAAAGTTGGACCAGTTTAAACCCGAACTGAAGACTTTTCTGTTCAGAAAGGCTTGTACAGGGAGTGCAGAATTATTAGGCAAATGAGTATTTTGACCACATCATCCTCTTTATGCATGTTGTCTTACTCCAAGCTGTATAGGCTGGAAAGCCTACTACCAATTAAGCGTATTAGGTGATGTGCATCTCTGTAATGAGAAGGGGTGTGGTCTAATGACATCAACACCCTATATCAGGTGTGCATAATTATTAGGCAACTTCCTTTCCTTTGGCAAAATGAGTCAAAAGAAGGACTTGTCAGGCTCAGAAAAGTCAAAAATAGTGAGATATATTGCAGAGGGATGCAGCAGTCTTAAAATAGCCAAGCTTCTGAAGCGTGATCATCGAACAATCAAGCGTTTCATTCAAAATAGTCAACAGGGTCGCAAGAAGCGTGTGGAAAAACCAAGGAGCAAAATAACTGCCCGTGAACTGAGAAAAGTCAAGCGTGCAGCTGCCAAGATGCCACTTGCCACCAGTTTGGCCATATTTCAGAGCTGCAACATCACTGGAGTGCCCAAAAGCACAAGGTGTGCAATACTCAGAGACATGGCCAAGGTAAGAAAGGCAGAAAGTCGACCACCACTGAACAAGACACACAAGCTGAAACGTCAAGACTGGGCCAAGAAATATCTCAAGACTGATTTTTCTAAGGTTTTATGGACTGATGAAATGAAAGTGAGTCTTGATGGGCCAGATGGATGGGCCCGTGGCTGGATTGGGATGAGGATGGAGTCAAGCTCAACTCCCAGTCCTACTGCCAGTTTCTGGAAGACACCTTCTTCAAGCAGTGGTACAGGAAAAAGTCTGCATCCTTCAAGAAAAACATGATTTTCATGCAGGACAATGCTCCATCACGCGCGTCCAAGTACTCCACAGCGTGGCTGGCAAGAAAGGGTATAAAAGAAGAAAATCTAATGATATGGCCTCCTTGTTCACCTGATCTGAACCCCATTGAGAACCTGTGGTCCATCATCAAATGTGCGATTTACAAGGAGGGAAAACAGTACACCTCTCTGAACAGTGTCTGGGAGGCTGTGGTTGCTGCTGCGCGCAATGTTGATGGTGAACAGATCAAAACACTGACAGAATCCATGGATGGCAGGCTATATTGGTCACTGATTTGTTTTTGTTTGGTTTTTGAATGTCAGAAATGTATATTTGTGAATGTTGAGATGTTAAATTGGTTTCACTGGTAAAAATAAATAATTGAAATGGGTATAAATTAGTTTTTTGTTAAGTTGCCTAATAATTATGCACAGTAATAGTCCCCTGCACACACAGATATCCCCCTAAAATAGCTAAAACTAAAAACTAAAACTTCCAAAAATATTCAGCTTTGATATTAATGAGTTTTTTGTGTTCATTGAGAACATGGTTGTTGTTCAATAATAAAATTAATCCTCAAAAATACAACTTGCCTAATAATTCTGCACTCCCTGTATGTGTTGATTGTTTGTATTATTCTATATTTTTACTTTTTATTCATTTTTGTTGTTTTTCTCTTTTCCATTGTTGCACTTTGAGATTCTTCGGAATGAAGTGTGTCATAAATAAAATCTATTATTATTATTATTATATAAAATGTATACAAAATGCATTCAAAAATGAAAGCTCCAAATATTACCAATTTGAAATTTAAAAAAAAAAGAAGAAAAAAATTCAGACAATGATGCTGAAAGAGATCAGATTTCTCTTCAGAGAGGTCTGTCTCTTGGCCCGGAGAGCAGGAACAGCTGTGTGAAGCTTATATAGATCTCTGGTCACTTCCTGCCTATAGGGATCAGTTCAGACAGCTGCTCTGAGGCACCATGCGTCTGGTGTTGACTCTGTGTATGGGACACAGCAGCTGAGGCGGGGGACACACCACTCTGTGGTCTGAATCAGTTGCTTCATGTATGCACACACTAAACCATATGTTTGCCCCCATGCTGAGTCACGCAAGTATGATTATACCAAGCAAATCATATAAGCTACCTACAAAATCAAATATATATATATATATATATATATATATATATATATATATATATAGAGAGAGAGAGAGAGAGAGAGAGAGAGAGAGAGAGAGAGAGAGAGAGAGAGAGAGAGAGACCCCTTGACTAGCATAATACTTTTATAGAGCACTTTTATTTCTCTCTTTCTCAGATCAGTTTTTACATTAAACTGATCAAAAGTGACAGTAAAAATATATACAACCAGAAAACATTATTTATTACCACTGCTGTTTTTACATTTCTTATTCTTTCTTTTAGGTAGTTTACTCCCTGAATCTTTCACATAATTAGGTATATTTTATTCCCTAACTGAATAAAATCTGCTACACCTCTCTGGATGTGCAAGGTCAGCAGGTTTACACTTAAATCTGCCCCTCCCTTCCAAGTTCATGAATATTTCATGTTATGTGAGTGAAAAAGAAAGACAAAGGAGGGTGTAGCCAATCAAATAGCCCTGGGGACAGTCAGGCGGCATAACCCCCTCCTCATCTCCACACACACACTCGTAAGGAAAAACCTGCTGCTTCATCCACCCACACACACAAAGATACTTTCTCATTCAGCTCTGCATCACGGTAAGACTTTCTATACTCCAAACTTCTGGAGTCCTTTAGAGATATCTTTCTGTTCTTTTTACTCATTTTTCGTGAGAAATAGTCTGAAATGTTAGAGATTTGAAGTGAGAAGCAGAGGAAGGATTCTTGAGAAGCAGGGCACAGAACAAAGACAGAGGCGTGACATTCCCAGTTCCCAGAAAGAAAGGATGGCCAACAGTCATCTGTTGGCAATGGTTTTTAAGGAATGCGTTCCTAAATATGAGCAGCAGCTGGATTTTTTTTAATGAATTTTTATAGTTTTACACAATTAAAATGAAAATAAATGGTTGAGGCAATGGACAAATGATCCCTTCACTGAATTCCACTGAAGATGTTTTAGTTCTCTTGTATTCTGTTTGAACTTGGATCTATTTGTGTAATATTTCAAAAACTTGCATTTTTTTTTGTCTATAGTCCAAAAACATGGCTGACAAACCCAACATGACGGAAATCACATCTTTTGATAAAACTAAACTCAGGAAAACCGAGACCCAAGAGAAGAATCCTTTGCCAACCAAAGAAAGTAAGTATCTGATCTTGAAATAACAGCTGAGGATGTTATGTTCAATTATTAATGCATTGTTATATATATATATATATATATATATATATATATATATATATATATATATATATATATATATATATATATATATATATATATATATATATATATATATATATATATTGTTTTGTTAAAAATGTATAATGACACTAGTTAAGTTCAGGAAACCTAATGCATGTAAAATGAAGCAAATATCTCATGCAGGGTGTGTAATTATCTAGAATCATCTATTACTTCCCATCATTTGATTTGGAAAGTTATGTATAAAACCTCCCTTTGCTTTGTTTTCACAGTAACAACACTCAAGTTATTTAACTTACTTTTCTCTAGCTCCAGAAAATAAAATCACTTTATCATCTGAAGTCATTTTTTATCACCTCACGGTCTATCATTCTTTCTGTAGCTATTGAACAGGAGAGGCAAGGAGAGTCCACGCCATGAATGATGTCATAGCTGAGAGTGAAGGGAATGGCTGAAATCAATAGAGAAGAAGGGGAATCGAACTAGTAACTGATTTGTAATTGTTGTTTTTTATAGATCTGTTTGTTCGAGAATTAAATAAAATGTACGAATGTGTTTTATCAAGTGCAGCCAGAAAATCAATAAAATGTATGAAGGGCATGACGAGGTGGCGCTTCCTTCCAGCGATAGGTCTGAGACTACTAATTCAAGTCCGAACGCAGTCCAAGTCCTAACCATGGCATAGGGTCCTAACACATTCCGAACGAGGTCCGAACACCACCTAACAAATCCGAACAGATCCTAACCAGAGCTCCGAACTGATGGGCAAAGGAGCCAATCAATTCCTACAGAAAAAGAGCCAATCAGCAATCGAGTTGACATACAGGCCAAATCGATTGGCTGATTATTCTCGTGACATTATCGTTGAACTCGGAGAACATCATTATTTTTTTGTAATAAGGTTAAGAGGTCTAAAATCTAAACTGCCGTAGTAAGGCAAGTTGTATATCACTGTATATAGCCTAGTATTATAGGCTACTATAACTATTATCATCCAATGGACCTTATAAAGTGTGACCATTTCTCGTATTAACTATAGTAAACTGATAAACTGCAGTTAGAGCACTTTTGTTATTGGCTACAGCTCTGGAAAAAATGAAGAGACCACTTAACTTTGAGAAATCAATGTTAAGTGGTCTCTTAATTTTTTTCCAGAGCTGGATATATAATAATATAGTTATACTATAAATACAAAAAATACTATTATATATAGTATTTTTTTTTCCTGTGGATGTCATATATGCTTAACTGCAGCCTTACACAGTTTAAGTATAGTATGCCTATATATTTAGTATATAGGCTAAATAAAAAACTTAAATTAAAAAAAAAGGCGATGGACTGCTAACCATTGTGCTCTGCACGCGTGGGTTCAAATCCCATCCTCGTCGGAGATTTATGTTATGGTTATAATTTAACTTCAAAACATAAAGAGGGGTTAGAAATCACATGTATAATAATAAATAAATAGGGCCTAACTGATTATTCCAAACGTACCCTATTGTCTGAAGACGTTTTAATCACGTTTTATTAGGCTAGCGTTAAAACGTTCTTGGTAACTACGCATCTCTAAACCAAATTAATATGAGCATTTATTGTTTGATTTTATCACCAGTAAAATTCACTCCTTTCCGGACTCCTGACACCGTGCCTCATTTTACCACTAGATGGCACTGTAGAACAGGATTAACACTGCCACACACACACACACACACACACTGCAGTAATGCAGTCAGTAGTCAGTGTTTGGCGGCTATACTATACCCATAACTATCAGTGTAGATTGTTACTTTTAAAAAGTAATTAATTACTAACTACTAATATTTAGTAGTTTTAGTATTTGCTTATAAATATTTAGTATTAGGCCTATGTGTGTTTAGATTACTGTTGTAATTGCAAAAATGCCTTTTAACATTATGTTAAATTTTTATGCTAAATCCACTTTATTCAATCATTTTTTTTGTTAAATCCACTTTTGTTTTATATTGCTCTATAGTCTATCTATACATTATTAATGCAATTATATCAGAATTAACTGTAATTAAATTACAGAAAAATTAAGAGTAGCCTAATCCCGTAGGACACTTTTTCAAGGGATGAAGTAATTTTCATTTATTTCATTAGTAATGCATTGACTATATGCTCATAACTGTAAATTATTACTGAATGATTACATATTTGTAATTAATATCAAATACTAAATTAATAGTATTTCATTTCAGCTTTGTTTTAAGTGTAGTAGGCCTGTACTAGGCTATATATCTTATAGCCTAGTGCTTGTGCTATATGATATATGTATATTATCTTCCTGTAGCATGTAGTATTGTTATCTATCCATTCTTCAAATCGCTTATCCTCAGTATAAACTCAATATTTGATTTTTTTTAACTGAAAGAAACTTGCACTGACATATCTTAAAATATTTTTAATACTAAAAATCTTGTCTCAAGACAAGATTACATTGGTGATGTTTTTTTCTGTAGGCATTTTTATAAAAGCTAAATGTCCAAATTGAACTAAGGCCTAATCTTGGTTTAATCTAAGCCTTGACTGTTTCAATAGGCAAGGCTTCACATGCTAAAGAAAGTCACATCAGGAGATGCATTTTGTTGTGCTTAAAATAAAATAAACTTGAACATTCCGAATGGTATAGGCATGAAGTAGCAATCAAACTCAGTCTTGACAACCCATCTGATGCAAATTATTGTCAAATAACTTGGGAGAAAAAAAATGAGAGAAAATAAACCGGCACCAGCTGGTGTAAACATTACGTGATTCCGGTTAGATCAAGCCACAACTTCCAGGGTTGAGTCTCAAGGTTGAGGACGAGAAGAATGATAAGGAAAGTGTTAAACAAAACAACCGGTGGTTTTGTGTACCAAAGACACTATCAGGTCTTTCGCTATGACTGCCTCTCTGAGTCTGACATCATGTGAGTTTACATCACACTGCTTTAGCCAAACTTGCACTGCAGCCATGTCCGTGTCTGATTTCAAAAGCAAGATTATCAATTACAAAATTATCTAATTCTAAACTTTAAAATGTACATAATAAACAGTCAAACCAAATTATTTATCAGACACCAGATATAATTTTAGTAGGCGCAATTCCCAACAAGTCTCTCATAATTACCGCCAGATAATGAGTTTGGTTAATTTAGATAGATGTCACATGCCTCCTAAAAACATTGTTTTGTTTTATTAATAATGATGATGATACTACTACTACTAATAATAGTAGTAATAATAATAATAATAAAGATGTGTAGGCCCTACTCACATTTATTTGAGGTGCAGAGAAAATATTGTTATGGTTTACCGGATGGCAACATCCAAATTATATTTTTAGTCATAAAATTTAAACATTTCTTGAAAATTGTCTAATATATATATATATATATATATATATATATATATATATATATATATATATATATATATATATATATATATATATATATATATATAATAAAATAGTATATTCTGTGACAATACAAATACAAATAGTAAATTTCTGTGAATTTTTTAAATATTTTTTGGTTTCTTTATCATGGACACACTATATTGCAAAAAGTATTGGGACACCCATCCAAATCATTGAATTCAGGTGTTCCAATACCTTTCATGGCCACAGCTGTATAAAATCAAGCATCTAGGCATGCAGACTGCTTTTACAAACATTTGTGAAAGAATGGGTCACTCTCAGGAGCTCAGTGAATTCAAGTACCGTAATAGGCAGAGGTGGATAGTATTGAAGTATTTTTACTTTCCAAGTAATTTTGTTTTTCAAGTATATGTACTTTATCAGTGTTCTTCTTGGGAAAACTTTTACTTCACAACATTCCAAAAGATAATATTGTGCTTTTTACTGCAATACATTTCATATTGAATATTATTCAATACTTAATTACTTTTAAAATTAACATTTAAAAGTAAAAGTAATTAAAAGTTTTACTAAAGTTTACAAGTAAGAAAGTACTACATTTTACTACAAGTAGTACAGGAAACAACAACTTTTATTTGTTGATAAAATAAGTATGAAAATAAATTCAGATGTATGACATATATTATGCTTTGGAATGCAGTGAAGTAAAAGTTTTCCAAAGAAAAACACTGATAAAGTATACTTAAAAATTGAATTGAGTAGAAAGTAGAAATACTCCACTATTGTCCGCCTCTGGTGATAGGTTGCCACCTGTGCAATAAGTCCATTTGTGAAATGTCCTCATTACTAAATATTCCACAGTGAACTGTTAGTGGTAGTATAACAAAGTAATTGGGAACAACAGAAACTCAGCCACAAAGTGGTAGGCCACGTTAAAAATCACAGAGCGGGGTCAGCACATGCCAAGAAGTCAATAGCTATAGACCTCCAAATTTCATGTGGTCTTCAGATTATTTCAAGAACAGTGTGTTGAGAGCTTCATGGAATGTGTTTCCATGTCCAAGCAGCTGCATCCAAGCCTAACATCACCAAGTGTAATGCAAAGCGTCGGTGTAAAGCACGCCGCTACTGGACTCTTGAGCAGTGGAGACGTGTTCTCTGGAGTGACGAATCACACTTCTCTGTCTGACAATCCGATGGACGAGTCTGGGTTTGGCGGTTGCAATGAGAACAATACTTGGCTGACTGCATTGTGCCAAGTGTAAAGTTTGGTGGAGCCGGGATTGTGGTGTGGGGTTGTTTTTCCGGAACTCGTAATTCTTCAGCATACCAAGACGTTTTGGACAAGTTCATGATCCCAACTTTGTGGAAACAGTTTGGGGGTGGCCCTCTCCTGTTCCAACAAGACTCCACACCAGTGCACAAACAAGGCCCATAAAGACATGGATAAGCGAGTTTGGTCTGGAGGAGAGTCCTGACCTAAACCCAATAGAACACCTTTGGGATGAATTAGAGTGGAGACTGTGAGCCAGTGCCTGACCTCACAAATGTGCCTTTTAAACATTCTCTTAAACACACTCCTAAACCTTGAGGAAAGCCTTCCCAGAAGAGTTGAAACTGTTATAGCTGCAAAGGGTGGGACAACTCCATAATAAACCCTACGGATTAAGAATGGGATGCCATTTAAATTTGTGTGCATGTAAAGGCTGGCATCCAAAAACTATTGGCAATAGTGTATATCCTATGTCCATTTAACAGGGAAAACAATCATCTAAGCATCATTATCAGACACATCTAGTGCATGAGAAACAGACTGCTATCAGAAGGACAGGCCAGTACCGGTCGTCATTCAGGGACAGAATGGCTGTGAAGTGTGCATTGCCTTGGCAGCATTTCATTATTTCTCAGTATCGACAAAGTGGCATTCTAGGAACAGGACAGAGTATGTGTATGGACACATTTTCTCATGCTTAGGCCAAAGTGTCTGCCTAGTACTTTCTGTATTGAAGGTGGAAAGACTAAATACATTACACCAAACTATGGATGGGTGGCATTTCAAAAGAAAACATTGGTAAGGTTTGGAGCATGTGTATCTCCCATGATATGCTCATGGAGAGGCTTTCTTCACATCCTCATTACAGCTAATATCATGCATGGGAACATGTATTATTCTGCATCATGTCATTTTAAAAATACATTGTTTTTCCAAAACTAGGTTAAATGCAAAACAGGCACCTTAACCAGGAACAAAACCACTGCAAATATTACACATGACCTGTCTACATACAGTGACGTGAAGGTTTCTAATTAACTGCTCATATTCCTCCAATGTCTTTCCCACATGAGTGTTCTGGTTATCAGGAACCAGTGTTTTGTACTTTGCACCACATAACATCAGACAGGACACACTCTGTTGTGATATATCTGATGAGAACATTGAGATCTAGGTAGGAGGGTAAAGAAGGGATATTTACAACATTCATTCTATTCTATCAACAACACGGCATAAATGTGTGTGGCTGTCAACATTACTTTGCCTATTTATCTCAAAAATATGCATAAAAATAGGTAAGAGAGGAACTTACAGTGGAAATGAATGGAGCCAATTAGTTTCATTAGGGATTGTTCACCCAAAGATGAAGGTTCTGTCATCATTTACTCACCCTCAAGTTGTTTCAAACCTGTATGAGTTTTATGAGAATGTTGTCAATGGCCACCTTCAACTAAATTCTTCAAAATATCTTTCAAACAATCTTTGTTTGTGTTCAGCAGAATAACTACATTCATCCAGGTTTAAAACAACTTGTGAGGGTGGGGGTGACTATCCCTGTAACATGATTTTAGCATGGAAAAATGCTTGCTAATGCTAATGCTTGCTCATACCTAATTTTACAACATTGTTGCTGTGACAATATAGCATCTAAAAAAACTTTAAAATAATAATTATTTAAAGGGGTACTTCAGCGCTGGGAAGATTAATCTGTATTTAAACTGGGTCATTAATGTAGTAGAAATGTGAAATTATTTTTGAATTTGGTGCCTTCTAGACTGAGAAAAGACAGAAAATGTATTTCTGTCTCATGGGGATGAAAGACTACAATTCCCAGAATTCTTCGCTGCCCTGTGAGGCCATTCCTAAATGCACCAACTTGATTACTGTGACGGAGTTAGAGAAGACACTATAATTAAAAACTGAACGTGTCTGTTCAATATAATGAGTGAGTCACCGCGCGGGTATCACAGCACTAACTACAGGAGTGAGATAAATTAATTAATACACTGTAAAAAAAAAAGTTGGTTTAACTGAAAAAAGTAAGTAACCTGGTTGCTTTGAGTTAATTGAAATAAAAAAATTTAGTTGATACAATGAAGGAAATTGGTTTAATAAATAGAAACTCAAAATATTATATCTAAACATATAAAATGTGATAAATCATGAAAATAACCCAATTTGATGTTTCACTAGCCTAGAAATCAAAACGCACCCTAGCGGCTGCAAATCTAATCTACCGCGAGTGTCGTCTAGCAACTCTCAATACACTTCTGAGCTGTAAAAACCAAACTCTGGTCAGGCCAATCACATTGTGTATAGAGTCGGTGGGCGGGGCTTAACATAATGACGGTAGAGTTGCGCTTGCGTGCTTCTAGTAAACACAGAGGCAGTCATACAGCGGTCTTTCGAATCAGCTTTGACCACGACTCTGGAGGACTTGGAGTGGAACTTTTCTCTGAGAAAAGAACAAAGAAGTCATTCTTTAAAAGGGAAGATGTGTTCGGAGTTTTGCCGACAGGATACAGTGAATGTTTAATCTATCAACGAGCTCTGCTTCATGTTGCTCTGGTTGGTGTAGCGCTATCCTATCGTGTGCAGAGGGAGTTTGAAAGACAACCGTTTATCCCGCCCCTCGGATTGAGCCCTGTCTATGGTGAGTTTCCAGACCAAACATCTTGATGTGGGTCTGGCTTGTCAGGCTAATGTTTCACTGCATCATTACAAATAAAACACACACACACACACACACACACACACACACACACACACACACACACACACAATATGCTTACAAAATCTTTTAATAATATTTGAATAAAGACTGTCGATTCTCAAAAATGTTCATCGTATTAACTCAAAATTAAGGCAACCAGGTAAATTATTTTTTAAATATTTATTTTACAGTGTACATCATTTCTGATTTTGCCAAGACAGAAATATTTTGTTGATCCTAGAAACAATATTCCTCTCCAAAAATGTAGTCTTGACTCTATCCCTACCCCTAAACCTACCCATAAGTTCTCTCTAAAATCAGAGGGAAATGATGGGTGAAAAACACTGATATAGAAGCACCTGACCCTGAATGTTAGCCTAAACTTGACAAACTAAAAGTGTCCCTCGAATCTGATTGGTTCATTGAAATGTTGTTCCAAGTTCAAATATGTTGTACTTCGTAAAATCACATCAACCTATACAATTTCTAACAGAAGAATCAAATGTAAATTCATATCTGCTTTTACATCCTCCAAACATTTTCCCCATTCTTTTTCTTTTTTTGTTGTTGAAGAAAAGCAATACATCAACACTTTTGTTATTACCATACAACAAATGCTGAAGATTTATATTAATCTGGGAAGATTCAATTTGAACGCAATTAATGAACCCTATAACACATCATTTTAAACACTTAAAGAAGATGAGCCAAAGACTTGTTTTAGTTTTATTCCAAAACGTAATTTTATATCCAGAGAACAGTACAAAAAAATGTGTCACCCCAACTGTTGATTTCTGGCATTCTAGATTTTCATAGATGCCCCTTATAAGGTCATAATTACATTGCAAAAATGAAATAGCTGTATTTGAACTATTTTCAGATATTAACAATGTTGATTACATAGTCACCTTCTGAATGGTTATATATATATAAAAAAAAGAATAGGAAGGAACTGAATCGCAGCTGCTGATAAAACAACATCAAAAGCTGCATTTTCAATATCCACCGAACCCAAAATGCTCCTCCCCACAACAGAGGCACTTGCCCCGAGCATTTCATTATTTAGTTAAAGTAAAAAATAAAGCATGGAGGAAATAACGAAGGGATCCACAGTGGGTGTGATCTTCCCTTTCCGTTCTTCAGATCATGAGCACTGGTGGAACAGGCTGAGACAGTCCATTTTCCCACAGGAGCAGGAGATGTCCGTCACATGTCCATCACAAACTGGCTGTCATCAACTGATGGGGAAGAGAGAGACAGAGAGAGGAGTCAGAGGGTTCAAAGTGTTGAGTCACTTTGAACGGTGTCACCCCTTTCACACAAAGCACAGTACACCCTGTGGACGGCCTCCTGATATGGAAATCAGATATGCCAACAGCAGCAGGTCAGATGCATTTTTGTTTGCTTTTCTCATGAAGTGACTTCAGTCACACTGAAACGTGACCTTGAGCTTAGAATGGAGACGAAAAACTAAAACTTTTTCAATTAACTTTATCATTAGTATTCCTTTGAGTATCTACTCCACCTGGAAACATTGATCTTTTTTTTCTTTTTATTGACATTTGAATCAATTATATAAAGCTGATTTTATTTTTTCATTTACATTTATATTAGTTTATTTATCTAAAAATACATTATCAATCCACACAAAAAAAAGACTGTCTCTGTCCGAAATCAAATACTTCTATACAGTTCGCGAAAAAGAGTATGCCAACAGGGTAGTGTGTCCGAATTAATAGTATTCGAAAAACAGTCGGTGAAAAGTACCGTGATGATGACCCATTACTTCCGGCGAGATTTTGAAGTGCGCATATGATGGACACTTTACTATCCCATGAGGCCACTGGAGGGGATTTATGAGTGGAGGTAATGCAAATGACACTGGTAGATCAAGTGATAAATGACAAAATGGTGAATGTAGTACATCCGGATTACATTCATACTATATAGAACATAAAAAGTAGTACCTCCTCACATAGTATGTGATTTGGGACGCAGTCAATTACTTAATACACCTCTTCATGTATGAGATTTTTTAATTAATTAATTTGTTAGTATGAATTCTAGTAAACTTAGACACTTGTCCCATTAAGATGTTAATTTCCCATATTTCTAAGTACTTGGAATGTGGGATATTACCTTATCCTGATGATTATTTTTTTTGTCATTGACCTATATACTACACAAAAATTCACACCAGACCCTCTCTTCACATACTGGGTTCCAGTAGACAACCGGATCTCGCCTTGCACGTGTATTTGTCGACTTGCAGCAAAACAGAAATGATGCAATCAATAAAGAATATGCTTAAACCTGTTCCTCAGGTTTTGCTTGAGGCTGTTGATTTGGAAATCGAAAACGGTATACACGCGAGAGACATCAGATGGGTTTGTGTAAAAAGGTGGAGGATTTACCAGATAGATCTTTGCTGTCATCATCCAGCTCTGCTGGTTGCAGTGAGGGTCTGGTGACCCCCGGAATGTGGGGAAGGCAACAGGGTGGGGTGCGTGCGATTGGGGAGTTTCGACATTCCAAGAGAAACTTTCTATCATAGATTATGCGGGTTCCTGCAGGGAAAATACCAATATTAGTTCAAGAGGTTAAAAAAATAAAAAAATAAAAATAAAAAAACTTGGCAGAACTTCATAGCATTCTTTGCATCAAGGGACTTTTTCTTCCCATTGATTTCTGCTCGAAAAACATGTTATGTTTTAATTTCACCCAAGTGAAAGCCTGTAGTTTAACTCCTGCTGGAGTAATGAAAAAGAACTGAAGAACTGACTAGGGTGCTTTCTAAATGCATGCAGGAGAAAGCGCTCATAAAAACAAGGTGCCCCTGTTTAGATGTCCTGTAGTAACCCACGAAGCAAGAAAATTTAGCAACATCACCCACTGCTGCGCCCAGCGTGACTGGACAGACTGAGGTCTGGCTCTATTAGGGATGTCTAAAACATTCATTTAAATAAGCAAGTTTTAGAAATGAATTTGCTCTTCGATACTACAATCTTTTTAATTCAACACAATTTGTTAGACATCTCGAACAAATATGAAATAGAGATATGGTTTTTCAAAGCAGGATGGGTTTTTATGGAAAAATGTGCCGTGACTACAAAGTCAAATAATGCAATGGCAAACATTTCTGCATGTAAGCTTTAATAGCCATGTGATTAATATTGACAGTTGAGGTGGTATGATATAGTTTATATATGGGTGTTTATTCTATTACAGGAACTTCTGTAGAAGTTAATTTTTATTAAAACTAACAGATTTCAATTCAATCTTTTAAACTTTTTTTTAACCATGCCTTAATTTAAATTATTTTTAAAATGGCTTTATGAATACTGAAATATATATATATATATATATATATATATATATATATATATATATATATATATATATATATATATATATATATATATTAAATAATCAGAATATAAATTACAACCAAATCTTGTCCATAAATGAATGTACTTATTTGTGAAGACAACATTGTCTTCGATGTCTTTCCATGTCTGAAAGATTAAAGAGATGAAAAAAAAATGAAATAGGTTAAAATATATAAAAAGTTCAAACTAAAGGTAAATAATATAATTATATATTTTGTAACGTATCATTTTCGACCAAGGTATTGTATCTAAGGAAAATGTGAACGCGATATTGTAATATTTGTATTTGCGATATATAAAATTGTACATAAGTTGCCTTAGGAAATGAGTCGACCATTTTATCCTAAAATGTTATACATTTTCATGACAACATGGATTTCAGAGAAGTCGAATGACAGTTCTCCTGCGATGCACGTGTTCACACTTTTGGACATTAGCAGGCAAATTAAACCAGCGAGTGTAAAAAAAGCGCTTTAAAATTATTTTGTAATAATACATTTGGCCCAATTTGCGCATACTTGTGGGAAAAACACCTTCAACTCCAGCTAACGTTAGCTGGAACCAGAGTAACGTTAAATCACAGAATCGTTTAAAAGGCAGCAGACAGTTTGTAAACAACGGTTTGCCTGTGGCGTTATGATCAGAGAACGTCATAAAAAAAGTGTGCTCGAGCAACATGTGGATAAACTCGCACACAAAAAATAAATTATAAATATAAATCAAATACATTTAGGTCTACATCTTACCACCAGGAGTAGTTGAAAACAGAGTTCCTCCTGGAGTCTGACTGTAGCTGTCCGGGAGTGTCTCATGGATGGAGCGGCTTGGAATCGGGCAGGTAGAGGAAGCTTCGCAGCTGGTTGACATGATTAAACTTTAATCTAAACTCGAACATTTAATGAACACGCGCTGAAGACTTGCTTGATCTGCAGTGGCGCTGCTGTGTCTGTGCGCTCCACATGTTCGGAACGCTCGAGGGAGGAGACTTCTCACGTGCTGCAAACGATCAAATCTGGCCAATCAGAAAGACGAAACCGCCCCCCCCGAAGAGCAGCGCTGAGGCCCTCTGTAGGGAGCGTTTAGAGCTATTTCATGGAATGTAAACTCTTGGAATTGCACGAGGTGTCCGTAGTGATTCAGTTGGGTACATTATATGAAATATATGATATATGTGCTGTTCTAAAATTATGACAAACACTCAACATATGTTTCCTCTTAACGTTATGGTTCGCCGCTTCCCCATACTAGCAATTACTTGTTATATCCCAAGTCTTTTTTCAGATGTGCTGCCCTAGTAGTAACAATAGGTCTTAACATTTTTCTCATAGGACATCTTGAGATTTAGGTCAGGTTTTCACAACACAAGTCATTTCAAAATGTGATAGTTACATCCCAGAAAAACATTTCTTTATTGCTGCCATCCAACATTAGTTTAACAGCCATCCAAATTACTAGTAATTTGTGGTGCCCACCTTTAGAGATGGGCATAAACACATCAACTTATTTCAATAAATAAAAAATACTGAGGGAAAATTTATTTAAAGGTAAATAGTTTTTTGTTGCTGAAATACACAAAATACATGTGAAATTGTCTGTCCAATGAAATAACACTATTAAGGCCTGTTCACACTAAGAACAATAATTATAAAGATAACTATATATAAGTGTATTCTAAGCATACAATGCCACATCACTTTAAATGCTCAAAATTTTTAAAGCTTGATTGATTCTGATTGGTTGTTTTTATGATTTCAGCTGGATAAAATCCAACATAATTTACTGTGCCATTATTGTTAGAGCTGCGATGTGTGGACTATGCTATTTGCTTAGTTAAACGTAGGGTGCTGGGCGTACACACGCGACCTGATCCGTTGTTTTTAGTGTGATTAACCCACAAAGTCTACTTCATTTGACTAGTGCAATTGCTCCGTACTCTGCCTGTACTGTTATCATTATGACAGCAACAATCTTTATCACAACTTGGGTATTACACTTGATTACATTTAGATTTATAATGGGTCTGGTTATAATGAACAGGAATTGTAGTTTGCTGGTAAAGCAGCAAATTCCACCATTAATTTTAATAATCCTGTAATTATCCTATGATATGTGCAAGTGAAAATCTCTGCATGGCATAAATGATAAATCAGTTTAGTCAGTCTGATAGTGAAAGGATAATCGTGCTTGGGCTTAGTACAAGGCTCCCTTGTCTAGTGTGAATATTCCCCATGAAGAGTTTATCATCCTTATCTTGGAGCGCGCACACAAAAAGATGCCCGTCCAAGTAGGCCTAATGAATTGGAGTTCTCTTTCATTGCATACTGCACTTTTATAATTGTTTTAATTTCAAGCACATCTTGCTCTTTATTACCCATTTATTTGTTTCTTTATAGCTCTAACATGTCAATAACTCCTGCCCACTAAAAGCTCCACAGATATATTTGCATACCAAAATATAAACGATACAGAAAAAGTTAAATCAATTTACACAATCACAACCTAGGCTATATCTATATATATTAGCCATATCTCTGAGCCATAGCAAGCAGTAAACAGTTAAAGTTTAAAGAACACATTTGACTAGCTAGTTGATAAAACCAAAATCTGACAGCAAAATGTTTATGACTGAATATCCAGAATTGTCAAGAAGCTGACTTTATAGATATCTCTGTGAATGTTTATATGGTTTGCAATGAATGGGATGCCTTTTTTCAAAATAAAATATCTTAAATATTTAACATTTTGGCTTTAATAAGTTTTCTCCCAGAAACTTGGCATCCTCCATGATTCCTATTCTTTCCAACAGCAAAGCACTTGAACGCTTGCCTTGTATTTACAACAAATAATTGTAAGTAGGAAATACTGCCCATCCCTGCTTACCATGTACAGTCATGCTTGCAATAGGCAACAAATATTGTCAGTGGTTAGACTGGTTACCAATGTAAAACCATTCGACTGATCAAAAGAACTTCACACCAGATACATTTCCAACTTTTTATTGAATATTAAGGTAAATATTTCACATTAATACAGGCTACATAAAGTAGAGCCACTATACGACATGAAATTTACTCTCATTTTTAACCCTTTTTTCAGTATGTAAACAATTATACAGGTATTTACCACTCTAAAAGGTCTGATTTCATTCTTTACGCAATCATCTAGGTCTTGGCCAAGTATAAATAGCGCACTGTCCTATTGAGCCCTGCCGACCAAGAACACTTTTACGTGGGGCTTAAATGTCAAAATGGCTATACTACTCAGAATGTATCCTGTTGAACAGGCAATCGATTTGTTCATAGACAGTGGTAAACACGTTAAATCCCACACTGGATTCGTTCTTTTTAGTTAGGCACATCGAGGGTGTCCATTTCTCAAATTTCTTAACTGGTTTAACATTTTTTGGGGGACACATCTAGGTTAATACCACGTCTCAGTAATTAGGTAATTATCTTGTTCTTTTTAACGTGTTTCTTGTTACTGCACCTAGGCCTCTCGATCACTGTTTAGTTGACATGATTCAAATGCACATTTCCCACATGTGGGGCCCAAGTGCCTGGCCATACCTGCAACAACAAGGTTTCAAGAGTTAGACAACAAATTGGACTCGAACTTACAATCACTTTCTACTCGGGCCAGCTAAGAGTAAATCACCTGCTGTGGGTCTGAATTCTCTGCAGAATTGGGAACAACCTTCAGGATGGGATTCCAGGCAGGGTCAGAAGCGTGAAGACCATTGTATACAGGGCCTCCGGGCCCCTCCGCCATCTGAGGGTGAGGAGGGATCATCGTGCCACCGTACATTGACATTGGCAGCCCCTATACGATCCATGACACAAAAGATTTGTCAGTGGAACTACAAATTAATATTATCCTTATTGAATGGAACCTAAAACTCTTAAAAATAGTCTCTGTACAATGTACCTTCTGAAAATCCATAAAGTTGGTGGGCAACGGTTGGTGGAAAGTATTAGATGGAGCCACAATCCCAGTATCATCTCGTTCCATAGCCTGGTGCTGAGAGAAGGCTGATGGCTCCTGCATCTGCTGGTGCATCACTGGCCCTCCCATAAGGGGCTGAGACCAGCCTGACATTGTCTCTGTGAAGAACAGGGACATATTGAAGTTCTTCAGATCCAATACCAATTCTCCACATTTAGTGCAATTAGTTATTCAAGCAAAAACAATTGTCGCTGCATATGAAAATGTGTTCCATTCCATAACATATAGAACAATTTGTAAATGCCTATTCCATCTCAGTCACAGACTCACCGGAGGCACTGCCCACTCCAAAAGACCAGATGCCACCCTGTCCAACTGGTGGGGTGTAGCTGGTGGGCAGCATGGTGTGGTTGACAGAGCCAGTTTGCCGGATGCGGGCCAGGCGCTCAGTTCCAATGGGAGGGGGCACTTTGCGGTCCTGCTGGTTGGAGCTACTAGGTTTAGCCTGGATCAGAGCGGGAGTTACCGTAGATGTGCAAAGAGGTGAGGATGCCCCGGAAGACACAGAGGGCACTGGAGACTCGCCTAAAATCAACAAGAAAGGAAGAGACTATCAGAAAGACCACATGAGCACTATAGTCTTATAAAAAGTGATGCTGTGCTTGATGCTTTGGCAATAAAGGACTTCTTTATTGACATACAAGAAGTGGAGGCACTCCAGGGGTGGGGAGAAAAGTGCTGGCGGCTGAAGGAGGGTGTGCCCACAGGAGCAGGACCGGGCAAGAACACAGGGCTGGCAGATATGCTTGTGGTAAAGCTGGTGAGCGCAGTGGACGAGGACATTGAGCTGTCCATGGGATGTATTCCTATGGTACAGGGTGAATACAACAGCATTACTCAAGAGGATTTGACCTAAATCAGCAATAGTGGTGTCCAATCCTGCTCTTAGAGGGCCACTTTCCTACGGAGTTTAGCTCCATCCCTAATTAAACACACCTGAACCAGCTAGTTATGGTCTTCAGGATTACTAGAAACTCCCAAGTGGGTGTATTGGAGCAGGTTAAAGCAAAGCTCTGCAGTAAGGTGAGCTTCTAGGAACACAATTAGACACCCTTGATGTAAAAGTTGCACTCACCAATGGGACTGGAAACCATCCGCTGTGAGGTGCATCGATAACCCGGAGCTTTTGAGCCATCAGGAGGCATGACATTTTCCATCTGCCCCATTCCCCCTATATAGGCATTAGGTGGGGCACTGTAGGGCTGCTCTGGTGGGGTTCGTGCAGGTAGATGGCAGGCACCCCAAACCTGGTTGTTGCCCACCTGGTTGTTGTCGAAGATGCTGCTGAAGTGATTGAAGAGAGCCGCGGGGCCAAAGTTGGGGGGCAGTTGCGCTTTTCCACTGTGGAGGTGCATTTGAGAGCCATTTATCATGCCCATGGTGGAGGACATCGTAAGTGAGGGAGGTGGCATGCCTGTCGAATGAGTCAGGTTGGGCTGAGGTGGAGGCTGTTGTTGCTGCTTCTGTTTGAGGGACTCCTGTGAGGCTCCTGGAGGCACAAACACAGACTGCTGCTCCTGCAGAGCCCCTGGAGCCATTGGGTAGTATGGTGTGGGTGGCTGCATGCGGGGAGTCACGCCAGGCGCAGTGGGAGTTGCGTAATGAGGTAAGGTGCTGCTGGTATTAGTGACTGTGCTGCTGCAGGTCGGAGGTGGCAGGCGTGTGACAGGGTGAGATGATCCTGGCTGAGTTGAGGAAGAGGAACTGGGTTCCGAGCTGGAGGTGAAATGTGACGCAATGGGCTGCCGACTGTCGGGCTGTACAGTAAGCATCGAAGGGCCTGAGGGAGATGATGTGAAGTGCAGAGAAGCGGAGGGGCTGGGCCCATCAGATGGAGCTCCTGCGGATGGTGCGGAAAGCTCCGTGACAGGCTTTTCTTTAGCAGGGGTACTAAGGCTGGCCGGCTCTGGCTTGGGGGGTGGAGGATGTTGTGGAGGTGTAGCAATGGGCGCAGATGGAGATGGAGGGGTCGTAGGGGTTGTGGGAGTGCAGCTGATGGGAGAGGGAGCAACTTGCGAAGAGGGAGCACTGCTGCCGCTAGTGGCCACAATAACTCCAGCCTTGGGCTCCGTTGAAAAAAGCTGCTTTCTGACAGAGGAAGGCGTGGGGGTGTTAACAGGTGCCGTACTGGTGGGAGAAGTCGTGGAAGCAGTGGGAGTCGAGGTGCTGGACACAGGAGCAATAGGATGCTCAGTGTGGGCCGGAGCAGAGCTGATGGGACGCAGTGTAGAATTACCACTGTGTTTGGGTGAGCTGTTAGCACTACCAGGGCTCACAGGACGCACAGGGAAAGGACCCCAAGTGTTGGGAGACGATGAGAAAGTGCCACCAAACTGCGCCATGGGCAATCGAGGGTGGCGGATCTGGTTCATAGTCTGGGCAGCTAGAAGGGCCAGCTGAGGGTGAGCATAAGCAAGTGGTGGCAAAGAAACAAAGGGGGGTCTGACACCTGGCGTCATACTTTTGCCTAACTTGCCAGCCTGCTGAGCTGTAAAGTTGGTGGAGGACTGGAACGACACGCTGGAGGCAGGCACTACAGATGGCAGGCCTTTTGAACTGGCTGCAGTAGTGCTTGTGGCCCCAGTGGAGGTTGTGTAGGTGGAGCTGATTTTGGTGTTGGCGCCTGGTGGCCGGATGTGGTTACGAGGGATCAGGTCCTCTAGCTCTTTGGCTGGGTCCTGTATCAGCGCATTGATCAGCTGCACAGCATGCCGTGTAGACTCTGTGCCACCTCTGATTGTGATCATTCTTTCTCCATTCTTGTCCTTCTGTTTGTCCACATCAATGTGTGCACCTGTAACGTCTTGGATGGCTGTAATGTTGCAGCCACCTCTACCCATAATCCGAGAAACCACAGAGGCAGGGACAGAGAGCTTCTTTGATCTAAAGGAGAAACAACAAAACACTTGATGACACAGAGCTAGGTTTGTTTGCCAGGAAATTTAAATTTGGCTACTGAGTTTTTGTTGTTGCACATTGCTAACTCTAAAAGATCTTATCCCTATATTTGTGAGATATGATCCCTAGATATGGCTTATGTGCCTGCTTTAAATTAAATGGTTTAGATATTTTCCTTCTTTTTTTTTAGGCCAAAGTCTGATTGCTTAGAAAATTACAGCACATCTCTCCTCGACAAGCCACATGACTTAATGCATTAAGACAATATGTCCGTAGCACAAACAATGCAAGACGAATTTGAGTAATCATCAATAGGCACAAGCTGCTAATAACATTTACATTTATGCATTTGGCAGACGCTTTTATCCAAAGCGACTTACATTGCATTCAAGGTACACATTTTACATTTTTGTCAATTCTTGCTTTCCCTGGGAATCATAATAATAATAGTAATAGTCTATTAAGTAAAAAATATAATGAATATGTAATGGTGCATATATATTTAATCAAAATTATCCACTCCATATTTACTAGTTGACTAAAAATCTATAGACATTGAATGGTTCTACTAAGGTATATGTTATGGATGTGGTCAATGGCCCTTCAATACAATTTTGTACAAAACCAAAATTTGTATTTTTTTTTGTGATTGACAATATTTTCAGTTGCTACAATTTTGGTACATTAGTAGTAATAACAGCAATAATAGGGAAACGTTCGCTTGTTCTAGTAACAAGAACGCTGGGGGAACAAAAATGCACCTCACCTTCGAACCACCTCTTTCCATCCCTCTTCTCTTTTCTGGCCTCTCTTTGGGCTAGTGAGGTTCATCTTAATGTTGGGCGAGGTGACTGGCAGTGAAATGGTCTTGAACGGGCAGGGAATGGAACTGGGGGTCAAGTCACTGATGTCATGAGATCTGTTAGAAATGTGAACAGAACAAGAAGTTTAATCATCTCACAAATATTTTTTTCAAAAATCTGCAAAATGGAAACACAACACCTTGTTAAATCACTTATCAGACTAGAACAAACTTACTAGCAAAGTTCAAGAAAATAAACAACTGGTAAGGTGTCAAAGGACTGCTTTTTTAAAGTTTGTTAAAGTAATTATGATGTTTTGCAGTAAGTAATTTTGTCTTGAACTGCACAAATGGAAAGCAGTGCAGATAAGAGGTAGAGGCAAGCATAAATATTTTAACTCTTACTTCTGCTGTGGTTTGGAGATGGACACCATGATCTTCTCCTCACGAGAACCCGGCAGCGATGGCCCCTGTCTCCTTTCACTTGCAATGTGGTGCTGGTTAGAGCTTGCAAGTACCGAAGGGGCAGAGAAGGAAGAGGACGATGATGAAGGCAGGTCAGCAAGCTCCTGACTCTTACTGCCATTGCTGCTCTCACTGTTGCAGTCGGTGCTATCTAGATTATCAGAGTCGCTGGTTCCTCCCGGTGCCCCACCCCCTCGAGGTTCTCCGTGGATCTTATTTTTGTCTGCTTTCTGCTGTGCCAGTGCCACCTGCGGGTCCTGAAGAATAATGGGTTCACTTGGTGAATCCTTGGTCTTGTTCTTTTTGTTTTTGCGATTGGTGCTCGGTGTGGTGGCCACATTGGCTCGCTTTTTGCCGAAAGTGTTAGAGAAGGTCGTGGAGGTGGCGGAAATACCGATGGTTGTGGTGGTGGTAGCACTTGGGGGCTCGATGGGAACCTCCACTTCTGCGGAATAAAATAATGGGAAAAGGTTATTCAATTAAAAACTTATTTTTAAAATGTAATATTTTTTTATAATGATTAATCAAATTTATTAAATAAAGCAAAAAACTAGGAATGCTATGAACAAGATTTTTGCAGCCAATATTGGCTATCGATTCTGTGTCATCATGATTGGCCAATACCAATCCTAATCTTCCAAGCTTTATTTAAGTAAATATTTCAAGTGGCACAATAAAAAAATAAAAAAACAACAACTTATATTTGATAGAAAACTATATATATATAAATTCAAGTTTGGGCTTGTTCACAAACATGTCAACTGCATCTGGGCCAAATTTTGATTGTTGATATCTCAAATAAATCAAAAGTTATGGTATTTGTGACCATGAAGCCTTATTATTAGAAGACCAAAAACATCCACAACCAAAGGTTTTACTGAACATAAGAACTTCTCACATGTGTAACCATAGCATTCACACAGATGGCATGTTTTAGTGTTTAGTTTATGTTTACATGTTTAGTTTATCCATGTGTTCATAAAATAGACAAGTCAAAACAGGGCATCGGCAAAGAGCCAACTAAATGTCACTGACTTTGGTCTGATTTTGGCCATCCAAAAATCTTTTTTTGAGGCATTTCAGAATCATTTCAAAGGCACCCCCCATTCAAATAAATAAAACAAAATAAGTATTTAAGCTGTAGGCATTTCTAAGATATCTGGGCATAAACCAACATGATGCTCCTCACCTTCTGCAGAGTCCTCCTTCTGATCCTGCATCTCATAGAACACTTCTTTTACTTTTGCCTCTTCTTCCTCCAGCTTCCTTTTCTGCTCTTCCTTCTTTTTCTTGCGCTTCTCCTTTCTCTTCTCTCGCTTTGCTGCCAGAGCCTGCTTTTTGCTTTCTTCACGAGACTGTTAAGAAACAATTTAAGAAAAAATAAGTTCACTGTGATGCACTATGCCGCAGCATAATAAAAATCTTAACCAATTAGTTAGCTCAATATTAAGTCTAATAAGTCATCTGAAGATACAAACCTTCTCCAGATCAAGCTCCTTGAGCAGAATGCTGGCGTTCTTGTTCGCCTCAGCCGCCTGCTGATCTTTGGCTTTGACAATGGTTTCCATGCACTGATGACATTTTTTCAGCAGCTCCTGCAGAGTGGCAATGTGAACATGTCAATTAAAGATTTCTCAAATAATGGAAACAGTACTCTAAGGGTATATTCAAAGACAGTCTCTGAATTTAAGTCTTTTATACCTTATCTGCAATAGTTGCAATGTATCTCATGCACTCAATGTCAGATGGGAACTGGTTTACTTCCTTCACCAGGTACTGCACTACTTTAACGTGGCCCTAAAAAAAAGGTCATATTTTAGTGTTTATTGGTAGTCTATCATAGTTTTTTTTTCTTCACACAATTCTTTTCTTTCTTTTTTTTGCAACAGAGCAGCACATCATTAATGACATTCAGTTATAAGCCAAGATACTCACCTTGCGAAACGCTGCCATGAGAGGGGTTATCTTGCGGTTGTCTGCTGCATCCACATCAGCTCCAGCCTGCACCAAGAGCTGCACCACATCAAAGTGGCCACCATTAGCAGCCAGCCACAAAGGGGTGTTCCCCTTCTTATTTCGCACGTCAATGTGAGCCCCTCTACAATAACAGAACAGAAAGAACAGCATGAGACACTACATTCTGGAGGGAGGACAGACAGTACTGTACATTGCCAGTGTTTAAAAAACACACCTGCTGATGAGAAGCTCACAAAACTTGTAGTGGCCCTTGTCTGCAGCAATGGTGAGGGCAGTGTCGCGAGAGGAGGGAACTGGAGGGGCATTGACATCTGCCCCTTTATCCAACAGCACACGGCCCACTTCAGCATAGCCGCCAGATGCAGCCTCCATGAGAGGGGTGAGGCCAGTCTGGTGGTAAAAAAGGTCCCCTTACTATTACATTTAACAATAAGGTAATGAAAAAAACATTCTGCTACAACTAGGGCTGGGCGATATGGCCAAAATTTCATATCCCGATATAGCTCATTTGATATCCCGATAACGATATACATAACGATATAGCAATTTTTCTGTTAATTCAGTTTATGAATAGTCTATACAAAATTGCAATGTGGAAATGCAGTTTTAAATGATATACAAAACAAATAAAGGTAGTATGGACTACATTTTTATTTTATGTAGAACCTTTTTTTAAAGCAAGACTGTTGGTAAAGTTAACACCTGCCTAGGGATGTTAACCGATGACCGTTTGACCGATGGTTGACCGTATCAATGTTAACCGATCAAAGTTGTCGGTTAAAATAAATAAAAAAGTGATCTCTAAATTAGGCTATTATAGACAGTGGACTAAACGCTACTACAGGTGGCCGTCTCATTCCAAAATCTTTTTGTGTGATTGAACATATCCCTCGCACTCATTTTTCATAACTCGCCTGTTTGTACTTAATAAACCAATAAAAACATTTGGCGCGAGGTCACAGCGTTTGGGTTTGCGCGCTCACAAGGTTTGCAAAAAGTAAACACTCGAGGTTAGAGCCAGGGCAGAAGACAGTATGAAGCGTACATTTCGCTTAAGATGGGCTTACATTTGGAAATATATTACATCTTCATTTCAGTGGTAACACATAAGGTGTTGATCGTCTTTCTTTATTATTGTTAGCACTACCTCGAACTAAAGCAGCCTCTTCGGAGCTGTCATTTTCTTAAATGAGCCGCGGCAATGTTTCAAATGAGCTTCTAACGCTGGACAAACGCCTTTATTTACAACGCGATCACCTTGTACCCAAACCATTTCGAAACTAATGAGCCATTTGTCCTCTGATTACAAACAAGCTCCTCTGCGGCGCGTTTGCGGGACTCGTGTTTCGCGCTGTGGGGGATTTTAAAAAAGTGACGTGAGTGGAAGGGAGGCGGCAGCGCGTGTGTGTGAGTGAGCGAGCGAGAGAGAGACAGAGGGAGCGCGGCTCGCGGCTGTTATTTCAAATAGCGCAGCATATTTTAAACTAATCGGTTAACCGGTTTCAACCGGCTAATGAGGCTCGGTGGTCGGTCAAGAAAATGTTTAGTTTTCGCCATCCCTACACCTGCCATTAAAATATTTCAATATATGGCTATATGGTGTGCCACGCGTAAAAGCCCGTTGCAGCGTCTGTGTCAGAAGTTTGTTTTGAGCGCTTATGCCACTATTCTGGCATAATTACTCTGAGAATTACCCTGGTCTGAACCGCGTCTACTACCGTCTTCCTCCATGTTTGTTTATGTATTGCAGCGTGCATGGGCATGCCGTGGCGTGAGGTGCATCTTGACGTAAAATTCTGCCATAAACGCCTTATCGTGGCGTGAGCGATAGAGCCTTATATAAAACGATAGACATTTTCTATCGTCCAGACGATATATTTCGTCATATCGCCCAGCCCTAGCTACAACTCAACATGTGCTAGTTTTCTAGTTTATCTCTTGCAAATGTACAAATCTCAAACAGCATATTGGAATATTCCCCATCCTGGTCCTGGAGTACCTTCTGCACTGAACATTTAAGTCATACATCACGTCTCCCTAATCAAACACTTCAATTCATCAGCACTAGAGATGCTCCGATCAGCATTTTTGGGGCCGATCACCGATCACCAAGATCATGATCTGCCGATTGCCGATCACAGAATGGCAGGGGAATGATCACATCTGCTGATACCGACCTATTTTAAGCCTTCTTTTTATCATATAGAATTATTTGTAGGGAATTTTACAGCCATTCAGGGAATTTATTATTTCTGAAAATCCTCATAGATGACTCGTTATATATTATCTCTCCTAAATCTTTGGTGCATTTTTGTTTTAAAAGACATTTTTTTCAGGTAGGTCTAACATTAGTATTGAGGTAAGAAATACTTAAGACATTTAATAAATAATCATATGTAAATTAATATTGGTCTTCCCTGAATAAATAAGATTAATCCTTACAAAAGTTGCAAAAGCTAGTCATTAAAATAAAACAAAAAAAGTTATTCCTTACAAAGTTGCAAAAGTTAGCCATTCAAGAGCAGTGAGTTTCATTTAGGTTCATCAAACAACAAGACAAAGAGAAACTGAGAGACAGCAGCAGTTTATTCGACTGCTTTCACTTTAAGAGCGAATACAGGAATACGGTTATGCGTGTTAGACAAATGTTAACGTTCACTCGCGAGTCACGACCGGCAGGGGTTTATGTGCATACTCGCCAAGACGGTAATTTGTTACATATTTTGTGTGTATTTGTAGCCTGACAAGCCAGACCCACATCAAGATGTTTGGTCTGGAAAATCACCATAGACAGGGCTCAATCCGAGGGGCGGGATAAACGGTTGTCTTTCAAACTCCCTCTGTACGCGATAGGATAGGGCTACACCAACCAGAGCAACATGAAGGTGAAGCAGAGCTCGCTGACTGATTAAACATTCTCCGTATCCGGTCGGCGAAACTCCGAACACATCTTCCCTTTTTAAGAATGACTTCAGTGCCGCTCTTTGTTCTTTTCTCAGAGAAAAGCTTAACTCCAAGTCTTCCAGAGTCTCGGTCAGAGCTGATTCGAAAGACCGCCGCCGTTTCGACAGTTTCTGTGTTTACAAAGCCCCTTTCACACTGCACGTCGGACCCGCAATATTCCCGGAACATTGGCGGGTCGCCTTCTGTGTGAAAGCAACCACGTCCCGGGATTGATTACCGAATTCGACCCGGGTCGGGGACCTAGTAATATTGCGGTATTCGACCCGGGACGAGCGCTGTGTGAACAAAAGCCGAAACTAATTCCGCAACGTGTACGTAGTTATCGTGTGACTCCTAGAGCTTGTTTTTTCAATAATACAACCCTGCAGTGCCAGAAGAGCGCGTCGGTGTTTTAAACGCAGAGTGTTCGTATACAGAAGAAACTAAAATTAAACAAGCAGAAATGTGTGCAAACTGGACACAAGTCGAGACCACGGAGCTCCTTACTATCCGCGCTGAAGCTGAGATCGCTCGCCATTATACGTCACATCAGGATGTCACGTGTCAACTCGACCCGGGACAGTTAAGCATTGTGTGTGAAAGCGCACATATTACAGTATTTCGCTGGCAGTGTGAATGGACCAAATCTAGCGTCCCGGGAACAAATGACGGGTCTCATTATCCGTGTATTTGCCGGAATCGCAGTGTGAAAGGGGCTCTAGAAGCACGCAAACGCAACTCGGCCGTCGTCATTATGGCCCCGCCCGCCGACTCTATACACGATGTGATTGGGCCGTCCAGATTCTGAGGAATACAGCTCAGAATGGTATTGAGAGTTCCTAGACGACACTTGCGGGCAAATTAAATTTGCTGCCGCTAGGGTGCGTCTAGATTTCTAGGCTAGTGTATTTGACCATTGCAGCGCAATTTGTACTCGCAAGCTTTTTGTCAGATGGGCTGTGTGTGTGCCAGGTGTGTGTGTGTTAGATTACGGTCTCTTGGAGAGCGCGTGAGTGCTGAGTAATACTTAAAAATGAATGCAAATGATAAACTTTAGTGACGATGCGACAGTGTCTCCTTTGTGCAAGTGGCAAATCCTGTCAACTGTGCATCTCGATTTTAGTTGCAGATGCGATGCGCTGATGTGAAGCCATTTGAGCAGTTTGAGAGTGAAAGAGAGAGAGAGAGCGCACGCACACAGTGACTCGCTCTGTTTGTGAACTTGCGTCTCACAGAAAGTTTTCAAATGACTTCGTAAGTTATTTAATACCGAACATGAATTGTACCTCACCTTCAGCATTATAATTTTTTTTTACCCGCGCCGGAAAGAGAATGAGACTGTGCCGCTGCATGTCATACCTTCGCTCTCACGACAGACACGCGTCTTTGTGTCATCAGCATGTGATCGGTTTATGAGATCGGCCTTTTTAGAGACCGGCGATCAATCATCCAAAAGCGATTATCGGCCGATCGAGATCGTTTGCCGATCGATCGGAGCACCCCTAATCGGCACATTAGTGAAGACTTCATGATTATACTGTAAATGTTTTAGGTTGACGCAGATAGAAAATAGACTGGGTATGCAGCTGTTATTTAAGGTTTGTGTATGCTCCGATGATGCATGCGAGAATCAACAAGCCATCTTGGGGTGCTCATAGCAAATCACTCTGAAGCTGATGTCACATTGGCAGTTTAGTTTGAAACAGAGCATGGTTCACATGAAAAATTGCTTATGTAAAAGCTGTCATGCACATCCGGGAGCACACTAGGATACTGAAGCCGATCCGCTGTCGCCAAAAGAATCCATTTTGCAAGCAGCAGAAAGCCACCTTCATGAGTCATCAGATACAGTAAACCGCAACGCAGCCACCACCACCTCCACATAACGTCACCAAATTAATAAAAAACACAAAATATTGGTCTGTGTCCTGTTTTCTATCATGCACCATGCATGTTTGTGATAGTATAAAATGAGCGCAAATGGGTTTAAAAGAACCTAAGAAAATTAATAAGCCCAAGGCACCTGCAGTTGACAAATTTTCCATGTATTTGGAACTAAATGTTGGTTAAAACATTTTTAGATTTTAAATATGATTTAAATTGATTTTACACATTTAAAGCATCGTCATTATTGTGTTATGCGTTTTTCTACAATTTCGAGCAGCCCTACACAAAGACCTCACTGCCCAAGTAACACTGTGGTAAGGTGATCACTGACCTTGGCACGGTGTTCCACGTTGGCCTTTCGGTCCAGCAGAAGACTGACAACCTCTGCTCGGCCTTGGAAGCAAGCCAAGGTCAGTGCTGTGTTACGATTGGTCTCTATCTGTGCATTGATATCAGACCCCATATCCAACAGCAGCTTCACCGCAGGCACATGTCCATTCATGGCCGCCAACATGAGTGGAGAAATGCCCAGCTTACTGCCAGTCCTGCAAGAGAAACGAGAAGAAAGAAAAAAAGAGTTCATACAGTGTGTCTTAATGCTTCCTAATACAAGTCTCAAGACACCTGATCAAACCAATAACAACAGATGTTCTGACCTAGAGTTGATCTCAGCACCAGCATTCAGAAGGATCTTGATGATGTTGACGTAGCCCCCTGAGGCCGCCAGGCTGAGTGGGGTGTAGTCGGAAACGTTACGGTGCTCCTTATTAGCCCCACGAAGCAACAACAGCTCCACCACCTGCAAAGATGGAGATAAATTAACATACTTTCATATTTTTGGGGAACATCGGAGAGTTTAAAACCTTGTTTGGTAAAGAGGTGTAGCTAAAAGAGTACCTCTTGTCTGCCACCTGAGCAGGCAAGGGACAGAGGGGTGTCTTTGGTCCTCTCAGACTGAGCTTCAATGTCCCCTCCCTTGTCCAGCAGGATCTCCACCACACCCACATGGCCCGCAGTAGCCGCTAGGATTAGGGGAGTGAACCCTGTAGGAAGACATGTAGAGCAACACTCAGCATCTCTGTAAATTTACCATACAGATAAGACTTCATGCAACAAATCGAGGGACATTTTACCCTTCTTGTCCCGGTGCTCGATGTTGGCCCCACGTGCAATGAGCACTGAGACGAGCTCTTCATGGCCACCTGCACAGGCCAGGGTCAGTGCCGTGTCGTGATTGCTCTCAGTCTGAGGTGGAAACGGACGATGATGCGTTAATAATGTCACTTTAAAGACATTTTATGGACAATTTGATGCATCGTTTTATCATGTCTACAAATGCTCCACAGCAGTCATTTGTGTTATATGATTGCTGCTTTAATGTCATATATGGAGAAGAAAATGTTCTTACATGTGCGTCAATGTCCACTGAGGGATACAGAGGGAGCATGGAGGGTGGGGAAACTGTGTTGATGGGCATCTGTACGGAGGGCTGAGGGGAGGGCGAAGTTGTAGTGTTTACCACAGGCACTCTGCTGTTCACAGCTGCAAAGACAGAGACAGACCAGTGGCTGTTTAATATTATTAATATACTATTATAGTATTTATTATTTTGAATTAGCTTAATTGTATTTTTTCATTTATTGTTTTGTTTTAGTAACTTAGTTTATAGCATTATTGTGCCATTTTTATTAGGCTTTGTTTAATATTCTATTTAGCTTTATTTTTCAGCTTTAGTTTTAGTAATTTTGAGTACTTCTTTCAGTTAGCCAATGAAACGTTTTATATTCCAGCATCACATTTTAATAGTTCAGTTAATAATAGCAACACTTGAGTCAGACACATTTAACAACAGTGACTCTTGCAAATAATCTATGAATTTCCTATTGAAAAAAGAAAGAAGTTGTGACAGGACATTCCATCCCCATTTTTATATTCCCAAACACTTTACTTCAAAGTTATGGCTACTAATACGTAACAGCTTATATTAGGGGAGTTTTATTCCCATTAGAGAAAGCATTTGATTGACCATAAATTCATATACACCATTTGTGGTCATCAATATTTTGGTTTCCCAGAAGAGAAGGACTACATTTTGAATGTGTACATCTTCTAAAAAGATAATTTAGTCAATGTTTGGGAATAGACTAGCATAAATAGTTAAACATGCATATATTTTTTCATAATCAAAGTGGGCTTAAACCCAAAAGATGAATTTTCAAATAGCAATGCAGCCACTTATTTTATTATCAATGGTTGCCATCCTGAAAGGAAGCAAATGCAGCCCTAGTTGCAGTGAGCTCACCCGCCATGATGTCATCAAGCGTATCTGTGAGCGTTTGTGCGGGTGTGGCGACCATGAGTCCATCGGGTGCCTGCGTAAGAAGGCCCGGCCCCAAACCTGTCAGCTGCTGACCTAACAACACCCTCTGCAGGTCTGGGCTGCTGCTTCCTGGGTACTCAGCATTACTGAAGTCTGTGGACTGCTGCAGTGCCAGAGGCTGGATGGGAACGAAGCTGGTTTGCAGAGGGGGACTCTGGAGGGCCTGGTTCTGAGGCGGCGGAGGTGGCGGCGGCTGCAGAATGGTTTCCACCTGTGGCAGCTTGGCACATTCAATGTCGTCATCCTCCTCCTCCTCATCTTCATCCTCCTCGTCTTCCTCATTGGTAGGGGTGGGCCTGTGGTCCTCCTCTCTGCGATTAACCTCGCTTTCGTTGTCAGAGCCCAGCTGTGTGGCCTGCAGGGGCAGGGGGGTGCCGGGCATCTCCACCCCTGCCGCCTGGCCCAGCTCCTCCTTGAGCCCCTTGGTCTCCATGTATTCTTTGGTGAACTGCTGCTGCGTCTTAAGCTGCAACTGCCGCTCCACCTTCTGCAGCTCCTTCAAGATCTTCTTCTTCTTCTGCACCTGCTCCTCACGACTCTTCTTTAGCTCCTCGATCTTGTCTTTGGTGAGCGGCTCACCCTGGATGAGCTCGAGCGACTGCAGCTGGGCCTTCTCGATAGCACTGATGCGCTGGCCCAGCTCGTTCAGCTTGCCTTCTGTCTCCTCAACGATGCACTCCAGAGGCTGGTACGGGTGAAAGGGCGGCAGCAGGTCAGCGTCTAAGCCACCCGGAGCCACAGAGTTGCTCTGAAGGGAGCTCAGCCTTTGCTTGGACGCACCTAAGAGAATAAACAAACTAATGCTTAACCCAAAAAGCTGATATTAATCAGACATCATGCATACCGTGCAACTTATCAACAGTCTAGTTATTGTACTCAACTGAAAGCATTTTGATATTCATGGACCTCCTTTATACCAGCGATTAAAAAACACATTATATCCAAAGTTTTTAGCTGGAGAGTTGTTTGACTTTCATTCTAATGCATCTAAAGCATGAGAGCAGTGTCTTGTTTTTTTGTGACAAATAGCAACACAAATGCTGCAACGTAATGTATACGAGAATTTGCAGCGTAAATAAACTTAGAAATACGAAGTACTTACCTATCCGAATATGGATATGGCGAAAATGCACTTGCATTCACAACTACAAAGTCTAAGACCATCTTCAAATGCTTCTTAAGTGATCCCATCACAATGCATATATAGATTGCATTTGTGTAAGCTGCCTTTTAACATGGCTAAGCATCATTAAATTGTGATATGATCACAGAAAACTAAGTGGATTATTTATTTGTGTAATGATGACAGAGAATTGATCCAATATCAGTTCATAAAAACTGTTCACACTGTCAGTCCAAATCCAAATATTCATGCATCGGACTAGAATCTGATCTAAATGACTGTCCTCATCTGTTTAGATCTTATTTGTTACATGGCACTCTTTTTTCTTTCTTTCATTGGTTTCCAAGGCAATGATGTTCAAAATGCAATTCAAAATTCTTGTAATGACTTTCAGCATGTTTCCTACAACATCTGACGAATACATATTACATGGTGTGTGAGTGACGAGCAGAAAAGCTATGCAAAATGTGATCAGAACCACATATGAATTTAGCGGGAAATAAATTATTTTTTATGGCATTCACACTGGCTAAATATGACTGGATTCCAAATTGGATATGAACAAAAATCTGATGTGAACCGACAGTCTGAACAATAAGACTATAGCCACTTTGATAAGTGGTACATAATTTTGACCAAAAATCCAGCTGATAAGAATAACTTTACAAGACGTTCTAAGTCAAACTAACCTTTGCTTGTAACGGGTGGGGGCGTGGGGATGGTGGAGGGAACTCTGTCTGGCTCCTGGGGGGGAACCACCATAGCCAGGGCTTGGAATGGGACTCGAGGGGCCTGCACATAAAACAAAATTGACAGTCTATTAAATTAAAGTGTAAACTATTATATAAAACATATATGTTACACATATACTTCTCTCTCCACAAATTGCTATTTTTATCTCTCAATAAATAAATGTATAAATCTCAATAGGTAAAAGTTAAACAGGGAATTTGTAGTGATGCTTAGACTGCTGAATAGTGTAAAGCATGTTTCTGCTCACCTGAGAAGTGTCATGAGAGGGCGGTGTGAGCTGGGACAGGTCTGGGGCAGGGACTGACAGGATATTGTTTGGGTAGTCTAGCAAGTAGGACACCACGTTAGTGTGACCACCTTTAGCAGCTTCAATCAGCATTGTGGAGCCATCCTGTGAGTAGAAGAGAAAAACTCAACAGAGAGCACTGACCAAAGTTTGTGACACCAAAAAACATCTATTAGCACCTGGCAGTGTCATTCTCTGAAACCCTCACCTTTAGTCTGTGGGTGGGGTCGGCACCATGGGCCAACAGCAGCTCCACAACAGCCAGATGGCCACCCGCACAAGCCAGAGAAACCACTGTGTGATCATTGTTGGCTGTGGCTCTATTAACATTAGCACCTGCACATATGCAAAAATTAAAAAAAAAAAAAATAAATGGGGCAGAAACACAAATGTAATTTGCAGTTGTTCATCATTTGATAAAGTTTTATAAATAATAAATAAAAGTAAAAAAAAAAACATTTCAATGGAACTTCACATTTGAGTGTCATAACATTATTATAATGCATGGTTAAATGGGCCAAAAACAATGAAACAATAATTTTGTGGTGGGCCCAGTGAAAAGTTGAGCATGGCTAGTAAAAATTAACCACTGGCCTAACCAGCTCAGTAAAAAAAAAATCCCTAGTGTTATAGTGTTAAGCACTAATATATTAATAAAATGATAGTGTGCTTTAATGTGACAAACACAGTGACACCGATTTGTTAATTTGCTGTTGGGATGAGCTGTCAAAAATAAACTATAAGCTAACGACTTTAAACATTTTACATAAAGTGACCAGTTTGACGTTCTGTGGGCTCTGTCATTTTTCAGATGTTTTTTCTAGTGTTAGATGAAGGTTCACGATGCTGATGCAAAACCCAATTAATTGGTGAAGAAAAAAATTATTTTCATTATCATATTGTTAATTTCATTGATTGTTTGTTGCAGCTCTGGTTTGGGATGTGACAACTTGCCTTTGCTGATGAGAAACTGCACAGTGCACAGGTGTCCAGCTCTGGCTGCTTTCATCAGTGGAGTCCTGCCCCCTTCTGATTCATGTTCCTGAAAAACAGACAGACACCAGTCATCTCCAAAAAACAAACAAACAAACAAAGTAATAAAAATGCAAGCATGGTAAATCAGGATATCCACAAACCAGGTCAGCCCCTGTTTGCAGCAGCACGTCGGCCACGTCCGTGTGTCCATTCTCACACGCATACGTCAGAGCTGTGTCACCCGTGGCTGTTGTGGCATGGACGTTAGCTCCTGGACCAAGAGAAAAGTGCATGTGATCACATTGTTTCATAGTTAGGAGAAAGAAATTTCAGGAATTACATCCAAATCAAGGCCACACCTGCAGCCAACAAGTATTTAACCAGTTCCAGATGCCCCTCCTGTGCAGCTTCCATGAGCGGGGTGGAACACCCCAACTCAATGTCTGCCCCAGCTTTGATGAGGAAATCAGCCACCTCTAGGAAGCCTCCGCAACATGCCAGAGTCAACGCTGTCTCCTGCGTCTCCTCTGTCTGAGCGTTAATATTTGCACCTGAAAAACCAATCAATATAGACCAATTCTCAGTTTATGAACAAAAATTAAGTTGCAAAGGACACTTAGCATTCAGATATTAAGAGTTTGAAAACAGACATTTTTAACAATGCAAGCTTTGTATTTCTAATTCATCCTTTTGAGATTACTGTTGTATTGTATTACTTTTCTGAATGGATTCTGGTTGTATTATTGACTTAAATTTCTGAATTTCAAAGTCTACAAAACTGAAATGACCCCAGTACCTTGCGCAAGGAGGAGAGCCACCATCTCTTCATGGCCCTCACGAGCTGCCTCCATCAGTGGAGTGTAGCCCTCATCATTCACCTCCTCCAAGTTGGCCCCCCTCTCGATCAGAAGTGCTGCCAGCTCCACATGACCCCCGCAGGCAGCCAGCGTTAGAGGCGACTCAAATGAGTCAGCAGGCATGTTTACCTGTGCCCCACTATCCAATAGCAGCCGTGCCACCTCCACATGCCCATCCTACACAAGATAACCACGAGAATAACGACTCAAAAGACCAGAACAAACATCAGAGGGAGTACCTACAAGACTGTGTATATAAAAGCCGTTTTTACCATGCAGGCCTCCATGAGAGCCGTGTGCATCTCATCTGTCTTGTGCTCCTGATCGGCTCCTGCTTCTAAGAGAAACCGGACCATGTCCAAGTGCCCTGAGGAGCAGGCAGGATATGGTTAATATCACCCCAAAATGTACAAGATGTACAAACTGATTGATTTCGTAATATACAGCTAGGCATACTATTTTAATTAACAGAATTTACATTGTCCAAATAAGGTCTATATTCTGGTCTTTATTATGTCAAACTATATTAGTTTGTTTAAATGGTGATTTTTTTCTCTATCCAGAATTCTCTGAAGAATAGAAAGTCCAAATAAACACAATTATTTACTGACACTTTCGATAAATTTAATGCATCCTTGCTTTTAAAAAAAAAAACTTACTGAACCCAAATTTTTGAACGGTAGTGTGCACAGCATATGTAAATAGCATATTTCAAATAAACTAAGGTAAGATAATCAGATGCACCTTTATAGCAGGCGAGTGTGAGCGCGCTCTCCTTAAACTCGTTGGAGTGTGTGTTGATTCCAGCGCCATATTCCAGGAGCACACGAGCAACCTCCACGTGGCCTGCACTGGCAGCCTCCATCAATGGAGTGTGACCATTCTCATTGTGATCTTCAATGTTAGCACCCTCCTTTAGCAACACCTTTACTACATCCAGGAAACCTCCTGCACACGCATATGTCAAGGCTGTGTTGCCTGCAAGAAAGGGAAAGGCAATGGATGAACAAGCTTGGAAGCATGCATTTGTAGGCATGGAAAAGAGCCAAAATGTATTGTACTCTCGTTTTGGTCCATTTAATTTAAGCTTATTTTATGTATTTTTTACAAAAAAAGGGCCGTGTATTGTACCTGTCGAGGACTGTGCGTTAACGTCGGCCCCGTGCACTAGAAGCAGTTTGACAATGTCAACATAACCACCGCTTGCAGCAGCCATAAGTGGCGTGATGTCTCCTTTGATCCCTCGGTCCTCCACGTTAGCATGCATGGCCAGCAAGACCTACAACCCGTCAAACTCAAATCAAACGAGATCTTCTCAGATAACCACAGTGCATGCTTCCGTTAAAACTGAAAATTAAAGGTAAAGCATGTAATTTCTTCACCACTAACAGCACCATAACCAACTGCAGTCAAGAATGGGACGATTGGTCTGGAAATAGGCCGTACATTGATTTATTTTTTTAAATAATCTATTGGAGATGTCAATGTATATGAAATGATAATAGCCTTGATAATACTTCAACATCAGAATGACAAAGTATATGTATGTGTATATATATATATATATATATATATATATATATATATATATATATATATATATATATATATATATATATATATATATATATATATATATAGCGGAGGTTTGCTAACTACCTGTTTATCTTGGGGGAGAAAAGGGCCGAAGGGAAATGTTTCTGAAATGTACTTGAATTTTTTTTTTTTCCTAATTCAGTTCAATGCTGCTTTAAGTGCTGAAATTACACACAACCTTAACTCAACATTTTAAATTGTTTATTTCATTTTAATCATTAATTTTTTTTGTATTAATTATTTATGCATTTGACAAGGAGTTTTGCCTGTCTGAAAAGAAAGCTTCAGGCTTGGAATTTTGGTAGCACAAAACACTAGCATAAATGTCCGAGTCTGTACACGGTACCTGTGCAAGCTCATAGTATCCAGCTGAGCAGGCCAGACACAGCAGGCTCTCACCCTCCTCTGTATGTTCGTTGACGCTGCGTCCCTCGTCTAGCAGCTTCCGCACCGCATTCACGTCGCCGTCCGAGCAGGCCTCAGCCAGGCTACGGCTAAAAATAACCAGACTACTACAATTACTGCGACTGTGCAGGCGAAGCTAAGCTAACTACTCTTACTCAAGGCTCATGGAGGAACAAGAAGACCTATACAGCTGCTTGTGTCTAATTACAGAGGTTTCAAATATCAAGTGCACTTTAAACATTCAGACTGAGACAAAGCTTAAAACACATTTAATATTGCTTAGCTTTTAGCCTTAATGTTGTCATTCTTGCTGGTTGAACATGAGTGTTGCATCATGATGTGGACACAGGAGGAGAAAATCGCATGTGTGAGAAAAGATGCCTACTTGTCGGCCTGGCTGGCGTTGAGTGTGTTTTCGGCCCTCATGCGGGTGAGGGCGGCGGCGGCCTCATCCAGCGCGCAACTCACTGACGACGTCAGGCGGCGTAACACCTCTGGATCTGCAAAGGCTTTGCCATCGGCAGTGGAGAGTTTACCAATGCCTGCAGCATCCAGCCCCACACCAGCACCACACGCCATCCAGCAAGAACAAACGCATCCATGGTTAGTACAGGCCCAACACGCTCACACACAGGAAATACAACAGTCAGTTAGCCAAATTCACACCATGCAGCTTTAGTAATGTCAAAACTTAAACTAAATTTCAAAGCTCCCAGAGATTCAGAATAGCATAACACCAACGCCAAACAAACTATAATGACTTTACCATGAAATAAATTATATTTATTAGAGGTTGACCAATAATGCATTTTGTTGATGCCAATAACTGATGCTAATAACAAATTCTGTTAACTGGATGATATATTGAATGTGGTATCCCTTAGTATTTCTATCTCCCTTTATGCCAGTAATAGGGCAGAGACTTAGTCCAAAATGCATGCAATATATCGTGAAAATAAAAATCCCAAAAAGATGATTCTGTGCACAAAATGATTGCTAACTTAAAAAAAAAAAAAAATCTATCGATTGGCAATCAAGCATGCTACCAATTATTTTGACTATAAATTAAGTATTTTTAATCCACAAAAATTGACTCAAGTGGCTTATGTAGGCTCATGCCTGTAAGTGCATTTAAATGTGTGTGTGTAAGTGTAAGGCCTTCTATCAATAAGGGTGTGTGTGTGTGTGTGTGTGTGTGTGTGTGTGTGTGTGTGTGTGTGTGTGTGTGTGTGTGTGTGCAAGTGGTGAGAAAACAGAAGGAGAGTAGCGAGTTCATGGTAATGCAAACGATACACATCAGCATTAGGGCCGTCATTTTTTAGAAAAAATCAAATTCAAACGGATATCAACCATCAAGCAATGTATTCAAATATATTCGGCATAGTGCTGTGTGAAGGGTCTGAACTGCGTGAGATTGCACATAATTCTACTCATTTCTGCAGATTTCGCAATCACATTCAAAGCACACACACGTATAGAGTAATAAAGCAGCCTCTGACATTCAACTGCAAAAAAAGTTCATTTTCCCAGAATTTTAATGGTTATCGTCAAATACACTAAAAAACAATGTCATAATACCCATCTCGTGAGTATTAACGTAAACACAGTCATAGTTCAGGACAAATATGTAACAGGAACAGTATTTTGGATCAGTCAGGTTCAAACTACAAAAAGAAAATCACTTACTGCTCTTGACTGATTAAAGGAACACTCCACTTTTTTTTCAAAGTAGGCTCATTTTCCAAGTCCCTTAGAGTTAAACAGTTGAGTTTTACCCTTTTTGAATCCATTCAGCCGACCTCTGTATCTGGCGGCAGCACTTTTAGCAAAGCTTAGCATACATCATTGAATCATATAGGTCCATTAGCATTAGTGATCAAAAAAACTGTATTGAAGTTAGAAATTCCAGTATTGTGAACACACTAATACCTTATAAAAATATCAATAACATATACATTTCATTTTATTGTTATTTATTTGAGGGGAAGGGTGGATTTTTTTTGCTATAAACCTGTCTAAAAACCATGTGCAATCCCCACAATCACACAGCAAAATTCAGGCCCTGTAACAGCAATGCTATTAAACCAGAGTGAATGAAATGAGTGCGTGAGAAGAGACGGTGTATATCAAATCGTTGTCGGAGAGAAGTGAGGAAGAGAAAACAGCTGGTATCAGTATAATTGATACTGTGTATTAGAACCTTATATTAGACAACATAAGACCTTCCTATTCAAAGAATCATGAAAAAATAAATGAAAAAAAAAAAAAGTTACAAGGGACTTTTCCCAACTTCATAAAAAAATTCTTACCAACCCCAAACTTTTGCACCGTATTGTACATTTCATAATTGCAAATCATTGCATTATAATTAGTTAGTGACTAGGACATCACCAAAAGCATCAAGAGTTACAAGAGTTTTGCTCACGTTTGCCCTTGCATTTGTTTTTTCGTGCTGTCATTTCAGTTGATTATCTAATTAAAATTAACTGTGTTAAAAGTGAGGATAAAAAAAATATGACAACAGATCTAGACACAGCAAACAGGGTTTTGCGAAACATACACAAATATTTTTTTTATATATTTTTGCTGATATTTCCAATCGGTCAACCTCTAATCTCTGTAAATCAAGGGCCGTTTATGTCGGAAATTTGTGTGCTATGCACCATTCCCAACCCTCAAATTTGATTAGCATGTCGTTTTTAATTCCACCTTGTATTATCATGAAAACAGCTGTAGGCTTATTTGAGCATAGACCATCCCCTTCCATCTTGAAACAGATGACCACTAGCCAATTGTACTTTCTTCCTGTCCAAATACCCACATCTTTGCAATTTCCACTGCATTTTTTGTATTTGGCCCTTGTTTAAGTGTTCAAGTAGGTGTGAAGATTGCAAGTATGTGATAACTTTTGATTGCCCACACTTTGCAAGTTAAAATAAACATCTAAAACATTGTTTAGTATTCACTATGTAACTAACAGAAGACACGATTTTAAAATAGTGGAGCTTCTAATTAAGTGATAAAGCCGTTGCAAATGTTGAACAAAATACACAGCCTAATCATCTTTGCACTAATAAAATGTACAACACTTTGTTTTACTAATAAGTGGTATGTAATATTAAATTCATTTAACTTACAGCGGAACTTTTTTTGGTGCATGCAAGTTCTCAAACAATGCATGATGGGATACCCTTAGCCTTGAATACAGCTCTGAAGCGTTGTTCAAGATACTGTGGGCTTAGTGTGCATTAAAGGCACTGCACTATGCCATTTTTTAAACACAAGACAGTCTTGCGCAATTACTTCCTGTGACGTGCAAGCACACGCAGCTGACCAAGACTGCAAGTGTGGGTTTTTGGACAGAATAAGTGGTAACACAGATTTAAAGGGATTTAACCTCAACCAGTAAGAGCAGTATTTGCTTTCCTATCATGAGGCAAAACAGATAATGCTTGTGGTAGCAGGTAAAACACGTGGTATAGATGTGTTCAGTCACAATAGTGTGGTTCAGGTGGAATGAAAACACGTCAAAGCATGTGTAAACAGTAGGCAACGTACGAACAGCATAACGGGAGAACAATTAAGTGCAAGAAAGACAATAACAAAGGACAGAGAAACAAACGACCAAACATAGAAAAAGACACACGTTCTGCACAGATGGAAAAAGGCAATAGAGATGCACATGGTCACAAATAAAGACACACACACTCACAGAGACAGTACACAAGTGTACTAAAGGCCAGTGCTGAGTCATGAGCGATGCTGCTGCTGCTGTATGGAAATCCATTGTTGCCACTAATCTCCCCTTTGGTTCCTCTGCGAGATAACCATCCGCTCATGGGGCAGGGCAGGCCGGTGTAGAGAATCAGGCCTAACACGCTGGGCCTCACCCATACCAACTCATCCCAAACACACACAATGGCACAACACACTAGCTCAACAGA
This sequence comes from Pseudorasbora parva, assembly GCF_024679245.1. Lineage (NCBI taxonomy): Eukaryota > Metazoa > Chordata > Actinopteri > Cypriniformes > Gobionidae > Pseudorasbora > Pseudorasbora parva. The sequence goes on from NC_090189.1 coordinate 23,536,727, forward strand.
ACATGGCAAAACTTAGTGCCAAGTACCATCAACCACCAGTTCCCTAGTTTATAATAAAACAATTACAAAATGCTATACACTGACCCATAGCCCATCAGCACTTGCGTGCAACGAAAGCTCAAAGTAAGCCATTAGGAAAAAACGCACTACAGGATGTAAAGCATGTACAAATAAACAGGTTAAGGATTTACAGGGCTATATTAAGTGCTAAATCTCTATACAGATATTTCTGTGAGAGAACTTAAAAAGCCTCTGTGTTGCTTAATCAGTAATAGTTCTATATATATTGTATCCGTTAGCTTTTTAGCTGAGAAACCCAGATACAGCACTTGCTTTCTGTTCATAATAAAATTCACATACAGGTACGAACCTTGGGTACCTATATAACCGCTATGTAACCAGAACGAATCAGAATGCAGATTGTCTCATTTCGGTGCCCCTTAAATACAAACATGTTTTTGTGCACTCGGCACGTGTCACATATCAACTATTCAGTGTTTTCAACCACATAATGTTTATTTTAGGTTCCAGTCATTTAAATGCACATAACCACTAGCAAAAAATACACATTGATGACTATGGAAGCAGCCAATTAAAATTAGGGATGCACGATATTGGATTTTTGCCGATATCCGATATGCCGATATTTTTCAGCTCATTTTGGTCGATGCCGATACCGATGCCGATATATGTTTATTTTTTCCCTTTGTTTGGAAACAACACCATTTTGAGCAAAAACTATTTTTTTTTCATTCTGGTTTCAGATTTCTGAGGTATCCTTACTAAAAGGATTCTTGTTGAAGATAAATAAATGTTAATAAAGTTCTTTTTATGATAAGAGTATATTAAAAGCTCTGAAAATAACAATAATAAAGTCAGTAATTTTTCACCCCAGATGCAGCTGTAACCTAAATATTGTATTTTTAGATTTAACGTTTGTGCACATGAAGTGGGGGTGGCATGACATCCATTGATGCTGTCTTTTAATTCTACAATTATTGTAGAGCTCCTTGGATTATTTTTCATCATCCATTTCGTAAAATTTTATTACAGATTAATACACTGTATATAAAAGTATTTAATTTACAAGTGTCATGCTTGTGATTTATGACATCATTACTGATTTGTTTATTCAGAACAAGAAGTAACTTCAATTTATTTGTGTATTCTACTTTTCATTGCATTAGTGTAACAACAGCGCACCCACTACATGTATAAATATATAGCGGTCTAGCGGGAGGGCACTAGGACCTGGAGGAGCTTCTGCTGCTGTGGAGGCTGCCGCACGTGCTAGAGAGTGGGACTGGGGAGACGCGATTGGGCTTGTTTTGGGCTAGTTTTGTTGTGAAAACGTGGCAAATCTGCTGCTGACGGTCACGTCCTTCTGTACGTGCATTCAGAAATTCAAGGCAGCATTTAAAAACAGTCAATATAAATCACTGTACATGCAATGTATTTTCTTGTTTTCACTTGAAGAATGACTGCAGTGCTGACATGGTCTTATTGCTGTAGCACTCCTTGCACACGTGAGTTATTGCAGGCACATATCAACACGTTATCATATCGGCAAGGCATATCGGCATAATGTTTTCATATCGACCGATGCCGATTTTTATATTTTAAGCGTTTATCGGCCGATTCCGATGTAGTGCCGATAATATCGTGCATCCCTAATTAAAATCATTTCAATTATAACTTGACTATGTGCCATCTCATATCAGATACATAGTATATAGTAACTATATATTTTACTCCACCCATTCATTAATCCATCCATCCATCTCAGCAAATATCTTCAGAAACACTGTTGGTTATGTCTTAATGTAAACAGGAGAAAGAAAATGTGTAATAGTGTATTAGATCCATGCATTCAGTCTGCAATAGTGTTGTCACGATACTGGAATTTCTCATTTCTAATAGCAATACCTTGATAAATATTGATATATTCGATAACATTTTCATAAAGTTGGAGTATAATTGTTTTACATGTCCCGATCAGGTTTTTTTGCCCTCAAGTCCGAGTCATTTGATTTTGAGTATCTGCCGATATCGAGTCCCGATCCGATACTTCTTTAATACATAAAAAAAAGAATAAAGAAGAGCGAAAAAACGATCCAGGATGTTCCTTATTTTTTAACGATCGATTCGATTCAGGATGCAGGATGATCCAGGATGTTTTCCTTATTTTTATTCAACAACTCTGTTAATAAACAGAACACTTCTGTGAGGTAGCTTGAACAATCAAGTAATAAATAACAAATTCTTCACTTTTGGATTTTAGTGCAACAGTAAATATAAAAAAAGTCTGAGACGTCCCGTTTATTTGGTCAAAATGTCCTGTACATGACTGTCCCGTGTATTGTCTGATGACTAAAGGGCCGTTCACGTTCCGTCAGCGCTATCCAATTGTGTGCAGAGGGAGTTTGAAAGGCAACCGTTTATCCTGCCCCTCGGATTATGGTGAGTTTCCAGACCAAACATCTTGATGTGGGTCTGGCATGTCAGGCTACTCGTAAACATCTTTATCAAACAAACAATTATTTATTTCTCATCCACCCGCCATTGATTCGAATATTATTTTTGTATTACTTGGCCCGCCCAATCGGTGGATATAAGCACGAAACGTGTGCGCCCAGATCAAGAAAGGAATATTATTTCACTATTTGAGATTCACCGGCCTGCCGACGGACTTACGTTTTGGTAGCCCGTCTGGAAAACACATAGCCCCCGGGACTATTACATATAAAAGACTCACATAAGTGTTGCACCATTCCTGTTGGATCCAATATAGAAGAAACAGCATTGTGTTTTGATCTCAATATGTCTGCAATTCCAGCACGACATGAGACTTGTTTACAAACGCTTCCGCAGTGACTGGTCAAAAACTGGAAAAACAAGAAATTTTTCAGCTTTGAAACTTACAGGATCTTATATAACCATGATCTTTTATATATCAAAAGCTAAAGGGAAAGTTGATTTCTCAAGTAATGACCCCTTTAAGATAGGGATGCACGATATTATCGGCACGACATCGGAATCGGCCGATAAATGCTTAAAATATAAAAATTGGCATCGGCCGATATGAAAACATTATGCCGATATGCCTTGCCGATATAAGGTGTTGATATGCGCCTGCAATAACTCACGTCTGCAAGGAGTGCTACAGTGATAAGACCATGTCAGCACTGCGGTCATTCTTCAAGTGAAAACAAGAAAATACATTGCATGTACAGTGATTTATATTGACTGTTTTTAAATGCTGCCTTGAATTTCTGAATGCACGTACAGAAGGACGTGACCGTCAGCAGCAGATTTGCCACGTTTTCACAACAAAACTAGCCCAAAACAAGCCCAATCGCGTCTCCCCACTCTCTAGCGCGTGCGGCAGCCTCCACAGCAGCAGAAGCTCCTCCATGCCCTAGTGCCCTCCAGCTAGACCGCTATATATTTATACATGTAGTGGGGGCGCTGTTGTTACAGTAATACAATGAAAAGTAGAATAAAATAAATTGAAGTTACTTCTTGTTCTGAATAAACAAATCAGTAATGATGTCATAGATCACAAGCATGACACTTGTAAATTAAATACTTTAATATACAGTGTATTAATCTGTAATAAAATTTTACGAAATGGATGATGAAAAATAATCCAACGAGCTCTACAATAATTGTAGAATTAAAGACAGCATCAATGGATGTCATGCCACCCCCACTTCATGTGCACAAACGTTAAATCCAAAAATACAATATTTAGGTTACAGCTGCATCTGGGGTGAAAAATTACTGACTTTATTATTGTTATTTTCTGAGCTTTTAATGTACTCTTATCATAAAAAGAACTTTATTAACATTTATTTATCTTCAACAAGAATCCTTTTAGTAAGGATACCTCAGAAATCTGACACCAGAATGAAAAAAATAGTTTTTGCTCCAAATGGTGTTGTTTCCAAACAAAGGGAAAAAATAAACATATATATCGGCATCGGTATCGGCATCGTCCAAAATGAGCTGAAAAATATCGGATATCGGCAAAAATCCAATATCGTGCATCCCTACTTTAAGACATACCCAACCGTGTTAACCTGAATAATCGCCAGGATGTGCACTTACATATTTTTAATAATTCAAACCCAATAATCTGCGAAACTGACATCGCGATCTGCCTGAGTGAAAGGTCTATGCGTAGCAGCGCACGTTTTAGGTCAGAGTCTGGCAGAGAAAGCACGTCCTGGCCGAGCTGCACTTTATTTTCCAATGCAAGCTTTTCTGTTGTTTTTAGTGAACGATGGAAGCAGAGCTCACAAACACATCCTCACTCCTGCTGTCACACAGACACAAATTAAGAAATAGTGCTCTTATTAGAGTAGTCATTTTTAAAGTACCGTTACTAATAAAATTTCATATCGTATCCAACTTACCCAGTCGACTAAAAATATTGATTGTATCGACCAATCGTGACAGGTCTACAGTGCCGTGTTTCCCACACAGACTAATTTGTGGCGGTCCACCACAAAATCAACACCGGCTGCCACATATTGCGTTGTCATTCATTTTTTTACACTATTTAAAAGAGACATGCAGCGTATTTAGCTGCATTTCCTTAGCTCTACCTCCCTCCCTCCGATTTGTATTTATTTATAATTGGTTTAAAAAAAGTTGTTGCAGCCCTAATTATAGATCTATAAATGTTTATGATTGTGGCAATTTTTGTGGCAACAAAAAAATAACCAACAAAAAGCCATTTGAAGGATCTCTCAAACAGTTTGCTTTAAATCCTTAAAACAAGAACTGAAAGCTCGTCTCATGCTCAGCACTGTGAAGACAGGTTAAATAAACAAGCGTGAGCACATGCATGCAGAGACACAGGATAAATCATTAGGCTTAATGCGATCACATCAGGGTTGGCCGGAGGATGTACCTGCTGCTTCTAGTAATGCCTCGAGCCGGGCCTGTGTTTCTGGGTCTACTGTTCTGAGGTCAGCTCCATCTGCTGCGCTGGAGAGGAGAAGCTCTGAAGCTGTCTTTAGTACGGGGTTATCCAGATCCTCCTGGTCTAGTATGAATGATTCGACCTGCATGGAAAGAGCCAGTGTCAGCAACTGTCTGCTCGTTATTTACTAAACAAGAAAAGAAAAAAGAAAAGAAACAGGATGTGGTGTTGCACACATTTCTATATAGTAAAATAAACTTAAAAAGCTAATTTAATTAGTCTGAAGATGGAAAGAGTCTCTCTTCTGTGTAATGGGCAACATTCATGTATCAGAATCTGTAGACTGTGGCATGACTTGGAAAAAAAAAATGAATTGGTCTGCTCCAATGAACACAGCGATTCCACAGTGAGACAATACCATACACCAGGAAGTGCTGAAATGAAACAAGAGTGTCACACTGATCCTGCAATGACCATTAGATAAAGTAAACCATACCCTCAGTGACACCAACAAAGCAAATGATTAAACCTTTAGTCAACCTTTAGTCAAACTTTGAGTTGAATGAATAAAATGAATGACATTGCATGTATTTAAATCTGATTAATTGGCATTTCAGCATTTCCTTTTTTTTAAATCTAATAAATACTGAATAAACACGACAAAAATCAACATATGCCCATATAATTTGTACAATACGGACTAAAGGCCAGGCATGTTTTTCAATTTGTCTAAGGTAGACATTTTATTTATTTATTAAAGTTACAAGTAGCTCAGCTCACCTGTCTCGAGACCCATACATGCAATATTCCAGGTATCTTTAAACACAGAATGGGACCCGAGTACAGCTCAGCTCACCTGTAGTAGCAGCTGAGGTAGGACTGCTCGAAGAGAACACAAAAACATACTTAACCCCCTAAACCCGAAGAACACACCCACGCTTTTTGCTGGATTTTTCCAAATGAGTGTAAAACAACTTAAAATACTATCATTTTTGGCCTCGCATACATGAACGACATGTCTTTACAAAGCTTGAAGTGTCTACTTTTAACACAAAATAAAAACTAAATGCTTTTTTGCTAAATTTAGAAAACAAACAGGATGTGCATTCTCCTATTTCTGTCCTGTGATGTCCATTCTGAAATGCATCTGGAAATGAACTCAGAAAACTTGCCACACAGACATCTCTTTATAAAGCATGGAATGTCTACTTTTAAATGAAGTCATTTATAAAAAAATTCTCAGTTTATGTAATTCATATGAAAACAGCGATGTACAGTTTCTCAAGCGGCTGCTCACTATCAATAATGTGACCACACCCACACGCGCTAAAAGTAATTCACATGTAAATCGTCCCTGAGGAACTAGCGCAAAATTGTAAACGCCCCCCCCATCACCTCAAAACAAAGAATCATCTGCATCATTCTTCTGCATTTCATTGAGTTTGGAAGACACGCTGTGATTTACCTCAAATAAGAACACGATTAAGATGAGAATTTAAGGTAAAACATTTCTTCTCACTTATATTACTGATGCATAAACGTTACATCGTAGGCTAATAGTTGAACTATTGCCAGACTAAAATGTGTGAAATCAAATAGAAACATTTCAAATGCTAAATAAAGATACACATATGACATGGGGTTATTTTTATGCTCTATAACAGTGGTTCTTAATCTTTTCTCAGTGATGTTCACCCTGTGTATGACATGCAGAGCTCTACGCTAATTTGTTCCTTGAAAAGCACACATTTTTAAAAAAAAAAAAATTAGGAGCACAGTCAAAAATTTAGGAGTACTGTCTAATGCATCAAACGCATTTCAATTATAACTTTTAAATGTATGCATCATCTGTCAATTTCTTAAATTAAAATAGAAAAGTAAATTCAGTTAGAGCAATTAAACAATCAGACTGTTTCCAATCAAATGAGATATGCATCAAAAGATCCATTTTTGCACTGCAGAAGTGGCGCACAAGCTCTATCTGAAGTGGGATTTAGACCTATGATTTAGACACATTTACATGTGTAAATAATGTTGTATGAATGTTTTACATGTAAGTTTTTGAATTTAGAAATATGTACAAATTAAACTTTAAAAGTTTAATATTTTAAAATAAAAAGTCCATGCAAAGTATAAATATGAAAATAAAACCGCCAATAGGTGGCGGGAATTCATTCAGTCAATAGTTCAAAACACAGGTTCGAACCGCTTAGAGATGCGAATAAGTTCTGGACTGGTGTGGCTTTGATTTTCACCAGATAGACAGTGTTGTGGCTAAAACGTTGTTACTTAATATAAACTTGTCTATTGGACTTTTGTACAAGATCAGTATCACATATGGAATCATACCAATACTCTGAGAAAAAGCAATTAAGCCGTGACTTAAAACTTAAAAGCCGCTTCATACACAGAACCGCATCCGTCTTGGGCAAGAACATAGCAGTCGGATCTACTTTTCTCTCTTTGTGTCTATGGCGAGTCACTCAGATACTGTGCTAATCCGCAGCGGGAATATAAACACTTGTTTTATGTGTACCATAGTGATTCAGGACAAGACAAAAACACGGTTTGGAAAAAAGTCTTCATGATATACTCGCTCATTTTATACATTTCGTAATTTTTTAAACAGAATATGTGATCAAGATTAAGGGCTTTTTAAATGTATTATTAATACATTCTTTTTTGATGGCATTTTTGCCCCAAGCATTCAGTTCATTTCTGAGCTTGTTTATGATGATCCAAATGTGGTATTTCCAGTTAATTTTGATTTGACTGTTATCATCAGCGCGAGGTATCTGGTAGTTAAAGTGCCTGCCTCTTCAGACCCGTTTAACTTTGTAAACAATTGTTGTTTGAAGTGTAGTCCTTCCGTCGCACACGTTTTTGCACTTATTCTGCTGACTGAAGGCATGAAAAGCAGTTGATTGCAGTAGGAAACGTAGCCTAACAGTTCTCAGTGTTGATGCGCTTTGGGAGTTGTAGTTTTTATTCTGTTTGTATTACACATCCATTCATGAGAATCGATCGGGTCACTCACGCCTAAATATTTTTTCACAGTCACACACAGTAATTTTCAGACGTAAAAGTGCCCAAAATGGGCTATATGTAGAGATGTTATTTTTATGCTCTATAATATTAAACAGCTTGACATAATAGTAGGGGTTGCCAACTTTCCTGTATTAGCCAGGGATGTGAATTTTTGCAATTTCTCATTTCGATCATTGATAGGTCTCAAAAACGAGTAATCGATTAACCATGGGCAGGGTTTGTGCGGGGGGCAGGGAGTCTCTGTCATGGAAATATGAAACTATTTTAAGATTGTTACGAAAATTTCCATGTCTATGCAAATATGAACATATGACTATAAAAAAACTGCTGGATTATGATGCAAAAATGTCTTTGAAATAGGGTTAAAACCAAATAACCGTAACAAATAACAAAGTCAATAATAACGGACATTGTATTTGAGCTGAAACTGAATACACCACCCTGCAGAGCTTTGCTAGCAGATTAATAAATTCCAAACCCATCCTATATGAGATTAATCAGATATATGCCTATTACAAAATCTGCCAAAAAGGACAAATGCGCAAGTGAACTTGGCCATGCTAGTATTTTACAGGCTTGAAAGAGAAACTCATTTTGAATGCGCTCTTCCCTTAACAAAAACACCGATACACAGGCAACTAAAGCACAGATCCATATAATCGTGTTCTCAGTATAATGCTATATGACAGATTTGTGCTGCACAATTTTATTTTTCATGATCAAAGTGATTACAGGCATTACTGCACATTTTCGAATCCATGAGAAACAACTTTAAAACAGGTCTACTGTTGTTGTTTTTTAACAAAACACTGCAGCATTATTAATAGCATCAATGAATTAAAAAAAAAAATATCTAAAATGAATATGACCGTCTCAAATAACCCAGAATCGATAACGTTGGGCTGTTCACATTTGAGCTGAAGCTGATGAGAATGAACGCCAATATAACGGCAGCGCTTTGCTAGCTGGTTATTAAACTTAACCAAATGCGTCCTATACAAGATGAATCGGATATAGACAACTTATGATCAAGTATTAAACAAGTATCTTACAACTTGCATTTGTGGAAAAGGACGCGGATGCGCACATGAACTTGACCACGCTAGTCTGATGTAACTCTCGTTGTGGATTTCCTTTAACAGCTGATACACAGGGAACTAAAGCACAGAGAATACAACATTCTATCTCAATCCCGTTCTCATTATAATGTGTATCTGACATATTGGTGATGCACATCTTGCACTATTTCATGATCACAGTGCTTTCAAGTGTCACTGCGCACTTCAGTTTCACTTTATTTCACGGTCTGGAAGGCGTGCTGTATAACGCTTACCAATCGGACCTCAGTTACCACCCAAAATGCCGCAATAACCAATCCAAAAAATAGACAAATATATTTTTTAAAGTCAGCGAGATCGGTTTCATGATCGATCGTCGCCGTCACGTTCAGATACTAGAGTACTTGACCACTGTTGCCCAACCCTAGTATTGGCTGAGACGTCCCGTTTATTTGGCCAAAATGTCCTGTACATGACTGTCCCGTGTATTGTCTGATGACTAAAGGGCCGTTCACGTTCCGTCTTTTGGGCGCCCAAATCCCCCAAAGAGAGCTTTTCTCCTTAAAATATCATCCTTTCTGCACAGTGTTTCACTTAATCAGTGCAATCTGGCAACCCTGCGCACACACTCCCTCTAAATGTGGAGTTTAGTGACTCCACAGCGAAATCATACTTCAGTGTAATTGTCATACAGCCAGTCTGTTTCTTCACAAGACACTTGTGCTATTTGTGTGACTAAATCTGCCAGGATCAAACCTTCAGCGACAAATTTCAACAAATGCATCACGGAACTCCACCTTACTGTTTGCAGAATAAACGCGCCTTTGTAACCGATGTGACAATTCAATCGGGAAAAGGAACCTAATTTAGAAATATTGGAAATAATATTACGAGTTTTGCTGTTTTATCTCTTGAAGTTCCTAAAGGTTTAGAAGCTTTCATAATGGCCCTCATATTTCAATTATGGCCTCAATTATCTTACTAGTCCACTAGTCAGGGCACTGACTAGGACATAAGTCAATGGGCTGACTCCCTGATCAGTGCTCTGACTACTGAACTATTGAGATGATTGAGACACGCCCATCAAGACCATCAGGGAAGTGGAAAAAAGCGAAATTGTTTTATTTGACAGTTTAAAAAGTGGGAATAAAGGCACACACAAAACAAAATGTGGACCTAAATTAAGAGTACTGATAATAGTGTGGGGCTTCGGGGTTGAGAAGCGCACTCCAGCAGATTAAATAGCTGTTTGGATGAGAAATTATCACAATGCATTATTTTACATCACGTTTTGAAACAATTAGCATTTAAATTCGAATCACGGCACATGTATTGGTGTGTACGATATTGATGATGATGTGATGTGGAGTACCATTCCATTCACATTAATAATTGCATGACAATTTGTAAGATTCGTATTATAAATATTATTATGATTTTTATTATTAATTACGCTTATTTTTTTAGAAGAAGAATGTCGTTATTATTTATTTTATTATTATTATTATTTAAAAGAAGAAGAATGTCCATTTTTATTATTTTGTCAGTCTGAATTATTTTCAGTCCTAGTCTGTGCACAGCTTCAGGTAAATCGCACAGGCTCGCAACTAGAGAAATACATGCCAACAAATCAAATGCTTTGGTATAGTCACACAAATTAAACATTAAAGTCCATTGCACAAAAATAAACACTGAAGTTTATAATTACTATGTTGTTGTTGTTGTTTTTTACAGTGGGTCATAATATAGCATATCTTTGTCAATGCGTTTTGTGGTGTTAGGAATTGTTTTTCTGCGTATTTTCGCACTAACTCAAACGTGCGTACACCACCTCCTGAGCTGGCGTAGGATTTGAGCGGCCGTACGCCAACGTCCATATTGATAAATCTCAAAGTCACCTTGGGTTTGGGTGTACGCAAGGTGTATGCTGGAAATCTGGTGTACGCACTTGATAAATGAGGGCCAATGTGAATCAGTTGAAAATGATATCGCCATTGGTAAGTTCTAAAACGCAACATGAAAATGTGAAAAAAGCTTAACGTGGTTAAGACGGCGAACGAACCACACGTAGTGAACACCATAATAAAGCATATAATGTACAGAACAGCAGATGAGCCCTGAATAGGAACGCAGTGCGTTTGGCATTTTCCTCCCATAAAAAAAAAACTCTCTACGTGGTTTAATGTAGGCTACAGTGACATTAAAAGATCAAACTTCGTAAACATTTAATATTAATTAAGCATACTATGTAGAAAAAATGGTTTGTGCAGAATTTGATCTTTTAATATCACTAGTAGGCTACATTAAGTAATGTTAAGTGTATTAAGTTAAGCTTTTAGCTTTTTCTTTATAACACTTTTCTATGGGAGGAAAACACTTAATGTGTAATTAAACGCGTTGTGTCCATATTCTGGCTCAACTGTTTTGCTTTACAGTTGCCTATGGTTTATGTTTTTTTTGTTTTTTTAACAGAGTTTGGTCTTTTAATATCACTGTAAGTGCATTAAGCCACATTAAGCATTTTTCACGTTAAGCGTTTTAGACTGTCCATAGCCACAGACATATTTTTTATATCATTATTCTTTGCTTTAAGAATTTGCTGGGCAATCTGAATCTGCGTTTTGTCTCATTTGTAAACGAATTGTGTTGCTTTAAAAAACAAATGTGAATACAGATTATAAAGTATTCACCAACACAATGTGTTTTGTATTGATTTACAATCTAACGAAGTTATCATAGTTGGTTAAATGAAGTTGGTGTGCCACCTAAAGGCCTTTTTGGTGAAGTGTAGGTTGGTAAACAACATTACCCTTTTTGACTTTAGAATAATCGTGATCAATAATCGTGCTTAGATTTTGAGCAAAATCGTGTTTATCATTTTTACCATTGCCATGCAGCGCACGGTATTAAATTTGATTAATTTTATATACAAGAATCTTTTTCCATTTTGCTATCAAAGCTGGAGTGAGAGTGTGAGAGAGTGTGATTGTGAGAGAGGGAGAGAGGTAGAGAGGCTGCATCTGTTCAGCATCTCTCAACAACAAAGATGCGCATTAATCGCTTAAAAATAGCTGCTGAGAAATATAATGTAGTGATCCAGTAGCAAAGCTATTTTATTGTTTATTGCCAAAAGTCACAGGGGTGCCATTGACAAGTTTATGTGCTCCTGAATGCGTGCTCAGCACAATCTCCGCTCTCTCTTTGTGAGTGACATAGGCCTGTGTGCGTGTGTCATTGAACGGTGATTCAATGACTTGAAACTACCTGTGCATTAAACAATTTTATTGCACACCTTCCAGCCAATCAGAATCGACCATGACATAAGTAAGGGATGATAAATAAGTAAATAAAAGTGTCGTAACAGTAACTTCACAAGGTGTTGGTGCCAGAGACAAACTTCTGGAATACAAAATTGGGTAACTTAGAAGAATTTTAAAAGCTTTGCATCCCTTTTACCATTCATCTTAGTGGTAAACAATCGATCTCTTTAACAAGATAACAGCCCTAATTGAATTCCCCAAAAACAGCGGGTTGATTTTTTAATTTCTGCAATTTACATCTATACAAACGGCCAGATAGTGCTGCATGATATACCAGAACTAGAAAAAAAATATGGCGATACCCTGCTATTACAAATGGTACAATATGTCATTTTGATTAGTACCGGTACCTTAAGGAGAACAGCATGCTAATTTGAGCTGTATTTCTCAATTTGTGTCAATGTGTGACAGCAGGAGTCAGGACGTGTGCAGAGCTCTGCTTACACCGTTCACTAAACATTGGAAGCAGAAGAGTTAAATATATACACACAGCGCATGACAAAATAAGCAACAGAAACATACGCTCATGAGAAAATAAAAATGCTTTCCCTGCCAGACTCTGACCTGAAGCGTGTACACGTATTTCAGGCAACGTGTAATCACAATTCAGTTCTTTTGCAGATTATTGGGTTTGGTTTTTTGAATGGTCAATTTTTTTTTTTAAATGAATGTGCTGTAGAGTATTCAGGTAAACAGTTGGGGATGTCTTTAGTGAACATATACAGTTGAGGAAACTGGATCTGTGCAGGTCTTTAAGCTGGATCTAATATTCTGTGTGATTAATGTTAATCAGACAACAATGAAAAATACAACAACAAAAAAACATGCTTGGCTAAATAACTTGTATATATATATAGACTTAGAGCTGTAAAATAAAGCACTGTTTATGTCTTTAATTTGAATATGCATGTTTTGCTTATTTTAAAAACAAAGATCAAATTTAAAAAACTATATTGTAATTAAAACAATTATAATTAAACATTTAATTACTTATATCCTTTCTTTGAGAAAAGAACAGCACTAAAATCATTCTTAAATGGATCCCCTGGTGTTAAGACTTGTATGGCTTAATATAACAAATGATGTCTCTTACTGAAATATGTAGTAGAAAACCCATGAAAGATCTACGTTATTTAAAGGAACTGTATGTAAGAAATGTATTTCCATTAAATCATAAAATGGTCCTGATAGGTCACTAGACATTAAGAAATCATGTTAATTTCAAATACTTATATCACTGACAACAGTAGTCCGGACAGAATATTGTCTTTTGAAAGTTGTTGTTGCAGCCCTCAACTGGGGCCCGTTCTTCGTACCTCACTTAATACAGCCGAGATGATTTGACAGATCCCAGATCTTTTAATCGTGATAACTGATCTCTGGCTAATTTGGTTCTTCAAACGAATTTGTGGATTGGATTAAGTTATCTGAGATCACTGCTCGTGCCTGTGTTCCCTGAAGAGGGCAGATGCATTGATACTCGAAACCACGATCAGCAATGCAGCGATTGGCTGGCGTCAAGACAACGTAATGACATCATATAATTAAAAAAGCCACCTGGCAAACTTGTCAAATAAAAAAAGAAAGAAGAAAAAACACGAATTTCTGGACCTTTATAAGGAAAACAACCAAACCAACATAAAAGTTAGATAAATTAAATGTTCACTGTTTTGATGAACATGATTCCCAATTATTTATATTCATGATTTTAGAGATCAAGATCAAATTATCTGCATCTCTTGAGCTACATCAAGCCACTCCCATAACATCCGTCATCACTCAAATTAATGCACAACGAAGATTAACTGCACAATGTGTGTAAACCTCCAATAAAACTATAAAGTAATTATTCCATCACAATTCACAAATAAATCTCTCAATCAAGTGACTGTCTATAGCATTTTACACAAATTTTACACAACATCAAAATATTATTTTCAAATATTTATTACTATTTTAAATTATTATTGCACCTGGTTCAGTAAAGAACTCTTATAATAAGGTAGCAGTGGCTGGGACAGATTTTAAGTATCACCTCAAGATGCAATCTAATCCTGTTTACATGAAATAAGCTCCCAAGCAGGTTTAAGCTAACGGACCTGTTGCTATGACAGCAAGTCCAGGATGAGCTTTGAAGAACCAAACAATCTAAGATCAAGCCAAATCGTCAACAATCAAATCCAGCTAACTGAGTTAGTGACGTACGAAGAACAGGCCCCTGATGTTGACATGCGTTTTGGCCTGATGAAGCCCCACCCTTCACCTATCGACCAATCACCAAGTCAGTAGTGTTTCGGCATTCGGGTTGCCAGATCTGCTGTAGTTACCACAGCTGCAGCAACAAACGCTCCTGCTGGATCCTGCAACCAATCTGGCAACCTCAAGACAGGGGGAGGGGGATAATGATTGCAGTACCAGTTTTGGCCACAATCTTACATACACTTCCTATAAGAAAATAAATTTTATATTTGGAACATGGGCGGCGTCATTGTGTTTGCATTCTAGGGTGATGACGTAGAATGGTTGCACTCGGCAATCAGCTGGCGCTACCCTTAGCTATTTTTACCACAAAACTATTAATTGGTTTGTAATTGTACTTAAAACACACTCAAAACATGCATGTGTGCACACATAGATCGGTGGGCACGTCCACACACACCTGACAGACTACTCTGTCTCAATCGAGGTGTTATGGGCTGCTCTTGTCAGTCTCCACGACAGTCTCACATTGCACTGCAATATTGAGTGTAGAGCTGATGTACACGCAACAGCTGTTTGACTTCATGCACTCATTTCATTCACTCCTTCAAGTGAACTAATGTCAGGAATAGTGAATGAGGGTGATTTTAGATTCAGCCATGGAGAGTGCTGGCCTGCTGAATCAGAACCAGGTGACAAATTAGGTAAGTCAACCCTCATGTATAACATTACAGCAGTTTGAGCATGTGCGCGCAATGTTGTTGTGTGTGTGTGCGCGCGCATTTGCCGCGCACAGTGCATGGATGTGTGTGCAGGTCGATCTGTTGGGGTGCGTGTGTGTAAGAGAGAAAGAGAATTGTGTGCACATGTCGGAGTACAATTTTCGAGTTAGCGACAGCTAATAGTTACAGATAGCGCCAGCTGTTTGCCGAGTGCAACCATTCTACGTCGTCACCCTAGAAAATACTTGATCCGATACCATAGTTCTTAAACAAGACCTAATGTTAGTTATTATGTTGACCGCTAGCTTTGCCTAACTGCTGCACGGTTCTTCTTCGCTGCTCCTGCTCGGAATGCATTGTACACGCAGGAAATTGTGCTGTGTTGCCACCAAATTGCCACAAGTAACCATTGCTAGAACAGCAAAGAAGAAATGCAAAGGCGTAAGCAGTATGTCTGCTGTTTAGTAGTATTTCAGACAGGAAATTTGGTACTGAAATTAAAAAAAGATTATGATACCAGTGTTTCTGTAGTAAGTTACCGGTAGCTGTGTTCAGTATCTTCTGTTTTTATCTAAGCCAGACTGTAGCTGAATATATAATAGTGACTGAATATTAAACTGCAAAATACTATTTAAATATTACTCCTGCATGTTCTGCGTCTCTGACGCAGGTGTGACGCTCACTGTCTATGTAATCTCTGCCGTGTCACTATACGAGGACACAACGTATAAACCGTCATTTTATGAGTTTACGGTTTCATTTGAGAAAAAGAAATTGTTTGCCATATGACCAAAGGCACTCAAAGGTCTTCACGGCAATCCGTGAAAATAAGTTTGGTTTTAAGTGAAGAAATTGACAGAATATCAAAGTTCTTTTTTGCTTAAGAAAAAATAATAATATTACTGTCAAATGCATGTCAAATAATAAAATACTATAATAAATACACAGCAGTCATGTTTTATTAAGGATTAAGTCCTTAAGTCCTATAAAATAATTCTAGATATTCATACAGTGCTAGTAGTATATACTAGCCTAGAAATCTAGACGCACCCTAGAGGCAGCAAATTTAATTTGCCCGCAAGTGTGGTCTAGCAACTCTCAATTCCTATCTGAGCTGTATTCCTCAGAATCTGGACGGGCCAATCACGTCGTGTATAGAGTCGGCGGGCGGGGCCATAATGACGACGGCCGAGTTGCGTTTGCGTGCTTCTAGTAACACAGAACCTGGCGAACGGCGGCGGTCTTTCGAATCAGCTCTGCCCGCGCCTCCGGAAGACTTGGAGTTAAGCTTTCCTCTGAGAAAAGAACAAAGAACGGCACTGAAGTCATTCTTAAAAAGGGAAGATGTGTTCGGAGTTTAGCCAACCGGATACGGCGAATGTTTAATCAGTCAGCGAGCTCCCCTTCACCGTCGTTGCTCCGGTTGGTGTAGCGCTATCCTATCGCGTGCAGAGGAAGTTTGAAAGACAACCGTTTATCCCGCCCCTCGGATTGAGCCCTGTCTATGGTGAGTTTCCAGACCAAACATCTTGATGTGGGTCTGGCTTGTCAGGCTAAGTATATACAGTTTTATATAAAGATACACACACCGGTATTGGATCAGTACTTGCTATCGGCTGATACCCTGAGCCCAGGTATCAGAATCGGGAAGGGAAAAAAAAGGGTATCCGGACATCTCTAATTGCGTGCACTGGCATGCAATTATTATTGCAATAAGAGAAGGGAATGGTCAAAACCCAGGGTAGGAACATGCTGGCCAAGTGATTTTTAGTTTAAAAAATATAACAATGAATAATAAGTTCTGTTGTCATATTCAATTGCTATTAATGTTTTTTTTTTTGTCCTTATTATCGATAGAGGTATTTTAGCTAGTTACTGTGAAAAGCTTGCTCTGTCTGGATGTGCTAAAATTCAGAGTAAGGATGCTTTCCTTTCATTCACAAATGCTGATCACAAATGCACACTTCAATAAGCCAGAAGAATGCAAGTTAATGGGTTTACATGCTAGGAGAAATCGGGGTAAAGGGCAAAAATCTAGTCGAGTCGAATGGTTTATGCTTAAGCAGTTTATGAATTCACTCCAATAAAGGATAACAGGTTAACGCGTTTACATGGCCACATGCACTGTCGGCTTACTCATAATGGGGTTAAGAACATGCATGTAAACATACTCAATTATTCCCTGAAAGCAAAAACTGACCAAGCTTTTGGCATATGTTGCTGCATTAATGACACATACTCTGAGACAACAGTGAATCCACCTCAACAAAAGCAGACTAATAGTAGCCTACATGAACCATCTAAAATTTACTGGTTTAATATTTCTCTTGTGGACCATCCATTAATGACAGAGAAAAAAGTGCAAGATTCAATAAGTTGTTTTAATCAATAAGTAACATTTTAAATATGGACATTTTCAAACAAACGCTTAGATTTGCTAAAGGCCTTTATTATTCTCGCTATTAACTTGTTGCTTAGTAGGGCTGTCACTTTTTATTGGATATTCGAATATGCATTCGAACATGATGTGAAATATCCGTAATGGAACTATAAATAAACTATCCGGTTTTTAAAGTGCCATGTAGCGCAAATTTTTTTACAGTCGGGTGCGTTTACATGGAGCACTGTAATCGGTTTAAAAGCCCAATCTGAATGAAAATGCTCCATATAAACACCTCAGTCGTAATCAAAATGCCCAAACTGAATGAAATTGTAATCGTTTTGAGATGGGTGGGATAAACATTTTCATGAATCGTTCAAACGAAACATTTCACCATGTAAACGACCTGACCGGATTACTTTTGAGTGTGCGTCCTTATATGAGGTACACAGCACGCTTTCACCACTGAAGAGCACGCGCTGCGCTCACATGCACCAAGCATGTTGACAAGAGGGGAAAGTACATTTTTCTGAGGGATAAACTTTTTATTTCGTAAGAATTTATGAAGATAATTTTGGCATAATGACACTGTCCCTAAACCTAGCAAACAATCAACTACTTAAACTGCGTCTGACATTAGAATTAATTTTTTTCTGAGATGATTAATACAGTTTACAACAAATAGCTTTTATAAAACCGTATAAGTCCTGGTGGCCGTTGAGAGTTGCTATGACATCCGTAAACAAATTCCAGCTGCTGGAGAGGACGGTGTCGATCTGATGCGGTAGACAAACTGAAAGCTGTGATGACTGCATTTAGTGGCACTTCATATCTTAATTTACACTTAAGTTGATAACCTGCTGTTTCAAACAAAGTTAAAAATTTATTTTTCCATACACGCTGTGGCCTGAGTCCTGTTTATGGCTGTCAGACTGTTAATGCATTTGTGATAGAATCTCCGTTACGAAGTTGTCTGTTTTTTAAATTTTTATATGGGGTCGTAGATATTCGAATACATTGGTTGATATTTGATATCCATTCAAAAAATGTTTTATGATTTCAGATTTTAAATGACAGCTCTATTGCTTAGTATGCATATTACTAGGATATTAGCATTTTATTAGTACTTAAAGCACATATTACAGCCTTATTCTGCATGACCATATTCTATTTACATCCTTAAAACAGAGTTAATTGTCTTTAAGGTGTTAACATGAGCCTTTAACAATAACAGCACTAGCACATGGCAGGTTCACTTGAACAGAGACAGGTAATTAACACAAATGAGGGCACTAGTCACAAAGTTCACATCAGCCACTAGGCCCACCCCTCTCTTAAACGCAGCTGGGAGAAAAAGCTGCGTGCTATTTAGGCCCTGAGCCTTTGAGGAATTACTGTAAGCATTAAGATGAGCTGATCAGCGGGTTTCCCCCTCCCTATTCACTCCCTATGCCCTTGACCTCCACACACCTTCCTTAACACCCAAACTGAGGTACTGGGCTGCTTGTTAGCATAGGCAGAAGCACAGTGATGGCTAACAACACGGGCAGGCTAGACCCAACACAGTGATCTCAAAAGCCATCTGCAACATCTTTAGAAAGTACAGGTGTACCAAAAGTGTTTTAACAGAGTCAACCTCTACTAAAGTGTAATAATGGAACAACAGCTCTAAAAAGTGACTTCTCAGGTTCAGTATTTTCATGGATTTAAATAAAATCTAAATAAAAGGACTTTAAATAAAAAGACAAAAACAACAATACCTAAATAAATAAATACTTCCTAGTAAAAAAGAAAAACAAAAAAGGCAAATAGCCAACTTGATTTTCAAAAGTCAACAATTTTGTGACATTTGAATTAGGGCTGTCATTTTTAAAAAAAAATCTAATTCGAACAGATATCAAATATCAAGCAATGTATTCAAATTTGAAATATTTGAATATCCACAGGCAACACTAATCTATCAACTTGATTGGATCAAGTGCAGCTCTTTTATTGACAATAGCCATGTTTACATGCGCACTTATTTGATTCCGATTAAAATCATTCCGATTGAAATATTCAGTAGACTGCTCACAAGAGACGTTATCTAAACCGATCTGGGCTTTACATGTGCTGACTTTTAAATCAAAAGCGTCACACAGTTTGTCTGCCGCATCAGAAATGTCGACGCTGTCCTCTCTAGCAGCTGGAATGTGTTCATGGTTGTCATTGCAACTCTCAATGACCACCAGGATTTAAAAAAAAAAGGTTTTATAAAAGCTATTTATTTGTTGTAAAGCGTAAATTATCATCTCAGAAAAATTCATTATTCAAAAAAGTTCCTGGGACAAACGCTGTGAAGATGAGAAGGTGTAGCCAGGCCCCGCCCACCGACTCTATACACAATGTGATTGGCCCGACAAGAGTTAGGGGATTACAGCTCAGAAGGGTATTGAGAGTTGCTAGACGACACTCACGGGCAGATTAGATTTGCTGCCGCTAGGTCAGATTTAGATTTCTAGACTAGAGTAAAACTGCTTCAAATGTATGTATGTTGCATACAATAGTCCATAAACCAAATCATGTCCTCACAATCCACAAGTAAACAAATGCAAATGTTGACAAGGCACTAAATACAGTACATACCACAGAGACGGACGTCCTGCTGTTGTTGCTTCTCCTGTTCAATTTATTTTAGTCTTCGGATCCAATTCTGGATCATATCTGTATTAGTTGAATCTGATTTATAGCCATGGTTTATTTAGGGTAACGTTTTCTTTTCCACGCTTGACGATGTCAGCTTTCAGACGCTCTCGTGCAGTAGCTGCGCGCTCGTGATACATTAGCTCCGCCTACACGATACGCCTCCATCCGCTTGTTTTTTCCCCCGGAAAGACTCGTTACAGCCTATATTTATTTTATAAATATAACAAAACGAAAGACTTTTCGGAGATATGAAGGATGCAATACTACTCTATAGGTATTCAAGATTGACATGAGTGACAAACTCATTGTTTCACCCCCCCCCTTTAATGTTAGAGGGCGAAAAATACTGTATTGTCTCCTATGCCCACAAGAGGGCGCGAGCGAGCGCAACAAGCAAATTTAAAAAAAACTAAATCAAGCATCGCATTAGTCTGGTTAAAACCAGACCATTCTCAGTAGTAGGGCTGGACAATAATTCAATATCAATATATATCGCGATATAATTTTTTTCAATAACGGTGATATGATTTTTAAACACATTTCCGATATTTCGATAAATATATTACAGCATTCCCCACTGACTGACGTTCAGGGCGCAGCCGTCAGAAAGAGCAGAACATGATTGGCTACTCGCGCGATGACGTACACCACAGAAACGCAGTCAGTGCTCAGCAGTAGTAGGCTGATAGATCCAACGCGGCAAGTTTTAGCTACAAAAAGAGTTTCCCTGACCGCAACACAAATGTAACTGAATAGTTGATATGAGAAACACTAACGTTAATTCAGTGGGGTGGAAGTGTTTCGGCGTGTCCCCCGCACTTTTAATAAAGTGTATTTTCATCCCCCGCACTTTTACTGGGTCTCACCGGTCCTAGTCGACCCGCTCCGAGCGGGATTCCAAACGGCGTTACCTGGAGCGAGGGCGGGCAAGTTAACAGGGACCGCTTTCTCTAACCTCGGTTGATTGTGTGCTTCTTGAGGTCACGGGCAAGTGTACATAGAAACCAACGTGAATACATCAAGATTTAATTTCAGAGACAAAAAATAATCTATGCATGACCTGTCATTTTATTCGTATCTAAATATGAGGAGGACGCTCTCTCACAGAAAGTCCAAAAGCGGATTCGTAGAACTAACGTTACTGTCACGCTGGAGCTGCAGCTGAAGGAAAACAATCGTTATGAGCTGAAAGGTGACGACGACAGTCAGACGATTGCGACAATTTATGAAAGTAATGAAGGAGCATCATCAGCAACAAAACTGTTTTCAACACTGATAATAATCATAAATGTTTGTTGAGCATCAAATCCTAATATGAGAATGATGAGTGACACTGAAGACTGGAGTAATGATGATAAATTCAGCTTTGATCACAGAAATAAATGACACTTTACTATATAGTCACGTAGTGAACAGATGATGTAGATCAGAATAATATTTCACTGTATTACGTTGTTTACTGCACACGTTGTATTTGTACTGGTTTTATTTCTAAAATATTATATAGTTTTATAGGAGGACTATTCATAGACTTGGCAAGTACATTTTTTAGAAGTTTGTAGGTACAGACATCCTTTGTGGCAGTTCTTAGAAGTTTTTTCTAAAGCTTTTATATAGTTCATATCGATATCGGAATTATATCGTATCGACCGAAATTAAGAAAAATATCGTGATATGAATTTTGGCCATATCGTCCAGCCCTACTCAGTAGTAACGAAGTTATGGTCTGGCAAAGCTTCATAGACATATAATTTCCAAAGGGGCGTCACCAACGGACGAAGACATACAGAGCGACAGAGAAACATCTGAGAGCAATTCTGTTTGTTATTTCGAGGTAGATGTTGCAATGGCCTCTGACGACTTTTGCCGTTGTTGTACAAGAAATACGATAATAGCTGGTGTCCACCGCCACTCCATTAACATTTTACCAAAATTTGGAAAACCTATTAGCATCTGAATCCGACCGAAAAAACATCTTGGATTGACAGTAGAACAGAAAACATCAGGCTCAGATCGCATTTGCCCTCTATTGTAAGGTATTTGTTTTACGATTAGAATGCAATTTGCAATATTTTGAAAATAAAATAATATTGATGAGTTTTTGGAAAATTGTCTCACAAACTTTCAAATTCAGTCATTTGATGTGTTCGAACATTTTCAGACATGAGTAAAGTTACACTAGTTATGTATTTACAATTATTTGCAATTTTTACATGACTACCAGATCTAGTGTGAGGAAATAAGCACACTTGATCACACTCCCCATCCTCCTCATCAAAGTAGCCAGTATAATCCACATCTGGTAGTTTTTATCTTTGCTCGGGTTTTAACGAAAAGGAAAAGTTTAAATCGCTTTAAACAGTTGCGGTAGCTGATTCAAACAAATGATGTTCCACGGCTGCATCCATCTTTGTAATGTACAAAATCTATTCACCTTTGCTGAGCTGTCGTCATCGTGTAAAGCCCGCCTCAATGTTTCTGGTTAGCGCCACGATTTCATCTGATTAGAAATGGGCTTGAATGAGCTCTTTGACAAAATACTTGCAGAGCCAATCTAAATTTGCCGGAAGTTTTCTGGGTTTTCCCAGGCTAGCATCGTATCTTTTATTAAAATGACATTCACATTTTACATTGCATTAAGTTTTCAAACAATTGCTATTAAATAAAATACAATGAGAATCAGTGTTGGGCAGTAGCGTCGCTACAAGAAGTGAAGCTACTAGCTTAACTACATTTTTCCGTAGCGTGGTGGTAGCGTCGCTGTTTTCTCAATGAAATAGCTTTTCAGTAGCGAAGCTCTTCTGTTTACCAAGTAGTGCGGTAGCGTCCACACAAGCTAACGTTACATTTTCCCAAGCATTTCTGAGGATCAAGAACAAATTGGAAACAACTGATAAGAACGCGGATATACTTCACTTTCTACGTTCCTTTCTGCCTCGCGCAGACGCTCACAGATGCGCGCGCGAGCCTTTCAAAGTACTCATTTGGCAGTGAGCGCGTAAAGACGGGATAGTGCGAATATGCACGCGCCTATCTGGTTGATGTTTTTTCCCCTAGTGCTCAAGTCGCTGTTGAATGCACATCGTCCGCGCAGTTACAAAAGAGAAACTGCAAAGTTTTAAAATCTATTGTGTCTCTTGAATAAACACCTCCTGTTAAAAGTATCGGGGTCTAGCCTGGCCACCTCTTGATATAAATGAATGAATGAAACTTTTTTCATGTGTGTGGGAGACACACACACACACACACACACACACACACACACACACACACACACACACACACACACACACGAAGGCTGCTTTGTTTTTTTTACCATGTTGGTTTTGTTTGGAGAAGGTCTTAATTATTTTGTTACTGTACATTTCTGGACTGGACTTTATTTGTACAAGTTGAGTTGTAAATTCACTTACAGTTTGTCCTGCAAAAGTGCCCAAGTCTAAATTGAGCATAAATGCAAACACACAGTTGTGTATGCATATTATACACATACAGGTGAACACACACACACACACTCAACACCAGGGGCCTATTGCACAATACTAGGATAAGGGATTAAGCCGGGATATTTGGGTGATCTTGGCTCAATTTATCCACTAATATACAGTTATCTTTCATTATCGTTCTTGGTATGAGTTTGCCTTCAGGGTATGTTTACATGACAGCTGTGTACTAAATTTTGCATAAAAATGACAAGATCCCGAAGATATCCCGGCTTAATACCGCATGTTTTTTGTGACCGAGAGGATTTTCGTCTACAAGTAGCGCATCTTCCCTTTCATTTATATCCATCTCATGCTCCAAAGCCCTGATTGCCTTCTTCTGCACTGCTCTGTGTCTGACTGTATACATTGGTTGCCCATTTTCTTTCTGACTCAGAGTCGTCACTCTTTTCTGCCTTTTTTTAGTGTCAGTTACGTCATGTCTTACGCACCTCGACCAAAATTTGAATGCATGTTTTTGCATTTGAATGTGAATTGTTTTTGCAAGTTTTTATTTGACAGCCCTAGTAGACATACTTTTCCATTGCTGTATTTTTCTAAATATGTCTGTGTAGGCAGGTGTGGTTGAACTGGCCACGCAGCGTGAGTTAACAAATATAGCGTATTTTTTTCTTTAACCATGCAGCAGCAAAAAAATTTTTAAAAAAAAAATATCCTTTAAACAGTTTAAATGTTAGAATTAATCCCTCCAAATTCTTACTTTTGGTTGACACTTTTGGTTGATGGAAACGATATGATTCGCGATATATAGTTGTTTTATCTAAAGGCACAACTGTAGTAGGCCTATTTACAAGGAATAATTCACCCAAAAACAAATTTGTAAATGAAGGCTACCACAAATGTAAATTCTGTCATCATGTAACAACTCACCATCATGTCGTTTTTCATTTAACTTCCAAACACAGATGAAGATATTCTTCAGTAAACCAGGGGGATTTATCTTCGTCCATTTTTAAAGTACATTCCTCTCAAACTTAAGATGCAAAAAATGTCAAAGGCATTGTAAAAAATAATACTCAAGTGGTTTAAAAAAAAAAAATCTTCAAGTCTTATGAATAGACACAATGGAAAACTCAGTTTCAGTCAATCTCATGTCAATCTTGAGTACCTATAGCGTAGTATTGCATCCTTCATATCTCTGAAAAGTCTTCAGTTTTGGCATATTTATAAAAGAAATATAGGCTGGACCGAGTCTTTCCGGAAAAAAACGAGTGCCTGGAGGCGTATCGTGTGGGCGGAGCTAAAGAATGATGAGTGCGCACAAAGCGGTGACGTCCTCAAGCGTGGAGAAGAAAACGCTACCCTAAATAAACCATGGCTAACAATCAGATTCAACTAATACAGATATGATCCAGAATTAGATCCGGAGGCTGAAATAAATTGAACAGGAGAAGCAACAACAGCAGGACATCCATCTCTGTGGTATGTACTGTATTTAGTCAACATTTGTGTGTGTTTACTCGCATTTTATGAGGACATGATTCGGTTTATGGACTATTGTATGTGACTAAACCATAGCAGTAGCAAGCAAAGCGATTTTGCACGTCAGACTAGTGTAACGTTATACAGAGAACAACAATGGAGTAACCGTTAGCGCATTTGAATGACGAAGCACGCTTAGTGAGAATGCTAGGTTTATGTTTGGGTGGTTTTACAATAAACAAACTGACACCTATATTGGTCAGCTAAACAAATGTATTTAAACACACACCATAGATCGCATGCTCCATTGATAAATTAACTAAGTTATACACGATCGTGTTGTTTACTGATGTTGAAGCGTTAAAGTCGCTTGATGTCACCCATAGGAATAAAGTGGAGCACCCTTCCGGGAGAAGAGCCGTACGGCCCATACAAGGACCTTCCGCTCTGTCGGCGTCAAGCGGACCCATACTCGAAAAAAACTCTCCGAAACTTGCGAGAAACCGGAAGGAGTATTTTTGACACAGAAATACTCCATCAAACGCCATAAAAAACATTAGTTTTTGAAACTTTGTCTATGTTCAGGATGGGAATCCAAGTCTTTAACAGTGTAAAAAGCTCATTATGCATGAAACAGCATGCATTCAGTGTATTGCCTCTATTGTTTTGAGGTGTAAACTGTCCCATTAAGTTTGTAACCCCAGCACACATTCAAATCTCTGTGGCCGGGTTATGGCTCTAATTATTATTCCTTTGTCTGCTAACGACTCTATTCGACTCTTATTAATAACGACTATTCAAACCTCATTTCTAAATCAAACTTCACCTTCTCAGAGACTCTATCAAATGCCTCTCTTTCAAATAAACATTTCAGTAGTTTTACATTTCAAAACATTTCATAAAAATAAAGTATTTGCTCAGTATTTCACAATAGTACTGTTTTAAGTGTATTTTTGATTATATAAATGCAGCTTTGGTGAGCAGAAGATAAACATTTAAAAAGCTGTCAGTTAGCACTGCATTATTCATATATGATATAGGCCTACTGTATTGTCAATAAATAGGCTACATTGAGATGGCTTGTAAAACACACATAAAGCATATATTGTCGCACTCGTCTGATTGGCGTCGTCACGTTTCAGCTCATAATGATTGTTTTCCTTCAGCTGCATCTCCAGCGTCACAGTAAGTTTCTACTAGGGATGGCTCGATACCACAATTTTGACTTCGGTACGGTACCACAATCTAAAACCGAAGTACCGATATTAAATCGATACCACAAGTCTGATATTAGCGCGGGTTTATTGCACGCGAATGAGAACAATTATGCAAGTTTTGAGTTTATAAAGTGGGAAATTACCACAAATGTTTATTAGTAAATTAATCAGCAAAGCTTATCACATCAAATCAGTCATTTGAAAACTTTCTTGTGAGAAATAATTTCAGCAAAAATCTCTCAAAATTAGCAAATTGCTTCTGGTTTCAAAAGACATCGCACTACACTAAAGCAATCTGCATAATCCGATTCAACATTTCACGCTCGTCTCGGGATGGAGAACGGAAATCATTTGAACACGCAAGAGATTTTATAGCATTTCGTAATAACAGTTAAGTTACAGGAGATATGAGCTCATACGACACACACACACACACACACACACACGCCTGTCACTTAGTCACGCTCGCACATTACACATTAAGTTTCCTTAAACAGTCAAATACACAGAATAATGTACAAATGTCCATCTTTATTGAGTATTCACATAAACACAGGCGGTTGTGTCTAACGCGAATGTAAATAGTGCAAGTAGTACGCGTGCAAATATAATGAGATCTAAATGTCATTGGTTGAAACGAACGCTGGAGATTGTGATATTCGATCTTAAGTTAGGCTGTGTGTGTGCGTTGATCAGTGTTAAAAGAAAATAAATGTCTAAATGAGATGGTTTGAATGATTCACTGACCTGTCGATCTCTTAAGAAGTCTTAAAGTCAGGATAGTGACAGATGCTTCTTGGCTAGGTTTGATGGTTCTTCATCAGTTTTATAAGCAAAGTCATTACAAATGTCACTTCTACTCCTCTCTTTATTAATTCGTTTTGGGCATTTTGAGTGAGATTCAACTGCATTATCCATTTTGTCCGTCTATGTTGTTGTCATATTTGCCGGTTGTTTCGGGTCAGTTTGGGTAGTGCGCTGCCATCTAGTGGTGAACTTCAGAAAAGCAGCATTTACCGAAATGTGCCAAATCATGATATCGTACTGTTTTAAATAAAATATATACCGATATTTTTCCAGTACCGGTATACCGCGCATCCCTAGTTTCTACAAATCCGCTTTTGGATTTTGTGAGAGCGCCCTCCTCATATTTAGATACGAATACATTGTGGCCGGGTTATGGCTCTAATTATTATTCCTTTGTCTGCTAACGACTCTATTCGACTCTTATTAATAACGACTATTCAAACCTCATTTCTAAATCAAACTTCACCTTCTCAGAGACTCTATCAAATGCCTCTCTTTCAAATAAACATTTCAGTAGTTTTACATTTCAAAACATTTCATAAAAATAAAGTATTTGCTCAGTATTTCACAATAGTACTGTTTTAAGTGTATTTTTGATTATATAAATGCAGCTTTGGTGAGCAGAAGATAAACATTTACCGGTATACCGCGCATCCCTAGTTTCTACAAATCCGCTTTTGGATTTTGTGAGAGCGCCCTCCTCATATTTAGATACGAATACATTGACAAGTCATGCATAGATTATTTTTCGTCTCTGAATTTAAATCTTGATGTATTCACATTGGTTTCTATGTATAAAAACACTTGCTCGTGACCTCAAGAAGCATGCAATCAACCGAGGTAGTGAAAGCTGTCTTTAGCGGTTAACTTGCCCGCCCTCGAGTAGGTAACGCCGGTTCGAATCCCGCTCGGAGCGGGTCGACTAGGATCGGTGAGACCCAGTAAAAGTGCGGGGGATGAAAATACATTTTATTAAAAGTGCGGGGGTCCATTCCATGGGACCTTTAAACATTACACTGATATGCAAGGGACATCAAAAGTTCAGCCAGGTCCAACTCAGCTAAAATGAACTCAGATCCCATGACTGTCACAGACCAAGATAGATAGATGTACACACGCACTCAAAAGTTTGGGGTCAGTAAGATTGATGTTTGAAAGAGGGTTCTTTCCAAAACACAAAATGTTGAAAACTTATGCTGTGTTATAATATTGTGGAAACATGTGATACATTTTGTACAGCGTGATGCATGAATTAAAGTAATTAGGGGCCAAGCCCTGAAAGGGCTGTAGCCCCTATTGTATCTGTTAGTTTCCTATATTATTATTATTATTCTTCCTCCCCTATGGGAGTCAATGGCAGCCCTATGAACCGTAAGTAGGAAAATGATGAAATTTGGCACACTTGTAGAGATAGTCATCAATAGTAAATGGACCAAATTTGGAGTCTCTAAGACCAACTCCATAGCGCCACCACCAGTCCAAAAATTTAACATTGAAACTGTTATAACTTTTGAACCCTTTGAGGTAGAAAAATGCCACTTAGTACACCTGATTCCTCTTATCATGCTGATCAAATTTAATATCTTACATTAAGACTCCGCCCATTACAGTAATGGCCATTTTAAAAAGTACAGTATTCCGTTTTTTCGCTACTCCTCCTTCAAAATTTGTCTAATTTTGTCCAAACTTGGCAGAGAGAATATTTGGACTGAGCCGCACAGAAATGACTGAACAGAATTTTTTGGACCCTTGGAAAAAAAAAAAGTTATGATGTCTCGAAGTTAACGAGGTTGACCCAAAATTGGTTCTGAGGCTGTATCTCAGCCAAACTTTGACCAATCGAAACAAAAATTGGTATGCTTCATCAGACCCATGATCTGAGGATCCATGCCAAAGTTGGGAACAGCGCCACCTAGGGGTCATGAGATATGAAAAAAGGCTATTTTTGCCCATAACATCCGAACGGTTTGTCAGAAAATCGTAATATTGGTGTCTATGGATTCCTCGTGTCATGCTGAATCTGGTGATATAAGATATGTTAGGATCTGATGAACCACGTGACCGCCATTTTGAATTTTGTCATAAAATGTGATATCTTTGATAATATTTGACATATCTGCACACAATTTGGTATGCATGACCGTCATCATGTCCCGAATGTACATGAGGAGTTTCAGAATAGCGCCACCTAGTGTTCCAGAGATATACGATTTTTTGCTAAAACGTTTATAACTTTTGAAAACATTATCTATATTCTATATAATTTATGTCATTTTGTTCTCTGGGTTTTGCAGATTTCGACGATGTCTCATTTGTCATTTTCCAAACATGTGACTGTGTGCCATATTGAAACAAGTGAAAAATAGTTTTTTCGCTACTCCTCCTTCAAATTTTGTCCAATTTTGTTCAAAATTGGCTCACATTAAATATGGAGTGAGCCGCACAGAAATGACTGAACAGATTTTTGATATTCGCTACCGTTCCGGAGAAATCCACCTCTGAAGTTGAACTTGCCTGTGTTTGTGTCTTTATGCTAATTAGCTTAGCATTCTAAATGGTTATTTGCAAAAATGTTCTTCCGTTCCAGACATTAATTACTTCTAAGAATGATTTCAAGCAATTTTTCACAAAAAAATATATAATGTTGTTCATTAAATCCAAAAATCTTAATTTTGAGTTAATTTCTAATTTTAACTATGGACCTATGGCATGTCAACGAGCGCATGTCTTCCCTGTGGCGCAATGAGATGAGTGTCAGACACCGGATTGTGAGGTTATGGGTTCGAGTCCCATGGGGGACAGCTTTATAAAATTGTGTGTAATGTTCTCATTTAGTGGCAAAAGCTGCAGTTCTGCCTTCGAAATCTCAAGCCTTTATAAAATTAAACAAACCAAAGTATGAGTGGTCTGCTGTTTAAAGCAACAGGCTAAAGCTTTGAAGATTGATTGGTCAAATTCAATGTGTAGTAAGTTAAGTTAAGTTATGTTGTTTAAGCATGTGAATTGGGCAATGTACAAAAGTTTCCTAAAAATATCCAAAGTCCAAAAAAGCCAAAAAGAGCCATAATGGGCTTGGCCCCGCAATTGCTGCTAGCAGCTATATTTACACAATGAGATTTGTGTAGAGCTCATAATGCTACATGAACTTTGGCCATCACTCACACAAGGGCATACACAAATTTGTACTAATATTAATAATTTAAATACTCTGATATGATGAAAGATTGATCAAATTGATGATGGTCAAATTGATATTCTACATTTCAAAGAAAATAGTTTTATAATCAGAAATATATATATATATATATATATATATATATATATATATATATATATATATATATATATATATCGATAAAAAGCATGATCCGAACGAGTGTCGCAGCACAAACACAGCAGGAATCAGATTACATTTATCACGAGAGCGAGGAGCTGACTGAGATTATCGCGGAAGATTTGGTTTCAAAATTAAATGTAAAATCGTGTATTTAGTGAGTTTGTCATCGTACTGTATTGTTGTGTTTTTCATTAAAATAATAGGCATTACTGGTTGTGACACATCGATTAACCTCTGGGAAAATGTCCTTACCGTCACATTAGTGTTGCACGATATACCGGTACTAGAAAAGTATTGCGATACCCTGCTATTACAAACGGTACGATATGGACTTTTATTAGTACCAGTATTTTAAGGAGGGCAGCTCTAATATGAGCTGTATTTCTTATGTGTGGATGTGTGACAGCAGGTGTCAGGATGTGTGCAGAGCTCTGCTACCACCAGGGATGGAAATTAACTTTTTTGTCCACCGGCCACTGTGGCTGGTGGATTTCAAAATCTACCAGCCACTCCATGTTTTTACCAGCCACTTTCTTGTTTTTAACCGACAATGTGTAACTGCATGTGAAAAATTAATACTACAAGCTCTACAATACTTAAGCAGTTTATTTAATCTCAAGTCTCAATGAATCTTAATCTCTCTTATACACACACAAACCATGAACTGATATACATTTCATTAAATGAGTAGGGCTTTGTGCGCTTTTTTTTTTACCTGGATGTGGCATTTGGACGATTCGTGATCTTTTATGGCTTCCAGTTTTAGGTTTTTAGTCCCAACAATGAAACTATTAGTTTTGGCATCTTCTGAAGCGTGTTGACGACACACCGAGCAGAACATTGTCAGTAGGGATGCACAGAAATACAAATTCTTGGCCGAAACACCAAAAGAAATTATGCCAACTATTAGTACCATTGCATTTATGGCTAATGCTGTGACTGTGTAACTTTACTAAAAATCAAGGCATTGCGATTGCATAAATTAATATTAAAGTTTCAAAGATTAATCAATTACAAATTATGCAAATATTTATTTAGCACATTGCAACAATCCACAGTATAAAATACAATTCAAACAAAAATGTTTAACTTGACCTCACTCATGTGTGCATTTAATAATAGCTAATGTACAGGCCTAATGGCCTGCAGAAAGGAACAGAAATTCAATAAAGTAATCAAATGTAAAATAACTGCAAATTTTAACTGTTTAAATTAAAGATTAATCCTTATTAAACTTATAAAAGCTATTCAAGAGCAGTGAGTGATGTCCTTTTGTTTGACATTAAACAGACAGCAGTAAAGGCTACTGCCCCTTTAAGACCTAGGGATTTTACCTTTAAGGGATATGCTCTTCTTTCTCTAATGTATAACGTTCTACTAATCAAGATGGACATGTTGACATACTTTTTGTGTGAGTTTGCCCATTTAAGCACAAGACTTGAAAGAGAACTCAACATTTGCGCGCTGTGAGACGAGTGCGCGTTCTCGGATGATGCGCAGTTACGGATCTTCTTTCAGCGCGCGCGAGTTCGTATTCGCGTCTTCTGGTACTGCATCCGGGTAATGACGGCGAAAACGACTGGTCATATTCGGACATACGGCCACACTCGCATGCACTGAACAAAGTAAGATATATAAAGAGGGGAATATAAAGAGGGGAAACGGTATGCAATTTATATTTACCCGCCACGGTGGCCGGTAGGTGAAGCGAGTTTACCCGCCACAACTCAAAATCACCCGCATTTGGCTGGTGGCGGGTGCTAATTTCCATCCCTGGCTACCACTGTTCACTAAACAGAAGTAGTAGAAGAGTTAAATATTTACGCGCAGTGCATGACAGAGAAAGCAACAGAAATATGCGTGCATAAGGAGAAAAAAGCGTGGCGCGGGACGTGCTCACACTGCCGGACTCTGACCTGAAGCCATTCAGACAACAAACATGCGATCGCCATTCAGTTCTTTCACGGATTATTATTTGGGTTTGAATGGTCAAACGTATGTAAAAATGCACGGTCTGGCGAGTATTCAGGTAAACACAGTTGGATATGTCTTTAGTAAATGTATACAGCTGAGGTAATTAGATCAGTGCAGGTCTTAAGCCAGACCTAATATTCTGTGCTTAATGTTAAGCAAACAATGAAAAATAGAAAACCACCACATGCTTGGCTAAATATAACTAAAATATATTTATTAAGAATCAGTGTATAGTTAAATTAGAGTGAAGACTAAGTAAGCAGTTTTATATTTGATTATTTAATTTCTTTCTTGACTTGCTACTGTTAAATAGACCTAATGAAGCTGAAAAATAAAGCACTGTTTTTGTTATATTGTTTGTAATTTGCATTTTTGTTGTTGCTTATTTTTAAAAACAGATACAATTAAAAATCTATATTATAATTATAAG
Source organism: Pseudorasbora parva (assembly GCF_024679245.1). Taxonomy (NCBI): domain Eukaryota; kingdom Metazoa; phylum Chordata; class Actinopteri; order Cypriniformes; family Gobionidae; genus Pseudorasbora; species Pseudorasbora parva. The sequence goes on from NC_090189.1 coordinate 23,569,759, forward strand.
ATTACATTTAAAAAATATTAAATTACTCAAGATTTTGGTCATCCCAACCTGTTGAGAAGTGAAAGGTTAGTGAATGATAACATGATTGATAAAAAAATAAAACAATGAATAAGTTCTGTTGTCATATTCATATTACCTGTTTTTTGTTTGTTTTTGATTTAGTATGGGTATAGAAAGATTTTAGTCTGGTATCGTATCGAAGTCAAAAACTTGGTATCGTGACAACACTACGTCACATCCTTATATCACTGTTTTATCAAAACATGTTCTCAACATTGATAATAAGAAACAAATTAAGAGTGATTTCTGAAAGAATGTGTGACACTGAAGACTAGAGTAATGATGCTGAAAATTCAGCTTTACCATCACAGAAATAAATTACACTTTAATAAATAAAACAGTAGGGATGCACAGATACCATTTCTTCCAAGCTAATACGATCCCAAAAATTGGCCTCGACTAACAATGCCCTTTTGTTTAAAATTCTATGCAGAATTTTTATACTTCAGTGTGTTAAACTGATAATCACTCTTTTGTGAGTTAAACACGATCTACTACATACAGACAACTTAATTTTAAAGCAGCATTGCGTAACTTTTTGCACTAGTGGTTAATAAACAGAACTGCATGCATCTTGCAGAAGAACATTGCAGCCAGAGCTACTTCTCTTCGTTTATATCTATGGCGGATCACGCAGGGACTGTGCTCCTCCGCTGCGGTACTTATTTGGTCTGGCCTGAAATAATCCCAATATAAATACTTATTATAAGTGTACCATAATGATTCAGGGTAAAACAAAAACACGGTTTGGAAAATAGATTCATGTTGTACATTTTTCATTATATAATTTTCGTAAATCTTGAACACAAACAGAGTTACGGACAGCAGCTTTAAAAATAAAAATAAATTACAAAAATACATCACAATCTATGAAAAAAAAAATACTACTGTAAACTAGATGGTGGATTAACTAGATTAGTGGATAATTCAGCAGCAAAAGTAACTCTAGAGAAATCACGAGAGCACAATAATTGTCAATAATAATCTAAATGAAACAAAACAGTAAGTGCACTAAATCTGGTAAAATGTTACATTGTTGTAAAATACAGTCATATATTTATAGTTATAGGGCCTATATACAATAAGAAATTAAAAAAATAGTGTTGTCACGATACCAAAATTATGACTTCGATATGATACAAGACGAAAATACCAAACACCAAAACTAAATCGATACCAAACGAACTTATTATTCATTGTTTTATTTTTTTTACTAAAAATTCACCTGGCCAGCATGTTCCTGCCCTGGTTTTTGACCATTCCCTTCTTTTATTGCTATAATAACTACATGCCAGTGTGAACATCCTTACAGAGATCATCATTATCAATCATGTTCAAATTCACTAACCTTTCACTTCTCAACATGTTGGGATGACCAAAATCATATTTCATGATACGAGTAATTAAAATTGTTTTTTTTAAGTGTAATTTACTAATCTACTTCCAATGTTTAGTGAACGGCGGAAGCAGAGCTCTGCACACAAGTCCTGACATCTACTGTCACACTTCCACGCATATTAAGAAATACAGCTCATATTAGCGCTGTCCTCCTTAAAATACCGGTACTAATAAAAGTCCATATCGTACCGTTTGTAATAGGGGGATCATGATACTTTTCTAGTACCGGTATATCGTGCAACACTAGTCCCGCGTCATTTTTATTTCAATCGACCCGAATATCATTACAAATATTTTTGGATGACTCACTACAGAGTAGTTCTAATTTTAGATCAACCCGCGCATCACTGTTACAAACAATGCTCAAAATAATGTCTTTTGATCTACATCCATCTACATCGTTACTACATCCATCAATCAAATCTTTGCTGGCTAGGCATTGACTGCTTTATCCAAAGAAAACCATGTTGACTGACAGCTTTAGCATCCAGTACACTCCCTTCAAATCGTGTGTCATCAGAGAGCCTGTGATTGAAGGAGAGAGGACTGGGAAGGTTTAATATGAAAGGAAGTCCAACATACAGGGAAGATCGCCAGAATAATGATTATAATCGCCATTTCATTGAAAACGGACATGATTGATTACTCAAACCGCTCATGCAAACAATGGAGTATGTTTTGTTTTTTCCCTTTTTTCGTTGTTTCAGATTAAAAAGTGGGATGCATTTTGAAGAGTGGACTCTTACACAGACATGCATGCTGTTGTTTAGTGAATTTGTCCAATCTGATCCGCACAAAAGGAGATGAAAGATGAGTACCGCGTTTATTATGCAAAAGTTTAAATAGCTAGTGCTTTAGCATTTAATTTAACCCTTTCCTCTCATGTGTATTTATTGCAAAAACAAGTTCAGAACATGAATCTTGAGTATTTTAGCCTTCAAGTGATGCATAGTTTGTGATAGTTGATTGAATAGTAGAAAACAAAAGTAATTATAAGTAGAGACACGCCCACTTGCGTCAACCTCCCTGCCCACGATCCAATGTGGATTAAGTGGTTAATGAGGCAAGCAATATATTATGGATAGCGCAGAAAAAAAGGCTATTAACACATTTTTCATTGTGCAAAAGTATTATAATATGAATGGCTCCAATACAGAGCAACACAAAGCGCTTGTACGCATCAGTGTGCAGGATGATACGCTTGAAGCAGCATGAAATCAGAGCGCAGAGTTCCGTCTGCACTGAAAATTTCAAAACAGGTATAAAAGATATACAAATATATATTGATATGTAGTGTATCCATCCATGTAATATTTTATCTAGCAGTTTCTTTTAACAGTTTAACATCTCAGTTAGGGCTGGGATGGTTACCGTTTTACCGCAATACCGCGGTCACGTGATGCCTGAGACCACCATCACCGCAAAAAAAAAAAAAGGTTTACATTCCAGCCGTCATATTTTTTTGCTAGAAAAACTAGCATGTTCACTTTATCATGATGAATGATGACTTTTTTTTATATAAAAATTTACTATAGGCTACCCTGTACTTTATCTCTTTACATAAATACTATTTTCATTAATATTACAGTAAACAAATGTCACAGACAATGAAAGACCAAGGCAGCTCTGACATAACGTCAATAACACTTCTATAAACGACTGATGTATCCCTAAAGTACCGAAAAAAGGTAACGTTTGGTATCAGTTAAAATGTGAACGGTACCCAACCTTAAAGGGGTGATGAATTGAGAAATCTAATTTACTTTGAGCTTTTGATATACAAAAGGTCATGATAATATAAGATAATCCTAAGTTAAGTTTCAGAGCTAAAAACTTCCTTTTTAGTCAAAGAAAAGCTTTTATAGACACCAGGCTCAGAAAACGATCGTGAGCTTCATTCTTACATCATAGCTCTACAAAACTCGCATCTCTACAGAACGTGTAATTCAGTAGCCCTGCCCACCGACTCATTGAGCTGTTCGGTCGATCACAAGCCAACAGCAATTAACATGTGGAAGATAGCAAGCCAGATATCGTGGAAGAACACAGTCACTGCATAAGCTTCCTTTGGATCCTAATATTAGGAATGTGTGATACTTCATTTATTTTTAATGAAGTTCCAGCTCATGTGGGGAAGAACATTTTTGTGTTTGCTTCATTTCAGCATTGTCCAATGTTGCGCCTTCTATATCGGATCCGACAGGAATGGTGTAACAAATTTAGGCGAGTAAACTGTCTTTTTTATATGTAATAGTACTAGGCCCGGGGCTGTACCAGACAAAAACTTGCGCTAGTCAGGCAGAAATTCTTTCTTGATCTGGGTGCGCGCATGCACGTTTCATGCTTATAATATCGGCTGATCGTGCGGGTGTGGGCCATGTAATACAATCGTAGGTGGATGAGAAATAAATAATTGTGTTTGTTTGATAAAGACAAGTTGCAGTGCCGTTTTCAAAATAATCTCACCCTCATGTGAACTGAACTGACAGGGGCTAGATATGACAAAGGAGCTGAAGCTCATTAAATATACAAATATTATCCAATCCTAGCCGTGGGCGTTTATTTCCAAGTATCCAGTGCGTCACGCCCATTAAAACCCAGCATTCAGAACACAGCCTCAAAACCAGTGTAGAAAGTAGCCCATTACTTATTAGTTATGATGTTTTTGAATGTAAAAACCACACAAACGTCATTAGTTGAACTCAGACAGCAGTATAACTAGGCCTGTGGTGACAGTCGATAAATCAATTAATTGCACAATAAAAAAAATGAGCTCGATAATTCAACGGCAAGCGAAATGGCGTCTCGCGCACTCTGCGACAACGTCATTTTTGCCGCGCACACCCTCGCGCTCAAGCGAACGCGTCGTGTATAAACGAGGCTTAAAGCTACACTGAAGTTTGATAAACGCAAGGTAATTATTCAGTTCAATCTTTGTGTGCTAAAAAGGCACATAAGTTCCTGTAGAGATAGCAATACACATTCTCCTTTTTTGCCAAATAAATGAAAAGCATGTCAATGTCTTCTCTCTTACTATATCAAAATATCACTTTCCTCAGAGATGGTCAAGTTCAGTTTGTGCGTGATTAGACAATGATATAAGATTTTTTTATATCAAATTATCCTAAATTGTGGATAATTAATATATCATATGCTTAAGTATTTCTGGATTAAAAGAAAAAAACAACAAGAACCTTACAGAACGGAAAACCGTGACCCTAAAACCGTGATATGAGCCGAACTGTGGGTTTTGTGAACCATGCCGCCCCTAATATGCTCCTAAAACACAAACACAATCCGTTGCAGTTTTCATCCATTTTATTTATTGTTTTTGGTACTTATTTAAATGCATTTTTTTTAAACAGACAGAGTTCAATGCTTTTATGGTTTTTGGTTGTTTTGTTCATTTATTGTGGTTATTTAAAATGTTTTCAATTTTTTGTGTTAAATAGTCTTTAGAAATTAAAGTTTATTGATCTTTGAAAAGGTGTACCTGCATTTTATGCCATTATCATTATTTTAGATGAAAATGGTCTCATATGGTCGACAATATTATCGTTTATTGCAATAATTTCTTGGCCAATTTATCAGGCCTAAAACAAAAGAAAAAAAGCCAGTTCATAACACCTTTAATCATATCAAAAAGAGCATGTTTATATTGACAAACCTCAAGAAACAATAAATCAGGAAACTTAAGCATTTATGTACGCATGCCAGGAAAAACCAGATGTGCCGTGATCATCATGACAAGTGCTCTGATGCCTATTCTGTAGAGCTGAACGATATATATTGCAATACTGAGAGCCATCAATCCAGGTTGAAGTCAATAATTACCATTCCATAATATTAATAATTTCCCCAATAACCCAAGCTTCATTACAAAAAAAATGTTGGAAAGTATGTGTAAACATGAAACTAAACCTCCAGTAGGTGGCAGCAGGTGACCGTCTTAATGAGTGAGTCACTGAGTCGTTCATTCAAACGCTGAATCGTTCAGTAACACTTGTTGCTGGGAGTGAGACGCGTTACGGTCCTGCTGTGAGCGATTTTCACAGCTGAAATAGAACAAAAACACAAAATATTGCATCTAAAATGTAAGTGACTTTAAGTGAATGTTAATTAGTTGTTTTTGGAACTGTCATATGAAATCAGTGTCATTTTCAGTCATGATGGTATTCAGGTGTTGTAATATCTCCTCGAGAGGCTGCACGAGCATCAACAGCACGACCTTATTATCATCCGTTCATATATCATCATCCACTATCGATTGCTACTTACAGTAAATTAATGCACAAACATTCTTGCATTTTGGTGATTCGATAGCATTTTTTTTTTTTTAAATGAAGCTCTTGTCCGTCAGGCAAGTAAAATTCTCTTTCACTTGTCCCTTCAAAAAAATCCACTTGTCCCGGACAAGCGTCAATGTCGAGCCCTGCTTTGTATTCTTCATAAAGAGCTTTGTGGTGCCGTTTTAAGTGATCAGACAAATTGGTGGTGTTTTGTTTTGTGGCCACAACTTTCTGACACTCCATTGCAAAGTACATCCTTTTTGCAGCCGAAATAGTCCTAAAAAGATGATTTCTGGTATGAAACTTTTTTTTTGTTGCAGCGGATCCTCTTCGTCGTGCATTTTAGCAGTGAATGTTTGGCCGTGAGCGGTGATCGGCACAGCGAACCAATCACTGTGCAGGCACGCAGAACGAGCATGTCACTCCAGCAACAAATTCGTGTTTACTGTGTGCTATATCTATGTGTGCTACCGTTCTCTTAATACACCATGGGTTACTACCCTTCACATCGCATGTGAAGTCGCATGTTCTGTTAAAACATAATATCATTCAGCCCAACTATTCTGCATACTTTATTAACATATTCCCACCCACAGGGAGACACATTTTCAAGCATTACTGGAAGTGAACAAGAAGACAACCTTGTATTTTCTATGAACCAATTCTCAATTTCAGACCTTACAGAACAGTTATAACTAAGGAGACTTTGGTTCTTGCCTAAATCTAGAAGGCCACCACAAAAAATGCTGCAAAACACCATTCTGGCTGTTCTTACAATTATGTCAAGGGATTACCATTTTTTTGTACTTAAGTTTGAAGACCAAGGAACTGGGAGGGGTAACAATTTCAGACGAGATAAATTATGAAGGTCTGCCAAAAGGAGCTGACCCAAAAAGCAGGGTGAGTAAGGCAGCAAGGCCGGGCGTGGTCAAGTAGAGAGCCCATCTGCAGTAAGAGTAATTAAAAGCATACAGGAGAATTTGAATGTGCAGTGCTCTGGCGTGGCTGAAATTGTTGTGCTCTGGTCTCAGACTCTGGGAAGCATCTGTCTCAGGGTGTGAGTGAGAGAGAGAAAGAGCGAGAGAGAGACTAGGGCGAGACGAGAGGCTACGTCCAAACAAGTGACTCTCATTACCTCATCTCTGCACTGAGAGACAGACTGCGAGTGCTACACTTCCAACAAGAGGCAAGAATTGGAGGAGGAGGTGGCAAATCCTTTATTACGTACAAATATCTGGCTTTAACAATAACATGTCTGGTGGTTGCAGACAGGTTTAGGGCTGGTAACCCTAAACCATCATGAAAACAATAGGATGACTTGGTGAAATCAAAAACACTGGCTCATATTCCTACGTCTCGAGGTGTCTTTAAACAAAGCGCTTTTACGGAACAATTTTTCTCCCAAAAAAATTATCTGTGTTCTATACATTGCAGCTTTCTGGTGGTGAAACTTTAGCCATGAATGTAGACAACCTGGCAGAGGGACATCTGACAACAATAACATACAGTGTGTAAAGTCCAAAACAGTAACTCATCCACAGCAGTTCTGTGATTACACAGCTCATGTACTGCACTACATATGACCCGTGTCAGCCACAGCCAAACACACAAAATTCAGATAAACAGAATAGCTCGCAAATTGCTTGTGTTATGTATCGGCCTATCACGTGTATACTAATGGAAACATTCCCCCCAAAAATTAAGTTTGGTCTTATTTTCCTCACCACTTGTTCCAATGCAGTTTTTATTTATTTTCTTCTTCAATAAATGTAGTCACATTCACTATTAAAATATCTTAATCTTAAATCACATCTTACTATTTAAATACCGCACATCATGACGTTTTGTGGACTTCATAACCAATAATGATGTGAGAAAAGTAAACAGGCATACAGTATATTAAAGCCACACTGCTAATATTGGAAGGCTGAAGACGAAAATATAATGAAAAATAACTTCAATTTCAGTCTGTTCTTCACACAACAAAAACATGACTTAGAAGAATAGAAATACAGCCCACAAGTCATAAATGCAACTTTTATGGTATTTGATGGGGTTTTTGTGATTTGAGGCATAAAAGCCCCTGGTCACCTTTGACCTTTCGCTTTTATTGTATGGAAAAGAGCAGCATAAACATGCTTTTTAACAACTCATTTTGTGTTCTTCAGAAGGCAAAGTCATTCAGGGTTAGAACAATTTACAATAAAAAAATTTAAATCTGACAATAGTGAGTGGTGCTGGAGCTGTGAAAATCCATATATACATACATATATAGTATATGGGGTGCTGAAATTAATTGTTTCTTTGATTCATCGCGATGCAGACAAGGACAATTCGGTATGGGTTCAGTTATAGACCATAACCGATTATAATGTTATTTGTCACATATGTTCTTTGTCGTAGTAGCATACAATTGCAAAGGGCGGAGAGATGTGAGTGAGAGTAAAAATGCTCCAACTACTTGAACATCTGGGCACATTTCACCTTCAATAGACAAACTGGTAAGCATGACCTGGAGAACAAGTTTGCTGCGTGTAAACTGGGCTATGATGATTTATCAAAACTATTTCATTTACACTTTACGCAAAAGGGATATAAACCTGATCTTCAATTCCCGCAGTATATGCAGATTTCACGTTAAATCAACAGATATGAGCTGGATTTTATTCATCACAGCTAATTTCACAATCAAAGACCGCAATATGAGCGAGCACGGACAGTTTCTTGACTTTTAATGAAGATGATTGTATGTTGAGCACCTACGCCTTTACTTTCGGTTTTATTTGCGTTGACTTAATGAAGAGATACTCTGTGGCGATGCATGCTGCGGTACCACCTGCATATCTGCCTATAACATGCGGTCAAATTCATTTTTTTAACGATTCTGAAAATTCAGCTTTGCATCACAGAAATAAATGGTCATTTAAAAGTATAATAAATTGAAAACCAACTATTTTAAATTGTAATAATACATCACAATATTGCATTGTTTTCTGTATTTTTGTTCAAATAAATGCAGGCTTGATGAGCAGAAGATTTATTATATAAATAAAAACATTATTTTTCCCCAAAGACAGGGAGTTAACATGTAGTGACTGTGTAGTAGTTGACTCCCTCCTCAGAAGGCAATATGCAATTAATTAGCAAACATGCTGTGTCATAGGCCAGAGTCATGTGAATTGTCTTCATCATTAAATGTTGAGGGGGAAAAAACACCTAACAAATACTTACAAGAAATACATTTTAATGTTATCAGTTTACACAAACACTATGGTGAAAGGGAGTTCATAAGACATTAGGATGAAAAGATGTTAATGAGGTATTCAGTAGAGAACTTGGACTCAGTAAATGCAAACTTTAATTGAAAAAAAAATGTTCTCCTCTTCTCATAAGAAAAAGCATTTTGACGGAAAAGGGCAATATTGTCCGCTACAAGTATGCTACTCTTTTCATCTGACATTAGTCTGACTCAGATATTGATTTAACAAAGTCTCTGAAAGAACCCAGAACATCACTTCTGTCCCTGTTAATATATAGTACATACAGAGGGTTCCCACATGTAGACAATGCTTTTCAAAGCATAAATTGCACTTTTGAAATTTCCAGATTTCCCAGAACCATGCATATAGCTTGCAGTAGAGGTGTATTTTGGGAACAAATCAGACTCAATTTAAAAGTGTCATGAAATGGCTTTTTTTATTTTTTTATACTGTAGTCTGAGGTTAACTAATGATGTTTGTGTGTTTTTTTTACATTCAAAAACATCATAACTAATAGGCTATTTTCTACACTGGTTTTGAGGCTCTCTCCAAAACGCTGGGATTTGATGGGCGTGACACACTGGAGACTTGGAAATAAACGCCCAGGGCTAGGATTGGATAAGATCTGCATATTTAATGAGCTAAAGCTCCCGTCAGTTCATGAGGGAGGGGAGAGATTGAGTGAGAAACTGCAACCAGAATGATTATCTCGATCATAGGGCTTGTGAACATCTTTATCAAACAAACACAATGATTTATTTCACATCAAACCGCGATTGATTGGACTATTATTTTTATATTACACATAGCCTGCAAGGTCGAACGATATAAGCGCACGCCGCCCTTCAGATGTCAACTCCAGAGAGAGAATAGCAGAACAAGAACGGAACATAATGATTCATCTGCCTGCCGGGCTTTTCGAGCCCTGGCCCATACGTGTCAGAGTCCAGCGTGCTAAATGTATGCTCTGTTAGACACGTACACATAAGCAAAAGGATGTATAACAATGCAATACTATTACATATTTTTATGCACGTTTTACTCACATAAGTGTTGCACCATTCCTGTCGGATCCAAATCCAGCATCAACCGGAGATTTGTTTACAAACGATCCGGCAGTGAAATGAAGTGAACACAACGGTCTTCCCCACGTGAGCTGGAACTTCATTAAAAAGAAATGAAGTATCACACATTCCTAAAATTAGGATCCGAAGGAAGCTTATGCAGTGACTGTGTTCTTCCACAATATCTGGCTTGCTATCTTCTTCCACATGTAAATTGCTGTTGGTTTGTGGTCGACCGAACAACTCAATGAGTCGGTGGGCAGGGCTACTGAATTACATGTTCTATAGAGGTGTGTTTATAGTGTATATAGTGACAAAAATAAGATACAAGGCTCACTATCTGAACCTGACTATGCAAATGTATGACTACAGACAACTGCAGAATTTCATGTAGAACTAGACCTAATACAATCAAAAAGAATTACAAGAATGTCCATGTAACAAAACAAAAAAAATATTTTTATATATATTTAAAATAATATAATAAATAAATAAATGTATTTGTAATCTCATGAATGTAATGCAACAACTTCTCACATGACCTCACGTCCACCTCATATATAAATACATATCCTGATTCAGCAATACTTTGGGATGCAGAATGACTAAACTTGTTTATTACATGCATGTTTACATTTACAATTAGTGACTATTTACAAAATAGTCTAATTTAAAGTCATAAAGCTTTGAGCAGACGGACTCATGAAGCAGGGTGACCTAACACAAAGTGCGCCGGAATTTGTGAGAAAGCAGGTCCTACCTGAGCCTGTCATGACTATGTGCACCTCCACAGACTTTAATACCCCTCCCCCTAAATTCCACACAAATACCAACAACACATGGGGGCACCCACTACAAGTTATAAAAGGCAACAGACACACCCCTGTACTCCAGACAAGTAGGGGGGAAATCACATGCAGCGCTGAAATACAACAGTGGATATGTTTGTAAGCATTTCAGCACAGCTTATTCCACTCAATATTATAGGACTTCAGTCATTTACATTATAACAGACCTAAGCTTGATCTACAGCCAGTTCATTTTATTTTTTTAAACAAACAAAAAAAACTTGGTAGTGGAGCAAGTTTGCAATATACCAATAGACACAATAAACAAGGTTACACAATGTGTCATCATGAAAGTCTACAATTTATATGTAATTATATTATATGTATGTATATATATATTTAAGACATGCCAGTTCAGTTTAATAATGGATACGCAATCAAACAAGAGCGCAAATAAAATGGTAGTAGATATTTTCTTCCATATAGTGATGTACATATGAGTGCAAAGGATTATCAAAAAATAAACATTTTCTATGACACTTGATTTATATGCATCTGTTTTTTTGATAGGATTTTGTCATCGTTGCACTCAATAGTACAGGTGCAGATGAACGATATCTAAGTTAAGAAAATGATTGGAGAAGTCTGGCGCTTATGACAGAAGATCCAGTCATGAAATTTGGATTAAGCATTAATAAAAAAGAAACGGATGAATTGTTCGCAATAAGATCTATAACGTACGTTTACACAATAGACAGGGTGAATTTATATAGGTTCAAGAGACTTTACTACCTCAATTTGCCACAAGAGAACTCAATTTGGTATTTGCACGCTATAGACCAACCTGAAAAACCTCATATACCGTTTACTTAATCTGCATCTTTGTTTTATTATATTTGTCCCGCAGTTCAGTTACTTTTATGTAAAAAGTTGTCAACTTTACTGAAGACATTAGTTTATTAGGCTAGTATTTTTTTTTTTTTGTGGTGACATATTTGGCATTAAGAATAATTGTTATAAAAACTTTTGATATCACAAACAACCTAATCTAAAGCAAAGTCAACTATATATTGATATATATCGCCCACCCCTACACATCTGCATTAATTTTTCATCATGTAATTCTAGCATGGCAAATGCCTGTCATCTGTCAACAAAGGTACATCTTTTAACTAAAATGATATTCAGACCATACCTCTGGCAGGCTATTTGAGAGGATTACAAATGTTTTAATAAAGTGTAAGTATGCACTTGTTTCTATAAGAAGTTGCTACAGTTTTAGAAAATATTCCTAAGTGTGATTGATAATTAAACATCTACAGGACCCAACAGGTGCATTTCAATGTACACCCTGAAACCCAGGACCACACTTCATGATCATAATGGCAAATGATTGTCCCTCTGACACCAAATAATATATATCTAATCTTAAAGTTTGTTGTTTTAACATCTGCGCCCCATGAAATTGCAGAACCTGCTGTGGGGATAGATTTATATATCTTGAGCCCAAGTACTAGAACTGACACTTAAGGTTGTGTGAACGTTATAACATCCTACATCTACTGACACAGATGTCAGATCTATGTCAAGCCTTAAGTTTACCAACACGGTGCAAAGGCCTGGCGAGGCACAGTCACGCAGATAAGCTTTGCTGAACAGCTAATATTTCCAGCTAATATTTAGATACGTACCAAGAGCCACTTAGCTTCCCGGCTAGCGATATTTCTACATCATTCAAAATGCCTGTCACTTAGCCGCGACGTGTGGCGAGTTACACTTTAAAAGGCGTAAACTAAAGTGACAAGTGGTTGAAATCTGTGAAATTATTTGGGATGGCTAACTAGCAGACGATGGCGTTGCTCCCTGATGTTCTCTTTAGGCCCAAATCGCAGCCTTCATCTCTGAGTCCGTGCTAAGCTAAGCTAACTCGCCTGAATTTGAGCTATTTAGAAACGCAACTGGCAACGTGGGTTGCGTGAAACGCAACTGAAATAGTTTGTAACTGCGCTCTGCGCAAGTGTTTTGTTGTGTAAATGTTGTCAAAAGTGGGACGTGATAAGTCGGTCTCCTTAGATGAGGTGATTAATTCCAGGGTTTTGGTGGGTTGGGAATGAAGCCTATTAAGGCTAGCAGGAGTTAGCATGTGAGCTAACACACACACACTCTCTCTCCACTTTCCTGCTGGCTGACTCGCTCTTACCTCAGACACCTCATCCTCGTCGCTGCCGGATCCAGGGCCTGACGATAGCACCGCGGCCGCTGTGAGTTTGAAATCAAGTCTGTCTGTTGTGGGCCCGCCAGCCTCGCCGAACAAGCGGACTTTCTTGCCACCGAGGCCCCCGAGTCCGGCTCCTGGTGTAGCTCCAACCCCCATCCCTAACGCAGGGGAACGCGGAGTCACCGAGTCAATCTCGTCCTCGAAGCCGTCCGTCAGCATTGCCGTCCCGGCTACTGCATCCTGCATACTTTCCTAAATAATACGTCTATTTGTGACGGTAATATTGTCTTTTCACTTTCTTTGGGGTTATATTGTTATAAAATAATTACGTTTTACTTCAGAAAAATCCTCAAACTCTCCTGAAGCGAGAAGAGAATCTCTTTCCCCCAAGCCATTAACTTTCTAACAACCTACCCTACTTCGTTCCATTTGTGTATTGTCCCGCCCTTGTTCAAAATATGCGTAGGGTATTGGGCGCGAGTGTTAAGTACTGGAACCTGATTGGCTGCAACGCACGCTACTCGAGCGAAAGCACGCGACGTCAAGGTAGGTTTACAAGAGGGCTTTTAGATTTAACGCCAGGAAACATCCTTTAGTAAAGACGATTGGACGCGGGCACGCTTGTCACAAATTCCCGCCCACACGATACGCCTATTTTCGTCTTTATCGAGAAAGTAGAGGTTAATTTGTTTCAGAATCATATTTAGGAAGTTCTGTCAAATTTAAAGGTGTCATGTTTACACTAGATGCATCAGATTAGTCAGTCACTAACTGTCGAATTATTTTATTTTTTAATGGCTATCACATATAATGTGTTGACAGTTAAAAGTGTGTAGCTGTCATCTCTATGCGTCCGATATTAAGCAACTCTTATTATTTAACATGTTAGGACAACTGTGTCAATAACAATCTGTGTAGAGGAGGGCGCGACCGACCTGGGTGAAGCAATACCCGGATTTCTGAGGAAGATTTTATTATGGGACTTGTAGTTTTAATGCGTACATAACATTGTTTAAAAATGATAATATTCTTTTTCTGGGGAAATTTTAATTATCATGGGGACATTTTTCTGCATAAATAGATTTACCCTCTTATAAATTATTTTTATATATATGATAATTATATAATTATCATATAAATCCATGATGTATAACATTTATGACTCCATGGAATAATGTTTTTGTAAAATAATAACAATAATAATAATAAAAACTGAAAAGTAATTGGGAAGTTATTCAAAATTCCTCCTGCATTAGAAACCAAATTTCATAAATTCTGTTCAGATGAAAATTGGAAGCTCAATAAAGATTTCAGACTTTATAAATTGATGTGCTATTTTGGATGTGTACAAGATTCTGGTGATTCATTACAAGAGAGTGGTTTAAACTTTTTCAGTAAACAATGTGACATTATTTTTTATTTTTTTCTAATTATTACAACTCAGTTTCTGTTTAAACAAGTTTTTTCAGGTGATGTATATATATATTTTTTTTACTTCAGTTTTTTACTTCACCTATTTGCACTGCATACATGGGTTTTTATAGATGAATTCGTAATATCATCAAAAAAAAAGTTTTATTTTCTTGACTCTTCACTCAAGAGGCTAAAATGTGAATACGGGCCAGGTGAATTAGATTGACATTATGTGCATGCCATATGATTCCTGTTCATGATTATGGTATTGCAAATGCATTTCATTGTTTCTCAATATCAAATGAACTGTCAAGTACATCTGCATGCCATTTAAAAGCATTGTTAAAAAAATCTTCAGTTTTAAAGATGTAGGTTAAAATGGGTAAAACTGTCTGAACATAGATAAAATTAATCTGAAAATTGGTCATAAATGAATTGCTGCATTCACCATGAAAGTTGAAATTTATGAAACCAACCTTAATTTTAATAATGAATTCAAAAGCACAAAATGAGCCAGCAGGTCCTTATTAGTTGGTGATTCAGCGTTCTGAGTTTGGCCAACTAGTCATAAGGCATATTGGAGAGAATTGGATCTATAACAGCAGAAATAAATGGTTATGATTTTTTTTACATACACACACACATATATATATATATATATATATATATATATATATATATATATATATATATATATATATATATATATATATATATATATGTTTGTAATTACAGGAAAAAAATATTTTACTTAAAAAAAAAAAAATCACATGCACTGACGAAGATCTGTTTCTATAAGATTAAATACTTAAGAATAGAAAATAGTAAATGTGTAAATCATTTTAAAAATTACTTTTCCAGCTTTTCTGTCTGTGGGAACTCTGTAATACTAACTTTCACCTTTTCCCTTATGGAATAGTCTTTAGACCTAATGACAAAACTTATATAAATATTAATCTCTAAAAAAAATTTACTGTACATGTTTTTGTCCCAAAATGTCATTCACTCTACGTTTGATTTCCTATCTGGTTTCAGTTTCCATTACAGAAGTGCAAAGCTTTTTTTTGGTAAAAAAATTAGTCTTTAATGTTATACAAGCAAATGCATATGTACAAAAAGCAATATATAATGTTTTTAAAAAGCTAAATAAAAATAAAAATAAGTGCAATCATACATGAATAAATCCAAAATATCTACAAGGTGCTCAGAAACTCCTTCACCTGAAAAGAATAACAAAATAGCCCATTAAGTCAGGTCAAAACATGGCAAATCTAAAACACTTTTTCTGTTAGGCCTGTTCCCCACTGGAGTAAGCAGCACATTTTTGCCGCCCATGTTAAATGGATACTGTTCATCCAAAAATAATTTACTCACCCTTAAGTTGTTTTAAACCTATATAAAGATGTTTTGAAGAATGTTTTTAACCAGACAACTGTGGGGCATCACTGACTTCCATAGTATTTTTCCCTCATTCTATGGAAGTCAATAGTGCCCCACAACTGTTTGGTACAAACATTCTTCAAAATATCTTCCTTTGTGTTAAGAAGAGCAAATACATTTTCACAGGGTAAGTAAATGAGAACTGGAACTTTTGGGTGATTTATACCTTTGCAAAAATGCAGAATCTGATTTGCCGTGATCGTTTTGGCGGCAAGTTTATTTTTGCTGCATTACTCACGCTGAATTAAAGCCACAGTGCACTGTTCTTGTTCAAAATAGACCCGAGTTAACATGAAAAATAAATTTCAGCCTAAAAAAAGAAGTGTTTCACCATATAACATTCACCGCTTTGAAAGAAAAAAAATACACGAAGACACATTCCCAGAAGTTTTTGGCCAAAATTTAAAGTCTTACTCTTATCATGTAAACTACATATGTACAGCATGTTATATGCATGTGTGTGGGGCAGTAGGAGAGGAACATTGTTGCATAAGAATATGCTGCCCATCATAAACCAAAGCATGTGACAGACAGTGGTTGGAGAACACCTGAAAAACATGGCAGAATGGACGATGCTCATCTGTATTTGCAGTACACAAGCCGTGGTTGAGCTGCACAACAAACACTACCAGTTTGAAAGCACAACGGGTGTGTGTTGCTCCCGCTCTGTTTGCCCATACAGCGGGAAACAGGCATAAGAGGCAAAACTCTCAATAATGGCATTTGTCCACAGACCCAAATATACGCACCTTTTCAATTACACCTTCTTGCTTAATTCTGTCATTTTTAAAATCATCATTAACATCCAGGACCAGTATTGGCAGATCTTTAAGATACTCAAAATCCAACCTGTATATGACAAGATATCCATTAAGATAACTGATCAATGACAACAGTCGAAATCAAAAGGTTTAGCACATACTACTGTGACCACTGACTTTGTCGTTCGGTTGTACAGCCAACACTCGTGCTTATAAGGACTCCAGGTAGTCCAGCTGAATACCCTGTTTCTGCTCTCTCCCTCGGAACTGAAGACGCTCCATACACCTCTGCAGATCATGCGAGGTGATAATCAATTAATCAGATAGATTTACATCACTTTTTGATCCATTCGACATGCATTCGTTGTTCGACATGCAAGGAGCTACAAGATACCTCAGGATCAGCACGAAGATAGATCATGGCGTCCAGCTCAATCTGCGACTCAAACTGAGTGAGGAGCCACAAATGCCAGTCTTGGTAGATGGCACACTCTGTCTCATTCAGATCTCCAGACTCAAAGAGGTTCGAGGCAAACACATATCTGGAGGATTAAAAGCAGCAAGACTTTTCAGTTCAATACCATTTTGAATTTGTCTTATAAATCGTTGAGAGAAAATGTTTGTATGTACCGTTCACTATAGACAGAGCGCTCAAAGAACTGGACCGGTCGCTCTGCCTGCTGAAGTTTGGCAGAAGGAGGCTGAAGCTGTGACTCAGGCAGGCATAGCTCTGGAAAGTGTACGACCAGCGACTGGGCTTGTCATATAACATCTGCAGCAGGCTGCCTCCACTCTTATGGGACGTGCTGAGCTCCTACAAGGTTTGAAGGGGATGTATTATTGAAAGAAAGAGTTTGAAGACACCTCATAATCAAATTTCTTGTATACATTACAGACATATTGTACCTCATACTCGTTCTCTATGGTCTTGCACCATCTCCCAATGGGCTCTGGTATGACCTCCCATTCCTCTAGCACCCGCTCCAACAAGTGCACAAATCTTGACTTCCCTGCCGCTGTTGCACAGACATAAGTTAAATGTTTTAGAATTCACAACACCAAAATAAAAATAAAATCATGATTTTCATTGTCTTATTATCAAAAAAAAAAACATTTCCCTGGATGCTTATATCTTTGTATTGATTTCCAAAAGAATGCTTAAACCAAATATTATAGCAGAAGGCCATTTTATTAAAACATAATGCTATTATATATTTAAACTATAGTCTGGTTTCATGGTTCAGCAGCAGCAACGACTCTTAGTTGTCACCTTTTTTATGTTATTCTGTTTTTTGACGAGACATTTTAGTCATAGTCGATGGTTTTGAAGCCTCCCTCTACAAAATATGTTAGATTATGTTACAGTATTTGGCACCAACAGCACTAACGTTACTGTATATATATATTTTTTAAATTATATTGTATTCATATGTTATGATATGTCCTCTGTAGTTGACACCAGGACTCAGTTTTTTAAAGGGGGGGTGAAATGCTGTTTAATGCATACTGAGCTTTTTACACTGTTAAAGACTTGGATTTTTAAACATAGACCCCCTCCCATCCTAAACATAGACAAAGTTTCAAAAACTAATGTTGGACGTTTGATGGAGCATTTCTGTGTCAAAAATACTCCTTCCAGTTTCTCACAAGTTTCGGAGAGTTTTTTTCGAGTATGGGTCGACTTGACGTCGATAGAGTGGAAGGTCCTTGTATGGGCCGTACGGGCTCTTCTCCCGGTAGGGTGCGCGCGCGTGTGACTAGAGCGAGAGAGGAAATGCACGCCCATAAACACTCTCTCAGCTGCAGATCCAGTCGTCCGTGAACACTTATGTCGTTATAGTCCGCACCGCGCTCCACTTTATTCCTATGGGTGACATCAATCGACTTCAACGCTTCAGCACAGCATTCTGGGAAGGCAGCGCTGCATTTGAACCGATTTGAACGCAGAAATGATGGGAAGCTTCACAACATTGCTTCAGTCGCGTCGCAAAGTGGATCTCCACCGTTCACTGCTGTCACCAGACTTCACCAAATCATACCAAAGAAGTGTGTTTTTGACGGAGCGGTCCCAGCGATAGGGGTTCGGTCCTGCTTTGGAAGCAGTCGGTGAGTAAAACTGCTTCAAATGTCTGTGCTGTTGGCTATCGTCGCGTGAGTAAACATCAGTAAACGGCACGATTGCGTGCTTCGTCATTCAAATGCGCTAACGTTACTCCATTGTTGTTCTATGTATAACGTTACACTAGTCTGACGTGCAAAACCGTTTTGCTTGCTATTGCTAAGGTTTAGTCGCATACAATGGTCCATAAACCGAATCATGTCCTCATAAACTGCGAGTAAAGACACACAAATGTTGACAGGCCACTAAATACAGTACATACCACAGAGACGGACGTCCTGCTGTTGCTGTTTCTCCTGTTCAATTTATTTCAGCCTCCGAATTTGATTCTGGATCATATCTGTATTAGCTGAATCTGATCGATAGCCATGGGTTTCTCCACGCTTGAGGACGTCACCGCTTTGTGCACACTCGTCATTCTTTAGCTCCGCCCACACGATACGTCTCCAAGCGCTCGTTTTTTTCCGGAAAGACTCGGTACAGCCTATATTTATTTTATAAATATAATAAAACTAAAGACTTTTCGGGGATATGAAGGATGCAATACTACTCTATAGGTACTCAAGACATGAGATTGACTGAAACTGAGTGTTTCACCCCCCCTTTAAAAAAAATTATTAAAAGAAATTGCATGTATAGGCAAAAACAATAGGATTTATTTTTAATTTACGAATACATTTTTAAGTAACTTAACTTTTTAAAAGATGATTCTGAGCTATGTTATAAAATATATAACTGAATGCTTTGATATAACATCTTATTTTATGCAATATGTGGGTAAAATGGCCATACTTGGATTTTCCTATTCAATACAATGTATCAATACACTGCATCTAATTTGCATATTAATGTGTTCTTGGTGTAACATGTAATGAAAAAAAGAAGTGTAACAATGGGAGTAATAATTGGCAACATTTTCATAATAATATGTAATATTTCATAGGATTATTTATATGAAATTTATTTCCCTATTTACTTGTTGTGTCTCCAAAATGCCTGATAAATATGATTTAAAGGACAATTGCGGCAATTTTTATGTTTATCTTGATCGTTTTATCTTTGTGAGTACAGTCTATAGAAAAAAAAAACGAACCGGATTGGTGCTTGTAACACGGAGCTATTACAGTAATGCCCAGAGCCCCCACTCAGCTAAAACGGCAGCTACGGGGGCATAAACGTAAAGGCTCTCTTTGTGCCTCTTAACAGACACAAAATGTAATTAAAATGTCTGTCCAACAAATCAGGGCCCTTACATGACAACGAGATGCGTTTAGCCACTTATAAGTGGCTATAGCCATTGTTTAAGTAGTCTCTCGCTGAAGTCCCGTGGGAACTCGGTTGTAGCCGGAATAAAAGCAAATAGTCCAGTTGGAAAGATTGTCGTGTGTATGAAGCATAGACCGTAAAATAATAGGTATGAAGATTGATCTCATTGCTCTGCTCATTGGCTCGTCGGTTCTCAGTCAATATCGAACCTGTCCGAAAGAAACGGTTTTCGATTCTGTACTGCTGATCCGAGAACCGCTGGACGTTCAGTTTTACGCGCATGCTCAGTATCAGCTGCTCGGGAGTTCGGTTCTTCTCAGGAAAACATGTCTCAGTTCAGTGAATGGTTGGAATTCAAGACATTCGTTTATTTCTATTCGAAGAGACTGTCACTCATGTCAGAAAGTGAGTAACTAAAGTAACTTGTGGGATCAGCGCGATTTGAGATGTGAACCGTTTAGAACGATTCAGTCCAATGTGAAATGAACCGGTTAAAAAGAACGATTAGTTCGTGAACCGGACATCCCTAGAGTGAGGATCCGATCGGGCTCACTTCGACAAGGATGACACAACACACTTCCACAGACAACACAGCGGGGCCGGTTGAAGAAAAATGCCATGTGGTCGAAGATGGGTGCAACCACTAGGTAATGTAAACTTTATTTATCCTTCCATTTGGGCACACACGGCTTGAGGAAAGATGTGCAGTAATAAAATAATCATGCTTTACACACACAACGCGCTCTTCCCAGATGGACTGTTTGCCTTTTTTTCGGATACAATTGAGTTCCCACGGGACTTCAGCGCAAGATACAGCTAGCCGTCTAAAACACTATTTAGGTGAATTCAAATAATGGCTAAATGCATCTCGTTATCATGTAAGGGCCATGTTCATGTTGAATAAACTTAAAAATTCCCTGGAATTGTCCTTTAAGTCATGGTGTCCTCTACAGTGGATATATAAGCAATGCCCTGTTTTGTAACAAAAAGTCCTATTTTGATTAGAACCCCATGAGATGTTCCTGAGATGTTGATTTATAACAAACAATTTGAAATTAACCTAATTATAATTATTTAAATTATAATGACAATATTTCCATAAGAGTGCTAAACATTGATGTTAGCCATTTTTAAAGACCAAGAAATTGTTGTTGTCTTGGTGAAACCTCAAAACATTTGGGATAAAGCCCCGAATGTGCTAGAGCTGTAAAGGACATCCTGACTTAAAACTGTGACGTGTATGATGTATGATGTCACAGAAACTCACTAAAATATAATGGCAAAAGTCCATACGGATATATAAAGGAACGCTCTCGTACATATTACTGGTTCGTTTAAATAAATAAAAAACGAAATTGCTAACACTTAGATAATATATTAAATGCGTTTTATTTTGTGTATATAATTTCGTTGTTTAAAGCAACTTACCAATGTTTCCTTCTATTGAGACCTTCAGTGCCCTTTTTTTGAGGTCAACGTCGACGCTTGAACAAAATCTCTTGAGAGGAGTAGCCATTGTCGTATAAATACTTTTAAAAAAAAAACAGTTGATCAGTTTTATATATTTGACCAGTCTGTCAAATAATCTGCCTAAACAATTTGACCTGCTTGAAATCCGCGGCAAGCCTTGCCTTCACATGGCCCGAGACGCGGGGAGGGCTCTAGTAGCCTACTCGTTGTGTTAATTGGCCAAGCCGACACAAGCCGCTGAATCATTGCTTGGCGTTTTGCAACGATCTGCGTGGCTTCCTATCATGAGAGATATGTTTCCTGTTGTATATCTATCTAGTAACAGACAACTAGTAAATGCGAGTTCGAGACCTTTAAATTATGCAAACCTATTCAGATGGTAAGTGTTTGCAGATGTGGACAGAGAGATCCATATTTTAGATAAATTATATAGTTTAGATACATATATGGTAATTATTAAGCTAACTTACATTCTATTCAAATCTGAAAACATTATCAATATCGTAATGAATTAAACGTTTTTTAAAGCTTTGAAGATACTGGAGCTAACTATAGTGTCCAGTTAAGATGTAAAAAAAAGAAAGGAATTGAATACTATTTTAAAACGTATTATTATATAAATGGGATATCAGTGTGGTCAGTAGAGGGCAGCAGGGGACTATGGTGACAGGGATGTCAACAACAAGCTAAAGTTTTCCCGCACGTTTTTTCACCAAGGGAAATAAATTATGCTTTCAATTTTATCTGTCACGTACAAAAAGAAGCAGCACATAGTCATTGCTCTCAGGTAAAACGTGTCAGTCAATGGAACTAACAGTTTTTTTGTGAGTGTAGACTATTGTAGTGAAATAGCTCGAATACTTTGCTTTATTACTAGTTTCTTAACATGTATTCAAAGGCAGTTTCATGTTTTCTGGAATGCGTTTTTCTAATTGCTCATTTTAATGTATGTTTAGTGTTCAACTTACTAGAACAGTGTTGTGATAGCGATGTATCAACATACGGAGACAAATATGCTACGACAATCATTTAGTAAGTGAACGTTTTAGTATCTAACTGTTACATAGAATGTATACGTTTTAGTAGCTACATAAAATGTATACAAAATATATTTGAAAGTACGATAGGAGTTACATATGTAATTTTTAAAGATATGCGCAAAAATACCTAGTCGTATGACGAGGTGGCCGAGTGGTTAAGGCGATGGACTGCTAATCCATTGTGCTCTGCACGCGTGGGTTCGAATCCCATCCTCGTCGAAAAATACGTTTTTCAATAGTTTCTTTCAGGATGTGAGTATTTTGACATCCCAGGCTATTTTCGTAAAAATCCATGTAATGTTTATCACACCAGAAAATATTAAATTCTGTTTCTTTATTCTTGTAATTTCATGTATACATTTTTAAAAATAATATTAAAATCTAATTTTCTTCATTAGTAGCCTAACGTTTGTTCTTTATTTTATTTGTAGACCAAATGTAGACAGAAATACATTATGTAACTGTTAATGACAAACATTTCAGCTGATCATCAAGTCAGTCATTTTATAATAAGGGTCCTGCTAACTCCACATTTGACTCGATAATCATAATGTAGTAAACAAACTGACCCTGGTTTTGCTTTCATGCTTTTGCTGCTCCAAAGGGGCTCATGGCACTTTTACAAAAATGTTATCTGTCAAAATGAATCTTGGTTACACATGGTTAGGGGGAAAAAACTGTAGGCTACCATAACGTAGTGCAAGTTTAACTTTATTAAAATCAAGTTAGTTTGTAGAAGACAATAACCTGTGTATGTCATACAGTGACAGCTACTGGTGTGACTGTGCCTGTACAACACAAAATGGCCAAGCTGCCATCACTGTCACAGCAGGTGTGAATTAGAATTGGGATGCTGAAAGTAATACAATTAAAATGTTATTAGTGACAGCTAGCAACATTTATTTTAACACAAGAGAATCCCACTATTCTCTTGTGTTAAAATAAATGTTTCTAGCTGTCACTAATAACATTATTACAGTGAAAAAATGTTTATTAGATGTGATATATACTACTATAAAATAATAGCAACAACAAAAAATATTTTTGGCATACTTTTTATTCTTTCATTTAATTTACTATTTCACTGAAGATGTGTTTTGTGCTTAAACTGTTTATTCAGTTTCATGACTGTTACTGATCTGTTCTATTTTCCTGGCATTTCCTTTTTTCAGCATTAATAGTCAAAATAAAAGTAACATGGGCAACTCAAGTATTACTGTAGGCTATGCATGATCCAAATGCAACAATGTTATAGTTATTAGTCAAATGATTTGTGCTGGATAAAATTAAGTGATATTAACTGTAAGTTAAACTGATGTTTAATCTCTATGTGTAAGTGTCAATTATTGAAAACAGTTGTAGTTACATACCTTACTGTTTGGGGGTGCTGTAGCATAAACTGTGACTGAAACAAATACATTTCAACTACTGATTTTTTACACATTTATTTGCACTTGTAGGCATCATAAAAAGTCTCATTAATTGTATTATATGAAAAAATGGATGCATGCTAAATTTTGTTTGCTATGTCCCACTTTCCACAAAATGTCTCTTTTCCATGTCCATTAAAAGAATTGCTTTTTGAAATATTATTAATGTCTGAAAGTTAAATCTAAATGACTAGTTGGCCCTTATATCCCACTGGATCCTACCGAATACCAAAGTGACAGTGTGATCACACAAAAAAACAGCTTGACAAAGTCCAGGGTCATTGCTGCTTTTTTTAATTAAAAAAAAAAAAAATAGTTATGTTAACTGTACATTACTCAAGCTTGAGAGTTAGTTGTGCTTGACTTTTCAGGCTTGGAGTTGGTGGTCCAGCGGTAGCAGTCTGTCACACTTTTGCTCCGTGGCTCTACAGCACAACTTGTGCAATAAACAATGCCTAATGCTAACATGACCACAATAAAAACACATAGTGGTACCAGCAGTGCCACAAGCAGCCAGCTTTTGTCGTGTTTCTTTCGGTCACCTGGACGCTGTTCAGTTCCTGATGTATTTTCTGGTATTTGTGATGTTTCAGGAGTGAGCATGACAAAATCCCATTTTCTCTTAGGCACAGATGTTGAAGACATCGAGGGCCCTTTGTCTCCTGAAGTCCTTACATCTACTGTGTCACCAGTTGATATTGATATATCCTCATCATATGCATCCTCTTCATTTGAATCAACTGAAGGTGTAGTATCCATCAAAAATTTAGATGAAGGTGAATTTGAGGATGCATGCTCATTTAAATCAGGTTCTTGTGTAGCTTCATCTCCTTCCTGGGTCTTCTCTGTAAACCAGCTCAGGTAAGTCGGATGCCACTCCATGCTTGGGGAATCTGTTAGCCACTCCAGAGGGCTGGGATCTGTCACCAGTTCAGGCAAGCTGGGGTCATTCAGAGTTGCATCAGCTGATTTGACTATCAAGTGTTCATCTTTGACTGGCCGACAGTAGTTGTCTTGCAACATATAACCCTCCTCACAAAGACACTCGAATCCACCTTCGTAATTTCTGCATACCTGATCACAAATGTCTGGAGTTGTGCACTCATCAATATCTTCGCATTGATCTAGATCTTCTCTAAGTGGAGAGAATCCCTCATGACAGCGGCACGAGTAGGAACCAGGCTCATTCTCGCACAAATGATCGCACTTTCCTTCCATGC
This sequence comes from Pseudorasbora parva, assembly GCF_024679245.1. Lineage (NCBI taxonomy): Eukaryota > Metazoa > Chordata > Actinopteri > Cypriniformes > Gobionidae > Pseudorasbora > Pseudorasbora parva. The sequence continues at coordinate 23,594,995 of NC_090189.1, forward strand.
ATTCGTCTACATCCACGCATTCTCCAAACTCAGACGGAAGGTACCCCTCGTAACATCTACACTCGAATGTACCAGGTGCATTGACACATTCCTGCGGACATGGTTTCTGCAAGCACTCATCAATATCAAGACAACTCTGACCATCTCCTGACAGGAGGTACCCATCGGGACACTTGCAGCGGTGGCCCTGAGGAGTGGACTCGCACTCAAACTCGCAGTTGGCACTGTGGCAGGGGTCCGAGAGCTGGCAGGTCTTTCCATCTTCTCCCAGAACATAATTCTCGGAGCACTCACAGTAGTAATCTGTATCCGAGTTCAAGCAGTAGTGCTCGCATCCTCCATTGTCCTGTTCGCACCAGTTCCTCGGAGTGTTCAAGCAGAGCGGTGCATCTTTCGACCAGCCAATTGTCCCGTCCTCCCTCTGCATGCACAGAACTGACTGTTCTTCCTTATCGTTGTCAGGACAAGGAAGAGTTGCCACAGAGCCGAAAGGGATGTGAGTAAGAATAGTACTTGCCAGTTCAAATGGAGTGGTGTACAGTGCAGGACCCCCTCCTTCTTTTTGAAGAGCTGGGCACATCCCTTCGTAGGTGTAGCGGCAGAGGAAACCTTCCACGGCCACTGCACAAGCCCCATCGAGCCATTTGAAGTTGTACTGGTCGTTGCCACTTTTGTCCACCGTGTTGTAGGTGATGACCACACAACGATGAGCAGCACAAGCACTGGGTAAGTCATCACGTTGCCAGTTTGTATATTGCGTTTCCTGATCCCCAGTGATCCAGGTAAAGCCCCTCAAAGGACGCGTGGCCGAGCACTGCCGAGGCTGACGCTGAAGGCCAATCCACAGCCTGATTCTAGGACGGGAGGTACGTCTAACCCCTGACGATAGGAGGTCATGGATCAAAGAAGCTTCTTCTGGTCCTTTCATAGTAGCCAGGTTCCCCCCTTTATCCTTGCAGCTCCTCCAGGACTCCCGGAATGTCTTGCGCTGGAGATGAATAGAATAGCATCCCTCAGCATTGCACACGCCATCCTGCTCCTGCAAGCTTTGTCCCATGACTCCCTTTGACCAATACAAATAAAGAAGACCAAAGAAAAGACAGGGATATGCAGCACAGCATTTTCTAACAGTCCTGAATCCCATAACTGGTGTTTTTTTGTTTCTGCAGCTGAGATATTTCTTGTTTCGTCTGTTATCCTAGTGCTTTTTGTTTTTTGTTTTTTTTGCCTCTGACCAAATGTTTAAATTTACCTATGAGCTCTTTCAAACCTCTGGTCACTGTGCTTAAAGAGATGACTTTTGTCTGCAGTCTGTCTGCAGCAGAGAGACAGAGAAGGAGGGTACAGACGTTTGTTATTAGAAGAGGGGGCGGGTAATGAGTGTGCTGAGTGGTGGGGGGAGATTCGGCCTGTGGCTTTCCCTTGTGCCGTATGGTTTTCATAAGTCTGTTTAAGGAAACAGTTTGTGACCCTGCCAACAAGTCCTCCCCCAGCCACCCCTTCCACCCAATCCACAACTCACTCATCCAATCACTACAACAATCACCATCACAAATTCATCCAACCTCAAAACTTTGTCCTGGGTCATCCTGATCAAATGTTCTCATTTTTTCCATTCATGTACGGTTCATTTTTGCACAGCTTCTCAAACTTTTGATTTTAAATAAATTTAGCAGGTTTTTTATTTATAGGATTCTTTTTAGGTAATGGTTAAAAAATATTTTCTTAATTTGCACAGCCTATTCTGTCTCATCACTTTAACCAAGCTGAATTGATGAATGTATATTGCTTTACCCAACAGTAAGCGACCAAACCTTAGAGAATATGCAGGTTTCATTTAATGTCATCTAAGAAAGGATTATTTATGTGAAGTAAAAGAGAAGATCATTTGATGGTAAATGTTTTGAGGACAATATTTTTTCGTGACTGACCTTTGAAAAAAAGATGAAAATGGCTTGTATGTGCAACACTACAAAAATAATTAAGTCTTAAGAGGCCATGCATTATTATTGCATTATTATTGCATTTTTAGTCTTGTTTTATTGTGATCAATAATTAATTTTCTCATGACCTCAACATAAACATTTCTTATATCTTAAGTATGTTGTTCACCATTCATCTGTCAAAAATTATATAACCATGCATTTAAAAATATATTGCTTTATCATGAATGAGTTATTTTTCTTTCAATATATAGTGCTTAACATGTTTTTGTTATCTCAAGACCAAGGAAAACAACTTTTAAAAATTCTCAAGAGCTCAAGAAAATGATCATGGCAGAAAACAATATGGCCTCTTAAAGCTTCCATATAAGACTAATAAACATAAAAGCAGAGTTCAAATCGCTGTTGGACTGAGTCAAGGTTGAAAGGAGATGTTTAAAAACATGAGGTTCTCACAGTGGGTACTGCCTTCTTCTCAGTTGCGTAGAGCCACTGAACCACAGGTGCAAGGCTTGCTCCTTTAAGACAGGAGAGAAGTGTGTGTTGAAGACCACAGCCAATTTGTCCTCAGACCCAGTTGTCGATATATTTTATTTTTTAAAACTTTGATCCACAGTGAGCACATGAATTTCAGATATTGCTTCACCAGCACAGATAGCGGTTTAACAGTCAGGCAACTTAAGCAAAGTTTTCTTCATTACTTCAGGTCTTTTCATGCCATTTCAGTTTCAATTACAGTACTCCACTTGGAATAACCCCACTCTTTGTCCCCACACACACTCTCTTCCATTTATTTCTCTAAACCAAATAATAAACCTTTCTGAAATCCATCCCAAAAATCTCACTTACTTATTCCAATTTAAACAAGTCTGTCCAAGTGTAGACTTTCTAACTAAAACATACTTGACCAAAGTAAAATTCCCAAATACCTCATCATATATGGATAAAATAACAATAATAATTGACACGGAAGAGACAAAAGAAGCGCCACAGATGTATTCTGTAAAAACATGGATGAATTCTTTCGATGAGAAAAGGAAAATTCAGCAAAGGAGGTAAATTTCGGTTTTGTTTACGTAACCCTCCAGACACACTAATCTACATGGACCAGTTTTTTCTCCTCAAAATTCTCCAGATGTTGAAGCACTCTCTAGTGCGAGGACACATCTGCTTGCATTTCCACGTTAAACATTGAGATTTGCACCTTTGCCTGTGCAAGATAAGTCTTCCAGAATGGAGATCAGAAAGACTGGATGCTTAAAGCACCACAACTGCTCTTGTGTTTCAGCACCGAACCTTTTTTATGACACGCACACTGATTCAGCTGAACAATTTTTTCCACCGCTCTAAGTAAAACTGATTTCATGGCCAAATTCACTTCATTTCAGCAGTCAAATATGTACAGTTTGAAGTTCACACAGAAGTTCAAACGGTCAATGCAAACCTTTTTGTATATAGTTTTGTTTGTAGAATATATCTTTATGCACCCTTACAAGCTCTGTAAAACTACATTAAAGTGATAACTGGTGATGATCACAGCCACAGAAGTTCAAGTGCCAGTGTGTGCACAGCTTTCAGACAGGTCTGCTGTGTTCAGTCCACAAAGGAAACACTTACTGCATCAGATTGCCTTTCTCCCTCGACTGATTTCAACACAAATAAATAATAGTCATGCGTGTTGCAAAGGGTCTGTTCCTGACATCTAAAAGCAGAGTGCAGACTAGAGATTTTTATCATGTGGATACAACCTCAGTAGAATCTGTGCTTTCTCTGTATTAGGCCTATATGCCTTTCATCAATTTAAGGAAATGTTTGAAATACAACACATTTACATGTCTTTGGTGATACCACGTTTTGCTGCTGTGAACATTTCCTGTTTTATCCCCTTTTCCTGATGAATAACATAACATTAAAAAAATTATATTTTTTTTGTAATAAGGCCAACATTATTGTTTATGTGTATGTCTAGGCTACACTACAAACATAGCCCTTGCAATTAAAAAAAAAAAAAAACTATAAATAAATACTAAATGAAGGTTTTTGCAGGATGAATATGAAAGGAAAAGTTGACCCAAACTAAAAATCCTGTGAAATTACTCCATTATTTAATCAGGTCTCTCCAAACCCACATTTTCATCCGTGAAATGTGACAAAGACATGTTGTCCATGTGATTTGTGTGCCTTATTTCAAGTCTTCTTAATTCATTCAATTAATTTCTTTGGAAACACAACTTAATTTACTTTTTCAAGTTGTATTATTGTCCCTCACATTCAAATCGGGTCTGCACAAGAACTAGGGTGGCCATTTACATAACACCAAGAAGGAGGACACTTTGCAGCCTTTAGTAAGGCAAGAATAATTGCATAGGACATGGTGTAGGCTACTCGTAACTACAATACAAGTTTGTCCATCATATCGATTGTTTTTTTGATACAGTGATTCTGAAATAGCCTATATTAATTGCCACATTTTGATACCTTGGTGTAGACCTATATATGTGTAAGAGGCCAAAAAAAAATTATATATTTTTTCACTTATTCAAGACATTGTGATGTTTCAAATAAAACTTCTAGAATTAACAGAAATACTTAAATAAACAAATAATGAATGCGAAAAATAAATTAATTCACATTTCAGCAAGAAGATATAGCTAATTGACCACCACATGGAAAGAAAAACTATGGCCTAGTCAATAGTTGCTCTGCTTTGTTACAAACATTCTTCAAAATATCTTCTTTTGTGTTCAGCAGAAGAAAGAAGCGGTACAACATGAGGGTGAGTAAATGATAACAGAATTTTCCTTTTTGGGTGAACTATCCCTTTAACAAACTGCAGCTGCTCAGGCAGCTCTTTGTTAAGAACTGAAATGTGTATTTTTTATTTTTCGCTTTCATTATTTGTTTATATATTTCTGTTATGCAGTATGACTGGTGAGGCTTGACTGCATGAATTTACAAACCTCTGCTGTGAAACATGACTGGCGGAGGGGGTATGGTTTAGCGAGGTCTGCGCGATAAACGGAGGGTTGGAGAAAGATTGCTGTGAACAAGTTTAACTCATTAAAGGAAGGGGGGGGGGGGCACTGAGTTTCAGTCAATCTCATGTTAATCTTGAATACCTGTAGAGTAGTATTGCATCCTTCATGAATCATATCTCCAAAACGTTTTATTATATTTATAAAAGAAAGATAGGTACGGTCGGAAAAAACGAGCGGATGGAGGCGTATCGTGTGGGCGGAGCTAAAGAATCACGAGCGCAAGCAGCATGAGAGCGTCGGAGGGCGGTGACATCCTCAAGAAAACGTTACCATAATAATCCATGGCTCTCAATCAGATTCAACTAATACATATGATCCAGAATCAGATCAGGAGGATGAAATAAATTGAACAGGAGAAGCAGCAACATCAGGACGTCAGTCTCTGGTAGGCCTATGTACTGTAGGCTTGTCAACATTTGTGTGTGTTTAACTTACTCGTGGTTATTATGAGGACATGATTTGGTTCTGGGCTATTGTATGCGACTAAACCTTAGCAGTAGCAAGCAAAACGGTTTTGCACGTCAGACTAGTGTAACGTTATACATAGAACAACAATTGAGTAACCGTTAGCGCATTTGAATGACGAAGCATGCTTTATGTGAACATCCCCTAGGTTTATGTTTGGGGTGGTTCAATAAACAAACTGACACCTATATTGGTCAGCTAAACAAATGTATTTAAACACACACTATAGATCGCATGCTTCATTGATAAATAACTATATATGATTGTGTTGTTTACTGATGTTTACTTACACGACGATAGCCAACAACATAGACATTTGAAGCAGTTTTACTCACCGCCTGCTTCCAAAGCAGGACAGTGAAGCTTTATCGTTGGGACCGCTCCATCAGAAACACACTTCTTTGGTAAGATTATTGATTTTGTGAAGTCCTGTGACTGCAGTGAGTGCAGCGTTTATGGTCGTACGGCCCACACAAGGACATTCCGCCCTGATGACATCAAGCGGACCCATACTCGAAAAAAACTCAATGCTGCTGCGTCCCCATAAGATTCTAGGGCATGTTTTTTAGACCGATTCAGCGAGACTCAAAAAAGGAGGACAAATGAGTGTCCGGCTTGACTGACCCGGACGCCAGAAGGGGGGGCTTAAAATCCGGACTGTCCGGACAAAATCCAGCCAGATGGCCACCCTAGCAAGAACGTGTTTGAGCAAAAGAATTCACACAAACAGTAATTTAAAATCTAACTTAGTCGTTATAACCACAGTTGTGGAAGCTTTGTTGTCTAAATGCGGAACGTTCGGATTCGGATATCATAATGACATGAAACCCACAAACAATGAACACAGCACAAACTGTGATGTCCGATTGGTGAACAAATGACTCTTGTAAACCAGGTATTTTTAGTGAGTTTCCCAAAAAAAACAGCCTCGAAATAGCTTCGAACTCGCTTCTGAGTTAACGTTAGCGGTTTGATTCAGAGCAGAATCACTCCGCCAGCAAATCGTTCAGAGCGCTTAAAGGTGTAATGAACTGGCTTTGTTTATTTTTTTATACTGTTTTCTGAGATCAACTAATGACGTTTGTGTGGTTTTTACATTCAAAAACATGATAACTAATAAGTAATGGTTTTGAGGCTCTCTTTAAAATGCTGGGTTTTGATGGGCGTGCCCCGCTGAAGAAGAAGTAAACGCCCACGGCTAGGATTAGATTAACATATTTAATGAGCTTCTGCTCCCGTGTCAGTTGAATTCACATAAGGGAGGGATTGTTTTGAAAGTGGCTGGAGTAATTCTCTTACGGGGCTCAGTCTTAAAATGTATTTATCAAACAAACACAATGATTTATCTCTCATTCACCCGTGATTTATTTATTTTTGTATTACTTGGCTCGCCTGATCGGTGGATATATGCGCGGACCACACACACAGACACAACGGAGATCAAGAAATGAATGTTAATTATGTTTTGGTAGCCGTCTGGAAAACACACAGCCCTGGGACATTGGGCTTTGCAAGCCCTGGAAGTCTGATCTCACAATAAATCAACAAATAAGGGATTCTCCAGCCTGTGACAGCTGCTGGTATGCTGTGTTAGACACGTCACATACACATAATCAATACGACCTGTAACAATGCAATAGCTACTATCGCATATAAAAAACATGTTTTACTCACATAATTGTGTTGCACCATTCCTGTCAGATCCAATATAGAAGGAAAAGCATTGTGTTTTAAAGGGATACTTCACCGCTTTTTCATATTAAACTGTTATTCCTTTAACTAAAACGCTTTAATACCTACCTCTCTCGTCTGAGGGCGTGCACTTAATCGCTCTGACGGGCGGTGACGATCTGATAGCATTTAGCTTAGCCCACTAAGCCCAGTTCATTTCACTATGGTACCAAACAGCGATCAAGTTAGAAGCGACCAAACACATCCACATTTCCCCTATTCAAATACAGTTACACGAATAGTTGAACGATCAAGTATGATGACATAAAATAAAACGTGGCGCTTTTCTAAGCGGATTAAAAAGAAGAACTATAATGTATGGCGGAATAGCACTTGGAAAAGTAAAAGGCAGAAAAGTACACTGAGAGTACTTTGACTCGGCGCAGTAAAAAGTCCCAGCTGAAAAATCCTCCTTCACATCTGCTCCTCCCCCCTATTGTCAGAAATGAGAGAGTATACACCTTTAAGTTCTCCTTTAAGTGCACACACTCAGATGAGAGAGGTATGTATCAACTTGTTTTGGTTAAGGGAATAACATAGTTTACCGCTTAACCCTCGCTCCTTTTTTTGAGAATTAAAAAAAAACGACATACGCCAAATAAAAATGTCTGCAGCTCCTAAACCCTTTGGTCTATATCCATAAATTTGGTCTTATTTTAAACTAGACACTTCAAATTATGTTACCCAAAAGTCATAATAACTCAAAGTAGTATAGGGACAGATTAAAACAAGGGGAAATATGCATGTAAGTGACTCACATTTTTATTTTTTTATTATTCCCTTATGGAAAAAAATATGAGATTTTAATTAAAAGTTAAAGCAGCAATTAAAGCAACTATTTATAGAATTTACAAGTGTAAAAAAAAACGAATTTAGTTGATAAAGTCTGTCATTTAGTCTGCGCGTTGTGTGGTAAGTGTGTGTGCTTACACTGGCAGGCCGCGCTGGATACTAATGGATACTATGGAGAAGCTAAGAACAGCTGTATTCATCAATGCTTCTTACGGCATCTCTTACAAACACTGCGCAAAATAATGTCTTTTGATTCGTTACTACATCCATCAATCAAATCTATGCTGGCTATGCATTGGCTAGGCATTGACTGGCTTATCCAACTAAAAGTACAGGTGAGCTTGACTGACAGATTTTGCAGCCAGTAACGCGCTCGGAACAGCTAATGACCGGAACAGTCCATAGTACAGGGGAGATTGTTAAAATAATGATTAAAATATATTTATCATTTCATCAATGATCAATATCATTTATCGCCATTTCATTGAAAATTGACATGATTGATTACTCTAACGCAAAACGCTAATGCAAACAACGGAGGATTTTTAGCTTTTTCCCCTTATTTTTTCGTTGTTTTAGATTAAAAGTGGGATGCATTTTGAAGAGTGGACTCTTACACAGACATGTATCCTGTTGTTTCGTGGATTCGTCCGATCTGATCTGAACGTCAGGAGCAAGCCTGCAGTTTCCCTCTCAGATACTGAAGCTTTCGCGCCTCGATCGCCCCCCGGTGACCGGTCCCAGTATAGCCACCCCTCTGTGTTTTCTAATGGATGCGAGGCAAACTAAATAATAAAATTACACTTCAAATATTTTTTCCCCAAAGTTAGTTTATGTCACTGAAGGCAGTTATCATCCCGATGATTTCATTTCAAGTGTTCGTTTTTAAAATAAGTTTAGTTTTAGTTAGTTATTTGATGCTATAAAAACGGGGGGTGTGACGTCATGATTGACAGCTGAGACTGACGGCTTCTCTGAGTGAAGTTGTCACTGAGGCACTAACAGACTTTTTTCTGAATTTTTGGGAGCAGATTGGAGCTTTAGCTTTAATTTCTACATTTCCATAACTGTTTATTTCACACAAACATAATTAATTGTTTTCTTTTGTAATTGTGTGGGCGGGCTTTTGATATCGCAGCTGTACTTCCTGCTCTACTTCCTGCGCTCTACTGTGCAACTCCGGTCCCGAAATCGCTACTGCTCAGACTCGGTCCCAAGATGTCCGCGCCATACAGGCCGCCTAAAAGCTTCAAATCTGCCAAGCGGAAACGGATGATGTCGAGTCGTCCATATTTTTTAACGGTCTATGGTCAGATGAAAGATGAGTACCGCGCTTATTATGCTAATGTTTAAAAAGCCACTGCTTTAGCATTTAAATTAATCTTTCCTCTCTGGTGTATTTATTGCAAAAACGAGTTCAGAACATGAATCTTGAGTGTTTTAGCTTTCAAGTGATGCATAGTTTGTGATAGTTGATTGAACAGTTTGTATAAAACAAAAGTAATTATAAGTAGAGACACGCCCACTTGCGTCAGACTCCCTGCCCATGATCCGATGCGGATTAAGAAGTTAAAATGAAAAAGCGGCGAAGTGTCCCTTTAATTTTAATGTCTGCAAGTCCAGTGTCGAACTGTGTCTTGTTTACAAACTATTATCTTGCTATCTTCAGCGTCTTTATTTCTCAGTAACGCGATCAGTTTTGCGCCACGAGTCAGTGGGCGGGGCTACAGAAGCAGCATACACATAGAGGTGGCATTTCACCCTTCTAAAACGTCATTGATTTGAGAGCCAATAGGCTTGTTTGAGATGAGCAAAATCTGTGCAGAACCGATCACCGGTGATCAGCGCGAGATGCATGCCGGTTAGAAATGTGTCCGAGGGCGGTCCGCCTTGCTCTGATGTCATGCTGACGTATGTCAAAAATCTCTCGCGATGGCGAGGCGGACGTGTCGGATTCTGCAGTCGAGCGCAGTTGCTCTCCACCGACTGCGCTGAGCAAAAGCATGATGGGAAACGACTTGCTGACGACACATCTTAATGCTCATTGGTTTAAACAACCGTGATGTATGGTTCTTTTTTTAAATATTTGATTTTAAAACTCTGATATCATGTTTTTATGTGTATAAATGATGTGTGAATATTCTCAAACTCTCGGAGAGTGCGATCTCTCTGTTGGTTATGTGACTGTTGTCATATTAATAAAAATATATAAAAACATGTATGTAATTAAAGTAAAAATGCTTGATAAACAGGCCTTTCGAATGGAAATAAATAACAAAAACTTTGGGTGTCTTGTTCATAATTATTTTCATATAAAAGCAACAGAACTTAAATGACATCCAGTTTATCAGCAACAGAGCGCACGAGTGTGAATCCCGCGATATCCGCAACTGATCTCGCAGGTGTCTGATCCACTACGAGAAGAGAGAACTGTCCGGCTTGCCTGCACTTTTTTCACTCCTCCCCTCACTGCAGTCGCCTAGTCTCGCCTTTATTTAAGGCGAGGCAAGGCGCATCTCAAACAAGCCTTTTTTCTGGGTCTAGTGGAGTCCATGCCTCAATAGGTGCTGAAAAATGGGCTGTTTTGGCAGCAAAAGGGGGACCAACACAATATTAGTCATAATGTTATTTACACTTACCTAAAGGATTATTAGGAACACCCGTTCAATTTCTCATTAATGCAATAATCTAATCAACCAGTCAATTGTCAGTTGCTTAAATGCATTTAGTGTTGTGGTCCTGGTCAAGACAATCTCCTAAACTCCAAACTGAATGTAGAATGAGAAAGAAAGGTGATTTAAGCCATTTTGAGTGTGAAATGGTTGTTGGTGCCAGACAGACCGGTCTGAGTATTTCACAATCTGCTCAGTTACTGGGATTTTCACACACAACCATTTCTAGGGTTTACAAAGAATGGTGTTAAAAAGGGAAAAACATCAAGTATACGACAGTCCTGTGGGTAAAAATGCCTTGTTGATGCTAGAGGTCAGAGGAGAATGGGCCGACTGATTCAAGCTGAAAGAAGAGCAACTTTGACTGAAATAACAACTCGTTACAACCGAGGTATGCAGCAAAGCAATTGTGAAGCCACAACACGCACAACCTTGAGGCATATGGGCTACAACAGCAGATGACTAATAGAAAATAGAAAAAAGAGGCTACAATTTGCACACAAGCTCACCAAAATTGGACAGTTGAAGACTGGAAAAATGTTGCCTGGTCTGATGAGTCTCGATTTCTGTGGAGACATTCAGATGGTAGAATTTTGCGTAAAAAGAATAAGAACATGGATCCATTATGCCTTGTTACCACTGTGCAGGCTGCTGGTGGTGGTGTAATGGTGTGGGGGGTGTTTTTTGGCACACTTTAGGCTCCTTTTTAAATGCCACAGCCTACCTGAGCATTGTTTCTGACCATTGTCCATTCCTTAATGACCACCATGTACCCATCCTCTGATGGCTACTTCCAGCAGAATAATGCACCATGTCACAAAGCTTGAATAAATGGCCCCCACAGTCACCAGATCTCAACCCAATATAGCATCTTTGGCATATGGTTAACGGGAGCTTCGTGCCCTCGATGTGCATCCCACAAATCTCCATCAACTACAACATGCTATCCTATCAATATGGGCCAACATTTCTAAAGAATGCTTTCAGCACCTTGTTGAATCAATGCCACATAGAATTAAGGCAGTTAAATTCAACAGCATTTGTTACAATATCATTAAGACAATCTTCACAAACAAATATCTTGGTTACGGAGGAACAAACAATGTAAGTGAATGGGATCAAATGTTAAAAGCCATAGGGTCAGCCATCATATACCAAACAGGACTAGATCCAAAAAGCAACCGTCTGAACACAAAGGGGTCTGGGACCACATTCTTACTAAAGTGGACCAAAAAGGATCCGAGTCCTCTTTTAGGTACAGGGACAGTGTGAACGTAAAGAGAACTAGGTACTTTTTCACTTGGTTCACCTCTTGGTCCACTTAAAGGAGTCTGAGTTTGGTTCTTTTAAAGAGGACCCAAGTGTGAAAACATCCTTACTCACCCTCAAGTCATCCTATATGTATGACTTTCTTCTTTCTGATGAACACAATTGGAGTTATATTAATAAATAAACCGGCTCTTCCAAGCTTTTATACTGGGACTGAATGGAGCCCACGAGTTTGAAGCTCAGAAAAGTGCATCCATCCATCATAAACATACTCTACACAGCTCCTGGGGGTTGATAAAGGCCTTCTAAAGCGAATCGATGGGATTTGTTAGAAAAATGTCCATAATTAAAACTTTATAAAGTAAAATATCTAGCTTTCGCCAGACCGCCTTCCATATTATGAAGAAAGTATAATTCCTCTGAAAGTTTGCTACATCCTACATCATACGTTGCATGCGTCAGTTCCTAAAAAAATTTTTTACGTTGAATATGGAAAGCTTCAAACTCGTGAGCCCCATTCACTGCCATTATAAAGCTTGAAAACATCAGTGTATTAATATAATTCAGTGTGTTTTCATCAGAAAGAAGAAATACATATACACATGTCTTGAGGGTGAGTTAATTTAATTTTAAAGGGAAATAATCCTGAACAGCTAGTCATTTTTCAGGTAGGCATATGTCCAAGTCTGAATGAACTGGGAACTGTTATATTATTTCATTGTGATATATATATAATTTAGGTTCTTGAGAAAAACTATTATAAAACAAAAAATATTTATACAACCAGCCAGGATGCAAACAATCACTGAGAACATCAATAAAAAAATAAAAAATGCCTATATTTTTTGTTTTAATGTTTTCAATTGTATTGGTCTGTAGTTTTTTGTATTTTTCCAAAAAATTGTACCGTAGTCAACAGCTACAGTGTTTAGCCTAAAGGCACTATTCCACATCCTACTGTTAAAGCTCCAGATTCTATGTGACTAACAGAGGATGTTGTTTGTATGTTTGTGTTTGCCCCCAGCAGAGCATGAAGGACCCTGCCCGACGTATGCACATAAGTGATGGTCCCTAAGGGAACATCCTGATAAGGAATGCTGGGAAACAGGGTTAGTCTTTTTTTTTTTTTTTTTTTTGGGGGGGGTGTTTTAACATCCTGTCTTCCATTTTCTCAACACCATACGTTAAGAGATCAGAAAGTCACTAGAGATGTCTGCACTAGTAGATTTGATTTAGTAGGAATGTCTTCTAACCTTTGCTACCCTTGTTGATGACCTTTGGCTCACAATGTCTTCAGGAAAATACTGCTATTGACTCTTGGGTGGTTTGGAATGTGCATTTGCTGTGTTTTTTTTATTTTTATTCAAATGGTTCATTTGGACTGTTTCAAAGGGTTTGCAGGAGTATACAACGCATGTCAGTTGGTGGAGAGGGGTTTGGAAAAACTGGAAGCTTATGGGCTGTTATGTAATTCTTTTCTAATTCAGTACACAGGCAGAGCCCATATTTCATTCTGTCATCAGTTGTTCCAAGTCAGAGGTTGTAGCCAACACTGAAGCGCTACGTATACACATTTCCTTTATTAGTTCGAAATGAATCATCATGGTGACGTCGTTGATAAAATGTCAATAAAACACACATATGTGACCTACTGTGGAGAATAAACCAATAAATCTTATTTTTTTCCTTATTTTATCCATGATCTACTCAGTTTTTCCCTAATGCATCTAACAAACTAATTTCACGGCACTCTGAACATTTGTTTTCCTCTCCTTTCTGTTTTTTCTCCCCCGGTTTTTATTCTTTAGACAAAAGTACCCATTTATCCTGGCCTCCTCCATCCTTCTCTGTTTTTTCAGTTGTGACTGTAGGAGGCTTTGATCTATAAAACCGTCTCACTCAGGTCCTCAAGCCAGGTATGAAAGTCTGCAATGACTTCTAGTTTCTTTATTACCTCAGCCCCTCTCCTAACTGATGTGCATAGCATATGCTTGCCCCGTTGCGACTGATCTAGATAGCATCTGCTCATTCTCTCTGTAGATTTACTTACTTAGATTGAGAAACCTTCACATTCCTCAGAGCTTTCTTCCCTGCTGTGGTTGAGGTCTTTGTTGTGGAGTCTTCAGCAGGGATGCTTTATGAAAAGAATCAAATCACAGACATCTCTATGAATATCACAATATGAATGGTCTAGACAACCCAAAATAGTTTACAAAGGCCAAGATATAAAGAAAAAACTCAAGTGTTTGGTGTCTGCTAGTAGTCTATGAACTTAAAGTCCTCAAAATATCTCATTGGTCCCCCTTGGGATAAGAGTGCTTGGCAGGCTTAGTGTCCGGTTACATTGCTAACAGAAGTATCACTATACTTGAGATCACGTTACTTTGCTACTGCAAAGCTCTAAGCATACTCCTTTTGGAACCTTCTACTGTTTGAAAAATTCTTGATTCACTGCCATCAAAGGCAGTCCCTTAGTATTTCGCAGGATCTTAACTAATCCTATGTTATTTTTTCCCCTCAGACCTATTATGCAATAACATGTCTACACACATTTGAACCATACAGGGAGCAGTAAAGGACACCAGTTGAGGTGTAAGGGTTAATTAAAACTCCTGGTGGTACCGTGAGTGGTATAGATTAATATTTCCATAGCTTTTTACATCAGACAGACACTTATACACAGCGACATTGCATTCACATTTTATTAGTTCATGCATTCCCTGGGAATTGAGCCCATGACCTTGGTGTTGTTAGTAGCACACTCTAATGCTTGAACACTTTTTCATGCTAGGTCCCACATAGAGAGGTGTAAGACTGGATAAATGATTACAAACTCACCAGTCTGATCATTAACCAGAGGTTATGGCTAAAGCGATTTAACAATGCCTCCCTAGCATGCTATTGTTGAATCTTACCCATGTACGTATACGCTAGTCGCCTATATAACCACTTAGTTAAAGTTCAAAAAGTTACCAGAGGTTATGGCCAGTACCATAAAATAATGCCATATTATTTCAATAGTATTTTATCTGGCCCCCTATATGCGAATGCATCACAACTTAGTTCAAGTCAAGCGGTTAGTCAGAAATCTAGAATCTCGGCATATGTGTCCCATGCTCCATACAGTCCAAGATCTAATATGTACTTAACCCTGGTCGCAGATTTGCAGTAACAAAGGATACATCATAATACACTAAAATCAGTTTCAGAGTAAGTTAAAATAAATCATATGCAACAATTTATTAGTCAGGTAAATGTATTATGCCAATTACATAATCAATTTAAAGATAATCAATACATAACATCAAATGCTCTGAAATAAAGAGTAAAATATGGATACGTGAAATTACATAGCAATGAGTGTCTAGAAGACGGGCTGACCTGAATAAAGGATCACCCGATCTCCTTAAACACTCAGACCAAGACAGAAACTTCTTTCAAATGTAAACATAGTTTAAATTACAGGTTTACAGGACTTGATTATTGCAATATCCCATTGTGAACTCATGTTTACATTTGAAAAGGTTTCTTTCTTGGTCTGGCAGTTAATGAGATGTTGCAGAAAGATCAGGGCGTGAACCTTAACTCAGGTCAGCCTGTAATGCTGAGTGACTTCTTGCAATTTTCAGATATCCATCTTTTACTTTTTACTTCAGAGCATTTGATGTTATGTATTGATTATCTTTTAATTGATTATGTAAATGACATGATACATTTACTTGACTAATAATAAATTGTTACATTTGATTTTATTCTGACTTACTCTGGAATTATTAACTACAGATAACAATAATTCAATAACACTGCAAATCTACACTCAGGTGAGTAACGGACTAGAGCACAGTTTAGGTGAAGAGGGGTGCACCAGACCAGACTGATGTTCTAGAGATCCGACTAACACATTGGCATTATATACTTAGACTATCTAATATGTAGTATTTAAATGTGGCTACTGTATTTGTATTTTTTTGTGCTGCCACATGTGAGTAACGCCACCTCTAAAAAAAGAAACGCTGTTGCGATCTGCAAAACACTTGTGGTGAGTCATGGCAGAAAAATTTAAATACAAATTACAGCCATGAACAAACTTGTTCACTGAATTTGAAAACTTTCCTTTTGGTTTCACAGACCATGCTTAAGTCCGGTCCTGGACTAAAATGCATGTTTGAGCATGTTTTTAACTGAAATCAACTTTACTGTGACATCCCAGCAAGCAATGTTGCAGTTAAAAGACGTCTAGCCATCCAGCCTTGATGTCTAGGCTAAAATGGACAAGGCAAAATTTGACAGGCGTCTAACCATAGCCCAAGAATAACCATGGTCATCTAGAACATGAACATGTCAAAGAAATAAATCCAAACATCTTGCAATCACTGTTTACTTTGCTTACATGATGGAATATCTCACAAGTTATTTCAGCAAAAACTAAATGTAACCAAATTCAAAGATATTTTGCCCATAGAAATGGGTTACTCATAGCTGGACTATATTGTGTCTATAGTTAACCGAGATGGGGAAATGACGGCTATTGCTTGCTGGGATATGTTAAAATATGGCAGTGCCATTGTTTTGTCTCAGAATTCACACCAGTAATGTTTTTTTTTTCAAAGGCACGTTTATAAAAGCTACTTAATCTAAGTGTTGTCTGTGAAAGGGACTATAATTCTTACATGACATAAACGCGCATCTTACACTTTGCGCGACCCACCAGAGCATCACAAGTCGCATCCCACAGTTGCTGATGTAGCCTATATCATTCTTAAACACTTGGCCGTGATTTGTCAAAAAGAGATTTAAAAATAAGAAAACCTGCTTTATGGCCGTTAGCGCCTTTACCTCACACATACCTTAGACACACATTACCTTGAGGCAGTATGTCATCCAATAATAATGAGCTTTATAAAAACAAGGTGTTGAGTTCATTCAATACGGATTTAATAGGTTCCATCTTTTGTTTATTGACTTAAAGCGGCAAGGCTCTCGAGCGAGGCCGACCCTACAGCGGCCTCCGAGCAGGAGGCAGCAGCCACTCATCATTCATTAGACATCATGAAACTATTAGTCAAGACCACGTGGTAAACAAATTTAGCAGAATGTATTCCCAAGGAAATTTCACCTTGAGAAAAGTTACCATTAAAGTTTTCCATCTCACCAAGTTATAGCCCATTTCCTTCAAGGAGATTTTTTCAAGGGCTCAAACCATCTAAGCTGTCTCCATCTCAGTCTTGAATTACTCCCTGCCCTTCAAAGAGAACAACAGAGTAGTCACATGTCTGCAGGATACAATGCACACACTTTTTTGTTCATTTTCAGCTCGTTTAACATTGTGAACCGGATGGTTTGAAGACAAAGCCACATCTTAGAGACCATTTAATACGTTCCAGTAATCCATGTTTCAAAACATGGGGGAAAATGACAGGGTCAAGTCAAACGACATTTGTTTCCTTGCAAAACAGATATCTTCAACTGTATGGTCTGCTTTATATGTAAAGCCATGAATGGAATGTTGCGGGTTTCGTGGAATTCCTCATAACATGATAAAGAATGGCATGAAAAAGATAGCAAGCTCAGAAAGTCTTTGTTATCAGCTTTTCCATTTACAACAGAACTTTAAACATTTACTTTGGCTCTCTGATAAAACAAAACAAAACAAAAAAATCCTGTTGAGGCAGAATTGATTGAAACAATCCAGATCTGTGTTCATTTGTGACAAAATAGTTTTAAAAATAACATCTGCTGCCCACAGACAGGAAATCTGTCTGTCCTGTGATTACACCAAAAACAACCGTTGTTGTCTTTGAAGAGTAAGAATGTTTCTGTTTTATAAATCACATGAATTCCCTCGTCCACTTGTTTGTACTTAGAGAAAATGGGAATTCAAATAGGAATTAAAAAAACGGTGCTAAATGCTAAAACACTAAGTGGTGCTCTTATAATAGGCAAGGCAAGTTTATTTATATAGCACATTTCACACACAATGGCAATTCAAAGTGCTTTACATAGAAAGGAATTAAAATAGGGATAATACAGCAAACTGTATTGCTGTGGGACCCTAAAAAATCTTTAAAGGACAACTCCGGCGAATTTTTAAGTTTATCTGTTTGTGAGTACAGGCTAGGACTGGGGGTTGTACCACCACTGACCAGTCGATTTCAATGCTTTGATGTTGACCAGTCGCTGGCCTATAGAGGGCGCAACAGGAGAAGCAATTTTACTGACACGCAGGCTCTGCTTTCAACAGTTAAAAATGACAAATAAATGCAGTATGGGCCGAGAGTTCTCCACAAGACATGTTTGATTAAACCATCTGGATGCTCAAAATTGATCGGGAGAATGCACGCTTATTGTACACGTAAGTTAATCACCGCACTAAACTAATATGTGTGCTGCATTGCAACGCACACACATAGCCAATCGCACATCACGCGGAGATAACGCGTGCTTCTCACAAAACCATTCAGTAGCCAGAAATGTATTGTCAACACTGCTCTGTGATTTATCAATAAAATAGCTTAGAAACTGAAAAGTTCTACTACAACTCACAGCTTCACTATTAGTAGAGAGACACTGGCAGGTAGAATTCATTCACACGCAATCACTCACTAATGCATTCATATGCATGTAATCTTTATTGTGCTACTTTATCTGTATTCTTATTCACAACGATCATAAATCTGTGAGAAATATAACGACCATAAGACAAAATAACTGATACAAAAGCTGTTGTTTAGGACCAATAACCTCATGGGCTGTGCTGTGTAATAAGCCATATCTGTGCACAAGAAGACCCGTGTTCGAGTCTCAGGCTTATTTGTTTATGAATGACATCAGCGACTAGTCGACGTCGATTCGACTTTCACCACATAAATGTCGACTTAAAAAAATTAGAATTCGTTCAACCCCTAGTACAGGCTTTAAAAAAAACTAACCGGATTGGTCCTTGCAACACGGAGCTGTTAAAGTTAATGCCCAGAGCCCCCACTCAGCTAAAATGGCAGCTATGGGGGCATAAACGTAAAGGGTGTCTTGTGCCTCTTAACAGACACAAAATGTATCTGAAATGTCTGTCTAACATACCGTAATTCCTCAAATAAAGACCGGGGCCTTTATTTACCTGAACTGCCGATGGGGACTTTTATTTGAAGCAGGCTTTTATTAGAGACAGGCCTGTATTTTTCTAATTCCATCTGTTTGAAATATAATTGCTTTATGTAAACCGTTTTCAATTTAAAGTGATCGTTCAAGTGGACAAATATCTTTGATTTTTTTAAGAAACATTTGCAAAAATATCACCATACAACAAAATAATACACATTTTTTTGTAATTCCCGCATCCGAAGATGAACGAGTTCTCAGCGATTCTAGCCGAGCATGACGTCTCATCACACCATCACACTCATCCCAAACCCAGTTTGCACACAAATTAGGTGCTTATGTTTACTAAATGAGCCTACAAAATTAGAAATAAGCCATTTTAAATAAAGATCCAGGTTTAAGCAAATAAATAAATAAATCACGACACTAAAGTTTATTGAAATTAGGAAATACTTAAGAGATAGTTAATTTAGTGCATATTTTGTTCTCATGTCACAAGTAATAATATCAAGCCAAGGTTTACTGAGTTTTACACGATTCTTTTGTGGTGTGGTTTTTAGTGAAATATACTAAAATAAATATCATCACCTGTGCATGTTAGCCCACTTCTTCTCGACCCGTTGGTTTATAGAACAATTACTCCTAATCGCCCTCTGTCGTTTCAAAGAATAGCACAATAACGAGCACGTCAAGTATAAACGCCTCATCCATTTGGGGAGGAGCGCGCGCAGTCAGTGGAGGATCGCGCCGCTGAGAAATGCAAAAGTATAAATAAGGTGCTGCGCAGAGCTGAGATTCGAAGCTTGGGTGCGACCCTCTTAAGAAGACAAGACGAGGGGCTAATATTAGGTGCGTCTTAATCAGCTCCCTAGCTCAGTATTCAGGGCACTGATCAGGACACACCGGTAAGTCAATGGACTGACTCCCTGATCAGTGCCCTGACTACTGACGGAGCAGATTGAGAGGCACGCATTGTGAAGATCGATATCTGTAGCCTGCCTGACAATGCATTTTCACAGACGTCGCATCTCTCATAAGCCCCTTTCACACTGCGATTCCGGCAAATACACGAATAATGCGACCCGGCATTTGTTCCCGGGCCGCTAGATTTGGTCCATTCACACTGCCAGCGAAATACCGTTTCACACACAACCTGTAACGGTCCCGGATCGAGTTGACACGTAACATCCAAATGTGACGTATAATGGCGATCTCAGCTTCAGCGCGGATAGTAAGGAGCTCTGTGGTCTCGACTTGTGTCCAGTTTGCACACATTTCTGCTTGTTTAATTTTAGTTTCTTCTGTATACGAACACTCTGCGTTTAAAACACCGACGAGCTCTTCTAGCCATGCAGGGTTGTATTATTGAAAAAACAAGCTCTAGGAGTTGCACGATAACTACGTACACGTTGCGGCATTAGTTTCGGCTTTTGTTCACACAGCGCTCGTCCCGGGTCGAATACAACATATAATTCAAGACATTTGTTTATTTCTAGTCGGAGGGACTGTCACTCATGTCAGAAAGTGAGTAACTAAAGTAACTTGTGATCAGCGCTGATTTGAGACGCAAACCGTTTAGAACGATTCAGTCCGATTTGGTGAACTGGTTCACCCGGTTCACTAAAAAGAACCGGTTAAAAAGAACTATTCGTTCGTGAACCGGACATCACTAGAGTGAGGATCCGATCGGGCTCACAAGTGAAGAAGAAATGGTTCGCGTTTGTGCCTTTCCGAATTGTGGCAACAGAATTTGCAGCGAACGCTTTGACAAGGATGACTAGCTTACACAGACAACACAGCGGGGCCAGTTGAAGAAAAATGCCATTCTGTGGTCGAAGACGGGTGCAACCACTAAGTAATGTAAACTTTATTTATCCTTCCATTTGGGCACACACGCCTTGAGGAAAGATGTGCAGTAATAAAATAATCATGCTTTACACACACTCTTCCCAACTGGGCTATTTGCCTTTTTTCTAGCTACAACTGAGTTCCCACGGGACTTCAGCGTGAGACTAGAGCTAGCCGTCTAAAACATTACACTGTAAAAAATTATTTAGAAAAAAAGTTACCTGGTTGCCTTAAAATTTTGAGTTAATACAATGAAAATTTTTTGAGATTCGACCTTTATTAAAATATTATTAAAAGATTTTGTAAGCATATTGGGTAATTGTGTGTGTTTTATTTCTGATGACGCAGTGAAACATGCTAAATAGTGATATTTTCATGATTTATCAATTTTTTTATGTGGTTCAGATAAAATAATATTTTGAGTTTCTACTTATTAAACAAATTTCCTTCATTGTATCAACTCAAATTTTTAATTTCAATAAACTCAAAATTTTAAGGCAACCAGGTTACTTACTTTTTTAAGTTAAACCAACAACAGTGTATTTTACAGTGTATTAAGGTGAATTTAAACAATGGCTAAGTGGCTAAACGCATCTCGTTGTCATGTAAGGGCCCTGTTCATGTTGGACAGACATTTTAATTGCATTTTGTGTCAGTTAAGAGCCACAAAGACACCCTTTACGTTTATGCCCCCAAAGCTGCTGTTTTAGTTGAGTGGGGGCTCTGGGCATTAACTGTAATAGCTCCGTGTTGCAAGCACCAATCCGGTTAGTTTTTTTTCTATTTCTTTTTTTTGTTTTTTTTTCTATTCTACTGTACTCACAAAGGTATAACGATCAAGATAAACTTAAAAATTCCCCGGAGTTGTCCTTTAACCCTTAAAGGGTTAGTTCACCCAAAAATGTAATTTCTTTCATTGATGACTTACCCTATGTCGTTCCACACACGTAAGACCTCTGTTCATCCTCGGAACACAGTTTAAGATATTTTAGATTTAGCCCGAGGGCTTTCTGTCCTTTGAATGTAAGTGTATGCACACTATACTGTCCACGTCCAGAAGGTAATGAAAACATCATCAAAGTTGTCCATATGCAACATGGAAATAATTTCCTGCAACATCAGGAAAATACATTTTGGTCCAAAAGTAACAAAAATTACGACTTTATTCAGCATTGTCTTCTCTTCCGTGTTCCTCAAATAAAGATTTGAACGGCCATGAATCAACTGATTCAGAAAGCCAATGTCACGTGATTTCAACAGTTTGCCATGACACGCAATCTGAATCATGAATCAAAACGTGATTCATGACCATTTTAATCTTTATTTGAGGATTCAAAACAAAACCGGAAGAGTTTCTGTTTTTTTAATAAATTAAATTTCATTTTTGGGTGAACTAACCCTTTAAATGCATACCTCAGGTCTTTAGTGACACAGGAGGCCATTCACCCTCCTCCTCATTCTTTTTTTAAGTTAGACATCAACCTTGGTATTCTTCAATCAATTCCTTTAAAAAAAGAATCAATTCATTAATAAAAAATATATACAATTATAAAAGAATGGCTGTTTTCCCATTCATTTTTGTTTTAAAAAAAAATAACGACCAATGGTGTGTATCAGTGTAAGTATATATTTTTTGCACAACAATAATTTAATCTTTCTTTGATGACTGAATAAGTGCAATTCACCCTTATTCAACAAGGTGAAAATGTCTGATACACAATGATGAAGTTTCACTCATAGTTACCGCAGGCAGAAAACAAAAGAATAGTAAAATCAGCAAAACATGAAAATGGCTCAGCGATTTACTGCAGACTGTGCAGAGCAAGTACTGAATGCAGTCAAATTAGTAACTAGATAGTGAATTGGGGGTATTCCTGAAAGTAAGGTTAACTTACCATCACATATACTTTGAACTCTCGGTTGATTAACCCAAACCTAGGTATGCTGGTTAAAAAATTGCATCTGTGAGTAATGCTGCTTTCCAGATAGGTTTTTTGGAGCCTGTAAGTTATACGACTTCAAACCTCAACTCACGATGTTGTAGCATTCCAAGCAAAAGTCACGACAAACTGCCTGAGCGCAAGAAATTGCGGTAGCTATAAACAAAGCATGGTGGACCGAATGGGGCTTATGCAAGAAAAAAAATATTTTTTTTTTACTATCATTTTTCATCTCCAAAGGTGCTTACTCCTTGCTTATTTGAGGATTGAAGATTGAAGATTGAAGATAAAAAGGCACGTACGGCAAAAGAAACTGTAATACCTTTTATTTTATATTATTTGAATATTTGGAAATGTATTTGGTAATAATTTATTCTTGCAGTTAATTGACTCAAAACGAGCTAACGCTCGAAAAGCTGCTGATAATGCATAACATTTGCAGATAAATAACATTAGAGCAATACCTTATTTTGATAAAAGATTTTGGTTTTAATGTACGAGTTTCATAAACATCGCATCCGTAGGGGCTGCCATTGTTGTTTCGCGGGCTATATATGTGACGTCAGAACTCATAACTGGGAGTACATTGATCTAGTTCACGGGTGGGAAGTCACGAGTTTCACAGGTTACAGATTGGAATCTCTTAATTAGTTTGCTTATCTCTTAAGCAAACTAACCCTGGAACATAACCTGCTCATGCGAGCAGGTTATGTTTAGAGAGTGAGTTGCTTTATGGCTACATAGTCTACCCTAAAAGTTACCTCCATTTTTGGAACTGAAAGTTGAGGTTATCCACTTACTTATCCTTAAACATACCCAGTTATTGTCACATAACCTGCGGTCTGGTGGAATACACCCCTGGTGAAGAAGCTGTCAGAGATCAAAATATTGATTTTAAAGCTGTTGAAAATTATAGTTTTGAAAATATGTTTGAGATCGCGAATATGAGCCAGATGCTGAATGTACTGGGAAATGAGCTCTGATGAGGACAGTGATGATGGTATAAAACATCTGCTCAAACTGAACCCTCCAAAAGGTAACAAAATATGCTTTATTGAATTCTTCTGTAATTGTTACTCTAATATCAGAAGAGTTTCATATTATCGTGACAGGTAGAGCCCCATTCATGTTAGATGTAGATCCGAGTCGCTATAAAGACCTAAATACATAATAATAATTGGCAAAACATTCATGAATTTAAGGGTTAATTCTATGCATGGCCATCAGTGGAAAGTATAGGCAATGTTGGCTTTATAAACGGATAATTAGATCCCTTAATGAAGATTCCAGTGCAATCAATGTCTTTCTAACTCTTCACCTTGATAATAAACACAACGGACTGCCAGAGACGTTGCCAGGCAGACACCTGCTTATGAGGGAGAAGGGGGCAAGAAGGTTTTGAGCATTGTGAAGTGGAAAAGGAATTAAAAGATGATCAGATATCCATATTTTGCCAGCTAAATCGCTACGTAAGAGACCAATAAAGAGGAAAAAGTCTGAAATAGAGGGAGCGAGTCATGATGTCAAAACTCTCATTATTTCCACGATCTCTGGCTGTCTAGCTGGAGGCAACCCACTGACCTCAAACAGACTCCAATATTCTTACAATCCTCTTTTTCAATCATTAAAACAATATGTTCTTCCAATGGAAGGTTCTTAATATGCTTAACACTACTGCCATTTTTAAGCTGCATGTAATTGAGCTTCAGTTCAGTTCAGAACAGTCTGTTTTTCTTCCTCTGTGTTGGTGGATACTGATAGCTACTCGTGGTTATTAGAAAAACAGAACATCTTCAATGAAAAAAGCAAATAAATCACAGTTGCACAAAATAAATCGATATTTGGTTTCAGAATAAACCAACTAACACCATATTTCACCAGCACTGATGGTTTTGTCATTGACACTGCCGGTGGAAAACCATATATTCGCATGAGGCCAATGAAACACATATGTGAATATATAATGGAGAATGGTGAACACATTAACAATCGGCATGGATTCCGGGAGGCAAAATATCCTGGGAATGCTTCAAAGTTTCAGAACACAATGGCTGCCCTCGGAATTGCATTAGGCCCCTGACCGCAAAAAGTTAGCCGGTGCTCCTGAGGGTGACAGTTAATTCATCATGGAAAATCCTAGAGTCAGAAAATCTGGACTTCTTATGAAGCTTTTCTGGTGAATCACTTTAGAGCCACTGCCTGATTTTTTTTATTAATATGTGCTTAAATACAAAGCATATTAGCAATACTCTCTTGGCTACTGAATGCCTTCTGTCTTGAACACCTGAGGGTCAATATAGATTAAGTAAAGGGCAACAGTTCTGTTTGGAGAAGGGTAATAAACCTCAGACAGCACTGCTGTGTCCCATTGCGCCTATCTTGTTACGGCTCCTAGATATGCTGCGTTTGGGTCTCCACCAGGCCTCAGGAGGACCCTGGAATGAAAGTTTCCTGGAGCCTCAGTCTACCTCAGCCGAGCAGAACCATTCGGAACACTCAGAGGAGAAAAAAATGGCTCAGGTTTTTCATCCTCAACATCATTCTGCTGACACGTACTCAACTCAGACACTTTTTTTTCCTTCTTCTTCTTTTTTTAATGGAAATCCTTTTAGTTAAACATCAGATGGTGTGTTGTATTGATTGGCAATCATTATTGGAAGACTGACAGCTGCTGATGCCCACCATATGGTTTGAAATCTCATACCTTCAAAACCCAACATTCCACAAAAATGCGTATTTGGCAGGAACGGCCGTTTGGAAAATGTCTTTGCACTGTGACTTGTGAAGTTGTATGGCCAAAAGACATTGGATATATTTTTGTATGTGCAGGAAATGTTTTGCACGGGGACATTTTTGGAGGGTGTCAAATCATTGAGCATCACAATCAAACAAAAGGAGATCCAAAATAGCTGCTTGTTAGAAGGAAGACGCAAGTTACTAATTACATCCCATAGGTCCAATCCCCAAGGTTATTTCGAAAGGTTAGTACATAATTGAGGAACACTCAGAGAGAACTGTACAGGACTTCCAGGTATTTTCAGCTCTTTGTGTCTGTTTGTTTATACATGTCTCTAAGGGGATGTACTCATTACACTCACTGGTGCTCATCAAACTATGAAAATAGAAACGGAGAAAGCAAATCATATACGTGCGCTCATGACAACATTGATGATTTATACATTATTTTGGGCTGCATTTACACAATCAAAAATAAAGTAAAAACAGTATTGTGAAATATTATTACAATTTACAATAACAAATAAATAAAATGTAATTTATCAGGGCTGACATTGTTAACTAAATAAAATAAAATAGCCTACAATATTTGTAATGGTTTGGGGTTTTGTTCATGTTTCATGTCTTTTATTTTCAAGTTTATTTAGGTGTTCCTATTTGTCATGTGATCCTGCCATGTCCTCCACTGTCATGTATTCCCTAAACTCTTGTCATGTTGTCATTAGTTTATTTAGTGATGTGGTCTCTGTTCCGTTCTGTCATTGGTTCCTTGTTTGATCATTGTTCACAGGTGTGTCATTATGCCGCATTCCAGGCAATCTGTAACCCGTGTTTTTCCAACCTTCAACGCGTTAAAGTGGTCTAGAATGGCAGTCAAACCCATGACTTTCTACCTGTGAACTTAATCAATGTACTCCCAGTTACAAGTTCTGACGTCACATAGCCCGTAAAACAACAATGGTCTAAAATTTAAAAACGGAAGCACAAATGAAAATATTACCAGCACAAACAAAGCACAAATGATTAAGACAAATGAATTGTGAGCTTGAGGGGGGCTGTTAACGTCATTCTCTAAAATATTCATTTAATATTTTAGAAACAGAAGCAGCACAAACAAAATGTTTTATGGCACAAACCAGCACATAAGAAGCACAAACAAAAGTTTGGGTGAATTTGGAGCATGTGAGGGGGCTGAGTGATATCATTGTCTATAATTAAATGTATAATATTTTAAAAATGGAAGCAGCACAAATTACAATTTTACTGGCACAAACAGAGCAAAACAATCAAGACTATTTGGGGGGTAAATTTGGAGTGTTGGGGGTGATGTCATCGTCTATAATTTAAAGTCCAATATTTTAAAAACGGAAGCAAACAAAACATTTAGTGGCACAAATCAGCAAAAAATAAGCACAAACGATTGAGACTATTTGGGGAAATTTGGAGCTTGTGGGGGTTCAGACTATTTTGCCGAAGTTTGGCGTTGGGTGGGGGACCAACTTCAGTCACCCCCATGACTTCCCACCCGTGAACTCCTATTAAAATCTATGTACTCCTAGTTATGAGTTCTGATAGCCTGACAAGCCAGACCCACATCAAGATGTTTGTCTTCAAGACACTTGTCTTCTTGTCACATCAAGACACTTGCGGGCAAATTAAATTTGCTGCCGCTAGGGTGCGTCTAGATTTCTAGGCTAGAGTTCTGACATCACAGCCCGCGAAACAACAATGGCAGCCGCTAAGGATGTGATGTTTATGAAAATCGTACATTAAAAACCAAATTGTTAAAGGAGTATGTTTCAGGGTTAGTTTGCTTAAGAGATATTCAGACGCATGTTATATAATTAATATAGTTATATTAATATAACAAAATTTGTTATATAGTTAAAGTTATATAATATACAATATATTAATTCTAAATCACTAATATAACAAAGTAATATTTAAATGTTAATATTTTTTATGATTTATTTTATTGCTTATTAATTAGCACCAAACAAACAGTATAATCCTTATTCTCAGTGAATAAAGATCGTAAAATAAGGTACTGTTCAGTTTAAGATTTTAAATATAGCCTAATGGTAGGCTACCTAATATAAATGAAAATCCTTGATTTTACAACACAAAGCAGCTCAACTGAGTTCTGTATTGAATGTTGAATGACAACTCATCTCGACTTGGGAGTAAAACCATACAAAATCAACACCCCTTTACGACACCTCAGAAATATGCAAAACGGGCCATAAAATAAGACAAAGAGAACTTTTCCCGCTCAGAATTCACCCTCTGGATTGGGTGAATTAGCCAGAAGGGGGCGCGGATTAATTGTCTTAAAAGACCAGTGGAGACCACAATCCCTCGGCTTCTAAAAAAAATCTCTTCTGAACTCTTCTCTTCTGAAAACTCCTCTTCAAGGAACTCCTTTTCTGGAAATCTCCGCCCTTCCGAAATCTTCTCTTCTACAATCCGGTCTTCAACAACCCTTTGTTCCTCGTTCCATCAACTTACTAGCCCACGGGCTTCTTCAGGAGGTGGACCCGAAGCGCCGCTAAAGGAAAAACTACATCACCTCCCGACCTCGGAGAGAACCACCGGATACGCAGAACTACACACACACACAAGCGAGAAGCCAAAACGAAACCAAAAAGAATGCAAGTATTCTTCTTCTTATAAAAGTCAAGCTGCTCTAAAGAGGGTGTGTATTTCCCCGTTGGGACAAGTTAACTCCGTGAAGGTCGTATGTGATGAACTGAAGGAAAGCTGTTTCTTACCTCTAATGCTTTGTACCATCTCTCTCTCTTGCTCTCTCTTTCTTTTTATCTCCCTCTAATTTCAGTCTATTCCTTATTCTCTTTTATGTATTCTTTCGTTAATATCTACATGTCTACTTTCTTGATGCATATTTAGTGTGTACTTTCTGTGTGAATCGTAGTGTTATTTTTAGTCTGTGTTTATTAAACCTCCAAAAGACATTTAATGAGTTGGGTCTGTTGTTCTCCCACATACACAAAGTCAATGAAATTTGTGATCTAACGTTACCTAACTGCTTATGCTACTATGTTAGTAAAGTAAACTGTATGACCATTTGAAATATTGAACTTGTCCTGATCAGTAAAGTTAATGTTTCTTATGCGCTCGTAAAGCAGTAATCCCTTATTGAGAATTGATTTGAAAAGTCTATAACTAATTTGGTGGACAAACTTAGTAGGATAATTTCAAGCAAGTCCGTAAAAGGGTTACTTGTATTTAATTAAACATTTTTCCCTATCGGAAAATCTTAATACGTAATGAACAACTGGCAAATTATATTCATAAATTTATGAATATTGAATATTAAATCCCTTTTGAGTTAATTATTCCCCGAGACATTAAACTCCTTAGTCGTTGTTGTTACACTATATACACATCAGCATCTGGTTTTAATTTAACAAAATGGCAGCTGATAACTGCACTTTAATTGAATAAAAAGAGAAATATGGGGCTGACATGAAATAATAAAACATTCAAATGAGCCACTGAGCTGCACTCCAGTTTTAAAACTATTACCACAAAAAGGCAAAGAAAAGAAATACATTAACTTAGCATCTAGGCTGATGAATGTGTGGAATATGTTGAGTTTTTTTTGCATGAAAGCAATATGCTTCATTTACTGTCTTTCATGCTCTCTGGATGTGATCTCTTGCCCCATGTTTTTTTTTTTTTTTTTTTTAATTTCAGGTACATTTCCACCCAGGCACCGTGAAGATTAGTCATGTGCAGTCAGAGTGAGGTGTAAGCAGCAGACTGCAGATGGGGGTCATGCCATAGAAAGCAGGATCTGTGAAGGGGAAGAGGAGGATGAGGAAGAGCAGAAGGATCACAGGCCTCTGTGGGTGCAGTAGCCAATGGCAGGAAAACCCATCCAGTTACAAAACGAGTGGCACAACACAGGTCCCACCAGATGACCTGATCATTCAGATATTAAAATCTGAGATGAGACACAAATCAGATGATATTGTATTTATACACGTCACGGATCCTCACCTGTTCTTATGAATATGAAGGCAGTGTAAGCTCCAAAAATGGAGGTATAAATGAACTGGTTAGCTGAAAGATAACATGTTATGAAGTCTTAGATGAAACAAAATCTTTAAATGTAAGGCATTTAACCAATGGTAGGCCAATGGCATTTAACCTTGCAACCAAAAACAATGCATTTACCTGCACAAATTAGAATCTCAAACACAGTGTCGTGTCCAAAGCGAATCTGTTCATTGACATGATGGAAATGGGCTATGAAAAAACACAGCAAAGTCAGAATATATAATGGAAAAGTTCAACTCCACATTGCCTGTCACGCTGAGTTTTTAATCATAATCACACTGTGTACATTCGTTGGCCAGAGGAGAACTGGCTCCCTGACTGAGCCTAGTTTTTTTTTTCTTCACTTCTGTCACCTGATGGAGTTTGGGTTCTGTTGCCTTCACCTCTGGCTTGCTTAGTTGGGGACACAAAAGGTAAGATTTTTGGATTAAAATATCCAAAAACCACTAGAACAGTTATATAGTTTGTTGACTTGTATACTTACATTATCCCAAATGTTTCCATGAATGTTTAAATCCAGAGAAATAAGCAATTTGTGGATATGGACCCTGTCCCGATCAGTGACATCATACCTGCCTTTCCCTCGAGTTCTGGTTTTATTTTGTAGAAACCATGGAAACACCAAAGACACTTTAATATATTATGCTTTATTAGACAAGAGAACAACTGTTTGAATTAATTTATAGACAGAAAATGATTTTTTTTAACAGTAATACAGCATATGACTGTAATATACAATATGTTTTAAAATTAATTTCATGTCATTTAGCAAAACAAACCATCCATCATTTATTAATATAATATTCTAATATGATCTAGGTTAATGGAATGTGCAACAGGTGTCTCATAGCAGCCGCCCAGCGAACACAGAGTAGCATTATAACATTACTTTCACCACATTCAAATGTATTGGTAATACGATAAAACAACGCTGCGCTACCCCATACACATGAACGGAAGAAGCAGAAGCCGCCCTCTTTGCGGCATAATAAAAGTTCCACTGCTGTAGAGCCGCGTGTTGCACTCATTTCTCATTAGCAAAAAAAAAAAAAAAAAAAAAACCCGCTCTAGCGGCCCCATTCAGCTCTCACAGCACTCGGCCCTGCTCTGCTTCATACTAAAGTAACATTAAAGGTGCACTATGTAGTATTTTAGCAGTAAAATCCAAAAACCGTCTCAGGGAGTCGCCTGTCAATTGTGTCATATCTGCGTTACCCTCGATTTCCGGTTTTATTTGGCAGAAACATTTTTTCATAGCAGCGTGCAGCAAGTGTCACAGCAGCCGCTAAGCGAATGCTCAGAGTAACGTCATAACATCATTTTAAACATACTTAAATGTATCTAATATGATAAACAGAGCTGCGTTAACTCCTACTCATAACCGGAAAAGCGGAAATGGCGCCCGCACCAGTGTCCCGTCCCATCATGATAAAAGTCCTGCTGCTCGCGAGCCATGTGTTTGTGTAACAATCGCTCCAGCGGCCTTGCTTAGCTACTCAACACTCTGTCCTGCTCTGCTACATAATACAGTAACGTTAATAACCGCATCCATGAACATGAGTTCTATCCCGATTCTCTTGATGGCTGTGAGGTGAAGACCACATGTCCCAAGGTTATGAGCTCAAACTTGGCTTCATCAAACTACGCCTTTGTTTTGAATAGGCGCCCTCTAGCGGACGGAACAATTACATTGATTTTTAAAGCTGCACTCTTTCTCACCCATGAGCATGATTTCTGCCCGAGTCCCATCCCTATCCCACTGGCTGTGAGGTAAGACAACATCTCCCAAGATTCCAAGCTCAATCTCAATCATCAAGCAAGCCTTTGTTTTGAATAGGCAACCTCTATTGACGAAAAACTACATATTGTGCCTTTATAGTCAGCAATATTACTGATTTCACTGCACTGACACTATTGGCTGTGAACTCAACTGAGCTGAATAATGACATCACTGTTTTCTGCAATGCTGCTTTATAGCCAAGTTAAAGTTAACTCATTTAATAATGTATGTAACAGTTATTGAACCGAAATGAATCAACACTTAACTGATTTCAACTGAATTACGACTGACTATAATAATGTCTGTCAGGGTTACCAACTCTCACACATTTGGCGTGACACACGCTTTCAGGCTCGGTGTCATGCTCTCATGCTGCCCAACTTAATCTCACGCCAAATTGCCAAACTTGCTTTTTATATTTAACAAAGCTAGGCCTATAGCTTTTTTATTATTATTATCATTAGGTTTCAATGCGAAATTCAAACAATAAATAGCGTTTTGGCACTAATGTTAAAGCCAGAGGCGTTGAAAAGCAAATTGCAACATACTCTCATCTCCCGGCTCGCGCACAGTCATGTGGTACATGGAGCGCTCAATACTCCTAGCGCGGTGTTAATGCATTTGAATGGCATAAGGGAGGTGGGGTGAAACACTCAGTTTCAGTCAATCTCATGTCAATCTTGAGTACCTATAGAGTAGTATTGCATCCTTCATATCTCCGAAAAGTCTTTAGTTTTGTTATATTCATAAAACAAATATAGGCTGTACCAAGTCTTTCCAGAAAAAAACGAGCGCTTGGAGGCGCATCATGTGGGCGGAGCTAAAGAGGTGACGTCCTCAAGCGTGGAGAAGAAAACGCTACCCTAAATAAACCATGGGCTATCAATCAGATTCAACTAAAACAGATATGATCCAGAATTAGATCCGGAGGCTGAAATAAATTGAACAGGAGAAGCAACAACAGCAGGACGTCCGTCTCTGTGGTATGTACTGTATTTAGTGGCCTGTCAACATCTGTGTGTGTTTACTCGCAGTTTATGAGGACACGATTCGGTTTATGGACTATAGTATGCAACTAAACCTTAGCAGTAGCAAGCAAAGCGGTTTTGCACGTCAGACTAGTGTAACGTTATACATAGAACAACAATGGAGTAACCGTTAGCGCATTTGAATGACGAAGCACGCTTTGTGAGAACGCTAGGTTTAAGTTTGGGTGGTTTTACAATAAACAAACTGACACCTATATTGGTCAGCTAAACAAATGTATTTAAACACACACCATAGATCGCATGCTCCATTGATAAGGTTACGTCTACACTAATCCGGATAAATTTAAAAACAGAGTTTTCGTCTAAAAACGCTCCGCGTCCACACTATCATTTTCAATCGTTTTCCAAAAAATGTTCATCTACACTGAAACGTCTGAAAACGCTTACATCCCTGTACTGCGCATGAGCAAATCCAACCCTGCGTCTCAATCAGCTCCCTAGTTCACTAGTCAGTGCACTGATTAGGACATAAGATGGGCTGACTCCCTGATCAGTGCCCTGACTACTGAATTAGGGAGCAGATTGAGACGCACCCCAAGACGCTTCGACTTGCGTCATTTCCGCTACTCGTTTATTTACTCTTTGAAATTTTGCGGCAATGTCGATAAAAGGCACTGAGTTTTTTACAGTATGTACAAACTGACATTAATATTTAACAAGGCTGTGAAAACAGAAAGCATACAAACCACTGCTGTACAATGTCGTTCACCATCTTGGTTGAATTGGTCTAATGACTGCAACACATGGCTAAAAATGCGTCATCGTATTAAAAAGCCTCCGTTTTCACAGTCCACATTACGACGTGAAGACGCCATTTTCAAATGTATCCACTTTGGAGAGCGTTTTCAAAACGATACGTTTTCATTGACTTAAAACGTTGTCTCAGTGTGGACGGGAGGCCAAAACGTAAAGAAAAACATACGTTTTCAAATAAAAACGTATTAGTGTGGACATGGCCTAAATTAACTAACGTTATACACGATTGTGTCGTTTACTGATGTTTACTCACACGACGATAGCCAACAGCACAGACATTTGAAGCAGTTTTACTCACCGCCTGCTTCCAAAGCAGGACCGTGAACCTTTAATCGCTGGGACCGCTCAGTCAAAAACACACTTATTTGGTATGATTTGGTGAAGTCTGGTGACAGCAGTGACCGCGGAGATCCACTTTTGCGATACGACTGAAGCGTGATGTTATGAAGCTTCCCGTCATTTCTGCGTTCAAATCGGTTCAAATGCAGCGCTGCCTTCCCGGAATGCTGTGCTGAAGCGTTGAAGTCGCTTGATGTCACCCATAGGAATAAAGTGGAGCGCGGCATGACCATAGAGCTGCACCTGAGAGCAGTGTTTATGAGCGTACATTTGGTCTCTCGCTCTAGTCACACGCGCGCGCACCCTTCCCAGAGAAGAGCCCGTACGGCCCATACAAGGACCTTCCGCTCTATCGACGTCAAGCTGACCCATACTCGAAAAAAACTCTCCGAAACTTGTGAGAAACCGGAAGGAGTATTTTTGACACAGAAATACTCCATCAAACGTCCAACATTAGTTTTTGAAACTTTGTCTATGTTTAGGATGGGAATCCAAGTCTTTAACAGTGTAAAAAGCTCAGTATGCATTAAACAGCATTTCACCCCCCCCCTATTATACTATACAGATGTTTGCAGCAAGTTTTGTTAAAGAGTACAGCTTGTGCATTGATTATTAAGTCAGCCATATTGACAGGATCATTTTATTATGGAGAGTGATAGAGATACAACATTGTTAACATTAATTGTATTCTTGTATTTAGCCCTCAGGTATTCCTTACTAATTGGTCACACACTCATACTCATTGATGGTCAAATGTAACCATACACGTAACTATTTTTCAATTAAATAAGTGGTCTATATTTTAGTTCAGTAATGTTTATTGAATATTTTGAAGAGATCTTTTGGTAGGCTACTAAAATACTATTTTTGCAATAATTATTGTCAATTAATGACCACTTAAAATATATTTCTTCTAATATTTTTATTATTTATATTTCAATTGGTGTAGTAATTAAGGTTAAAATAGAGAATTCCAGTTCAAAGAGGTAAATTGGTTATTTTGTTGCTTATGAAATAATAATAATGTTAATTTGTAATGCCATTACCCAGTAGGTACCTTATGGCTCTTTAATAAATATACATGTATCTAATCTAGTTGCTCAAAAACAGTTTTCCATGTGAATAAATATTCAGATATGATCAAACATTAGATTTCTTTAAATGTGAAATTTTAAAACGTTAATAACTTATGCATCATATTAGGACTTAGTATCCTAATATTTTTAATGAATAATGATACTTATATAAGCACACACAAGTGAATATTAATGAATGCGAGCACATTTAATTTGACCCAAGAAACGTTTAAAATAGTGCTAAGACAAACAATTTTTCCCTTATTATGTACAGTAAGCTATATAGTACTACATATGAATTGATACTAAATTAAGTTCGAAATAGACCGCCCCCCCCCCCCCCCCCCCGCCCCCCCAAAAAATCTCACTCCAACCTGAACGTAAAAGTTGGCAACCCGGCTGTTTTGAGCTACTTTACAACAGTTTAATTCTGTTTGCATCACTGAAGTGTTATTTTCCTGCCGTTTTCACTATAAAGCTGCTTTGAAACAATCTGTATTGTATAAAGCGCTATATAAATAATGGTGACTTGACTTGACTCTGAACACTTATACAATACCTTTTAAAAGTGTAGCTGTACACAACTAGCCTACATTCACTGCTCATTATCAGAGCTCGACAACGCCATCTGCTGAAAGGACAACACATTTATATATTAATATGTCTTGCTGTATTAACTTACCCACACAGAAGAAGAGTGGACTGAGATAGATAGATAGATAGATAGATAGATAGATAGATAGATAGATAGATAGATAGATAGATAGATAGATAGATAGATAGATAGATAGATAGATAGATAGATAGATAGATAGATAGATAGATAGATAGATAGATAGATAGATAGATAGATATAGTGGGTATTCTATGTGTATTTATACTCACTCAAGGCGGTCTTAACACCATGAAAGAGTCCTCTTGGGCTCTCAATTGCCAACTGGGTCAGAGGTCAGAGAAAAAGCACCTATGTTCAAAATAAATACACAAAATAAACAGAAATCTCAGAAAAGGGTTCCCTTTAAACTGTTTCTGGTTCAAGTGTACAATAATGGTAGTTTTTTTAGGTAGTAAAAGGTAAGATAAACCTGTGGGTTTAGAGGCCAGTTTGAAACCAACCATCAGGCTACCAGTTATCGTGCATGTTTATATTTGAAGAAAAAAAAACTATAAGAGAAGACAGCAAGAACATACCATAGTGAGTGTCAGCGGCAGCAAAGTGGCAGGCACAAAGCCCTCTAGACGAATACCCAGCAGGGCCCACAATGATGGACTTGGCTTTAAAAAGTCCAAACATACATTTCATAAAATTAGATTAAGTACAAATTTGAATTAACTTACATATACATACATACATGCATTAAATCACATATGCATGTTCACTCTGGCATGCAGCTAACACTCACCCTGACTTTCATGTAATGAAGTTTTATTGTGTTTGGGTGATCGCTAAAGAATGTACAGAGCATATGGTATAATTGAAACATTTTAAACTGCAAGTGAACTTCAACAGCTTCATCACTACCTGGGTAAATTGCCCCTCCATACATATAAACTCCCAACATAAGCGTCAAAACTGTCTATACCACCAACTTTGGAAAAAATAAACTTAATTGAGTTTCATGGAAATAGCACGTCTCACGTTGTATTTTAGTCCGATATATTTTACAAGCATGCATGGGTTCCTTCTGTGCAGGTTTCATGGTCGTGTGTGTAAACTCCACCGACTCCTTTGTTGCTTTTTGGCTATCGGACTTTTAGTTTGAAGGTCTTTCCTGTGCGCTACCATATTGTTGCTTTCGCGCTACTCCAGTCCAGTTGGTGACGGTAATGCGCCTCTACGCCAATAAACACCATTGAAGAAGAAGAAGCTTTCGCGCTGTTCTTCACACACTCTCGGCATGGCTGCGGATAGCACAATGTCTAATGGCCAGGAAACGGCATCGCTTAATGGTGAACCCGTGCTCAAGCGCTCCAGAGACAGCGTGGACTCACTGCGGATGCTGCGGGAGCCTCAGAATAAAGTGACCGTTGTGTTGGGAGCTCAGTGGGGCGATGAGGGGAAAGGGAAAGTGGTCGACCTCTTGGCAATGGACGCCGACATTGTATGCAGATGCCAGGTGGGTATCCAACCGTTCAACTCGCTCATCATATTGCGTTTATGAGAGTTTGGGCAAACATGTCTGTGCTGTCTGAGTGCTTGGGTTTATTACACAGTTTAACTGGAGTATATGTGGAAACAACCACTTTCATGAGTTAACATCACAAATAAAGGCAAAGTTTCCTTTATTATCGTCATCGCCACTTTTTGGCGCTAGGAGGACAAGTGATGTAACATTTCCTGCGGCTCAGTTATCATATCGCGATACTTGCGCTCATGTTTACGTTGATTGTGTGTTCTCAGGGAGGCAATAACGCGGGACACACAGTGGTTGTGGACTCGGTCGAGTATGACTTTCACCTGCTCCCTAGTGGCGTTCTCAACAAAAAGGCAATCTCATTTATTGGTATGTTTTGTTTTACCTTCCCTATTGATTCTCGCCTTGCTTCACTGCCCCCTAGTGTTGTTGTTTTAACTGAGTTATAGTTTCGTCATGTATTTTACCTCAAATAAAACTGGCAGTCATTTCTAATTGTATTATTCTCGTTTCATTGTTTGTGAGCAGATGTTTACCTTTGACCTGCAGTTGTGATGGTTGAGATCCTTTCTTCTTCTGTCCCACAGGGAATGGTGTTGTGATACACCTGCCAGGACTTTTTGATGAGGCTGAGAAGAACTCGCAGAAAGGCAATGGTAAAATGATCAGGAGTGAACTACAGAACAATGTTAAACATGAGGTCAATTGTGATATAGTTTGGTTAATGTATATACCATATATTTAAGATGACTTCATATTAGGACTGGGCAACGTAGCTAAAAATGCGTTTCAAGTAGCAGGGTTTTGCAAAAAAAGATCTTGATTTAATGACCACAAAAGTATAGTTACTTAAAGGTACTACTAAAACATGTATATTAATATGAAAATTATACAAAAAGTGTAGTCTTCCTTGCAAAAAGTTGTGAGTGGCTTAACAAAGAAACATGAAGAGTAAAGAAGCATCACCCATAACATAGAACAAGTGGCAAGTCTATTCGTTTGCAAGATTTACTTCACAGATATACACTCACCTAAAGGATCATTAGGAACACCTGTTCAATTTCACATTAATGCAATTATCTAATCAACCAGTCAATTGTCAGTTGCTTAAATGCATTTAGTGTTGTGGTCCTGGTCAAGACAATCTCCTGAACTCCAAACTAAATGTCAGAATGGGAAAGAAAGGTGATTTAAGCAATTTTTAGCATGACATGGTTGTTGGTGCCAGACGGGCCGGTCTAAGTATTTCACAATCTGCTCAGTTACTGGGATTTTCACACACAACCATTTCTAGAGTTTACAGAGAATGGTGTGAAAAGGGAAAAGCATCCAGTATGCAGCAGGTCAGAGGAGAATGGGCCGACTGATTCAAGCTGATAGAAGAGCAACTTTGACTGAAATAACCACTCGTTACAACCGATGTATGCAGCAAAGTATTTGTGAAGCCACAACATGCACAACCTTGAGGCGGATGGGCTACAACAGCGGAACACCCTACCGGGTACCACTCATCTCCACTACAAATAGGAAAAAGAGGCTACAATTTGCACAAGCTCACCAAAGTTGGACAGTTGATGACTGGAAAAATGTTGCCTGGTCTGATGAGTCGATTTCTGTGGAGACATTCAGATGGTAGAGTCATAATTTGGCTTAAACAGAATGAGAACATGGATCCATCATGCCTTGTTACCACTGTGCAGGCTGGTGGTGGTGGTGTAATGGTGTGGGAGATGTTTTCTTGGAACAATTTAGGCCCCTTAGTGCCAATTGGTCATTGTTTAAAGGGTTAGTTCACTCAAAAATGAAAATTATCACTCATATAGTTGGACACCCGTAAGACCTTCGTTCATCTTTGGAACACAAATTAAGATATTTTTGTTGAAAGCTGATGGCTGAGAAAGGCTTCAGAAAGGCCTCCATTGGCATTCAGTACATTCCCACTCACAAGACCCATAAAAACACATCGATACAAAGTCCATCTCACTTCAGTGGCTGTACAATAATTTGTGACGATTATACAATGCGACGAAAATAGTTATTGTGAGCAAAAAAAAAATTAAAATAATGACTTTATCCACCAAGTTATTGTCTTCTATGTAGGTTTCGGACGTGACCTCACGTGATAGCGGAGCTCCTCTTCGCTTCCGAGTCATGTATCTGAACGGTGGAGCTGCATCATATTCTCGCGCATTTGTAGAGTTCACGTTAATAACTTGTGGATAAAGTCGTTATTTTGATTTTTGTGAGCACACAAACTATTTGCATCGCATTGTAAAATTATTGTACAGCCACTGTAGTGAGTTGGACTTTGTATCGATGTGTTTAGTGCCTTTTATGGGTCTTGTGAGTGGAAATATACTGAATGTCAACGGAGGCCTTTCTCAGCCATCAGCTTTCAACAAAAATATCTTAATTTGTGTTCCGAAGATGAAAGAAGGTCTTACGGGTGTCCAATGACATAAGGGTGAGTACCGTATTTTCCGGACTATAAGTTGCACTTTTTTTCATAGTTTGGCTGGTCCTGCGACTTATAGTCCGGTGCGACTTATATATCAAATTTAATTCATACTGACTGACAAGAATAAACATATAGCCGCGAGAATGCGCTCTATGCTGCTCCTGTAGCCTAATATTTACTTATAGACAACAACTTAGAAAGACTGAACACAAACAAAATGCCCCCATAAAGAAAATGTTATTCTGCAAAACACAAACAGCATGTAGTAAAACATGCAGCGGAGAACGAGTCTCACAGCGTTCGTCTCGCGCGGCTGCGCCTCTCCCGGCAGAGAGTTCAAGCGTCTGTGGACTCGTTCCTTCAGCTCTGGCCATCTTGCTTACAGTCCGCAAGTAGATTTCTTTTTCTTCTTCATCACAGTTAAAGTAACCTCTGCTTTTCGCCAGTCCCTTACAAGTTTCTCACTCACTTCAAACTTTCTTTCTTCTGCTCGGGTTATGCAGTGAAGCGGGCACGAGCGAGTGCACGCGAGCAGGTGCTCGCATGCGCGCGCAGGTGCTCGCATGCGCGCGGCTCCAGTTCTGCCCTAATGCGACTTATAGTCCAGTGCGACTTATATATGTTTTTTTCCGCGTCATGACGCATTTTTTGACTGATGCGACTTATACTCCGGAGCGACTTATAGTCCGGAAAATACGGTAATTAATGAAATAATTTTCATTTTTGGGTGAACTAACCCTTTAAATGCCACGGCCTACCTGAGCATGGCTACTTCCAGCAGAATAATGCACCATGTCACAAAGCTTGAATCATTTCAAATTGGTTTCTTGAACATGACTATGAGTTCACTGTACTAAAATGGCCCCCACAGTCACCAGATATCAACCCAATAGACCATCTTTGGGATGTGGTGGAACGGGAGCTTCGTGCCCTGGATGTGCATCCCACAAATCTTCATCAACTGCAAGATGCTATCCTATCAATATGGGCCAACATTTTCAGCACCTTGTTGAATCAATGCCAAGTAGAATTAAGGCAGTTCTGAAGGCGTAAGGGGTCAAACACAGTATTAGTATGGTGTTCCTAATAATCCTTTAGCTGAGTGTATATATTGTTTGATATTTTTTTGCCCTCATTATGGTTTTTACTTTCAAAATATTGCATTCTTGGATTTTAATCCCACATTTAAATAAGGATGTCAATTCAGAAACTCTGCAATGTGTAGCTAGTAGCTTCTCTCTCTCTCTGTCTGATCAGTTAGAGGAAGTATTTATGGTGTTTTGTCCATTAATGACTTTTCTTCCTTTTTTGGGGGGTTTGCTTAATTTAGGACTTCAAGGATGGGAGGAACGACTGAAGATATCTGACCGGGCACATATTGGTACGATTCTGTTTTGACTTCATGAGGCCTTGAGTAATTTTAATGTAATCCAGATGACATTGACTATGAATGCCTTTTGTCTTGGACCAACTAAATATACCGGGAAACTGATTTTGATGACATTAGAATTAGAGCTGTGCTCTTTTTCGTTGTAGTGTTCAACTTCCATCAGGCTGTTGATGGGATACAGGAGCAGCTGAGACAGCAGCAGGCAGGGAAGAAGTAGGTTTTCTTTTTTAGCTCTGACACCAGCTTACATTTGTAGATGCATTTCTACCAGATTGATGAATTTGAATAAAACACTTGGAAAAAATGGACATTACCGGTAATCTGGATTTTTCTACATCGATGGATCTTTGTCCTATACAGACGTGGAATATTAAAAAAACCTATCATCATCAGGAATCTGGCTCAGTATAATAAAAAAATGATAAATCATCCAAATGTCTATCAGGAGAAATTCTTGGATATAAGATGCAGCTTAACAACTCATGTACCTGTGTGTATACAGATGGATCAAAATCAGACAGTCGGGTATCGGCTGCAGTAGTGATTGGGTGAAAACGCTATGGAAAACGTATTTCTGGACAAAGTTCAATCTTAACAGCTGAAGCTTGTGCATTACTTCTAACTCTTGTACAAATTGAGAAGGAACCACAAAGCAACTTTTTAATTAGCACAGATTCTAAATCCTGCCTACAAGCGCTTGATTCTTTGAAAACTGAACATCCTATAATTATTAGCATAATAGGGAAAGTGGACTCTTTAAAGAAACAAGATGTTAATATTGTTTTTTGTTGGATACCAGGTCATATGGGATTGACTGGTGATAAAGCAGCAAAGGAAGCACTTAAGTTGGAAATGACAGAATGTAAAATACCAGCAGCTGACCTTAAACCCATATTGAACCTGTACATTTATAACTAATGGCAAATGGAATAGAACGAATGTGTAAATAACATTATATGAGGTTAATCCAGTTTTAAATCAGAGTTATTATTTTGAAAATAGATATGACCAGGTTGTATATATACGAGATGCCGAATTGGACATTCAAGACTCACTCATTCATATTTATTGAAGGGGGAAGAGAAACCAGTTTGTGATTTGTAAGAGTTTCACGAGTGTAAAACATTTTAACAGAATGTCCTTTTCTAAATAATATTAGACAACGGTTTTATTAAAGGTGCACTATGTAGTATTTTTGCAGTAAAATATCCAAAAACCACTATGCCAGTGTTATATATTTTGTTCAGTTGAGTACCTACAATATCCCAGATGTTTCCAACTATTTGTAAATTGTGAGAAAATTGCTATTTTAACTAAGGACAGGGACGTTTCAGCATTGCATTTGAGGGAGTCGCCTGTCAATTGCGTCATATCTGCGCTACCCTCGGTTTCGGCTTTTATTTGGCAGGAGCGCTTTACTCTTTACTCACAAAGTGTGAACAAGTGAACCCACAGAGTAACGTCATAATATCGTTTTAAACACACTTAAATGTATTTACTATGATAAACAGAGCGGCATGACCTCAAAATCATAACCGGAAGAGCGGATCTGTGCAGGCGACCGGCGACTGTCTCCCGTCCCGTCATAATAAAAGTCCCGGTATTCGCGAGGCGGGTATTTGTTTAACAATCGCTCCAGCAGCTATGCTCAGGTCAATAACACTCGGTCCTGCTCTGCTTTAGACTACAGTAACGTTAATAACCACATGCATGAGCGTGATTTCTGCCCGAGTCCTATTTTCCACCGGCTGTGATGTGAAGACCACATCTCCCAAGATGCTGCGCTCACACTTTGCGTCATCAAACTACGCATTTGTTATGAATAGGCGCCCTCCAGTGGACGGAAAGCTGCATAGTGCACCTTTAAGAAAACACATTAGTTGATTTTTTTTTTTTTTTTTTTTTTTTTTTTTTTAAAAAGGTTTCTCGAGTAATTTTTTATTTTGTCAAATATTCAATTGAAAGATTCTATGTAATTGTTGTTATTATGACTATTGTTGTTATTGATATATATGCCTGATTTTGTATAGTGATTGTTTTTAGGATAAAATTATTGTAAACAATGTTTTAAAACTGCTGATTGCCATGAATATAGCCATTGCTGCTGATATTGCATTAAATCATAAATAAATAAATAAATCTACCAGATTGATATTGAGTTCACCCTCCTTTGTTTTACAGTTTGGGCACCACTAAGAAGGGCATTGGACCTGCATATTCCTCCAAAGCAGCACGTAATGGACTAAGAGTGTGTGATCTGGTCTCTGACTTCTCAGTTTTTGAGGAAAAGTAAGTATAATGATAGATTTCTATCTGAAAACTGTGCATGATTACATTTAATGCTGTGTGTTGTTCTTAATATTCATATCTGCCTTTGTTAGATTTTCTTTCTTTGTGAAAATCAGTACTGCATGAAGACGGATAAATATATGTAAATATCTCTTGGCAGGTTTCGGGTGCTGGCTGGTCATTTTCAGACCACATATCCTAACCTTAATATTGATATTGATGCTGAGCTGGAGCAACTGAAGGTGATTAGCATCTTGGCATTT
The DNA here is from genome assembly GCF_024679245.1 of Pseudorasbora parva. Lineage (NCBI taxonomy): Eukaryota > Metazoa > Chordata > Actinopteri > Cypriniformes > Gobionidae > Pseudorasbora > Pseudorasbora parva. Next base: position 23,638,142 of record NC_090189.1, read on the forward strand.
TTCAGTATGATGTGTTAAACTTCTAAATCATGGACTTGCCCAGTGATATTTTTTTCCATTTCCCCCACAGGGTTATGCTGAGAGGTTACGGCCTCTAGTAACTGATGGGGTTTATTTCATGCACAAAGCCCTTACTGGACCAAGCAAGAAGATTCTGGTGGAAGGAGCTAACGCTGCCTTACTGGATATTGATTTCGGTATGAGTGGCAATAAACGGGAAGATCCACTGATGTGCTTTAAAATGTTTTGTGCTTGAGAACAGTGGAAGTTGTATTTGACAGTGTGAAGGATACAATGTCTCCTTAATGTATGTTTCCATCTCTCTCAGGAACCTACCCCTTTGTGACCTCATCAAACTGCACGGTTGGAGGCGTTTGCACAGGCCTTGGAGTCCCTCCCTCTTATGTTGGCCGTGTTTATGGAGTGGTGAAGGCCTACACCACCAGGGTGGGAGTGGGAGCATTCCCTACTGAGCAAGATAATGTGAGTGTATAGTAGGAGGTAAAACTTGTGACATTTCTTTACATGTATTGTACTTCAATTGAATGTATTCTCTTATTTTCAAGGAAAATGGTGATCTACTGCAGAGTAGAGGGAGGGAATTCGGTGTCACAACAGGCAGGCGTCGCCGCTGCGGATGGCTGGACCTAGTTTTGGTTCGCTATGCCCACATGGTTAATGGTTTTTCAGCGTGAGTTATGCTTGGATGTTCAGTGAATCAATGAAATCAGTTTCTTCTCTCCAGTGAAACTGTATTTACAACAGTTTTAAAGTTTAATGTTTACTACCATTTTAAAGTTTGGGGTCAGTAAGATTTTTTTGCATATTTTTGAAAGTCTCTTTTGCTCACCAAGGCTCAGTTATTTCATCAAAAATGCATAGAAAATAGTAATATAGTGAAATATTACGATTTAAAGTAATTGTTTTCTGTTTTAATATCTGTTAAAAATGCAATTTATTCATGTGATGGCAAAGTTGAATTTTCAGTATCATTACTCCAGTCTTCAGTGTCACATGATCCTTCAGAAATCATTTGAATATGCTGGCCTCAAGAAACATTCATTTCAATGTTGAAAACAGCTTTGCTGCTCAATAGTTTTGTGGAAACGTATCATTTTTACCCAGGATTCTTTGAGGAATAGAAAGGTCAAAAGACATTTTTTTTTCGAAATCTTCTGTAACATTAAAAATGTCTTTACTGGCTCTTTTGATCATTTGCTTGAACACATCCTTGCTGAATAAAAGCTGATTAATTTTTGTTTTTCTAAAGTTATAGCTATTACACAGGTTGAACTTAAGATTTGTTCAGTTTAATTAAACAATACGTTTTATTCTGTGTCTCTCAGCATTGCTCTGACCAAGTTGGACATTCTTGACCAATTGTCAGAAATAAAAATTGGCATAGCCTATTCAGTTGATGGAAAGCCTCTTCCCAGTTTTCCTGGTAAGTTACCTATTTTGTTAATACATTTTCAGATTTGTCATGCATTAAAATGACTCGCACACATTAAAATGTTACCATGTGCTTGGTATTTCTCATTTACCAAGCATAGACCTTTTCTGATAATGGAGGGGTTATCATATATTTCAGCAAACATGGACGTCCTCACAAAGGTTCAAGTGACTTATGAGACGTTTCCTGGCTGGTGTTGTAGCACCGAGGGAGTGCGCAGTTTTGATGAGTTGCCCTCAAAGGCACAGGCTTACATTCACTTTATCGAGAATTTCCTCCAGGTGCCAGGTAAGAATACACATACTATATTTTTTATTAATTTAGAATATTTCAGCTATTTACATATGCAGTAAAAAGAAATATATCCTACTTGCATGCTTAGAAATGACAAAATCATCTTTAGAATTATTTTTCTCTTTTTAGTGAAGTGGGTGGGAGTTGGCAAGTCAAGAGAGAGCATGATAAAGCTGTTCTGATGAGGGGGACAGGAAAGACTGAACTTCATTCATGGTCTGCCAGGACATCCATCATCATGACCATTGGAGGACCAGAAACTTCTTTTATGCATTAGCGCTGAGATTAAGACTAACTATGGGTTTAGAATCCACTGAATGTCCCACTCAAAGTGAACACCAGCATTGTGTATAGAGGTCAGGTCTGAGCACCAGACTCAATTCCTTGCATTTTGTAATTCCTTGACTTGTATCCATTTGTTTCAAAGCGCATTCCAGTGCTGCTCACAACATACCTCTGTCAATCAATAGTAGTTGTCTTAAGTCTGTTGGAAAGATGATGAAATTGCAGAGCTTCAGACTGGAGGTTAATATAATTTTATTGTATATCTTAAAATCAAACTTTGCACTCTGAGCATTTACCATATTCATTGCTATTCTGGTGGATAAAACCAAACTGATTTTTAAGATTGTCATGTACTGTTTATTTTTTTATGTAATCAAGTTTGAGAGTCAATGTTAAATCTTGTGTCTTTTCATTCATGGTTTGTGTATATACACAACTGGCTGGTTTGGAATACCAAAAGGGACATTCACACACAAGTCTGATATCGAAAGAAAAAAAAGGCACTGAACTGCAGTCAGTGATTAGTGCATTCAGACACAGCTTTTGAATCTGAGCAACATTGATATGCACAGATATACATTGCATTCCACCTAGTGCACAAACTCATTTGCTGCTGTTTTTGATTAATAAATTGTAAAACAAGTTAAGGTTTTAAGTGAATTTTTAATTGATGTTTTTTTTTTTTATTGACTTGCATTTTACTTTTTAAATGGGGAAAAAACTGCTTGTATTGTTATATTTTTCTTACAAATTAATGTCACTTTTAAGAAGCATTCAAAAACACAAATCCTGTTTTTGTTGAAACCGTTTTAAACACAAGATGTCCCACAGCTACTTATTTGAAAATTAAATTTAGAAAATGCATTTAGTTTAAAATTCAAAAATATAAATGAAACAAAATCTTGGAATTTTTTTTGTAATATCCGTTATGAGTAGCCATACATTTCTCTTGCGAGGCTTCAGATATTCAAGTAAAATCATGCAAGTTTTTCTCTGTGCTCTATCTCGTCCTGTACCATCAGACATGTAAGATGGACGATCAGGTAAAACATTTTTTGACGAAAATTCTCAAGCATTTACTACACGAATTTATTTATGCAATCAATTTCATTCGCGCTTTTACAGTGTGACTAAATTTTGATTTACTAAAAGTTTTTTTAGTGGCAGGGAAACGCTATCAATAGTATGCTGATAGTATATAGTTTTAACATTTGTTAAGAGTTCTTTATAGTCCCAATGAGTGAGACTTGCTTTCATCAGCTGATGGGGAGACTGGAGTACGTGCTTACTGTCAAGTTTAGTGTAATTACAACATGAGAAATGTAGACACTGTCTTAATTTGTAGCACAACTTTACAGTCAGATTTTTTTTTTATTGAGAATAAAATTATTAGTTATTACTATTCATAAATTAAATTACCTTACTATTAAGAAAGAACATATGTTTAGTCTACACTTTATTTTAAAGTGTCATTGTTACAGTGTAACTATACATTTTAGTACTAATTAAATAATATTAATTAACAATAACATGTACTTACTATTAAATTATGTTTAGGCTTGGTTGTGTGTAATTATGCATACTTAACTGTTATAATACTACATTACATAACGTAGACTATGTAACATGGGCACTAAAACAGTTGGAATGAGTTAACCAATCGCCTAATTTGAAAGGTAACAGTGAATAATACATTTATTACAATGGGCTTATTTATTCATCGATTTTAATGTTATATAAATCCAGCTGTTTGTTCATGTTAGTTCACAGTATATTGAATAATGTTAACAAATGCAACTTTTGATTTTAATAATGTATTAGTAAATGTTGAAATTAACTAAGATTAATTAATGCTGTAGAAGTGTTGTTTGTTAGCTCATGTTAAAGGGATAGTTCCCCCAAAAAGGAAGAGTCTGTCATCATTTACTCACCCTCAAGTTGTTTTTAAACCTGTAGTTTTTTTCATCGAACACTAAACACAAAGGAAGATTTCAGTTGATGGGACGCATTTGACTTCCAGGCTATATTACAATGGAAGAAAATGGGGTCCATCAACTGTTTGGTTACCCGCATTCTTCAAAATATTTTATTTTGTGTTCTGCAGAAGAAGAAGAAAAATCATACAGATTTGAAACAACTTGAAGTAAATGATGACAGATTTTTCATTTTTGGGTGAACTGTCTCTTTAAATAAAAATAAAATAAAAACTAATAATAATAAAGTAGTCAACTGAAACCTATTGTAACGTGTTGCCATAGTAACTAATACATAAATCACTTAAACCAAACCAAATTGTTGTATCTTTATCTATGTCTTTAACCCCACAGCATCCTCACAACCAATATATCAGTCCTGATAACTCTACTGAAGGTATCTCTCTCTCTCTCTCTCTCTCTCTCTCTCTCTCTCTCTCTCTCTCTCTCTCTCTCTCTCTCTCTCTCTCTCTCTCTCTCTCTCTCTCTCTCTCTCTCTCTCTCTCTCTCTCTCTCTCTCTCTCATATATTGGTATTTATGTAATGTACTATATACACTATGTCAAGTTGGATATTTTTTCAAGATCTTTTCCCCCCTGTTTTCTACAATGCTGAGAACTCAAATTTAGAGATGTTCAAGTTATACCAAACAGATATGTCCTTGTCGTTATGTTGTCCATTTATTCATTTACTTTTAGCAAGGAAGCGCGTCAGCTGCATCTGTAAGCCACATGAAACTTTAGTTAAAGTTGAGCATGAATTTCCCGAGGTGATGCACAGAGGTGTCGTGCCCTCATGTGTGTTCGTTCAGCGCTGTGGAGGCTGCTGCATGGATGAGGCTTTGGTGTGTGTCAGCGTAACCAAACACACCAGCATAATGCAGGTACGAACAGAAACATACTGTATATGGGAAATGGGAATGTAATTGATTCAGTTGATCACATCAAATCCCTCCTCTCCTTTTTTCAACAAAATTACAGTTAAAGCATGGCAAGAAAGTGCAAGGTGAAATGATTATTGAGCTGCCTTTCGTTGAACACAGTCAGTGTCAATGCAGGTAATGCACAAGTTCATGACTAAACTTAAAATTTCTTCATGACTAAACTTCTCATGGTGTTTAAATAATATTAATAATTTTTTTCTTCCTAACAGGTTCAGAGATCATCTGTGATGCTTTTTTTAAACAGCTCATAGTCAGTCACGACATTATGAATTTGTAATCTGAATTATTTTATCCCATTTTTAGTGATTTTATATTATGGAGATTTGAACATAGCCATGTTTTCTCTCTCTCTCTCTGTGTGTGTGTGTGTGTGTGTGTGTGTGTGTGTGTGTGTGTGTGTGTGTGTGTGTGTGTGTGTGTGTGTGTGTGTGTGTGTGTGTGTGTGTGTGTCAGTGTGTGTTTTTTGCTTGTTTTGTTTTTCATCCAAGAATAAAAGCAAAAAAAATATGTAGCCTACTGTTCACATACTTTCCTCTCTTTCATTTACTTTCAAAAACGTAGATTAATTTAAAAAAACAAAAACAACAACTAGTTTATAAGAAACGAGAACAGATGTTATTTTCCTTTTCCACTATATCAAGCCAAACATGAGTATTTTTTTTAAAAAAATTCTTAGATTAAAAGAAAATAGCAACTAACATCATAGACGAAAATAAGAAAAATAGACAACCACGTAAATCTGCACACCACCACGTCTGATAAGATTTAAACAGTATCACAGCACCGCCTTGTGTTAAGCATAATAAGAGAGAATCTCTTCTTAAGAGTACGTGGCAGTGACGTCAACAGCTTTGAGTGAAGACCCGGATGTTATGCACAGCCTGAGCCTGCACAGTTCAGCCATCAGAGAGGCAGAGTGGTGAGAAATGAATCCTTATATCTTTCAGCTCACATGTTGCCATTTCCCCCTCAGTACCTCAGTACTCACATCAGCACTGCTCACTTATTTAGATGCGTGTGACGGTTATTGTTGGACTGATGAAAGCATCTAAATTCACACATGCTGCTACAAATTTAGCTTAGCAGCTAGCTAGAGTTGGTTGTCAGCAAAAGAACATGACAGTTAATGCAAAATAATGAGATACGCAGGTGACGTGCGGTCACACTACCGTATTCTTATAAATCGTTTTTAATGGTGACATTGTGCAGTTGATACAGGACAATCACAATAACAGTAACTTAGAGTAGCAGTAGTGTATATAGGTGGACAGCTGTTTTCAAGAGAGCAATTAAACTATAAAAAAGTCACAGGAAAGACATTTATAATGTATCAAAAGATTTATATATATATTTTTTTAAATTGTCTTAATCAAATAATCCTGAAAAAAAACGTGTCACGGTTTCCACAAAAATATGCAGCACAACTGTTTTCAACATTGATATTTATTAGAAATGTTAAACTCAGAACATTATATCAGATACATTCCCAGTGATGTATAGAATAAAAGTGAAACCAGAGGTTTTAGTTTTGCTGTTAATACACTTTCACTTTGATTGATTTCTTTTTTTCCCCTCTTAAGGTGATGAGTTGGTGCATCAATGAATGCACGTCGCCGCCACGGTCCTAGAGGCAGCCAGGACGGGGTGTACACTGGGCCTTCTCAGACCCAGTCCCAGCTGGTCCAGCAGCTGGAAACCCCCCTGGCTGTCCCAGCACCCATCGCCCCCCTCGTTGACACATTCAGCATGTCCTGCCGAGACCGTACCAGCGAGTTTCAGTCTGTGTGCAAGTCCCTCCAGGGGCGACAGGTGCAACAACTATTGATTCATACTGTCTGGTAACAAGGGTTGGGTGATATGGCCCAAAAATATTATCACAATATAATTTTCCATATCAGTCGATATCCATATCACGATAAATGTAAAATATTTATTTCTCCTATAAATATTTTTGCTCCTGAGTGAAAGATGTAGAAAACAGACAGGTAACCGTGGTTTTAAACTATCTTTTATTGTCAAAACATGACAAACATTTCCCAAACAAGTGAAATTACCTTATTAAAGGTAGATTGAGGTCGATTTATTTATTAAAATCTTAACTGTGGTCAGCTTTTTTTCACTCTACACTGTATATCAATAATATCATTATATATACTTAAATGTAAGTAGTAAAACACTAAAAACGCAAACGGGCAAAAAAATGCGTTTAAAGTTAAGAAACATTTTGAGTCCCCCCCTCTCTTTGCCTCACAGTGGATTGGTTCACCGTTCATCTCACACACACACACACGCACGCACGCATCTCATTGACACATACCTCACCAACAGTGGGCTGGTCGCGAGAGGAGGGAGAGAGCAAAGTTCAGTATTTTTGGATCTCCAGTAAGGGCTGTCTATTCTACTTTATTCATTTTAAACATCAGATGAAATTATTTCTCTTTTGATACAGGCGATGCTGAGTCATTAATACATCATCAAAGGCAAACAATTATGATAGCGATGTACAAGTCCGATGTTTTATTGATTATAGTTTTGTAACGTTAGCTTGCAAGTCACCCACTACAACTAACAATGTGATAAGCCCGTGAGTGAATGTAGTTAATGTAGATTTACCGCGGTGTTGGGCTGAATGTTATATGGAAGAACTTTGATAACTTAATAATTAAATTCTATGCGGTGAACCTATGATAAGCAGTCCACGTACGTCGCTCTGTTTTATGTCGGACTCGGATGGGATAGCCAAAATATATCCAAACCACAGAAGTTGAGCGAACTAACTTGTCACATTATCTGTGTCCTCCAAGCTGGTCGTGAGCTCAGAGTTTTCTTAACTATCGCTAATTTTTTTGCTCCACTTCACTCTGATCCTCCAAGTCTGTCAGCTACTGACTGTAAACAACACCGCGTGAAGCACCCATAAGCCGGTCTGCAATACACATGCGCAGCATTACGCATAACGCGTTAGCATTATATTAGGAATTTATCGAACTGTTGTTATAGTTTTATCGAGGGAAATTATATTGTGATAATTATCGTTATCGTTTTATCGCCCAGCCCTACAACCTGCGAGTGGCTGATATAGTCTTCTTTTAGTGGAGTTTGTGATCATACTGGAGGTAGCATGAGTTGAAAAATACCAAAGAATTGTTGATGTTCTCTTCTAGAATGGAGCGCAACCTCTCAGAGCTGTCGACAGCGCTGTCAGACAGCGGAGTGAATTCACGCTCTTTGCTAAGTGAGTAAAACAAATTCTTAATCAGTCATGGACAGTTCAAGAGGAAAGCATGTGAATGTTGGATTAACTGGTTTTATGAATGGACAGGTCATATAAATTATTTTCATCTTTAAATAAATAATAGCAATACAAATGCTGGATGACAGCACTGCCGACGGATTCCACATCCCGAATGAAGGTCCCGAAACTCTAACAGTGTGAATAAGTCAGAATGCATGAAATAGTATTAGGCCCCCTCTTAAAGTTTAGGGTCTGTAATAAGTGAATTTTATTCATTAAGAATAAGTAGCAGTAAAGGCATTAATAATGCTGCTGCTGCTGCTGCTGCTGCTACTGCTGAAAAAAATATATAATCATATTCTTCAAAGAACCCCAAAAAAGATTTATCAGGGTTTCCACAAAAAATATTGCACAACACAACTGTTTTCAACTTTGAAAATAATAATAAATGTTTCTTGAGCACCAAATCAACATATTAAAATTATATTTAAAGGACCATGTGACACTTAAGACTGCTACAAATTCAGCTTTTCATCACAGAAACAAATTACATTTTAAAATGTATTCAAATAGAAAACATTGTGAATTGTAAAATATTTTCAAAGTTTTAATGTTTTTACTGTAGTTTTGATCAATTCAATGCATTCTTGGTGAGCATAAGAGACGTCTGTCGAACATTTGAACAGTAGTGTAAAAAAAGTCTAAGTAATAGTTAAAGATTAGTATGAGCTAAGGACTTTTATTATGACAGTTGTATCACTGACAGTTTGGAATTTATTCAAAATATTGGAAGTATGAGATGCTTTTTAAAGGTGCAGTGTGTGGATTTTAGCAGCGTCTAACGCGCACCTCTCCCTTTCGAAGCACATAGAGAACCTATGGGGGCCGACACAGGACAAAAATGACGTTGTCTGAGAGCAGAGATTGACTAGCACTCTGTAGAGCAGTTTGTCCATTTAGGGCTACTTTAGAAACATGATGCTGCAAAAGGGTGATTTCACTCTAAGGGGACCCGTGGTGTATGTAGATAGAAATGCCTCATTCTAAGATAATAAAAAAATAATGGTACACTATGTAAGGTCTTTATACTCTACTGAAAACATAGTTCTGTACATCATATTGAATTTTTGTCTATAGATCCTCATAAAATACTACGCACTGTACCTTTAATGTATTTGTCAATAAATCAATAGATCTGCACTAAATAAATGAGCATCATGTAATTGAACCAAAAGTCAAACTGAAACTTGTGATTTTCTAGTGCTGAGAGACTGATTAGATTCCAGGTTGATGACTTCTGGCTGCAGTTACCTTTTGGAGCTTTACACACTTCAGTCTGTCATTTGTTCATTGTTGTTGAAGATCAGATAAAATTTTATGACCCATTTCCTGGAAAATCCAGAGAGTTCACAGACTTTTTCCTGCAACTGTATTTAGTATTGGAACCGGGACGCTGCATTTGACCTATAATTTATTCAGACCTACTTAAGCTTTAATGGTCTGCATTATTTCATCGACTTGGCCTTATGACAGATATTGACCACATCTTATTAACAGGCGAATTGGAAGAGACCTCAGCAACACTTTTGCCAAGTTGGAGAAGCTCACAATTCGTAAGTATCTTGTATCCCTTGCCATCTCACACATGTACCGCTGTGGACTGTTTTCGACGTGTAACTCAATCTTTTTGCACCTGCAGTTGCCAAAAGAAAGTCCCTTTTTGATGACAAAGCAACTGAAATCGATGAACTCACTTACATAGTAAAACAGGTTAGGGTGAATCTTCCCCCTCCTCCAAGAACACATTGTTCTATCTGTTTATTTTATACCGTAATCTGATTCCTAACTGTTTGTGTTAATTCAGGACATCAACAGCCTGAATAAGCAGATAGCTGGCCTGCAGGAGCTCGTTCGATCGCGGAGTGGACAAAATGGCAGACATCTTCAGACACATTCCAACACCATTGTAGTCTCATTACAGGTATTAACCTCTGGCCTCAGCGCTCAATCACAATGTAAAGATGTCTAGTGGACTTTCACCTGGAATGAAACCATTTTCTGTTTGTAGTCCAAACTTGCATCGATGTCAAGTGACTTCAAGTCAGTATTGGAGGTCAGAACAGAGGTAATTGATTTACTTGTTTGGAATGGGAGGCTGCATGGCGCATGCTGAATTGTGGATAATTTTTGTGATATTTTGGATGTTTTTTTCTCTCTGTCTAGAACTTGAAGCAGCAGCGAAGTAGACAGGAGCAGTTTTCTCAGACTCCTGCCTCATCATCATCTTTCCATGCCAACGGCTTCAGTAAGAGCATCTCCTCTCATAAAAAAGTCTGCCTTTATACATTCAAGTAGTAATTCTTCCTTTTTGCTTCTCTTTTAACAGACAATTCAGTTCTTATGCAGGACGACTCCAAGAAGACAGATATATCTATAGATATGGACCTCAACTCCAGTCAGCAGATGCAGTTAATCAATGAACGGGTATTGTTTGTTCATTGAGTGTGGGTTGTAACAGTACAGATGCATGTAAACTTAATGTACTGAATCACTGTTGATGTGTCTGGTCAGGATTCATACATTCAGAACCGTGCAGACACTATGCAGAATATAGAGTCCACCATTGTGGAGCTCGGCTCCATATTTCAGCAGCTGGCTCACATGGTGAAAGAACAGGAAGAGACCGTACAGAGGTGAGGAAAATAATGTTTGTCTTATGTCTGAATGGATCTTATTTAAAAGATTCTTCATCATAAAGAGCTATTCTAGTTGCATTAAAGGGATGGTTCACCCAAAAAATAATTTAAATTAGCCTATGATTTACTCACCCTCAAGTAATCGTGTATATGACATTCTGCTTTCAAACGAATAAAAGTTGAGTTAGATTTTAAAATTCCTGGCTAATTCAAGCGTTATAATGGCAGGGATTGTTGCTCTGTTTTTGAAGTCTATAAAAATGCATCTGTCCGTCAAATAATGTGCTCCACGTGGCTCGGGGAGGTTAATAAATGCCATAGAAGTGAATTGATGTCTTTTTGTAAGAGAAATATACATATTTAAAACCTTATAAAGTAATGTTTCGGCCGATCGCCTTCCGTATTCAGTTAAGGGAAAAAGTGCTGAAAGTGCCTCTGCAGGTCAAAGGCTTACTAGGTACGCATATTGAACTCTGAGAAGGCACTTTCAACACTTTTCCACAGAAGGCGATTGGCTGAAACTTTAATTAAAAAAGTTTTAAATAAGGATATTTTTCTTACACAAAAGCAACGCTTTGCTGCTGAAGGCCTTTATTAACCTCCCAAAGTTTGTAGAGCTCGTTATTTGACGATCAGATGCATTTTTATGGACTTAAAATACCAAAAACAGCAACAATCCCTGCCATTATAAAGTTTGGATTAGCCAGGACTTTTTTAATATAACTCTGTATTCATCTGAAAGAAGAATATCATATACACCTAGGATGAGTTAAGGGTGAGAAAATTGATCTAACTAGTTATTTTATTAAATAATAATAAAATAACCTATATTTAGTAATGTAGCATGGATTTCAAGCCTTTTTCTATTCCACTTTTTTGTGCTCGTAATCAATAAGCAAGTGTGTTTTCTTCCATTTGTGGCCAGGTCACCATAATGAAAAGCGCTTTTCCATTATAATCGGCCTTTAACTGCCACAGTAGCAGTTAGCCTGCAGTTCCTACAGTAGTAAATGGTAACATAAAGTAAAGGAAAATCTCAACTGATGTAGTGGTTCAGGTTGCTTTTAATATGCCAACATCCTCAATCCAGTTATAAATCTTCCAACATACACTACCTTTTAAAAGTTTGGGGTCAGTATTTTTTTTTTCATCCCTGCTCCTGGAGACCCATTCTAATTAGGTAATACAATTGAATTTATATTGTGACCATTAAAAAGGTGTTTTTATATATATATATATATATATATATATATATATATATATATATATATATATATATATATATATATATATATATATATATATAATATAATATAATATAATATACCCTCTTTTGGGGTTCTGTTTTTTGCTTACTAACTTTGATTTCAGACATAGTTACTGTCCTGCAAAGTTTATTTCCGGCCTGTTTTAGCACACTTGTCTGTGATTTTTTTCAAGTGATCCTGAAGAGCTTGATTTGCTGGTTCAGGTGTGTTTGATTAGGGTTGACATAAACTAGGACAGTGGAGCTGCATCTGAAATCCAATGTTAGCTTCACTTCCTGCCTCCTGATATATCTTCCTCTGATCAATTTTGGTCATGGCAGCATACAGGTCCTTCTCTAAAAAATTGCATATTGTGATAAAGTTCATTATTTTCCATAATGTAATGATAAAAATTAAACTTTCATATATTTTAGATTCATTGCACACCAACTGAAATATTTCAGGTCTTTTATTGTTTTAATACTGATGATTTTGGCATGCAGCTCATGAAAAAACTAAATTCCTATCTCAAAAAATTAGCATATCATGAAAAGGTTCTCTAAACGAGCTATTAACCTAATCATCTGAATCAACTAATTAACTCTAAACACCTGCAAAAGATTCCTGAGGCTTTTAAAAACTCCCAGCCTGGTTCATTACTCAAAACCGCAATCATGGATAAGACTGCCGACCTGACTGCTGTCCAGAAGGCCATCATTGACACCCTCAAGCGAGAGGGTAAGACACAGAAATAAATTTCTGAATGAATAGGCTGTTCCCAGAGTGCTGTATCAAGGCACCTCAGTGGGAAGGAAAAAGCGTGGCAAAAAAAGCTGCACAACGAGAAGAGGTGACCGGACCCTGAGGAAGATTGTGGAGAAGGACCGATTCCAGACCTTGGGGGACCTGCGGAAGCAGTGGACTGAGTCTGAAGTAGAAACATCCAGAGCCACGGTGCACAGGCGTGTCCAGGAAATGGGCTACAGGGGCCGCATTCCCCAGGTCAAGCCAATTTTGAACCAGAAACAGCGGCAGAAGCACCTGACCTGGGCTACAGAGAAGCAGGACTGGACTGTTGCTCAAATTTTGCATGTCATTCGGAAATCAAGGTGCCAAAATGCCTGAAGTCCAGTGTCATGTACCCACAGTCAGTGATGGTCTGGGGTGCCATGTCAGCTGCTGGTGTTGGTCCACTGTGTTTTATCAAGGGCAGGGTCAGTGCAGCTAGCTATCAGGAGATTTTGGAGCACTTCATGCTTCCATCTGCTGAAAAGCTTTATGGAGATGAAGATTTTTTTTTCCAGCACGACCTGGTACCTGCTCACAGTGCCAAACCATACTGACCATGGTATTACTGTGCTCAATTGGCCTGCCAACTCTCCTGACCTGAACACCATAGAGAATCTGTGGGATATTGTGAAGAGAAAGTTGAGAGACGCAAGACCCAACACTCTGGATGAGCTTAAGGCCGCTATCGAAGCATCCTGGGCCTCCATAACACCTCAGCAGTGCCACAGGCTGATCGCCTCCATGCGGCGCCGCATTGAAGCAGTCATTTCTGAAAAAGGATTCCCGACCAAGTATTGAGTGCATTACTGAACATAATTATTTGAAGGTTGACTTTTTTAAAAATTAAAAACACTTTTCTTTTATTGGTCGGATGAAATATTCTAATTCTTTGAGATAGGAATTTTGGGTTTTCATGAGCTGTATGCCAAAATCATCAGTATTAAAACAATAAAAGACCTGAAATATTTCATTTGGTGTGCAATGAATCTAAAATAAATGAAAGTTTAATTTTTATCATTACATTATGGAAAATAATGAACTTTTTGAGAAGGACCTGTATATGTATCATTCCCTGCCTATCCTACAATCCTGAGCGTTACATTTTGTGACCGCTGAAAAACAGTGATGGCTTCTGAGTTGTGGTTGGTGGTCAATTTATTTGTAAAAGTACGTTTTTGATCAATGTTTTCCACTTTTGATGTCATTCCTTGTGAGAAATGACAATAGTAGTAATTACATATTTGCTTAGTTTTCACCAAAGCTCGCTCTATTTTGCTGTTGATCCGTTTTGAGAGGTCCCTTTGCTTGAAAGGACAGTGAGGCAACAAGTCTGCTGCCTGCTTTCAGACGCAGACTCTGTCTCCAGGATCAAAATTGGCAAAGACTTTTATAATGTTCCAAAATATTTCGATTTAATCAAATAAACCCAGCCTTGGTGAGCATTGAGTAATAAGATTACAAAAATCTTACCGACCTTGATCCTTTGAACAGTAGTGTATTTACACTGCATGAACCAATAACGATTCTTTCCATCAAACTTCTCTTCCCTGACAGAATTGATGCTAATGTAGAGGACACTCAGCTGAATGTGGACCTAGCGCACACAGAGATACTCAAGTATTTCCAGTCTGTGTCCAACAACCGCTGGCTGCTCATCAAGATGTTCCTAATCCTCGTCATCTTTTTCATTGTCTTTGTGGTTTTCATGACCTGACGTCCACTCTTAAGAGGGGCAGATTTGAGGAATCAGTGGATTTTCAGTATTTGAAAAAAAGAACGAAAGGGGCTATTCTCTCTCTTTTTGTATTTTCTCTGCTCTTTCTATGCTCAATGGCTCTTTTAGTGATCTTTTCCCCAAAACTGGTGAATTTATAAGCCGTAAGCAGAGGAGTTGTCAGTTTGTAGTGAATTTAAAATAGTTGATTAATGTCTAATTTATGCCTATGTTTGTCCATTTAAATTTCAATCTCATGTTTGGTATCTGTAGAGGAAACTCTTTGATATTATTTCCAATATTTTGGTATATAAATCACAGATTACAGAGAGATGAGTATCCATGAGTAAAGCCAGCAATCATGACATGGGTAAAGAACCACTCTTTTAACATATTCTGGATCACTGAATCAATGTTATTAGCATTAATCATGGTATACACTTTTAGACATCTCTTCTTCTAAGACCTTGTTATGCATTTGCATTTTTTTCTCTCTTTTGATTAAATATCCTTTTAGAGAGGACTTTATGTGGGGGTTTGTAACAAAATTCCTCTTCTATTCTGACTTCTACAGTAAACCACCAAACCAGCTCAAGTGAATATAAACTTTTATGGTGACTGCCTGAAGGTTTTGATGTGTATTGTATGTTTTTGTTTTGTTTTGTGATTGATTACTTCTGTTCTAAATTCATCAGGTTCAGCAAGTAAGAGATCAGTATTTGGAGCTAGTGGCCTTTACCAAATTTAGGCCAAAGCAGAGAAATGCTTTAACATTAAAGTTGAACATGATTCAAACAGGAATAAAAAATTCTGTTTTTATATTTCAGTGGATGTTTTAATCATCCATCATAACCTTGTTTTTACATTCAGCGTGTCGAAATGTACGCTCTTAGAAGGCCATGAGAATACTCCTTTCCAGATCACTATGTAAATTGTTTCCAATAGAATACATTTGTTTGTGTTTCAATTTACTTTGAGAATGGGGGAAAGTTTTGCCATTTGTGCAATGCATACTGTAAAGATTTAAAAAAAAAATGGAAATAGAAATGTATGCGTTGTTTTAATGTCTGTCTTTCTTATTATCTACAGAAACATATGTGGTGCATAACTTTAAAATTCATGAGATTAATAATAAAGTTAGCTGTTTTTAAAAAAGAAAAAAGTACATTTTTAAAACTATGATGTGTAATTCTTGTATTTGATGCCACATTTCATATGCTTGAATTAATGTTTGAATAAGAAAAAAGCAGCATAATGTGGATACCTCTTATCCAGAAATATTTAGCACAACCAGTTTAAGTACAATCAACTTGGATGTTTAAGTCATTTCAATTTAAATGGGATTAAACTGATTTAAAGACCCCTGTAGTCAAAATCAAGTTTTTAATGTTGTATATATGTCTGGTGTTTTTAATGATTTAGGAAAAAACATTCATACAACATTCAGTCTATTGCTAAGTAGCCTAGAAATCTAGATGCACCCTGCGGCATCAAATCTAATCTGCTGTGAGTGTCTAGCATACACTTCTGAGCTGTAAAAGCCAAACTCTGGTCGGGCCAATCACATCGTGTATAGAGTCGGTGGGCGGGCCTTAAAGGGGGGGTGAAATGCTGTTTCTTGCATACTGAGCTTTTTACACTGTTAAAGACTTGGATTCCCATCCTAAACATAGACAAAGTTTCAAAAACTAATGTTGGACGTTTGGAGTATTTCTGTGTCAAAAATACTCCTTCCGGTTTCTCACAAGTTTTTTTCGAGTATGGCTCGGCTTGACGTAATAGCGAAAGGTCCTTGTATGGGCCGTACGGGCTCTTCTCCCGGTATGGTGCGCGCACGCGTGACTAGAGCGAGAGAGGAAATGCACGCCCATAAACACCCTCTCAGGTGCTGCAGATCCAGTCGTCCGTGAACACTTCTGTCACGCCGCGCACCACTTTATTCCTATGGGTGACATTAAGCGACTTCAACGCTTCAGCACAGCATTCCGGGAAGGCAGCGCTGCATTTGAACGCAGAAATGACGGGAAGCTTCACAGCATCGCTTCAGTCGCGTCGCAAAGTGGATCTCCACGGTCACTGCTATCACAGGACTTCACCAAATAATACCAAAGAAGTGTGTTTTTGACGGAGCGGCATAAAGGTCCGGTCCTGCTTTGGAAGTAGTCGGTGAGTAAAACTGCTTCAAATGTCTATGCTGTTGGCTATCGTCGTGTGAGTAAACATCAGTAAACGTCATGATCGCATGGCTAACGGTTACGCCATTGTTGTTCCATGTATAACTTTACACTAGTCTGACGTGCAAAACCGTTTTGCAAACTCAAACCGTTGAGTTTGAAAGACAACCATTTATCCTGCCCCTCGGATTGGATTGAGCCCTGTCAATGGTGAGTTTCCAGACCAAACATCTTGATGTGGGTCTGGCTTGTTAGGCTAATTGCTGAGTATTTTTTTCTGGTGAACCAAAGACAAGTCTCAAAAATACAGTTTAAAGCTGCAGTCCATAACTTTTTGCGCTCTAGCGGTTAATAAACAGAACTGCATGGGTCTAGCGGAAGAACATTGCAGCCGGAGCTACTTCTCTCTGTTTATGTCTACGAGTCACGCAGGGACTGTGCTCCTCCGCAACGGTACCTACCAGTCTGGCCTGAAATAGTCCCAATGTACACACTTATTATAAGTGTACCATAATGATTCAGGATAAGAAAAAAACATGGTTTGGAAAATAGATTTATATTTTACATTGTCATTGTATAATATTTGTAAATCTTGAACACAAAAAAAAGTTACGGACAGCAGCTTTATTAAAATCACTGGTATTTCTGACGTCACAAACTATTTGATTTGGATAAGTGCATGCATACCATTCTCATCTCGTGCGTCCCATTACTGTCTGACGCACCCACCATTAGCCTAGCTTAGCACAAAGACTAGCTAGCCTACTGCTCAATAAGTGACAAAATAACGCCAACAATTTCTTATTTACATGTTTGTGATGTGTATTACATTGTGTACTAAGACCTACAGAAAATGAAAAGTTGCAATTTAGACCGCTATGTCTGAACTATTTTCTCATTCCTGCGTGATGATCAAGGAATCTTTGCTGTCGTACCGTGGGTGCTGCAGCACAATATCACGCAGTGATGAAAAAAAAAATGTTATATAACTTACTGATCATATAATTTTTTTCGTGTTTCCAACTTTAGAATGATTTCTGAAGAATCATGTGACTGAAGAAATGGCTACTCAAAATTCAGCTTTGACATCACAGGAATGAACTACATTTTAAAATGTTCAAATAGAAAATGTCACATTTTAATGGAAGGGAAGTCTAAAAAAGTTTCATGATGAATTGGCAAGACCATGCTGTAAAATGTAAAGCATCCTTCCATTATAAGAGCAATGCTATCGAATGATCTGCATAAACTGGAAGAAAAAAATAAAAGAAAAAACTATAGTTGCTTGTATCATAAAGAGTTTTCTATTCCAAACACAGCCTGTTCAGGTCAGCGCTTTTTCTTCCACTACACTGATATCAGGCATGCTCTTGATCCTCCTGTTCCTGTGGATATTGTCTTCATTTTTATCTTCCTCCCCAGGTGGATCCTCGCTGTCCTGTCCTGCTTTGGCCCTGCTCCAGAGCGGGTGGATGCGGAGCCGTGAGCGCAGGTTGATGACGGACATGCTCTTACTGCGATTGGCCCGAGTCCTCTGTTCTCTCTCCCTGACTGCCCCCTCCTCCACCTCGTCCAGGTAGTTGCATAGTACGAAACGGAACAGTCGAGACACCTCAGTCACATCTGGCTCTTCCTCTGTCACCACTTTCCTCAGCCTAAACAAAACAAAAAAGATTCAATCTAAAAGAAGGTTCCTCTTGTTCCATGTTGAAGAGGTTTGTGTTGTGATCTGGTTTGAGTTAGTCTTCTCGATATGCATCTTTATCCAAGCTTATCAAAATATTTTTAGAGAATCTTTACAGCATTTTACCTTCCATGGCCTATTTTGGTAAACCCTTGAGTTGTGGCTATATATTTTAAAACTTGCTTGGATGTTTTCAATCAAAGGATTTCACAATAAAGTTGGTCTGGTTTAAAATTATACAGTAGGCATATAAAACAGATATACCCATGATTTCACAAACAAGGGATAAGCCTTGTCCTGGACTAAAATGTATGTTTTAACTGAAAGCAAGGACTGGCATATCTTAAAACATGCAGTGCCATTGTTTTGTCTCAAGATGCACATCAGTAATGTTTTCTTCTAAGGCACATTTATAAAAGATACTTAAATGTCATAATTAAACAAAGGCTGGCTTAATCCAAGCCCTGACTGTGAAACCGGGCCATACTGTTCAAATATATATAAAAATACAAATAAATAGGACACTTCCTGGCTATCAAACTTAGTACAACATGTATACAACTGACATCATACATTCATTAAAATGAGATGGTGCCCAAATCAGTGGCAGTTCTTATTTGATGCATATAGGTGAAATCAGACATGAATTAATCAGTCATGTTTTATTACCAATGTAATGCCTATGTTAGGTTAGTATTACTATTTAATTGAGTATTAGCATGTTTAGAATCCTTTGTTTTCTTTAACAATTTTAAAAATGTACCGGTAACGCTTTAGATTACGGCCCGGAAAGTACTGTATAATTAAAGTGAATTTACAGCATTGTAATTCAGACTTTTGGTAATACAGACTTTTGGTAATTATAGTGTAACTATAAAGTAAGTAAATACATGTGGGTATATGCGGGAACAATATGTAATATTGAGGGAATAAATGGGGTAACTATTAGGAAAATTAACAAATTATTTAGACAGTAAGTATTTTTTAATTAAGGGGTAATTATCTGTGTATTTACAGGGTATGAATCTGCTGTAAATTAAAGTGGCTCTTGTTCCCCTCTTGTTTCATGTAGTTACAGGGTAAGTACAATAAAAACACAGATACAATCTGATATCACTCAAAAACCTTTATTTATAAATGAAAAATAAAAAAAATTATTTAGGTCCAACGACAGGTCCAGTCTAGGTCCAACGACTGAGAAAGCTCGATCCCCTTTAGTTTTAAGACGAGTTCTTGGAACAACGAGCAGTAAACAATTAAAGGACCTTTGAGATCTACCAGAGTTCATAAGCACCAAATCCTTGATATATTTCAGGGCCAACTCGTAGACAGCTTTATAAACATATAACAGAACCTTATACTGTATCCGATATTTCACAGGGAGCCAATGAAGCCTTTTCAAAACAGGTGTAATATGCACCCTTTTCTTAATACCAGTCAGGAGCCTCGCTGCAGCGTTTTGAACCAGCTGCAATCTTGAGATAAGAGATTGACTAATTCCTACATATAGATACACTGAAAATAGCCTACAAGCAGAAATGTCATTACCATTTAATCCTCTTTTACCCTCATGCCATCCAAGACGTATATGATTTTACTTTAAATAAAGAATAAGGTCGTATACATACATAAATAAATAATCTCTGCTAATGAAAACTCATTTGGGTTTCTAAGAGTTAAAGCATCAAACAGCACATACAGCAATAACTACAGTAATCCATACGATCCAAATGGATGAATCAATGTCTTCCGAAGTTAAACGATAAGCGTTTGTAATAAAAAATAACAATATTTCCGACCAGCAGTCATCTGCGTGTGCATGTGAGGGTTGATTTCACGTTTGACGTAACTTGAAGCGTGAAAACTGGTCATTCAGATGTTTTTAATGCTCACAACAGTATACAAACAATAACATAATTTATGATAAAATAGCAATTAGAAACAAACAAGACTAATAGACAAGAGACGGCAGTTCTCGCGTGTTTCAGATGAAATACGAAAAGATGAATCAATAATGACAGCATTTCTTGGTGCACTACTTTTTCTTTTAATAAATAATAATACAAAATTTCAAAAGATGTGGGATTCCTCTTAAGATCCATCAATGGAAATAATGAAAAAGAAGAAGAGGAACAAGAAAAGAAAAGAAAAGAAAAGAAAAGAAAGAGAGAGAGAGCACAAAACATGCTTTTTCTGTCAGAATGTTATCATTTGAAATTAAAAATTTACTTTAAAAAAAGAAAAAGAAGCAGTGTCATAAATCTGTTTTGAATTAAGTTGTTTTTCAAATAAATATTTCTGAGTGATATCAGATTGTATTTGTGTTTTTATTGTACTTACCCTGTAACTACATGAAACAAGAGGGGAACAAGAGCCACTTTAATTTACAGCAGATTCATACTCACCCTGTAACTACACGCATAATTAGCCTACCCCTTAACTAAAAATACTTATAGTATAAAATAAATCATTTGTTAATTTTCCTGATAGTTACCCCTTAATTCCTAAATATTACATATTGTTCCCATATACCTACAAGTAGCCTACTTACTTTATAGTTACATTATAATTACCAAAAGTTATGCTGTAAATTCACTTTCCGGTTCTTTCAAGTTACCATGAAATAAAAATGGGCAATTCTTAGTGAAAAATACCTTCCTTTTATGGAATAATACGGTATTTTTGTATTGAAAATACAAGAATATTTTTTTCCCCTCCCTCTCTTCCTTCCACAGCGAATTCTCATTGTAATTTTAATTAATAAATATGTCTAAATCTTTTCTAAAGTAAATACAGTAGGGAAAAAATTCTAGAAATTTTGTAGTGCACAATATTCACATGTATATGAACGATTGAGCTTAAATCTTTCCAAAACATGCTTATTCACACAAAACCTTTTCCATGATTTGACCCAAGAGACCTCTCCTCTCCTCTCCTCTCCTCTCCTCTCCCCTCCCCTCCCCTCCCCTCCCCTCCCCTCCCCTCCCCTCCCTCCCCTCCCCTCCCCTCCCCTCCCCTCCCCTCCCCTCCCCTCCCCGAAATTTGACGGACAGCTGCATTTTTTATGGACTTCAAACACAACTACAACTACTGCTGGGATTAACGTTAGCCTGGACTTTTTAAATATAACTCCGATTGTATTTTTCTGAAAGAATAATATCATATACACCTATGATAAGTTGAGGGTGAGTAAATCATAGGCTTGGTTTCATTTTTGGGTGAACTAACCCTTTCAGCATTAGTTTTTAACATTTAGCAAGGGCATATGGCAAATCTTCAGCAATAGATAAAGGCTTAAAGCAGGTTGGAACTGTTGTTGTTCGCGGAAGCTTTGCGTAAGAGCTAATAAAATATTTAATCTCAAGACAATATTTTGTGTCGAATTATTATTTATTTGAGACTAGTAGCCGTGTAATAAGCGGGATAGTGTACACCCAGCCGGTTGTATCGCAGAATAAACCCAGACAGAGTAATGCAAGTCCTGATCACTCTGTCAGGGTTTATTCTGCAATAAAAACCGGCTGGGTGTACATTATCCCTTACTTAACATCATTGTATAATAATACAGTTTGGGGAGACCCGATTTCAAAGGAGGACCTGATTTGTCATGAGCCATGGCACCATCAACACAATAGGGAAGTAAAAACTATCGTGGCTTCCGTTTCAAGCTGACTTTAAAAATATTGAAGTCATAATTCACAGACTTCAGCATTGTTCAGTAAAGTGTAGACAGTATTTGTTAGGTTTACCTAAGAATGAGGGGACCGCATTGGGATGGAGGGATCTTTGCACACAGATCCTGGAGCTCCAGTATCTCGCCAGGTGGAATCTCATAGGAGGATTTCTGCGGAGCTGCAGCCAGCCAGCTGTAATCCACACAGGAGCTGCGCCTACGGTTCTCCGTCGCCCTCTCCTGGCGGAGGCGATCAGCGCGCTTCACCAAAGAGTCCAACTCTAACATCAGCGTCTTAATTACAAGTTCCTCAGGCGAACGCTGACCGGGAACCTGGGGTTCCTTTGAAAACACTGATAACCAGAAGAACATCTGAAATGGTAAAGAATTTTGCAGTGCACTGTAAACCAAATATACAGCGATTATTTGCGCACCAAAACCCTGCTGTCGACTGAAAAACGCCCAAATGCTACTCAAAATATGAATAATAAAAGACATGGTTCCAAAAACTGGAGAGTTATGGCACTTACCTTCTCCTAGATGTGCAAAAGGTTGGTTATATTCTCATTGGAACTTTCCATCAAATTGGTCTGCAATATTTACCAAGGAGTGCATGTTGAAACCAACAGCATGTCTTATCACATGGCAGTCAGTCCTGTTCCTCTCAATACGATAAAGGGCTAAAGATAATCCCTTATGATAATAACCTACATTAAAGACCCATTTCAGTGGTTCATCACAACTGACAAAGGAAAAAACAACTTAGTCTAAGTAAACTGTCCTTCCACACATGTAAACCAATTTGAGTGCAAACTGTTACCGGTGGATGTCTTAGTCATTCCGATGGAATCTGTATGAATAGGATTATTCCTATTACACAACGAATAATAAGATCCCAATCCTCTCTTAATAAACACTGCTGGGCCCCCTGCTGTCCTTTTGTATGTGAACAAAATGATATGAAATCAGATTAACATAGAGAAATATAATAACTTGATATAATATCAGCTCTCATTTTTCAGACATGTCTGTAATTCATCCCATTTCCCTCTTGCAGAGGAAACTGAAATTGTAGAGTATGACATAATACTAATATTTGTCAGAACTTGAGTTTCAAACCGAAGAAGCTGGAGATCAAAGTTAAAAATTGATTTAATATCTTGTTATGATCCTTATACCACTGAACTTCTCACATTTATTCTTTGGCCTTCTGTCTCTCCACTCTTGTTAAAAGCCCAGGGAAATTGCTAGGATTAGATTAATGTGTAATGTAAGAGTTCTTAAGTACTGGTGTTCAGGGAAGAGCTGCCACTCCGCATGTGTCTGTCAGTCTAGGAATGAGGAAAAAAGCCAACTCAGCTTATTTTTCCCCAATGATTTCAAACTTCCGGTCATATCTTAACAAGTCCAGGAATGTGTGTTTTTAATGGATAATAAATGGAGACCTTCTAAATTATTTATGGTTTTAAAAAACTTTTTTTCTCACATTTTCAATAAACATTTGTTTATTGAAAATGTGCATTTAGTAGTGGTTTTGTTTGTCTGCTCAAAGGTCATTTTAAAAACCACAATGAAAATCCTCTTTTTTATTGAAAAGCTTTTTCTTAATAAGACAGAAGCCACAATCCATATTCCCTTCTTCATACTCGTCTGTTTTTTTTTTCCACACCCATTTCCATCTGCAAATTCGGTTCCTGCTAAAATACCCATCCATTACTTCAATCAATTCTGACGTTTTAACCCAGTGATTCCTCTCCTATTCCATGCCCATAGGCATTATCACATTGCTTTCTACAGTTACAGTTGCTAGAACATCCCTGTCATATTTGATCTTTAAATGTTTCAGACTTTAATGTGAAAACGATATCAAAACACATTATTGAGGGAAAGGAAACTGATACTGCTAACTTTAACCCAAAGAAAAAAAGTAGTAGTAAAAAGTTAAGCATGAATTTTCCGACATTCTCACAATTGATATGGAAGGAACGCGTTTGAGAATTAATCAGTGACAGATTTTATTCGGAGGGAAATTATCTCTCTAAACATGATTATAACTTGCATATTTTTTTACAGAGAAGACTATAAAACTATTTGCACCAAATTGTGATATATAACTCAGTGGAGTAAGAAATGAATGCTTATAGTGTATTTGTATTTAATCCATGGTTATATGTAATGGATATATTTCTCAATAATAATAATAGTAATTATTATTTTGTATTATTATTATTTGTATTATTATTATCATCCATTCATTCTTCGAACTGCTTATCCTATGTATAGTAGCATGGACACTGGAGCCTATCCCAGCATCGGCAATATTAATGATTCATAAAAAAGATTCATGTTATATTTCTTTAGTATACTTTAAGTCTCTCCAGGGATAAGTGTCTGGTAACTTAAGCTTAAACATTCCCTCATTTATTAAATTGCATACAAATAATATTAATTTATTTACTTTTTCAATTATTCACAGTACCTTTTCACATCTTATCTTATTATTCTCTCCATCAGACTAACAAACAAACGCCCCTCCCTTTCTGGTCAGTTTTTATATTTATCCCCCATAAATCTGCCATATGCATCTGTTCAGGACGCAGGTCTGATTTATCTCGGATTGCCTTGAGTAATAAAAGTCATCCATTGCTTGTGGAGCCCAAGCCAAGAATTTGAGAAGGTGATCCAGAACCTCTCTCACAAATTACTCCGAGGGATCAAAGTGGGTATAAAAGTCTATTTAGAGAGTGCAAAATGAATCAAAGTCTTGGTCAGATGGCATATGATGTCTATGTCTGTTATAAGAGAAAAAGAAGTGCCATCATTTCATGTGACTGGCATAGAGGTGCACATTTGCTGTCACCTACACTATTCATGTGTGTTTGGCAAAAGCCATTCTCCACCGAGAGAGAAAAAGACAGAGAGGCCTTAATGCTCTTTGCTGAAGCATGTCTTTGGTATCAGAGTCCAAGTCTTGTTAAAATGAGTAAAAGCCAAGTGTTTTTCAGCTTCAGCACAGATGGCACCTAGCCCAGTGTAAACAGCATCGCTACATCAGTTAATTGCAAACTTCGTGCTGACAAAAATCTATCTATCTATCTATCTATCTATCTATCTATCTATCTATCTATCTATCTATCTATCTATCTATCTATCTATCTATCTATCTATCTATCTATCTATCTATCTATCTATCTATCTATCTATCTATCTATCTATCTATCTATCTATCTATCTATCTATCTATCTATCTATCTATCTATCTATCTATCTATCTATCTATCTATCTATCTATCTATCTATCTATCTATCTATCTATCTATCTATCTATCTGATATCCTGTACTTTTAGAGAGTTACAGACATCTGTCCACTGTGATATAATGGAGTTGTAGATGTTCCAGAGGAACTCGGTGTCATATAGAAATAGGAGTAAAGATCAAAGGTAATCTTGCATGGTGTTTTGGATGTAACATCACACCCTGAATAACTGACATGGTTTAAAGTGTTTTTTTTTTTTTCAATCGCTTGAAAGAACACATTTGTCAATACTTAGGTCACTTTTAAAAAACTCTTCACACAAGTAGTGAGCTAAACCGAAGATTATTTATGATTCCTTTGTGTTGGACTTATCTTCTTAGACCTGAGCAGTGTAAACCCAAATCTCAAAAAATTTGATGTAACTCGTTGCCTCAAATTTTTTAAGTTAATGACCTTCAAAATTTTATTTAAAAAAAATTAAATATCTATATTACATACTACATAAACCTTTTCATTTCAGTTAAATTAAAACATGTTATGAAATCAACTGAAATAGTTTTAGTGCGGCTTTTGACATGTTGGATCATTATTTAGTTGGAGTGTCTTGGCCGGTGTATTGGAGAAAATTGAGTAGCAATATTTTGGTTTTAGAGCAGGGCCGTTTCTAGCCTGTCTGGCACCCTGCAGGCTATATTCTTCAGCACAATAGTAACCCCAACTTACTATTGTGCTATTGTAAAACTTCAACTTAACAGAGAACCCTGTTAATCTCAACATGGCAGAACATTAAACAATAACACATCCTTTCCCCTATATTAATCTTTCAACATTAATTCTCTTTACAGAGTCTTACACAAAGCATGCGTGGAACGAGAAAAGTGCCGCAACTCATTCAGTTTAAGTTCTGCTTACTAAAATCTGATTCTGAGTTCAACTTCAACTTTTTTCTATTAAGTACAATGAACTTTCAGTAATATTTGAGTGAAATTAATTTCATTTACAATAGTTTAAACTGTTTGGTTTTGCGGTGCAACAAAAAAAACTGTAAATATCTGTCAACGTTAGAGGTTTAACACAACACAACCGTTTTTATCTGCAAATGCTGAAAAACACCCTAAAGGGGCTCAGGTGACCATAAACTGTCACTCAATGACTTGAATGAAAGAATCTCAGTCAGCAAATAGACAGTTGACCTGCATGTGTAGCCATTTAATTATGTTTGTGCCTGTTGATAGAGCTCCAAATGAGCGCTAATGTTACACTTTACTCATTACACTATCAGTGCCCACAGGGGGATAATCTTTCCCGTACTTGTTAACACAGTCTCTGGCTGCTGACGTGACCCTGTAAGTCAAGCTTTTTAGTGTGAAGAGGGATTTATTTGGGAACAGGCCAGCGAAGAGAATGCAGATACCTCTAGCAGAAGCAATGGTGTTGCTTCCTCTTTGCAGCAGACACATTAGATCTTGTGATACAGCATCATGAATAATAGAGAGTTTTTGATGGATTCCTTATCTGGTTATGTAATGGCCTTGTTGGTGATGACTGTAGTATATTAATGTTACACAAGCGTAGTGTTTTTTGCCTCTGGCTTCGAGCTCTCCTTTTTACCTTCAACACAAAAACCTCATTGTCTTCAACAAGACTGGTAATCTTTACAAACCAAATCGATTAAAGGTGGTGATACATTTACAATGATTCATAGTCACATGTGACTATCATGAAAAGTGCAACCCCATCACTGGCAGGTCTGCACTGTGTGAGCAACGTGAGCAGTGTGAGCATGTGGCTGCTGGCATACAGCTCACTGAGCCGTGCAACGTCTGCAATGCTACAGCTGCACTTCAAAAAGTTATGCACATTAGATACTCTCATACTGACACAAGCATATGGGAAGCGTGTGATAGCAAGAGGAGGGGAAACTGAAAAAGATGGTTTCTGTATATCAGCTGTCTTCTTATACTTCTTCAATAGCAAATATCAGAGACAGTCATATACTGGCCAATATACTGGTATTAGGAGTTATATTACGTTTTAAAATACTCATTTGCAATCAATCAAAAGTTACGTTTTATTGATTAGGCTACATGTTATTCTCAAAATGGCGGTAAATTATACATCATTTATTGATTCTCCCTATCTTTTCATTTGTCCTTTCTTAAGAAGCATATTGCTTATGTACATTCAGATGCTTGTGAAACTGCACACAGACCAGCCAGTAGTCATGTGACCATCACTGAAAACTAAGAACCACACAGACAGCATTTCTTTACTGGATTTAAAGACGTCGTTTCACTTTAAGAAGTGTTTTCTCAAAATCGCAGCATTGCATTTCTAATCAACTCCTAACGAACATGTTTACAATTACTACTTAAATTGCAAGACATTTAACCATAGAAGGCCTTTGTCTCTCAAACAAATTCATGTCATTAAAGGGATACTTCACAGATTTTTCATATTAAACTATGTTATTCCCTTAACTAAGATGAGTTGATTCATTCCTCTCTCGTCTGAGTGCGTGCACTTAATCGCTCTGACGCGCGGTGACGATCTGATAGCATTTAGCTTAGCCCACTAAGCCCAGTTCATTCACTATGGTACCAAACAGAGATCAAGTTAGAAGCAACCAAACACATCCATGTTTCCCCTATTCAAATACAGTAACACGAATAGTTGAACGATCAAGTATGATGACAAAATAAAACGTGGCGCTTTTCTAAGCGGATTAAAAAGGAGAACTATAATGTATGGCGGAATAGCACATCTGAGAGTACTTCGACTCGGTCCCAACTGAAAAATCCTCTCTCTCATCTCCCCCTCACTCTCTCATTTTTGTCAATAGGGGGGATTTATAGTTCTCCTTTTTAATCCACATAGAAAAGCGCCACGTTTTATTTTATGTCACCATACTTGATTGTTCAACTATTTGTGTAACTGCATTTAAATTGGGAAAACGTGGAGATGTTTGGTCGCTTCTAACTTGATCTCTGTTTGGTTCCATAGTGAATGAACTGGGCTTAGTGGGCTAAGCTAAATGCTATCAGATCGTCACCGCCCGTCAGAGAGATTAAGTGCACGCACTCAGACGAGAGAGGTATGAAACAAGTCGTTTTAGTTAAAGAAATATCAGTTTAATATGAAAAAGCAGAGAAGTATCCCTTTTTTGTCAACAATTTTTTGTCAACAAAAAAACAATTTTTTGTCCTGTAATTCGGAATCAGTTACTGACTTCAATTTGTAAGTAATCTACCCAGCATGATATCGATATACACGTAGTAGAAGTTATTCATCTTTGTTTTTCAAACCACATTTATTAATGCAGGTAGGTTCATGCAAATGTATGAATTTGATTATAAATATGAACAATATTATACTATTACATGGACTAATGTTCATAACCTCATCGTAATGTGTTTCCAAATAATCCTCCAGAAGGATCATTTATTTAGATGTTTTGTTAGAAGTAATTTTTTGTTTTGTTTTAGAGTTTATGCACACATTTTGTCCCCTCAACGGCATTTCCGATTGGAAAGTAAACTCCTTCTAAACGGAACCCCTCCATTAAACTGGGATAAACTGAAGGGAAAGACCAATTAGCTTATCAAGTTCAGAATCTCTGCATTGACCCCACCCTTTTCCTTTTTCTTTCTTTAATTCCCCTCTCTTTCTCCATCTTTTACTGTGGTAGCCCTTCCCTGCTCCACTGATCCCACCCTCTCCCACATACACACACAAACACCCTCACAAACATGCTGGCAGACTCGCATACACTCACTCTCTCAGCTCAGCCTCTGTCTGATTGAGTACCTTTTCATTCTTGGGCACTCAGCAACAGTCCCTCTCCATCTCTTTCTCTCTCTCTCTCTCACACACACACACACACACACACACACACTTACACACCCTGTGGAAGAAATCCTGCAGTTTGAGGCTGCAGTTCTCTGGACATGCCGGACCGTCTGCTCTGAGGTGGGAGATGGGCTTGAGAGCTTGTGTGTAAGAATCTATTCTTGATAAATTTTGTAATTTTAGTGCTAATGTGAGCAAATATTGCTGCCACAGTCCTGCATGGAAGTTCATTACATCCTGGTGTGTTATGTGATGGTCTGTTTGGAAGATTTATTTACTATATGTTTTGCATGCATTTTTAAGGGTATATTTTGAAATATTGTGCATGAAAATTCAACTATTAAGTTATAAGTTTAGTACTAAGTCCGAAGTGGACTGTCTAATTGTAAAGATGTAAAATAATATGTGTGTGGTAACATCATGGTGTGGTAAAATATAGCAGTAGCCTATAGGAAGTTGTGAATATATACACAATGTAAGTGCATTGGAAGTTGGACATTACCCCTGTGGTGTAATTAGATATATATTTTAGTGAGATTGCCTTTGGCATGATTAATTCGTATTTCTAATTGCCTGAATGTCTGTATATTTGCTGGTTCGCCAGAGCACTTTTTATAGTGAGCTTGCAACTATGCAGTCAGCAGATCCTCCAGTGCTCCGAATCAAACTCTAAACCCAATAACTGCCACAGACATTTCGGCCTCCTGCCATTTGAAGCTTCTCAGATCTCACACACGCACTGACACACGTTTGCACGCACATGAAGAGTTCACCATACACTCATAAACACAAATACTGTCCTCAATTTAACCCACAGCGTATACCGTTACAAATATCTCTTGATACTTTAAAATAAAAATATGAGAAATATTAAATCATTTGGCTGCATAACACGTGACATAAATATGGGAGACCAGGGTTAGTTGTCACACGGGGAATGATGTCATGAGGACTATAACTCTTCAAGTCAAAAGATTGAATAGTTATTTGTACAAATGTGTTTAAAGTTGGGTTAAAGTTCAAATTAGAATATTTTTTTAAAATATGTTTTGTGAATTCTGTTCTTTAAATTCAATTTCAGTATCATCATGTTTTTGCAATAGCTGTAAGGTGAACAGAATATTATCACATTCAGACTATATAGTGACGGTAGATTTTAATTAACTGAAAACTGTATTTTCCATTAATGCCAGATAAGCGAAGTGGCTTTTACATTTTATTAATGTATACCTTGTATTAATTATTAAAATAATTACACACACACTATACTGTATATATAATCTATAGCTGTAATTCTTTATTCATGATACTTTTCCTTCACATAATCATTTATCCACAACTTACACAGCCTTCACAGACTCTAAAGTGCTTCTTACTCTCACTTTCTGTAATTTAATTCAGCTTATATTTGAGCTCATCTTCCGACAAGAATCATTTACATTTACATTTATGCATTTAGCAGACGCTTTTATCCAAAGCGACTTACAACTGAAGAGTACAGGAAGCGATCTGTCATGAAGAGGCGAAGAAATGCAAAAAGTGCCCTAAATACAAAGAGCAAAAACTAAAATTGGGAGGGAAAAGAGAAAAATAGAATCATTCTCCATGCGTCCCAAATTGACCTCTATGTAGGTTTGGTTTGCCTAACAGCTGGTTGATGGTCTGATGTTGCTATTCAATCAAGTAACACAGAAGACGGAAGTGTGTTTTGTGAGTTTTGTTGACTGTGAAGGTGCAACCTCTGTGACATGACGTGAGCCATCTGGCCCTCAATATGATTCCTGTCAGCACAACTGTCCACCAAAAGCCAAAAATACATTTGTTTAAAGTTAGGCAAGCATTCGGAGCAGCTTCACATTGGGCACCAGGGCTTTGTGTTTTATGTCTTGACAGCGTGCCATCAAAGTAATTTCCTTTAAATCAGCAAAAGGACCTTAAATAGACTTCTACAATTCATTCATGGTTTACAAAAAATAAATAAAAATACAACATATACACTACCATTCAAAAGTTTGCCTTTTTTTTTAAATAATAAATTATTACTTTCATTCAGCAAAGATGCATTCAATTTATTCAAATTGACAAATGAGATATTTTTACATTGTTAAAAAATAAATGCTGTTCTTTTGACTTTCTTACAAAAAATCCAGATTTTTTTAAAATTATATTTTCCACAAAAAGATTAAACATCCCCTTTTTAACAAAAAAACAAAACAAAAAAAATAGCACCAAATCCGAATATTAGAATGATTTTTGGATGATCATGTGACACTGACGACTGGAGTAATGATGCTGAAAATTCAACTTTGAAATTTTTCAATATTGTTGTTCATTTTAGCTGACAGTTCTTTCAAAAACATTAAAAAGTCTTACCAACACCAACATTTTGAACAGTTATGTGTGTGTTTATATATACTGATCAGGCATAACATAATGACCACCGTCCTACTATTGTGCTGGTCCCCCTTTTTCTGTCAAAACAGGTGACCCATCGAGCCATTGACTCCACTAGACCCCTGAAGGTGTGTTGTGGTATCTGGCATCCAGATGTTAGCAGCAGATCCTTTAAATCCCATAAATTGCGAGGTGGGGCCTCCATTAATCTGACTTGTTTGTTCAGCATCAACATTAGATGCTCTATTGGATTTAGATCTGGGGAATTTTGAGGCCGGGTCAACACCTTTGCATGGGCACCCTGACTGGTCTGCGGTTATGCAGCCCCATATGCAATAAACTGTGACACACTGTGTATTTTGACAGCTTTATATGAGAACCAGCATTAACTTATTGAGCAATTTGAGTGGACCAGCCTTTGCTCCCCGCATCAATGAGCCTTGGCCTGTCGCCGGTTCACACTGTTCCTTCCTTGGACCACTTTTGATAGATAATGCAGTTTTGGAGATACTCTGACCCAGTCAAGAATGATCCTTGTTAAACTTGCTCAAATCCTTACTCTTGTCATTTTTTCCTGCTTCTAACACATCAACTTTAAGGTCAAAATGTTCACTTGCTGTCTAATACAATCCACCCACTAACAGGTGCTGTGATGAAGAGATAATCAGAGTAATTCACTTCACTTGTCAGTGGTCATAATGTTATGCCTGATTGGTATATATATACCATATCAGTATGATTTTACTAATTTTTTTTATATCCGTTATTTTCATTTATATTTCTAAATAATTCAACAATTTTGCCCTCAGTATCCCCTCAATCAGATCACAAGGTCGAGGTGTTTCTGTGTGGATACGTATCCTAAGACTCTATATTTAACAACTGCCACAGACGGAGCTGGACAGGCCAGAAAAGGGAGGAGGGAAAGGACAGGTTTGTGGTTGAATGTTTTCTTTAGATGAAATTGTGAAAGTAGTAGACCAACACCAATATTGCAGCTTTAATGGGTTAGATTAAAATCATCTGTAAAGTTATTTTGTGGTCAAGCTTAAGCTTTTAACTTTCATTAATGGGTTCGGCTGGTTTTCACTACATTCTCGTCCCCAGGAGGACAAGCACCAGAAGTGGAAAGAACAAGAAATAAACCGAATCCAGCAGACGTTCAGCTATGCATTCCACCACCCTTTTCTGTGTCCTCACTGGGGTGCTCCTGTACTTAGTAATGGGGGCTTTGGTGTTCAATGCCCTGGAGGCCCCGTATGAGGAAAGCCACCACGTCCAGCTGCAAACCACCCGTCAAGAGTTCCTGGGCAACTACACATGTGTAGACCCTGACCGTCTAGAGAATCTGATAGTGGTAAGTATTGTTTAAACTGACAGTTCTTTTTTAATTGATTAATCTGGTAAATTATTACTTCAATTAATCAGATATAAAAACAAAAATAAACTATTTCATTTTGTATTCTGAAAAAGTATATTATCAATGTATCCAGTGTTCTCCAAACAATGTTCAAATTGAGGTCTATGAAAAAAAACAGATGGTATGCTGTACATTACACGCACAAAAAAAGGTTTAACATTAAATAAAACCAAAAAATGTTCACAGAAGTTTAAATCACTGTTGTTTTTCTGGCAACCATATTGTAAATTTAAACCCTACATTTAATGCCCAACAATAAATAGCCCAATGTTATATGATTTTATTGATTTTTATGAATTTAAGTGCACTGTGAACCTTAATGCTCAAAATATTGAATTGGATTGAAAAGAGCCAACTCAAATGACATAAATTAGTTCAATCAAATTAACTTTTATGAGTATTTAGAACTTTCCTTTTCTTTTGACTTCTCAAAACTGAGACACTTTAGGTAATTTGAATTGTTTCATGGTTTCTTTTAATTCAGACAAAGTTCAATTTATTTTGAACTAGGCTGGGAGTTCTATATTTCCCAGCATGCTTTGCCATGACACTCAAAAGTTTTATTATTTAAGGTTTATACTATGCTTTTTTTGCAGGATTAATATTAAGTGTGCGATTTAGTGTTTAATGTTTTGTTATGCTAGTGTAAAAGAGTTTCTGTTATGTTGTATTTTTTCATTGTTTCATCATGGTGACGAGTGAAGCATGAGCTTAGTCTGTGATCAGATATATGTTTGTGACAAGCAGAGAGGCTAGGGACCGTGAGAGCGGGCCGGTGGCGAGTGTTAATGAGCGGCAGCTGTTTCCGCTCTCACGGTCCCTTGCCTCGCTGCTTGTCACAATGTTAAATATATTTATATTGCTGTCCTCGTACAGCAAGTGTTCTGCTATGCTAATGCTACTAAAGCATTGTGTAGTCAATTAGCAAGGTGGAATTTATTGGCTAGTTAGTCAAGTTACTCAAATTTTGGAATTACATGATATTTTTAAGTTAAATTTATGAATTAGCTTACTCAGATATTTAAAGTTCAGAGCAATTAAAATGTATGATTACAAAATAAAAATCTGCAAGTTCTGCTTACTCAAACTTTGGAGTTTTGCCAACTTCTTTGGGTTTGTCCGGATGACCATAATAGACAGTGCTTGAATTTACGTGTAACTCAAGCACGAAATGCACAAACCTGACAAACCATCATGAAATGAGCATCTTTGCAGCGTTTCATAGTTTCATTCAACTTACTTTTGACAACTTTTGACAGTTGTGCACTTTTCCAGCAGCAGAAATTTCCACAGAAATGTGTTTCACTACTGTAAATTGTTATCACTGGAATCCAACGTTTAATGTCTAAACTCTTTTCTCTACATTCTGTTGTTTCTAGACGGTGGCAAAGGCTATCAGTGTTGGAATTGACATCAACAATTCGACCAATGCCACATTCAGCACCAGCTGGGACCTGGCTAGTGCTTTCTTTTTCTGTGGCACCATTATCACCACCATCGGTATGGGATTTCCACATCACTGGCTTAATGCATCTGCATGTTAAAGCCAGAGCCTGGCCTGGCCTCTGCATTCTGGGGATCTTTGGCACTGTGAAATGTCTAAATATATCTGCCATCAGATCACAGAAAGTGTTTGTCTGTGGTCCAGGTTATGGAAACATCTCTCCAAAGACATCATGGGGTCAGTTCTTCTGTATCTGGTATACACTGGTGGGCATTCCATTGTTTGGATTTCTGTTGGGTGCCGCTGGAGACCATCTGGGGACGTCTCTGAGGAATGCCATTGCTAAAGTTGAAGCTCTTTTATGGGTAAATGATGATGAATACAAACATAACCTCACAGGACATTTACAGAGATAGGGCCCTGTTTTAAAGTTCTGAGTGCATGCTCTGGCGCAGGTGCACTTAGGCCGTGTCCGAATCCACTTTTGCTAGTTTGACAACTGAAAAAAACTTTGGCACGCCAGGCACATGGGGTTGTACCTAGTCTCTTAATGAGTCATAGGTGTGTTTTGGGCATGATGTGTCGTGCAATAAACCAATCAGAGTCTCGTCTCCCATTCCCTTTAAAAGCGCTTGCATGGTGCTTGATTCGCTATTTACATGGCGGAATTTGCGAGTGGAAAGACTGAATGCTTCTCCAGAGAGGAATCCTTTCATTTTTAATATTTAAAAATGTGTTGCTGCGCATCCCTGTGTGTGTAATAAGTAGAGTGTACACACGTTTTGCACCCGGCTACTAACGTGCCCTTTAAATAAAAATAAAAAATACTCCTTTTAATTTGCCTCAAAATAGCAACGTGCCGACAATGTGGCTGAACACACCTTGTTTTCAGACCAGCACGCCCACGGGCAAACAGATGAGCGTGAGTGCATTTGCTATTTAAATGACGTGGCACTAGACTTGAAAATGATAACAGCGTCAGGCTGAAACTAGCAAAAAACACATGCGTTGTGCCTGACACCGGGTGCCGGGTGTATAATAGGGCCCAAAGAGTTCATAGAATGACCTGGGAGACATAGCATAGAGACAAATAATTTATTAGTTAAATAGTTTAAAATCCTTAAGCAATTTTTCAGCCAACATGACAAACATGTATGGAAGTCCATTTCAACGGCAGAGTATAAAATAAAACTGGTATTTCTGAGATAAAGTTAAAGTTTCTTAAAAACAAGAAACGTACACAATAAGGAACTATTATGTACCTGTGGCGGCAGTTGCTCAGTGGTTCATGTAGGTTGTCTATAAACCGGAAGGTTGGTGATTCGATCCCCGGTTCCACCTGACCAAGTGTCGAGGTGTCCATGAGCAAGACACCTAAGCCCAGCTGCTCCCGACGAGCTGGATGGTGCCTTACATGGCTGACATCGCCGTTGGTGTATGAATGGGTGAATGTGAGGCAAAAATGTAAAGCGCTTTGGATGGCCATAGGGTCTGTTAAAAGCGCTTTATAAATGCAGTCCATTTACCATGTACCTGTGACCATTTTTTTCTTCAATTATTATTATTTTATTATTTAATAATTTATCATTTTTTTTTCAATAAATAGGCTTCCTATTTCAAGCTTCTCAGGATATTTTTCCTCAGTTTTCTTTATCTTCTCCCTTCAGAAGTGGAAGGTGAGCCCAACCATTGTGCGTGTCATCACTGCTGTGCTCTCCATCCTGCTGGGCTGTGTTCTCTTCATCTTTGTGCCGATTTTAGTCTTCCAGAAGGTTGAAAATTGGACTCTGCTAGAATCAGCCTACTTTGTGGTCATCACCCTCACAACTGTGGGCTTTGGAGACTATGTTGCAGGTACCACTGGATGTAATCCTGAAATGTTCTCCATGTAATGTTTCCTCACTTGAAGCTTCGCTACAATTTAAGAAGTAAAAAATCTTTCATTTTTAGATCAAACTGAATGAAACTGAGATTTACACCTGAGCATCTATCTTGTCTCTCTAATTCTTTCTCTTAACCCTCAGTGAAAACGTCATTTAACATGGCACGCTTTTCCATGTAACGTGACATTAAAACAAACCACTGAATTAATCTCGTGGTAGGCGTTTAATGGGTTTAATGGGCGTTTAAAAAAAAATTTTTTTTATCAATGGTTCAAATCCACTGTAAGATTGGTTTTCAAATGGCTGTAATGAAACTACAACGTGACTTGTAATGTAAAACATCTTTTATTTAATAAGAAACTCAAAAGGATAATTCATCCAAGATTAAAATTCTGTTATCATTAATTCACCCTCATAGCATTCCAAACATGCATGGCTTTCTTTCTTATGCAGAACACAAAGCAAGCGATTTCAAAGAAAATTTCAGCTTGACTTTAGTATGGAATCACTAGGACCGAAAACTTTCAAGCTCCAAAAAAAAAAGGCACAACGGTAGTTTCAATTCTCAAATAAAATAAAAAAAACATTATCAACGCATATATGCAGACTACATCAAATATGGTGGCACACACTTCAATTTCCACTTAATGTCAGACCTTATTGTTTCTCTTTCATCATTTGACCATATTTTTTCTTTCATCATTTCACCATATTTTTAGTTTTATCTGGTCATTTTTGTATTTGTTTGCATTAATCAATCTTTTGATTTATTTTATTTTCAGAGTGAATAAAAACATTACTTTTATGTCCATCTTGGTGCTTGAAAGTTTTGGGTCCCTTTGATTTTCATAATGATGGGGAAAAAAAACAGTTGAAATGCTCTTCAAAATATTTTCTTTTGTGTTCCACAGAAGAACTAAAGTCAAACAGGTTTGGAACCGCATGAAGGTGATGAAATGATTGCAGAAAGTTCATTTTTGGGTGAAATATCCCTATAGTCTGAATAAATGACTTGATTTTTGTATGTGTTTTGTAAATGTTTTGTCCATCAGGTGATGGCGAGGCAGGTGAACATCATTGGTACAAGCCTCTGGTGTGGTTCTGGGTTTTGTTTGGTTTGGCCTACTTTGTGTCCATTCTATCCATGATTGGGAACTGGATTCTGGTTCTTACCAAAAAAACCAGAGCTGAGGTAGGCCTATGATTAAATCATGATGTCAAATTAATATTTTATAACCAAATGTCTTGTGCGGTTTAGAGCAGTGCCTGGTCAAAATCCCTAGTCAAGCTCAGCACTGCAACTCAAATGGGATTATTAATTTCTCTCTCAATTCCCGTCCCTTCTATCTTCATAATAACCTCCATGCCATTTCCCCCCACACCCGTAATTCATCTCCACAACTCCTATTAACCTAAAATCGGTATCAAATTTCAATCATTCTGTTCCTGGTGACATACAAATCTCTCCATAACTCTCAAGCCTTTCCATTTCTCCTGCCCTACTTTCTGCTCTCAGATGGAGGAGTTGAGAGCACACGCCTCAGACTGGACTCAGAACATCCAGAACATGTCTGTGGATTTCCGTATGTCGGGAAAACTGGAAGATCCTTTCAAGCGCACCAGGCGAAGGCGCCGTCACAGGCGCCACAGACGCAGCGGCAGTCAGGGTGGAGCCGGAGAGGACGGGGGAGAGGAAAACAAATCCGAATCCGGCTCCTACTCAGGTTCATCGGATGAGTCAGAAGGCAGCTCTGAGTCACGGTCAGAGGTGACCGAGACAGAACGGGTCCCTGGGGGAGAGGGCGGCGGCGGAAAAGAATTAGAGAAAGAGGAAAAGCTCCATGTCATGCCCAAAGACCCCATCCTATCTCAGCCATTGGATTACTTTGGGGAAAATCTTGCATACATTGACGAATCCTCAGATGCAGTGAGTGGGAAGATCCACCTTGACCCCCTGCTGGATATACCAGAAACAAACCTATCTTCTAAAGAGAGGCCCAAAAGGAGACGTCAAAGGAGACACTTGAGACGGGATCAACAGAAACCCAAGAGCCCTAAAACCAGTCCAAATGAACCAGAGTATAAAGCGCCAAATGGAGAAATTCGGCAGAAAGACCCTCCTACACCAAAGCTGTGAGTGTCCAGCCGTTTATGGGGTTTGAAGTTCCTCAAAAGGGCCTCAGTCCTCCTCTTTGGAATAAAATTTTGCAACTGCTAGCTTTAGGATATGCTGTGCTCCCCTGTGAAGGCACCTGTTATTCTCAGATTTTCCTGGGACAAAAAAAGAAACTATCCATGTGCCTAAAATGAGAAGAGGAGAAGAAGAATCCGATTTTATCAAGTCTGGGCATGAGTGAGAACTTTTATTTGGTAGTCCAAAAGAGGCCTGATAACCATTAGTCATCATGTGCAGGATCTCGAGGTGCCATCTACTGGACGTTCACTGCACTTGTTTGTTTATGATGCACTGACTGTCAATGAATGTTTCATTCTGTGTGCCTTTCACTCCTTTCCTAACTCATAATAATAAAGGAATGATAGCTTGTTACTACTGTTACTAATACAACTCAGCTGAGGCTTACAGCTCAAGTTCATCAAACTGTAATCTTTTTCTATTACTGATAAATAACATTAAGATACAGAAGCCCATTTCTGCCTCAAGTTTTTAAAAAAAGACCTAATTTGGACTTTATTTCTCATATTTGTGACTTTTTCTCATATCATTTTATAGATTACACACGGCACTTTATATCACAATGTGACAAAAAAAAGTTCTAATTATGACTAAATATCACAGTTGCTACTTTGTCTTGTAATTGCGGCTTTATTTCTCATAACTGCAACTTTGTCTCACAGTTGCAAGTTTGTTTCTCACACGTAATTGTGACCTTTTCTCATAATTACTCATGATTGCAAATTTATATCTTAGAACTGACACTTTATATTGTGTCTTTTTCCAAAATTGTATTGCAATTTATATGCATTTTCATAAGATCGGGCTCGCAATTTCATACCTCACATTTCTTATACATCTCCTAATTTTGATCTAAAGTTTTGTCTTCATTACAACTTTATTTCTCATAATGGCAACTTTATATCTTACGATTGGCACCTTAGAATTTTTCATAACTGCACCCTTATTTCTTATAATTGTTACTTTTAACCTCACAGTTGATACTTTGTCTTGTAATTGCGAATTTAGTTCTTATAACTGCGACTTTATTTCCGATAATAGTGAATATCACAATTGTCCCTTTATTTTGCCAAATTTCTCATACATCTAATTTGCTATCTTGTCTTGTAATTAAATATTTATTTCTCATAATTGTGATTTTACATCTCACATTTGGTTTATTAATCAGGTAATTTCTTATAATTGTGACTTTTTTACTCTGAGGCAGAAACAGGCTTTCATAGAGACTGCTCATGAGTGTGGTATATTTCCCCTTAACTCGCTGAGTAACTCGAGGAGTTCAACCCTGCTAGGTACTAACATGAAACCACATCAGGAGTCACCCCGTAACAAGGTTTATTGCACTGCAGTCAGTCCATTACATTTATGTGGTCAAGTTACAGCCAAAGGAGGAAGTAAACGACGTACTTCGCTTACATTTTGCCGTAATCCATTTATTTAGTCACAGTCCGTATTTCACTGGGGTTTGATCTTGAGTGTTTCATTTAAAGAGCTGCAGGTAAAAAAGGTCATCATTACTGTCTAAAATACTATTGATTATAAATAAAACTACTGTACGTGTGTGTAATGAGCTCACCACACTCATAGAGCTTGTTGATCTTCTGAAAGTCAATGTTAGACATTTCCAGCCTCTGTCCGATCTGCACTGAAGGGTTAGGAATAGGAGTGATGGTTTCCTTCCCATACTGTATGGCGTAGGCTGTCCTGCAAATGGAGGGTGAGAGTGAATTCCCATCAGAATGTACTTTATATATCTGTCCTGAAGCATGATTTCAAAAGTAATATGGGTGAAGTTTTACCTTCCATAATGCATGATGGAATTGTAGTCATAAGGGGTATT
Organism: Pseudorasbora parva; assembly: GCF_024679245.1. Taxonomy (NCBI): domain Eukaryota; kingdom Metazoa; phylum Chordata; class Actinopteri; order Cypriniformes; family Gobionidae; genus Pseudorasbora; species Pseudorasbora parva. The sequence continues at coordinate 23,678,583 of NC_090189.1, forward strand.
TAGATTATTTGTGTCCTTCTTCTGAAAGTTGTATGCGGATGCTGTGCAAGGAAAAACGAGTGTTCATTGTTACTGAGATTTTCATTACGCTAAAATAAAAAGATTTTTTTTAAAAGAGCTCTACAGAATTTGAGATTTGTCCCCGCTCATACACATCATCTAACCTTCTGGAATATTCTCCCAGTTGATCCGGACGTACTGGTCTCTGTCGCTCCTGGTGTGCTCGTGGTGGAACCCCAGAGAATGGATGAGCTCATGCTCAATGAGCCCGTGAGATACACAGCCGTCCACAGACAGAGACACCTGCTGTTTCCCTCCAGATCTCCCTACACTAGACCAACAGCTGTAAACAGAATATATTTAAACACTAAAATTAACTCTTCAAATGTACACTATAAGTTTGGGGTCTGTAAGATTTTGAAAATGTTTTTGAAAGAAGTCTCTTCTCACAAAGGCTTCAATTATTGGATAATACAGTAAAACAGTAATATCGTAAAATATAAAAAAAAAAAAAAAAATCGAAATATTGTTTAAATATAACATTAATTTATAAATGTCTTTACTATCACTTTCGATCAATAGCTTGTTGAATAAACGGACCCCAAACATTTATAAAGTATATTCATTCTTTAGGCGTGGTCAAGCTCACCCTAGCAGGTTCTCAATGCTGAGGTAGTCCACTTGATTGGTTCGTGGCACAAAACGGACGCAGGTTTTTGCAGAGATGCTCTTCATTGCACTTTCGATCAGTGCCTTCTCGTCGTTATCTATCATAATCGTATTAATCCTAATAATGTTATTGGATTTTAATGCTGATCAACACATAAGTTTTTGAATCACTCACAGTAGTCATTAGCAATGGTGTATGGCACTTCAGCCAGTCCAGATGGAGATTTTGGCCATTTGCAGTAGTCATTCAAGCATTTTATGGCATTCCTTGTTTTGGGTAAGGCCATATCTCCCTCCAGAAGTATGTCACTGATCTCTAAATCAAAACAAAGTAGGATCATTTCACACTTTTAAAAATAATATAATGATGTAATTGATTTATTTAATTTAAAAAGACATGTATTTAAACTGTACAAATGACATCTGAAAATATATGTTAACATTTTAATTCATATTAACAGCCAAAATGCGAAAGTTAATTTAAATTTTTACAAAGCTATATATAGCTTTGCAGCTTTACAGTAATAACATGAAAAAGATTCAATAATGCAAACTTAATTTTGGCTGTACTGCAGCTCTAAAAGAAAAAGGTGTTATTATTCATCTGAGTTCAGTTCAGTGTTGATTGATTCAGTTCAAATATATATACTATATTGCCAAAAGTATTGGGACACCCCTCCAAATCACAGAATGCATTTGTTCCAATCACTTCCATGGCCACGGGTGTATAAAACTAAGCACCTAGGCATGCAGAAGCTTCTTCAAACATTTGTGAAAGAAGGAGTCACTCTCAGAAGCTCAGTGAATTTCAAGTTTCAAGTGTAGTACCATGATAGATTTCCCCCTGTGCAATAAGTCTATTTGTGAAATTTCCTCACTACTAAATATTCCACAGTCAACTATAAGTGTTATTATAAGAATTTGGAAGCAATATAAGCCAACAGCAACTCAGCTGTAAAATCACAGCGGGGTCAGGCCATGCTGAGGCGCACAGTCCTCAAAAGTCCCAAACTTTCTGCAGAGTCAGGCCTCCAAACTTTGTGTGGTTTTCAGATTAGCTCAGGTTTAGATGGTAGAGAGCTTCATGAAAGCTTTCAAGAATTACATCACCAACTGCAATGCAAAGCGCTAGATGCAGTGGTGTAAAGCACGCTGCAACTGGACTCTAGAGCAGTGGAGACGTGTTCTCTGGAGTGACGAATCACGATTCCCTGTCTGACAATCCGATGGATGAGTCTGGGTTTCCCTGATTGCATTTTGCCAAGCGTAAAGTTTGGTGGAGGGGGGACAAATGCACTTCTAGAAGAATGGTCAAACATTCCCATAAACACACTCCTAAACCTTGTCGAAAGCCTTCCCAGAAGAGCTGAAGCTGTTATAGTTGCAAAGGATGGGCCAATATCAGATTAAGAATGGGATGTCATTAAAGTTTATGTGCATGTAAAGCCAGGCGTCCCAAAACTTTTGGCAATATAGTGTATATTGTCATAATAAAGTAGTAAATAACTATCACCTTTGTTTGCCTCCAGAATTCTTGATGAAATATCCATATCGTTGTGCTTCTCAGACTGGATATCTAAACAAAGAATGACTAAATTAAACCATGCATTCTTTTAAATATATGTTTTTTTTATTGGTCTAAATCGGTGTTCCTTGGTACCTGGTAAGTATTGCATGCGTTGTATTTGTCTGTAATTAACACAACTGATTCAGATCATTGGCTCATGAAGTAAGAGCCACATGAATCTCTGTTTCAGATACAAAACGTGCAATGTTGTTGGCCACAAGAAGGGTTGAAGGAACTCACCTTGATCAGTGGGCAGCATCTGTGGAAAGAGCAGATACAGAGTAAGTGCGTGAGTACATTTTGAAGTGAAGGTGACATTTTGAATATTCCTCAACGCTGAAAGCTGCAGCTCGTACCATTGCAGGAAAAACTTGAGAGAGATTTAGCAGCACAGCTGAGATGGAGAACAGCAATACACAATTCATTTTCCCTCAATGTTTCTCAAAAAGGATTTCTAACTGAGAGGGGAACTGTGAGGGAGCTGAGCAGGAACTTGTCTTATATATAAACACATCTGGGAGTGTCTAGCATTGGGGATAAGTTTAAAATCAACACCGATCACTTGAAAAGACCTGAATAGCTTCTAGCATGAGGTTACATCAGCCTCACCCAATACAAATAAGATTATATTTGTTTGTTTCAGATTTACACTAAAACAACCACTTTAAGCCTCGGCGATCGTGCAGTTTTGATGACGATAAAGTTATTCTTTCAGATGGCCATATTGTTGTATTAATTTCCAAGAGTCTATATAAGAGCTAAAAGTTCATTTTATGTACACTTTTTAAAAGCAGCAAATCATCATATTAGAACAATTTCTGAAAGATCTTGTGTTAGTGACTGAACTAATGATGCTGAAAATTCAGCTTTGCCATCACAGGAATAAATTACGTTTTAAAATGTAATAACATTTTATAATATTTGATTTTATAGTATTTTGCCAATGCAGTATTTTTGACAAATAAATGCAGTCTTGGTGACTTTTGAACATTAGTAATATAAAAAGTTAATGCTAATAAAACTACACAGAATGCTTCAAACCCCATATACTGAAATATATACACTGCTCAAATTTACTGAAAAGAATACTAATCTTAGACAATACATTCCCACTATTTGTTGTGTTGCTTAAAAGATGTCAAGCAATCATGTTGATCAATTGTTTTATAATGCATTTTCATCATGTTTTCTAAGATCAGCTGCAAAAAACTAGGCTAAACTTAATCGCTAAAATTAATATGGCCTCTAAAATGAACACGCCGCATTTGTGCATGAAACAGATCAAACATTATATATAGTCGGAACATTCAGACATTCGGAAAACACTCATTTTGATAGTCCCTTTAACACATTTTGATAACGCTGAACCTATTAGGTTAACTCTTGTTAGCATTCTAACAAGAGTTATAGTAGACATGTTTACAAGTCTGCTATAACTCTTGTTAGAATGGTATTAGTAGACTAGTAGGGTTGGGTTACAGTAATTTGACATGTACTTGCAAAGTTACTTATAGTCAGTAGAATGTCTTTTTGGGGGACCATAAAAAAAGTGTTTTTAGATATTAAACAGGCATATCCCAGATAGCATGGTGACATTGATTCAATGTTGAAATTCCATCAGAATCATCATTTTGGTTGAGGTTGAAATTTCAATGCTAAGTAATATTGGATCAATGTTGAAAATTCAATGCTAACACCATACTGGACCAATGTTGAAAATTCACTGCTAAATAATATTGGATCAATGTTGATAATCCCATGCTTTTCAGTGTTGAAAAGACAAACATTGAATCAATGCTGATGTTTGGTCATCTTATTTCTCCTCTGGTGAGGCTTACGGTCAATCTATATGTCCCATTATTCAACATGTTAAGGAAAGTCCAAATCAATTGGCTACATTTGTGTGAATGTGAGCACATTTATTATCCTCAAAGGATACGATGAGTACACCAACGAGTGTGTGGATTCACAAACAATACATAAATGTAAATTTTGTAATTCTAAGCCTTTCTTTAAATTTTTCTGGAAAAGTTAAAATTGTATGCGTGTTTGATTTCTGACTCTTCCAATAAGAAAGCTGTAAAAACTATGAATCTTTTTAAAAGGTATTATTTTCCTGCTTACTGGCATGTAATGTTGTCATTCTGTGTTTCATGTTATTATAATAAAAAATTTAAAAAAAAATGTTTTTAAAAAACAAAGAACTTCTACCATAAATTTAGTCTATCAGTTTGAAATAAATAAAAATGTAGCCTATTATTATTATTGAAATCATGTAGAATGTACATGCATTTCATTATTTATCTAAAGAATACAGAGTTAATAAAGAGTTTAGAATATGTGTCCCTTTCGAATGCGCCACAATCCAATCCAGCAGGTGGCGGTAATGCACCTTCAAGACATCCACCAATCAACCAAAGCAAGCGCAGCTGAACAGACTTCAATCGCGAAAAAGACACAGGACAACGACCATGTTTTTTAGAGGTAAGTGGCCTACAAAAATATAATTATAAAATTCATCTCAATTTTAATTTAGTGTTTTTATTCATCTTTATGTTTTACAACTTGTGTGCTTCTCCTGAGCGAGTCAGAGTGAACTGCAATGTTAACTAGACAAAAAAGTTTGATGACAAACTTTAAGTTGGCTTGGAAGAGAGTTGATCAGAAAGTTTGAAAAGGTTTGAAATAGTTTAATGAGTTTAAAGTTTAAAATAGTTTAATAAGTTTAAAGTTTAAAATAGTTTGATAAGTTTAAAGTTTAAAATAGTTTAATAAGTTTAAAGTTTAAAATAGTTTAATAAGTTTAAAGTTAGATAGATAGATAGATAGATAGATAGATAGATAGATAGATAGATAGATAGATAGATAGATAGATAGATAGATAGATAGATAGATAGATAGATAGATAGATAGATAGATAGATAGATAGATAGATCTGTATCACACACACACACACACACACACACACACACACACACACACACACACACACACACACACACACACACACACTTACTCACAATTGGTTGCTAGGGTGTTGCTAGGCGGTTGCTAAGGTGTTCTGGGTGGTTGCTAGGGCGTTGCTAGGTGGTTGCTAGGGTGTTCTGGGTGGTTGCTAGGGCATTGCTAGGCAGTTGCTACGGTGTTCTGGGTGGTTGCTAGGTGGTTGCTAGGCGGTTGCTAGGGTGTTCTGGGTGGTTGCTAGGGCGTTGCTAGGCAGTTGCTAGGGTGTTCTGGGTGGTTGCTAGAACGTTGCTAGGTGGTTGCTAGGCGGTTGCTAGGGTGTTCTGGGTGGTTGCTAGGGCGTTGCTAGGTGGTTGCTAGGGTGTTCTGGGTGGTTGCTAGGCGGTTGCTATGGTGTTGTGGGTGGTTGCTATGACGTTGCTATGTGGTTGCTAGGGTATTCTGGGTGGTTGCTATGGAGTGGCAGCATCCCATAATGATACCCCAAAATCACCTTGCCAGTACGCATTATATAAACCAACCCCCATGTCTCTACGATTTTCTGATGCAGAGTTCTGAACGGTTGCTATGGTACTCTGTTTGGTTGCTATGGAGTGGCTTGGCAGCATCCCATAATGCTACCCCAAAATCACCTTGCCAGTATGAATGATATAAACCAACCCCCATGTCTCTACGATTTTCTGATGCAGAGTTCTGAACAGTTGCTAGGGTACTCTGTTTGGTTGCTATGGAGTGGCTTGGCAGCATCCCATAATGATTCCCCAAAATCCCCTTGCCTATATGAATGATATAAACCAACCCCGTGTCTCTATGATGTTCAGATGTGAAGATATACACTGTGGATTTGGGTTGTTAGGGTGCTCGATAATGGTTGCTAGGGCGTGGCTAGGAAGTGTTGAAGTTGATTTGTGATTGGCTGTTGATGCCCTGAGTCAATCAAACCCACCCTCATGTTTCTATGACACTCCTAACCAGAGATATAACTTTGATCTATTTCAATTGAAGTCTATGGGATTGGTTGCTAGGGAGCTCTAAACGGTTGCTAGGGCGGGGCTTAATAGCATCATCATGATCCTGAGATAGTGATTGGTTGTCTGAGTAGATTGGGCCCACCCCCTTGTCTCTGTGAGTCTGTGAGTCTGAGCTATGCTCAATACAAAATCCCTATGGGATTTACCATTGAATGAGAATGGATAGATGAGTTTAAATGAGAGATAGATGAGTTTAAATGATAGATAGAGTTTAAATGATAGATAGATGAGTTTAAATGAGAGATAGATGAGTTTAAATGATAGATAGATGAGTTTAAATGATAGATAGATGAGTTTAAATGAGAGATAGATGAGTTTAAATGAGAGAGAGATGGTTTTAAATGAGAGAGAGATGAGTTTAAATGATAGATAGATAGATAGATAGATAGATAGATAGATAGATAGATAGATAGATAGATAGATAGATAGATAGATAGATAGATAGATAGATAGATAGATAGATAGATAGATAGATAGATAGATAGATAGATAGATAGATAGAGAGATGAGTTAAATGAGTGTCAGTAGTTTATTGAATGTCAGTTTGAAAATCTGAACATTCCGTCAATGAAAGTCAATGGGAGTTTTTCCGAGTTTTGGGAGTCATTTTTAGGAGAACCGTGAGTCGGATCAGTCTGAAAAGATATAGCAACTCGAGTCAGAACAGTCTGAGAGTCTGAGCCGAGTTTGGAGTTTGAGGAGTTAAAGCTCTAGGAGGAGTTAGAGTTGCAAATTTAGTCTCAGAAGAAGAATAATAATAAGTTTATTAAGAATATCAGTAAGTTGGCTCTTCCAAGCCAACTTAATAATAGTCACATGAGCGCCCTCGTAAGTTACACAACCAAAGGCCAGGATAATCTTAATACATTGAGTTTCAGTTTGTTTTTCACCAAACCATATCATATTTGTAATTTTTTTTCTTAAGATTGGCATACACTATGAATTGTGTCCAAATTCTGACTCGTGCAACTCTTTTTTTTTTCTTTTTTTTTTTGAAACGGTGCTGCACATGCATTCATTGACTTGTGAGTCGATCCTATTTGATTCATTTGGATTTTGAGACCATATAGGATCGACTCACAAGTCAATGAATGCATGCGCGGCGCGGATCCACAAACGTATCTTGCTCGTTGCACACAGATGAATCATTTTGAATCATCCTATATTTGTCCAGTGTATAAACGAGAGGCGATCGGATGGTTAGATGAATTTCTGGCTTGTCAGTAATTGTGTTCGCCACTCGTGAGAGTATCTCACAGCTGAAGCAGAACTAGAACTGATTGACCTGTTAGCGGTGAGGGGAAATACAATCAGCTAGTAGATCTGCTTCAGCTGTACGATATCATCACGAGAGCAGATCACAATGACATCATTACAGTTTAATCTTTAATGCAGCAAGAAAAAAAGAAAAGAGTGAGATCTTTAAGTTCTGTAGGCAGCTATATCAAACTGCAGAAATGCAGCAAACTGTTGTGCCTCCAGTTCGTGTTGTAAATGGAAAAAAAAATCTCTTCCAAACCACCATGTAGCCTATACAGGTCCTCTTTTATTTTCTTAATTTAGCTATTTGGTCATTCATTTACTTGTTTCATTTTCACACTTTATTTATTTACTATTAAATACAATTATATTATTAGATAAAACGCCGGATATATTCACTTTGCTTTTTCATTCATTGTGTGTCTGCAGGTCCTTTAAAGTCTGTACTAAAATGCATTAAATAGTCCTGAATTTAATGTTACCGTGTTTTAACTGGGATATCAAGATTTTGATAAAATTTAAAGTTTCACTTCATTTTGTAGTAGGCTATATTTGTAATGTATAATTAATCACATTTCCAAATATTTACTAACTTCTTGTTGTTTTAGATGCCGTGAATGCTGATAATAAGAGGCATCAGAGTTTATTTTTGCTGGGACAGTGCAGAACTGGCTCCATTACATCCTGAAAGGCTTCGGGGCATTGCTCATGGTGGAACCCCCTTGAGTTTGGAGTATTATTCTTTCTTCTACCTTCTTTCTTTCAGTAGTACTGTGTCATTTCTGTATTTATAGGCAAGTTTACATTTGTATTTACTTCCATTTTGCAGATGCAAGTTGTCATGTTTTTTCAGGCTCTTCTCATTTGTGTCATAAATTCAGATGTAATTGTTTTAAGTCAATGTGAGATTTCCTGTTGTAACTGTGGGGGCATAAATAAAGACATTTGCATCTAAACTGAAGGATGTTGTTTACTTTGAGTGACTTTTTAATGCAAAATCATATCGACTGCAGCCACACATGGTCTCTGATTAAAATGAATAAAATAACGAGACAAATTAACTGGCATAAAATCCTGCTGTACATAAAGCAAGATTGATCTATTTTTCATTGTTGAAATAACATTTTTTCCCGGTGCAAACCTGATGAAAAATCAATGTTATATTTCAATATTGATTCAATGATATTTTGATTGATGCATTAACATTGATTCAACATTGATTCACTTAAATAAGTGGTTTAATTTTAGTTGGAAAACTTTTGATTTTAAGCCCATCTTGATCTATTTTTCATCGTTGAAATAACATTATTTCAGGGTGCAAACCTGATGAAAAATCAACATTCTCAACATTGACATCTCAACATTGATTCAATGATATTTTAGTTGATGCATTAACATTGATTCAACGCTGATTCACTGTTTGTCTGCTATCTGGGATTAGTGAGAGTTAGTTAAAGGTGTCATGAACTGGCTTTTTTCATTCAAAAACATAACTAATAAGTAATAGGCTATTTTCTACACTGGTTTTGCCTGTTGACGTGCTTACGTTTTGGTCTGGAAAACACATAGCCCTGGGACGTTGGGCTTTACGAGCCCCCCTGGCCCATAACATATCCAATCTAATCTGTTCTGAACCCGAATTGTAATGAACCAACAAATAAAGGATTCTCCAGCCTGTGTCAGTGTGTAAGGTATTTCTGTTAGACACGAACACATAATCAGTACGTTCTGTAACAATACAAAACATAAACGCCCGGCCACGGCTAGGATTGGATAAGATTTGCGTATTTAATGAGCTTCTGCTCCCCTGTCAGAGGGAGAGATTGTTTTGAAAGCGGCCCGGAATTATTTTCTGATTGGGCTCAGTGTCAAAACGTTTTTATCAAACAAACACAATGATTTATCTCTCATCCACCCACAACGATTTTTTTATTACTTGGCCCGATTGGTGGATATAAGCATGAACCACACACACGTGCTCTGCAAACACAACGGAGAACAAGAAATGAATGTTACTTCACTATTTAAGATTCTCCGGCCTGCGGACGTGTTTACGTTTTGGTTGCCCGTCTGGAAAACACATAGACCCGGAACGTTGGGCTTTCTGAGCCCTGGGAGTCTGTCACGTACATATAATCAATACGACCTGTAACAATGCAATACTATCACATATAAAAAACATGTTTTACTCACATAAGTGTGCTGCACCATTCTTGTTGTATCCAATATAGAAAGCACAGCATTGTGTTTTAATCTCAATATGTCTGCAAATCCAGTGTCGACCTGTGTCTTGTTTACAAACGATTATCTTGCTAACATCAGCATGTTTATTGCTCGATAACGTGATCAGTTTAGTCCACGAGTCGGTGGACGGGGCTACAGAAGCAGCATACACATAGAGGCAGCGTTTCCTCCTTCTAATACGTCATTGATTTGTGATCGACCGATATATCACATTCCCGATATTTTTCCCAGTATTTAAGCACTTTCCCGTAATCGATAATCGGTTTTGTAATATCGGATTTCCCGATAAATCGCGCCATCTTGTGGACGTTTTGAGAATTGCATACAAGCTCGCCATTAAAGCTACACTGTGTAACTTTTTTTGTTTATTCTTAGCGAAAAACAATTCGTTCTTTCAAAAATATATGTGCTCATTAATGTATATTTACTTCTTTCAAGTAATAAAGTATTCTCGTAAGTTTATAATATGCGATTGAAAATACATACAGGTGAGGGGTGCGAATGCCGGTCGCCATGTTGCCCCTCCATTTTGAAAGTACATTAGCCAAAGATATAAATCCTCACGTAGACCCATAATAATAATAATTTTAATTTGTACCTGTGCTCTTCCTACTTGTATAACAACTTAACAAGTAAGAAATATAGATAAATTGTTATCAGTTTGCACTGCATCAGTTATGAATTATAGATTAATCCTTATTAAAGGTACTGAAGTTATTTAGTCAAGAGCAGAGCATATTTAGTGAGCAATTACTTTAGTTCTTTACATTGTCATTATAAGTGGTTACTGTCCCTTTAAAAGATCTTCCGCTGACACACATGATATGGATGTGAGATGCTGAAGTTGCAGTTACAAAACGCGTGACTGGCCCCCACCTGCTCCTCTTCAGACAAATTAAATTTGCTGTCCCATTGATCACGGTATTTACATGAGGGTTTTGGTTTTTTGGCAGGAGTGCCTTCCGTCTTACGTATTTACGTCCATCATCCATTTCTGTTTTGTTTTTTCCTGCATTCTCACTCGTCATCTGAGCTCACACACTAGCCTCGCGATAACGGCAACCTACAGTACAGTAGGCCACTGCAGATGGCAGTTATCACGAGGCTAGTTACAGAGCTCAGATTGGAAATGTTTTTGTTTTTTTCCTCCGGGATTATTATTTTTTAATAATGCAGGTTAAAATATATAACAGGAATATTTACAGGAAAATACTAATACGCAGGACGGCGGGAAAGTATTAAAAAAGCGCTCGTCATCAGCATTTCATAGACTGACACAAACATTAATTTTGATACCGTACTAGATAAGATCAACTCTGTAAGAAAAATAAACAAACCCGCGAGTATAGCTATTACAATGTTTACATATTCCAGAGAATTTTCACTCTTTTTTCTATTAAACACATAAACCTTTTAAAACTGTAGTTTAAAATGAATGTTTATATTTATGCTCATAGTTATGGGGATTTGATAGACTCAACTCTCATTTATGTTCTCCATTTGAAAACATTACTTTATAAATGTAGTTTGCCTGTTGTTGGCTGTAGCCTATTTATAAATAAAAAGGTGAAACAGCATTAATGTTAAAAAGACTTTGTATTGAATTAACAAACAAAAATTTTTTTTTGTCAGACTATATATTTATGTAAATGTTTTGTTCTGTATGTAAGGGAGTGAAACTGCAAAAATTACAGTGTTTAAAAAGCTTAGTTCAGTGCTGTTGCTGTATTTGTAAAAAAAAAAACAGAAATAACACAATAAATAAATAAATAAATATCGGTTCTGTATATCGGTTATCGGCACATAAACATGCAAATAATCGGTATCAGCTATAAAATCATATGAGCCTTGTTTTCTGGGCCTGGTGTCTATAAAAATTATTTTACTAACCAGGAAGTTTTCTGATCTGAAAATTACAGGATAATATTATATTACCAAGACCTTTATCAAAGTCTTAAGGAAAAGTTGATTTCTCAATTCATCACCCTTTAACATGTAGTTGCAAAGTTATAGTCAACAGAATGTTCGGACCATCAAAACGTGTTATCCATTCAATTGATGTGTTATTCAAAAACAAACTAACAAAACATTCATTATGGATAACAGCTGAAACATCTTGAGCAACTGTGAAGGAAACAAATGTAATCCGACTCAGTGGGTGAGGTTGCCATAATCCTGTGCTGAAAGCTTACCTTAAAACCCTGTGAAGTGCTGAAATAAGACTTCAAGCTTTTCAGTTAACTCTGCTAAGTCTGTTCAGACAAATCCAAATGACTTGCTTGAAAACTTTAGTCCCCATTCACTGTAATCGTATGTTTTTAATTGCAATTAATTCATTTATTTGTATTTTTAATTTTGTGCATTCTTCTTTTGTAAACAAAACCACTGAACTGTATAGGAAACCGTCAGTCCTACTTCTGAACCTTCAGAAATAGACAGACAAATGTAGGAGATGTCAAAGTGTATCATTTAAAGTCGCCATGGAACTGAAGTTGCAATAGTCTTTTTATCCTAATTGTAAAAAAATATATCAGTGTGAAATAAATTCTCGAACAAGAAAGAATGTAGGAATGACTTGATTGTGTCCATTGGGAATTAATTGGATCGTCGGATCATTTTGGTTTGCATTGGTCTCATGTGAGTGAGAAGAGAAGTCTGCAAGAAGGAAGGGAAGTTATTTTGATTAAAGTTTACGAGGGCATATGATTAAAATTATATGCACGGATGAATCATTTATAATAAATAGGCAATGTTCCATTAAAAACGGCTTGATCTCATGGTTTCATGGTGACTTTAATTTCTGTGCATGTGGTGGTGATTATGGCGTTCAGGCAGAGGGAGAATAGCCTACAGCATCTGCTTTCATGAGAAATTTAGGTTTGCTATAATGTTTATGCTGGTCAACGGCAGGACAGAAACAAGGCTGCTAAAAATAAAATAAACACAGACAAATTATATTATTGTCTACCATCCTAAATAATTCAGTCAGAGTCACCTTACATTACACAGTGAGCATTACAAAATTATTTGAGCGCTTTGAGAGGCTACTCGTGACCAATATGAGATACAGAAATAAAATGTTTAATACCACGCGTTTGTCACACCTTACTGCGTTTCGATTTCTCGCTGATTATCTTGCCATCACTGCACACTGCTATCGCATTGTTGCCACACTACAGGAGCTTAAACTGGGCCACATGCTCGGATGTCTCAACTTTCGTGCACGGAAACATATGACCTTGTGCGCGAGGACACTGTGCATAGACGTCACTAGTCGGCAGACTGGCACAATCCACTTATCTGCTATTACATCCCCGCTAGATGGCGCTGCCGTGCGTCTGCCTGCTTCCATTATGATGCAATTACAGCATTCTCTTCATTTGAGGGTTGCATTAATTATAGACTACTCTAATCTATACTAAATAAATATGAAGAAAGTTTTGTGTTGCGTTTAAATCGAAATGGTTAAGCAATCAAAAGCAGATTATACTAATGGGCTATCATCCAGTTAGGCCTATTAGGAATAATAACCAAACCTCATACACCCCTTTTACCAAAGACAAAACAACAAAGGGTAATTTATGAAATACCTCTCCAGAAGTTTCTCTCACATTTAAAATAACCAATACTATAGAAGTGTGGGAATACACTACAGTGCATTGTTTTGGCTGAAATATTTTCCCCCCAGATGATTTTGTGTGCGTTTCATTGGGAGTTTGTTAAAAAGGAAACGAAGGTGTTAATTTAACATGAGAATGATGCAGTGTCCCCTTTACTGCTCATAGCCTTCACCTCCCAGCTGTTGTCTTTTTGAGGCTATTATATTTGGGTTGCTCCCACCTGTTTCTGGGGTCATGACCTCTGTCCGCATTCCAGAGCACCGAGGTGTGACCTTTTGTGGCAGAGCCATAAACCAAATTTACACAAAAGCCTCTGTCGAAAAAGACCTCGTGTAGGCTACTCCGTAAAAGTTGTAAAAGCATCTACCAAACTGTGATAGGGCCGTTCAGGCGAGGGCATGTGAGGAGACGTGGCGTAAAGGAGCTCCGTGTGAGGAGCTTCAGAAAGAAACAGAATGCGCCAGCGCGCAGCTCGTGCTGAAATGCAGCGCTTGCTGCGTCGGGGAATGACCTTGAAATCAAGGTCGCGTGTACGTTCTCAATGACAACGGGAACACTAGCGCTTCCTGTTTCCTTTTTTAATCGTGCTTCATGCAGCGCGCGGTTGTTACCATGCATATACACCACACGCTCATTTTGTTCTTGTTAAGTGTCCATTAACGTCTCAATTAATTAAAAAACCAGACAGGTTTCAGTCATGCTGTCTGAGGAAGAGCATTCCTAAAATAGACCACTGTAGCCTAATAATTCCCTTAACACGGGACTCTTTTCCGTTACAGCTGCGCGTCTTTGAGGCGCACGCTCTTTTTCTCTCAGCTCTGTGCATGTGCTGTGATCCGGTTACGCGGATTGTAGTCTCTCCTTCTTTCTCTCCTTTCCTCTATCCGCAGTCACGGTGAACTCTGCGCCGCTGGCTCACAGCCCAAAACTGTTGTAGGAACCAGCTGACTATGGGAGGCCTAGAGCAGTGAGTTGGGTCAGTGTCACAAGACCGAGCGGACTGACATTTTCCATGCCATCTACAGCGATGTTTGATTTACAGCTCTGCCTTTTATGCTTAATGGAGCAAACGCATTCTGTCGCATTACGGACTCGTTTTTTTCCTAGATCGGAACGTATAGGGACGACACTTCCTATATTTTACCTTCTACCATCAACCTAATATAAGCACTTATAAAACATAAAGACATCGAAACGAACACTGACTTACAAAAACACACGAAAACAACTTAAAATGTAACAAACGCAGCCTGTAGCCTACAACAGCCTAACAAAATACGAACTTATGTAAATTATAATGTGCCTACTTAATGTAGCCTAACATAGAATGTATTGTGCCATAAATACAGCCTATATCCGTTATCCACATGGTTTAGTGTAGAATCCGTGCATTAAACAAATATGAATTTATGATTTCCCTTAAATAGGCTATAGCTAATTGATTACAAACGTGTAGGCTACGCGAATGAATCTTTAAACTATGTGTTGGGTAAGGTCATTCGGTTGACATTAAATCGCAATTATCTTTGAAAAGGGTGTCACATGTTTTAAGTTCGCTTTATAAATAGACTAATTAAAATAACTACTGCGTAACAGAAATGCATAAGGATTAGGCTTGACTAGAAACCGAGCTTTATAGTTTGCATGCTTTATTGGTTACAGCTTTGATGAGCCCTGTGGAAAGGTTGAATTGTTAGTCACGAATAATAGGCTACAGTTATTAATGGCCTCCACTGTTTTTACACCAAGCTTTGTTTGTTTAATTTACCCCCTCAATCGGTTACCAAAATAGCCCGGCATGATGTAAGAAATCTGAATAAATGCTTCGGATATTAGATCAAAAGTGTGTGTAACCTCGTGAGTCACACATACAGTAGGTCAATTCCTCTTTATTGTTTAAAGCGCTGCTGCTGCCGCTTGTGACGAAGGCGCGAGGACGCGTGATTGGAAGCGGGAGCGGACGTAACGGAGAAACAGCAGACGCAAGAGCAGAGAGGGAGGAGAAACAACGAGGATATACGTAACCGGGATCTCAGCTGTATTAGCGGAAGACAGGATTCAGGCTTCCAGTGACAACCGAAACAGCAATATGGGGAACTAGTCCAGTGAAGAGCGAATCAAATATGGATTAAACATACGCGCTTTCTCAATTGACTGCACTCGCGCCGCCATTCATTCAAATTATCGAGTAGTTGCATTGATTTTATGTCACATAGTAGCCTATACCTTATCGTAATACAGCACTAGAATTGCTAAGTAAGGTAGCCCACTTTAGCAAATAGGCAGAGTATCCGCTCCTTTAAACCCGCTTGTAGGACAAGACACATAGCCTGTGTCATAGTCTATATTAAATATCGGATTGACTGTTTTGCTCAAGGTTTTTTGGCTGTTTTCGAGGCACCAGCAATGTTCTCTGAAATACTGGTAAGTGTTCATCCAACCGGCACCCAGCAACGCATTATGCACCTTTATTTTGTGCGAGTACATAGACATTTAATGTTAATGCGCGTGTTTTGAACCTGTCTGATAATCAAGATTCTGTCGTCATGCAGACTTTCAATGGCAAGTGTCTGCTGTCGCTACAAACATTTCCATGTTACGTTCAGCAGTAAAAACTTTACACTAAATAGGTCAGTGTGTTCTAATAGTTTGCTTATACGACTACTAACAGCACAAGAACATGTATTGGCAGATATGATTTAGTGCCTAACATTTGAATTCGCAGACTGTAGCTTAATCGTTGCATATAAATGAGCATTATGCGCTTTCTTACTGCGATAAAAGGGGGGGAAAGTCCGCAGTAACACTTTGCAGCACGCTGACCTTGATCGAGTTGTCCCCTGGCTCATACATTGTGTCAGCGCGTGAGATTTTACCTCGGACTCTAGTAGGCTACTCGGCATGTCGCATTACCGGTACGAGCCTTACAGTCTGGAAACAAACTACCTCAAGTGCGACAGATCTGCTTTGCATTCGCGTATTCGAGGCATTTCACGTCGTCACTGACGTAATGCAATTGGTAAAAGAACGTAGTAATTTAATTTGGCTTTTAAAAGTCTGTGTGCACTGTTTGAAGCAGACTTGGAGGCTATATGTTGTCAAATGTAATCAAAAGATGTACTATTCATGTAGGCTGCGTATTAGTTTCCCACATTAAAAAGTTAAAGAAATAGTTTTTATTCTGGAATATAACTTTAAATGCTTTAGAAATCAGATTAAATTGATACACCCTTACAATATATGAAAGTCACCATGCAATCAAAATGGACAATTCCTATATTTTCTATGCAATATTGCAGTATTTATTAAATGATTTATCCATTTTATTTATTCCTGTACCCTAACTTCACTGGCATCTCTTCTCTGATGACGTCTTTACAGGCTTGAGGGAGGGGCAAACCTGCCACTCACATGAGATCATAGCAAACCACAAAGATCACACGATTCAAACAGTTCCCGATGGACAAAATCAAGTCCCATCCTACAATTTTTTTGGGGTTTGTGAAGTTATTTAATTCAGTACGGAGGCCCACACATGCATGAAAAAAGTAAATTGTGCGAATGATTTAGTAATTCGTTCCCTCGATTTATAAATCATGGGCACAATTTACTATTTCGTTCCCTCGATTTGATAAATCATGCGGACAAATTCCTACTTCGTTCCCTTGACTTGCTAAACTGCCCACATGATGTACTAATTAGTTTCCTTGATTTATAAATCATGTGCACGATTTAGCAAAACTATTTTTTTTCTGCATGCCATGTGCGGAGCTCTGTAAATTCATTTGTACGTCACAATAGGGAAGAAAAAACTACCGCAACTTCCGTTTGTTTGCGACTTGAAGACTCCAGTCATGTCAATAAAAGCTGATTTATTTTACATGGAGCCAGTTACCTTGTAGTTACCCTGATGTGACTAACCGAATCAATAACATCCTTGTTATTATAATTTTTTGGAATAATTAATGGTTGATTGCTAATAGCCATTTTATAGTAACTAAAATCTCTGAGATTCTGCATCCTGCCTTTAGTTGTCAGTATAAAGCCCAAAGTATACTTTTTTATGGCACAGTGGAACACATTGGGTGATGTCTCAATCAGCTCCCTAGTTCAGTAGACAATCTAGCTAACATAATTTATTTACAGCTGAAATGTTCCATGTAACAAGCAATGTATTTTAAATAGCATTACAAATAATGCCATAAAGATATCAACTCCTCTACTGTTATTCATAAATACCAGTAATGATGTTGTACAATGAATAAATAGTCATCAGTGTCTCATTGTGTAGTGGGCCAGCGTCCTTTACTGTCCTTACCAGTGGCCCGTATTCGTGAACACGATATACTGATTCACGAGCTCGGGAGCTATAGGGAACAGAATGTGAGACACACATTGCCTTTCAAAAGTACTCCACTTAATAGTGTACATGACTAAAACACACTAGTAAGATTCATCGTTGTCCTGTGTCTGCGCTATTTCTCTTTGAAAGTTATGAACAAATAAATACTAGACAGTTTTAACTTATTGTAGGTATCTCTAAACCTTTCATACGGTGCGTATGAGCTGTGAGCATAGAGTATGCAGGGTTAGAAAAGTTAGTTTGTATGTGTACAGTACGTACGTACTATGCGGAAGTCTTAAGGCTCAAATCCAAGATGACTGCCATATAATCAGTGTAACAAACAAATATTGCTGATTGCAACAATGTTAGTCTGACAAGCCAGACCCACATCAAGATGTCCGAAAATTTACCATTGGCAGGGCTCAATCTGAGGGGCGGGATAAACGTTTGTCTTTCAAACTCCGTCTGCGCACAATTGGATAGTGCTACAACCAACCAGAGCAATGTGAAGCGGAGCTCGTTGACAGATTAAACTTTCGCCATATCCGGTCGGCAAAACACTGAACACATCTTCTCCTTTTAAGAATGTGCCGTTCTTTTCTCAGAGAAAAGCTTAACTCCAAGTCTTCCAGAGTCGCGGCCAAAGCCGTTTCGAAAGACTGCCATTCGCCAGCTTCTGTGTTTACTAGTACCACGCAAGCGCAACTTTGCTGTCATTATGTTAAGCCCCGCCTACCGACTCTATACACGATGAGATTGGCCCGACCAGAGTTTGTTTTTTACAGCTCAGAAAGGTATTGAGTTACTAGACGAAACTCGCGGCAGATTCGATTTGCTGCCGCTAGGGTGCGTCTAGATTTCTAGGCTACAACAATGTTGCTTTATTCAAGGCTTGGACAAATTAACCATTTGGCGAGTCTCTAATACTTTAGCTTGAGGCAATAAAAAAAACACTTTTTTACAGTTACATTAAGTCTACTATAAAAAGTCTTTACTTAATGGTTGTGTATAGATTGAATATTTATTAAACCTGAAATTCCGGTTGACCGCTAGGTCCCTCTTGGATATGATTTGGGAATCTATTTTCTTAAGAAGTTGTAATCCAGTTTAGCAGTCAACCTTTGAATTGTCAAGGCTCGCTGAACAAGGTCACCTTTTGAAGTCTGCTCTGACATTCTTTGCTCTACAGTTGCATGTATGCATACTGTTGTCGAAGTTCAAAGGCTAACATACAGTATCTGTGATTTATATGCTGAGAATTAGATTTACACAGTCAATTTTAGATTAGAAATCAGTAGATCACTGCTACTATGCTTTCATTTTACACACGGCACCACCTGCCATCTATACGGACTGCTGAATGGTACATTTTAGTAATGATATTGCAATATCTTTGAAGCTTTAACAAAGCTAAATTATATTTAATTCATACAGTGAAGACTATGCAGTGTTTATTATTCAATTTCTGGACCTGGAAACTGTTAGAATTGCCTGGGGAAAAAAACATAGGCTAAAGCACTTTATTTAATTTGTGTCTTTGTTCTATTGTGCTTGTATTTTGAAACTGTTTTCATAGCGCAATATATTGCAGATTTTTTTTTTTTCAATATCATGCAGCTCTAATACTGACTACTGTGACTAGTTTAAGAATAGGTCTAACTCTGAAAAGTAGAGCTGATCCTAACTAGTATACCTCAAAAAATAAATCAGTAACCTCAAGGGACCAAAAAAAAAAAAAAAAAAAAACACAAGTAGAAATCTTTAACTAATGTGCATTGAAGTCTAACAGAACATCTTCACTTTTGTACTTTTACAATATGTGACAGTCATTCCGTTAATTTAATAAAACATTATTAATGAAAGAGAAAATGTATTATTTTGTATTCGTAGGGCACACACTGTCTGTTGTCTCTTAATATAATGTAAAAAAAAAAAAAACGAAAGTTAAAGTCTATGAATACATTTT
Source organism: Pseudorasbora parva (assembly GCF_024679245.1). Classification (NCBI taxonomy): domain Eukaryota; kingdom Metazoa; phylum Chordata; class Actinopteri; order Cypriniformes; family Gobionidae; genus Pseudorasbora; species Pseudorasbora parva. Next base: position 23,698,249 of record NC_090189.1, read on the forward strand.
GGTCTCAGAGTTTTCTGTAAGATAACTTTACCCACTCGGTTTATTCTCCTCTCAATGTCTCCCTCTAAAAATCTCAGATATAACTGGACCAAAATCCCTGTGACATTGTTATCAATGCACATTTAGTATCTGAGAATATTCTAGTTTTAGTTAATTATAATAACTAATTACCCATATCTCTTTTGTACTTTAAACTTGCTAAATCAGCTGTGAAGCACATTGTCCTTCACATGTATTTGCTGTCACACACAGAGCCCTTTTGGAGTTACTGTGCCTGTCCTTCAAACCCCTCCAGTGACTTTGACCTTTGGAATGTGTCAGAGCGGATGGGGGAGGGGGAATGTGTGTGCAGAAATCATATGAGAGTATCCAAGTGTCCGAATGCGTGCTAAGATTAAGTGAATGACCGTGAGCAAGACCAGAGAACGTTTGTATGCGAGAAAGACAAAGAAATGGTTTCTTCCTCAGTCAGCATTTTGTGCCTAATAGTGTAGGTGGTGAGGGGTAAAACATGGATACGGTGTAATAGACACACAGATTATTATAGGGTATAAATCGAGCTCTTATAAAGCCCTACAAGAGGTTTGTGACATTGTGTGACTTATTTTTTAAGCAAGAAACAAAGACGATAGAAATCACTATACAAGACCTAATGCCTCTGATTAAATCTGCCATGTTTGTTAGATATCTGCCATGCTTTTATGGGATGTTTCATTTAGTTTCGAAAGATGTGGTTAGATTTGGTTCAGACTAATGGTGGTTTTGGTTTTATTTAGCAATATGTGCATCTGCAATAGGGGAGTGTGGGGTACAACAGCAGGGTTAGTTGTAACGCACATAGTTTAAAACTTTTCACACATTCCAGGATGGCGAAACTGTGTGTATTTACTATTTGCCATAATTACTGAACATTTATTTAACGATAGCAAAAGTACATTTCTTACTTAAGTTTATTTTTTTAAGTTTTTTGTGTTTATTTAAAATAAGACAAATCTGATATTATTGTAATCTTATATCTGTTACTAAACAGTTGAGATTGTTCTTTAATGCGGCAGCAGAAGACTCGAGCCATGGCTGCACAGATACTAACGCTGTTACAATGAGCCCCTATTAGAACTACACTATTATATTATATTCTTTTATTAATTATTTTGAGAAACCTTCATAAAAGGGTGAATAAAGACTGGGACTCAATGTTCAGAAACTATTAATTATTATTATTATTTGAACTATGCTGTATAGCTGTATTTAGCAATGTGTTGTCAAAATCAAAACTTAGTATATTTTCAATTATTAAAAAATGCCATTATTTTATTTGAAAAAGTGAATAACTGTATTTTATTGACACAATATTTTAGTTTGTCTTGGATATTTTTTATATTAGACCAGATAACATTTTAAGCTGGCATATGGTGATGTTACAATGTACCCCACCTATGGGGCATGTTGTCACATTTCACCTCCATTCTTTCAGGGTAACACTGTATTAATGAATCAACCCTAAGTGGATTTACACAAACTGAGAAAGTCAAAAAGCGTTAGGTTGTGCCCTGCTCTCCCCTACATTTTGAGAGGACTTATGTTAAGCATAGATCTGTCGTGCATATTCAGTCTAATATATTTGTTGATGTAGCCTATAACTAATTTCCTCTTTTCTTGCCAGGGTTCCTGATACCCAGCTTGAACTGACCTGCAGTCTTCTGACACCAAGCTAAAGTGAGAAGATTTTCAGTATACGCAAAAAGACTAACAACCTTTGGCTTTGAGCAAAAGGTAAGATAACCCCCCCCCCCCCCCCCCCATTTTTAAAATACACTGATTATTTGAATGTTCATATACGTCTTAAGCATTTTATATATTACATATATTTTTAAGCAATCAAATGGGGATATAGCTGGGGATACCATAGTCCATAGCAGTAAGATTTTTAAAATACAGAGATCATCTATCACTGTATAATCCTACATGTTTGTTTAAGTTCAGACCTTTGAGTAGCTGATTTTCTCTTGCCCTTTTGTTTCTCATTACATCAAACTTATTAACATACTGCCTTGAGCTGAAGGAAAACAAACGACTTGCCTCAATGCCTCATTCTTTATAATGCTTTATAATGGAATAACCTGTCAGCAATGCTAACGTTTTTATTTATTTAAATTATCAATCATTATTACGTGATTATCTGAAATTAATATATTTTGTAAATGCCTGTGGCTGTGTGTGTGTGTTTGGCTGCTATGAGCAACTCTCCTCCCTCCTGAGGGGAGCCTATATGACTCATGACACGTTTGTCAGGGAGAAAGTGAAGTTCAAAGATGCGCATTGCTAACTAAACTACGCGTATTCGGGCATGTTTAAGGGAACACGGACGGAGATTTCTTTGTGCGAGTCAATGGAATAGCTATTTTAGGTAGGCTACTTACATGTTCCTCGATAGAGTTTGGCGGAGGTGGTGGGACATATTGAATGAGTAACGTTAGGTAAGTTAGCGAAAGCTAAGCTAGTTGATTCATATGAGTGTGAAGCAACACAGAACTGGAGTTTTAAACATTCCTAATTAAAAAGAGGAAAAATAATAATTCAAACGAGGATAAATTTGGATGAATTTAGACTTTGTAACGTTAAGCTTTACACACCAGACGTTTGATAGAGTAGCAAATATAGCAGAATATTGATAATTTTGCATTCAAAATTGGCTGTGAATTAATTATTTTTTAGTCATATTTTTAGTGAACCGTGCTGACTCGTTGGGTCTGAGTGGTTCTTTAGTGAACAACTCCGAATTCAGAGAATCAGCTATTTGATGCTGGAGTAGAGATTTGACTGACGGATCGAAAAGTAGATTGCTTTCAATTGTACTGTAACTGAAAATATATGTACTTGTTTGCAAACCATTATATCAACAAACAAACAAGCAATTTGGCTTTAATAAATAGCATTAAAACGTAGACTCAGCCAAGATGTATAAATTAATTGTAGAAAGAATGTTCGAGATTACTTTGTTTTCATGAGTTAAATCATAGTTGCAACAAACTGAACTGGGGCATATAAATTACGATAATACGCCTTATTTATGAAACATTAATATATATGGGTTTTACTGGAGTGATGTATGTAAAGCATGAAAATATGCCACGCCGTGATGACAGGAACCACGTGATTACGTAATAACGCGATGACGCAAAAGAGCGCTAATTCGTTTTGAAGTGAACTGAATGAACTGTTCGAAAGAGCCGACTCACGGAAATGTGTTGGACTCCACATCATTCTCCCCTTTTAAAGTCCACCATTTATATGTAACCTAATGAGCCGAATCGGAAATCACACATCGATGAGGTTCGCAATCTTCGCATGGTCTGCGGGACAAACGCTCGTGCGTGGTAACGGTGGTTGGCACCACATGATCCGTTTGCACTTTTTCCATTGTAGTCTGTCATTTTCATGTGTTGAACAGGAACGTTTCTCCAAATCCGGTTCGATCAATTTGATGAGGGATTTGCAGATCTCAGCTTGTCCTCGCTGTGAGCGATTGGATCATTTACCTCCTGTGAACCGGCGCGTGGCGTGTCCTCACTGCAGCCACGTGATCGGGTTCTGTCGGGTGCTCTCAAAAGCATTGCGAAATAATCTTTGAACAGGGCAAACTTAAATAATGAGACCATGTGTCATTTAAGCGCCATTACTGTTGATTTGCTTCACATATCTTATATATTTATCATATAAATTAATATTATGTTGGTATGGGGATATGTTAATATGTGGTTGAGGCGGAATGAACATGTTTGGCAGATAGTACAGTGGACTTGGAGGCATTGGGGCACTGTTACATTCTGCTCACTCCCCAAGTTGCAACACATCACACAAAACCAGGTGAAAGGGGAATAGTGTCTGTTTGCTATATTCACTAAGGACAAATGATGGTGGAAATGTAGTTTTTGACCATTATCCGAGTGGAGAGTTTATAATCATGATGCAAGTCTGTATATGTGCGTTAACCTATGTATATATATCAGAAAATATATGACTAGCAGCTCAATCAGAAAGTCCACAAGTCCCAGTAAGTATTGCTCCAGTAATCATGAGGAGCTGGTTGTGTTCCCTACTTGGCAGTCGTTCTGCATCTTGGGTCATTTTCTTTTGTGCTAATGTAATAGACCCTTTTTCATTTTCGCTAAATGCATAAAATGGCAAGATCTGGCATCATAGGTCAGTTTGTCCCTGAGGGGGGTTTATAAACTGTAGGTGCCTTGGAGAGGTTAAGAGTGTAGGGCATCTTTTGTGGGTGTATAATTAGGCGATTTGTTCCCTCTCCTGGATTAATAACCCTAATCTGGTGTGGACAGAGGCCATGGCACTGGGATTATGGACAGATTTGTGCAGAATTCTGTCATGTGCATATGTGTGTTCTGCTCACTAGGAGAAGCCTTGTAAAGCATTTTCATCAATGTGAATGGCAAGTTACCTGTAGATCTTGTGTTTGAATGGCTTTGCATATACCATTAATTTTGATTTGTTAATATTGTGTATTCATATTCGTTAAATTGCTCTGATAATACATGCATGCACTATTTTGCAAGCAGAGTGAAATTTTAAGATTAACCATGTCTAAATGTATTTCATGCATAGGGTTGCTGTTGTGTGTATAGGTGAGTGGGAAGCTGAAAATAGAGTTCAGAGTCTTCCCAACATAACACTGCTTGCGAATGAGGACATATAGGTGCTTGTTTAACTGCACTCGAATGCTGTGTGCTTGCTCAGCATGCACCTGCATGTTAACCAAATGAAAAGAAGAGCTAGGATTACTGCAAAACAAACAGTAGTCCCTTCATATGTTTGCCATTTATTGCTTATTTTAAAAATTCTTGTTTTAAAGGAGACTTGTGATGCATTTACATTGTAAGGCCTACTGCACATACAATATTTAGACAGACATTGGATTTTTTTTATCCTTCCTGTATACGTTTACTTAAGACAATCTGATTGTGTTTGCATTAATGACCTGCCAAGATGCCCTAGGCTGACAACCGCACAGTCTTGAGTAAGTTTAGTTGTTAGTATTAGGTTTATTATGGAGAGTATTTCTCATATTGAAGGGAGGTGGTTGTTCTCAGTAACAGTAACTTTTATTATTTGCACACTTAAACCAATTTCCAGTGTTTTGTCCTACATTTTATAAGGCATTTTTTATGCTAACCGTATCAAATGTCATGTGTTGTCAAATACAGTCTTGTTCAAAATAATAGCAGTACAATGTGACTAACCAGAATAATCAAGGTTTTTAGTATATTTTGTATTGCTACGTGGCAAACAAGTTACCAGTAGGTTCAGTAGATTGTCAGAAAATAAACAAGACCCAGCATTCATGATATGCACGCTCTTAAGGCTGTGCAATTGGGCAATTAGATGAAAGGGGTGTGTTCAAAAAAATAGCAGTGTCTACCTTTGACTGTACAAACTCAAAACTATTTTGTACAAACATTTTTTTTTTCTGGGATTTAGCAATCCTGTGAATCACTAAACTAATATTTAGTTGTATGACCACAGTTTTTTAAAACTGCTTGACATCTGTGTGGCATGGGGTCAACCAACTTGTGGCACCTCTCAGCTGTTATTCCACTCCATGATTCTTTAACAACATTCCACAATTCATTCACATTTCTTGGTTTTGCTTCAGAAACAGCATTTTTGATATCACCCCACAAGTTCTCAATTGGATTAAGGTCTGGAGATTGGGGTGGCCACTCCATAACATTAATTTTGTTGGTTTGGAACCAAGACTTTGCCCGTTTACTAGTGTGTTTTGGGTCATTGTCTTGTTGAAACAACCGTTTCAAGGGCATGTCCTCTTCAGCATAGGGCAACATGACCTCTTCAAGTATCTTAACATATGCAAACTGATCCATGATCCCTGGTATGCGATAAATAGGCCCAACACCATAGTAGGAGAAACATGCCCATATCATGATGCTTGCACCTCCATGCTTCACTGTCTTCACTGTGTACTGTGGCTTGAATTCAGAGTTTGGGGGTCGTCTCACAAACTGCCTGTGGCCCTTGGACCCAAAAAGAACAATTTTACTCTCATCAGTCCACAAAATGTTCCTCCATTTCTCTTTAGGCCAGTTGATGTGTTCTTTGGCAAATTGTAACCTCTTCTGCACATGCCTTTTTTTAACAGAGGGACTTTGCGGGGGATTCTTGAAAATAGATTAGCTTCACACAGACGAGTAATGTTAATTTCTTAGTTACTGTTTAATAACATTACAATCAAATCAAAATAACTTTTTATGGACCTAAGATAAAACTAACAATGATCAGTATTTCTCAACTAACATTACCAAAAACATTGTACTTTCTGTACCAAATGTAGCTATTGCTCAATCTTAGTTAATGCATTAAATAATGAGACCTTATTTGTTAGCCTACCTGTTGTTCTTTATAGCCTAATTCTTTTGCACTTTAATCTGTTTGAAAATTGTACTTTTACAGCTCTGAAAAAAAATCAGTCTTAACATTGATTTCTCATTGTTTCTCAATGTTAAGTGGTCTCTTAATTTTTTTCCAGAGCAGTATATATTTTTGGTGCACAATTGTAAACATTCAATTGTTATTACAAAAATACTTCTGTTACTGTTATGCTATGGCAACACTTTTTTTTTTTTGCAACTTATTTCAATATCGTGATAATATCGTATATCGTGATAACCTCAGCAATTAATCGCAACATGAAAAATTTATATCGGCACATATTTATAAGGCAAAGAAAACTGATGTTATTGGGGAAAAATGTATCAATGCTACCAGTTATACTGTGATGAAGATGAATTTCGTATAAGATTTTTAACATATACTGCGTTTTGCATGTAAGAGTTTCCATGATGAAAGCATTGTTGATTAGAAGTAGCTAAAGCTAACTTAGTTGTAAAAAAAGTTCCTGGATGCGGTGTACTAGCTTTTACACATGCATTTTGTTATCTAACGTTACATTTTGTGAAATTCAACACGACAGCGATCAACTTGAGCTAAGCATATTGAGTATTTATCTAATATGTAGATAAAGGCTAAGTGTATAAAATTGTAACTTTCTGCTATGTAATGTTGTTAGCTATATTAGGCAGCTTCATGTGCTAGTGATACATGCTTCATGAAAACATAAGCCAAAATAATGTATAATCAAAATGAAAGATTACCTGTCCAGCAGAAATAGAGCCAGCAAGGAGTCATTTTTTTAGCCCTTTTGAGGTCCCTCAGTTCTCGACATCGTTGAAAAGCCACACTGATATTTACTCGCGTTTGATTTCTTTGTTTATCCAAATACTTTTTTGCATTGCCTTTTTTAGTACTGCCTTCTTTTTTTTGCCTTTTTTTTACCCTGGTTGTTCTGTGACGTACATGCATGACTTCATTTTGAATCTGCTGATTAACCTTCAGGATTCAGATGTAGTAATTCCCATGCAATCATTTTGATGTTGGTCGGACTGAGATTTGGATATCAGATATGTATCAGATTTAAAGGCACATTTGAAAGGGACCCAAATCAGATGTGGGAGCATTTGGCCTTAACCTCAGCAAGATGATGATGATGATGATGATGATGATGATGAAGTTAAAATTAAAAGGTCCCTCTTTTCCTCATTTCTCACATTTTTCTCTACAGGTATCATGTCTTCCAGAGAGCGACGCTCCGACATGTACATAAAGGCTGAACCCAGCAGTCCTGAGGGAGGAGGCGGCGGCGGTGGAAGGACCAGCCCGGGAGGAGCGTCCTCAGACTCCTCTCAGAGTGCAGGAGGGGGTTCCAGAGGAGAAGGCGCTGGCCGCTACTCTCCGCCCCTTTACACACCTGCTCTACGTTGCCATTTTAAGGAGGAAGGTGCGGATGGAGCCGAGGAGGGCTCTACCGGCAGCGGGGGAGGCCGCTGCAAGTATGCACTAAGCACGCTTCCCAAAAGGCTGTGCCTGGTGTGTGGAGATGTGGCATCTGGCTACCACTATGGAGTGGCTTCATGTGAAGCCTGTAAGGCTTTCTTCAAAAGAACCATACAGGGTGAGCATGTCATACTGTGTAACAGATTCACTTGTCTTTACAGATAACTTGTAAGTAAGCCAAGTCTAGTTGTCTGAATCAGTGTTTCCTGCCCCTCTGAGAGCCACCGCTGTGTCAGCCTCTCTGAAAAATAAGTCATTTTTATCCAGAATTGAATGCGATGACAGATTTTTTTTTCTTGTTCCTTAAAATAATACCAAGACAGCATGTATATCTATTGTGATTTCTGTTGTTTTCATTAGATGTGCACAATAAGCACATAGCATAAGTATAAACCAATTTAAAAACGAATGATCCGGCTTATCCGGCTCTTTTGAGCTCTCCTTTGAATGAATTGCTTAAAAAGACAGGTTAACATTTTGAATCACTTTATTCAATCCTTCGTTTAATGGATTCACATTGAATCCATTTGCTGAACAGAAACTTTTTACTTTCAGTCATGTCTGACTCAAAGTAAGAGAGAGCTCTCTATCATTGTAATTGTTCATTTTCCCATGATGCAGCATTTAAAGGAACTGTATGTAAGAAATGTATTTCAATTAATCATAAAATAGCCCTGATATGTCACTAGACATTAAGAAATCATGATCATTTCAAATACTTATATCACTGAAAACAGTAGTCCGGCCAGAATATTGTCATTTAAAAGTTGTTTTTGCAGCCCTCAACTGATGTTGATGTTGACATGTTGTGTTTTGGCCTGAAGCACCACCGTCCACCTATCGACCAATCACAAAGTCAGTAGTGTTTTGGCATCCAGGTTGCCAGCTCTGTTCTAGTTACCACAGCTCCAGCAACAAACGTTCCTGCTGGATTTTTACACCTTTTGGATGATGCATAATATATACTGGCGAGTAGATGAGCCAAGAATGTGAACGCAACACATTTTCTTTGTAATGTTTTTTGATGGAAAAACACTTAACAAGAAACAATTAATTGTTCATTTGCTTGCCTGTACAAAGTATGCATAATCAATAAGGTGTATATTGAATTTGGTTCAATCGGTCTTACTGCATTAGAACTTGACTGGCAGGAAATGGAGAAGAGCCACACAATATTCATATCATTTGATAGATCTCCTCATACTGAACAATTTTGCCTCAAGAACCACTAAAAGCGTTCATTAAATATTTTACAATTATGTTTAAAAAAAAATTTTTTTCACAAATTATGTTCCTAGGTTTTTCGCTCAATCACAATAAAACTAATGCAGCGCAATTCTCCAGACTCTCTAGTCTAGATCAATATTTACCAAATTTAAACGTTACCCTTTGGATAGATATAATAGGGTAATTTATAGAATGGGTGTGGTCAAGTATATGCAAAAGCCTAAAATTCTATATGAAAATGTGGTGATTTTACTAAGGTTTGCACTCATCAGTTTATTTTTGAGAGATTATATTGACAATATTTTTGCCATTTATTTCCCGGCCAAAAAGCATGTCTTAAACCAGACTCTAATTTGCATTGTTCATTAAGAAAATGATATGTCTGCCATTTGCGGGTTATTTATTTATTTATGTTTTTATTTTTTTAGAATTGCGCTCTCAAACTAATTTGCCATGTTTAGTCAATCTGGACCTTATTATCATTACTGACTGGTTGTTCATATGACATAGTTACCTATATACTTTTTTTTGGTAGTATTAAAGACTATAATTTTAATAATTAAAAAAAAATATAATGGATTTTTATTGTTTATAAATATATAATATTTTTTATGAATAGCAGGTGGCTTCTTGCTACAAAGACATAATTTTGTAGGGAAATTGCTTTGAACTCTTTGTCTTCACCTCCATCCAACAGGCAATATTGAGTACAGCTGTCCTGCCTCTAATGAATGTGAGATCACCAAACGCCGCAGGAAGGCCTGTCAGGCATGTCGTTTCACCAAGTGCCTCAAAGTAGGCATGCTCAAAGAAGGTGAGGTGGCACCTGGCCAGCACAACTAGTCCTCTCTCTTACGATACTTGAGGAGCTCACAGTACGTTGTGGTCGACAGGCTTTGCCAATGCCCTAATCCTCTTTCTGTGTTTGGTGTGTGCGTTTGGTGTAGGAGTCCGCCTGGACCGAGTCAGAGGAGGACGGCAGAAGTACAAGAGACGCCCAGAGGTGGAGAATGCCACGTACCAGAGTGCACCGATACCTTTAAGAAAAGAGGGAGAGAAGGGTAATAAAATATCATTTATTTTTTAATTTATTATTTTATATATTTATTTAGTTAATTTTATATTTAAAAAATATTTGAAAAGACAATCTCATTGCTTGCAATTCCTGCCACATGTTGTATTTTTGTACATTTGATAAATAAACTTTGGCTTGGATTGATTATTCAGCTGAGTAATGTTTGGTTTTTTTTCTCTCAGGCTCATCCAGCATCATTGTGTCTCATCTGCTGGTGGCGGAGCCAGAAAAGCTGTTTGCTATGCCAGACCCCCTGCAGCCTGACACGGCCCAGCGGACGCTCACCACTCTCTGTGATCTGGCCGACCGGGAACTAGTTGTCATCATCGGCTGGGCCAAGCACATTCCTGGTAAGTGAGAGCAAGAAGAGGAACAGCAAGATGGTTGGCAAGGAGACCGTGTCAAGGAAGCGGTTCTGGTGTCTAGCTACAAGTTACTCACTCTCCTGTTACTTAAATTAACCTAAAGTAAAACTACCTCATAGTTATGCCTGTCTCAACCTTTGTCGACATGATTCACTGTGTGATTCATATTTCACATAAAACTGGAAAGTACTTTCTGGATCTGGTAAGCTCTTATTTGATTAACTGTAAATATGAACCAAGGCTTTTTTTCCCCCAAGAATATAGTATAATAGTACTAATTTTAGTAGTAGAGGTCCCCTGCAATCTGTGCCAAGAGTAGCAGACATCCTCTTTCGAAATATCCTCTTTTTCTCTGTGGTAAAAATAAAATAAAATTCTGTTAACACTTTACAATATGGCCTCATTAGTTAACATTAGTTAAAGTATTAACTATCATAAACTAACAATGAGCAAAACATTTGTTACAGTATGAGTTAAACTTTATTTAATACAAATACAGTCATTGATTTGTTTATGTTAGTTCACGGTGTATTAATTAATGTTAACAAATGCAGCTTTAAATTTTAATAATGTATTAGTAAATGTTGACATTAACATTTAATAAGATTATTAAATGCTGTAAAAGTATTTTTTATTGTTTGTTCGTGTTAACTAATGAAACCTTATTGTAAAGTGTTAACTAAATTCTTGATCTACTGATTTTACTGAGAAAAGTGTTACTTGCTAGCCAAATACCACTAATATATTTGGAGTTTGGAAGGAGAGCAAATCAGATGCCAATAGACCTTATTCAGAGTGGCGCTGAGACTCATGCCTAGTTCAGACTGCACGATTTTCAAACTCGTCAGGTCACTGCTCTTTTCACACTGCATGACTATCTGGGGTAGTATTCAGTCAATGCTGTGTTTACACTGACCGATGTATCGGCGACAGAGGGGTTCACACAAGAGGAAGAAGCGCCGACAACTCTCTCTGGTGTGCAAACTACATTTCCCAACTAAATACATGTGCGATGTGACAAGTAAACAACGCGAGATCACGTGCGTCAGACCGGAGATCTCGCGCGAAACTTGCAATTGTTATTATAAATTATAAAATGCAGAAAGTTTGCTCCAAATAGTCCGTGCTGATTTGTGGAGAAAAAGAAAAAAGATTATGGTGGAGGAAATTGTTGGAGAGACAGAGGGAGCCAGGATTGTGTTCTGCAAGGAGAGTTTGAGGTAAATAAATAATTTTGTAATGTGCTGCAAATGTTTGTGCTTTCTTTCTGTTTGATAGAATTGTAAATATATCTATTAAAATACTGATATTTTATAACTCCTCCCTGACCCTCCCGCTGCCCTGTATCTCACTCTCCCATTGGCTGTCGGTCATCGCTGGTGTAATTTTCAGTCAGAACACATTTCACACAGCAGGAGTTTGAATCGCAGACAGATCCAGATATTTAGAATGACAAATATCTCTCGGGTATCGGCAACTCGTCGACGGAATTCTCTCTGATCGCGTCTTTGATCGTTCACTCTGCGATTGTCACTCGTGCGCATGAGCCGATTTGCCTATGAATTTGGGCATTTGTCTGCGATTTCGCAAAACCTGTCTGCGAGTCAAAATCTGGGCTAAAATCGGGCAGTGTGAACTCGGCATTTGTGTTTTCAATGGTATCCACTATATAAAGCTCCTAGATCACTTATAATTTTCCACAACTCGTGTTGTCTGAAGGTTTTTGTCAACTGAAATTTCTTCAAAAGATTCCACAATTTTTGGCCATTCTTCTAGAAGCGTATTTGTGAGACACTGATGTTGGACTAGAAGGCCTGGCTCGCAGTTTCCGCTCTAATTCATCCCAAAGGTGTTCTATCAGGTTGAGGTCTGGACTCTGGCCAGTCAGGTTCCTCCACACCAAACTTGCTCATCCATGTCTTAATGGACTTTGCTTTGTGCACCGGTGCGCAGTCAGGTTTAAACAGGAAGGGGCATTCCCCAAACGGTTCCCACAAAGTTGGGAGCATGAAATGGCTTGGCTTGGTATGCTGAAGCATTAAGTGTTCCTTTCACTGGAACTAATTTTTTATTTTTATTTTTATGTGGCCTACCATTTTTTTGCTGAGTTTCTATTGTTACCATAGAATATTTAACAATGAGGAAATTTCACAAAGGGACTTGCTGCACAGGTGAAAACCTATCACGGTACAATGCTTGAATTCACTGAGCTCCTGAGAGTGACCCATTCTTTTACAAATGTTCGTAGAAGTGTCTGCATGGCCACTTGACCATGAAAGTGATTGGAACACCTGAATTCTGATTTCAATTTAGGGGGTGTCCCAATACTTTTTTGCAATATAGTGTTTTTTGCATTGTTTCTTCAGCAGATTAATTCAAAAACACATTAAACATCCGTAAAGCCTAGTGCCCACTGAAGAGATGTATGTCTATCCCTCACAGCCTAGCTTTATTTCCCTTTAAAAGATAGCGCTGTTGTGAATAAGGTCTATGTGCTGACAACAGGCTAACATTTCAGGAGGCTTTGACAATGCCAGCTAGAAAACAGTTAGAAGCTTGTTAATCAATGATATTTGATGGTTCTCAAGTTTCTGCACTGCTGGGAAGTGCCGATCAATCTCACCTGTCTGCAGAGAACAGGTGCCTAAAGAAAGATTTTAATTGAAGGGAACTGAAGCAGGTGAGTCAGTGCTCCAGTCAGAATGTGGAAGACTTTTCTCCTAATTGCTGTCCGAGCTCAGTCTTGTAAGGAGCCATTTCAACCGCCTTTGTCAGTCTCTGGCTATTTTCAAGACATCCAATTTTAGAGCACTATTGTGAGTGTCCACTCTGTACTCATCATCAATAACTCCCGTCCTGCTCTCCTCACATCGCTTGTTGTGCGTGTCCACTAGATCTGAGATGAGCAGACCTTTCTTAGTCTCTGTAGGAGGTGAGCAGCTGGCTTATTGTGGGATTGACCGCGCTGATAGTGTCCAAAATCTGAGAAATGTTTTATGCACTTCGTGCTGTTTCTATGAGCTAAAGCTGTACATCTGTCATAAGCTTTTCATAATTTACCAACAGTGCTGGAATTTCACTTCATTACATATTACTATATTGAATTCATATTTCAAAAGCAGTTTCTCACAATCTCAGTGCCACTTTCTATACCAAAGCAAAATAGATTAAAGTTAAATATTAAAAATACATCCAATACTATTTAAAACATTATAACAGTTTTACTTAAAACAATGTCATGTAGCCTTTCTCAATTATGTAAATATAGCTTACATTTTTACAAAATTATTATTCAGTAAACAGTTAAGTGGTAAAAAAGTTTGATTAATATTACTGACACAATAGACTCTGGCAGGTTTTTTTGACAAACCTTTTTGCATTGATTTAAAGGTGCAGTTTGTTCATTTTAGCGGCGTCTAACAGTGAGGTTGCAAATTGCAACCACCCACCGCTCATCCCTCCCTTTCGCAGCACAAAGAGAAGCTATGGTGGCTGACACAGGACATGTCGTCGTACGAGACAATAGAGAGTAGCTAGCACTTTGTAGAGCAGTTAGTCCATTTAGGGCTACTGTAGAAACATGGCATTGTGAACCTGCGGTGGCATATGTAGATGGAAAGTGCTTATTCAAAGGAAATTAAAACATAACAGTATATTATGCAAGGTCTATATACACCACTGAAAAAAAACTATGTATATGGTGCATTTCTGTCAATAGATCCTCATAAATATTACACACTGCACCTTTAAGACGAACCATCTTTGTTTCTGGATTTTGAGCATTATTTTTGCACCATTGGACATGTTTTGTCAACCTCTCTCTTTTTCCTCCCTCATCTAGGCTTCCTCTCTCTGTCACTGGCTGACCAGATGTCCGTGCTGCAGTCGGTGTGGCTGGAGGTGTTGGTGTTGGGGGTGGCTTACCGCTCTCTCGGCTGTGAGGATGAGGTGGTGTTTGCTGAGGACTTTGTGCTGGATGAGGAGATGTCTCGTGTGGCCGGTCTGACCGAACTCAATGCTGCCATCAGCCAGCTCGCACGGCGTTTCAGGGCCCTGCAGCTGGACCGTGAGGAGTTTGTCATGCTCAAGGCCATCGCACTCACCAACTCAGGTGTGCTTCCTGTCCAAGATTTTCCTATTAATGACTCATTCATTCCGATTCTATTTTTGTTCCGACTGGTTACCCTCTGATCAAAACCCGCCTGACCTGACGTTGTCATCCAGTAATTAAAACCAGACCTGTTTCTGGTTTGTGTCGTAAATGTATCCGTCTTGTCACTATCTACTTGTACAAATTCTTCCCCCACTTAGAAGAACCCATGAAACTTTTGATTACTGTAAATAATAAATTCAACCCCCGTCTCTGCTTCACCCACAGAATCTGTATTTGTTATGCAAATACTGGGATTCGCATGCTTTGAATCTTGAACACACCCAAGACCTCTTCCTTACCCCTCACATATCTGTGTACATGCTAAACATTAACCCCCACCAGCAGACTCATCCATGGGTCAATGACATTTAGCACACAAGCCAACAGTTAATAATAAGCACAAAATTAATATGTATCAAATTTATTTAATTGTTCCATACCTGTATTCATTACTGCTTCTTGCAGTAATTCTCATAAAGCTGGGCATGCAGAATTTCTTCGATCATCACAAACTAAATATGACGGTCAAGCTCTTCATTTTAATATTATTATTATTTTTATTTTTTTTAGAAATTCATGCTTTTATTCAGAAAGGATGCAGTAAATTGCATCTTGCTGAGGTCAGGGTAGATTGATACATTCACATTAGACGAATGTTAAACTTCCAGATGATATTTCCAATAAGGAGGTGGGAAAAACCCAAATTCCAGTCTGTGATGAAGTGATTTAGAATAAGGTCATGCAGAATAAGACATTAATATATACTAATAAACAGCCAATATCCTAGTAATATGCATGCTAATAAGCACTAGTTAATAGTGAGAATTGGACCCTAAACTAAAGTGATACTGAATTTTTTTGTGCAAATTATTTTAGCTGTCTTTCACATAAATCTATTGTCTTTCTGGAGAATGGCTAATTTTATTTAGATATGAGGGTCTAAACCAGGAGTGTCCAAACTCGGTCCTGGAGGGCCACTGTCTTGCAGAATTTAGCTCCAGCTTGTCTCAACACACTTGCTGGAAGTTTCTAGTATACCTGGAAAGACCTGGTTAGCTGGTTCAGCTGTGTTTCATTGGGGTTGGAGCTAAACTCTGCAGGACAGCGGCCCTCCAGGAGCAGGATTGGACACCTCTGGTCTAAACACTCATCCTCCTCTTCTCCTCTCTTCAGATTCGGTGTACATTGAGGACATGGAGGCTGTGCAGAAGTTACGGGACCTGCTGCATCAGGCTCTTCTGGAGCTGGAGGTCCAGCGACGTCCTGACGACCCCCAGCGTGCCGGACGACTCCTCCTCACCCTGCCCCTCCTCAGGCAGACCGCTGGCCGGGCCCTCACCACCTTCTACAGCATCAAGACCCGAGGCGGGGTGCCTATGCACAAACTCTTCCTGGAGATGCTGGAGGCCATGATGGACTCACCCTAGACTAGAGAATAGACGACGGATGGATGAAGGATGAAGAACAAGGGCAAAAAAGTCTGCCCAGATTCTTTTTGTTTGCGCAAGGGCTACAAAAGCCAAGATAACTTTTTTTGGGTTGAATATGAAGAAGACGCTTTGTGTAGCTGTCCGCCAGTACTGGTCTTTCACGTCCAATCCTCATCCTTCATTTGATTTCATTGGGTACCACGTCAACAGGCTTGCGCCTGATCAAGACACACATCATATTTATATCAGTCAGTGTTAGGTAAACCGCAGACGTGTAACGTGTAATTCATTCTGTCACTTCATGGCCATCCTGATAAGTGTTTCTAGGAGCTAACCATTACTGTAAACTCAGAGATATTTACGTGCCAAGGGCGCCTACTGAGACTGCAGCAATATGAACTCTTGCCTGAATCATACGATTCAGCGATATCTCCTCCTCTACCGATAGTAGGCCACCGTAACAATCTCTATCACTACAGTTATAACCGAGTAAGCGTTCTTTCTTTTCTTAAATTGGTGCATCAAAGGCACTTGTGTAGAGTTAATGTCTTTTATAATGCACTCGCCATACTACAAGTGCTATCTTACTTTGTCCCGCTAGCTTTTTGTGGAATATGCAAAACATAAGTGAAGAGTTACTGGAGGAAAGACAAACTTCAGTTTACTGGTGTACACTGGTACTGCAAATATACTGCAACATCATATTACGGAAAGCAATATGAAAGACTTCATAACCTGTTTGATGTCAGCCATTTTTAAAAAACGAGAGGCTGCCCTGCCACGTCCTGCTTTGAAGCTAAATTTAGTAGTGGAGTTGTCGCGTAACAGACGTTTTTTTTTTAATTGTAGAAAATTTCCAAGAAAACCAAGCCGTCCTTTGTATAATAGCCAGTTGTTTTAAAAGATTAACATCATTGTTTTTGGATATGGATTGTGTGAACAGGAGACTATGGGTACTATAAATGCTGAACTGAACCAACAGTGCGTCTAAATCAGGGTAAACAGGGAGTTTTTCCTCCTGTAGGGCCACTACTGTCGTTTTGCTGTGATCATTTGTTTGGACGTCGTGGGACATTCTGTTGACGTCCTCGATTCTTCAGATGACACTGCTTTTGACCGATTGAGCCATTTGAAGTCAGTCAGTCGTTTGGAGACATTTCACATTCATTTAGAGGAAAGATCATATTCCTTATTGTAATCCTCCGTCTGAGGTTCATTCTGTGATATTCAAATTCAAACTAAAAGCCTCTGTGGTGCAGAGCAACATTAGATGCAAATTTAAAAGCCTCACGAGATGGGCTCAACCTGAGCCTTCGCTTCGAGACTCTGCCTTCGGTTCTTTTAAGATGTGTTTGCATAGTCTCCTCATAGTTGTTGGTTTGCAGACGCTTGTCTGGTATTATATGCAATCATACTCCGTTCAGAGTGCTACAACTCCGCTACCTTTTATTTATTCTACACATGTGAAAACAGGAGGAAGAATAGCCAGTTGCCATTTTGGCATCTTTACCAATTTAGGTTCTAAAAATGAAAACCACTGATGTACTGAGTCGGACCTCAGAGGTGAGACGCCACATTTTCAGGGTGATTTTCACTGTATGTTTGCAGCATTGATTGTATGAGCGCTCTGAAAGTGGTTCACTGCAAATAGCCGTGGATGGAAAGAATCTTTTCTTGATATTTATAATATTTTCAGCTCTAGTTTCAATCTGGGTTTTAGAGTTTTAGTCAAAAATACT
This sequence comes from Pseudorasbora parva, assembly GCF_024679245.1. Classification (NCBI taxonomy): domain Eukaryota; kingdom Metazoa; phylum Chordata; class Actinopteri; order Cypriniformes; family Gobionidae; genus Pseudorasbora; species Pseudorasbora parva. The sequence continues at coordinate 23,716,164 of NC_090189.1, forward strand.
AAGGAGACGTATTGTGATTCAGGCCTTTCACATGATGATATGAGTTGCTGTTGCTCATTCTGTGCTCATGGCATGATTTTAGTTTTTTGGTTTCCATATACACTATGAAGCTTGGCCTCAGGTTTGGTATTGAAATAAAGCAATTCATTTGGGAGATTGTTATAAAATGTCTGTTTTGTATTGAATTGGTTTTTTAGATTTTTGTGGTTGAAGTACTAACTTTTAAGACATATGAAAGCCAGTGGACATTATATTCCTGTGTCTTTTGACATTTTTGTTAAATATACTGTTGCAGGTTTCAGGCGCTAATATGTGTTGATCACTGCAACACTGCAACCGTTTTCCTTCTGTTATTTCTTTGAAATACTGCCAGTTTGGCTGTTAAGGGAATTGTGGGATATTTCAATAAACTCAATTTCATTTTTGATTCAATCTATATGCGTTTATCGAAGCTAAAATATATTTTCCCAAACATTTCAGTATGTTTTTTCTCTTATACACAGGAGTTAATGTCTCTCCTAAGTGGTTATTGGGATGTCTTGATTTATGTATATAACCATGAATGAGTGGGTCCATTCAAAGACAGCTGTAAAATATGTCAATGTTTGTGTCAATAATAACTAATATAATGATATTACAGTAGTGTTTTCATAATGGTAAGCGTTATATAAAGCCATTTTGTCTGTCAGAATTAGAACATAACATATGATTGAGAGATAAATTAAATTCATGGCTAGGTGTTTTTGTGTGTCTGTATATTTATGTAAATGAGCAATACCAGAATTTACCAAAATGTTTGTTTTCACATTTTTCTGTATATTCATATACTGTAAATCAAACCTCAACAGTAACACTAGTGACAACAGTCGATAGTAATAAGTACAGTAAAGAGCAAATCAATATTTGTATTCAAAAATATTGTATTTAAAAGATTAAAATCTATTTTTTACTCAATTTGCGGATGTTTATTAATATTATTGTTCTGGTATTTGTGTGGGTTGAAGTCAAATGATTGTAAATGTCTGTGCTTTTTTGTTTCCTTTTTGTAAAGCTCAGTGGTTCAGCAGTAGTAACTATTTCAACACTTTGTTCATATTGAATCACTGTGAAGAGAAAGCAAACACTAAAACAACAGGAAAAATAGAGGTATTTTAAAATATTGTCAGTGTCAATGTGTTTTGTAATAAATTAACACGCGTCATCAATTGTCATTGGATTTTTATGTCGTTTTGTCATTATCCTGTCTGTTCTTTCATGTGCTCGAAAAAAAAGGTCAGTTTGTAGATTCAAGGCTTAATTAACAGGAATGATATTCGGTGAGCATTCATGTAGTCTTTGGTTCATTCCATTGTTTTCGTGTTTTATGCAAATGGTCCCTGGTCATAGCTTTCATTGATATTCCCCATTTCTTGTAGTTACTTTAAAAGTATATTTAATATGACCGATTTTATACCATTACACAGACAATTCACTTATCTTTAAGTGGGTCTGACGGCGAAGTAGTACAAACTAAAATGGTAGTATTGGAGAAACATCACTCGCGCAACACCACTATCGGCCATAGGCACAGTATACTGTATACAGTATATGGTGATAATGCTGCCCCCAGTGGTTTTGCGCTGTATAACGCTAAACGACGACCAGCAGGGAAACAGCTCCATCATGAGGCCATTTTGGGTCAGAATTAGTGTGAAAAGGCCTGTTTTATTGATAAGATTCTGCATTAAATAAACCAGTAGACATACCAGCTTATACAAATACAAATACACATTTACGCTTAATGCATATGAGGCAGCGATGTAGATTTGATTGATGCTGAGTAAGTAATATATTTTATGTGCTTGCCACTGATATTGTGTGCATTTAAATTCTAGCCTTCAAACACATTTTGATGCTTTCCATTTGTATTAATCACATACCATAATTCTTTAGTAATAATACTGTACAATGCAAAAATATCCAGTGTTCTTAAGACATTGGAAATTAAAAACCGATAGTTTCAGCTGAGAAACGTCATTTAAAAAAAGTATTCCAGTAAATGTTGTTTTATCCTGAGGGAGACATTACAGATGACCAGGGTAAAAAAAATTGCAGTGCATATTGTGTTAAAGTATGCATATTGCACATTGATCTTTGATTTTTCATGATTTAGACAGATACCTCATCTAATGTGCAAATTTTTCTTTTCCCCACAAGCATTACAGGTGTCCACTGCATTTAAAAATTATTATTGCCCTGCTTGACCTGTGAGTAGCTACAACATTTTCCCACACACTCCTGTTTATTGTCAATATTTCATCATTCAAAGGTATTTGCCAAAAGTATTGGGACACCCCTCCAAATAATTGAATTCAGGCGTTTCAATCCCTTCCATGGGTGTATAAAAATCAAGCTCTAGTCATGCAGACTGCTTCTACAAACATTTATAAAAGAATGGGTCACTCTTTAGGCTAGTCACTCTCAGGAGCTCAGTGAATTCAAGCGTGGTACTGTGATAGGTTGCCACCTGTGCAATAAGTCAATTTGTGAAATATCCTCACTATTAAATATATTCCACGGTCAACTGTTAGTGGTATTATAACAAAGTAGAAGCAAATGGGAGGAACGGCAACTCAGCCACAAAGTGGTAGGCCAAGTAAAATCACAGAGTGGGGTCAGCGCATGCCAAGAGTTAGCCAACTTTCTGCAGGGTCAGTATCTACAGGTCTCCAAACTTTGTGTGGCCTTCAGATTAGCTCAAGAACAGTGTGTAGAGAGCTTCATGGAATGGGTTTCCATGGCCGAGCAGCTGCAGAATCCTTACATCATCAAGCGCAATGCAAAGCATCAGATGCAGTAAAGCACAACTGTACTCTAGAGCAGCGGAGATGTGTTCCCTGGAGTGACGAATCACACTTCTCTGTCTGACAATCCGATGGACAAGTCGGGGTTTGGTGGTCAGGAGAACCGTCCTTGTCTGACTGCATTGTGCCAAGTGTAAAGTTTGATGGAGGGGGATTATCGCGTGGGGTTGTATTTCAAGGGTTGGGCTTGGCCCCTTAGTACAAGTGAAAGAAACTCTTAATGCTTCAGCATAGCAAGACATGTTGGACAATTTTAAACTCCTGACTTTGTGGGAACAATTTGGGGAGGGCCCCTTCCTGTACCAAAATGACTGTGCACCAGTGCACAAAGCAAGGTCCAAAAAGACATGGATGATTGAGTTTGGTGTGGAGGAACCTGACTGGCCTGCAAAAAGTCCTGACCTCAACCCGATAGAACACTTTTGGGATGAATTGGAGTGTGAAAATGTTTGATACATGTGAATGGTCAAAAATTCCCATAAACAGACCTTTTACCAATTCTTCCCAGAAGAGTTGAAGCTTTTATAGCTGTAAAGGGCGGGCAACTGCATATTAAACCCTGCGGATTAAGAATGGGGTGTCATTAAAGTTCAGGGCTCATAATGTATAAACTTTTGGCAATATAGTGTATTTGAAACAGCCTTGTTGCATCATATTTTCCATTTATTATTTCATAACTCAAAATACAAAGAAAAAAAAACCTTTGTTGAAATGGCATCATCCTTCTTCTTCCAGGAAATAATCTCTTCAAGGACAATTAAAGACACTTTATCACATTACACGTTGTAATTTCATTTGATATTGCGCTCAAGGCGTATACAAAGTGCCAACACTCATCAAATCATCATTAACATTATGAAGGCATAATTATATCCCAGGTTTTTTACAATTTATTAAACTCTTAACATATTATTTGCCTATGAAGATTTGCAGAAAAAAATGTATAGCAACTTTCATAATAAAAAAACAGCGACAAATTTGTTTTTATTTTTATAAAACAAGCAAAAATGATGTCATTAAGCTAAACAGTGAGGGAGTGTTTACTCCTGCATCAACAAATTAACAGTTAATTTGTGAAGGTAATTATTTCCTAATAACAGTATATTATCTTTATTAAAATAATAACGTTAATAAGAAGGAGCAGTCGCAGTGAGCAGGTGCTTTGATTCAGATCCCTTAACGGTGCGGGGAGGCGGAGGCGTGACGGGACGGGACGGCTGGGGCTGGATGAGTGTTGTTCCCGTAGGCGCTGCTGGGCCAGTCTATGCTGGTATATAAAGCGATGATTTCCACGGCACTGCTACAGAAAGGCGTCCGTGCCGCCCACTGTGTTAGACTGCTGCACTCCACACGAATCGCCGGCATGCCGATCCAGGTAAGAACGTTTAACGGGCACATCCAGCGACACTGTCGTCGGCTTGTACACATGACCTTGGCACTATTTTCGCCGCACGGTGCCTAAAATAAACGCAGTAGATGCTTCTGGAGAACTGTGGCAGCCATGGGTTTTTTATTGCGCGCCTTTCATAACGTGAGCACTGGTTTGTGTTCGTGATGTTACGTGAGCAGAATGACATTTTTGCTGTGATTTCCTTTCCTGATTCATTCAAATAAGTTGTGGTTGATCAGTTAAAGTCAGATATTAGTGAAGGAAGTAAACAATTTCCTTGTAGGCCCGTGACGCGCAAAGGAAGAACGGAAGAGTGCGCGCTTGTTGTGTCCGATGTGCGCGAGCAACATTTACGTAGGCTATAAGTTTATTAAATGTTATCGATTATTTGTTCAATATTGAACCAATATGCGCCGAGAGAAGAAAATGTATCTATCCAACAAAAATATCATTACTAAGTAATTTTACATACAGCACGAGTTTTGAAAATTCTTTATTAGGCTAAAGCTATATAGATTATGAAAGACCATAAATGGTTGCATTTTGGAAATTAGGTAGGGGAGAGCGGCCGCAACCTAACGCATTTTGACTTTCTCATTTTGTGTAAACTCACTTGGTTCATGAATTATTATTATTTATTTATTTTTTGAGTATATTTTCACCCCGTATTAATTTTCCACAAGTCTAGTACAATTATGTGGTTTTGTTTCATATAGGCTACAGTGTATACTATACTATACTTTATTCTTGATCTACCCCGACAGAATGTAAGTGAAATGTGACAACATGCCCCATAGGTGGGCTACATTGTGACATGACCAAATGACAGCGTAACATGATATATTTAAAAAAAAAAATATCCAAGACAAACTAAAATATTTTGTCAATGAACTACATTTTGGTGAAATGAAATAAACATGGAAATATCATTTTTAATAATTAAAAATAAACACATCAATTGAAACTGTAAACTGTTTACTGCATCAATTGAGTTTGATGCAAACAGTTAAACACAGCTATACAGTTCAAAACAATAATAATTAGTAATTTCTGAACATTGACTCTGTCATTATTCAACTTTTTCTCACGGTTTTTCAAAATAATTAATAAAATCTATAATATAATAGAGTAGTTTTAATAGGGGCTCATTGTAACGCAGTGTTAACACACCCCATCTGTGCAAATAGGATTTAAACCGCGGCTCGTGTCTTCTGCTGGTTAAAGCATTACAGCATTAAAGAATGATCTCAACTGTTAAATAACAGGTAAGAGCACAATAATATCAGATTTGTCTAAATACACACAAAAAATAGAGACGATAAATTAACTTGAAGGAATAGTTCACCCAAAAATGAAAATTTGATGTTTATCTGCTTACCCCCGGGGCATCCAAGATGTAGGGGTTTTCTTCAGTAGAACACAAATGAAGATTTTTAACTCTTTTATTTTTAACCGTTGCTCGTATAACGCATGTCAATGGACTCTAAATAGAATTAGACCCCATTGACGCATTATATGAGCATCAAATTTTCATTTTTGAGTGAACTATACCTTTAAATAAGAAATGTACTTTTGGTCAAATAAATGTTCAGTGATATCATGCAAAGTTTATATAATTTTTTCCACAATTTTTTTCTCAATATAGTGTCGCTGTGGCAATCAGTAAATGCACAAAGTTTCGTCATCCTGGCATGGTTGGAACGTTTTTTGTTTTTTTTAACGTGTTACAACTAACCCTGTGTTAAGTTGTTCCTCACTCTCCCCTATTTCTAAAAAGTACTCTGAAACTGGAACAGTTGGTGTCATCAGAGCTCTGGTGTTTGTGTTGCTGTGGCAGTGAATTGACTTTACTAATAAATAATGGATTAAGAAATGAAGCCGTTTGATCAGTTTTTTGTGTTTTATTCTTAAGGTTGGTCAACATCTTCCCGCTGTAGAGGTCCAGGAGGGAGACCCAGGGAATAGCATATCAATGGCTAAACTCTTTAAAGGCAAAAAAGGAGTGCTTTTTGGTGTGCCAGGAGCGTTCACCCCTGGATGTTCAAAGGTACCAACATGGGATCTGCCAGAATTAATGCTGACAATTATTACATTTCAAGCTATATACATATTATATATCCACCTTAATTTTCAACGTGGAAGTAAGGTGTTTTGTGTGACTGTGCTAGACTTCTGATTTATTTTCCACTATAAGGAAATGATGAGAAGAATATATCTAAGTCCAGTAAACTGTAAAACTGTTTGCACTACAAACCAGTGTGTTTATAATTAAGACAATCCATTCAAATAATATGGTAAGAAATACCAGTTTGCAATATCAAGGAGCAAAACAAGTTGTTTTATACAGCTAATAATAACTGGAAGCGACTGACACCAGGAGCCAGACACATTAGAATTACAAATGACAGCGTCCGCTCTTACCTGAAAAGTGAGGCGGATACAGTGGTTGGAGAATGAAACTGAACACAAAAATGTTTTAGGGTGTGTAGGGCCTCCGTTTTCAGCCAATAATAGAGCATCAGTTAGTCTTGGGAATGACAGATACAAGTCCTTCATAGCGACCAGAGGGATTTTGAGCTGCGACGTGATGCTGGGGAAGGAAAACATTTTCTGACTCGCTTTTCCAAAATGGTCCTTCAGAATGGACCAGTAGTCCTTGGCCATCAAGCTCAGTAGGGAATGCCATACTGTTGCAGCCCAAACCATCACTGATCCACCTTCATTCTTCACCCTGGGCAGAAACAATCCGGGTGTGAAGCCTCGTTGGGTAACTCACACCATACTGTGACTCAGTGAGGGCGGACTCATCAGAGAACGTTACATGTTTCACATTGGCATTGGCCCTAGTGACCAAATGTTTGGCTGTAGCAGCCCATTGATGAATATTGACCTTGTGGAGCTCTTGACAGCTTCCTCTTACATCGACAGTTACTTCTGTTGGATGTGGTTCATCCTACGTAGTGGTATGCCAACATTACCCTGGATACTATAGCTCTCGACACACCTGCTCACAGATGAGCCAGCAAGACGCACACCAACAATTTGTCCTCTTTTGAACTCTGTCTCCCATTATTTCACAAGTTCGCACTTAACAATAAATATGTTACTGTTAACTTCAACTAATGCTAAGAAGCTACGTTCTATGGCTCAGTACATCAATAATATGAAACGGGAGGGGTTTTTTCTTGCGTATTGTAACGAAAAAATGTAGGGTGGGTGTCGATTTTGTCAATTGGGATTTGATTGGATCGTGGTTTACTATTGGTTTACTATTGGTTGATCTCATGTGAGTGACAGATTGTTTTGTCCTTGCACCAGTAAAGCTATTGAATTGCTTTATAATGCATTTATATATTACTATATACATGTGTATGGGTATATATGACCAATGGTCAGGCCTGAAAAGCTTAAAGACACCTTTATAATAACCTAATTTGTGAAGGAAGTATAATAAACATAATTTAAATATAAATTCTTAATTTTGAATGAAAGTGTCTCTTTTCATCCTATTACTGCAGCGGCTGTCACAGTCTCTTGTTTGTCTTTACTCTGTTCATTTGTGTTTTCTCAGACTCATCTCCCAGGGTTCATAGAGATGGCTGGGGATTTGAGGGCCAAAGGTGTGGGCGAGGTCGCATGTGTGTCTGTTAATGATGTGTTTGTTATGTCCGCCTGGGGAAAGAACAGCGGAGCAGACGGCAAGGTGGGAAAACTCTTTGCCCTTTAATTGGGCTGATTTTTACTAAAACACTTTCTAATTATTCTCTTTAAGGATTTATCTTTTGAGTCATTATATGGTTGATTTATTATAGGTGCGGATGCTGGCTGATCCCACAGGAGCATTCACAAAGGTGACCCATAGCACATATTATAGATCTGGATGCATTGAAATCAGCAAATATTACAGGATTAAGTGTTTTTTTTTAACTTAAAAATAAAAAAAATGTTCACTGCTGTTTGAGATTTATAGATATTACGAATCTCCCTATACAGGCTGTGGATCTCTTTCTGAACAATGATAACTTGATCCAGGTGCTTGGAAATTTGAGGTCTCAAAGGTGAGGTGGTGTTCCTGACTTTTGATTCATTACCGCTATAAGTAAATAATTAGAAGAATGACAAAGTAAATGGTAAAACTGTTTGTTCTACAAATTAGTGCATTTTATAACAAAATTGATAAACAAGTTTGCAAAATCAATCAGCAAAACATACAATTTTTTGTAGTTAAAATGACTGGAAGCTAGTGTGTTACAAATGGACACACCGCTCTTACATAAATATGGTGACTAGTCTGACACAAATCGGTTGGTGGAAGTGACACTTCCCACAACTTTTCAGTTGCCTCTGCTGATTGTGGTTTTGTGTGTGTAGGTATGCCATGCTGATTGAAGATGGAGTGGTCAAGAAGCTCAGTGTGGAGCCTGATGGGACGGGCCTGACCTGCAGCTTGGCCAAAAGCTTTCTCACTGAGATTTAAGTTACTGAGTGTAAACAGTTTACACTGTATAATCGGTCACCCTCTTGCAAATGACCCGATTGCCCAATTATCATTCCAAAAAACTGTGTAATGGAAATTCTCATCAATCAACAACACTATTGTATATTCAGTAGGAAAAACCATGCAAGTAACTTGTTTACTTGGAGCGCACAAATCTTCTGATGGTCATGTGATATAACTTGTAATGGTTACCCAGGCTGCAATAAATGTTTTCCTTATGACTGCATCTATTTGGTGAGATTTTTTTTTTTGTAGAAATGCAACAGAATAAATGCACAGCTGCCCCATGATGTAACTGATTTTATGATGGCACATTCATCTTTTTTGGTAGACAGAGAAACATACTCAACATTTTCCTTAGCTTGCTGTAGTCACAGTAAAACACAATTCAATTTTCAGTCTTAGTACATAAGATCATAATTAATATTTATTTTACAAAAACACAACAAACAATGAACACATACTTTATTTGTCATTTCTGTCCCGTGTTGAACATGACAACAGTTAAAACTTACAGAAAACTTGAACCACAAAGTTGGTACGGGGGTAGGGTGAGTATTCACAAAAAAGAAAAAAGTGGGGGAAAAAATTGGTCTTGGTGCCTTCCTGAGTTTTTTTCCCCTCTTTCTTCTTTTCCTTATTTTTTGTCTCAAATACTCAGTAATCCTTTATTTCCATTTCTTTTTAAATTATTGTGGATAATTCTCGTTAGAAAAGAAATGTATGGGGGGAGGGGGGGATTAAGACCAAATAATAATAACAATAGTGACAGCTTTTATTTTAGATGGGAGGATAGAATTAGGAAGGCACCTTGTGGTTCAGAGTTTCCATAAAATCTTCAACAATAACTCTTCATTTGACAAATGCAACATCTGGTATCTTTCCTTGTGCCTGTAAGATAAGAGACTCTTGTAAGACTAATGCAGAACACATGATTCTTTATTCTAGAAGATTTACTGTGAGCCATGAGAAAGGGACATTGGTGTACCTTAAGGCCGGTGAAGATCTGAGCAGCTCTGTCAAAATCCCAATCATTGTCTTGTAGGCACCTGAAATAAGCAAGTGACCTTAAAAAGCTGTCCATCTTTATATGAATCTAGAAACAATATCTAGAAGCAATTTTAGTCCTTACTTTTGAGACCATTCTAGGTTCATGCCAGACTTTTGGGAGAAGGCAGCAAGCATTTCCTGTTGAGGGGCGGACAGAGTGGGCACAGGGCTGCTGGACGGTGTGGGTGCGGGAGCAACGAACGCACGGCGGATTTCTTCTGTAGTGGCGTTTCGAATGAACAGCTCGTCATTCACAATGCACAGACTGAAAAGTTAAAAACAGAGTTACAGAGATGACCAATGGTAGATTTAAAAAAAAAAAAAGAGAAATATTTTTATATGTGAGGCCATACCCATTTCCAGCTGGAACAGCAATGAATACTCGAGAGAAGGCTCTGTATGTTTCTCGGGATTTGCCGTCCACTTAAAAAAGGAGAAGAGGAAAACATATGAGGCTGTGTGTCTTAGCTGCCAATTCTGAATCATTTTAGATAGAGGAACTCACTTTCTTTGAAAACTCCACTGACTGTAAATGCCAACAGTGTAGCCTGGAAACAAAAAGCAATTAGAACCGCAAATCTGAATGTGAAATATGAAACCAGCAAACTGAACCGCAGGTTTAACTCACTGTGTAGGTGTTGACATCAACGTTAAAGGAAGCGATGTCATGCTGGGTTTTGGGGAGCTCGTTCAGGAAAGCCACCACATTTAATCGTGTGTGTTTAATCAAACGAAACCGTGTAGCTGAAAGAAAACGGCACAACTCAGAATTCAGGACACAAACTAAAGGTGCGGTCCCCATTTACCACATCTCTGCAAAATCCAGTCATTTCAACATGAATCTGTGCAATCGGGTGTTTTGCGTGATGGCGCAAAAGTTCCCCAAACAAGTTTCACTTGTGTTTAAGTTGGTCATGCACATTTTAGCAACAGAATGCTGCTTTTGTTTTTTTGTATGAATTTTTGCAGAAATGTGAGCGCACCTTGATGTTGCAAAAAGTAACCCACAGAAATTAGATGATAGAAACACAGAAGACAGACTTTCCAGATTTTTCAACAATTACTTACTGGGGTCTTTCATGCGCTTGATATTGCGACTGTCTTTGTGGTAATCCCCTAAACTACTTCTGTGGACACAAGGATTAACATACTGTTCAGTAGAAGTCAACAGTGGTTATGCTGACAACATGATATAACATGATATAGATAAATACAGTACTTTGAAGGGTTCTGCACCACGAAGGGAATGGTGAGGGAGAAAGTTGCTCCGTCATGGTAACCATCCAGCAAGGGCTGTCTGTTTCCTGAGTCATATATGCTGTAATACCTGGAGGGTGACAGAGGGTGAACATTTTGATCTGAACATTAGTTCTTAAATATATGTATTAAGACCAAAAAATACATACTGCTGCAGGAAGCAATGAATGATGTTCTTGATGTCTTCAGAGCAGAAGTAACTAGGCTGTGTTCAAAGTAAAAGAGAGAGGTTAAGTATGTAACATGAAATAAAAAGTGGGAATCTCACATTGAACAACAGATATTGATCAAACCTTGCAGGGAGGAAGAGTCGCAGGAGCAACTTCCAAATCAAAACCAATGGGAGGCGGAAGGTCGTGTCCATCCTGTTGTTTAAACAATAAACAGACAAACAATGTGTCTAATATACAATTGAGGCATCGAGCAAATGTGATAACCTTTCGATTATGATTACCACACTTGTGTTCTCAAGCAAATAACGTTGGGTTACACCAACAGATAAACACTGTGGATTTCCTACCAGTTTGAGCAGCTTGGGGAATCGTTCCCGAATGGCACTGTCCAACAATCACAAAGACAGAACAAAAGAAACAAGGTTAGTACGAACTGCACAAGTGCCAATGAAAGTCACACAAGAACTCAAAAACTTGAGCCAGGCCATCTTAAGTGCAGGACAAATAGGTAAAAGGTGTATTCAATCAGAGAAATATTTACTTACAGATAATTATCCATCGGGCTTGAGATATTGTGATACTGTGAATTTATTTTCATAAAAAAACGTTAAGTACACTACAACTCAAAAGTTTGTGGTCAGTAAGATTTTTTAAATGCATGCACACCAAGGCCGTTTTTTGTGTTGTTTTTATTTATTTATAAAATACAGCAAAAACCGTAATATTGTGAAACAGTTGTACAATTTAAAACAACTGTTTTATATATATATTCAAATTCCAAAAACATTTATTCCTGTGCTGGAAAAGCTGAATTTTCAGCATCATTATGCCAACCCGTTTCACGATCCTTCAGAAATCATTCTAATATGCTGATTTGGTGCTCAAGAAAAACAAAATATCAATTTTGAAAACAGTTGTGCTGCTTCATATTTTAGGCAAAACAGCAATATAGAATTATTTGATGAATAGCATGTTCAAAAGAACAGCATTTATTTGAAAGATAAATCTTTTGTAACATATTTTGTGCCACTGTTGTTCAATTTAACTGTCTTTGATTAATACATTTCCTTTCCAAACTTTTGAACAGTAGTGTATGTAACAAAGTTTACACCAACACCGAAAAAACATTAACCATTATTTTCGTTTGAATAAGTAGTGAAGGTTTACTGAATACTTGAGCAAGTTTGTCTTGTACTTGTGAGAATGAAAAATGTCGGCATTTGAGCCATGCCAGCAATGAGCCAATCACAGCCCTGCTCCAAATCCCACCCGCCCCGGCACATGGTACTTACCCATCCACAATACTCACCACTGGTGCCCCCTACAGGCCGAAACAGACAAGCAGGCTGGCAAACGATGGGGGCAGTGGGGTGTTGTGAGGGGTAGAGTTTGGTGAACATTCACACCAATCAATCAATCAATCAATCAAATCAGTCAGTCAGTATTTTTTGCACAATTAGGAAGTGTGCCCAATTGAAAGGGGATAGTTTGATTTACTTGGACCAGATCTGATGCCTTATAATCTGGTAATCCTAGTGGCTCTTCTTAGCAAAACTCCATGAGGTATTGTTTTAAAAAAAAAAATCAAATATCATCAGGCACTGACATATAGATCGACAAATATTGGCACGCTGAGTTACAATGTTTGTTCGTAACGTGCTTTAATGTTTACAAATGAACTATGTATGCATCTACGGATGGAAAAAAAAAAAGTCCTCTTGAGGACAAATAAAACTATCATATGATGCAGAACCAGACTGCTCAAGATGACAATAAGAGAAATATGATAGTATGAATAGCTATTAAGAGTTTATGGGGAAAAATAAACCAAAACTATTTTTTATATACATTTATAATAGACATAATGGTGAGTGAATTTGGACACTCACTCTTCTCTTCGAGAGTGAGGTTTGATCTATAGATCAGCCACAGAGAAGACAGCGAGAAACTACACCAAAAGAGTGAAAAGTTAATAAAGGAGTCAGATTTAAATAAACAAACAAATATAAAATCAGAAGAGCAAAAAAAAAAAGTTGAACCCTGAGCCTCTGAACAGATCATAATATGATCAAATGAGAGTTATAAAGGTGTATGGGTTTATGGCCTACTTTATTTGGACCCTACTATTAAATTTAAGAACAGTAGGGTATATACATATATTCAAACAATTAATTAAAGCTACATTTGAGCCCAAACACCTTACGTTTCTATGTCCTATTTAGTCTTATTTGTACTTTAGTCTATTTCATATTGAAATTAATATTTGAAATTTGGTTCCTGTGATCCTCCTCCAGTATTTACCTCTCAATGTTTTGTCTTTGAAGTTTTTCCTCCAATGTGCTCTAGGACGAGGATCATGAAAGTGGTCAGTCAGACCAACTATCCTCCACCTTGGTTTGAATACAGAAACATAGAGAGACAATAAGAATTGCCTCTACTCTCATTATTCATTATGCACTATGCAGCAGAGCTCATGTTTGAGCGGTGCTTGGCTCAAGGTTTCTCTTAAACACCTTCCCTCTCCTTCTCCACCCATGGCATCTCCTCAGGAACAGCTTTTCATCTTCGGTGATCATTCTTCATATCCAAGGCGTTGGCTGTGGCCAGTTTTGCGGCTGTGCCTGCCTTAGGTTGTCCCTGAATCATGAGGTGGGATCTTACCCGTCTTTGGCTAACCAGCCTCTCACTGGCCAAACAGCATCAGCAGTACTTCAGGTGTCAGACATGTGCAGAGTGGGTGGAGGGAAGAGGGTGCCAGCATTTTAGAAAGGTGGAGTACAAATGTACTTAATAGAGCATCATCTCCAAGGCTATGTTCTGTCCTTCCATGCCAACTTATCCATGGGCATTCTGGGAGGTCACATGCTAAAGCTGTTGCTTAAAATTGAATTAACTACTTAAGTGTAAATTAATGAAACTTACAATATGCTAAAATGTTTGGATATTTACAATATGCTAAAATGGTAATCGCTGCGTTCTGTGCAAAAAGCTACAGGGCCAACCAGGTTGGAACAGAGAAAAAAGGGGGGGATGAGGGGATGGCAAGAATGAAACAAAGCAGGTGTGAGAACCATAAAAAAAAGAACCTGAGGTTTTGACAAACTTATGCTGCTTACTCGATTGCCACTGGAACACGAACAAGTAAATTATGATCACATGCCTGATGATAGAACTAGTGGAAAATAACCAAGAGCTCACTGGTTAAGAGTTAATATACCTGCAGATTACAGACAGGCCTGAATGCCTATGGTGGATGGGAATTTAAAAATTATGTTTTTCTTTAGAATAACATGCAATGATTACAGGCAATAATTATGCGTGATAAAAAACTAGGGACACTTTCTACTAAGGATGTCCTTACATCAGACTTCTCCCAGGCAATTATTATTCCTCCAGAACAAATTAAAATGCAATGTGTATTTTGTAATGTTCAGCAAACATTCTATGTCTGTCATGTTTTCTAGGTGCATTTTACACCGTTTTTGTTAACTGTGATACAAATGTCCATGCATATGCATGCTTTCATGTGCATGAGCACACAACCACTCAACTAATCTATTCCAGGGCTGAAACATACTCTACGCAAGTACGAAACAGCAGACACTTGTAACTGTGCAAGCTAGATTTTTGTATTGTTGTGTTCCTAAACTGGTTACATTGCAATTCATGATGCAACACATGTATGCGTTGTATTCTCAGTGCTGCCAGAGTGCTTTAGTGGCCATTAGCACAAACTATTTTCCTCTTTAATATCAACCTCTACAGTTTGAGGCACACAGAGGCTTGTTACTGCCGAGTAATGTAAAAGCACTTTTGCAAGTCTTGTGCTTGAATTTGTGTACTTGTGTAAAGCATTTTTCTGGCTTTATTTTCAACAGAAAACCAACAATTGAGAAGACTAACCTGACATAGTCGGCCTGGATCTTGAAGTGGCCACACAGAGGATTTCCCTCCAACGAGAGATCCACCAGCTTCAGACCTCTCAGTTTATCAAGTTCTCTCTCTGTCTTCAGCTACATGATGAAACAATGTTGCACGACTGAGAAGATTACAGGAAAAAGCAAATCTATAGGTGTCAGACAGCATACTCGTACCTCATTGTGTGAAAGATTGAGAATCTTCAGGTTGGGAACCTTGTTGACAATATCTGCCAAGTCATCCAGCCTGAATAACCTGTTGTTACTAAGGTTCAAACAAACCAGCTGTGAATGAAAAAGAAGAAGAATAGAGACTGAATTATCATTTGTACAGTAGAATTCATGTGCACTACTGTTCAAACATTTGGGATCTGTAGAATTTGTTTGTTTTTTTTAAAACGTCTCTTATGCTTACCATTCAATGGATCAAAAACATAGCAAAAACTGTAATATTATCAAGTATAAGTGACATATAAAAGATTTGTTTTGTATTTGAATATATTTTTACATCTAATATATTCCAGTGGTGGTAAAGAAAAATTTGCATCAGTCATAACTCCAGTCTTCAGTGTCACATGATCCTTTAGAAATCAATCTAATATGCCGACTTGTAGATTACATGCCTGCTGAGATTTTTGGAAGAAATTTATATTTTTAGGCAATCATACATGTAAAATGTCATTTCATACCTCAGGAATGTTCTCCTCAATTATTTTGATAACTCCAAGCATGGAGTTCCTCCTATTCAAAGTGACCTCAATATTTTGAGACACCAAATCTGTCAGAAAAGAAGGATCAACATTTGAGCAACACCCCGTAATAAGCCAAGCTGAACAAGTGTTTTTGTTTGGAGAAAGAAGAATGCATGCAAGTCAAACCTGGATCAACTCTGATGTTGTTCAGATCAAGAGCCTGCTGTGATCCATCAAAGCGTTTAGCCATGCATTGCTGCAAAAGACAGTCAGGTTTATGTCTATTATCCATAAATAAAATGAATGAGAACATTCTTTTAAAGGCTGCTGCAGGTAACAATTACTCACCTTCAAATGCTCCAGATCTGTAGCCTTCAGATCAGTGTGAATCAAAGTGGGTGGTGGACAGGGGTTCATAACAACAGTCACCTATCCATTCAACAGATTGACACTAAATTAGAATCTCAAACTAATGATTAATAGAATCAATGGACTAGATTTATACACAGATATGCACATAAACTGAATATTATACATCTTAAAATTAATGCATCATAAACACTAAAAGATGAGAGAAATTGTATCAGGTGTAGGGAAAGCTTTTACCTTATACCCTTCTTTGTCTGTTATTTTCCTTGAAACTTTAAACAAGGCATTAGCAGTTGTGGAGTCTTCAACATAAAACTGGGCCTTGTTGCCCTCAGTGTGATACTATGACCAAAAAAAGAAAAGACAGAACAGATTTAGCAATTTGACATATTGGTACTTTACTATGGCATGCCGAGGAAATATACGTTATTGTAGACTTACTTGAACTGCATGGAATGGCATAGAACATATGCTCTGAAATGAAGACAGAAGCCAATCTTTGTCGTATTTCTTCCCAAAAGGAATCTGTGGTAGAATGAAAATGCAATAAGAGCATAAACATGCTTTCAAGTAAATCCTAAGGTGTCAATAACTGCTTAATTCATATGCTATTAATGTCTAATATACTAACAGTAATTTTAAACCAGTTCTTGCGGCTTCCATCAGCACCACCGCCAACTCCGCCACCTCTGCATCCATATCGATTGCCACCTCTATCATCATTTCCACCTCCGCCGCCACCTCGTCCACCTTTGCGACTGCGTTCATCACGGCGATTTTGTGGCCGGCCATATGGATTGCTAAAATAAAGTTTAAATCTTATCTGTTGTACCATGACGATTACATAAGAAAATACGTATAATTATGAATCACAAGATCTTACAATCTGCGCTGGGAGCCACTGTCTTGTGGACCTTCTGCCATGGTCACATCTCCATCATCATCATGTAGTCTCGACCGGGGACCAGGGCCTCCTCCTCCTCCACCACCACCATTGTGACCGCCTCGCTGCCTTGGCCGAGAAATCTGATCGCTGTACAAGGGGGCCCTGAAAGGGCCTCGGCCTTTGCGGTTGCGGTGCTTAGATCCACCGACACGGTCATCATGCTCTGATAGATGCAAGATGCAAGATGAAAGAGCCAGAGGTGTGAAAGTTTGGAAGTGATGCGTCATAACTCCTGATTAAACAATTGCTAATGTACGACTGCTTGGATATTGGCTGGAAAAATATTTTTTGTTGTTGGGCTGGGTAAATTATCAGAAAATTTAAATTTTGAAGTGAACTAGCTGAATCCTTTAAATAAGGATTGTTATAAAACAAATATAAACCTAAACTTGTCAACTTTGCATAACTTCTTCTAACTAATTTATACACAGTAATAAACACTGCAGTTATGAAATAGTTGCTTGATTAACGTATATCTAACCTCACTTGAAAAGGTTTACACGATGTTATGGTGACTTGGAAGCTTCCTTTAGTTCATACACTAAATTTTGTTAGTTTGTTTGGTTAACCGACGTGTCAATAAAGAGTAAAAGCTGTATCAAATTTGATGTGATTTTCTAAAAATCAAACATTATCATGATCAATTTAAATATAAAAATGTCTCCTTAAGACACATTGTGAGATATAGAGAGACAAATTATCATATAAAATTACATTTAAATGATTTTACGCAAAACAGTCTGTTATAAATCAAATTGAAATACATAGGCTGTCAGAATTTCATTTGACATTTGGCCACAAACTACATATACAGCGTCTGAATAAGTTAACTTGTTTTTTCTCTCTTCGAATATGAGCTACAGGTTTCCATTATATCATACTATACGCACCCAAAAGCCTGGTAAAATTGTATAATAAACAACACGTATGCAAACATGACCTCAACACACATTGTCACCATGCGGTCAGACTGTTCACTCCGCGTAATTTTCTTCTTTTCTACAAAATCCCCAAATAAAACAATAAATGAGACTCAATAGGCTAATACGATTTGTTAACTGTTAGTTTAACTGACTGCTAACAACAAAAACACATCACGCCCCAACAAAAACAAAAGCTAAGTTAGCTGGCTAGACGTAACGTTAACTTATGTAAATTTTAGAGTAACATTACACGGCAAAAGCCCCAGAGAGCTAGAAAATGATCGTTGGGGTAAAATAAGAATGTGAATAATGTAACTTAAACTTCATTAATGGTAACTTTAGATAATTTAAATGGATGTAAGCGCTTTTGCTAACAGCTCAAACTTACCATTATAGTAGCGCGAGCCGTCCGCTGTCGCCATCTTTATAGAAGGCTTTTACGCTACTTTATACTTAAAATATAGGATTTCCACTAATTATTTTCCTATTTTTGTATATAAAATTAAATCAAGAGAAAGTAAGATAAACGTTTTGAAATGCGGCGAGATCAGAAGAGATCCTTTCTTGACTGTTTTGTGTAAGAATCCGTCTCAAATGCAGCTGCGCCAGATTCTTCTTCTACCTCTCAGTGGAATGTTTGCACTCACGTCACCGTTGCCCCCTAGTGACAGCAAATGAGTGACAGAAGAGAATAGAAAATAATGGCTTTCATTTCCGATTTATTAAATAAACACAAAAACCATCAAAGTGACATAAAGCAAAATATGAACGTTCTTCCTTTCATAATAAACTACTGATATGCTTTAAAATGGCTATGCAAAACAATAAAGCAGATATAATAGCGAATCTTTGGTGAGAGCAGACAAATATTTATGCATAAACTAATAGAATTTAATTAAATAAGTATTACACATAAAAACACCATATCCTTACATATAAATATTCCATGTAGAATTGGAATACTTTTGTATATAGTAACAGTAATAAAAATAATAATCTAGAATTATATATATATATATATATATATATATATATATATATATATATATATATATTCCACAAATCAATTGTACTTCTGTGTATGTGTATTTTCGCTAATATGTAACACAGTTCTCTTTAAATATTTAGCATTTTTTGACATTAAAATAATTGAAACAAAATAGTTTTCAATATCCCCAGAAGTTGAACAGAACTGTTAATCTTTGTTTAATATCTTGTAAGAACATCACAGCGCAGAGGAATGTAGAGAAATTTGAATAAAATTGAAATTCTGACATATTTTACACATATTGTTATACTTTACATGCAAAATTGTACTGATATTGTAACAGAACCACAGACCTCAGCAATGACACATTAAAGCATGGCAGGACACATTAAAGCATGGTGGTACTCTAGAGGTTACTTAAGTTCTATATGAAGTATTCAGCTAAAGGAAAACAAAAGCAGGAAATTCTGTTGAGCTTCACATCAGCATCATGAGGTAAACTGTTTCCAATTGCATCAGAAAGGTTTTTATGGTAATACATAAAGGAATGTCTCAAATGTGCTAGCTAAGAGTCACATGAGGTGTTCTAATGTAACAGAATGCGTGTGCGTATGTGGACACTCCAGAGTTTGGAGATCAGAGCCTCATCCATGGTCCATGCCTTTGTCTAAGGCTGTTGTCTGAGGACTGTGGTAGAGCTGTTTCTTCTTCTTTGGTCCCATTTCCTATTTCTGCTGTCCTCTGCTCTTGATCTAGGTCCTCCTCACTCAAACTGGTCTCAGCAATGCGAGGAGCCTCAAGGAAAATGGGAGCTTCATCTGTAGAGTCCTGAGCTGCTGGAAGAAACATTAACCAATGACATTGGGAATGAATTTGCTCTATAAATCGCGAAGAACGGGACCTTTAAATGAAACTGGCCTACAGTTAAACTACAGTCCATGAAACAGTTTTAAAGTCTGGATCCCATGAATTAAGGACAAAGCATTTTTTTCCTCTTTAAAAGTTGTATTAACTTTTTTTTAATAGATTTAATGAAATTTAATAGCCTCATGAAAGATAGATATCAGTGTCTTAAATGATGTGTTAACTCGTCATATGATTGTGATGATAACTAAAAATATGATTGTTCCACCCAAAAATGTGATCCTTTACTCACCCTAATGTCATTCCAAACCTAAATGAATTTATTTCACTGTAGCATAAAATAAAATGATTTGAGTCTGTTTTTTTGTTCATACAATATTCAAATGGTCCTAACCAAAATGGTTGCCAACATTCTTCAAAACATCTTATTTTGTGTTTCACAGAAGTCATACAGGTTTGGAACAACATCAGTGAGTAAATGATGACAGCATTTAAAAGCAGTAAATTTACTGCATACTAGCTCAAAATCATCAGTGCATTACTGTCAAGGGCATTTCGGTGTGACAAAAAAAGCCATATTAAGTTTATCTGCATTTGCAGCAAATTCAATAATATCTATCATTATTTGTCCTTGTCCTAGTTTTATTGATATACTCATATTTAAGGCCCCACCCCCAGCAAAAACATTCATGGGGAACTCATGGGCCGGATAGGCTGGGTATGCCAGAGCCACACACACACAGATACATACAGGTCCTTCTCACAAATTAACATATTCTGATAAATGTAATGATAAAAAATTAAACTTTCATATATTTTAGATTCATTGCACACCAACTGAGATATTTCAGGTCTTTTATTCTTTTAAAATCATTATACTGATGATTTTGGCATACAGCTAGTGAAAACACAAAAATCCAAATCTCAAAAAATTAGCATATCATGAAAAGGTTCTCTAAACGAGCTATTAACCTAATCATCTGAATCAACTAATTAACTCTAAACACCTGCAAAAGATTCCTGAGGCTTTTACCCTGGTTAATTACTCAAAACTGCAATCATGGGTAAGACTGCCGACCTGACTGCAGAAGGCCATCATTGACACCCTCAAGCGAGAGGGTAAGACACAGAAAGAATTTTCTGAACGACTAGGCTGTTCCCAGAGTGCTGTATCAAGGCACCTCAGTGGGAAGTAGCACTTTGAGATTTTGTTTAATATAAAGTGCATTATAAATAAAATTTATTATTATTATTATTAAGTCTGTGGGAAGAAAAAGTGTGGCAAAAAAAGCTGCACAACGAGAAGAGGTGACTGGACCCTGAGGACGATTGTGGAGAAGGACCGATTCCAGACCTTGGGGGACCTGCGGAAGCTGAGGAAGTCTGGAGTAGAAACATCCAGAGCCACCGTGCACATGCGTGTGCAGGAAATGGGCTACAGGTGCCGCATTCCCCAGGTCAAGCCACTTTTGGGCTACAGAGAAGCAGCACTGGACTGTTGCTCAGTGGTCCAAAGTACTTTTTTTCGGATGAAAGCAAATTTTGCATGTCATTCGGAAATCAAGGTGCCAGAGTCTGGAGGAAGACTGGGGAGAAGGAAATGCCAAAATGCCTGAAGTCCAGTGTCAAGTACCCACAGTCAGTGATGGTCTGGGGTGCCATGTCAGCTGCTGGTGTTGGTCCACTGTGTTTTATCAAGGGCAGGGTCAATGCAGCTAGCTATCAGGAGATTTTGGAGCACTTCATGCCTCCATCTGCTGAAAAGCTTTATGGAGATGAAGATTTCGTTTTTATAACACGACCTGGCCATGTGCGTTGCAATGAAGCACGCAGTTTAGCGCGATGATTAACTTGTACAATAAGCCTGCATTCTCCCGATCAATTTTAAGCATCCAGATGGTATAATCAAACGTGTCTTGTGGAGAGCATTTATTTGTCATTTTTAACTATTCAAAACATAGCCTGCATGTCAGGAAATTGTTTATCCTGTTGCGCCCTCTATAGGCCAGCGACTAGTCGACGTCAAGCTTAAAGCGTCATGACAGAGCATTAAGGTCGACTAGTCGATTAGTCGACTAGTCGGTGCAACCCCTAATATATATATTTTTATATATATATAAAATATTAAATATTTTTATTTAAGAATTTTTAAAAAAAAGAAATTAATGCTTTTAAGGCGGGCGTACACTGTGCGAATTCGGACACTCCGAAGGTCGTGAGATATTGCAGACACTACGAGTCATTCAATTTGATCATCGCATCAAATCAGCTGGTACACGGCACGACTGTTTGCACCGAGAGCCGGCCGCGTTCACACGAGTTTTCGTGTAACACAGACACCGGAGCTTTCAATGTTGCTGCTATAGCGTCAGATACAAAAAATAAAGAAAAAAGGTGTGCAAATGATTTGTTGAAAAGCAGAGAACAGTAGTAGTCATTCCTTTTAACCGAAACAAACAGAGGGAGAGAGAAGAGTGCACGTGAGAGATAGAAAGTGTGTGTGTATGTGTGTGTGTGTGTGTGTGTGTGTATATGTGTGTGTGTGTGTGTGTGTGTGTGAACGCAGTATGTGGCAGCCACTGGGCTAATAATAGTCATAGATTGAGCGTATGTGACGTGCTTGTGCATGATTTGGCAATAGGGGACAGCCATATGGTGGTAAAAATCGTGCCGACTCCCCGAACTTTTTAAACATGTCTAAAAATGATCGTAAGGTCGGGAGGTGCCCTTAACGTGCTCGGCTCGTCTCGTATTTCCTCTCACACGGTGCGAGCCGCGACCATACGAGCATCCACGATGTCTACGTGATTTCTCCCGAGAAAAAAAAATCGTCTGCGAGTTCGTACGACAGCAAAAATCGCACCGTGTACGCCCGCCTTTATTCAACTAGAGTAAATTAAATAGATTACAAGTAAAGTGAAACATCAATATTGTTCGAAAATAATTCTATATTTTAAATAAATGCTGTTCTTTTGAATTTCTAATAATCAAACATTGTATTTTGGTTTCCACAAAAAATACAACAGCAGTGATGATAATAATGTCACATGCCTGTCCTGTCTTGTGTGCACATGTGGGTTTTGTCTGTATGGCCTTTGTGCTTCTGTCATTGTCTGATCCCTCCCCCCTTGTTATCTAATTAGTGTTTGATTTCTCCCACCTGTGTTTCCTCGTTCCCTGCCTCATTTGTTCCCTGTTATAAGCTCCTGGTGTTTGTCAGTCTTTGTGGTATCGTTGCAATGTCTGCGTCTCCCGTCCTCCCCATGATTCTGTTCTGGTATGTTTTTGAGTTTATGTTTTGATTACGTATTTTTGCCCCCTTGTGGGTTTTGTTTTGAATTTATGTTTTATTTTATAATAAATTACCACTTCTTTGCACATGAGTCCTCGCACCATTTTCCTTTGTGTTTGTGACGTGACAGAACGATACCACCAATTAGAGGACTCAGCAAGATGGAAGGCTTCCTTTTCCCATCTCCCTGCCCCTCTGCTTCACCGATGGCAGGACGACGGCGCAAGCTCCTCTCCCTCCGGCAGGAGGGAACCAGCGTGAAGGAGTTTGCGCACCGGTTCGTATTTGCAGCAGAGGGGCTCAACATCAGCGCGACAGAGCTCAAGGACATCTTCAACAACGGACTAAATGAGCCTGTTAGCGCTTGGGAGATGGGAATGCTGGGGATTTTATCATTTTGGCAGTTTGTGGGATTTATGTACAATCGTGGTGGTGGAGGAGAGTTATGGAAGGGTGGCCTTCCTCCGCTTGGTCCTCCTCCACTTATCCTCACAGACTGCCAGGTCCCCAGTCCTTCGATGACCCCTTCGGGGAGAGGGAGGAGGAAGAGAAGAAGGGCTCCTTCGGTGATTGTTCCGGTGATCCCAGTGCCGGTGGATCGTGTTCCGGTGGTCCCAGTGCCGGTGGATCGTGTTCCGGTGATCCCAGTGCCGGTGGATCGTGTTCCGGTGGTCCCAGTGCCGGTGGATCGTGTTCCGGTGATCCCAGTGTCGGTGGATCGTGTTCCGGTGGTCCCTGTGCCGGTGGATCGTGTTCCGGTGGTCCCTGTGCCGGTGGATCGTGTTCCGGTGGTCCCTGTGCCGGTGGATCGTGTTCCGGTGGTCCCAGTGCCGGTGGATCGGGTTCCGGTGATCCCAGTGCCGGTGGATCGTGTTCCGGTGGTCCCAGTGCCGGTGGATCGTGTTCCGGTGGTCCCAGTGCCGGTGGATCGTGTTCCGGTGGTCCCAGTGCCGGTGGATCGTGTTCCGGTGGTCCCAGTGCCGGTGGATCGTGTTCCGGTGGTCCCAGTGCCGGTGGATCGTGTTCCGGTGGTCCCAGTGCCGGTGGATCGTGTTCCGGTGGTCCCTGTGCCGGTGGACCGTGTTCCGGTGGCCCCTGTGCCGGTGGATCGTGTTTCGGTGGACCCTGTTCTGCCCGCGCCGCCCCGGCGCCCTGCTCTGACCGCGCCGCCCCGGCGCCCTGCTCTGACCGCGCCGACCCGGCGCCCTCCTCTGACCGCGCCGACCCGGCGCCCTGCTCTGACCGCGCCGACCCGGCGCCCAGCTCTCACCGCGCCTCCCAGGCGTCCAGCTCTCACCGCGCCTCCCAGGCGTCCAGCTCTGCCTGCTCCGCTGAGGCGTCCTGCTCTCCGTGCGCCGCTGAGGCGTCCTGCTCTCCGTGCGCCGCTGAGGCGTCCTGCTCTCCGTGCGCCGCTGAGGCGTCCTGCTCTCCGTGCGCCGCTGAGGCGTCCTGCTCTCCGTGCGCCGCTGAGGCGTCCTGCTCTCCGTGCGCCGCTGAGGCGTCCTGCTCTCCGTGCGCCGCTGAGGCGTCCTGCTCTCCGTGCGCCGCTGAGGCGTCCTGCTCTCCGTGCGCCGCTGAGGCGTCCTGCTCTCCGTGCGCCGCTGAGGCGTCCTGCTCTCCGTGCGCCGCTGAGGCGTCCTGCTCTCCGTGCGCCGCTGAGGCGTCCTGCTCTCCGTGCGCCGCTGAGGCGTCCTGCTCTCCGTGCGCCGCTGAGGCGTCCTGCTCTCCGTGCGCCGCTGAGGCGTCCTGCTCTCCGTGCGCCGCTGAGGCGTCCTGCTCTGACCGCGCCTCCCTGGGCGCCTGAACTTTGTGGGCCACCATGGCCTCCTGAAAATTTTGTTTTCCCCATTCCCTCCTTGTTGACCCTTCCCTTGTTTGTTCCTTCCTTCTCTGTTTCCCCTGTTCCTCCCGTCCCGCCCTGGTCTGTCCCGCCCGTCCCGCCCTGGTCTGTCCCTCCCGCCCCGCCCTGGTCTGTCCCTCCCGTCCCGCCCTGGTCTGTCCCTCCCGCCCCGCCCTGGTCTGTCCCTCCCGCCCCGCCCTGGTCTGTCCCTCCCGTCCCGCCCTGGTCTGTCCCTCCCGTCCCGCCCTGGTCTGTCCCGCCCGTCCCTCCCTGGTCTGTCCCTCCCGTCCCGCCCTGGTCTGTCCCTCCCGTCCCGCCCTGGTCTGTCCCTCCCGTCCCGCCCTGGTCTGTCCCTCCCGTCCCGCCCTGGTCTGTCCCGCCCGTCCCGCCCTGGTCTGTCCCGCCCGTCCCGCCCTGGTCTGTCCCGCCCGTCCCTCCCTGGTCTGTCCCGCCCGTCCCTAGTGGAGCGTCTGGTAGCCGCTCCTTAAGGAGGGGGTAATGTCACATGCCTGTCCTGTCTTGTGTGCACATGTGGGTTTTGTCTGTATGGCCTTTGTGCTTCTGTCATTGTCTGATCCCTCCCCCCTTGTTATCTAATTAGTGTTTGATTTCTCCCACCTGTGTTTCCTCGTTCCCTGCCTCATTTGTTCCCTGTTATAAGCTCCTGGTGTTTGTCAGTCTTTGTGGTATCGTTGCAATGTCTGCGTCTCCCGTCCTCCCCATGATTCTGTTCTGGTATGTTTTTGAGTTTATGTTTTGATTACGTATTTTTGCCCCCTTGTGGGTTTTGTTTTGAATTTATGTTTTATTTTATAATAAATTACCACTTCTTTGCACATGAGTCCTCGCACCATTTTCCTTTGTGTTTGTGACGTGACAAATAATAAGAAATGTTTCTTGAGCTGCAAATCAGCATATTATAAGGATTTCTGAAGGATCATATGACACTTAAGATGGGAGTAATGGCTGCGGAAAATCCAACTTTGCCATCAGGAATAAATTAAATTTGAATATACATCAAACTAGAAAATAGTTATATTACATTGTAATAACATTTCACAATATTGCGGTTTATACTGTTTTGGTGAGCGTAAGAGATTTTGTTTCAAAAGCATTAATAAATCTGACCAACCCCAAACTTCTTATTCTTATGCTTTAAGTTAACATCTTTACCAGCTTCATCCTCTTGCAGCTGGTTCAGGTCTTCCGTCCCGATCACACTAGGAGTGTCCAAATCACCTGCACAAACAAACATGATTTGCATGATTCTCAAGTGACTTGATCATTGCATTTATTGTGCATATAAAAAATGTATGCAAATAATGTATTACAGAAATCCACATTTCCCTTTTGTCATTTACCTTTGTTTCGAACTGTTTGTTTGGGTTGTTGTGGTGGATCTGGCAGTTCACTGCCTTCTCTTCCGTATGTAATGACTGGGCACAGTCAAAAAATGGTGTATTAGTTATTGGTCTGTTTGATTGGCGTGTTTAGGTGTGTGAGGCATTAAACAGAACTGTGTTCTTACTAGGAGTGCTGGAGGATGAGTGCATGCGTTTACGTGCTTCTTCTCTTCTCTGCTGAAGACGCGTAGAGTCTCCCATCATCACCTATGTATGCAAACAGACATCTTGGAATGCATCCAATGGAAGTGTGATAGGATGAAGGTTAAATAGATTAGGCACACAGATGGTCTTACCCTCACTCTGACCTGCTCGGGGGGATAGAGCCCTCCCCAAATGAATTGCAGGTAACTGAAGAGTACAATGACACTGAGGAAGGTGAAGTTACTCGCCACCCCAACGATTGCAGACATCACAGGGAAATTATACAGAAGGTATCTGTTGCAAGAGGGAAGAACATTACAGGATGGTAAGATATACACATCATTTGATGGAACATGAATTATAAACTGATACAACCAAATGATGGCAAATACCTAATGCCAGTGAAGTAAGCATGGATCCTGAGCTGGGCAGAATAAATCTGGACCCTGCGAGACTGAATCTCAATCACAGCACCAATAGCAGGTTGATACTGCAAAGGAAAGATCAATATAATGCATGTCTTTTCAGCAAAACATTTTTTTAAAGTCTTGTTCATACTTGAAAAACTTACAATGCTCGATTTGAAATCTGGGAAGAGCTCCACTTCGATAAGCTGTTTCTGCTCAGACACACCTGTGAGCAGGAGTGGCGAAAACAGGAGTGTGCTCATGGTCTGCAGCAGATCTGAACGGTAGTGCAGCATCGTCTGATGAGAACATACAAGGAACAAGTAGTTATGAGTTCAACAGCCATTTAATGACTGTCATTACAACATTACAATATAAGAATCCCATAAACTTTAGTCTCACATGATCCTTCAGAAATCATTCTAATATCGTGATTTGATGTTTAAGAAACATTTCATATTATTATCAGAATAATGTATCAACTGTATACATTTATGATTTTTAAGGAGTCTTTGATGAATAGAAAACAACTGTATTCATTTGAAATAGAAATCTTTTGTAACATTATAACCCCCGGTTTCACAGACAAGGCTTAAGCTAGTCCCAGACTAAAATGCATGTTTGAGCTGCTTTAACTGAAAGCATATCTATCAGTGCCATTGTTTTGTCTCAAGATGCACACCAGTAATATTTTTTTTCTAAGACACGTTTATAAAAGATACTTAAATGTTCTAATTAAACTAAGGCCTAATCCTAGCTTACGCTTTGAATATGTTTAATAGGTCCTAACATTCATTTCATATATACATTATCATTTAAAAAAACAAAACAAAAAACGCTATAGTAGTGCATACCGACGGATAGAGGATATTTAATTATGCAGGCTCATTTCTTTTATTTTTACATTGACACAGACAAAGGTAA
Source organism: Pseudorasbora parva (assembly GCF_024679245.1). NCBI lineage: Eukaryota > Metazoa > Chordata > Actinopteri > Cypriniformes > Gobionidae > Pseudorasbora > Pseudorasbora parva. The sequence goes on from NC_090189.1 coordinate 23,744,084, forward strand.
AATTACTCACAAGACGCAACCCCAATGATTGCAGACAACACAGGGAAATTATGTGTATTGCAAGAGTGAAGTAGTAGTGTATACCGAATGATATAGAATATATATATATATATATATATATATATATATATATATATATATATATATATATATATATATATATATATATATATATATATATATATATATATATATATATATATATATATATATATGTTCTTGCTTATTTTACCTATTTTACATTTACATTATTGTGCTGGGAGGGGCATGGTTTAGTGAGGTCTGTGACAGGAGAGAGTTGGGAGACAAGCACAGCAAAAGTGGGTCAAGTTCAAATGATTAACACCTGTGTCTTGTTCCAGGAATGGGCATAGAGATGGCATAAAATCAGCTAAAGGAGCACATTCATGGAGAGAGACAGGCTGCAGAATCGGAAGCCCCTTGGGAGAACCTATATTGAGCTTGGGAGAGCATATGGACGGAGAAATCTCAGAAAGCTCCTGAATTAATAAAAAAATATCTTAATTTGTGTTCTGAAGATGAATAAAGGTCTTACGTGTTTGAAATGACATGCGAGTGAGTAATTAATGTCTGAATTTTTATTTTTGTGTGAACTAACCCTTTATTAATGCTATTAAATGCAATCTTCAAAAAATGTCCAATTGAATATCAAACTTTCATACTGTACATTTTAATCCCTAAAATTACTAGCATTTAAAATTGTGGTTTTGTTATTATTTTTAGTCTAAATAAAACTCCTGACATATTTGATGGTCAACTTGGCAGCAACTGTCACGCTAAATCTTTTAAATCAGCCATATTATTCATACAGAATAAACAGCAGAGCATTTGGGGAGAGCAGTCTTCACTCACTGAGCGGACCACGGAGTGAATGACTGTCTTATCAGTGGCATAACAAGACATTTTGACCATGAACATGCCGAGCTGTTCGTTAACGGGAGATTCAGGCATTTCCAGCTCCAGAGAGATCCTGTAGGCCTGACCGGACATCATCACCTATCAGAAAGAGTGAAGCAAATTAGCTGTAAATATGACAGCAAAGACTTTTTTATTCTCAACCCTTAATATTAATTATACAAGTATTAAAATGTTTCTAGTTCATCATTAATGGGCTTGTTACATAATGTATACAGCAATGCTTTAACGGGTCATTTAAGTAAAACCCTGTAAAAAAACAACAAAATAAAAATTCAGGAGCTACTTCAGTCAGTTGGTGTATCCTCCAAACATTCATACATTTTTAAGTGTGGCTTTTTGGTCCACTGTATGTAGCCATTGAGTGAGATTGGCATGTACCTGGTCTCTTCCATTCTTCAAGAGCGAGACGTTAGCCGTGGGGAAAGAACAGAGGACTGAATCTGAAGCATCGCAATCTGTCCTGTTATGAGTGAAATGGAGGAGAGATGAATCAACCACAATGCATTACGAACTCTAGTAATGCCTCCAACAGTATTTGTTCATTGGACCAAACTAATTAATGACTCAGTCGTGCGCAAACAGACTGTTGTCAAAACAAGAAAGGAATGTCCCTGATCAGCCCTGATGTGTCTGCACCTGTAGTAGAAGTGCACTGGTGTGGAGAAGCTGACGCTGGGCATGTACGAATAGTAGAAGCTTCCATACAGGAAGATGGAGACCCAGAGAAGAAGCACCAGGACACACAATAGAATGGCGACTCTTAGAAGCGTCCTGCGAGCTCTTAGCAGGGTCACCGCTGCCACATCCTGGAGCCAAAGCAGTAATGGCCCCATTGCTGCACCCATAGCCAGCAGTCCTTCAGTGTCACGTCCAGACGAATGTCCTCTGTTCTCACGTTGTCTGCCCAACAGTCCTCCCACTGCCGACAAAGGCGTCTGTCCCACTTTACTCATTCAAACCTCCTCTCCCACTATCCTATTAGCATAACTATAGCTAATAATGCTTATCTACAACGAGAACTGAGAATGGTTTGACCAAAGTCAAAATTAACATATATTCAGAAAGTCATATTTGGATCTAGTTGCATTTCTGTGACTGAAGATATGGTGTGCCAGTTTCTTATCTGACCAAATTAATTTGCTTTCCCACCGTTTGTGTGTTACTGTCAAAGAACTCACAGGGTGCCCTAAAAAAGCATGAGAAAAAAAGACGAAATTAAACACATTAATTATATTATAACTGTTATAATTGCTTTGCAATTATAATATAATTATAATTGAAAAATAAGTATGTATAGTTATAAAGTAATAATAAGTACACAAATAATAATTACTGCATTATGTATTTTTATTTTATTTGACAGCCTGACTCGAACTGAACAAAACAAAGTGTAGTAAAATAGGAAATAATACGTGTAGAGTCACTTCAGCGGTGTGTCTCTGAACTGGATTTTAAGTGCCTCCCTGTCTCCATTTCGCAGTTTTTCTTACGCTGTATTGACAGTTAAGTACATTACATTGGGGAAAAAGGCAAACTCACCTTCTTCAATCAAAAAATACGCCATGGACAAAAACCAAAAAATATGTTTCAGAATAAACTGATGAACAACTCCAATGGACCGACCCCTATCTTCCTTTCCTCTGTTATGATCAAGAGTGACGCATAATTTATGCATTTCATGGCAGAGAAATTGATCTCCAAATCATATTTAATCAAAAACTAAAATATTCGGTTGTCATCTACTTTCTATAGATCAGAGAAAAACAACCATCTGTTTAACTCAGTGGTGCCCCTGCTGGTTTGAGATAAACACACGTACGGCAACTGAAGAGGTACACAATACATCTGTTCGAAGCGTTTGCGTGTCAGCGTTATTTTTATTTTATTTTTTAAAAAAAATTGTGTTTTTTTTTGCGTATCAGCGTTTGCTTAATTCTGCGATTTGATTTAAGCAGTTATTCATCTGAATTGTTGCAGAAAACTAAAATCCAAAATAAAAAACGAAAATTAAAATACAATTCATAAATGACTTGAAACACCTAAAACACCCTAAATTGAATTAAAAAACGTATGAAATAAAATGTACGATTTACCAGCCATGTTTTGTATATTTCAAAAAAACATAACCTATTGATATTCGTAAACATTGATATATGTTTATGTTATGACAATAATAAAAACCATCATTGTCTCCGTTGGTCCGAGATTATCCTTTTTGTTTAACATTAATAATAGCCTACCGATTAGAAATGTATTTTCTAAAACAGATTTTTATCAACTTGGGCATCTTGAGTGTATCGAACTATGAATCAGAAACATGTTCAATTGAATGTTGCTGCATCAATAAGATTCTCGCTTCACTCTTTCTTCCCTCAGAAAATATTTCAGATTAACAGTATTCTAATTTCTCGGGAGGAAACTAGGGGGCAGATTTGCAACAATGTGAATGTAACATGGGAATGAATGCAGTGGGAGGGTGGAGTGATGTGAAAATGTGGGGGGTATAAAATCTTAACCAAGGTGGGAGAGACCACTGAGTCAAAATGGTGCCACAATACAAGACAAAGAGGCTGAGACTGCAGCAGTTCCCATGGTAACAGAGGAGAGAGGGAAGGCTCGCTTATTTAGGAGCTTTAGCAGCATCACTGGCAATTAACTAAATACGTTTTAATGCTATCAAATGTTTCATTATAATTCTTGACGATATAAATCCATCGCGTTAGATTTTATTCTTCATACACTGCTTTTCATCATTGTATTTTCCTCCCCCTTCCTCCACCCCATTCTGCTGGAAAGGTGGTATGAGCCAACCCACAGAATAAATCAATTCCAATAGGGCCCCCCTCCCCCTGGTTGGCACATTCCACTCACTGCAGAGGGGAGTTTTATGTATGTACCAAGAGACTGGTGTTCATTGTAGCAGAATTGCAGTGCACTGGACTGTACAGAACTGGGTAGCATCCACTCTGTCTATGAGGGTGCGGTCCGGCTGCACTGAAAGCAACAGCACAGGCAGAGAGAGAGAGAGAAGGAATACGAAAGAAGAGGAGGGAGAGCTATCACCACAAGAGGAATACAGCAAGGGTAAGAAATAGAGTGAAAGGGGGAAAGAGGGTAAAAAAGGGCCTAGAATTACAAAAATAGACGATTACAGCACTGTGGTCTTTTTTATGCTTCTTGCTCTCCATTCACTCTCCATTCTTCCTTAGATCCTTTTAAATTAATCCCTTTCATTTAATTTGATCAATTTAAATACATTGCCTGTTTCTACATTATATTTAAGGGTCTTCCAAATGATTACTGATATCTGTTTGAGCATTTATTATTGTAATATATGTGTCTGGCCTAGTTTTTTTTTTTTTTACCAGCATGTGATTTCCATGCCTAAATGTTTACGTTCAGCTAGGTTACATTCAAAACGGCTGGTTTTTGTGTGCTGTTGCTCAGAATAATATGGTATATTCCATGTGGTGATGGATCCCTGCAAGCACATCCTATAAGCAAAATGGGGCCGGTATTCCCCAATACACTGCTGAAATCCCATTCAAATTCATTAATTCCACTCAGACCATTTTAAGTAAATATATTTAGATGATTTTGAAGAGCTCCAAATCTATTAAAATAACAATTTCTGATTATCAGCTGGTAATGAAGGGTTTCAGGATGATAAAATTTGTTGCTATCAGATCGTTTCTTTCCAAGGTGAGGTTTTGGTTTTCTAGGGCAGCAGCTTTTAGCAAAGCAGTAGTAAATGATAAGGGAGGACAGACAGGATGTGAAGGAGATGCTTCCATTAGAGGGTAGAGACTGTGAACTGTAACACCTTACAATAAGGTTTCATTTGGTAACATTAGATAACAACATTAGTTGGCAGGGACCTAAGCTGAACAGTGTTGTTTTTAAAATAATGTAAACAATGATTATTAGACTGTAACAAATGTTAATGGGACCTTATTACCACAAAATCTGTACAACATTTATCCCCTCATTTTCTATACTAGTAGTAGCATCGTGCATGTGAGCAGTTAAGGGTGGCAAAATTAACTTTCATTGTCTGGCTTATATGATAATGAACTTCTTAAACCAAATGAACAGAGGCCTCGTGTGTATTTTTGTGTTTCAAGGAGATTTTGCATTGACATCTGTTTAATTTTGTGGGTGTATTTGGCAGGATGAAAGGAGACACCCCTGTGAACAGCACCATGAGCGTCGGTCAGGCCAGGAAGCTGGTGGAACAGCTGAAAATTGAAGCCAGTTTTTGTCGAATCAAGGTGAGAGCTGCCATGCAAAAACAACAGGAAAATGTGACAAGCAAAAATCAGATCAGTGGTAATCCTGCAACCCTATAAATGCGCCTTATTATTCCAGTCTGTACGTAGCAGACTAATTTGTATCAGATGTGATCAAAGATCTGGAATTAGGTTAATAGGTATGACCTATTTCTACAATCCCCTGGTAAAGTATGTCCTACAAGTACAGTTTGAAGCATTCAACAGTCTTAAAGCTTTGACCTCAACCTTGAATTTCACTCATGCAGTGTTCTATTTTATCTAAAATGCTGTATTAAAGTGTAGTTATTCATCATAATTTACCATTGATTTCTCAAAAACTGATCGATTGTGAGATTTATTTAAAAGGTTTTTACAGAGACAGTGTAGGGGAAAGTTACTATAATACATAACAATATTGGGCTACTTCCTAAAAAAGTAACTAATTGTATTACTTTTATGGAAAGTAATGTGCAGTTACTTTTGCTTTCATTTCTCTTGTCTGGGATGGGCTTGCTTGTTTGTTTTTTTATTATTTTTGACAAATGCAAATTCCCTTTCACACCAAAAGTGAAATGAATAAGCCAAATGCAAATTCAAGCCTGTACAGTAGAGGACGCAGCTCAAACAAACCGTTCAGATGTGCTGCTATTCTGGATTGCAGAAGAATAATATGCAGGAGAACACAGTTCTACACTATTACTTAAGCAATCAAAAAAATTAAATAAAAATATATTTTTTATTTTCATTTTTATTAGAATGGATGAATTGGACAATTGAAGGTCAGCAGCAAAGACATTGTTTAATAAAGTGAGATTAGTGCTGTCACGTTAGTTTTTACTTAATATGCTGAATGAAAATTAGGATTAATTTTGATCTTGGCTTCATACAATGTTTAGATTTGTTAGATAATGCCTTGTTAACATATTTTTTAAAACTACATTGTTTCAACAAACTACATTTTTTAAACTGTTTTTACATTGCTTTAACTCAGTTTAAGTCAGTTAATAACAAGTCAGTTTAATGTCCAAGTTGGCAAAAATTTTACTTAAAAATTTAAGGCAGCAACTTTTTTTATATAATGTAATACAAAGCCTTAATGTACTGTGACTGATCATCAGGGGAATTATGGTGATCTCTATTAGTTTTTTTTTTTTTTTACCTTGTTCACCTGCGGTATCTTGCTTGAAAATAATAGCTGCTTAAATTCGCCACTGACAATATATCTTGCATTCTTAGGTGTCTAAGGCAGCAGCAGACTTGATGGCCTACTGTGATGCCCATGCATGTGAGGACCCTCTCATCACCCCTGTGCCCACTTCAGAAAACCCGTTCAGGGAGAAAAAGTTCTTCTGTGCTCTCCTCTGAGCAGGACACAAGAAGGGCAGGATTAGTCTCATTTAAATAATAATGATCATTTGTGTACGCACATCACACAACACAACACTCTAGAGACACAAAATAAATCCCAATTTAAGGTTCAATAAATGCAAAATGGTTTCAGCAATTGACCGCCAAATATTTACAAAATCAGGTTTGTGAAGATGTTTATTCTCCTGTTTTTATTATTTTTTTAAGAAACCCTGTTTCAAAAGGACAAAATAACACCGAGATCAATGTAAGTTGATCAGATCAAAGGACACACTGATACAGACATATGCAAGCACACGGTTTTATAATCAAGCAAAAGGAATTAGGTGTGGGTTTGGATATTTCAATTTTTATTATATTTGAAACATTCGTTGCTTTCTTCACATAGCATACTATGGTGATTTTCAAATTCTGTATGTATATTTAGATTTTTTTATGTTTTCTTTGAGGTGGCAATGTATGCTAGTAGACATTTCTGGTTAACTGGTAGAGCTTTTAAAGTTTAGATCATTGTGAGAAAGTGTGAATGCTAATATCTACGGCACATAGTACTCCTTAAGGGGTTTGTACAATATTTGTGTCCTTACTACAATTACATTTCCTGACCACTTAAACAAGTGGTATCTAGTCTCTAATAGTTGGAAATTGGCTCAAAACATGAACTGTTATAAGAAAAATGTCAAAAAAGCATCTGTCAAATACTTGTGGTACCAAGTAATGAAATAAAATACTACAGAACCCAATGAAGGAATGAATAAAACTTTTAAACATGTGCATTGCTTATTGAGATTTAATTAAATAAATTAATTTTCTGCAGCTATGCGTTTAACTGAAAAATCTAAAGTGACAGTAAAAAAAAAAAAAAAAAAAAGTTTCTTTATCATCAAACCATGCATATTAAAACAATTTTTGAAGGATCATGTGACCATATCCTAAACAATGATTATGATGCTGGAAATTCAGGTTTGCCATCACAGGTAAAAATTACATTTAAATATACTATTCAAAAAGCAAATTATATATATATATAAATAATATTGTAATTTTACAATTTTAATGTAATGCAATTTATATCAAATAAGTACAGCATTGGTGCACATTAAAAACCTCTTACCTTACATAAAGGCCTCTTATTTAATTTGAACAGGTAATTCCACTTTTGTAACAGCACGTTTAGCTGGATTAATGCCTCTCATTCCACACATACAAGAACCCAGTACACCCTGTCAATTATTACTTTTGAGATATTTTATTCCTAAAGAACCAAGATGCAAAATACAATGGTTCAAAGAGATGGCCTTGGTGCCAAAAGAGCATTTATCGGTTTCATTCAAGCAGCATTTTAAACATCTCAAGGCAGCAGATGTCAACCAAGATGTGAGTTAAGAGGCTACACCACACAGAACGAATCAGCCCACACATCTTCAAAAACACATGCAGTTAAAACAAATCCATATTTTATTAAGGCAATTTAGGGGTTGGGGAGCATAAAAACATATGGCAATATGACACCATTATGCATGGGATCCTTTGGGTAATACATATTAGAGAACAGTGACAAGTTCACAAACCTTGAAAAGCTTAACAGTGTGCCACATTTTGGACAGTGTCAGTTAAAAGCTGCAAACGGCATAAAAAAAAAAAAAGTGTGATCGGTGTTGTGCCCAACGAATGAGTATTTGCACAACTGGTGTATGCACATATGTAGTCTGGAATCAAACTGCATATGATGAATACATTTTTGGATCATTTGCATCATTCTGTGAAAACTAAAGATACAGTGTGAAAAAGGAGCAGTGATCTTAAAAAGTATACCCATCTAAAGACCTTCTACAATGCTGGGCTAAGAGTTAATATTAATACATCCAGAAATCCTTTCAGAAAAGTCTAACCGATAGTGAGGTAAATGTATTCAGCACACAGGGGGTGGGGGTGGGGATGGGGGAAGAGATACAACAGAAGAGTCAACTACAGGAAAGAGTCACACCACTCTCGCAGACAGCCATAACAGTCGCCTTGCTGTTTGGTGTTGGCTCCACATGTATCCTTTAACCATTCCCGAAACAACTCCTCATCTTTCCTCAGTACCAGAAACTGTCCTAGAACAACATATGCCTGTAGGACAAAATATGAAAGAAAAAAATGAAAAGTGTCAACTTTAAGAGCAAAGGGCTGACTACTGTGTATGAGAAACATCACAAAATCTCACCTTGTCGAAGCCCTTCTCTTCCAATCTTTTTCCAAGAACTTCACCAATTCCTGCTAGTGCATTCACAGACTTCTCCCCCATGGGTTCTGCCACAAAGTCCTTGTGTTTTTGTGACGTTGACGACATTGTTGATTTGTTTTAGAGGGTTGTTGGGAAAATTAAGTTGACTTTTTTCAATGGCTTAAAGAGAAACAAGTTATAAATATTCATGTTAAGTCATTTAAATACCCCAAAACTAACTGTACACAAGTCAAAAGAAAATACACACAGCGTATTTAACAAATACGTTTTAAAAACGGCTCAACTAATTTGTTACAAAAGTTTAAACTATTGTTAAAGTGCTAATACCCCTGCCTTGAAAATCTATTTGTATTGACAAATAAGCGGATCTCCTACAAGACAGACTATATGAGCACTTTATAAACCCCTTTTGTGTTATACTGTAATACTGAGAATGGAAAGTGAAGGTAAGTTAAGCTAATGAACTACTAGGGAAGGGAAAGCGAAAACTACACAAACACAAGGAAAAAATAAAGCCATTAATAATGGGACGGAGAGATAATAGCTGAATAAAACATTATTATAATGAAAATAAGAAGCACATAAGACTCTTGATTCTTTCGTTTCAAGGGTCCCGCCTCATTTATTAGCTTTCAGCGCCACACAACGACAACTGACACGGCATTCTTAATGTTTAAAAACACCTAAGTGGCAAACACAACAGTACAAACAGTAAATATATATATAAAGACACCTGTGGCTGCACCATATTTCATAACATACCTGGACACTTTCATCGAGAAATGTCGATTCTCGTCCGCAGACGCCGTGCTGTTCACAGACTCAATGCGCCCAAAAATAACTCACACGGCGCTGCTTCCTGATCCCGCCTTTAGAACGAACATCGTCACTTCCGCTCTTATGATGCTGCTGTTCAAAGAGACACTGACCCCTGGTGGCTGCAGTTATTTGGTGGTCTATGGGTGGAAATCTTTGAAGATGATTGATGATGATGATGATGATGATGATGATGATGATGATGATGATGATGATGATGATGATGATGATGATGATGATGATGATGATGATGATGATGATGATGATGACGACGACGACGACGATGATGGTGATAATAATAATAATAATAATAATAATAATAATAATAATAATAATAGGCCTATTATTCAAATTTATTACAAATGATCACTCAAAAATGCAGACTTTTTTTTGGGCCAAGCTAAAGGTGTCTGAATCCCTTTTTAGTTTAGTTCCCTTGAATATTAAAAAAAACTTACATTTGCAGTATATTTCTATTTTTTACTATTTGTTTTAATAAATTTACTATTTAGCATTTTCCATCTATAATCACTATTATCTTGTAATGCTCTTTCATTAATGCGCAGGCAAATATATGATATTTTGGAGGATTGAAGAATTTGAACATAAAGCATTGGCAAATTAAACTCAAAGTTTGAATCTTAGTAGGCTACAGATTGTCTGCCAAAACTGGGAAGGTCTAGGGAAGGTCTGGAAGGACGCACACTTCTCACATGAACGATAGGGGGCAGAGATACATTAAAAACACATTCAAAAACAGTGCGCTTAGAAAGGAATTTTTTTGTGATAAAGGAATTTTAATGCCCAAGTAGAAATGTGTGGAAAATAGTTCTAGCATTTGCACCGATTAGAACTGACTTAAAAAAGTGCTTTGTTTGATTAGTATAGATTTTTGAATTGTTCTATGCCAGTGCTAATCATTTTTCAGTGCTAATCATCAAATATTAACGAATCACTTGTAAGACTACCTCAAGAGGAAATGTTGGGGTGACTATTTCAGATATCTCATGATGATCATGCATAACAATCATGGTATAACCATGAAGCTAGACCTATGTCTTCTCCTAGGCTCCAATCCAAGAAATGGTGCTGTGAATACTTGCCTGGAAAGGAATGAGGGCACAGCATGCTGACTCAAACTGGCATGGTCAAAAAGTGCCTTGGCATATGGAAAATGTTAGCCTGCTGAAGCTCTAACTGCACCACAAACCAGTTGACTTAATGTAGTTTTCTTTAACTTTTTTTCACACAATGGACTGTGTAATGTTGATTGGCTTTCAGGATTCTTGATTGATTTCTGGAGAGATGATCAAGGACAGTGTGAATTAGCATTATGCTCAAGTTTTAACTACTCTCACATTTTCTTTGATTTAATTAACACATACCGAGGAATGATGAAAAGCCAGTTTATAGTTAAACCAAAAGGAAGAAAATGTTTTGTCCCTGCTTGTAAGAACCATGTGTCTTATGAGCAAGTGGACACAGTGTGCTCTGCTGTGTTTTCATGATATCTGAGACTGAGGGAGGAGCTTCATTTTGAAAGTTAGACAAAGCTGTGTTCAAATATTTCATATTCTCTCATTAAAAAAATACTAGCATGTGTTCTCCTTACTGTCTATATCTGCTGTTAGATCATATTTCAGTTTTCCCTGATGGGTTCTTAGAGACATCTGACGTGGAAGTACAGTCCTCTGTATGCAATGAATGTTTTTCTGAAGCAAGGGTCTGTACTCTGTACTGCCCTGAACGGACATTATTCACTAGGAGCACAAAAGACAAGCAGTTAAGGACAATATAAGTTGTGAGTTTTTTTTATAGGCCTACATTTATTATTATTATTATTATTATTATTATTATTATTATTATTATTATTATTTTTAATCTTGTGCTGTTTCATCAAAATTCCTGTTTGATAAAGTATTTTTTACTGTACTCCATGTCGATGGCAAATTCAAATAATAGCATTGGAGCTGCATTTAATCAGGCTTAGCTGCTTAAATGACCAAAGCACATAATTAGGGTAAAGGTTGAGCAAAACTTATTTTGAGTTTTTTTTCTTCCTTTTTCTTACTTAGTGGTCTTTTTAATAATACATTAAGCAACAACAAAATTAGGCTGCACTATAAATATAGGCTAAAACCTATGCTAGATAAAGCATGGTTATATTATAGAACAATTCAGGAAAGTGACTTTGAAGATTGAATAGAGCACTGAAGAACTACCTGAACTGTACATTGAGATTCCTGTTTACAGTGTGTTTAGCTGTTTCTGAGATCTTTCTAGGAAAGAAACTCAATACCTTCGACCCCCAAAACATGTTTATAGAGGTCTTGTACAGTCACGAAAACAACAGGGAGGAGAAAGAATTGAGTAGTAATGACAGGCTCCTTTAAGGTGGACTATCTCAAATGCTACGAATCTGGATTTTCTTACAGTATTAACAAACTGAGCATATATAATTCAACAACGCTCAATTTGTTAATGCTATAAGAAAATCCAGATTCGTTGCATATATAACTAAATTATATATATAACTGACTAAAATATAGTAAAAACATAATGGTAATATGTTTTTGACCCGATTATATGGCAGTTTTACCATGATACATAGAAACAGATTCTTTGAAACGAATTGTTCAAAATAATCGATTCATGTAAATATTGAAGGCTAGCCATAGGCTAGCACTAGTCTGAAAACAGGTTGTGCTGCTGTTCCCCCTTAAATGTGGGCGGAGAAACTTGAAGGCACGCGGCTCCGACAGTCCGACTATCTTTGCCATATAAAAAGCTTGAGCATCACTGTTAGAAAGACGCCAACGATACCAGCAGGGTATTTCTTATATATCACAGTCGTTTTAAACGAAGATTTCCTCGTTATTCCACTGAAACTGGTAAGATCTGGTATAGTTTCAATTCATTTTGCGTAACTACATTTCCCAACGTCCTTGATATATGCGAGTATTACGAGCTGTAACTTACATTATTGTTAATTCACATTTAAAGGTACTATTACATTGTCATGTTTCTGGTTTAAATTGATTGTTTTGATAACCGGTGTGAATTGAGGATGAATGAGTCGGTCAACAGAGTAGGTTAACTGTTAGACAGGCGCAAACAGAACTGGACCAATCCGGTTTACAAACTGTCGCGATACCATTTACATTAACATTGGCGTTTCCTTTGAAAATTACTGTAATATATCGATAGTGTAATTTACAATAAATCTCACAAAAGCTCTGTTTAGCCTGACGTCAGTTATATATAACGTTAAATATTATAATTAGATTCGATGAGCGTAGTAACCGACATGGCACCCGGCGTTTGGTTGCTATGTCTACGGTCATTTGAGGTTTAGTCTGGATTAACTGTTGTTTTTCTAACCGAACCCAAATCTTTATAGTCTACCAAAAAGCCTTGGTGTATTTGTGTTATTCGGGGTATTCGGAAATTTCATAAATAGCTTTTTTTGTCGCCATTTCCGCGTAAATTGATTAGGTGATGCAACGTTCAGCGTGTCTTGCGGCTCTTGCCTGTACGCGTGTCTTGCCCATGACGTCAAACATCTGAATGCTTCCCTTCTCCAATAGGGTCTGAAGCCGTGACGAAATTGATGTGCTTGCTGCTAATGTAATTCGATTTATTTCCAGGGCATCCAACATAAACTGACAAAATGAGCAAGGATACGGAAGTGGATATGAAAGATGTGGAGCTCAATGAAGTGGAGCAAGAGAAGCAGCCAATGAGAGAGGGAGAGGCTAGAAATAATTATGCCAATTCGCCTGTAAGTGAGAAGAATGGCATTGTGAAGGTGAAGATTCCAGACGAGGAGACTAAGTTCACTGGGTTGTCCAAAGAGGAACTCATGAAAGTAGCTGGAACACCAGGGTATGACATGCACCATGGATACATCTCATTTATTTCCATTTAGATCTTGGTGTGGATTTTGCAGGTACTCAAATGATTAAGTCATTGTTATATTATCTTAAATAGGTGGGTTAAAGTTCGTTGGGCACTTCTGATTCTGTTCTGGCTTGGTTGGCTGGGCATGCTAGCTGGCGCTATTGCCATCATTATTCAAGCGCCTCGATGCAAGCCCCTCCCTGAGATGAACTGGTGGAACTACGGACCACTGTACCAGATTGGAGACGTGAACTCCTTTACTTCAGACCTGAAAGGTAAAGACCGACAACTCCTTTGGCCAACATTCAATCAACCAAAATTAATCTTATGGGGAAAAAGGAAGTGTTAATTATTGGCAGGGTTGGGTCCAGCTCTGAACACATTCAAACGCATAATCACTCTCTTTCTTTATGCTGCTGAATCGACACATCTGGTTTCCTCGACTTGTATGCCATCCTGTTTGCTCAGCTCATATATCTTTCTGCAAACTATATTAAGGAAATATCATACACTAATTTTAGATGAAGGGTTGCAGAATGTCTTTCAATGAATATTGTTAGGCACAATGAAGTTGATATTAACATGAATGTGGTCTTTGATCTGAATATTTCCCTATTTATTCTCTCTTTTCTTTCTTTCTTTCTCAGGTTTGGCTGGAAAGGTACAGACATTGGATGAGTTAAAGGTGAAGGGTCTTATCATAGGCCCGATCCATGTGTCCAGTGCCAACAAGCCTGAGGATCTGAACTTGACTGAGATTTCTAAAGAGGCTGGTAATGCGACGCAGTTTAAAGAAGTAATCCAGGCTGCACACAAAAGAGGTGAGCTAGCGTTTACTAATACTCTAAAATGTAGTATTTGCTATTTATTGTATATTGTTGGGTACATAAGTTATATATATATATATATATATATATATATATATATATATATATATATATATATATATTTTAAGTGTGTATATAGGTGTACAGGTCCTGAAATGTATCACAGTTTCTACAAAAAAAGTAACTTTTTCAGCATTGTTGATTTTGTATGTTTTTTATATATATATATATAATATGTGTGTGTGTGTGTGTGTGTGTGTGTGTGTGTGTGTGTGTGTGTGTGTGTACGTATGTTTTTACCCCAAGGTATTTCTGTTGTTTTGGACCTTACCCCTAACTATAAAGGAGAAGAGCCTTGGTTTGCCAATGTTTCTGTCAACTCTTTGGAACTTGAGGTATGACTTGGATCTGGATAACTTTGTCCAATAATCTATGTTGTCACTTGAACTTGATTTGTGTACTTGAGTTTCCAGAGTAATAATTATGATCCTTGTCTTTGTAGCCTGCTCTGAGGCATTGGCTAGCAGAAGGTGTAGACGGATTCCTTTTCTACGGTGTTGAGAAGGTTTCCACTGCAGCCCCATCCGTTTGGAGGGATGTTGAAAACATTTTCCGCAATCAGACAGAATCCGATGGAAAAACGAAAAAGTGAGCACTTGACAGTTATTGCAAAAAAAAAAAAAAAATCACAAATGGACTTTTGAAGTAAAGGAGCCACCTTGTGGTAGTTGGAGCAACTTTTATTAAAACCTTAACTCCAGTCAAGGGGACTTTAGTGGGCTGCTTATTGGTTTTAAATTGTATTGACAACACACTTGCTCCATTCAATACTTTTATTTTATAATCTTACTGACTTTTTCTTTTCTAGAGTCTTAATTGGCGTTACAGAGAAGTCCTCTCCTAATGACATAGCTGCTGTGTTGAACAAAACTGGTGTTGACCTGCTCCTCACTGGGGCTCTACGGTCCAGATCTGCTCTGGAAGTTGCCCATTCTGTTGCTCGCTTGTATTCCACTTACAATCAGACCCAACTGACTTGGAACATTGGTGGGCGTATAGCTGGACACCTGGCTTCAGTAGTGGGGCTTGCCAAAGTTAAGCTGAGTCAACTGTTGCTGCTTACCCTGCCTGGCACACCGGTGTTTAATTATGGGGATGAAATCGGACTGCAAGATCAGGTAAGCTGACTGAAGGTTTTTATCAAGAGTAAGCAGCAGGTGTTAAGTGTTTTTCAAGAGCAGATCCTAAAATTCTGTTATCCTTCCATTTAGCCTACCAAAAACCCAACCATGGTGTGGGACGTCTCTAATGACACTGAGACTTCAAAGGTAAGAAGCTTGTGCACACAGTGCTAAATCCCCATTTACAACCGTCAATATTGGGATTTAATAGTTTTAATAAAATGTTCATGTTTGCTTTACAGAGTACTTTCCGTGCATTCTTCAAGACTGTGAGTGAAAAAAGAATGAAGGAGCGCTCTCTGCAGCACGGGGAATACTTGCCTTTGTTCAACTCGACCTTTGCCATGGCCTATGCGCGAAAGTGGGACCAGAATGAACGCTACATTATTGCACTCAACTGGCACCCGAATGAAACAGTCACTCTTCAGCTGAAGCATGCTGAGATTCCTAAACAGGCTACAGTAGTTTTTAGCACTATTGATAGAGATGTTGATAAATTGCTTGACCTTGCAAGCCTAAAGGTGAAGCCAGAAGAAGGAATAATGCTGAAGTTTCCTTACACATCCTAAAGACACACTTTAAATTTGCAGTTAGAATGAGGACATGGATTTGGCTAATCTGTTACATTACTTGTCCTTTTTAGTACATGAACACTGGCATACAGCTTCAGATTGTACTGTTACATGCATCACATGCACTGCATGACTACTAAACAGAACTTTAAGCTGGTAGTTTTTTTCTTTCTTCTGTTACATAGAATACATTCCATAGGAAGAATTCTTATTAAATGGACCCTCTTTTATATATGTGTGTATTTTTAGTTTTTCAAATGAAGTGCAATTCTGCACATGAAAAAAAGTGTCCAAGTCAATCTAAAATTGCTGTTTCTTCTATGTAATTGGAAAAAGATGCATGAAAACGAAAGCTGTGGACAATAAATTAAGTGGAGCAATTCATCTTTGTTGTTTGTCATTGTATTATTTCAGGTGGGCTTCCCTCATCTACTTTAACAAGTGTTGCCTGCATAATGAGAGGTAACAGAGACATGGTTGAATTATTAAAATCTACCGCCCTAAAATGGAGCAGCTCTCAGTGTCTCCACCATAGCATATCAGGTGTCTCTACTGATGACTTCTTTATTTAGAGCTATTCATTATGCATACAGAGAGCTCAGTCTCACCTGGCTATTTTAACTCATTACAGATTTATGAACCCCTGCTAAGATGGGCTCAGTGCCTTGAGTGATGAAGGAAATGGTCTCAAGTGCATAAGAGGTCTGAAAGAACAGACCTACTCATCCTAAGAAACAAAGGCTCTTCAACTATCTTCACAAAATATATATTGTACAATTTATATATTTTGTTAGTTGGTTTGGATAAAAGTGTCTGCTAAAGGATGAAATATAAAAATGAGTTATTTTTTCCTTAAGTCCTCTACATTTTCTCAAACTTTTCTAGGTCAATAACTCATTTGGGACCACAAACCTGACGAAGAACCTACACTTTTAGTCAATGCTGTGGTCCCTTCTAATCTAAAGGTGTTTTTAGTTTAGAAATGTATTTATCTGCATAATACATTTAAAATCACTGTATTGATCATAAAATGCGCCTAATTATAACAACAGACTATTGCTCTGACATGCTGCCAGTGTTGCATCTGCGGCACTATATGCACTGACTGCACTACTCGGTTTGTTGCGTCTGTCTCTTTAAGAACTGCTTTCTTCGAGGACTCCCTGACGCATTGCAGGTGGCTGAAAACCAATCAAAATACATTTCCTAGGTCAGCTGACAAGTGCCATCAGACTTCTATATATAAACTCTCCGGATCATCCATTCAAACCTGAAAGCCACCGTTGTATGCTATGGCTATTCAAAAGAATAATCGTAAATCAGAAAGTTACAGTCGATAAACAACGCCGCATAATATATCGTTTTTATGAACGAAAACGGGGAAGTTTCACTGTGCTATTTGGAGTTCAATAATTTTGACTGCGTGGCGTAGGTAGACCATAGTAACAGCTTTGTTGTCAAGGAGTGCGACGTCCCACTTTGGACCGAAACACTAAGGCGTAGTGATATTGAAATTTGGGCGCACAGCAGCAGAAGATAGTGCTTGAAATTTGTACGGGTGGAAAGCAAACGCTTGGATTTTCTAATTTTCTCTACGTAAAGAGGAACGTAGTTCACAATAAAATACAATGGTAAGTAAGCTTTTATAACACTTTATTCTAATAGTTAAACTGCAACGTAGCTACAAAAATGGCTGAGCGTCCACGGCGAAATGATAGGTGTGAATGGGCTAGTGTTAGCTTAACGTTAGCTCTTTCCGAGCTAACCGTCATTCCATTGAAAGAGCGCGCGAGCTCCCGGGCTAACGTCACTTAAATTGGTTAACGTTACACAGTTTTCATATTTCCCGAGTAAACGGCGATATCGCTTGGCGTGTGACATTTAGCAGCACTTCCTATATTTGCAAATAGGCGCGAGATGTAATAAAATGTGCAGCAAAAAATTGCTATAGCAGTTAACGTTACTAGCACATCTTCCTTGACTGATTCCCTGTTGCTAGCTCGCCTCATGTCGGCTTGAGCAATCAGCGGCTTGAAAATAAATGCACACAGTTAGGACCCTGTGCCAAAAATAGTCTGAGTATATATATATATATATATATATATATATATATATATATATATATATATATATATATATATATAGATCACAACATGCTTGTAGTTTCCCACGCGCATTAATCCATTTAGTTCGTCTCTAACCGTGAACCACATTATAGAACAATAAAAACAACGCACATCGTCAAATGCAGTAAACTACAACAATGTATTCTGTTGTGACTACGTTTTGTAGTTTGCCCATTCGTATTCCCTGAGTTAGTCGTTGCAGTCAAGAATGACATCATCAAACTTGTAAAACACAAGCTGTCACGTGTTAGACGCGTTCCATTCAGTTTATCACGTTGAGCTTCACACCGAAATATCAGTGTCGTCTTGCTATGCTTATAATATTAACTGTGTATGTGTCCTTCCTATAGGCTGATCAGCTAACAGAGGAGCAGATTGCTGGTAAGATGAACCTTTGGAAAAAGTAATTTACTTCACCCTTACGCTGTTCCAAACCTGTATGAATTTATGTATTCTGCTGAACACAAAAGACAATATTTTGAAGAAAGTTGGAAACCAAACAGTTGATGGACCCCATTGACTTCCATAGGATTCCCCCCAACCTCCCCCCACCCGCAATCTTTTGGAAGTCTGCGGGTACATCAACTGTTTAGTTAGGCATTTTCTTCAAAATATCTTCTTTTGTGTTCAGCTGAACTTCATAAAGGTATGGAGTAACTTGAGGGGGGGTAAATGATGACAGAATTCAAACTTCTGGCTGAAAATTAAACCAATAAAATTGTGCTAATAATTTAAGAATATTTAACCCATTTGCATTTCTCTTTCAGAATTCAAGGAGGCCTTCTCCTTATTTGACAAAGACGGTGATGGCACCATCACTACTAAAGAGTTAGGCACTGTCATGCGCTCTTTGGGCCAGAATCCTACAGAGGCAGAGCTTCAGGATATGATCAATGAAGTTGATGCTGATGGTGAGGAAACCATTCCACAGATAAAGCATGTTGCTGTAGCTCTTCTCTAAATGTTTTATCCTTTGAACCCTCTCAGGCAATGGAACAATTGACTTCCCAGAGTTCCTTACTATGATGGCCAGGAAGATGAAGGACACTGATAGCGAGGAGGAGATCAGAGAAGCATTCAGAGTGTTTGATAAGGTAGAATGGGTTTTCTTGGAAACATGCACTCACTCACTAGGAAAAAAAAGAAAGAATAAAATGGGAAATATTTTCCTCACTCAGTGACTAATGCTTTACAGGATGGGAACGGTTATATCAGTGCAGCAGAGTTGCGTCATGTCATGACAAATCTGGGGGAGAAGCTTACAGACGAGGAAGTGGATGAGATGATCCGGGAAGCCGATATTGACGGTGATGGCCAGGTCAACTATGAAGGTATTTACACATGTTAATGTCATTCATGCATAGTGATCTTTTTTTATGCAAACTTGTTTATTGTCTGCTTTAACGTCAAGCTTGTGGTTAAGGCATTAAAAACTATTCAAGTTTCAAATTGAAAACATTTTCAGAAAAAGCCATTAAGAGAGGCCTTTTTATTTTGCAGGGTTTTTTTCAGACTTTTTGTAATATCACTTTGTAAAGGTTTGCTAATTTTTCTTCCCTCCCCCTAATTTTTTAGAGTTTGTCCAGATGATGACAGCGAAGTAAAACTGGAAACCAAAAGGAGCACAACAGACCAAACAGTGGGCAGCACTCTCACTGTCAACCTTCAACAAGCATTCACAACCCAATCTCACTCCTCTCCATTTAGTTTTGCTCTCCTCTACTTTCCATTAGTTGAAACAGTCCCCTGCTCTGCTTGTTTTTACTTATGATCTTCTGTAATGTTTTTCCTTTTGGTTTTCTTTGGAAGAAAATATTTACATGCACAACAAAGTTTAAATCTTGCATATATGATGGTGATAACAGCAATGTAACACATGTATCAATATTTTAAAGATTGTGACATACTATATGGACAAGAGCAATGCATGCTTTGTTTACGTTTGGCATGTTTCTGTGTTTTGTTTTTCTTCCCAGCTTGCCTCTTTTTCTAACTTGCTAGTTCTCCTTTAAATGCATGTTTCTCATGCAACCTCTGCTCAGTGGTCTTAGAACTGTATGGTGAATAACCATTCATGGATAATCAGGGGCTTTATATAACAAAATGGCTCAAACTTCCATGTCATAGTGTGATTGTTTTTAGCGTAGATCTGTGTGTCTGAGCGAGTGCTTGTAGTTGGATTTAAAGTGGAGCCACTCAGTAAAGTTTACGTTTTGGTATAGGGCTTGTTCTTTAGGGACCGCATAATTAATGTGCACGATAATAAAACATTTAGACAAATGTGTAGATTAACCCAGAGATGGTTAATTGGGGACCAATTATTTCACTTAGTCTTCTGGTTTTGCCCCTTTTTTGTATTATTTGAGAGAAACATGGTGGAAAGTCTTTAACCTTCTTTCCAACTTCCATTTCCTCACTAATTTTACTACCCCAAAGCAATTGCCACCTATTTGTTCTAGACTGGTGTAGAGAGGTTTAATGTTTGGTTTGAGCTCTATAAGTGTGGAGTTTTACTGAAGATGTAGAATAGTTTTCACTTTAATATACAGTCTTACATTTTAATGCTGCACTTGGTGTCCTAGTCAGTGGACAATCTGTCTAGGGAAAAATATGAAATTTAAGCTGTGTGCTGATTCTTCTTCCTGCAGGCTGTTTTCGATATATTTGTATACATCCATAGCACTTGCATTTTATGATTTTTTTTTTTTTTTTTTTTAAAGAATTTCTCAGAAACAATGGTATGCTCTCCTCTTCCATGGTCCTGAAGTTGTGGTCCATGCACAGTGGCAATTGGGATGGTGCGTAAATGCTTGTCATCCAGTTAGACTGTTGTCTGCTGTGTTGGTGCATCAACTGCTGCCAATGAAATGCAGCTTTGAATGAAATCCGTTTTTTTTTTGTAACTGTATAGACCGTTAAACAAACAAATGGTTAAGGTTAAACAAATGGCGTATAATGGTAGAATTACATTATGGTGGTAGTATTGCATCTTCTGCCCCAGTTCTTAATTTATTCTACTGTTATGTTTTTTATGACATTTATATGTTGTTGTTTTTTTTTCCTTCTAAGATCTGTTTACGGTCTGGTTCTTTTTTCTCTCTTCCTCTGCCCATATGGTAATATAGTAAAAAAGAGAAAGGTTATGCATTCCATTGCAGAACTCTGGTTTTCTTGCTAAATAAACATCTTGGACCTCTGTTTCTAAATTACCTCTTTTTGTTCATAACACTGTTGCCTATATAACTGTAAATCTGCATGGGCTTATTATTAAAAATAGTGTAAGAGAGACAGAAAAGTGCATCTGATGTATATCTATTGTGTTTATTGTCATTTGTTTGCACAAGGCAGTATTTATCATTTTGAATTATTGAGTAATAATCACGTCCACATATCGCTTAAAAACATGCATACATACAAACGCATACATTGCAAATACTACAAACAAAATTGTTTAATAGATTTAGTTAAATATAATTATTTTCTATCTTTGGAATGTGTAAAATTAGAAACAAGTGAGAGTAGCAGAAACGTCCACACGACAAAGCCTGCAGTAATTATAATCCGTCTGTAGTTTTGTCCCGTCATGAAACTACAACACCCAAGTTCTCTAAACGTCCAATACCGGTACTGTACAGAGCTGTTTGATGATTGACGTGACGCAGAACGAATAGGGAACCGCCGATTTCAGCGATAACCAATCACATCAATGACAAGTGAGACGTGGGCGAGGACACCAGTCTCAGAACATACACCAATAGTTTGCCAGTATACAGATGGGTGGTTTTATTGATTCAAGAAAAAAAAATGTTGCAACGGGCCAAATACTAAAGGGTGTTCAATTGATTTGTGACAGGCAAGCCAACTCAAACAATTTTAAAGAGTTGAACGTCCAGCGGGGAATCTGAACCCATCGTCTGCGCTAAAACGCCCTGTCAGGAGATGTAAATACGCGAGTTCAGGCCAGGCGCATTTAGTTATTTCACTACGTATCTACGATTGACGTACAAGTGATATTCACAGAACTTACATACCGAGGTTTTTACGCCTTCACGTTCCTTCTTCAAGGAACAGGATTGGATACCAGAACCCAACTGCTGTGAGACAGGAATAAGAAGGTAAGATTGCATTCTCGCATTTTTATCCGATAAAAATGAGATGATACGCGTTTTTGGAGACTGCTGTCGTAAGCTATGTTATATTGCAAGTAACGAACACAAGTTGCTGCCCTAATAAACACTAACGTTAGCTGCTTGATATGTTAACTTGGTCATAAGTGCACTTTATTTAAATGAACACACAGTCGTGGCTTCTGCAGTAAACCTTTATAAAACATGTTAGATGGAGTTTGTTTTTGAAGTCGTGCAGCATGCGACCAAAGGGCATTACAATCTCATGCTTCCTCTGTTTGCTAATACATGTGCCAACTGAATGAATCAAACTGGACAAGTGGATAGATGTAGGACACACCAATAGTTTGCCAGTTTACAGATGGGTGGTTTATTGATTCAAGAAAAAAATGACCTATAAACGATTCATTGCCACATAACCAAACATAAACACTTCATGGATGCACGCCCGTTTAAAAAGGGAAAGTTGTAAGCTTTTCCAATGGGACAGTGGTTATTCATTGCGCAGCAAATTCAGGTTCAAATTTAAATTGGCAGCTGTCGATGACAGTTTTAACACCAATATACCCAATCAAAACCCAGACATGACCGTGTCAAACTGTTCCTAATGATGCCCAAAAGTTTTTGTTTGGCTACAAATAAAGAAATGAACAGTGATTTTGCTATCAGTAACATGATTTTCGATTTTGTAATAATAATAATAATAATAATAATAATAATAATAATAATAATAACTTTTAAAAAGTGATATTACTATAGCCTAAATATTATCTCTTTTATTAAACTTTTACTTTAGGTCGTTGTACAGCTGACATGTACTTTAAGATCCAGGTTTTAAGGATGTATTTCATGGATATGTTCTAGGCTTTATATACTAGTTTTCCTTTTTTTTTTTTTTTTTTTTTTTTTTACATCTATTTCTTGATCATATTATTGTCATAGTCAGAGACTCACCCCTGACTTTTGTTATACATTATACACAGTTATGTAACACTGAACATGTTTTATGAATAGCGGCAGGTGTCTGATAATATGACACTTATGGACATCTTCAGAAACCTGATGACTTGAACTGTGGGATATATTGGAGTCATCATCATTAGCCACATGGTGGCAACCAATGAAGTGCTGGAATCAGCAGAATCGTGCAGGCTGACTGTCTTCTAAGCCCATTTCAGACTGACTTCTTACCATTGCAGGAAATATACAGTCATGTGAAAAAGCAAGTACACCTGTTTGTAAGAGTTGAAAGTACACACCATTTTATGGTTTTATTTATCAGGATAAAAAAAGCCTTTAGCAGGTCTTAAAATGTGGTAAATAAAACATCAGATAAACAACACATGACATATTACACTGGGCCAAAAACTTGGCCAAAATGGGAAAGCCATGGGTGACAATTCTAAATACATTCTAGAGTCATTTTTTAGCAGCAATAACTTGAAGTAATACTTTTCTATGTGATTTTATCTCTCACATTGTTGTGGAGGAATTTTCTACCCACTATTTTTTACAATGTTGCTTTAGGGTATTGCGGTTTGCAGGGATTTTTTGGATTTATACACTGCTCTCTTAAGGTCCTGCTGCAACATTTCAGTCGTGTCGAGGTCTGGACTTTGACTAGACCACTGCAACACCTTGATTATTTTCTTTTTCAGCCATTCTTTTGTAGATTTAGAGTTTTTTTGTTGTTGTTTTTTGGGGGAGTGGGGGGTCGTTGTCCTGTTGCATGAGCCAATTTCATTCAAGCTTTAGCTGTCAGACAGATGGCCTCACATTTGACTCTAGAATACTTTGGTTTACAGAAGAGTTCATGGTCAATTCAATGAAGTTCCCAGGTCCTGTGGCTACAAAACAAGCCCAAATTATCTGCGATGTTAGCCTGACAAGCCAGACCCACATCAAGATGTTTGGTCTGGAAACTCACCATAGACAGGGCTCAATCCGAGGGGCGGGATAAACGGTTGTCTTTCAAACTCCCTCTGCACGCGATAGGATAGCGCTACACCAACCAGAGCAACGAAGGTGAAGCGGAGCTCGTTGATAGATTCAACATTCGCCGTATACAGTCGGCAAAACTCCAAACACATCTTTCCTTTTTAAGAATGACTTCAGTGCCATTCTTTGTTCTTTTCTCAGAGAAAAGCTTAACTCCAAGTCTTCCAGCGTCGCGGTCAAAGCTGATTCGAAAGAACGCCGTTCACCAGTTTCGGTGTTTACTAGAAGCACGCAAACGCAACTCGGCCGGCATCATTATGGCCCCGCCCACCAACTCTATACACGATGTGATTGGCCCAACAAGAGTTTGGCGTTTAGAGCTCAGAAGGGTTTGCTGCTGCTAGGGTGTGTCTAGATTTCTAGGCTACTGTGATGTAGCTCTTGGATTTGAATTTGCTGGCATGTCCACTCCTAGCCTGATCTGGTCATACACAATTCTAGTTAGAATATGAGTCCGATACTGCTCCATTGGGCCGTGATTATGGGGCGTGCTTCAACCGAACCAGGAAAGACCTCAATTGGATAGACCTACAACTAGGGCTGCACGATTAATCGAAA
Source organism: Pseudorasbora parva (assembly GCF_024679245.1). Classification (NCBI taxonomy): domain Eukaryota; kingdom Metazoa; phylum Chordata; class Actinopteri; order Cypriniformes; family Gobionidae; genus Pseudorasbora; species Pseudorasbora parva. The sequence continues at coordinate 23,768,997 of NC_090189.1, forward strand.
TCGAACCGCAATCGCGAATTGGCTTGTGTGCGATTTATGAAACCTTCCTGCGCTTTTAAATGAAATAAATAAATGCCCTGTGTGTTAGCGAAGAGCGGCTCTGTGATCAGAAGTAACGCTGCTCCGTCTAAAAGACTGCGAGTTTGAGTCGCTTATAACGTGCATTTGTAAAAGCAAAAGGAGTCAAACATCTTCAAACTAGATAAGCGTTTATAAACCTGTTCAACAAAAGACAAAGTTTATTAACATGCTTTACCTCACTTCATATCGTCAGTTGAGTGTTTGTGAGCTGATGTGGCTTTTATAGTATTCTATACAGTGGTAAAGTCTATGTCAATCAGCGCTGCATTATAATATACTTTATTATTATGAAAATACCCTTGACGGCTTGAAGAACTCAAATACACCATATTTTGCTGCAGTCGTGTTTATTGTCATCATGTTTAATCAAAGCGTTTCTATCTTCTGTTTATATAAGGGTTTTCCTGAAAATTAACGTCATTACTTCTGAGGCAAATGTAGCTTTTCCGCTCAAGGGCGCCCTCTGGCCTTCATTATGAATTAAAAACTTTAGGTTATAAATAATACGAAAATACTTAATACATTTTAAAACTTAATAAAAAGAAATAAAAAAATAATAATAATTAGTATTATTATATTTTTTATATTCATTCTGACATACTCTATTTTTTAATTTGTAATTAATGAAAATGTTATTGTAATGGTAATATTTCTTATTTGTAAAAATATTTTTTGCATTAATCATAATAATTATTAGTCATATTAATATATAAACACAAAATGTTATACACACACACTTTTCATTTGTAAAAAATATATAATCGCATTTTCAACCGCAATTGCCATTTTACCCAGAATAATCGCAATTATATATTTTCCCAAAATCGTGCATCCCTACCTACAACCAATCAGAGCAACGAAGCGAAGTCAACAGAGCTCAACTGCACTGTGTTGCCAAGTCCAAGTTTTTCCCCGCGGGTTGTTTTCTATGTCCGTGGGTTGAAGGGACTATTATGTGATATATAGACCCATGACTGCGAATTTTAGCAGGCAACCGTGCCAAAATAACACACATTTACCCCCCAAACACCATTTTTTTTCCAGGAGAACCCCCCGAGAAGTTATTGTTTATGGCTAGTAGTTGGCGGGTTTTGTTGTAAAAACTTGGCAATCCTGTCTGCACGTGCGCTGGAATAAACGATCTTTGCCGTTGTTGTAAAAAATAAAAGAATTTAATGATACACAGAATACTTACCCAACATGATCATCATTTCTGAGAGAAATTGTGAAGGTGAATGCATATATAAAAAGCTCTCCGTTTAGGATTTGAACAAATATAATCCAAGCCCCTTTGATGACGTGCATGATTACGTTACTGTTGATCATCTGTCCATCATCGTCTAAAGCCCGCCCTGATGATTTCATTGGTCTGAACAGTTTCTGTTTGGAGATAATTACTCCTCTATGGAGCGATGCCAGACCGAACTGCCCAACCTAAAAATGTTGTGGGCGGGGCTAAATTCGGCAGGCACCCAGGCTAGTCCACTCCTGGGAAGATTGGCAACTGTCTTGAATGTTTCCCACTTATGAAAATCTTCCTCAGTTTGGAAGTGGCCTTGTAACCCTTTCTATACTGATGGGCAGCAACAATGGTTTCTCTAGGATTACTGCTGATGTCTTTCCTCCTTGGCATTTGTTAACAGTAACACACACCTGAATGCTCCAGACCAGCAAACTGCCAAAGCGTCTGCTTTTGTAGAGCTGATCACGCTTGCTCTTGATCAATAAATCAAAGGCATCTGATTAACCTTTACTAACCCTCTTAGTTCTTCTGGAAGCAGTTAGTCTATGAGTCTACTTAGTTTGTCACACATGACTTTTCCATTTTGACCTAGTTTTTGCTAAATAAAATGACATGTTGTTGTTCATCTGAGAATGTTTACATAATTTTAAAATCTGCCAACCACCAGATTATTTTTTATGTCATGTCCTGAAAACCATAGAATTCAAAAGGGTGTACTACTTTTTCATAGGATTGTATACATACATGCATGCATACATTGTGATTGGCACACATACTGCTTTGAATTGTTTTGTTGTGACAGTGCATTTTGGGATTGGAATTATCCAAGAAGAAAGTTGTTGGTTTATTGTGTGTTTAAATATCGAATTGATCTTGTATGGCAGAATGAGTAAGACCAGAGGCAACATTCTGGACTTGTTTTTTCTCTATTGTATAGGCAAATAAATGTTCCTGTGTTCTTATAAGTTGGGCTGTGAGTGCATTAGTAAGTTGATCTCTGAACAGTACTAAGGTTTTCTTTTGAGTAGAGTAATTCTTTTTTTATATAGACCAATCCCACAGGCTGTGCCAACATACTTGGATAAAAGGTTTTATGTGAATGGTTCACTAAATCTCTCAGAGCCATTTGCTTCCACCCAGTCAGGGTGGAATCATTTTGATGATGATGATGATGATCATTTTGCTACCAAATCACACCAATTCTCCCCTCACTGTTTTACATGGTCCATTAAAAATGCAGAATGCCATCCAATACATTCGCATCTCCACAAACTCCTAAACCTTCACACAAATGTACTGCTGTAGTTTACAGCAGCTTCATATTGTGTCTCTTCTGCAGTGTTCATATATCAGTGTCAGGTTCTCTCTCTCAGGCAGGACACAGTTGCTGTATTGTTGTGATTTTGGCAGAGGTATGTGCCTTATTCAGGAAAAGACAAGTATAAGAGTCAAACCACTCTGTAACCACAAAAGAGTTAGAGTGAAATGGGACACCTTAAATATGCTCTCATGTGAAATCAGCCTTAGCTTTGTAGATGAACTTTGGGGTTTGCCGATTTAGATATGATTTTTTTTTGTTGCCCTTTCATCCGAGGGGCCATATGCTGTGCAAATAACCTTTTCTTTGCAGTTGGTAGACCTTTGAGCACATTTTTGCAATATCCTGCTATGTAACTCCTAATTAAATGCATGTGTTCTTTAGGAAATGGGTAATTACTAGCTGTGTTTTCCTTTTATCCAAATTATATATATATTTTTTCCCCAACTGGTTTTGCTTCAGTATTTGACAAATTAGACACATCACAGTAACAGGATAACCTATTGTGTAAAAAAGTAAACAAAATAGTTTAAAAAAATCTGCTATATTATTAACTTGAAATGAAATGACTAAAAAGTGTGCTAACACTGTGCCAAATGTTGTATTTTGGAATGCATGCATTGCTATTAGGGCTGTAACGATACACCAAACCCACGATTCGGTTCGTATCACGATTTTTGACCCACGGTACGATACAAACCTCGATATGGGGGGGACAAAACATTTTTATTCTGTACAGTATTCTGTAGCCTATTTTGCCGTCAATACCATATATCTGTATGGTCAATAGGCTACTGCCGACGTTTTCTTTGCGGTACCAATAGGCAATATATATTTAACATGAAGTATAGGGCCTCCTGTACATCAATACCAACAGAAGCGCCGCGTCAGACACGCTTCTGGTGTGCAAAGAAAGAGAAAACGCCACGCAGCCGCCCCGTGGATGACACGCAACAGAAACGCCACGCTCACACCACGTTGCTAGCCGGTTGGGGAAGCTTCTTGAAACACGGCAAATTGTGTGGGTCTTGTCAACTACACGATTGCCATCCTTGTTCTCCACCGGGTAGCTGAAATGTTGCCATACTGCTGACTTAAAAGTTGGACCTGGACAGGAAGGATAATTCTGGCAGTTGGAAGGGGTGTGTCGCGATTCTGCCTTCTCACATCGCGATACAGGTTCGTGGTACATTGCGATACATTGCGATTTCGATTTCATATTGCATATCGTTACAGCCCTAATTGCTATATGTTACTATATTGGTATTTACTATTTCGATCTTTTTCATAAGCAACATTAAATGAAAGTATTGCTCAATTAAAGTCAATCATAAATAAAAAATGATAAAAAAATTTAAATTAGTTTTGACCTTCTAAATCAAAATGTTATAATGTCATAATTAGACCTTCCCGGAAAAAACTTCTCCAATCATTTAGTCCTGCTTTTTTCTTACAGTCAACTGCAAGCTCCCATTCAGATCCACCTCCATCCAGTTAACAACCAGTGGATGGAACCAAGTCACCCCTAAATAAAAAAAACCTAAAAAAAACCCTTTGATAATTCGTTTCACTTGGATGTACATCACAATGCGTAAGAAAAGATCTATTGCCATGTTTCATTGTGACTTTGAATGAAATATTCACATACTGTGTATATTACTATGTTGTGCTAAAATTATTTGTAGCATTTAAAGTGATTGATTTAGAATTTTTGGTGTTTCATTCTTCCTCTCTGCCATCACTATCCCAGTGCAAAATAGTGGAAGCTGAAAGTAGTTTTAAACGCCAAAAGAGGGTTTGTGCTGGTGCAAGCGGTTAGTAAATCTGACCCGAAGGCTATAAAGACTAAAACGGGCAATAAAAACAGGTTTGCTAGGTTTGTGTAACAAAACCCACACAAAACTAGTCCAATCGCATTCGCCTATACAGGTCACAAAGCATAATCCAGCCTCTTACTTATGTTTTTAAAAAAAACTACTAAGTAATAAAGACTCACTGGAATGTTAAAGCCATTCTGAAAGAAAGTCCCTTAAATTAGAGTTCAACTGGTGGACTATATACAGCAAGGCAAAAATGCAAATAATAAAATGCAACTAAAAATGGAAAATGACATATGATATACTATATTATTTCTCTAAATTAAAAATATACATTTTAGATTGCTGTTGAAATCAGGCATTTGGGTACATTATCTTATGCCAGTTTGGAAAATGTGATCAATTACTACACGAGGGAAGATGCCACTGCCGAATAACCTCACTACACTGGAGAAAATGCTCCAAAAAGATGACTGAACAGGTCAAAATTAAGTTACATACTGAAAGTGTGGGCTACACAGAAAAAAAAACTGTGTTGATTTTCACTTTTGCGGTAAAATCATTGCTTTGGTATTTTAAGAAAGAGATTTTTGAAACTTGTTAATAATCTTCTTCACTGTAGTCCGATGGACTTCAAATTGTTTGGAAGTCGCCTTATAACCCTTTCTATATTGATGCAAAGGTCTCTATAGGCAGCAAAAATGGTTTCTATAGGATCAGTAATGCTCAACAGGATCAAGCTTTTTGAAACATTAGACATGGTTTCACTACTTTCCAGGCAACAAAGTTTCTTAATTTGTGTCAAGTTTGTGACATTTTCACATGCAAGTTCCAAATGAAATAAAGTAGTAGCACAAGATGAAAGGGAATGTTAATAATGCTTTTTATTGTTTTTTGAAACGCTAAGAGAAGACCTTTCCACTACTTTTCAGATTGTGAAAATGCATTTGTATATGAAGTTTCAGACAATTTACCAAAAATAGTTCAGACACCCTAAAAAGGTCAAAGGTCAGATTTTGAAACTTTTTCTTTATTCTTAAATATATGTAAATTATAACTTCTTTTTTCTAGCTTAGATTTTATAATTAGACCCCAGAGGGTTAAACCAGACGCTAATTTGTGCTGCTAGATTGCGTTGGTCATTATGGAAATGATCCGGCTGCGTCAGTCTTCTTTAACTTGCTCGTTGTCAGCAGATCATGCACAGAACTTTCCACTCCCAATTGGCTCTTTTATGGAATTGCGCTCTCACACTAACTTGCCTTGTTTAGTACATCTGGCCCTTTGTCTCCTGAGGCTTCGCAGACTCTTCATAAACTTCCCCACTGAGTTTAATCAGTTCTGCTGTTGTTTCAGGTGTTCATTCTCAGCCTTAGAAGCTTTGTCCACAGGCAATAGGATTGCAATATAACATTTTGTTCTTTTTGGCCCTTTGGGTACTTGACCTTGTTCAGGTTTTTCAGTATGTGTGGATATGCTTGAAATTCTACATTCTAAAGACAGCCTTGAGTATCTTCTCACGTAGCAGAGGCCAGTCTTCTTTCTTTGTCCAAGTGCTTGAGGATTTGTTTGTAACTTTATTTTTTACAGCACTCATTTGTACCATATCAGGTTCTCATGCATTCTTATCCCTGACCTCACTTTCCCTTTAGTTTGAGTGTTGACTCTTATTATCTCCTGAGCTTCTGTGTGAAACACTGCAAGGCTACTAATCACTTTGGTTCTTTACAGATGCTGATAACACTCAGTAGATATCACTACAGAAGCCTTAAGGAACTGCTTTCTGTAATGCCTATCTTTGGCTCTCGCTCTCTAGATGCTGCTACAGGTGGGAGGACAGCGCACTGCCCTTGGGCTGTTGGGCATCAGGAGGGTGTGGATTATGACCCGCTCCGCCCATACCTCACCCCAGACGCTGGAGTACAAACCCATCAAAAAGGTCATGGTGGCCAACAGAGGTGTGTTAGCGGCTGTGTTTTGATTGAAGTACTAGCAAACTGCATAGTAATGTGTGCTGCTTGCTATTAAATTATAGTTATTGAAACATTATTACGAAACTTAAAACAACTTATTTTTTGTTAAGATGTTTTGTTTGATAAAGTAGTATATATTTTTCAATTTAAATAAATATAACTTAGAAATTAGTTCCTTGTAATGCTGCTCTTATGAACTTTCTATTCGTCAAAAAATCCTGGAACAAAATGTATTTTCCACAAATATCGCATTACAACTGTTTTCAACATTGATAATAATAAGAAATGTTTCTTGCAGCATAAAATGTAGCTTTACCACCACAGAAAATATAAAATGTTATATTTGTATATTAAAATAAAAAAAGTGAATTTCATTATTTCATTCTTTCTGTATTTTTGAACACATGCAGCTTTGGTGACCCTAAGAAATCTTACAGACCCCAAACTTGTGAACTTGTGAATTGTACAAAAAAAAAAAAAAAATCCAGATTTTTGCAATCAGACAGAATCTGAAAAACCAATGCATCCATAAAATACAGTTGAAGATGTTGTTTAATTGAGAAATAACAAAGGTAGTATCATATTATGAATATAACTATTCTCAGTCTCTTTGTCTTCTGTCCTTCCTTAGGTTTTAAAATACATGGCATGAATAATTTTAAATTTATGAAATGCTTTTTTGCAGGAGAGATTGCCATCCGGGTGTTTCGGGCCTGCACAGAGCTGGGGATCCGTACAGTGGCCGTCTACTCTGAGCAGGACACGGGACAGATGCACAGACAAAAGGCAGATGAAGCTTACCTCATCGGGAAAGGGCTGCTACCTGTAGCAGCCTACCTGCATATACCAGACATCATCAAAGTGGCCAAGGTCAGACTTTTCTCGCACTCGAATGGGTTCAGTAAAAATACTCAATAAATCCTCTGTACAGTAGTTGTTTTCTACTTGTCTACTTCTGACTCCAAACACAACATTTTACAATTTGAATAAAAAATGTATAATATTATATTTACAATTATAATTTGATGCTTCTCATTTACATTTTCTCTATAGTTCAAAAGTAAGATTATTTTTTTAAATGTTTTGAAACTAGTCTTTTATGCTGATCAAGGCTGCATTTATTTGATCAAAAATACAGTAAAATCTGGAAATCCGGATAATAACCTTTGTAATAATAGATGCTTGTTGTTGTAATGCTTAATATTATTATGGAAACCATGATCATTTTTTTCAGGACTCTTTAATGAATAGAAAGCTAAAAATAACCCAGCATTTTTATATAATATTTATTATTTTAAATAGATTTTTGTAACATTAGATTTTTTTTATTGCCACTGTCAATTAGTTTAATGATTTCTCACTGTATAAACGTTTTAATTTCTTTTAAAAATTGTAAAAAAAAAAACACTTTTAAATGGTAGTGAATTTAACATTTTTATTTTACAATTATTTTACATTTTGCAATATTATGTATTTGCCACACACAAATACAGGTATGTTTTTTCCTCCAATTAGTTAGAAAAGATGCAGTAATAGCTAGACATCACATTATACAAATACTAAAATTATTCAGGAAACTCCAAGATGGCAATAAAAAAATTAATAAATTGTTACTAATTATTTTTTATATTTTCAAATTATTCTTACTGATGCTGCTAAGACTTTCTAGTGTCATTCTTATTGTTTCGACTAAACCTCATTTATGCCTGCCAGCAACGTTATTTTAACTGGCAGAATCAACTACCACAAATGTCAGAGAAAAATAAATGAGTTGATATTGCAAAGCACAAAAATATAAGATATAGCGCTGCTGAAACAACATGGTAAGTGCCAGTTTTACCAAAACTCTCCCACACTGACTCGCTGTCTGTGTCAAAAACCAGACTGCGTTGGGTTCAAAAACAGCAATGTACTTTTTTTTAATACCTTTGACTTTTGTTGCGTTTGTGGGATGAAACAATAGATTACGATCGCGTGACCTGTAAAGTACATGTACAGCCTGCAGTGATTGGACGGAGCACAAACAGACCTGCAAAGAGCCGTAATTGCACATAATTATGCCTTCTGACAAAAGAGTTCAGAGTCTGCAGCCAAGAAGCTGTAAAAACCCTCAACAGGCAGTTGTTCTTCTGCATCTAATTTTCGGATGAAATACCTCAGGCAACAATCAATTTAGTCAGTTATTGGCTTAATCAATAAATAAAAAAATGTCATTTGTTTATCAATTCAACACTCTACCTAATGTATGTTTTAGAAAATGTCCCATGTTGTGTAAAGTGCACGAAACATTCCTAACACCTTGTCATGACTTGTTTAAGAGAGCTATATCAGTTAACCTTAAAACCAGGTCAATAAACAAAAGGGTTCATTCAGTTGGGGAAGTTGGGCTGTATTCTCAGAAGGAAGCAAGCCACCACTGAGATTTATCTCATCATGGAATGAGAGCTATATCTACAACTTCGTGGCTCAAAGCAATGAAGTACAGGGTTACTGGCAACACTAAGGCCATAGGTTTGAGCTCTTCAGGGTATGCGCACCAATACATTTCACAGTAGAATAAAAACTTCCACTAAATGTGCAAATGCATTGGGGTCGTTCTGATCTTTTAAGAAATCGTTTTGAAAGAATTCTCTTTAAACAACAGTTTTATATTTAATATATATTTGAAAATGTAATTCATTCTTTTAATGGCAAAGCAGAATTTTCAGCGGCCAGTCTTAAGTGTCACATGATCCTTTAGAAATCATTCTAATGTGATTATTTTCTGCTCAGGAAATATTTCTTATCAATTATGAAAACAGTTGTGCTGCTTAGTATGTTTGTGGAAACCCTGATACTTTTTTCACAATTATTTGAATAAAAAAGAAAAGAAAATCTGGCTTTATAAAAAAAAAAAAAAAAAAAAACAATTTTTGTTAGAACCTATAAACATACTTAACTTACTTACTATAAACTTAAAAAACAGCAACTTTTGAATGATAGTTCATATGAATCTCCTCTTTTTGTGTTTTTACTTCTGAATAATAAATGTGATCATATCACAGTCATAATTGTTTATGATGATTCATTGTAACAGACTACTTGTGCTCCAGATTGTAATATTTCACAATATGTGTCTGGCAGGAGAACGACGTAGATGCTATCCACCCAGGTTATGGCTTCCTGTCAGAACGAGCAGATTTTGCTCAGGCATGTATGGATGCCGGGGTACGTTTTATCGGTCCCACCCCAGATGTGGTGCGCAAGATGGGGGACAAAGTTGAGGCTCGTACCATTGCCATCAATGCAGGTAAAGTGTTACCACCTACCCTGCTCTCTCTCATCACAAAATATCTTCAGTTGTGATGTTTAGTAGAGTGCAAAAGTGCCCGTCACCTATTTCAGTGCCTTTGTACCTGAAGTATTTCCCCTTAGGGATTTTTAAAAAGGTATTTGTCAAGAAGCTATAACCAGCCACGAATGAGGTGATTTCACCGACTCGCAACAACCTCTTGCTTCTATGTACTCTTGTGAACAGTTCATTATATTTGTTCTTCCTTGTCGTTGGTTCGTCAGTGCTTCATTTTTTGTGAAGCTTTTTAGCTTTACTGCTGCTATGACAATGGGACATCTACTCTTGTATCACATGTTTGTGCATTTCTTTTTTGTTTAGGTTGATTTTAAAATAAAGTGTTTAGTAATGAGGCTTTTTCACAGGGTATATTTCAGTTACTCTGCGTATGATTTGCACCTCTGTTGTAGGGAGACTGACTCTATTTACAGCATTTGCAGTGCTTCATGGGAATGGCTGGGTGGTAAAGTGTTCCTTTGGTGCATTTTTTGTTGTTGTTCCTCATTTGAGTTCTCTGATTGGTGGAGATTTTCTTAGCAGAATCATGGGTAATGTAGTTTTTTTCACCAGGAACTCTGCTGTTAAACACTATTATTCAAAAAGTGGAAATAATGCTGTCTGATGGCTTCAACAAATGCATCGATTACCAACAAAGTAGCTCTAATGGTTTATAGGGGTGCTCAAACCTGCTCCTGTAAATATACCTACCTGCAGATTTGAAGATCTTAATTAGCTGGTCCAGATGTATTAGTATTGATGTCATTTTCAGGAATGTAGATCTCCAGGAACACGATTGGCCACCCCTGGTTTATAAGTTATCATTACAAATGCATTCCCCTATGGAGAAGGTGTAGGATTTTTTTTAATGCTTAAAAAAAAATTACAATTACAAAACTTACTGTTGACTGAAATTTGTCTAATAAACTACTATATATCAAAGTATTTACATGGTACTTAATAGAATGGCATGGCATTGCTTTGGTACATTTTCTGGTCATCCTGCAGGTGTGCCGGTGGTACCTGGAACAGACGGTCCCATCTCATCTTTGCAGGAAGCTCAAGAGTTCTCCAACAGCTACGGCTTCCCGATTATCTTCAAGGCCGCATACGGGGGCGGTGGCCGTGGAATGCGGGTGGTCAGAGAGTATGAGGTATTGTGTAATAAAAAAAATAAAAGAGCCAGTTGCAAGCTATCCCACTGGAGGGCTTTTAAATGAGGGCTAAAGCGACACCCTCGTGTGCACTAAGATGTGTGTGCTGTTCAGTTAGTGGTGCAGTATGAATTGGTGTGCTGTGTATTTGCACTGGGTAACCCTGTGGCTGTGTGTGTGATCAGGAACTAGAGGAGAACTATCAGCGAGCGTACTCTGAGGCCCTGACAGCCTTTGGCAATGGAGCTCTGTTTGTGGAGAAGTTCATTGAGAAACCCAGACACATTGAGGTGCAAATCCTTGGTAAGTGAGTTTGTTTTTATTATTGGTTTGTGTTAGGCTAGTCTCTGGTCAAGAACTGCAAATCAGGTATTCTTATATTTTTTTTAAAGTGGTTTGACCAAAAATGAATAATCTGTCATAAATTACTCACTTTCATATCATTCCAAACCTGTATGACTTTCTAAAAGCCTTGTAATAGACAGACTGTAGTCATATTCAATGATAACCTTCCCTTTCAGTGGGCTGTTAAACACTGATTAGATCAGTAGGTATGTTTACATTCACAAATTGTCGTCAGTTTGAAAAAATCCAATCCGATCTCAGATTCTGAAAGTTCTGTTTATATGTACTCTAAACTTTGCAGTCTGATTAACACATCTCTACATGTTACAAATGTGCATTAAGAGTATTCAGAGTCAAATTTCAGCATATTCAGACGCATTTAAAAATGGAGGTCATTTTTAAGGTCTAATCCTGACTTAATCTAAGCCCTGTCTGTGAAACAGGGCCTTACTCTCCACTGACCAGTTCATAAGGCATAAACATGAGCACATTAGCATGAGGACATTCGCATTGTGGCACTGTACATATGCACAAGGTACCGTTTACATGGCTAAAATCTTTGTCAAATGGGTTAATAAATCTACACCCCATATCGAAATGTCAAGGTTTCCAGTGAATACTATTTCAAAATATTATTATATGGCTTCATAAGAGCTAATATAGAACACAAGGCATATATATCGTTTTTAATAATGCCTTATGGTGCTTTTGAAATTTGAACGCTTCAGTCCTTATTCATTGTAGTTGCATGCAAAAGAACAACCAGGACTCTTTAAAATTTCTCCTTGTGTATGCCATTGAAAGAAAGTCACACAGGTGAGTAAATTAGGACAGGTTTTTCCTTTAAATCTGTTCCCAGACATAACATCCTAACTGAGGAAGCGCTCAACCTCCAACAACAAATTAGATTTAAATACAGTTAATTAAAACATATGTGGATATTTGCATATAGCACACTGTTCTCAACAGTGAACAGAATCGGGCAGTGCTCTGTTGTGTGTTAATTTACTTAATGTTGTTTATTGATCTAATAGATGATTGTATTTGTTATATTTTGAAAAAAATACTAGCAGATGAGTTTGTTTACACTGCCAGATGGATTTAAGACTTCAGTGTAATGCTCAGTGAGTTTGTCGGTCTGTTGTGTGTAGGCGATAAATACGGCAATGTCATTCACCTGTACGAAAGGGACTGCTCCATCCAGAGGAGACATCAGAAGGTGGTGGAGATCGCACCAGCCTCACAGCTGGACCCACACCTCAGAGACAGACTGACTGCTGACTCCGTGAACCTCGCTCGACAGGTACAAGTCTTCCAAACTGTATGCAAATTCAGATCTCAAATTACAGATGTCAAACTCAAAACACACATTTAAAACTTAAAATCTAAATGAAGATTAAACCTGCAGCATTGATTTTTTTTTTTACAGTTTGTGTTTTGATCCTTTGAATTTATTCTATATTTTGTCATATTCATTATTTTAGTCAATGTACTCTACTGATCTGAAAGAACATCTTAAATTCTAAATTTTACAAAATATTTATAGCAATTCTAAATTAATGATTTTTTCATAATATATGAATCAATAATACAATTAAAATTATTACTTCTTAACAAATATTAATATTTAAATATGTAACAAAATAACATGGTTACTGTAAATAAAAAACACAGTAACTGTTGTAAGCAGTGGATAGTTTGATCACATGTAAGCTGTAATATTATGTTTATATATTGTGTGTGTGTGTATGTGTGTGTGTATGTGTATATGTATATTATATATATATATATGTGTGTATATATACGTACATACATACATACGTACATACATACAGGGCATGATGGAGAAAAATTAAACTTTGGGAGAAACCAGGCTCAGTCGGGGGTGCCAGTTCTCCTCTGGCCTATTATCAAAAAGTGTATGATTATTATTCTGGCAACCTTACAGGTCAGAAATCATATTAGATCGGAATATTCAAAACTTCTAGGAATCACGCAAGAGACGTTTTTTTTTAAGATGGCACGTAGATTACACAAGAGTATGAATACTTGAAAGATCGGAGTTATTGCGCCGGAGACAAATTCAGAGGAGACACCAATTGACACGGCTCAGCAGACACTCCAGGATGTGATGGTCATGGCCAGATGCAGGTCCACCATCCCATCCGGACACGGCCTGGATCTGGCTGACTGCAGTAAACCTCGGGATAAACAGAGGGACTAACATTAGCGTAGATGCCACTCTTTTTATAATGTAATTAGTACATCAGGTGTTATAGGAAGTGTTCCCGGTTCCGGCTGACCTAGTTAATGCAGCCAAACAATCAGTCAATTGATTTGAATAATAAAAGTTGAAAATGTTCTACGTGTATGCCATAGTAAAAAGATGCGTTTTTAGTCTAGATTTAAACTGACAGAGTGTGTCTGCTTCCTGAACAATACTAGGAAGACTATTCCAGAGTTAAGGTGATATAGGAAAAGGATCGACTGCCTGCAGTTGATTTAGATATTCTAGGTATTATCAACTGGCCAGAGTTTTGAGAACACAATAGATGTGATGGAGTATAATGTGTTAAGACATGGCTTAAATCAGCACTAGGTAACTTTTCAACCTTCATAATATATTTTCAAGACTCTTGTGATGATACATCGACTTACAATAGGTCGAATGACACGTGTGCCATAGCTTGACAGGGTCTGTATCGTTTAATCGTACTTTTAAACTTTAGTTTAAAGGTTACTCTCGGTAGTAACCCGAGAACAAAAAGAACTACAAAATTCGACTGCTTTACGGCATATACGTCACTTCCACCAACACCCACACTTCCTTAAATTCGGACGTGTTTGCTTCTTTTTTTTTTCTTTCTTTTTTTACTTTTTATTCATCAAAGTATTATAAAAAATTATCACAGATTATGATAAAAATATTAAGCAGCAGAACTGTTTCCAACTTTGAAAATAAATCATCATATTAGAAGGATTTCTGAAGGATCATGTGACACTGAAGACTGGAGTAACGATCCTGAAAATTCAGCTTTGACATCACAGAAATAAATGATCATTTAAAGTATAATAAATTGAAAACAAATTATTTTAAATCGTAATAATATCACAATATTACATTTTTTCTGTGTTTTTGATCAAATAAATGCAGGCTTGGTGAGCAGAAGAAACTTCTGTGTACACTCACCTAAAGGATTATTAGGAACACCTGTTCAATTTCTATCAACCAATCACATGGCAGTTGCTTCAATGCATTTAATGGTGTGTTCCTGGTCAAGACAATCTCCTGAACTCCAAACTGAATGTCAGAATGGGAAAGAAAGGTGATCTAAGCAATTTTGAGCGTAGCACGGTTGTTGGTGCCAGACGGGCCGGTCTGAGTATTTCACAAACTGCTCAGTTACTGGGAACTTCACGCACAACCATTTCTAGGGTTTACAAAGAATGGTGTGAAAAGGGAAAAACATCCAGTATGCGGCAGTCCTGTGGGTGAAAATGCCTTGTTGATGCTAGAGGTCAGAGGAGAATGGGCCTACTGACTCAAGCTGATAGAAGAGCAACTTTGACTGAAATAATACTCATTACAACCGAGGTATGCAGCAAAGTATTTGTGAAGCCACAACAGACAGCCTTGAGACAGATGGGCTACAACAGCAGAAGACCCTACCGGGTACCACTCATCTCCACTACAAATAGGAAAAAGAGGCTACAATTTGCACAAGCTCACCAAAGTTGGACAGTTGAAGACTGGAAAAATGTTGCCTGGTCTGATGAGTCTCGATTTCTGTGGAGACATTCAGATGGAGTCAGAATTTGACGTAAACGGAATGAGAACATGGATCCATCATGCCTTGTTACCACTGTGTAGGCTGGTGGTGGTGGTGTAAGGGTGTGGGGGATGTTTTCTTGGCACACTTTAGGCCCCTTTGTGCCAATCGGGCATCGTTTAAATGCCACGGCCTACCTGAGCATTGTTTTTGACCATGTCCATCCCTTTATGACCACCATGTACCCATCCTCTGATGGCTACTTCCAGCAGAATAATGCACCATGTTACAAAGCTTGAATAATTTCAAATTGGTTTCTTGAACATGACAGTGAGTTCCCTGTACTAAAATGGCCCCCACAGTCACCAGATCTCAACCCAATAGAGCATCTTTGGGATGTGGTGGAACGGGAGCTTCGTGTCCTGGATGTGCATCCCACAAATCTCCATCAACTGCAAGATGCTATAGTATCAATATGGGCCAACATTTCTAAAGAATGCTTTCAGCACCTTGTTGAATAAATGCCATGTAGAATTAAGGCAGCTCTGAAGGCGAAAGGGGGTCAAACACAGTATTAGTATGGTGTTCCTAATAATCCTTTAGGTGAGTGTGTCTAACTACCATCATATAGGATGTGTTGATTCACCTGCTCTCAAAGCACTTCAGTTTACTGGTGTTGATTCATCTTTAGTTTACCGGTTCAGCTTCATCTTGCACAGCTGAATCACAAACATTGACTGTGGTTATCGTTTCAAACAATTGTTTTTTTGTTTGTTTGTTTTTAAAGGGGGGGGGGGGTGAAACACTCAGTTTCAGTCAATCTCATGTCAATCTTGAGTACCTATAGAGTAGTATTGCATCCTTCATATCTCCGAAAAGTCTTTAGTTTTATTATATTTATAAAAGAAATATAGGCTGTACCGAGTTTTTCTGGGGAAAAAAACGAGCGCCTGGAGGCGTATCGTGTGGGCGGAGCTAAAGAATGACGAGTGTGCACAAAGCGGTGACGTCCTCAAGCGTGGAGAAACCCATGGCTATCGATCAGATTCAGCTAATACAGATATGATCCAGAATCAAATTCGGAGGCTGAAATAAATTGAACAGGAGAAACAGCAACAGCAGGACGTCCGTCTCTGTGGTATGTACTGTATTTAGTGGCCTGTCAACATTTGTGTGTTTACTCGCAGTTTATGAGGACATGATTTGGTTTATGGACTATTGTATGCGACTAAACCTTAGCAGTAGCAAGCAAAACGGTTTTGCACGTCAGAATAGTGTAACGTTATACATAGAACAACAATAGAGTAACCGTTAGTGCATGAATGACGAAGCACGCGATCGTGCCGTTTACTGATGTTTACTCACGCGACGGTAGCCAACAGCATAGACATTTGAAGCAGTTTTACTCACCGGCTGCTTCCAAAGCAGGACCGAACCTTTATCGCTGGGACCGCTCCGTCAAAAACACACTTCTTTGGTATGATTTGGTGATGTCCTGTGACAGCAGTGACCGTGGAGATCCACCTTTTTCGACCATTTTCGATCCACTTCCCGGAATGCTGTGCTGAAGCTTTGAAGTCGCTCTACGTCACCCATAGGAATAAAGTGGAGTGTGGTGCGGACTATAATGACATAAGTGTTCACGGACGAGTGGATCTGCACCTGAGAGCAGTGTTTATGGGCGTGCATTTCCTCTCTCGCTCTAGTCACGCGCGTATGGCCAATACAAGGAGCCCGTACGGCCCATACAAGGACCTTCTGCTCTGTCGGCCTCAAGCCGAGCCATAGTCGAAAAAAACTCTCCGAAACTTGTGAGAAACCGTAAGGAGTATTTTTGACACAGAAATACTCCATCAAACGTCCAACATTAGTTTTTGAAACTTTGTCCATGTTTAGTATGGGAATCCAAGTCTTTAACAGTGTAAAAAGCTCAGTATGCATGAAACAGCATTTCACCCCACCTTTAACATTTTTTTTTAATAGTGTATTGTTAAAGGGATATTTCACCCAAAGATAAACACCGAAGAAGATATTTTGAAGAATGTTGGTAACCAAACATTGTTGTTGGATCCCTCTCCCTCTCCCTCTCCCTCTCCCTCTCCCTCTCCCTCTCCCTCTCCCTCTCCCTCTCCCTCTCCCTCTCCCTCTCCCTCTCCCTCTCCCTCTCCCTCTCCCTCTCCCTCTCCCTCTCCCTCTCCCTCTCCCTCTCCCTCTCCCTCTCCCTCTCTCCCCCACCGATTTTTTTTTTGGACAATCCTATAATGCCTTAGTGTTATTTTTTTCTCATCATGTGTCCATCAACAGTATGTTAGTCATTCTCATGCTAGTCAGAATGCTAGTCAGCGAGGATGAAACTGTGGAAACAAAACTGTGTGAATACATTTAGGTCTATTGCAGTAGCTAAGAATACAGTACACTGAATTAGACAGCAGGTGGCGCTGCTGTGCTATTGGTTTGAGAAACCTAATCAAACTTTTCCCTTCATCCATTTCACTGCATAAATATATGCCAAGACCAAAAAAATGGTTTGTTATTGCTGCAGAAGACAAGCTGTTAGAGAAACACAGTAACATCTGCCTTAAAATAACAAAGCTCCTGAATATCTCTATAGCAATCCATTCATTTTATTGATAACTGGTTTCGACCGAAAAATTAATTGTGCTGTAACCTCTTAGTGTTTTTCACATGATATCCAGATGGGACTTGACATTGATATCCTGTTCATTATTACTGATTTTTTTCCATATGTTCATCTGGTTGAATCTCATCTCAGTATGCCAGTCTGAGCAAACATATGGAGTGCCTGCACTGGCATTTGGTGAGGTTTGAACCTCTCAATTGTCATTTTAATATTTTATCTGGACGAGATATGAGAGAGTGTTGTTTTTTTTGGCAGAGACTTTTGCCACCAGGTTTGCCACAAACTTATGGGTCTATTTCTGAAACCCATGCTAATTATTTTCTTTTGATAAGCTCCTCCTCTTTTGGTTATTGTTTGCTAACTCAGACAAGCTTCATATAATGTCTCAAAGAAAATGTGTTTTTCTTTTTTCAGTACAGTAGACAGTAATATATATACTAATAAAGAGGTATAAATGGATTTAGATATTCTTAAGTAGGCTGGAGTGAATAAGATCATTGCACAGTATTTTTATCTACCATTTTTCTTTTAAAGAAATTAAATTACACGATCATATGATTTTAAAACAGAAGTTAGGTAAACACTAATAGCATTTTGATAGCTCCTTTTGAAAGAGATTACAGCTGATGTCATTGAAGTGTCCAGAACGGTTCTTCTACATTCACCAGCACTGTGATCTCTGCTTTGACCCGAATCAATAAGTAAATTAATTAACTTCTTTACTTAGTAAGGTTAATTTACCTTGGAGCAAATGTTGGTGTCCTTACTGCTTATTACGATCTCATTTAGGAGCAAAGGCTTACATATGATAGCATGCCCCTGTCAAGATTTATTTCAGTTTTGGAAAAAGAAAAACAAATACCATTTTTATTATCTGTTGCTAATCCACTGTTCCACTGCTAATCTCTTTTGTAACTTTTTTTTTTGGATAATTCAGTTTAAAAGCATCCAAATAAAAAGGACTGCCATGTACCTACACTATTGCCAAAAGTATTGGGGCACCCCTCCAAATCATTGAATTCAGGTGTTCCAATCGCATCCAATCACCACAGGTGTATAAAGTCAAGCACCTAGGCATGCAGGCTGCTTCTACAAACATTTGTTAAAGAATGGGTTGCTATCAGAAGCTCAGTGAATTCAAGCGTGGTACTGTGATAGGTTTCCAGCTGTGCAATGAGTCCATTCGTAAAATTTCCTCTACTAAATATTTCACAGTCAACTGTTAGGAGTATTATAACAAAGTGGAAGCAATTGGGAACAACAGCAACTCAGCCGCAAAGTGGTAGGCCAAATAAAAGCATAGAGTGTGTTCAGTGCATGCTAAAGGTAATAGTCAATAGCTACATACCTCCAGACTTTATGTGGCCGTCAGATTAGCTCAAGAATAGTGCGTAGAGAGCTTCATGGAATGGGTTTCCATGGCTGAGCGGCTGCATCCAAGTCACCAAGTGCTGGGCAGTGGTGTAAAGCACTGTGGAGATGTTCTCTGGAGTGACGAATCATGCTTCTCTTGTCTGGCAATCCAATGGATGAGTCTGGGTTTGGCGGTTGCCTGGAGAACAGTACTTGTCTTATCTGCATTGTGCCATGTGTGCATTTTGGTGGAGGGGGGATTATGGTGTGGAGTTGTTTTTCAGGGGTTGGGCTTGGCCCATTTATTCCAGTGAAAAGAACTCTTAATGCTTTAGCATACCAATAAATTTTGGACAATTTCATGTTCCCAATTTTGTGGAAACAGTTTGGGGATGGCTCCTTCCTGTTCAAATATGACTATGCACAAGTGCACAAAGAAGGTCCCCAAAGTTATGGATGAGCAAGTTTGGTGTAGAGGAACTTGACTGAACTGCAACCTGACCTCAACCCGATAGAACACCTTTTGAAGTGTAGACTGTGAGCCAGGCCAGTTTGCCTTCTCGTTCAACATCAGTGCCTGACCTCACAAATGCGCTTGCA
Organism: Pseudorasbora parva; assembly: GCF_024679245.1. NCBI lineage: Eukaryota > Metazoa > Chordata > Actinopteri > Cypriniformes > Gobionidae > Pseudorasbora > Pseudorasbora parva. The sequence goes on from NC_090189.1 coordinate 23,788,620, forward strand.
GAAGAATGTTTAAAAATTCCCATTAACACACTTTGTGAAAAGCATTACCAGAAGGGTTGAAGCTGCAAAGGATGGGCCAAACCTTTATATTTAACTCTATGGATTAAAAATAGCATTTCATTACAGTTCATGTAAAGGCAGGCATCTCAAAACATTTGGCAATATAGTGTATGTTAGAAAGAGCAAATGCTTGTCTGATATGGCAGATGGCATCTATTGGTAACATAATATTGATGATACATTTTGCATTTTTGAGACAGTTTTTCTTTTATAAAATTAACTAAAGCGCCATATTTTATTCCTAAATCATACATAAGTGCAAGTAGATTTCTCAGTGTGATTTTTCAGCATAACAACTTGAAAACTCTAGTCAACCTGACAGTTAACCTAAAATTAGTGAGTGATTTCTTGACATGTTCAAGTTTTTGATCAAATGCCAGTGAGGACACGGATTTATGTGCCATTTGCAGCAAATCATTTTGGATAAAAATTTCTGACAATTGTATAAATATAAATGGAAACCCCTGTTGTCCTCACATGTGTTCTTTATATCCTGTGTGATTACATTTGCTGTTCAGAAGCATTTTTGAGTGACAGTGGAGGATTGTATTTAAAAATAGAGTTATTGACTGATTATTGACATGCCTGTGCATATGAGCTGACCTGATAAGCGAAAGTGTCATTCTAAACAGAAAGAAAAGAGGAATTACTCTCAGACGAGTGAAGATTGAATTGACTCCTCTGGTCATGTAGAAGAATTACTTAAAATGTTAAAATTTAGTTTTTGTTGTGTGCTTCTGCATTTTATTCTCCAAACAGTTTGTTCATCAAACCTGTAACATCTCTCCAAATTTCCTTTTTTGTTTTTTTTGTTTTTTGGACCCTGATGTTCTTAAAAAGATATGTTTTTAAATATTCTACAGAAGTGAAACAGAATTAAAAAAAATTGGGTGATCTAACAGCCAAGTAAAGACTGGAAAAGAAAGGAGCAAATGTCGTGAGGTGGATCTGAACTTGCAAAACCCCTTTGAGCAACATGGCTCACCGTGTTGGACCGTGGTTTCAGAACCCGGCTTCACACTGGAAATGTAATTCATTACATGGTTGGTAGCAGTTTCCGCAATTTCTGTGGACTTTTTTGTGTGAGTGTGTAATCATGTCCGTGCACAGATACACCACATCCTACTATGTGCGCCATTGCACGTCTTCTTCGCACCGTTTGTGTCAGTCTGATGAATCACAAACATGACATTTCTGATTTCTTGCATATTATTAATAAAGCTTTTGACTATTCATGAAAGTTCTTGCACATGGTGGATTTTTCCTTGTAATGTTGAAGACATTTAGTTTTTGCAGGCAATTTTAGATATAGAGTTCCTGAATAAACATGCATGATTACATTCGGAGAGGCTGTAATCAGCTGCCACATTGAAAAGATTCATTCAGTGTGTTATCAGTGTAGAGTTCCTTTCGACTTCCACTTCTGAATTCAACAGACACGCGTACAGATAAAATACAGCGCCGATCGCCCGTCTTTCACCCCTTCTGGACTCTCTGCTGACAGTTGTTTAGCGTTCTGCAGAATATGAATGCATTAGCATTTATATGCGCGTGTGTGTGAGTGAGCGAGAGAGATGGAGTATTGTGAGTGTGAAGTGAAGGAACTTGGTTAAGGAGGAGAGCGGGAGAGATAAAGGGAGAGGGAGAGCTTAAAATCTCTCCTCCATCTGTTCTATCATATGGACAAGGGAAATGGAGATGATGGCCAGGCTTTCAGATTTCTCAGAGCAAGCATTAAAACCTCATTTGAGCTTTTGACATGTTCCCTTAGACGCTTGAAGCTCCCCTCAATCTCATTTTCTAATGCTGAGTACAGCTTTTCTCTTAAGAGCAGCGGGAAGTATCCCTCTGTTCTCTCTCACCGTTGGCTCCGTCTTTAATGTCAAAGAAAATTCTCCCTGGCTCTTTTAATTGTCTAATTCCATTTTTGAAGCGTGGCAGAAGTTTTGCTCGACTCCGAAAGAATGAAATGGCCTATCACCATCATGTTTAATCATTAGGACTGCATGTCACAGAAATGGAAATGTCATGTGTGATAATGTTTCCCTTTCTTCATGTTGGGGCAAACATGACTTGAACTGACATTTAGCAGACGTTCAACACTGTCTCTAGCACTAGCCATAAGAATGTAAACTTGGTCATTTTATGAGACGGGGATTTTTTAAATATAATTTTCTAATACATTTTCGGTTTATATTTAAACATTCAGTGAGACCAGTTGTATGCGTGAGTATTAATGAAGTGCACTGTGTACCACCTTAAGCTAATTGTGGAATTTTTCATATTCCTTTAAAGGTGCTCTAGAATGATTTGAAACAATATTTTAAATTGTTCTCTGATATCTAAATAGTGGGTATGCGGCTTATTTAAGGTTTTAAAATAACGTTTTACAGGTACATTTGCAACCCTAGAAATTGTCCCTAGGATGTAATGCTCTCTTTTTTGCCTTATTTGAAAGGGTCATGAATATTAATGCAGAGTTCTGCTCTGATTGGCTATTTCACTCCACTGCTGCTCATTGACAACTAACACATCTATAACATCCGTCATGGCTATGATTTAACTTTGAATCACAAACTGAACTTGTTACTGTACAAAAAACATATTTATAATATAGATATAATATTATAGATATAAATAATAAACAAAGTAATATAGAAGCGACTCAAAATAGTTATGTTTACTAATCACCCGCTGCAAAATAATCATACTTCAGCTATCAAAAATGTATATTTATTTAACAAATGGACTAGAAGCCTTGTCAAATGACTATCGATTCAACTTAGATGGTGAAAAAAGGTGACGTTAGCTACAAGGATCGAGTTAGCTTCTGGGTTCGACAGTCAAGAAGTGGATAAAATCACTACTTACGGTTTGAAGGAATATGGTTGGAGTCGGCCCTTTCTTCAGTTTTATATGTTGAGCGAATTCTGCTTGATATTGTTCCAGGTTAGAAAAACTCTCTGTAATGAAATGGGCAGAGCAAGCAAACAACTTTGAATTAAATTGTTGCGGTATCTGATTGTAAATAAACATCAACCATAACTGTTGACATTTTTGGGGTACATACTAAGGATCCCAGCGACTGCGTCACAGTCGCCGTCATGTTGAAAATAGCCTGTTTTTCCATAATGTTTTTCACAAACAAGATTTACATATAAGGTAGGAGGCAATGGTGTTTGAGACTCACTGTATGTGATGTCAATGTACTGAACTTTTTTTTATTTAACTATGGCAAGGTTAATTCAATTTTTCATTCTAGGGCAACTTTAAGAAAGGTAACCCATTTAATGGTAACAGGGTTGACATTTTTGCCAGTGTTTTATGCTCAAGGCCATGAAACTACAAAGCATTTTTTGAGAATGTAGTGCTGATGTTTACAATATACTCCTTGTAACATTTTGAGTTGACATTTTAAGATTGTAACCTAGACTCCTAAAAATAATAAAATATAAAAGGATGAAAATTAGTGGGTTTTAATTAGTGCTGTTTACATTCTGAAAGTACAACAATGCCATTATGACATGTTATAATATATATTTTTTAATAGTTAGTTACTTTGAAAAGAAAACATTTTTTAGAAACCATAGAAGCACCAAACACAGATTAATATATTAGGTTTACTAAAGACACGCAGTGAGAAATTGTCGCTGAAAAGGCGTGGACACAGTTATTTTTGCTGCTGACCTTATTGCATATGCATTTGTAGGAGTTTCCCTTTCAGAATCAAAATTGATAGAAGGACAGTATTTAAATGAAACCTAAATGATTTATTGAGGTTTGTTCTCATCAATTTACTGGGATATGTGGCATTTATTTACCACCCCCCAAAAAAACACGTAAAGTAACACAGTGAGTTTTTGGGACTTTAGCTTATTCACCATATAGAAGTGTTGGTAAGTCCATACATACCATTCTCATCTCTGTGCATGCCATAACTGTCTGATGCACCTACCGCTAGCCTACAGGTCCTTCTCAAAAAATTAGCATATTGTGATAAAGTTCATTATTTTCCATAATGTAATGATAAAAATTAAACTTTCATATATTTTAGATTCATTGCACACCAACTGAAATATTTCAGGTCTTTTATTGTTTTAATATGATGATTTTGGCATAAATCTCAAAAAATTAGCATATTTCATCCGACCAATAAAAGAAAAGGGTTTTTAATACAAAAAAAAGTCAACCTTCAAATAATTATGTTCAGTTATGCACTCAATACTTGGTCGGGAATCCTTTTGAAGAAATGACTGCTTCAATGCGGCGTGGCATGGAGGCGATCAGCCTGTGGCACTGCTGAGGTGTTATGGAGGCCCAGGATGCTTCGATAGCGGCCTTAAGCTCATCCAGAATGTTGGGTCTTGCGTCTCTCAACTTTCTCTTCACAATATCCCTCAGATTCTCTATGGAGTTCAGGTCAGGAGAGTTGGCAGGCCAATTGAGCACAGTAATACCATGGTCAGTAAACCATTTACCAGTGGTTTTGGCACTGTGAGCAGGTGCCAGGTCGTGTTGAAAAACGAAATCTTCATCTCCATAAAGCTTTTCAGCAGATGGAAGCATGAAGTTCTCCAAAATCTCCTGATAGCTAGCTGCATTGACCCTGCCCCTGATAAAACACAGTGGACCAACACCAGCAGCTGACATGGCACCCCAGACCATCACTGACTGTGGGTACTTGACACTGGACTTCAGGCATTTTGGAATTTCCTTCTCCCCAGTCTTCCTCCAGACTCAGGCACCGAATGACATGCAAAATTAGCTTTCATCTGAAAAAAGTACTTTGGACCACTGAGCAACAGTCCAGTGCTGCTTCTCTGTAGCCCAGCTTGACCTGGGGAATGCAGCACCTGTAGCCCATTTCCTGTACACGCCTGTGCACGGTGGCTCTGGATGTTTCTACTCCAGACTCAGTCCACTGCTTCCGCAGGTCCCCCAAGGTCTGGAATCGGTTCTTCTCCACAATCTTCCTCAGGGTCTTGTCACCTCTTCTCATTGTGCAGCGTTTTTTTACCACACTTTTTCCTTCCCACAGACTTCCCACTGAGGTGCCTTGATACAGCACTCTGGGAACAGCTTATTCGTTCAGAAATTTCTTTCTGTGTCTTACCCTCTCGCTTGAGGGTTTCAATGATGGCCTTCTGGACAGCAGTCAGGTCGGCAGTCTTACCCATGATTGCGGTTTTGAGTAATGAACCAGGCTGGGAGTTTTTAAAAGCCTCAGGAATCTTTTGCAGGTGTTTAGAGTTAATTAGTTGATTCAGATGATTAGGTTGATAGCTTGTTTAGAGAACCTTTTCATGATATGCTAATTTTTTGAGATAGGAATTTTGTTTTTACATGAGCTGTAGGCCAAAATCATCAGTATTAAAACAATAAAAGACCTGAAATATTTCAGTTGGTGTGCAATGAATCTAAAATATATGAAAGTTTAATTTTTATCATTACATTAGGGAAAATAATGAACTTTATCACAATATGCTAATTTTTTTAGAAGAACCTGTAGCTTAGCACAAAGACTTAAGGTAAATGGCTCCATCTAGCTTACTGCTCAATAAGTGACAAAATAACGGCAACATTTTCCAATTGACATGTGATGTGTGACAGTTACATTGTGTACTAAGACTAGGCTTGCTACAAAAAGTTGCGATTTTCTAGACCGATATGTCTAGAAGCTATACTCTCATTCCTGCGTAATGATCAAGGAACTTTGCTGCCATTCCATGGGTCCCATTGCAGCGCAATGATATTACACAGCACCTGAAAATAGTGCAAGCAGGCAGTCACGTTATGTTGATGGAAGTTAGCCTATTTTCAGGCTCTGGATAATATCACATTAATATCATAATGTGCCGCTGCAACCATAGTATAGCAGCAAAGTTCCCTGATTATTACGCTGGAATGAGAGTATAGTTCCTAGCAATATTGTTCTAGAAATTTGCAACTTCTAATTTTATGTCAGTCTTAGTAGACAATGTTACTGTACACATTACAACAAGTAAATGGTTATTTGGTCACTTATTGAGCAGTATATTTATATTATACTGGTTATATTTGTCACTTTTTTCAGCAGGGAGGGTTGATTCATAAATTTGGGAGTCTTGGTAATAATAATACATGGTCAACTAAAATCTGATAATAAATAGAGAGAATTAATGTATGTTTGCATGTATGTATATATATACACTCTAAAAAATGCTGGGTTGTTTTAACCCAATTTTGGGTCAAATATGGACTAACCCTGCGGTTGGGTTAAATATTTGCTTAAGACAACCCAATTGCTGGGTTAAAACAACCCAATTGCTGGGTTAGTTCATATTTGACCCAACATTAGGTTGTTTTTACCCAGAATTTTGTATGTATGTATGTATGCATGTATGAATGTACATACTGTACAGTGGGGCAAAAAAGTATTTAGTCAGCCACCAATTGTGCAAGTTCTTCCACTTAAAAAGATGAGTGAGGCCTGTAATTTTCATCATAGGTGCACTTCAACTATGAGAGACAGAATGAGGGGAAAACAATCCAGAAAATTACATTTTCTGATTTTTAAAGAATTTATTTGCAAATTATGGTGGAAAATAATTATTTGGTCACCTACAAAAAAGTAAGATCTTTGGCTCTCACAGATCTGTAACTTCTTTTTTTAAGAGGCTCCTCTGTCCTCCACTCGTTACCTGTGTTAATGGCACCCGTTTGAAGATATCTGTCCACAACCTCAAACAGTCAGACTCCAAACTCCACTATGGCCAAGACAAAAGAGCTGTCAAAGGAACAAAGGAACACCAGAAAAAAAATTGTAGACCTGCACCAGGCTGGAAAAACTGCAGCTGCAAAAAAAATCAACTGTGGGAGCAATTATTAGAAAAATGGAAGACATGCAAGACCACTGATAATCTCAACTCGATCTGTCGCTCCACGAAAGATCTCATCCTGTGGGGTCAAAATTAGCACAAGAACGGTGAGCAAAAATACCAGAACCACACGGGGGGACCTAGTGAATGACCTGCGGAGAGCTCCGACCATGTAACAAAGGCTACCATCAGTAACACACTACGCCGTCAGGGACTCAAATCCTACAGTGCCAGACGTGTCCCCCTGCTTAAGCCAGTGCATGTCTGGGCCAGTCTAAAGTTTGCTTGAGAGCATTTGGATTATCCAGGAAAGGACTGGGAGAACATCATATGGTCAGAAGAAACCAAAATAACACTTTTTGGTAAAAACTCAACTTGTCATGTTTGAAGGGGAAATAATGCTGAGTTGCACCATACCTACTGTGAAGCATGGGAACATCATGCTTGTGGGCTGTTTTTATGCAAAGGGACCAGGACGACTGATTCGTGTGAAGGGAAAAATGAATGGGGCTATGTGTCATGAGATTTTGAGTAAAAACCTCCTTCCATCAGCAAGGGCATTGAAGATGAAACATGGCTAGGTCTTTCAGCATGACAATGATCCCAAACACACTGCCTGGGCAACGGAGTGGCTTCATAAGAAGCATTTAAAAGGTCCTGGAGTCTCCTAGCCAGTCTCCAGATCTCAACCCCATAGAAAATCTTTGAAGGGAGTTGAAAATCTGTGTTGCCCAACGAAACAAAACATCACTGCTCTATAGGAGATCTGCATGGAGGAATGGGCCAAACTATTAGCAACAGTGTGTAAAAACCTTGTGGCTACTTACAGAAAACGTTTGACCTCTGTCATTGCCAACAAAGGGTATATTACAAAGTATTGAGATTAACTTTTTTTATTGACCAAATACGTTTTTTCCACCATAATTTTCAAATATATTATTTAAAATGTGATTTTCTGGATTTTTTCCCCTCATTCTGTCTATCATAGTTGAGGTGTACCTATGATGAAAAGTACAGGCCTCTCTCATCTTTTTAAGTCGGAGAACTTGTACAATTGGTGGCTGACTAAATATTTTTTGCCCCACTGTATGTATATATATGTATGTGTTTGTATGTGTGTATAATGTATGGACAACAAGCAAAAACAAAATAAAGCAGACAAAATATGTTTAGAGTATATGTACAAATTGCATCTTTTTATGAGTCAGTTATGAGATCTCATCCATGTCCTTGTTTATAAAAACAGAGGGTATGGCATTGTTCTCTCTGACCTTCAGAGCTTTTGCTATCTTCATGCTCTGTGTTTTTGTTCTCTTGTACTGGATGTCTGTCTATTTGTTTCTTTCTGTTCTCCAAGGGATTGAAGCAATGTTTGCCGGCACAGATTTCTTCTCAGTAATCAATTAAATTTTTCCATTCAGTTCTCAATGCTGACAAAATAATGTTCAGACTCGTAATTTGTCCTTTTTGTCGAACTACTATTAAACGGGTAACCGTGTTGTCACGCAGGAAGGAATATGTGAGAAGACTCTCTCCACCAATTATGTTACGCACGTTTTGTTGACCTTGTTCTTCATTGGGGTGCTGCTTAAATTGTTCACTTTTACAGATTTTTTTTTATGCATTGTGTTTGGTCAGACGTCTGGATGGGGAATTAAATGGCATTAACATGACAGAAACATCTCCCCTGTTTTAACGTCTTTTTTCTTTTTCGGTTTTATGGCAGCTGTTGCCATGGAGACAGCTGCTCTACCCACGATGCCTGAAGCACAGGTTTGGGATCACAGCCTTGATGTGGTTTCAGACCCACAGTCAAGACTCACTGTCATAAACCCTGTTTGCATGTGTTTGAGGCAAGCTGAGGTTGATTGTGAACATAAAGCATCTTCGCTGCTAATCATCAGTAAAAGATGGGGGTATTTACATAATGCTGTTTAACTTCAGTGATTGCGTCGTTGTTTAGAGCCGTTATTCTGTCTTCTCTGCTTGTCAGATTCTCTGTTTCTCACCCTCACTGCTGTCTCAAATGTAATTTATTCACCATCATGTTCTTTATATTATTGACTTTCTTATGTGAAGAACAAAATGTCTTTTTGGTAAATCAAGCCTTAGTTTGCATACAGTTGATTATTACAATCCCATATTGTTTTTCTCTCTTTCTTCCACTACTCTACTCAAAAATACATTTTAAACTATCGGAGCATGTTTTGTATACAAGGAACATGTATTTGATGGTGATTTGATGCATGTGAAAAGTGAGTGAAACTGTGAAAAGTGAAAACTTAAAATGACTGTTAAAGTAGTCCATGTGACTCATATGACCCATATTCCAAATCTTATGAAGTCATATGTCTTTGAGAGAGAAACAGACTTTCCCTTCACACCTCTAAAAATGTTTGCACCGGTTTTGACAGATGCAAAACACCAGTTTTTCTCACTTCACGTGACCAACTCTGATTGGATTTACATAATTGAGAGTTTGATATCTACACCAGAGGAGACATTACCAGTAAACAACGACACATGTATCAGGCTATTCCTTACACAAACCTATTAAATTACTTTAGAAGACTTCAATATAGCTGCACCAGCTCTACTTTTATGAAATTTTAATGCTGCTTTAATATTTTTTGGAGCTTGGTAGTATAAAATCACAATCCACTTTCCTTATCTTAGAGAAACTTTCTGCCTAAGATCTCTGTTTGTGTCTAATGACAAAAAATAATATGCAGTAGAATGACGTTTGCTGGTTTTATGGTTATGAACAAAAAAGTAACATTACTTTGTTGGGGGGGGGGAGTAATCAAAAACACAGTAAAAAACGTTATATTGTGAAATATTATTACAATTTAAAATAACTGTTTTCAATTTTATTCCTTTCCTATGATGGCTGCTGAAAATTCAGTTTTATTACTCCAGTCGTCCTTCATAAATCATTCTAATATGCTGATTTCCTGCTAAAAAAAAACATTTCTCATTATCAATTATCATTATCAAAAACATTATCAGTTTTGAAAACAGTTGTACTGCTTAATATGCTGCTGTTTATAAACCTACACTATATTGCCAAACGTTTTGGGACGTCTGCCTTTACATGCACATGAACTTTAATGAAATGCCATTCTTAATTCGAAGGTTTTAATATGGAGTTTTTGGAGTTGGCTTCAACTTAACTTGACTTCAGCTTCAACTCTTCTAGGAAGGCACAAGGTTTAGGAGTGTGTTCATAGACTTTTGTGACCATTCTTCTAGAAGCTCATTTGTGAGGTCAGGCACTGATGTTGGACGAGAAGGCCTGGCTCACAGTCTCTGCTCTAATTCATCCCAAAGGTGTTTCATCACTCCAGAGAACACGTCTCCACTGCTACATTTTGCGGCCTTCTTTACACCACTGCATCTGATGCTTCGCATTGCACTTGATGACTAGGACTAGGTTGATGATAAGGCTTGGATGCAGCTGCTCGGCCATGGAAACCCATTCCATGAAGCTCTCTACGCACTGTTCTTGAGCTAATAAGACAGCTACATGAAGTTCGTTCGGAGGTCTGTAGCTATTGACACTGCAGAAAGTTTGTGACTTCTGTGCACTGTGCGTCTCAGCAAGCGCTGACCCCTCTCTGTGATTTTACATGGCCTACCACTTTGTGGCTGAGTTGCTGCTGATCCCAATTGCTTCCAGTTTGTTATAATACTACTAACTGTTGGCCATGGAATATTGAGTAGTGAGGAAATTTCACGAATGGAGTTATTGTACAGGTGGCAACCTATCACAGTACCACGCTTGAATTCACTGAGCTCCTGAGAGTGACCCATTTTTTTGCAAATGTTTGTAGAAGCGTCTGCATGCCTAGATGCTTGATTTTATACACCTTTGGTGATGGAAGTGATTGGAACATCTGAATTCAATGATTTGGAGGCGTGTCCCAATACTTTTGGCAATATGGTGTATTTTATTTTTACACTAATTAGAATTTTAACTGGGACGTTTCTCCCTGAATGTTGGTTACAGCTCCACTCAAGCCCTCTCCCGGTTTCCCTTTCCTTTCAGTCATAATTCCATTTTGACTCTTATATGAGAACCAACCCAAAGAGTCCCTTCATGTTTGACCTGTCTTTTGTTTATGCTATGGATGTTGTGAAGTAATTAGAAATTGTATCAAGCTGTGAAAATCATAATTACTCCTCTCTCTCCTTCCTTCTTTCTCACCCTCTTTAGTCCTCTCGGTGGAATGCCATCTGTCCTCCTGTCTTGCTCTCCTTCCTTTCCTCCTTTCATTTTACCCATTTAATTACCTGTCTGTACCTTTCTTCTCGTGGGCACTGAGCACTCTGTTTATTTTCATCTCTTTCATTGTGACAGTCTAATAGTTTTAATCTGCTCACCTTATTTTAGTGTGCCTGAGTGTGAGAAAGTGCTGAGAATGATAGATGTTCTCAAGTCTGAGTGCAGTCTTCATGTCTTCTCACCGGTCTCATAGGGCTTGCAAGATTTTCGAGCGGGTGTGAGTATGAATATCAGCCAGGATTTTGAAGGGTTGGTTGTTTGATCTCAGTGTGTGTTGGCAGCCAGTTATCAAGGATGCTTTACTCTCCAAATGCTATGTCTGTGTATGTGTGTGAGGCAGTGTGTATCCAAATTTGGCAGCTGAGACAGGCCTAAGGACGAATTGGATTGGATTTCTGCGAAATTTGGGGACAGGATTATAGAACCTCCTATTGGGCTTTGTGGTGTGTGTGTGTGTCAAGATGTAGCCTAGTAAGAGGCCACCTGCAGTCTTTGTGCCTTTCTAGTAATCTGCCCATACCACAATGTACCATGATTAATAATAATAATAAAAAAAATACATTTTATTTGTATTGCACTTTACATTTGGAACAAATCTCAAAGTGCTACAGTTAAGATCATTTAAATAATAGATACTAATAGATTTATAGATTTAATAGCTAAAAGACATAGGCTCTCCCAAAAAGTAATGTTTTAAGTCCTTTTTTAAAAGTCTCAAGAGCTTGAGGTGCCCTCAGATGGTTAGGGAGGGCATTCCAAATCCGAGGAGCGGCAGAACATAAAGTCCGATCACCCATAGTGTTGAGCTTAGTCTTGGGAAGATGAAGGAGGTTTGAATTTGTTAACACTAAGGGTGCTTTCACACTTGGTTTCGATTGCCTGGACCGAACCCGAGTTCGATTGCTCGCCCCTCCCCCTGCCCCCACTGGACTGTGTTCATATTATATTATTTGGGTCCGAACCGGGGTTTGTTTGCGTCATCAAAGCAGCAGCTGTTTACCCGGTTACTTAGTAACAACAACAAGCATGAAGGCGGCAAAATGCAGAGCATTGCTCCCATTACTTTTATATTTTTGTTTTTGAACAGTTGGTTTTGTTACCAAAGCTTCAGTACGTAATGGTCTGGGGTTTGTTTCATGTGGACTCTGGTACGGTTCGCTGCTTATGTGAACGTAAGCGTACTAAATCGCGGAAGTGAACCACTATTAATGACGTGTGATTTGATAAAAATGTGTGTTTTGTGTGTGTTTCACTCCTTTACCTGACGAGCATCACTGACATACTGCAAGCAGAGAGCTGTAGATCTCATCTCTGCTTATCTTCTGCGTTCTTTATATAACTTGCAGTCGCGACAGAAAGACGCAAGTGCCATTACGTTCTAAAGCTTTGGTAACAAAACCAACCGTTCAAAAACCAAAAAATGTGCTTAGATGAAGCAAACGAACCCCGGTTCGGACACATGTAATATAATATGAACACAGTCCAGTGGGGGCAGGGGGAGGAGCGAGCAATCGAACTCTGGTTTGGTCCAGGCAATCGAAACCAAGTGTGAAAGCACCCTAAGCGGACTCGGGTGCAGTTTGTGGGTGGACACCCGAGTTCAGAAGACCGTGTTCACATCATCCCAGCCAACCGAACTCTGACGTCAATCGAACCCGGGTGTGCACCAAAAGTGCTAGTGTGAAAGCACCCTAAAATATACCACAGTTGTTATTATCACTGCAATAAAACTGGTAACATGTATTAGACACAATTACCATAAATTACCATAAATTCTAATACATTTTTACATAAAATCCCATAATAATGAACCATGATTTTACAGTAGTAATAATATTCATTGGCCTACAGATTAAAAGTCATAAATCCAACATAGACAATAATTGTGTAAATTAACAATGAAAATCAACCAAAAAATCAACAATGTCTCTAAAGAAGTGTTATGCACCCTTTAAGATAACTGTTAGAGTCATACTGGCTTTTCATAAGTTAATAATTAAATAAATAATAAAGAATATTTTTTTAGTGTCTGCCTATAATTTCACATGATGGCAAAAATGTTATAGAAGCAGTTTCTACTGTTTTACTTGTAGTACAACTATGATTTACAATTGTATGTTTTTTTGTAGATATGGTTGATCAAAACATTCACCACAGATTTATAAAAACACAGCTTGCTGTTTGTATAGGATTTAAGAATAGTTTATAACCTTCTGTTAACACACACAAAATGATCCAATAAGACACAGATTGTAAATATACATAAATGAATGAATGAATGAATTCATTCATTCACTCAATGGAGTTTCTGTCTTACTGTAACGTGTCTGTCAACAACAATGCAATGACCAAACTGTAAGATATAACACAAACAAAATAGTAAATTGATTGTAGTTTAACAAGCTATTATAATTAGTGCTTTCAAGCAATTCATTTTTAATCAAATGTTTTTTTCTCTCTCCAGAAACTGCATCTGAAGTGGCATTTAGCCATTTACACAATTTAGCTCAGAGCAGTGGCATGAATGCAGTTTGAATTATGTAAATAATGCTCTGAGATTAATCAGTTTTAAATGGTATTAACAGGTTTAATAAAAAGTAAATATTGAAATATGAAATAAAAAATGAAATATTCTAAATATGAAACTGAAACTGAAGTGCTGTCAAGTCACTGTTTTACTGAGTGATTCATTCAACAATTTCATTCAAACCGGATTCTTTCAGGAATAAAGCGAGTGAGACTGTCTTGAATGGGTCACTGAATCGTCGGCTCACTCGATTTGTTAAAAAACTGGATTCATTTAATAACATTGCTCAGAGACGCACAACAGTTCTGCTGTGGCTTTGTTGGAACCGTTTTTGTTGACGAATATTGACCGTGTATAAAATATAACTCAAGATTAACAACTTGTTTATTGAATGTATAAACTCAGAATGACATTGGCAATCACGCAGATGCTCAGCACTCTTGTGATATTGCTATATCATATAAAAATATAAGGCGACAAACCATACAGGGGCATTTTTTCCCTTAATATCTTATTTTTGGGGCATTATAACTGCACTCTAATAGACTTCTTCACAAAGTCAGTCTTTGCACTGCATCATGGTAGTCTTTAAGCATGCAATGTAAGATCTGAGTCTGAGTTGGGGTTGAGAGCATTAAATGCATTAATCATTTTAATGTGTTAATTTTTCCATAATTAATCTCACCAAATGAATACATAAAATCAAAAGCAGAATTGTAATGTATCTATCTATGAAATATACAGCATCACACAATGTCTGCCATCTTCTTCCAGTCTAAAGGAATGACGTATATGTATAATTAACACTGATTGGCCAATGCAGTTGTCAACAAGAAGCTGTCACAATAAGTTTATTTGACATGTTTTGAGTTTGTTTTATCTGTTTCTCTTTTATTAGCTCCTCAGTTGTCTGTCTATTTAAGTCCTGTGTTTTGTCCGGTTCAGTTGTCTGTCGTCGTTGCTATATGCATGGTTGTTCTGTTTCATGTCAAGAGGTTATTACCTGAGTGTTTTGCTTCTTTTATGTTCTTAGAAAATAAAGTGAAGCTGCTGCAAACAGATCCTCTTTCTCCTCGTCTCTGCAAACCAGCCGTAACACCTACCTTTCTTTGACCTTCAGCTATACTGGCTGGAAAAATGTTTTAGTTGTGCTTTTCATGAATAGCATAAATTGAGCGTCTAATTAATTTAAAGACAGAAATCCAGTTGTCTTTGGATAGAATTATTAGATATGTTAGATAAACTATTATTTAACAAAAAACAAAAATATGGAAGTAGTTTGTTTTAAATATCTGTTAAATGCATCAAGCTCAACAGTTGTAAATAATTCTTAAGAAAATTACAAATGACAAACAAATATTTAGCTTTAATAAAATACTTTTTCTTTAATTTTTATGTTGTAAAACTATTGTATATCCAGTTATATCCTGAAGTTTCTAAGCCTAATAATGGTAGTGACGGGGAACGTTGAGTTTGAAGCTCAAAAAAGCACATCCATCCATCATAAACTTACTAATTTCACAAGGTTAAATTTGCTTTTAAACATACGAGGTTAATAAAGTTCTTATGAAGTGAAGCGATGTGTTTGTGAAAGAAAAATATCCATGTTTAAAACTTTTTAAAGTAAAATATCTAGCTCCCGTCAGACCACCTTCCGTAATTTCCTCCATAAAAAAAAAATATTATGGTGACCACCAAAAATAAACTGCGTCCCGGCAAATATTTATTTGATAATTTAATATGACAATTCCTGCCATTCTGCAGTAACAGCACACGATAATAGCAGGCTGCTTTAAAAGGCTCCCATGAGTGTTTGCACAAGAGCATTAAAGGTTTCTATTTACAAGAAGTTTTTAAAGCGACAGATCTGTTGAGCATGTGAATGCAATGACCAATCAGATGTGTTTAATCCATTACACAGCGCTCAAAACAGTGGAGTTATTATTTAGCGTGCCTTCTGCACACTCACAAATCCATTTATTATATAACCAACAAAGTATAAACATGATGTCAATAAGAGATTTATTGCACAGCGTAGACAGCTTATGGATTTTAATGGGAGTTTTCTCAAGTGTAGCTTTGTGTATCTAATCGTGATTATTTTTTCCTGACAGTGATTTATATTTCATGAATAAATAGGATAAGTTATTATTACAAACTGTTTCTTGGCATTTATTTTGGATTTATTGTCAGTACTGGTCTTTCAGTTCACATGGGTAGGTTACTTTGTTGTATGTGTGTGTGTGTGTGGGTGGGTGGGCTGGTAATCTCTACGTTATGGGGACAAAATGTCCCCTTAAAGATGACAATATCCGAAATCCTTGTCCTACTGGGGATATTTTTTGGTCCCCATGAGGAAAACATCTTATAAATCATACAGAAGGAGTTTTTTGAGACAGTAAAAATTCAGAATGTTTCCTGTGATGGGTAGGTTTAGAGGCAGGGGCAGTGTAGGGGGACAGAAAATACAGTTTGTACAGTATAAAAAACATTACGTGTATGAAAAGTCCCCATAAAACATGGAGTGTGTGTGTGTGTGTGTGTGTGTGTGTGTGTGTGTGTGTGTGTGTTCGTCCACCAAAAACCGAGGAACATTTTTGACCCGGTGTTACACTATTTGTTGATTTTTAACTAATACTTGTGTGGTTTCAAAGAAAGTATGACTAACATTGTTTTTAAGGGCCACATATAATTTTAAAGACCATGTGCTACAACACTAGGGCATCACTCCATTCACTAAAAATGGCACTTTTTGTTAGGACATTAAGTTGTGCCTGTAAAGCGCTGAAAAGTTTATATTTTTTTATAGCTCAATCTGTCTCCTCTCTTTTTTCAGGTCGGTTATGAGAACGCAGGCACAGTTGAGTTCCTGGTGGATAAACATGGTAAACATTACTTCATCGAGGTCAACTCCCGTCTGCAGGTGGAGCACACAGTTACTGAGGAGATCACAGAGTGAGTGTCTTTAGTTTCTGTCTGCCTTCACATCAGTAAAACATCCCCGAGTCTCACAACACAAAACTAAGTGTTTTTAAGATTCATCAGCTGACCATCTGACATTTAGAATCTGAGAATGTTTTTTTTGTGTGTGCAAAATAATGACTGTGCTAAATATTCGTTGACATTTATGAAGACATTTTTGTGTGGCCAAATGCAATTAAACTTGCATAACTTTGGGGTGATGTTCAGCAGCCCTATAACACTAATTAACACTCAAAATTTGTATTGTACTCTGGCTGTTAAAATGTCAGTGTGGCAGTAAAAAAAGATAATGAGTGCAAGACATCATCATCTTAGACCCTTTGAAACCTGTAAGATTGTCAGTGGGCTTGTATCTGAAACAAATCCCTCCTCATTTTAGTAAAGAGCTCAGATAGAAGTGTGCCTTCGAGAGAGAAGGGAAGTGCTTTGTTGTTATCTTATTCATCCCAGAGGCAAAAGATGCTAAGAAGGAGAGTGAAAAGTGTTTGTTTAAGTGTGTGTGTGTGTGTGTGTGTGTGTGTGTGTGTGTGTGTGTGTGTGTGTGTGTGTGTGTGTGTGTGTGTGTGTGTGTGTGTGTGTGTGTGTGTGTGTGTGTGTGTGTGTGTGTGTGTGTGTGTGTGTGTGTGTGTGTGGTGGGGGGAGTTGATTCTTCTAACACATTTTGATGCCAAGTTTTTTTTTTTTTTTTTTTTTTTTAAATTGACTGAGCTTATATTGTGCTTAAAAGGAGAAAATTATTATTTAAAACTCAAAGGATTAATTAATGTGTTGGAATTTGAAGTGTGCACACATGCACACTTGGATGAATACTTTTGATCCTGACTTTTCTGGACGATTTCCGTCTTTGCTGCTGGTTTTGACTTTGTGAATTAGTAGAGCGTGCAGACGTACCAGGGCTCCATTCATTATAAATGTCCATCTTGTCGCATGAAATTGAGGCTGTCAGCTTCGCAATTGGCATTGCGTGGCAACCCAGCTGTGAGTGAGAGGCCTTTGAAACGCATATGACTGTAATGAACTTGATTTCCAGCTCTCTAGCCAGCAGTGGGGCTTGTATGCCAAGACCTTCACCAGCAGCCACCTTCTGTTCCTCCATACTGAGTCACTCTACACCCCACCTGCTCTGCTATCTCGCTGGCTTTTTTGCCGGACTGGGATCAAGTCTTCATGCACGCTTCAAATCTGAAGCTTGACCATTAACAGAAAGTCAGAAAAAATCATGACCATTCACATTATCCCAATGCCATATGTTTCAGTCTCACTCTTTTCAGGCTGTTAATACATATGTTTTAGTATGTGTTCTATATATGAAACATTATTTTTAGTTTTATAATCTAAAATAAAATTATATTAGATCTAAAATAAAATATTTTAGACATCATGGGTTCATAAAGATGTTTTGAGCTAAATACAGTGCGTTCTTTCAGCACACTTTTTCCAGATTTTGTTGCGTTACAGCCTTATTCTAAAATGTATTAAATTCTTTATTTTCCTCAAAATTCTACAGACAATACCCCATGATGACAATGTGAAAAGTTTGTGTGAAATCTTTGCAAATGTTTTAAAATTAAGAAACGTAAAAAATCACATAGGTATACACAGCCTTTGCTTTAACACTCAAAATTGAGCGCAGGTCCATCCTGTTTCCACTGATCATCCTTGAGATGTTTCTACATCTTGTTTGGAGTCCACTTGTGGTAAATTCAGTTGATTGGACATGATTTGGAAAGGCACAGACCTGTCTATATAAGGTCCCACAGTATATCACAGCACAAACCAAGCCATGAAGTCCAAGGAATTGTCTGTAGACAAGATTGTATCGAGGTACAGATCTGGGGAAGGGTAAAGAAAAAATTCAGCGTTGAAGGTCCCAATGAGCACATTGCCCTTCATCATCCATAAATGTAAGAATTTTGGAACCACCAGGACTCTTTCTAGAGCTGGTCACTTGGAAAGAGCTGGTACCCAAGAAAGTACAGGATAATGTATGGGTTTAGGCTAGGTTTAGGTGTAGGTTCAAGGTTAGTACCTACTTATTACCCAGTTAGTGTCATTACTACAATAGTAAAAAATAAAGTGCTACCAATAAAATAATCTGTGCGGAAAGGAACTCTATAAAAAGCGATCAATAAAATTGGTCTGAGCTTATTATACACTACTGTTGAAAAGGTTTTTTTAAATTGCAGCTTTAAAAAAAGTCTCATGATTGCTGCCTTTATTTGATCAAAAAGTACAGTAAAACAATAATGTTGCGAAATATTATATTTTTTCTTTTTCTCCACAAATCAGCGCACATACAATTTGAAGCAAACTTTGTGCAGTGCATAATTTTTAATAACAATCCGGTCTGACGCACGTGTGATCTCGCGTTGTTTACTTGTCACATCACACGTGTAGGGGGGAAAAGGGGGGAATCCATTCAGACCCATTTGAATAAATCTGTCATACAACATGACACAGACAAACTTCTTTTTTCCACTATTTAGTGGAAATAGCCCAAACTGTCTGCAGGTTCCTAGAGCACACAGGGCCTGAGTTACACAGTTTCAAAAATGAATTTATGGGGGAAAAAATAAAAAAGCGCCTACTTTTTGGGGGCTTATTACAGCTTAGACAACATATACTTACATGTTTATCACTTTTAGCAGTGTTTTATGTAACTTCAAAGGGTTTCCTGTAAAATGACACCAACTTTTTAAACGTAGACCGCTATATGTGTATATGGGAGGCTTTTCAATTTGAGTAGGCCAAATGGCAAAATGGCAAGGAGTGTAAGAGGTTAATTTTATTACAGCAGCTTTTTTAAATATATATATATATACACCTCCCTCTGTTGCTATAACCTTCCATTAAGATGAAAATTTGCATTATAATATGGCTTGTATTTTGCTTTTAAAGCAGTCTGTATTGCCAGACAGGTTTATTAAAGCATGTGAGTGACAGGAGTGCTTTTTCGGTTGGTTTCCTTTGTGTGAGTAGGCCTTTAAAGCAAGGCAAAAGGGTAGGATTTTTTTTCTTCTTCCAACAAACCATTTCAGACTCCAGTAACAACAGCTTCGTTCCTCCTGACCCTTCCTGCCAATTACTCTCTCTTAATCACTAGTGTGTGAATTGTTGATCCCAAGACAACCATATTCAGCTGTGTATTTGTATTCAGCTGGTCTTCCTCTGTCCCCCAGCCTCAATCTTTGTGTGTCGATGATATGACCTTCATTTGGGCACAGTAATTAAGATCAATTACCCTCTGCCACTCTGTCGTTCCATGCCACTGGCAAGGTAATAAAATATGCCAGCTGCCCATAATTACCCATCATGTTTTCATAATTTGATATCTCCTCCATCTTTCTGTCATTCCTTCAGGTCAGAAAGTCTTAGGACAATAATAAGATGGCTGACCACAGTAAGAGTAGGTGGTAAAATACAGTTCAGTACATTTTCTGTTCTGGCTTGTAGTTTTCTAGTCATTCTCTTAGATAGTTTACAGTCTGTATGCATATTGCACACAAAAATGGCTGATTGGCTTTCTTCATTAGCAATTATCCTGTGACATGAAAGGCAGCAGACAGGGAAAAATTAGTCACACATGAAGAAAATCTGGCACTGGTTCAACATTTATTGTAGTATAATAATATTTGTTATAGTATAATATAGGCAAGGCAAGGCAAATGTATTTGTATAGCACATTTCATACCCAATGGCTTTTCAAAGTGCTTTACATAGAAATTAATTAAAATAGTGGTAAAATATGCATGAGAAAAAAGAATACCATATGTACAAATAAAAAATAAAAAACAAGGATAGTTAAAACAGTTGTAAAGATAATTTAAAATTAATTAATATAAAATAAAATGATCAGATCCACAATAGTGGTCTGAAATAAACAGCCTACATACATGTACCATCTTAATTAGAACATCTCTCCTTCATTTCTTTCTCAAACATGTTCATAACATCCATTTGAATCATTATTCCCTGATTTTTACTCAGGAACCTTCTTGTTAAAATCATTTTCACTCATCATACCCTTCCACAGATTTACCCATAGGCCTACTCAAACTTTATTGTCAAACTTACTATTTCCATCAAACCCATTTTTCACTCATCATATTTAACTCAAATGAACATATAAAATAATAATAACCAAAGATAAGAACTAAAACAATTATAAAAAGAATAAACAGATAAGGTGCAATCAGTCGGGCGTACAGTGGCTCAGAGCTCATTCAGTAAATGCACAGCTGAACAGATGAGTTTTGAGTCTGGATTTGAATGTGACGACTGTTGGAGCACATCTGATCTGTTCAGGAAGCTGGTTCCAACTACAGCTGGCATAATAGCTAAAAGCAGACTCTCCTTGCTTTGAGTGAACTCTTGGTATTTCTAACTGACTTGAGCCTGCTGATCTGAGTGATCTGTTGGGTTTGTATTTAATCAGCATATCTTCAATGTATTGAGGTCCTAGGTCATTGAGTGATTTATAGTAGGTAGTAGGACTTTAAAATCGATCCTAGATGTAACTGGAAGCCAGTGTAAAGACCTGAGGACTGGTGTGATATGGTCATATTTTCTGGTTGTGCTCAGAATCCTGGCAGCAGCGTACTGGATGAGCTGCAGCTGTCTAATGGTCTTTTTGGGAAGGCCGGTGAGATTCAGCTGTAATATACACCTCAGCTAAAGCTAAAGGATTTTGTATTTTTTGCACTAACAATGTGATGTTCTACTTATTAAAGTTCTACTTATATACTTAATTTCATCAAGTTAGTGTTTTATGGATTTTCACATTTATTCCAAAATAATAACTAAAGGCAGTAACAATTTAAACATAAACAATATATATTATTTGTAAACTGATGTTAAGCTTTTCTTTTTAATAGTCAACTTATTTTCAGCATGCATCAAGCTTGTACACAATGGTCACGGATACAGACATAAAGATGTACCTTTAATTTCACCAAGCTGACTGCTAACCAAAAAACCCCCACAGTCATCATGTTTTTCAGGCCATTTCAAGTTTGATTTTGATGTGACATGAAGCAGTAATCTCTAAGTTGTTTATTTGATTTTTAATTAGTCTTCCCATTAATGTCATTGTTGTCTTCATTCAGGCTGATGAGATGAGACACAAATTAAATCAAGTAGCAGGATTTACAAACCAATCATATCCAATCACCGATTATAGTGCAATGGAGACCTTGCCTCCTTTCACATCACGTTACACAGGCCCCATATATTCTCATCCCGCTAAGGCTAAACCCACCACATGCTTTAGGGTGTTTGCTTTAAGTCAGTGAGCTGAGAGGAGGCATGAGATGTGGATTTCTGCCTTAACTTCACCTGATGGTTTTGCTGTTGGACAGTGTTATTTTAGAACAATTAGTGATATTTACACTTTTTATGTCACATATTGTTAGCCTGGGAAAACACAGACAACTGCCGGCAAATTTAGACTTGCTCTTTAAGTAGTCTGACAAAGAGCCCATTCAAGCCCGTTTCTAAACCGTCGAAATCTTGGCACCAATCAGAAACGTTGGGGCGGGCTTTACACGATGACAACAGAGCAGCAACGGTGAAGCAGGGTGCCACCATGTAACATTACTCGTTCGAATCAGCTATCGCATCTGTTTTAAGTAATTTCAACTTTTCCTTTTCGTTAAAAAACACAAGCAAAGAGAACAACAGGCGGCTACCAGATGTGGATTACACCGGCTACTTTGAGGATGATGGGGAGTGTGATCATGTGATGATACCACAAATCAGCTCTGGATCTGGCCTTTCTGTGCTTATTTCCTCTAGATCTGGTAATCATGACTAGACTAGATTTGGTAATCATGTAAAAATGGTAAATAATTGTAAATGAATAACTTGCGTAAAAATGTTCACGTCTGAAATTGTTCTAACACATTTGAAATGACTGAATTTCAATAAAGTTTGTGAGACACAATTTTCATCAATATTATTTTATTTTCTAAATATTGCAAATCGCATTCTAGTCACAATACAAATGCCTTACAATAGGGGGCAAATGCGATCACAGCTTGATGTTTTCTGTTCGACCATCAATCCGAGATGTTTCAGTCGTTCTGAGATACTATTAAGTTCAAATTTTGCAAAAAGTATCAAATTTTGCAAAAATGTTGATGGAGTGACACCAGCTATTATCATATTTCTTTTACAACAACGGCAAAAGTCATCAGAAGCCATTGCAACATCTTCCTCGAAATCACGAACACAGAATTGCTGTCTCAGATGTTTCTCCGTCGCTCTCATAGGTTGCTCTGCATACGTCATCGTCCGTAGGTGACGCCCCTTTGGAAAGGATTTGTCTATGAAGCTTTGCCAGACCATAACTCAGTTACTACTAAGAATGGTCTGTTTTTAACCAAGCTAACATATTGTAATATTTGTGTTTTATTTTTGTAATATTGATTATTTCCTTATCCAGTTTTTTTGAGGAGACGCTTCTCTTCAATTAGATTCAATTCCTGGCATCTACCAGCATAGGCTAGCTGGACCATGCTAACCAGCGAAAGCCTGACCTTTTCCAGACTTTATGATGATACTCTGGTTACACAATACTACTTATCCCATTTCTCTCCGATTATGCTGAAGCCTGCAATTGCATGGCATAGAGTTGATTGAGTGCTTCAGTTCTTCACTCACTCCCTCTTTCTACGCCTCACAGCTGTGCAGTTACGCTGTGACTTTTCATGCTCATTCTGCATTCATGTTTGTTTGCTGTGTGTGTCCTTTGTGTTTGTGTGTGTGTGTGGGTGCGCTGTCTCTGGGTGACCCTGGTAATGGGTTTCTAATTACTTTGGGTTGTTGCTAAATTGCAGCTGCTCATTTGTATTGGTCCATTTTTGCCCAGGAAAGAGATTGGACAAGGGCATTAGGGGGCTTGGAAAGACAGTGTGATGGAGGTGCAGGAGAGAGTGAGGAAAGACATGGCGAGAGAAACAAGATGAATGAGGCGGATGAACCTTTCTCACCTAACAGGGGAACGGGCAGAGACATTAGTGCATTGTTGTAGGGTGTTTTTTGCTAGCTTATTGATTTATTTTTTAATGGACCGGCAACTAATGGTATAGATCATTATGGGACGTACAAGATGCCAAAAGTTTTAAGGGTGAAAGTTAGCTGGAGGGAAGACTTGGTAATTAAAGGTCAAATATGAATTTGAGGTTAATGGCGTAGAAGTAAAGAAACTGATTGAGGTGAAGTTATTTAAGCCGAATGTGGACTACCCACACCATCTCGTTGCTCTCTCCTGGGGGGGGTTTCATTCCTTTGTGGTTTTAGTCTTATGACCTTTTGCTTATAGTGTTGCATCAGATAATGGAACACGCGTGTCACCGTGATTTTAGTTGTTTGGATTTGTTGTGATATTGATGTCTAAAGCTTCTGTCCTTTCTGATTTGGCTCTGAATGGACCATATAAAAAATAACTGTTCCTAGGGGTCCCTTGAGAGCTCTCTGTGTGATTACATAGACTTAATCCGTGCCAGTATCCCTCTCCAGGTCTGTTTGTGTGTGTTTCCTTAGCAGCATGTAACCATAGGCTGATCGGCTCAAGCACTGTGTCAACAGCGGTGTAATAATGCTGTTTAAACACGCTGGTTGGACCCGACACCTGCGCACACTTATGACCAGAGATAAGATGGTAAGGGACAGTGTTCCTTTGAAGCGGCACATGTACTCTTCTGTTATTTCCCTGCAGACAAAACGAAAAAGTGTCTTGGGTTCTGCATTCTGTCTAGTGTTCTGTCCAGCATTCTGTCTAAAGGCTGATTTATACTTCTGCTTTGGACCTACGGCGTATCCTCTACGCCGCAAGTTACACGTTGGTTTTCATTTATACTTCTGCGTTGTTGTCCACGTCAATATGCAATTACACATGCAGACTGCTAGTGGGCAGTGTCAACAGGCATGTTGATGGTAACCCCAGTCTCAAGGCAAAAGCCGAAGAAGTGACTTGTTTACAATGTCATTGCATGCGTTTGATACGCACCTGAAGTATCAGCAGTGATGGCGGCAAATAGCGGCTTTTCTTGCACATGAAGTTGTTGTATGTAATACAATAGTATGCACTGACTAGCGCTTCAATCGATTGCTGTTGCGGAGACTATTCATTCCATTGAGATCACAAAACTAAATGCACCCATTGTCATGTGTCCCTCTTGATATACAATCACTGATTAACATCTTTGGTTTTAATGAGAAAATAAATAAACTATACGCATCAGATCTATGTTTATTTATTCACTAACATGAATCTCTGCACTTCAAAATATTGTGTTATATAGCAGATATAGGATAACTCATAACTGGACACACAAACTCCCACCACAGATTTATTTATTTATTTAATACTCCCCAAAAATGATACCCGAGTAAAGTACAGTTTCCTCAAAATTGTGCTTAAGTACTGTACTCAAGTAAATGTACTCCAATACTGTCTGACTCTGTTTGTTTGTATGTCTGTTTGTCTAATGTTCTGTTTGTCTGTCAAATGTTCTGTGTTTTATCTGTCTGTCTGACTATTGCGACTAATGTTCTGTCTGTGTGTGTTTGTCTGTCTTTCTAATGTTTTGTTTGTTTGTTTGTCTGTGTGTGTGTATAATGTTCTGCTAGTTTGTTTAATGTTCTGTTAGTTTGTTTGTCTGTCTGTTCTGTTTGTTTGTCTGTCTGTTCTGTTTGTTTGTCTGTCTAACGTCCTGTCTGTCTGTCTGTTCTGTTTGTTTGTCTGTCTATTCTGTTTGTTTGTTTGTCTGTCTAATGTTCTGTTTGTTTTGTCTTTCTGTCTTTATATTCTGTGTGTCTGTCTGTCTGTTCTGTTTATTGTTTGTTGGTTTGTCTGTCTGTGTTTTCTGTTTATTGTTTGCTGGTGTGTCTGTGTTTTCTGTTTATTGTTTGCTGGTGTGTCTGTCTGTGTTTTCCTTTTATTGTTTGTTGGTGTGTCTGTCTGTGTTTTCTGTTTATTGTTTGTTGGTGTGTCTGTCTGTGTTTTCTGTTTATTGTTTGTTGGTGTGTCTGTCTGTGTTTTCTGTTTATTGTTTGCTGGTGTGTCTGTCTGTGTTTTCTGTTTATTGTTTGCTGGTGTGTCTGTCTGTGTTTTCTGTTTATTGTTTGTTGGTGTGTCTGTCTGTGTTTTCTGTTTATTGTTTGTTGGTGTGTCTGTCTGTGTTTTCTGTTTATTGTTTGTTGGTGTGTCTGTCTGTGTTTTCTGTTTATTGTTTGTTGGTGTGTCTGTCTGTGTTTTCTGTTTATTGTTTGTTGGTGTGTCTGTCTGTGTTTTCTGTTTATTGTTTGCTGGTGTGTCTGTCTGTGTTTTCTGTTTATTGTTTGTTGGTGTGTCTGTCTGTGTTTTCTGTTTATTGTTTGTTGGTGTGTCTGTCTGTGTTTTCTGTTTATTGTTTGTTGGTGTGTCTGTCTGTGTTTTCTGTTTATTGTTTGTTGGTGTGTCTGTCTGTGTTTTCTGTTTATTGTTTGTTGGTGTGTCTGTCTGTGTTTTCTGTTTATTGTTTGCTGGTGTGTCTGTCTGTGTTTTCTGTTTATTGTTTGTTGGTGTGTCTGTCTGTGTTTTCTGTTTATTGTTTGTTGGTGTGTCTGTCTGTGTTTTCTGTTTATTGTTTGTTGGTGTGTCTGTCTGTGTTTTCTGTTTATTGTTTGCTGGTGTGTCTGTCTGTGTTTTCTGTTTATTGTTTGTTGGTGTGTCTGTCTGTGTTTTCTGTTTATTGTTTGTTGGTGTGTCTGTCTGTGTTTTCTGTTTATTGTTTGTTGGTGTGTCTGTCTGTGTTTTCTGTTTATTGTTTGTTGGTGTGTCTGTCTGTGTTTTCTGTTTATTGTTTGCTGGTGTGTCTGTCTGTGTTTTCTGTTTATTGTTTGCTGGTGTGTCTGTCTGTGTTTTCTGTTTATTGTTTGTTGGTGTGTCTGTCTGTGTTTTCTGTTTATTGTTTGTTGGTGTGTCTGTCTGTGTTTTCTGTTTATTGTTTGTTGGTGTGTCTGTCTGTGTTTTCTGTTTATTGTTTGCTGGTGTGTCTGTCTGTGTTTTCTGTTTATTGTTTGTTGGTGTGTCTGTCTGTGTTTTCTGTTTATTGTTTGTTGGTGTGTCTGTCTGTGTTTTCTGTTTATTGTTTGTTGGTGTGTCTGTCTGTGTTTTCTGTTTATTGTTTGTTGGTGTGTCTGTCTGTGTTTTCTGTTTATTGTTTGTTGGTGTGTCTGTCTGTGTTTTCTGTTTATTGTTTGTTGGTGTGTCTGTCTTATGTTCTGTTTATTTGTTTGTCTGTCTGTCTGTCTTTCTGTCTAGACTGTCTGTCAAGAAGTCTAATTATTTTAATTAAACATTTCAATAATCTGTTCACTTAATGTTATATTAAAAGAAATAAAACATGGTGTATATGTAGACAAACAAAGTTAACAATGGGTCAATAAAAATAAAGAGGATATATTGATGAGGGTATATTGCTACACCTTCTGACACTTTAAAGTTTTCTTGGCTTTGATACACAATTGTCATCATATATTGGGTTCTTTAAACTCTGGTATGATCCTGTTCAGCAACACTGGCAGATATTAAACATTGTGGGAGAACACACACGCAGTCAATCACAAAACAACACCGTGTCACTCAGGGGCTCAGTCTGTGTTGTATGACTGACTGGAACTACTCCACTCCCACATAATTTCTGCATATGCTGCTGCCTGGCTTTGGCAATTAAAATGGAATAGAGAATCAGACTGAATATATTAACATGGCTCCCCCACCTCATCACTGAGCAGCTCCCATCACCATTCTCTTGCTGTGTGCTGCATTCGGTTCTCTCCTGCTGTCCTCCTTTTTTGCTCTGTTCTCTTGTTTCCTCTGTCTAATGCTCCCAGTCTTCATTGTTTGTGCCTCTCTTCGGCACTCGCTCACTCTTGACTGTCTGACTGTAGGCTGCTGAAATGCTCTACTGTCTGGTGATTTAAAGGGTACGCAATGGCAGTTTGCAGGGTAGTAATTATTTAGTAGTGTTTTTTGCTTGTAAATGTAAGGTTTTATCTTTTTAGAAGTTATTGAAGAGTGCTGTAATTTATTCACTGTGTGTGTGTGTGTGTGTGTGTGTGGATAGACAGACACACAGACATGGCAGTCAATAGCTGTTTCCATCCACCTATTTTTATGCGCATTTTGGGATATTGGATCAAAAAATGCTGAATGCAAATGGCAAGATGCTCATAAATTCTAAAAATGCACATACAAAATGTATGCGCATGTTTGAGTAAGGTACATTTTGTATTTGATATGAAAACATGCACATAAACTATGATGGAAATGCATTTATCGTATAAGCCGCCCCAACATAACTGCATAACTAGCGGTAAAACCTTGTTTGCAAATCATCTAAATTCCTGTTTTGGTCATTCAGAAGTCTGTTGTCAAAGATGCTCAGTATATTTTCCTCCTAGAATGGTCTTGCATGATTGCATTCCCAAACAGCAGCTTCTGCGTCTGAAAGCAAGACAAAAAGTTTATTGAGATGCACAAGTTTCTCTGAGACACAAATAATTAATTATATATGAAAATTATTATATATGGTGGCTTCTCCTATGCTTCATAGTGATTTTTTTCCCCTTTTTTTTCGTAAGTTTATCAGAAAGTGGCGATTACGTTCTCTTAGACTCACTGGATGTAAACGGTGCTTTATTTACAAATGTTTTATACTATATTGCAATTTTGTGCATGTTCCATTCGCAACTGTGGATGGAAACATAGCTACATTATACATAGATAATATTTGCCATCAACCATCAACTGTTTGGTTACCCACATTCTTCAAAATATCTTCTGAGGAAATTGATACCGGGCTTGGATTGCTATGGGAGCAATATAGATGCACATAATCAGGAGAGGCTTGAGTGAGAAAGGTAAGGGAGCGTGGAAGTGAACATTGTGCCCTTGAGACTGGGTCAGCGTTGCCTTATAGCTGTGATTTTATGAGTACATTGAATTCCAGAATCTGTTTTCACTGCTGCAGATTACTCTTCCTGTCCAGTACTGGAAAGCCAAACCACTAAATAGATTATTCCACACTAATCCTACTCTTGAGACAACACTGTGAATGGACAACTTTAATTAGCTTAGACCTTAGTTATCTATCTGCTTAAAATCACTGTGACATAAATTGATTTTTTTTAAATATTGCAGTTTATGATTAATTATTTATCTGTACACATAATTGTTTTAAGTCATGTGCTCTCATAATATTTAATAAAAACATTACAATTCTTTGCAAATGACGTGCATCGACGATCCACACAATTAGCAAAAGGCAATGGTCCAATCAATTCCCAATGAACAAAATCAAGTCCAGCCCAACATTTTGATTTCACTCAATAGAGAAGAAAAGTTAGCAATTTCTGTTTCATTCCAACTTTAAATCTTTCCGTTTGACTGTTCAATCACTGATTCTTTCAAATCATTCATTGAATCCACTCGAGTATTACGGTTGACGTTTGATTTGCTTAAGTGTGTGTATGCATGTGTATCTTCAAAAGAAAGTTTTCTATTATGTCCTGACAGAACAAAGAGATTCATTTTTACAAATAAACATATTTTATAAAGTTTCAAAGCTGTTTATGTTTGTCAGAAACATCAGATAAATCCCATTCTGCATTCTCAATTCATTCTAATTTAAATTCAGTTCTAGATTTCTCAGTGTTTATAATAAATATTTGATATGACAGTTCTATTATTTATGTATCAGATTGTGTTGACACACATTGTGTGATAGCCAAATAAGGGAAAAACACAATTTGTGAGTAAATGGAGGTTATCAATGCATACATGAATACTTTCTAAAATAAATTTTAAATACAAATAAACTTAGAATTTTTTCTCAGTAGTCAGTTTTAAATTTGTTTGGTGGATTTTTGAACGATTAACTAACATTAAAAGCTGTTCTTAGTAACGTTATATTAGCACTAAAACGTTTAATGTTGTAACCGTTTTAGCTTATCCGTTCAGTAATTGCAGGGACATTTTTGGTGTGTTGATCAGGGTTCATGGATTCAACTTGCAACCTTACAGTTTGCCACTCAGACTTCCAATGTGTCATCTGATAAATGTAATTTTAACTGATCTGCTGGAGTATTTACACAAAGGAAATAATAGGGATAATCCATTAGGGTGATTTTTGATTTTCAGTTTCTGGTTTCATTTTGTAATTATTTCAGCTTGCCGCTTTTATGACCAGAGTTCATATGAGAGATGTTATCATTAGACGTAGTGTCATAAAGACATATGCGTGCAATATTCAGAGCCTGTTTGTACCATTGTTAAAAAATTAATGAGGCCTAGCCAGATAATGTTGAGAGCTGTGCAAACATATTGCCTTTGCCACCATGTGTGTATATTGCCGTAGTGTCATCAAAAGCATGCTGAGCGATTTATATATGTTGCCCTTCGAGAAATCCTACATTTTCAAAATGCCTCTGTGCCAGAGTTAAAAAAGGCAGACACTTTGTAGCATAAATTATTGATGCACAGCATTAAAGCAAATACTCGCTCTTCTTTTATTGGGTAAAAATATTTTGTGACCCACTGGGTGCTTTCACAGTCTCGCTCTCGCTCTGGCGCACACACACAAGCGCACAAGCACTTTGTAATTTGATTATTCATTCATCATAAAGAGGATGAATCGTGAAGTTTTAGCCTGGAAGCAGTTTGAATGCCTTTTATTCCTTCTGATATGGTGAAACAAGCATTAGTAATTAGGAATAAATACATGTCAACATTGATTCCTAAGAAAAGGCTGCGGGTTCGTAACGCTGACAAGTTTCCATTCGCTATACATGCATCTTTTCCCCCATTAGTCAACCCTGGTTCAATCCTTCTCTTTGCGCCTATAAGAATAAAAGGGACCTGATATATGAGGATGAGGAATTGTAGGACATGAGGAATGAGTTCAGTGAATCTAGGGTGAGTAAATATATCACTGTGATTTATATGGCTCTTAATAAATCCAACTTTACACCGGGGAAAGCACTTATCCAATAAGATGGCAGATTCAGCCAAATGTAGCCAATCAGTCCTAGAAAAGCCTGGTTCATTCAATTGAGCTGAGGGAGTGATTTAATTGTGAAGCTATTGAGGCCGGAGTGGATCAGGCGCTAGCTGTTAGCCTTGAATCTAGAAGGCATTTCCTGTTTGCATGTTGTTGAGTGACTCCCTTGTTTCCTTCTACAATCCACTCATCCCACTCCTTGTCAAGTGAGTGCAGTGTTGTGAAGCGGATTGCTAGTTGTCAAGCCTGTCTAGTAGAAGTTATTGGAGCAAGCAGGCATCTTGCGTGTTCTCGCCTCACCGGTGTGAATATTGCCTCAGTGTTGCACCTGCTGGAATGCCAAGCAAATAAGAATGGTTTGACTTAATCTGTTGTGATTCCAGATCGCTGAACTGGTCGGGCATGATAGCGTGCACTTTTCTGGAGTGATAAAGTATTGGTGTTGGATGTGATCTTTGTGGCTTGGTTCCTGTGGCAGGGTGTGTTTTTGTCGTTTAGCAAATCCAATATAACCGCTGTCTCTGTTTCTCTGTCTCCCTCCCTCTCATCCAGTGTGGATCTGGTACACGCTCAGTTGAGAGTGTGTGAAGGTCGCAGTCTGCACGAGCTGGGCCTGAAACAGGACAAGATACGGATCAATGGTTATGCCATCCAGTGCCGTGTGACCACAGAGGACCCAGCACGTGGCTTCCAGCCTGACACAGGAAGACTGGAGGTAGGTTAACATCCTTAGTTCAACAGCTGGGCATTTGCACATCTCCCCTCAGCAATGTTTTCAGATAGATCAAATTAGGGATTTATTTATTTAAAACTTAATATAAAGCATATCTGGCATTATGTGACCCTGGACCACAAAACTGGTCATAAGTCGCACGTATATATTTAGGCAATAGCCAAACAATACATTGTATGGGTCAAAATTATTGCATAATTCTTTTATGCCAACAACCATTAGGATATTAAGTAAAGATCATGTTCCATGAAGGTATTTAGTACATTTCCTACTGTAAATATATTAAAAAAATTATTAGTAGTAGTAAAATGCATTGCTAATGACTTAATTTAAAGGGGTACTTCAGCGCTGGGAAGATGAACCTATATTTAAACTGGCTCATCAATGTAGTAGAAATGTGAAATTATTTTTGAATTTAGTGCTTTCTAGACTAAGAAAAGACAGAAAATGTATGTTTGTCTCATGGGGATGAAAGACTACAATTCCCAGAAGTCTTCGCTGCCCTGTGAGGCCATTCCCAAAGCCACCAACTTGATTACTGTGACTGAGTTGGAGAAGACACTACAATTAAAAACTGAACGTGTCTGTTCAATATAATGAGTGAGTCACCGCGCGAGTGTCACAGCACTGAGCACTAACTGCAGGAGTGATATAAATGAGCTGATGAGCTCTTGTGATGAGAGCTGAGGTAATCGCGACTACACTTGCGGCATACACACAACGCAAGTTCAGTCTGGCGCGTTTCAGTTCATGCCTTTGCAAGCTTAACTTTCATAAAAATTAATTTGAGAAGTTAAAAGACTTGCATTGCTCACCATAGAGCCGTTTAAATGAGTGCCTGTAGCTGCCAGCTGAGCTGTGAGTGTGATCCTCCATCCCCCATGCGTGGGTTCAAAACTTGCGGAAATGGCTCCCTCTGCTGGCTGTAGTCTTTTGCCTACTCTTGTCTCGGGGGAAGCACAATCATTTGAATATACTCAAGGGTTTCTACTGATACAAAGCCATGTATGCTAATCGCTGAAGTAACCCTTTAAATCTGATTGTCTCAATATTTAGATTTTTTCACCCTCAAATAGTTATATTTCTGCCAGATATTATTATATGCTAACAAACCAATGGAGTTTATTTATTCAGCTTTCAGATGATGTATAAATCTCAATAAATAAATAAAATTACCCTTTTGGCTGGTTTTGTGGTCCAGGGTCACACATTAGGGGTGTAACTGTACACAAAACTGACGGTTTGGTCACGGTTCTGTATGGTTTTGTACAGCGGGAGAAGAATTCCTTTTTTTTATTAAACTGTGGTTAGTGAACAAATTGTGCCTTTAAATGAATTCAATTATAATTAAAATTTTCCTAAGAATAAAAAAAAGATGCTATTTATTTATTTAGATGTAATAATCAACACTCATAACAATATAAATTTAAGAATTAGAATTAGACCCCATTGACATGCATAATACGAGCAACAGAGTTAAAAATCTTCATTTGTGTTCTACGGAAGAAACAAAACACGCGTTCATCTTGGATGACCTGGGGGTAAGCAGATAAACATCAAATTTTCATTTTTGGGTGAACTATCCCTTTAAAATATATAAATTTACACAGTGGCTGTCATTTTCATGACAGAATTATTTAAACATACATTAAACAAATTAAAGAGGAAGGGATGACCGCGTGGAAGGGTTCACTCACACTCCACATTGCTGCTTGAACTGAGACATCTATACACTCCATATTAAAGAACGGACAGAATTTAATGGACAAAATAGACAGAATTTGAAAGATGACACTGTTTCTTATCGAATGTAACAAAACGCTTAGCTCATTGTGATTATTGGTGGTTAATAGTGGACAGGCTACGATGCTGTATTCATAGTGTAGACATACTGCAAATTCGTGGGACGAATACGTGTACCGTTACAGAAGAAAAAGAAAGAAAAATTTGTTTTGTGAGAAAAGGTAAAGTGAGGTCAACCTCAACAATGGGCAAAGTTTGGACTAGGGCAGGAGGGGGCGGTGCGCGTTCAGTATCATGATGCGTACCGTGGGTGTGGAGACTGTGTCATTGTGGCAGAACACAAATTTTATGTATTTGATGTGGGCACATTTTATGATTCAGTAAGGATTCTCTCAAGCGGCCAATTTTGGGGTTGCTATGTGCTCTTGATGAGCACTTTTGCTGATTGGTAAAGTACACACCCCTAGGGTTTCATTTTCAAATATTAGACATTGCTGAAAGCTTCGGTGTAAAATGAACACTGACCACCACAAACACCAATACACACATACATTACCACTCTGCAGCTGGGTTTTGCTGAAGTGTGTACATGTGTGGTGATATCACGGATGTATGAAATTGTCTGAGAGTTTGCTGATGGGAACTTTTCCCTTTGAGGCTGTATGAAAATGGTTTGCTTGTGGATGAATAATTAGACAAATATTGATATCAGCTTTCTGTGCCCAGTCACTGTTGAGCTGCTAGCCTTGCACCTGTCCAAACATCTCACAGGAACATCTTGTGCTGTCGATTCGTGGATGCGAGTCTGAGCAGTTACCTGGTTTTGAGCTGCAGGGTTTCTGAGGGTCTCTGATCAAGATTTTTGCTGGCTGACAAACCTCATGCTATAATCATCCAGTTATAGCCCACTAGCTCATTGGTTAGACATCCCCGTACATGCATCCTTGGATGCACCGTGCCTGGGTGAAATCTTTGTTCTTCTATCCAGCCACAGGGTCTGGGCTGTATCAAAAGAGAGCTGGATCACTCTGATAAGCATGTTCTTCCATTACCTTTAGAAAAGTGTTTGGCTCTCAGCTTCAAAGACTGACGTGGACATCCTGTGATGTTGGAAGAATGTTTCCATTTAGGAGGGATGAGGATCCATACAGATGGAGAGATGAAGGGAGAGGTGCGGGAGATACCAAGAATGTGGGCGAAGTTTAAAAGTTATTGTCTGTCTATATACTAGAGCTAAAAAGAGAAAGAGAGCAAGAATTCCCTTAACGGAATGTAAGAGAGAGAATAGGAGGGGGGAAAAGAGATGTTGAGAAATTGAGTGAGCTACCCGGATCCAGGAGACAAGATCTTTAACATTAGCTTAGATGTAGTGGTGCATTAGGAGTATGCATTGACCAGTAAATAGGCTGGGAGTCTAGATGGATGGTTGGGAAAGAGGATAAACCAGGGTCTAAAATGAACACTTACTATACAAGATAAAAAGCGGCTTTGATTTTTAAATTACACCAATACAGTTGGTTTTGCTAGCATTCTAAAAATATGCAAAATTTTGTATATTGCAATATTTTAAATTGCTTTTAAAGAGTTTTCTAAAGGGCATGTCATTAGTCCATACATTTCGCAGTTTTACATGAAAATGTCAAGGATTTTTTAATAATAAATAGGTAAACATTGCTGTTAATTATAAATGAATATAAATGCATATAAGGATTTCAGATTTTCTTTTCATTTATTGAAAACATGCCTTGATTATTTTATCTAGGGTTTTACTCTGTTGGAGTTCTTACTGTTTTTTTAACTACTTGACAATAGCAAATACATATATTTTGGTATTTTTATATTGAATATTGTAAAATTGCTTGAATATAGTGAGATACATTACTCCTTAAAAGTTTGAGGTTAGTAAGATTATAGAAAACATTTAATGTTTTCAGCAAGGACAATATATTTGAGCAAAATTGACAAATTATTTCTTCAGCAAGTCAGCACATTAAAATGAGAACAAGAATAAATGACATTGAAATATATTAAAATAGAAGTATACATTGTAAAAATATTTATCTCTGTTTTTCATCAACTTTATATTTATACACACTATATTGACAAAAATACAAAATACACCCCTCCAAATAATTGAATTCAGGTGTTCCAATCACTTCTATGGCCACAGGTGTATACAATCAAGCACCTAGTCATGCAGACGCTTCTACAAACATTTATGAAAGAATGGGTCGCTCTCAGGAGCTCAGTGAATTCAAGCATAATGCCATGATAGGTTTCCACTTGTGCATTCCCATTTATGAAATTTCCTCACTACTAAATATTCCATGTTAAACTATTATTAATTGTTATTATAACAAATGTGGAGGCAATTGGGGAAAACAGCAACTTAGCCACTAAGTGGTAGGCCACGTAAAAACGTTAAAAAAAGTGTATATGCAGTGGTGTAAAGCACGTCGCCACGAATCATGCTTCTCTGTCTGACAATCTGATGGACAAGTATGGGTTTGTTGGTTTCTAGGAGAACAGTACTTGCCTGACTGCATTGTGCCAAGTATAAAGTTTGGTGGAGGGAGGATTATGGTGTGTGGTTGTTTTTCAGGGGTTGGGCTTGGCCCCATTGTTCCAGTAAAAGGAACTCATAATGCTTCAGCATTTTGGACAATTTCATACAATACAATACAATACAATACAATACAATACAATACAATACAATACAATACAATACAATACAATACAATACAATACAATACAATACAATACAATACAATACAATACAATACAATACAATACAATACAATACAATATTTATTTATAAAGCACATTTAAAAACAACCAAGGCTGACCAAAGTGCTGTACATAGCATAGAATAAAATGCAGAGCAGTACAGGACAAAGAAACAACTGAAAAAATCAAACAAAAATAAAAAATAAGCAGTAATCGTATCAGAGTCAATGAGCATCAAAAGCAAGAGAAAACAAAAAAGTCTTTAAAGAAGATTTAAAGAAGGAAACTGAAGGAGCTAGTCTGATATAGAGTCGCAGACTGTTGCAAAGTTTTGGGCCTGCAGTCGCAAAAGCACGGTCACCTCGTTTTTTTAAGCCTGGATCTAGGCACATTGGCCCTCATTTATCAAAAGTGCGTACACCAAATTTCCAGCGTACACCTTGCGTACACCCAAACCAACGGTGACTTTGAGATTTATCAATATGGACGTTGGCGTACGGCACGCTCAAATCCTACGCCAGCTCAGGAGGTGGTGTACGCACGTTTGAGTTAGTGGAAAATGTGCAGAAAAACAATTCCTAACACCACAAAACGCACAAACAAAAACCACAACAACAACATTCAGTGTTTATTTTTGTGCAACATGAACGTCAATGTTTAATTTGTGTGACTTTACCAAAGCGTTTGATTTGTAGGCATATGTATTCCTCCAGTCGCGAGCATGTGCGCTTTATCTGACGTTTCAGGCCCGCCTGGCCCGGCAGCTGCGCACGGACTGGGACTAAAATAATTCAGACTGACAAAATAATAAAAATGACCTTCTTTTAAATAAAAATAAAATCAATAAAAACGACATTCTTCTTCTAAATAACAAGATTCATTAAGAATAATAATGTGTATACATTTTTACATTTATTTTCATTTATGCTGTTCCACCCAGGGCTAATTGGCGTATGTGGTAAAAGTACAAATTGTTGGTAAATGTTTCTTGTGGCCTGGGATAGTGACAAAAGAAAAGAATCAGACATGGAGTAAGGTGCTGCTATGAAGGAATAATCAGCCACACGTTAGATCTTCTCCTATTTCAGTATGTCAACACAAGCTCTCCTGTGTTTGTGTGCAGTGGTGACTGATGTGAAAATAAGGCTGCAGGTAAAGAGAAAAGTGTCGCTCTCTTGATTCCTCTGTCTGCTTAGAAGTTTCTCCTCACTTCCTGACATGCCTGATGTCGTGCTTCTGAGGCACAAGAGGGCGGGCGGTGCGCAGGTCAGCCGAGCTCTTGTTTTGCAAGGGAAAATGAGTGCATAATGGGTAAAGTGAAGTGCCAGGATGAGAGCGTGCAGGGAACAGGCACTGAGGGCTCTTCTGCGCTTTTGTTTCTGTGGGATAAAAAAAAAAATATGGCTGTTGTCTGAAGGGTGCTCTCTGTAATCAAATGAGAGCGAAGGAAAGGAGAAAGTAGAAGCATTTGGCATAGCATGGTGTATCAGAGGAAAGATGCTCTGCATACAAGCAATTAAAATCTCATATTCGCTGTAATTCTTCAGATATGAGGCTCGGATGATTTATACGTATAGTTTCAGATGTAAACTGTTATAGGGTCTGTGCTTTGAATGCAGACTTTATTGAAGCATAGCTATGAAAAGATTACAAGCCTTTTTGATGGTGGTGGTACTCATTCAATCCTCATGTTGCATGTGTTTGTGAGCAAGAGTTGGTTCATTAACGCTTCGGCTCTTGCTGGCGCACTGAGAGAACATAATGCTGATGAGGAGAATCGAGTGATTTGCATTATCATCATAATAAACATAATTATGTTGTTGAATGTGCTGATGGTAAATACTGCTGTGGTTGAAATGGGAGTCCATAATTCATGAGTCGAAGAACAGCGCCACTCCTTCATTTGATTTCTCGTTTGATAAATGGAAATTGTGTGCAGAAATAAACTGCTCAGAAAAATTAAGGGAACACTTAAGTCACACATTGGGATTCAAGTTCATCCCAGCAACTCATAATGCAAGTCAGTAGTATATGGCCCCCACGTGCCTGTATGCACTCACAACAATGTCTGGGTATGCTCCTGATGAGATGGTGGATGGTGTCCCTGGGGATCTCCTCCCAGAACTGGATCAGGGCATCATTGAGTTCCTGGACAGTCTGTGGTGCAACTTGGCGGCTTCGGATGTTGTGATTACATAATGTCCTAGAGGTTCTTAATTGGATTTAGGTCTGGGAAACATCAGGGCTAGTCAATGAGATCAATTCCTTCATCATCTAAAAACCGCCTACACACACTAGCCAGATGAGGCAGGTCAGTATCATGCACCAGGAGGAACCCAGGGCCCACTGTGCCAGGATAAGCTCTGACAATGGAGGATGTCATTCCAGTACCTAACAGCAGTGAGGGAACCATTCGCTAGCACCTGGAGATCTGTGTGACCTTCCAAAGATATTCCTCCTCAGACCGTTGCTGACCCACTACCAAACTGGTGGATGATGTTGCACACAGCATAACATTATCCACGGCATCTCCAGACTCTTTCACATGTCACGTGCTCAGTGTGAACCTGCTCTCATCCTTGAAGAGAATGTGGCACCAATGGTGAACTGATGAAGAATTCTGATGTTCTTGGGCAAATGCCAATCGAGCTTCATGGTGCTGAGCTGTTAACACAGGTTCCACTACAAGAGGATGTTGGGCCCTCCTGCCACCCTCGTGAAATCTGTTTCTGTGTTCGGTCAGAAACATGCACATCAATAGCCTGCTGGAGGTCATTTTGTAGGGCTCTGACAGTGCTCCTCCGATTCCTCTTTGCATAAAGAGGTCTTCCTGTCCAGTATTCCTCTTTGCATAAAGGAGAAGATTCCGGTCTTGCTGCTGGGTTGTTGCCTAGTCCAGACTGAAATGCATGCATGAGCTGTCTTAACTGAAAGTAAAGTGCACAGACATATTTAAAAAATATATCAGTTCCAATGATTTGTCTCAAGAGGCACATTTTAAGGCATGTTCTTAAAAGACATTTAAGTGCCCTAATTGAACTAAGGCCTAATCTAAGCCCTGTCGGTGAAACCAGTTCTTGGTAATCAGGATTAAGTGCTCCATAAGGCCAAAATTATGTTAACTTCTCTGGTGTCACAATTGTGAGTGTTACCTGAGTATTAGGGTTAATAATAATATGGTGACAGGATTGCAAACAGCTAAATATTATGTTTTTGATTGATAAAATAGGCCTGCGTACAAGACCTGGCAGATTTTGATCTGTCCCACGCCAAGAAGTGAAATCGCGCCAGAATCTTTGATACAGTGTGAGGAGGATCCAGACATGTAATGTTTAAAAGTAGCTACTTTTTTTATATAGGCATTTTTTTGTTGGTTAAGAGTTCATCTTGATGATTAAATGTTCATCTTGCATCACAAGATCTCGCAAAAGGTTAAACAACAAAAAATGGATTTGTGCCTCAAATGCTTTAATACATATACACTCTTCATGTAAACAAATTTTTTGCTTTTTATTTTCTCTCTAAATGTCTTCACATTGACCATAGGTTAATATGATAGCCCTCTTGCCAAGTTAAAATATTTCTTGCTTGCAAAAGTCCACCAGCTGCCCTCTGGCCATTATTCTCAGAGCTTCCAATTAAAGAAAACAAATGGAGGATGAAATGCCATGCTGAAAAATTTCTGGGAAAGATTCATGCCTCCTAGGTAGGTGTAAAGCATATGTTGATTTGTGTGACATCGCCTCACTGGCTCCGTGGGCATCTCTGGAGCAGATCTCCATGTCCACAAGCCTTTCATCTTTCATCCTGCCTGCCAATAATACACACAGAGCTCCCTGAGAAAGAGCCATCTCGCGTCTTCCTTTATTAGAGAGGGAATGAGAAAATATTGTTTTCTACTCCAGATGGCTGGCGCAAGACTTGTCTCCTCTCGTTTACGTGACATGCTCCTCTTTTGTAGATTGTAACTGATGACGGTGCATTTGCTTGCTGCCCTTCACCCAAGGTATAAATCCGAAACCATACCAACGCTAGCTTTCCCTCGCCACAGCTTTGTAGGAGTCTGCTGCTGTCTTATTCAGAGAAGCAAACTCCCTCCGTTCCCACTCAATTTGAAACAATTCTGCTCCTTCAAGAGTCACATTGCCAAGCTGTCATTTCCAGACACGTGAGCATGGATATGCCTGGGGACTGGGTGTTACTGCGTTTGCATTGGTATTCTGGAAACAGCAGGCGTCACAGGCCATTTACAAACATTATTGGAGAGTCCCCCAAGAACGACAGCTCATGGAGTGGAGTGTAGACACATCTGAAGACGTGCTTTTTGTCAGTATATGATATTCGAAAAATATGCTAAACACATTGTTGCCACAGGCTGTTGTTCTTGAAGAAGTCCAATATGGATGACTAGAAGGGATAGGCGATATAGCCTCAGAATCATCATATTTCTAGAATATTTGCAATAATTATATTTATGACGATATAAAAAAAGTTATTATAACTAAAGTAATTTATGCATATCATGGTCTGTCTGAATATTCGATTCCGATTGGCTGGAAGGTGTGTAATAAAATTATATAATGCACAGGTAGTACCAAGTCAGTTCTATATTAACGCACTGTTTTCTTTAAAGCAAGCGCGCGCACACACAGACACACGTACACGTCACTTGCATACAAAAAGCGGATAATGTGCTGTACATTCAGGAGCATGGAAACTTATCAATGCCACCTACTACTTTTAGCAATAAAATGGCTAAGCTACTGTATCACTGCATTATATTTCTCAGCAACGATGGGGTTACATCTCTTTTTTTAGTTATAAATCCACATCTTGATTGTTAAGAGAGACATTGTACAGATGCAGTCACTCTCTCTCTCTCGCTCTCGCTTTCTTTTGAGAATTCAAATAATGTAATTGTACGCATTACCTTTAGGGATGCACCGAAATGAAATTCTTGGCCAAAGGCCAAAGGCCGAATACCGAACGCAGTGTTTCACATTTTTTCCATTTATTTGGCAATTTTTTTACCATTACAATAATTAAATAGTAAAAATTTGCTTTTTACTATTTTGTGTTGCTTTTCAGAGAAATAAATCAAATAACAAAAATACAATTTCAAAATATTTATTTAACACTGAACATATTTTTAACATTCCAGCAGATATTATACAAAATAAGCACAACATAACTTAAAATAAATAATTAGTAAAATAAAAAATATATTTTTAATTGGCCGTCTTTGAAGCCCCCCTTCTTGAATAGCCTATGTTAGGCCTATAACTGACTGCTGAAAGAATGTAACTCTGTATGTCTACAACAACAAATGTGCATTGAATAGTGCAAAAAATGTGGATGAACCCACAACAAATAAATAACTGTCCTAGACATAAGCCTACTTAGCCTACTTCTTCAGGGAAAGTGGCAGGTTCTTCTTTATGAAAAGTAGCTTCTCTGCTTTCTCACATGAAAGTCGGTTCCTCTTCTCATCGATGACATGAGATGCAGCACTAAACAGTGCTTCCACACAGCTGACATGTTTGCTGCATAAAGCGCGCGCCCCTCACTCTACGTGGGTTACTATTTGATCGCGTCATTAAAAACGTCATTGTTCGGCAAAAATTATTCGGCCTTTTTACTTATACCGAATGTGCTTTTTTTTGGCTATTTTCGGCCGAATAATTTCGGTTGCCGAACATTCGGTGCATCCCTAATTACCTTCTCTGTATCTGATTCAAAGCGGACAGAATGATGGATATAATGAGCCGCAACTGACGAAAATAACCGCCAATTTTACTCTCACAGTCAAATATTACGCTATCATGGCTATCAAAATCCAGTGTTCTGTATTTTGCGTACGTGAGTTTTTGTTGTAGATGGCTATTGCTGCGCGTTTAGCTAGAATGCCATACAAAACCAACCCATTGTGCCACTGAATCTGCATTAACGACAACAGCTGGGGCAACAGCCTTAGTCCTAATGGGTTGTTATCATGGCTATCAAAATCCAGTGTTCGGTATTTTGCATATGTGAGTTTTTGTTGTAGGTGGCTATTGTAGATGGCTATAAAAAATAAATAAATAAAATAATAATAATAATAATTTTGTGTACTGTGCTAATTAATTGAGACTTCTTACAGCTCTTAAAGGTTGTTGGCCTTGTTTGTTTCGTTGCTTCTATTGCTCTCACCTTTTTTGTAAGTCGCTTTGGATAAAAGCGTCTGCTAAATGATTAAATGTAAATGTAAATTGGGCTGCAAGTTGATAAATCAGTTGTCAAGAGGTCTGACTTCTCCCTTTTTAGGCACTAAATCGTCATCGGAGGCTGACATGCAGCTCTAACTCTCAGACAGGTGTTGTTGTGCACGCTAGGGAATGAAAAAATGCACCATATGTCATCGCATCGCAATATCATTGATTTCACAATATGACACTTTTTTTGTAATCATGTAAAAATGATTACCGGTGTTATCGTTCATGGTATGATATGACACACCCCTAAAGACTAGTCAAATTCACCCATTGTTGAACACAGTGTTGATAAACTATTAATGGGTAACTAACCTTCATTGAGATTATCATCAGACTATCATCATTTATTCACCCATATGTCGTTCCAAACCTGGATGGCTTACTTTCTTCTGTGGGAGACAAAAAAAAATATTTTGAAGAATGTAATTTGACCCCATTGGCCAAGTAAAAAAAACTTTTTCAAAATATCTACTTTTTATTTTTTGTTCCATAGAAGAATGAAAGTCGTGGGATAAGGTGTGGGATTATATGAGGGTATATGAGGAAATGATTGACAGAATTTTCATTTTTAGGTGAACTATTGTGTATTGGTTCAACTTGCCCAGCCCTGCCATGCAAAATAAATGCTTCATTTTGGCTACAGGCTCTTGACAATATTATTCAGTTCAATGCAGTGCTGATGAACATTGATTTATAGGACCTTAGAGGAACACTTAAAGATCATGAGACTGGAAATGGATCCAACAGGAGTTCTGAAGCCTTAGGCATGCAGCTAAAGACCGGCTGATTGTTCAGCAACACTTCTGGCTCAGTGCTCAATGGCCTAAAATGCTCAATACCAACACCCAAATCTCATCCCAACTGAAGAACTGAGACGATGTAATGAGGTGGAGCAGCTTTTGCTGCCTCAGGGTCTGTATGTCTCACAATTATTAAAGAATCCCTAGTTGTTCAAAGATAGAATATTTTTATCTATTTAAAGTGTAAAAACATATTATTTTATCTGAATTTAAAGCTGACTGTCTGTTATCTAAAACTGACAATAAGTCGGTGCCATCGATGACCCAAAATACAAGTATAAATAAAAAATATTGGCTTAAAAACATAATTTAGAGGTGATTTAATATTATCATGGTATTATCTGTAGGGAGCCAAAGAGGACAACACATCACAAAATTATATTTATGTAAACAGAATGGTCTTTCAGAAATCCAAAGCCACAAAAAGCCTTTATTGCCCTGAAAAAACACCTTCTTAAAATTTTCTGAGAGGATTTTAAATGCAACTCCCGAAATTCTTGCATCTTTTGAGAATTAAGTTGTGAACAGTTATTATAGATAAAGGAGTTTGTTTGAAATGTCGTGGCAGAAATTGTGCCTTCACATGTCTAAGTTGTGCCTTCTGTGGATGATTTACTTTAAACTATAATTTTGTCTTCAGCCAACCCTTATGTTTCGCCCAGTTCATAAGAAGTTTTATTTCTGTGAAACAATGTTTCAGATATGCTCTTTTCCATACAACAAAGTTGCATGTTGACGGCCAAGCTTAATTGCATTTTTCCTTTTATTTATTGAAATACTATATGTTGGGTCTGGATTTTAACCTGCATCCCTCTTCACGCTAACAAAAATGTTTCATCTCATCTTTATATAAAGAGATGCTAGTGAAAAAGTTTTGAAACATGATGTGTATATATATATATATATATATATATATATATATATATATATATATATATATATATTAATCAATATAATGTAAAATGTTATATACTTTTTAACTAAAGCCATCTTTTATTGATTTTTTTTTTTTTGACTGGTCAAGACAAAACCGTGGTGTTCGAGCCATTTATCTTGAAATTCCGAAAAAGATTTGCAGATCTTCTCCCTGCCTAATGAGCTCCTTGTTCGATAAGAATA
Organism: Pseudorasbora parva; assembly: GCF_024679245.1. Lineage (NCBI taxonomy): Eukaryota > Metazoa > Chordata > Actinopteri > Cypriniformes > Gobionidae > Pseudorasbora > Pseudorasbora parva. Next base: position 23,832,749 of record NC_090189.1, read on the forward strand.
TATCTACCCATTGTAAACTGAGCAGCAGAATCCTTTGAGACAACTGAGCTGCCCTTAAGTGAAGAGATTTTGCTACATCCTCCCAAATGTGTTTACTAATTCATCCGATCTTGCAGAACCTGAGATTTTCCCGAACGGCCTTTAGACATCTGCACGGCCGTGGGAGACATATGTCTTGACGTAAAATCATGGCCACTGAGACCAACCCCACGAGCAGTTTGCTGTAAGTAAAGAGCACCTTTTCCCTTAAAGGGTTTTTCTCCTTTTGCTCTTGTCAGCACTTAATGGCTCATGGGGTACTAAAACCCTTCCAGCTTCAAGATAACACCTCTAAGTGTAACACAACTAAATCTAGCACAAACGAAATTCAATACCTCAGGCAGGTGTTGTTGTGTGCCACGTGTGTAGTCATACTTGCACAGATATGTCTACAAAAAACAGACAAAAACGTTTTTAAAGGATCACTTCTGCTGATTCCTGGTTAGCCTGAAGCATTTCTCTGGGTACGGACACCTGCATGATTTCTTAATTATACTAGTTTGACCTCCAACACACTGTCTGCACCCTTGAGTTGCCTCAAACAATCACTCCTCAGTACTGTCTGTCTTTTATGTGGAGCAGTTTGTCATGTCCATACCAATAAGAAACAGCTGACTTCCCCTACACATAAAAATGGCTTGTAAAATGTCATGGAGATTTCTTCCTGCAGGTTTTATCATATTTGGATGTAGTTGAGTTCAGGAAGAATGTGGGCACTTAAGTCATGCTTCTCCAAATGACAGTCAACATGAAATATGTTACTTCAAAAATGTGACGCATTTTAAAGGCAAGACTTGATTATATCCATTGGGATTTGATTGGATTGTAAAAAGAGGTTTCGTAACAGATTTTTCATTTTGATTACAGTTACAAAGATATGATAAATATTATTTTTTAAGGAAGTTAACCAGTGAATCGTGCACAAAAAGAACAGTTTTGTGTAAATACCTAATTTCATGTTGATTTCATTCTTGTTTTAAAGAGTGGATCATAGAACCTGGCTCTTAGCTTTTTACATTTTAAATAGTTTTTGCCTGTTGTGCGTGCTTGGCTGCAATATACATATCTCAGCTAAACAAGATGAAAGTGTCTCAATGCCTTCGGTGCCCACACAGATCTGTTCATGCCTTCATTACCTGATGTAATTCTGGTTTGGGGACAACAGGTGTTTCTGGCATTCAGGGAGTAATGTGGTATACATGCTGTTCCATCTTTCAATACAGCTGGAATGCTGTTGACCTGTGTTTATCTCAGTGGGGCTAACTGATGAGGCTATTTTGAGCACTTATTTGACATTCAAAGACTCATTTCCAGATATATATTTTTATCTGGTTTTCTTTCTAGATTTACAAACTTTGAATTTTGTCTTGGGATAGCCTTTTTTTGAAATTTGAAAATGTACAGAGGGAACAATAGATAAACCGTTAGGATGGATGGATGGATGGATACATACATAAGTCGGATAGATACACAGATGGATAGATAGATACATAGATATATGTGTAGATGCATTGGATGGATGGATGGATGGATACTATAGATGGATTTAATAGAATTACATGCATTCATACATAGACAGACAGACAGACAGATATATACACACTATAAATAGATAGATATATGCTTACTATAGCTAGATTGATAGACAGACAGACATGCATATATAGATACCTATCCATATCTATGTCTAGCTTTGTTATTGTCTATCTATTTATGCATATTTATATCTAGATGAACATCAGACGGGCAGTGAACAAACTGTGGGCGGTCTGAGGATGAGACTACAGAAGTGATCAGTCCACTGAACACAGTTTTTGCTTCACATTAATAATTTTGAGAAAAGTGCTGGCTTTGATCATGCCGGAAATAATGAGGAGTAAATGTAATTCATCGGATGCATGTGGAGACTAATTGGATGCATCCAATGAAAGCCTGCAGTTCATGTGAAGCTCTAAATCTTATATCCCTCATTGTTACCCCATAAATTACCTTGTTCTTCCCCTCTTTTAAACGCCTGCTCTTTCTATTGATCTTAAATTCAGTTTCTTACATTCATTTGGGATGTTTTGAGCATCAACAACAGGGAAATGTATTTTCAGTGACAAGTGTATTTTGTTCATCTTCCTCTTTGAAGCTTCTTAAAATTCTCTGTACGTCTTCATCTATTTCCCTGTATATTCCAGAACATCTCAGCAGATTACCTTGGTTGGGCAGCCTGTCATACAGCGGATATTTTGTGTCCTCGGGTAATACGTTTGTTGAGACCTCCATTTCGTTGGTTCCAGCGTGCCATCACCTCACTGAAACAGTGTATTTCAGTCTGCCCCTGAAATGAAATTGAAAATTTCCCATTTACTGAATTGTGCTGAAATGAACATGACTTCCTCTTCGTCTCCCCTCCTTTCCTGCTGGGAGGCCCAATAGGTAGGGCTGGAATTTAACTATGATTGGCATTTTATTCCTAATAAAATATGCTGCATCACAGTCTATTTGTGGAGGTAATGAAATCCTTCTTTCTGGCACATCCCAAGATTTTCTTTACTTATTTCTTCGTTTTCCCTCGAGCTCCTATCTCTGTTAACCCCCCTCCCCGTCCCCCTCTTGTTGTTTTTCTGTGTTTTTTTTCTTTCTTTCCCTTCTATTACTCATTTCTCTCGCCGTTCCTTGGGTCTTTTGGTGTTTGTGCTTTTTAATTTTCAATTTAGGGTTATGCTGCTCTTTTGTCTGGTTTTTATCTGAAACATTCTTGTTTTTCTCCTTCACAATCCATCTCCCATTCGTCTGTTTTTTGTTTGTAACATCTGTTGTTGTGTTTCATTTTGTGAGTGGTCCTCTACATATCACTGTTTCAGTATTTGCAATTTTACATCATCTTGACTGCTGGAATTACTTCTCTCTCTCATTCTCTGGGGAATTGTGGTTCAGTCGGAGCGGTAAGGACTGTTTTTATTGGAGAAGCCGGTGGGTAATGTGCAGGTTTGTCACACAGAAATCATACAAACGCAGAATATATATGAAGTTCAATCTCCTTCGGCTACCTTAATTCACGGGTTCATCCTTTTCTCCTCTTGTTGTGATTACTCTTTCGCTCTCTTTTCAGTTCTGAGTTCGCTCATCATGTTGGTTTATAATTTTTCTTCACTTTTCCAAGTCCCTTTTTTCTCTCTTTTTTGTGGCTCTGTAGTATTTATGAAACATGCTAACAACCTGTCAGAACACCTTAGCAACTGCATAGCAATGTCTTGGCAACCACAGACGTTAGTATTGCATTTGGGGATGAGGTATTTTCGCAAATAAGGAACACAGTAGCAACCACCCCAAGCACCGTAGCAACATACCAGCAGCCAATCGGTATACCTTAAAGGTGCAGTATGTAATATTGATAACTAGTGATTGAAATGGGTACTGCAGTCCAAATTCAAAATATTGTAGAGGGTTGCCCTACAATATTTTGCCCTGCCCCCTCCTCCTCAGACACGACGCTCACAATGGTTGCCATTTTGAAAATATGCAGCAAGAACGAGTACAATTGTCAATGGATGACGAGCCAGGTGACGTGGCGAGGCTTACACTGAGAGTTGATTTTTACGCATTTTAAATTGGCCTCTGGACTTGGGCTTTTTAGGTCGGGGAGAGTCTATGATCTCTGACACATTTAATTTGCTGACTTCCATGGTTACAATACAGTGTGTTTTCCACCAACTGGCAACCCAGGATGTCAAAATACTATTGGGTAAATTGGCAGTGGGCAGGATCACACAGACCAAAACAAAAACAGACTTTCCTGCCACCAAACACACATTTCAAAGTAGAGTAATTGGCAGTAGCATTGTTATACAAAGAGTATGTGAACTTTTTGCATGTTCCTAAATCTCTGCAAACATATTATGGTATTTTTGTGCTTTAGTAGAGTCAAAACAATAATAAACAGCATTTTTAACAAATGCATAGCAATCCCCTGGTAAGCGCACAAAGAAACCTAGCATTGTACGGGTGGGTTGGCCACTTGAGGGTTGGATAATTTTGCTTAGGTCAGTATACAGTCCCCTTGCAACCACATAGAACACATTTGTAAAATAATATATAATGTAAAATCTAGTGTTTTTTTGCCTCTCTCCCGCCGTATGCCTCAGTGCATATCAGCGGGATGTGCAATACTCGGAGTGAAGGTGTGATAACGTGCTCGCATGAGCGTGATGTTTCATGGCTCTTTCATGTGTATCTGCACGTGGCATTTCCGGTTCCATTTCCACAGGGTCATTTGTCGCATCTTTATTTCATGACGTCTGCGAATGTGTAATTATGACGCTGCTCAAAAGCTGCCAGCACTCTTCTCTGAGGACATGTCTGACGGGAACTGTGTGCCTTACACTGGCGCGATGGAGGGATAATGGAGGAGAGTCAAGGAGGGATGTGTCTTCCCCTGATGCTCTAATTGCTCGGCGGCAGCCACAGCTGGTTTGGGCTGATGCCATGTCACTGTGATTTGTTCGATCTGTGAGAGCTTGAAAGAATCAGAGGCCAGTTTTTGTTGTTGTTGTGGATGGAGATGCCAAATATTTGTTTGTGTGTGTGTGTGAATCGGTTCAAACAAACCTCCGTTTAAAGCTCTGCAAAGCTCATCCTTATTAACTCGAACTTTATATGTTCAAATAATGCATTTAAAACTCCCTTCAAATGTTTTTCATCCTCAGCTCAGTGTGGGTGATCCACAACCTCACATACAATTGCTGGAATCACATTCATTTTTCACTCCATGACATCAAATCCAGCTAATCCGCTGTCTTAGGAGAAAAATGGAGCTCTTGTGATTGAAGCGGGGTAAACTTCTCCTGCGCTGCATGAGACTGCTTTGAGCGAGCGCTCTTTAGTCGTACCTTGGAGGCTCTGGAGGTCGTGACCCTTTCAATGCTCTGTGCTTCCTCCCTCCAGAGAGACCAGGAGCGCTTACAGATGAGGCCAACAAGGCTGTGTGATCTATTTTTCAGCACAGTGAAGCTCGCACACGCTCCTTTTGGACTTGTCAAAGTGCTGATGTGTTTTTTCTGGTCCCCCATTTGGAAAAAATAGGCTTGCATGACCAACAGAACAGAGCTTAAAGCAGCCTGAAAGCTGAATTTTGTATCGTTCTTATATGGGTTCACCATGTTTTGAAATTGGCTACGGAGGCATGATGGTAAATTAGATGGTGGGTAGTCAAATGTTTATAACTGGGTTAGAACTGAGAAGCCTAAGGGTGTTTACACAACAATGATGTACAAAAAAACATGAAAACATTGTCAAAACAATCCCCACACGGATCTGTGAAAAGGACTAAAAAGGCTGTATTAAGCATGCCAGGCCAGTTGGCGATTTGTAACGTTGTCAAGCGAACACATAATTGCATACACATTTTTACGTTTTTACATATTCACATTTTTTGTTGTTTATATGGAGACAGTAAAGACATAATTTTCAAATCATTGCACTTTGAAACCTTGCTGTGGTGTTTTCAAAATGAGAAGACAAAATACACACATTAACACAGAGAAATCAATGTTAAGTGATCTCTTATCACTTAACATTGTCCACAGGCATTATGACCAGGTGAAGGGAATAACACTCATGAGGGGGATATATTAGGCAGCAAGTGAACATTTTGCCCTCAAAATTGATGGCAGGAAAAATTGGCAAGCGTAAGGATTTGAGGGAGTTTGACAAGGGCCAAACTGTGACGGCTAAACAAGTGGGTCAAAGCATCTCCAAAACTGCAGCTCTTGTGAGGTGTTCTCGGTCTGCAGTGGTCAGTATCAATCAAAAGGGATCCAAGGAAGAAACAGTGGTGAACCGGCGACAGGTCATGGGCGGCCAAGGCTCATTGATGCACACGGGGCTCAAAGGCTGGGCCGTGTTGTCCGATCAAACAGAAAGGTTTTGTAATATTTACATTGTTTCATTTTTGCAATATACATTTTTTTTTTACTAGTTTTTTTGAGGAGGCACTGCCTCCCTTGGCTTCTCGGAGGAAATCCCCATGTTTGAAACTCATTTTAAAAAAGGCCAAAATGGCCAAATTAATGGCCAAAAAGCATATTTTTTTTGTTGTTGCTGGTGTAAACATCCCTAATAAAAGAGTGCTAGTAAATCAGTTTCTTTTAATGATTTATGTAACTAAATTGGTTCAAAGTCTAATGCATATTTATAATTTTTTAAAGGCCAGTTCTCACTACTTAAAAGCATGCTTATTGCTATGATATTGTCTGTTTAGTACTTAAAGGGGGGGTGAAATGCTGTTTCATGCATACTGAGCTTTTTACACTGTTAAAGACTTGGATTTCCATCCTGAACATAGACAAAGTTTCAAAAACTAATGTTGGGCGTTTGATGGAGTATTTCTGTGTCAAAAATACTCCTTCCGGTTTCTCACAAGTTTCGGAGAGTTTTTTTCGAGTATGGGTCAGCTTGACTTCGACAGAGAGGAATGTCCTTGTATGGGCCGTACGGCTCTTCTCCCGGAAGGGTGCGCGCGCGTGTGACTAGATGCACGCTGCCCATAAACACTGCTCTCAGGTGCAGATCCACTCGTCTGAGCAACACTTCTGTCGCACCGCACTTCACTTTATTCCTATGGGTGACATCAAGCGACTTCAACGCTTCAACACAGAACCGATTTAAACGCAGAAATGAAGAGAAGCGTCACATCACGCTTCAGTCGCGTCACAAAAGTGGATCTCCACGGTCACTGCTATCACAGGACTTCACGAAATCAACAGTTACCAAAGAAGTGTGTTTTTGATGGAGCAGTCCCAGCGATAAAGGTTCGGTCCTGCTTTGGAAGCAGGCGGTGAGTAAAACTGCTTCAAATGTCTGTGTTGTTGGCTATCGTCGCGTAAGTAAACATCAGTAAACAACACGATCGTGTATAACTTTAGTTAATTTATCAATGGAGCATGCGATCTATGGTGTGGGTTTAAATACATTTGTTTAGCTGACCACTATAGGTGTCAGTTTGTTTATTGTAAGCCACCCAAACTTAAACCTAGGGGAGGTTCTCACAAAACGTGCTTCGTCATTCAAATGTGCTAACGGTTACTCCATTGTTGTTCTATGTATAACGTTACACTAGTCTGACGTGCAAAACCATTTTGCTTGCTACTACTAAGGTTTAGTCGCATACAATAGTCCATAAACCGAATCATGTCCTCATAAACTGCGAGTAAACACACACAAATGTTGACAGGCTACTAAATACAGTACATACCACAGAGACGGATGTCCTGCTGTTGTTGCTTCTCCTGTTCATTTTATTTCAGCTTCCGGATCTGATTCTGGATCATATCTGTTTTAGTTGTTCTCCACGCTTGAGGACGTCACCGCTTTGTGTGCGCTCGTCATTCTTTAGCTCTGCCCACACGATGCGCCTCCAGGCACTCGTTTTTTTCCGGAAAGACTCGGTACAGCCCATATTTCTTTTATAAATATAATAAAACTAAAGACTTTTCGGAGATATGAAGGATGCAGTACTACTCTATAGGTACTCAAGATTGACATGAGATTGACTGAAACTCAGTGTTTCACCCCACCTTTAAAGCACATTTTAATGCCTTATTCGGCATGACCATATTATGCATCCCATAATCCTAACCATTACCTAAGATTAACAACTACCTTACTAACTATTAATAAGCAGTAATTAGGTTGAGGCAAAAGTTGTAGTTAATAGTCAGTTAATAGTGAGAACTGGACCCTAAACTAAATTGTGACCATTTTTTTTATTGACCATTTTATTTACCAAGGACACATTAAATTAACAAATAAGTGACCAAATTAAACAATTTGGTCACTTATTTGTTAATTTAATTTGTCCTTGGTAAATAAAATGGCCAATAAAAAAGATGGTCACAATTTAGTTTAGGGTCCAGTTCCTTGCAAAGTTGTTAAATATTTAAAAGTTGAAAAATATGTGAAATAAAAGCTGTTCTATTGATCAAAGAACCCTGGAAAAAATTATCTTTGTTATAGGTTCTACAACTATTTTGAACATGGATAATAATAATAAATGTTTTCTGAGTATCAAATAAGCAAGGATTAGAAAGATAAAGTGAAGTAAAATTCACCTTGTATCGCAGGAATAAATTACTTAATATTGTAATGAAATATTATTTAAAATTGTAATGATATTCCACAATATTGCAATTTTTTATGTGCTTTGGACGAATGATATTAGACCATTATATAATATATTATATCAAGCTATGGTAAACATAAGAGACTTTCAAAAAACAATAAAAATCGTATAGATCCAAATCGTTTGAATAGTAGTGTATTGGCTTTGGCTGATATACAATTTTAAATTGGTTAATTTCTGCTATTCTTTCTTTAATATTACCGTTAATGTCATCTAACGCTCACTACTACTGAAGTATAGTAATTTAAATAAAATTTAAACAATATTAAAAGGAGTAGTCTTAAGCAAATATTGCATATGCATTATAATGTTTTGATACCTAAATCGACTTTGTAGAATTTAAAATTATTGATTTAATTTTCTTCTTTTAGACCGAATAGAACAGAATTGTTCTAATCTGTCATCAGTTATTGGCAGTAACATAAAAATAGCAATAGGATTATGGTAGTAGTTGAAGTAGAGTTGATGATTCATGTAGACGCATGAGATACATGAGGTTATCTAGTTTTTTTCCCCAGTGGGCTGGCCTATCACAATTAGTGTTTGCCTTGCAGTGGGATGCTGGGCACACCTCGAGACAGACATGTGCAGGTTAAGCACTGCAGAATAGAGACGCTAACATAGACTCAGGGTAAACAGATCTGAGGCTGTTGGGGAAACGGGGGAGGTGAAGTGACCTACTTAAGAGAGAAGGGATGCTTTGTAAACACGAGGGAAAGATGCGGTGGGCAGGAATAGACCAGATTGGCAGGTGGCAATTTTGAGTTTGCCTAACTGCTGTAGCAACTCAAGAGCGCATCTAATGTGCACGGATCACTGCGCAGGCCGAGCCTTGTTTATTTATACGCACGTATGTGCATATCCCGGGTTGCACCGACACTCCCAGATCACGACACTCATTGGTTCGATCTCCAGATGGAGTGAGATACATGTGCCCAAGCGCACACACCTGCACGCTGATGAGCAGGAGCCTGTGGCATTACTCACTGTAATGTGGAAATGTCACTGCACACTCGCGCACAAAAGCGCATCTGCGGCTCTCACACAGACTGCATTTACCCTGATAGATTTCTGTCTCACCAGGCAACCAGTGCCCTTTCTTTAGGTCACATCCGATAGGCCTGCGTCTCACCTCTTATTCTCTAGCGTCTGCCACTTCTACTCATACTTGACTTCTGCTCTTGAATTCTAAGCCAGAATGGTGAGCTAGTCAGTTTGGGGTTGGTAAGATTTTGTCATGTTTTTTTAAGAAGTTTCTTATGCTCACAAAGGGTGCATTTATTTGATCAAACTGAACTCTTTACTACTTTGATTTATTTTAATGTCATTTATTCCTGTGATTGCGAAGCATTATTTTTCCAGTCTTCAGTGTCAGAAATAAGTTTAATAATTACATTATTTATTATTATCAAAGTTGATTAGTGCACAAGTACCATTGCACACCTGTAGATAATAGATAGGTGCATAGGACGAAGGATACCCAGATCCAAAAATCTCAATTAACAAACAAAAGGAAATCCCGCACACTATCAATACTTGCAAAAATCAGAAACTTTTTATTAGCAATGTTTCGGTCTCATGACCTTAATCAGGCATATGCATTTATAAGAATTTGTTCTCTTAAACTATTTATATATTTAGTAGTTATAGAATGTTAAAAAAATACTCCTTCAATAGTTTTAATGTAATAATTTAAAAAGTAACCACTTTTTAGTAGCTTGTAAAGAACTTTTTAATTGTATTTATTTATTTATGTGTAGCTTGGGAAGGTAAAGTTTCAATGTCACTTCTTCAACATTACACTACTCTGTAATTCAGTGTTATGGAATTGAGTCCACTTTAAATTCCAGTCACAACTCTTTTTCCAAAAATGTGATGAAATGATTTGTGATTTTGTAGCTCACTATACTATACTTACCTTATACCCATTCTGCTGCTTTCTGTCTGCACGGGTCTCCTTTCAATGCTACAGATCTAACATGATGTGAAATGAATGTTATATAATCAGCGTACAGTACACGTACAGTTAAGTCAGTAAAATCAAACTCTCGGGTTTGTGATATGATTGTAACATTCTAAATATTTATATTTATGTTTTTTAAACAGACGTTATGCATTTTGTTCTGTTTTAATAATGTCAAAAGTTTTTCACATGTCATAATCCTTCAATATTTATTGACTAGATGGGTATTATATGCACATATGATGCAGTGGGATGTTTTAGTCCCAGTCCATCCTTTGCCAGAAGGCAAAGAAGTGCTCTTCTGAACTCCATATCATGCATCTTCTTTTAGATAAGACAACCTTTCAAACTAAATCAGATCTTTTTTTAAAAGGAACGATTCTGATTAGGTTGACATGCTCAAAGACACGATCTTCCATGCGTCAAATTTCATATTCCCTCCGAGATAAAACAATCGGGTGAACGTTTCGCGCTCATCTCCCTCCTGGGTTCCTGTGATGGTTTTCTGCCTGTTAGAGCATGCAGGGTTGCTAGGAGCTCAAAAACTGTGGGATCTCTTTCCCTCTATTACCATTTTTCTCTTGCTGTCTCTGAAACTCTACCCTTCACCTGCTGAAATAACTCTCGCCTGCTCTGTCTCTCTGTTGTTCTCTTTCATGCCTGAGAGTTTCAGGAAGTGACTCTAATAAAAGTATATAGGCATTTTCCAGTCACCCAATAGTCCCCTGCAAAGACCTCACATATTTGACCACCTAAAGCAAGATTCCACATCATAGAAAGTGTATATATTTAGTCCGGTTTAAGATGTAGGGAGAAACTGTTTCAATGTATTGTTTTTTAGCAATTTGTGAAGTATGTTATTTGAAGAAGTATGAAAGTTTAGAAAAAATATATAAACTATAAGATTTTAGCTTATAGGATGCTTATACACTATATTGCCAAAATTTTTGGGATGCCTGCCTGCACAGCCTTGCGGCTATAACAGCTTCAACTCTTTTGGGAAGGCTTTCCACAAGGTTTGGTAGTGTTTATGGGAATTTTTTTTTACCATTCTCGTAGAAGCGTGTTTGTGAGGTCAGTAGGGTTGGGCGATTTTTTTTTTTTTTTTTTTTTTTTTTTTTTTTTTTTTTTTTTTTCTAAAAAAATCTGTGTTTTTGTTTTTGTTTTTTTAAATAAAAAAACTCGATTTACTATTCGATTAGATTTTTTTTCCCTTCCGCAATTTAAAACAAAAATAATTACAAACTGTACATATATTTTAAATATATATATATATATATATATATATATATATATATATATATATATATATGTATGTATGTATGTATGTATGTATGTATGTATGTATGTATGTATGTATGTATGTATGTATGTATGTATGTATGTATGTATGTATGTATGTATGTATGTATTATATTTAATTAAAGTGCATCAACATAAAATTGCAAAGGCAACCCTTGATCTAACTGAAAAGTCACTGTGCAGTGTGCAACAAAGATTGTTAAACATCCAAATTATTTATACTGTATTTAGATTGAGCTAATAAACAACAAAAAATTAAAAAATTAAAATCACTAATCATAACAATCAAGTTTATAACTACACAATATATATATATATATATATATGTATATATGAACATTACTTTTGTAATTTTGTAAACCATTCACATTTTAATCGGTACCAGTACCCAACGGTACCATTTTTCAGTAGTTAAGAGATACATACCGTATTTTCCGGACTATAAGTCGCTCCGGAGTATAAGTCGCATCAGTCAAAAAATGCGTCATGACGCGGAAAAAAACATATATAAGTCGCACTGGACTATAAGTCGCATTAGGGCAGAGCTGGATCCGCGCGCATGCGAGTTGTTGTCTATATTTAGTTGTTGAGTTGTTGTTGTCTAAGTTGTTGTCTATATTTACTTATAGACAACAACTTAGAAAGACTGAACACAAACAAAATGCCCCCATAAAGAAAATCTTATTCTGCAAAATACAAACAGCATGTAGTAAAACATGCAGCGGAGGACGATTCTCACAGGGTTCGTCTCGCGCGGCAGAGCCTCTCCCGGCAGAGAGTTCAAGCCTCTGTGGACTCGTTCCTTCAGCTCTGGCCATCTTGCTTACAGTCCGCAAGTAGATTTCTTTTTCTTCTTCATCACAATTAAAGTAACCTCTGCTTTTCGCCAGTCCCTTACAAGTTTCTCACTCACTTCAAACTTTCTTTCTTCTGCTCGGGTTATGCAGTGAAGCGGGCACGAGCGAGTGCACGCGAGCAGGTGCTCGTTATGCAAGAGCTGCGTCGGTCTGCCATTGTCTGTGATGTTTGTTTACTGTAATATTTACCAGTAAAGAGTAGGCTATAGCTACTTAATTAATTTAATTCATAAAAACAACCATATTATTACTTTTTATTTTTTAATTAAATTTATATGAAAATATTTGCCACAAATTCTGTGTGGTGTATTTTCTGGTAATCAAACGAAGACATAGCCTATAAGATTAATTTATACTTAATGAAACTTTTGAAACTGATCTTTATAGTGTTAAAATTAAAAAATGGAAGAAAAATGTATATATTAGTTTAAAAAAAACAGTGTTTTGATCGTTTATAATTATAACATTAGTTTATTACTATTTGTACAACAGTGATCTATTTCTGAAGTAAAACCGAACTTTTATTTTGACAGGTTGCCGTGAATACCTTTGAGTTTCTTTGTGTTTATGACATGACGGTGTTTTTTCTCAAATTAAACGGTTGTGAAGTGAAATTAAAATGCTTGTGAAGTGACTCTCAGAGTGGCTCTGGAGATGACGGACATGCGTTTATGTCCTCGTATGAGATGGAAACGCGTGATTGTCACGCGCAATTCTATGTATGCCTATGAGTTTGAGGTAAACTGCAGGTCACGCCATTCATTCATTCACACACACACACACACACACACACACACACACACACACACACACACACACGCAGGACACTCAGAATTCGTAGCCTAAATAGTATTTTTGCTGTTTAATATTCACATACACTATTACCAGATGCGTTGGTCTAGCAACAAGTGCAAGCCACTACACAGACACAGATAGTTGCGTGTTCTGTTAACACAATCAGAGCGTAAAAATACGGGATATTTCACGGGAAAATACTAAAATGGGAAGACAGCGCGAAAAGAGCTAAAATACGTGAGAAACCCGGAAAAACGGGAGGGTTGACAGCTATGGCTCGGTTACAGGTGACAATACCACAACCCACACTAAAGACCCTCTCCAATCCGATGGGGCACTAGTTGCAATTCCACATGACTGAAGTCGAAGAGCATTTTTTGGAAGGAGCTGCTCTCTTTAACCGGCTGTTTCTGCCATGTTTTTTGTGTATGCATGCGCTGCCCTCGATAGAGGGGATGGGCAGAGGGGTGCGCCGTAGGGAGCGCACTACGGACACCATGAAGGAAGATTTGGCGAATGCAAAATGTATGTATTTGCGCTATACTGCCAAGGGGGAGAAGAAAAAAAATCGTTTTTTTTTTTTTTTTAAATATGATTTGACCTACAACTCGATTTTTAAATCAAATCGATTTTTTTTCCCACAGCCTTAGAGGTCAGGCACTGATGTTGGACGAGAAGGCCTGGCTTGCAGTCTCGGGAGCAATTTTTGTGAGCATGAAATTGTCCAAAATTCCTTGGCTGGCTAAAGCATAAAGATTCCCTTTCACTCGAAATAAAGGGCCATGCCCAACCCCTGTAAAACAACCCCACACCATCATCCCTCTCCACCAAACTTTACACTTGGCACGATGCAGTCAGGCAAGTACCATTCTTCCAGTAACCACCAAACTCAGGTTCTTCCATCAGCTTGCCAGACAGAAGCGTGATTCGTCACTCCAGAGAACACGTCTCCACTGGTCTAGAGTCCAGTGGAGGCGTGCTTTACACCACTGCATCCAACGCTTTGAATTGCACTGATGTAATCTGGTTGCAGCTACTTGGCCATGGAAACCCATTTTATGGAGCTCTCTGAACGTGAGCCAATCTGAATGCCACATGAAGTTTGGAAGTCTGTAGCTATTTACTCTGCAGAAAGTTGTCAACTTCTGTGCACTACACGCCTCAGCATGTGCTGACCCTGCTCTGTGATATTACGTGGCCAACCACTTTGTGACTGAGTTGCTGTTGTTTCCAGTTGCTTGTACTTTGTTATAATACCACTAACAGTTGACCATGTAGTTGTGAAAGAAGCCTGTTGTAGTTGTTATTGTTCTTCTTCTTCTTCTTCTTGTACTTGTTCTTCTTGTGCTTGTTCTTCTTGTTCTCCTCCTCCTCCTTCTCTTTGAGTATGATGCTACAAAGGGATTTGAAAGACAACAGTTTATCCCGCCCCCTCGGATTGAGCCGGATCTGTGCATTGCTGCATTCATCTTTTCCTCGATCCTGACTATTCTCCCAGTTCCTGCTTCTGAAAAACATCCCCACATCATGATGCTGCCACCACCATGCCTAACATTAGAGATGGTATTGGTCAGGTGATGAGTGGTGAATAAACAGCATTTATTTGAAAAAGAAACATAAATGTCTGCTTCACTTTTAAACAAGTTTAAGTTTGCTTGCTAAGTAAAAGTAATATATTATTTTCTTTTTAAACTATTTAATATAATACACATGGTTGTAAACATGGTTTCTACAAATGAGACTATGGTTATTTGTATTTATTTACACCTGTATGTCATCCTACCCAGAATTAAACAACATGTTTAATAACGTTGCGCTGTTCCAAATAAACAAGTTTTGTTGCGATTATCCCTACTCTGTGTGATGGTTGTGTAGGCAACCTGTCTAATCTCAGCATGGCAGGTAGTGGTTTGTAATTGTATTTAAAGCTCTCATTCGTCTCAAGCCCCTGGCAATGGAGAAAACTAGAATCTGTTTCAACATCCATGTGAGCCCTTCTCCTATGCTTCATAATTACAACCAGCAAAGAAAAAAACAGATTGAAGGATGAGAAGAGCAAAGAGAGAGAATAAGACTGACCCATGCAGAGCTTTGGCTTGCCTTCCTTCCTTTTCAGATCTCTTTGTGACATACACTTCCTCCAGAACTCTTGCTGTGACCCAGATCAGTGGCGCTTCAACAAAAATCCTGTCCTAAAGCATCTGTTTGATAATGAAAAGCCAAGTACACAGCTTTGGATCGCTGTTATGGCTGCCCCGTTTCATTTTTATGAGCAAAGCTGAGCCGGATGGATCAGCATGGAGCTTGTCAGATAATGATGTGATGGTATTTCTTGTGTTTCTGCTAATTTTTTTTGACTGTAATTGAAATGAACACTTGTTTCTGAAAAGGCAGCGCGAGTCCTAGTTTTCTAAGTTCTAAATTGTCATGATATTCTAAAAGAATATGAAAATTATATATATATTTAATTATATATATATTTAATTATATATAATTCAAGAACATTTTACAAGAAATACTATTTCAATAATTTATAATCAATCAATCAATCAATTAATCAACTTTATTTATATAGCACTTTTATCACGATTGTGTGTCAAAGCAGCTTCACAGTGTCAAACAGGATAATATTGCAACAAAATTAGATTTGGCTGTATAGTCATTCTGGAGAAAACAGTGATGTTATCAGCTTATTTTAATTTCTCATATAGCGACAATGTTGGCAGATCAGTATTATAGTTTATAGAATTAATTAAAACCTAATTCATAAATTTTATCTGTATAACTTGTTAATAATTAACTAGTTAATAACTTTGATCATAATTTTAGTGTCCCCAACTGAGCAAGCCAAGCCAAAGGCGACAGTGGCAAGGAACCAAAACTCCATCAGGGCATGATGGAGAAAAAAAAAAAACCTTGGGAGAAACCGGACTCAGTTGGGGTGCCAGTTCTCCTCTGGCCTATTAACACACCGAGTATGATTAATATTCTGGCAACCTTACAGGTCAGAAATCATATTAGATCGGATTATTCAAAATTTCAGGGTATCACGGAAGAGATGGGTTTATTTAGGATGGTGCGTCGATTACACAAGAGTATGAATACTTGAAAGATCGGAATTATTGCGCCGGAGACGGGTTTTTTGAGCATGACATCAACAACATCCCTTTTTGTTTCATGTAGACTTCTCTATAATAAAAAACGCTATTTGCATTCATCCACTCATTACAGGCATTTAGGGTGTAAATGACAGAGAAATGCTGTTTTATCTCTGTCGGTCATCTAACTGGGTGGCAGAAGCCATTACCAGCGTCAAATCAAATTTCCACTGTTTGAGTGATATCAAATTACTCTTTTGGATTGCCATGGCGATGCTTGTGTAATCCCTGGTGAATTTACTGTTCATTAGCATGTCTTATGTCGTAAGTGGCGACACAATCGATGTTGAGCAATCGTAGCCATTACCCAAAGTGCAAATGTAATGAAGCCAAGGCATAGGCTTCTTTTTCTATTTCTGTTTGTTTCTCAATTCTCATTATATCGCTCTTTACCACCCCACCCTTACAATACCTCCGCTGATGCCTGTACCTCTGCTGCGCACATCAATTTTACTGTGCTGATGATTATAATGTGGATGCCAGAGGCTGAGGCAGAGCACAATTGCAACTGAAAATGACTGCTGCCAGTTGGCTGCAGTGTGAGTGTTTTTTGTGTGCATGTTTGCGTGTGTCAGTGTTTTTTTTCCCCTCAATTTGTTCTTATTGCCTGCACACTCCCCTGAGGTACTTGTGTTGACGGTTGCTCTATTTTTGCAGGATGAATGTTTGTACAGTTCAAGGGGCAGCTCTCTGTGAAACGTTAGATTTTCAAATCGTTGCTTCTTTTTTTTAACCTCCCGTTTAGGTAAGCGACTGAGCGGCCACATCCTGTGCCTCGCCCTGAAGAGCTGTTTTGTTAAATCGCTCAATTGCACCTTTAAACACTGCATTCAAACCCTTCAATCAATCCACACGACATATTTTGAGATCATGCACAAAACATTTCAACAGCCAATTTTACCTCTTCACCTTTGAGTTTGTGTGTTTGTTCAGGGAATATTTGGTTCATTTGATGAGCTTTCTGATAACATTTTAGAACATTTTAGAGTGCCACTGAACAAATAATTGTGTTGTTAGAGGTGTATCATTATGTATTTATGTATGTATGTATATATATATGTGTGTGTGTGTATGTAAATGTGTGTGACTAGAAATAAGCACAAAATCAGTCATAATTTATTTAAAACATTTATTAAATAAATTAATTTAAAATATGTTGTTGTTGTTATTATTATTATTATTATTAAGTAATCATATTTTCTATATATTGTTATATTATGCTAAATGATTATTAGTTCAGATGTTCATGGTAAAATTAATTTTTAAAAAGAAAGAAAAAAGTCAACAGTAAAGGTATATAGGTATATATTAAAGGGTATAGGTGTTTGCTTTGTACCATTTAAAATTGTTGTTTTCCTATATTTCAAAATCTTGGTTCTCTCAGTCCCTTGTACATGAAGTTTAGCCTAAATCGGTATTCTGACCATCATCTTCTTTCCTCTTGGGCAGGTCTTTCGCAGTGGAGAGGGCATGGGTATCAGGCTGGACAGCGCGTCTGCCTTCCAGGGTGCTATCATCTCCCCTCATTACGATTCCCTCCTGGTGAAAGTCATCGCCAGTGGAAAAGATCTGCCGGCGGCCTCTGCCAAAATGAGCCGAGCATTAGCGGAGTTCCGTGTCCGTGGGGTCAAGGTAAGGCTTTTCTCAACAACAGTCCTTGCATAAACAATCAAGGGCAGCACGTCTGCGATCAGCGGAGACCTTTGGAAATTGCTTCAGTTGCACCTTTAAAGGTGCTGTGGTGTCAAACTGAGATTGTGTGTATCATTATTATAATATGCTGGTCAAATAGATTTTTTCAGTAAATGTCATGCCTTTAGTCAATTCCTTTAGAAAGACTGCAATTATAATACTTACCATCTTCCATCTTACCATCTAATTAATATTCAGTAGACTCAGTTAGTCCATGACTTCGCCCTATTATAATGGCTGCAACACTTCTGGTCTCAGCGCACAATGGCGAAAATGGCAACTTCTCATGAAAAAGCAAGCACGACAGGAGCACAACATGCCTGCCTGACATGACAAACTGAGTAAGAGATCTGATGAGAAGTGATTTTTTTTTTTTTTTCTGTGTCAGAACCTATGGATTTTCATTTCCCCTGTTAAATGTGTTGTTCTTTTGAAACGCATCTGAGCAGCAGACATTTCACGGTCTTGTCACCCGTCATGCTGGCTGCCATCTGAGGCTCTGATCAGACCTTGAGTGAGCTAAAAACATTTCCATTTTCAAGATCTTGAGGTTTTTTTTTCTTTTTTTTAATCTCCCACACATGCAAACCTGAACACACTGGATGAGTCACATTAGACCATAGATGGAAACACGCACATATAATATGGTATTTATCAGCATAATGTGATCAGAGTTGGAGTAATGTCACTAATGGCACTCTCAGATAAAGGGTGCATACCTCACCGTTTTCTGATGTGCCAGTTTCTGAGGAAGGGAGGGGTGCAGATGGGGGAAGTTGTCATGGAGTGTTTGCACTTAATCAGCTTGAATAAAATAAGTGTGTTTACATAAACCATTAGGGAAGAAGCATTCCTGTAAGCGTCTTCAGAAATTAGTTTTGGAGACTATTAGGAGAACCTGTCTTTGTTTTGTTTTTCCCTGCTTTAATCAGGGAATTTTCAGAGCGCTGTATTTTATTTGGGATCAGTGGCGGCTGGTAGTTTTAAAATAGCGGAGGCACACAACATTTTTGCAGTCGGATTGCCTAGTACCAATGATTTAAAATGTTTTTTTTTTTTTCCACTTTTAAACAGAAAATTTACAGAAAATGACATGTATATTATGTCAACAACAACTTTATTGACATAAATGCCAATATAAATATAATTTCACACATCTAATAATAATTTAATTAATTTAATTTTTATTTAATAATTAATTAATAATAATAATTCATTACATTTATATAGCGCTTTTCTAGACACCCAAAGCGCTTTACATATAGAAGGGGGGAATCTCCTCAGCCACCACCAATGTGCAGCATCCACCTCGATGATGCGACGGCAGCCATTTTGCGCCAGAACGCTCACCACACACCAGCTGATTGGTGGAGAGGAGACAGAGTGATTAAGACAATCAGGATATGGGGATTATTAGGTGGCCATGATGGACAATGGGCAAATTTGGCCAGGATGTTTACACCCCTACTCTTTATCGAAGGACATCCTGGGATTTTTAACGACCACAGAGAGTCGGGACCTCGGTTTAACGTCTCATCCGAAAGACGGTGCTCTTTGACAGTATAGTGTCCCCATCTCTGTACTGGGGCATTTGGACCCACACAGACCACAGGGTGAGCACCCCCTGCTGGCCTCACTAACACCTCTACCAGCAGCTACCTGGTTTTCCCATTTGGTCTCCCATCCAGGTACTGACCAGTCTCAGCCCTGCTTAGCTTCAGTGGGAAACCAGTCTTGGGCTACAGGGTGATATGGCTGCTGGCTGCTGGCCATCTAGCCTATCACTTGTAGAAAAAATCCACCTTTCTGCCTTTTTAAAGGGATAGTTCACCCAAAAATAAAATTTCTGTCATTAACCTTCTGTTCAACTCACCTTCGTTCATCTTCGGAACACAAAGATATTTGTGATGAAATCAAAAGAGAGGTTTCTGAACCATCCATAGGCAGCAATATCATTGCAACTTTCCAGGTCCAGAAATGTAGTAAAGACATCGTTTTAATACGTGTTCCGAAGATGAATGAAGGACTGTCTGGTTTGGAACGACATTAGGGTGAGTACTTAATGATAGAATTTTCATTTTTGGGTGAACTAACCCTTTAAATGTCTGTGTTAATAGAGCACGTTTGGCCATTTAGTAAAGCTGATTGTTGTAGCCTATATCTTAGCTTAGCCTATAGGGATGGAGTCTTCCTTCATTTTGACTGCACAAGCTATGGATTTGCCTCACCCTCCTCCTTCTCTATCCCCTCAGACTTGCGTTTAGCAGATTTGGCACATTTGGGGAAGTGCGCTGTGGTTATACTTACAGAGGTGATATTATAAACAATAAATACAACTTCTGAGACATGGAATTAATAACTGGGAATTGTATTAACATTTAAATCGTCTTGTTTCCATTTTCACCTCAAAATTTTGGGTAGGCTTTGTCTTCCCTTGACAAGCCGCCACTGTTTTGGGATGATGGAGGATATAGCTCTAAAACTAGTGAGATGCCTATAAAGGTAACATTTAAAAAGCATAGTTCACTGAAAAATGAAAAAATTCTGTCAGTGTTTGCACACTGTCATGCATGGCCGTACCCATTGAGGACCCTAAGGACATCTTTATTTTTTTCTGAGGCTGATTGAGTGTGAATTCCATAGTTATGCCAAATCCTCTTTTTTAGAAAAAAAAAAGAAAACCTAGCAAAGCGCTACACAGGCAAGCAGACCAAAGGCCCTTTTTTAATGGATGTCAATAGATGAGAGGCCCAAGTATGATGAATGAACTTGTTTTGTGAAGAAATGGCTCATTACTTAATGTATCG
Source organism: Pseudorasbora parva (assembly GCF_024679245.1). Lineage (NCBI taxonomy): Eukaryota > Metazoa > Chordata > Actinopteri > Cypriniformes > Gobionidae > Pseudorasbora > Pseudorasbora parva. Next base: position 23,853,529 of record NC_090189.1, read on the forward strand.
ACAGCATGCCCGCTAATCTTTAACATGTTTGCAGTTAAAAAAAAAAGTTTTTTACTGAAGTATTTTAATTTTCATAAAATAAGTTGTAGACAATTATGTGACAGTAAGGACTATGTAAAAATATGATTCATAAAACACAGATAATAATATCAGTTGGCCAGTTGTTTGCTTTTTTCACTGACAGACAAAAATGAAAAGTCAACCAAAGCTGAGCTTTTGAAAGGGAAGAGAAACTGAGTAAGAAAGAGACTGAGAGTAAAAGAAATAGAAAAGGTAATAGAGAGATTAGAGCAGAAGGGCAGGTACTGCCCACAGAAACAAAAGTGTTTTTGGTTTGGAACAACGTAAAGGCTGAGTTAATGACAGAATTGTGTTTTTTGGCTGATCTACCTCCTTGAAGGTACACTGTGTGATATTTTCCCCCATCTAGTGGTGAAAAGGTATATGACCATCCAGTGAATAATAGATTCTGTTCCTCTCAATTTCGATTTCGTTTCAACTCCTACGGTGGCCGATTTAGTCATGGCTTCCAGTTCAACCTCTTCGGTGAGTGTTGCTTCAAGTGATGAGGTTACTTTTGAAAACTATTATAATTTGCAGTTATTTAATTTGCCAAATGATCTATGATCAAATTAATTAGGGATGCACGATATTATCGGCACGACATCGGAATCGGCCGATAAACGCTTAAAATATAAAAATCGGCATCGGCCGATATGAAAACATTATGCCGATATGCCTTGCCGATATGATAACGTGTTGATATGCGCCTGCAATAACTCACGTGTGCAAGGAGTGCTACAGCGATAAGACCATGTCAGCACTGCAGTCATTCTTCAAGTGAAAACAAGAAAATACATTGCATGTACAGTGATTTATATTGACTGTTTTTAAATGCTGCCTTGAATTTCTGAATGCACGTACAGAAGGACGTGGCCGTCAGCAGCAGATTTGCCACGTTTTCACAACAAAACTAGCCCAAAACAAGCCCAATCGCGTCTCCCCAGTCCCACTCTCTAGCGCGTGCGGCAGCCTCCACAGCAGCAGAAGCTCCTCCAGGTCCTAGTGCCCTCCAGCTAGACCGCTATATATTTATACATGTAGTGGGTGCGCTGTTGTTACACTAATACAATGAAAAGTAGAATACACAAATAAATTGAAGTTACTTCTTGTTCTGAATAAACAAATCAGTAATGATGTCATAAATCACAAGCATGACACTTGTAAATTAAATACTTTTATATACAGTGTATTAATCTGTAATAAAATTTTACGAAATGGATGATGAAAAATAATCCAAGGAGCTCTACAATAATTGTAGAATTAAAAGACAGCATCAATGGATGTCATGCCACCCCCACTTCATGTGCACAAACGTTAAATCCAAAAATACAATATTAAGGTTACAGCTGCATCTGGGGTGAAAAATTACTGACTTTATTATTGTTATTTTCAGAGCTTTTAATATACTCTTATCATAAAAAGAACTTTATTAACATTTATTTATCTTCAACAAGAATCCTTTTATTAAGGATACCTCAGAAATCTGAAACCAGAATGAAAAAAAATAGTTTTTGCTCAAAATGGTGTCGTTTCCAAACAAAGGGAAAAAATAAACATATATCGGCATCGGTATCGGCACCGGCCAAAATGAGCTGAAAAATATCGGCATATCGGATATCGGCAAAAATCCAATATCGTGCATCCCTAAAATTAATCTATGTAAAATGAATAGTTTTACGTTTTCGTTATTTTTTACCATTTCATTCCTAACATCAGCTATCAGGTTCCCAGATGAATGCAAGCTAATCTTAGTAAAGTATCTTTTATCAGTGATATCGTTATTCTGTATATTTTACGACATCACTAGCGTAAGGCAAACAAATTATAATGCAATTAAAATATTGATCTCATGTTATCCGTCATAGAACACAGATTTATGTTATAAGCTAAACAATACTTTTTCATCATTGATGCGAGGAAAACTATCCTAGACGTCGTTCTAGTGTTATGCACAGCACACCATGATATAATTAGCCAAGCAACAATAAAACTTCCAATATACACAAATAGGCTGAATTAATATTACCTGTCGAGAAGAAAGCAGGCAACGTCGGCGTTCTTTTTAAAATCGTTGCTCCTCATGAGCTCTTTCCATCTTGGAAAGGCCACTCCAATATTTACTTTTGTCTTGTTGATTTGCCTGTCGCGTTGCCGTCTTAATTCTCTTTTCCGCTTCCTTGGCGACTCTGATACATATTCCACAATATTACTAGGTCCCCGACCCGGGTCGAATTCGGTAATCAATTCCGGGACGTGGTTGCTTTCACACAGAAGGCGACCCGGCAATGTTCCAGGAATATTGCGGGTCCGACGTGCAGTGTGAAAGGGGCTTAAGAGTGATCCTCCATCATCATATAGCAGCTTCAAGCAATCCTCCTCTTCACATTCGACACAGTGCCATCGAGTGTAAAAACGCGAAAAGCGAAGCTTGAATTTACGGGTATGTCCCTCTTTGGCAAATGTACTTTCAAGATGGAGGAGCAACATGGCGACCGCCATCCGAACCCTCAACACGGATGTATTTTCAATGGTATATTATAAAATTACGAGAATGCATTATTACTTGAAAGAAGTAAATATACATTAATGAGCACATATATTTTTGAAAGAACTAAGTGATTTTAGCTAAGAATAAACTAAAAAAGTTACACAGTGTAGCTTTAAGGTATAGGGGCGTGATGTGAAGGCAGTTTAAATTCACAGCATTCCAGCATTAATTGGCAGAGGACATAACTGCAGCGTGCTTATAATAAACAGTGTTATTGTTCATTGTTGTGGATGCTAATATAGCTATAGTTATATAGTATAGTATGTTATATAGTTCTTATTCTTGGTGTGAACAGGCCTTTAGTCCAACTTCACAAAAACGAAACCAAAGTGCAAAAACTCTCCCTTTAGTGATACAGCTTGTCACTGTGCTGTACCCGCAAAAGGACTTTTTTGTACCTCATTTACCCCAATTGTACATGGTACATACACCAATGTACTAATATGCACCTTGCTGGGATAGATAAGGTGTACATTTACCCCAGAGGCCAGCTGTTTTATATTTTTATGACAGTATACTTGATATTGATATTTAAAAAGATGATTGTTAACTTATCTGACTGAAATGAACATTTTAAAGTGCATGTAAACACACTTAAAAACAAACCTAATTATGAGGTTCCCTTCCAGTTAGGATGCTGCCTGTTTAGGCAGTGAGGCAGCTCAGAAGGTTTTGTGTCTCATGTTGATGGGAGACCGATGCGTCCTGGTCCAGCTATGCTTTGAAGAGTTAGCCGTCAGGGAAGCTTTTAAAGCACAGCATCGTTTTTCCTCCTAACACATTTTCTCTCTTTGCCTAATCTCCCTCTCATCTTGCCCTATGCACAAATCTTAAAAATTGCTTCAACATGACTTTAAATACCTTTTAAGATCATTTTTTCTTTCCTCCTCCGGAAAAATCTGCTGTCCATTTGCTCGTGTTTCTCCCATCTAAATTCCCCCACAGCTAGAGTAAACTTTGTGACAGAACATCTCCGAAAATTGCCTTGCACTGACTCTGTCATTCCACCCCAATATTTCTCTTTACGCCTCTCTGCACCGTGCGCTCTCTACAATCAGGAAAGTCCTCGATTACCCTGTGGGCAACATTCCCAAGCGTGACTAGAGAACCTGGCCTCGGAAGAATTCTGAGAATCACTTCAAGCTGCTGGGCGTCATGGCCGGAGCTTGAGCTGTGCCGCGGCCTGCCTGTTTTTAATGAAGACTGATGAAGTGCGCTCCAGGATATGCGCGAAGTTCAAACCTATCCTGCTGCCTTAATTTACAGACTTCCTCTTCCTTCCACATTTGATTAATCTCGCGCTCTCGTTTTCACTGCATTAATACACCATGTTTTTTTTGCGTGATTGCTTACAATATTTTTTCTGTCTCTTTTTTTTTTCTACTATCCCTTTTTCACTCTCTCACTCGTTCCCTTCACTGCACTCAGCAGGAGGGAGGCCGTTCTTCTCCTTTGGGGCTTGGGAGCTCCCTTGTTTTTATTAGGCATCTTCAAATAGCCAATTTATCTAGTACCGCCACCACAAGATTTAATTAACTGTTCAAATAATGGATTGTGGTTATGCCATCCATTTGCAGAGGTAGAATGGAGAAACCAGTATCTCTCTGTTTTGTGTGTTTGCTGCTTGCCAAATATCTGAATCAGGACTAGTGGACGTATTGGACATCAGAAGAAGTAACATAAGACATCTACTAATTACTAATTTGTCATTAAGTAATCTAAATGACAAATTAGTAATTAGTAGTTGTCTTATGTCTTATTCTTTTATTCACAGTGACTTACTAGTACAATTATTACAATGGCAGGATGAGGGTGTAAATTATGGGGCTGTCTGGAGAGGTCTGACCCCGACCTCCGCGAGTCGATGAATCTTAAAAATGTGTATTTAACTACATTTTAACAGCATACAGCAGACAAACAATGATTTAGAAGTTAGATTAAAAGTTAGAATTAGACTTGACGTCATTGCCTGAGGAGGTTACCATAGCAACAGCAGGCTGCTTGAGCCCTTTTTGGTAGGATCCATTGCAGATGGAACGTGAACAAAACAAGTACTTTCATTATTTATCACTTTGTTATAAATTTACACATCAGAAATATATCTTAAACAATAGAACTCATCTGACCATGCTCAGAAAATTACTGCTGGAAATGTTTTGAGTTGAAACACAGATAGTTACCATTTATATTTAAACATTAATGCAGACACTTTTGTCCAAGACGACTTACAAATGAGGAGACCAACAAAACAGCAATAATATGCTGTACTAATAACAATATATAATAATAATAATAATAAATATAGCTGCGAGCAGCCATTAACGGGGCCAAGCGCAAAGAAAGGAATAAGATATACCAACATGGCTCGCGTGTCAAACCAACTTAAACAGCAATCAAATGCATTTTAAAATGATTTTAGACAAAATAGCTGAAAAATCATGATTTAATGCTTTATCACTTTTGACCAATAGGTGGCACAGTTACGAAATTGATGTGGTTTGGTCAGAGTGAGGTGACAATGACACTAGCAAAATTTGATGTCATTATGTAAAAGCATTGCAGAGATACAGCCTCAAGAGTCATTTTGGCATCATGCCTCAACTTTGTTGCTGCAGCATATGAAAACGGTTTTATCTGTTGACAAAAATCTAATACATTTTTGTTGTCATGGTCTGAATATGTTACGATTTAATTTTGGTGAAAATCCGATGAATGGTCTAGGTGGAGGAGTTTACAAAAGTAGGTTTTTCGGAAAATTCAAAATGGCGGGAACATTTTCATGACGGAAAATGACGTCATAGGGTGCAATCGAATCGTGATGAGCTCATGTATTGTGCATGAATTTTGTTTCTAGCCCTTATGGTTCAAATGTTATTAGCATTAACATACGTCCAACTTTGGACAGTTGGTGGCGCTAGAGGGATTGTTTGAGACATTCTAAACTTGGTTTGGTTAATGGACTGTCCTCTATCTGTGTCCCAAAGCTCATAACTTTTTACCAAGCGGTTCTATGGGCTGCATTAGACTTTTGGCGGAATAATAATAATAAGAAGAAATCTAACGGTTTCAATAGGTGCCTCCGCACCTTCGGTGCTTGGCCCCTAATAATAATATGTAATTACTGTCTAGTAATGCACAGTACACGTAACAAGGTTTTTTCTTTTAACTAGAAAATAATTGATTAGAAATAGAACAGTACGTTTTAGTATTAATGGGTCATGTGTTGATGAAAAATTTGCATTTGTAGCTGTTTCTTGAAAATTGTTGAGTTAGGCAGGCCATTCCACCTGCTGGGACAGTCCAGGTAAAGGTCCGAGAAAGTGATTTTGTGCCTTTTTAGGATGGCTCCTCAAGGTGCTATTCTCTTTCAGAATGCAAGCTTCTGGAGGGCACATATGGCAAGTTGGAGGGCAGATATGTTTGCTCACACTAGTCGGGTTTCCATTTGTGTAAAACATTTGGGATATTTTCTAAAATGCTGATTAAAATAACTATTGCGACATGTCGGCTTTTCCATTAACTGACGTTTTTTTCCTCTCGTGATAAGTCATTCCAAAACTCAGATGTTCCAACAGATGTTGGCAGGTCCACGTATATATCGCAGCCACTGCACTTGCCATTATTTTTAATTGAAGGAGACATAGGCATTTTATCCAAGCATTAATGACGAGGAAAGCCTCTTTACTTACTATAAAGCCATGTATGTGGTGCTTCTGGGTATTTCTCCCTCCTATCTGTTGTTTAGAATCCAGTTTTCCAATAATGATTTTCTTTTATGAGTTTACTACTCATGGTCTTCTGTCCAAACATACCGCATCATCTTTCAAGCATGAATGACTTCTAGGTGACCTGTAAATGGGAAAATCGAAGTTTTGCGAAGTATTCCTTTTTCGAATTGCCTGAAAAACCACCTCATGCAAGCTTTTTTTTGATATATGGAATTTTTTGCAAAATTAACGTGTTTCAGTTGGGCTTATTTTCAAAATGTGCAAGCTGAAGGGTAATGGAATCGCAGCTAAAGAGAAAATCATGGACAGTAAAAGAAATGGACAGAGCGTTCCCATAGACTTCAACGTCGGAAAGGGACGTCAGTAAGAAGCACTCACTTCCTGATGGCTGAGCGAACTGCGCAGGCTCAGACTGAGTTTGATGATGTAGATGTGACCTGAGCAACCTGTCTGACAGTTGTAGGTCTTCTAGTTGTTGTGAAAAGTAAAATCTGAATCACGTTTAAATGTTTTGTCCCGTTGCTTTTGGCTCACTATGATCACCAATTCTTCTCCGTTGACTTTATCGGACCTTATGTCTCCACATCCCCCCGACTGCTTCATAGACAGTAAAAGATTGCTTCTGAGCGTCTCCTCCTGTCTATACGGTAATTTCTCAACTGTGCGACAGTGTCGCGTTGGTTATGACACAATCGTTAGCCTATTTTTACAAAAACAGCTTCTACAAGGCGATAGTGTAAGATACAAGGTAATGGAGCCTTTTATGCAACAATGGACAATGGACAAATGGTCTTTAAACACCTCAGATGTAAAGTTTTTCACTGTCAAAGTGACTCAAAAATGAATGGGAGTCAATGGGATGCTAACAGCAGGTGATGGCTTGGTTAGCGATGGCTTGGTTAGCAATGGCCGCCCCTATGGGTGGAACACTTTCCAAGTGCTAGATTACCCCCTTGGTGAAAATGCTGTGCGGTGCAACCAAGCGGTAACCTCCCGCAGCCAACACAGAAGTGACTTAAACTGCAATTCATCGATTGGACGCTAGAGACTGGCTCCAAAAGTGAGTCATAGTTAAAATGCCCAACTTTACAGCAGAAAATAATGTTTACAGCCTGGTACAAAAAGTGTTTTTGGTCTATATGGCTAATTTTTCCCTTAAAGGGGTACTTCAGCGCTGGGAAGATGAATCTGTATTTAAACTGGGTCATCAATGCAGTAGAAATGTGAAATTCTTTTTGAATTTGGTGTCTTCTAGACTGAGAAAAGACAGAAAATGTATTTTTGTCCCATGGGGATGAAAGACTACAATTCCCAGAATGCTTCGCTGCCCTGTGCCATTCCCAACGCCACCAACTTGATTACAGTGACTCAGTTAGAGGAGACACTACAATTAAAAACTGAATGTGTCTGTTCAATATAATGAGTGAGTCACCGCGCGAGTATCACAGCACTGAGCACTAACTGCAGGAGTGATGAGAGCTGAGGTAATCGCGACTACACTCGCGGCATACATTCACAACGCGAGTTCAGTCTGGCGCGTTTCAGTTCATGCCTTTACAAGCTTAACTTTCATAGAAATTAATTTGAGAAGTTAAAAGACTTACATTGCTCACCATAGCTCCGTTTAAATGAGTGCCTGTAGCTGCCAGCTGAGCTCTCTCTGCAAGCTGAGTGTAATCTCCCATCACCCATGCGCGGATTCAAAACATGCGGAAATGGCTCCCTCTGCTGGCTGTAGTCTTTAGCCTTTGGGCAAACATTCCTCCTATGATGCAAAAATCGTCAATTTGCATCATAGGAGGAATTTTTCCAGAAATAAAATGCATAAATCTCTTGTCTCAGGGAGATATGAGGGGGAAAAGCACAATAATTTGAATATACTCCAGGGTTTCTACTGATACAAAGCCATATGCTAATCGCTGAAGTAACCCTTTAATGACAGCTGGGAGGGGGGTGAATTTTTTTTTATAACTCATCTGTTAAAATTATATTAAGCCTTAAGTTTTGCATAATTAAGGGCATGGCCACTTGAGTGACAGGTGGATTGCCACTAGGGATGTCACAATACTCAATATAATATTGAACCGTTCGGTACGGCATTCACGGTTCAATACGGTTTTGCATTTACTTAATTATTTATTTTCCCCTAATGTTTGAAATATTCCTCTCAGGTTATTTCGGCTCTTTTTGAGTGTGCCTGTGAGTCTACGCACTGATATGAGCAAATATCCAATCATATGCACTAAAGTTAAGGGGTGTTTACCCGCGTTTTAAAGCCTTGCCTACATGCATGCACGTGAATGAAATGTTTAACCGGCAAGGCACGGACTGTTCAATGCATGTTTTGCATTGAGCGTGCGCACTAAACGTCTTTGAAACACACATGATTACTGGACAGTCTTACTGCGATAATACTGTCAAATACACACAAGGTTAACATATAAACACAATCGGTTATATCTAAAGTGAAAGTAAAATTGTGTGCGTCTATATATGAGATAGGAGCAGGTCTTCAGTTGACAGCCTAGTGAACCGCTTGTCCTTAAAGGGACAGTTCACCTCTAAAATGATGTTAATTTAATAAAACAAAGACATTTAATACAGTAGCTTTTAATAAATGTTGTATATTGAAGACTATGTAGTTTTAATTTAAGCCTACATTTATTCATTCAATTTCATACTTAAATGCTACTGAACATCTCTGTGCTGCCACTGTAAATCTTTATATATATCTATTTTATATTATACAATACACTGGGAATGTGTACAAGGGGTTTTTTTAGGTAAAGTTTTAAAGGTCCCATTCTTCGCGTGTTTTCGAAGCTTTGATTATGTTTACAGTGTGCAATATAAAATGAGTTCATGTTTCGCGTGTAAAAAAAAACAGTATTTTTCACACAATTGACTTATCTGTACACCGCTGTTTCCTCTGTCCTAAAAACGGCCTGATGATTTCCTTGTTCTATGAAGTCCCTCCTTCAAAAATACGTAACAAGTTCTGATTGGGCCAGGGCTTCCCGTGTTGTGATTGGACAGCAGCTTAGCGCACTTTGCCCGGAAAGGTCCCGCCTCTTACCATAACGGGGAGATGTAAGCGCTGAATGCGCGCTCTTCTCGACGTGGGAGAGCAATAAGGCCACGCCCCCTTTTTTGTGTGTTCTTGTGGGCGGAGGGTTAGTCAACAAACGGTTCTAGTGACGTCATTACATCCCTGCACTTCCTGCTGTAGTCCAAACCGGCCGTTTGCTGTAGGCTTTGAAAGGGAACTTCTGTTAAATAAAATTTCTCTCTTGGCATTGAACTTTGAGCTTTATAATTTTACAGGTATTATTTATGCTCTAACAGCAACATTTCACACTAACTAAAGTTTGAAAGATAGAATCGCGAAGAACGGGACCTTTAAGTTTAAGTAAGGGTTTTCAAGTCTTTTAATGAAGTAAGAGAATAAAGTAAGAAAATAAAGAAAGAGTATTGCAATAAAAACATTTTCTCCTTAAGAATAGAATAGCAAAAAAACCCGAACCGAACCGAAAAACCGTGGTTAAAAACCAAGGTATGTATTGAACCGTGGACTAACTGTATTGTTGCATCCCTAATTGCCACTATAGTCGAGCTAGGCTGGTGTGGTTTTAGCTACCTGGCAGCTCAGCCTCACCCATGTCCCATATCTTTGCACATTTTTAGTTATCTGGGAGTGATGCCACAGTGCCGCACTACCAAAATGGCGACAACTGGCTCCCCCCACTTTAGGCTAAAAAATGCTCTTCAGAAACCTACGAGTGACGTCATGAATACGGCATCTGCATTTTTTACAGTCTATGGGTGCAACACTTTCACACAAGACATCAAAACATACAGTATGTGGTGCTTACTATACATGTATATAGATTTTGAAACTTTATTGTGGGTGTGACTGTAAAAACTAGACAACATCAATAATTAGAAATGGCCAAATTGCCCCCGATATTTGATATTCTTGAAAGAACTCTGCAGGGATATCTTCAGGAACAGGATTGGGTACCCCTGCTATAAACTGTTGTTAACCCTGTGTGTTATTGCAATGGACAATTAAGTACAGAACCAAAGTGGAGCACTAGATTGAAGTGTTATGTTGTGGGGAAAAAAGGAAACTTTTCATTAATCTTCTTTTCCCCTTTGACTCCTGTTCTTTCTCTTTCTTTCCCTTTTAAACAACAAGCTTTCTATGTGTGATTTTAGCATCATTCAATTTCTGCAATGTAATTCTTTATCTTTTACCTCTAAAATGTTAAACTGTATTTTAGTCACAGTGTGATTTAAAATATGAAAAGATTAAATTATATATGCCTAGGCTAGTACACTTATGCAAGGTTTTTGACCACAATATCTGGCTATTAAAAAAACACACATTCATACTCTGTCACACCATGGGTAGCTCTTGCATGTTTTGAATGTCTTTGATGGCCATTGTAGAATGCTTCAAAAGCTGACAACAGTGTTCTGGACAGAGGTTTGAAGAAGCAGGCTGTTTCTTTTACAAATAATTTCAATTAGAAACCACATGGCATTTCAGAAGGCGAAACCATTGGTGCCAAGGCTATGTGCCTGGTTCTTCTCTGTGATTTTAAATAAAAGCTTGAATGTTTCATTATGTTTTCTAGCACGGTCCTGCTGGCTTTAAAAGACTCCTGCTGAGCAAGCCAAGTTTTATGTAGATCTAAAAGAAGTCATCATGTTCGCTGAACATTTAGTTCTTTTAGTGTCAATCTCCTATGCATTGCTGTCTCTGTTCCCTTCCCTTCCCTTCCCTTCCCTTCCCTTCCCTTCCCTTCCCTTCCCTTCCCTTCCCTTCCCTTCCCTTCCCTTCCCTTCCCTTCCCTTCCCTTCCCTTCCCTTCCCTTCCCTTCCCTTCCCTTCCCTTCCCTTCCCTTCCCTTCCCTTCCCTTCCCTTCCCTTCCCTTCCCTTCCCTTCCCTTCCCTTCCCTTCCCTTCCCTTCCCTTCCCTTCCCTTCCCTTCCCTTCCCTTCCCTTCCCTTCCCTTCCCTTCCCTTCCCTTCCCTTCCCTTCCCTTCCCTTCCCTTCCCTTCCCTTCCCTTCCCTTCCCTTCCCTTCCCTTCCCTTCCCTTCCCTTCCCTTCCCTTCCCTTCCCTTCCCTTCCCTTCCCTTCCCTTCCCTTCCCTTCCCTTCCCTTCCCTTCCCTTCCCTTCCCTTCCCTTCCCTTCCCTTCCCTTCCCTTCCCTTCCCTTCCCTTCCCTTCCCTTCCCTTCCCTTCCCTTCCCTTCCCTTCCCTTCCCTTCCCTTCCCTTCCCTTTATTTTTCCGCAATGCCTTTTCTCTGTGAGGGCTGCTTTTATATGATATCAAGATATGTTCATCACTGTCAGGAAGTTGAGCCGTGTCAAGAGCCTGGAGGCCGTATCGAATGAGGGTGGAAGCTGCGGAGAGTGAAAGACATAGTGAGAATGGGGGAGAGAGTCTCTGCATGAAGGCATCAGACGAAGACTGATGGAAGCTGACAAACATTAAGAACCCTCGAGAGAAGGAAGGTGTATGGAGTAAGAAGGAAAAAAAGAGAAGCCCTCTCGCTCTAAGTAAATATGTGAAATTGAATGAGGACGCAAACTCAAATACACCATCCTATTCTCCCTGGAGAGTCATAGTCTGAAGTGTGTTTGTCCTTTCGCAGTCACCATGGCCTTTCCCCTTCTATCACAGTAGAGCTTTACTTCGTTAGTACCAGGCACTTTCCATGAATATTGTACAAAATAAGGACTGCAACTTTTCCCTTTGTCAACAAATCGTAAACATCAGGAGATTAAACTAGATGTTATACAAGCCGTTTTATTTTCTATATATATTTTCTTTGAAGTTAGCCATTGTTACGACCATGTAGGGGCTTAGTGATGTGACCAAAATCTTACATTTTACTTCAAGCACTATAAATACTACATAAAATGTATAAAGTAATCAAATGTATAAAAAGACAATGTGTAGTCTTTACTGTGTAAATTAAATGTACATATATACAGTTCTTGCTCAACAGTTTACGTTGACTTAAGACATAAATGACTCTGTTTACTTGGACATACTGACACATAGGTATGTGTATTTAACCGTTCATGCCCAATTAGGCAGCAAAAAGCACTCATTTCAGCACTTTATGAGCAGCAGCTTCATGTCTCTCTGAAAGCGCATGCATATAATTAAATTAGTTGTTTTTGCTGCTAATTGCGCTTCAACAGTTTAAAACCATCTGTTTTTAAACCGCAGTGCTTAAAAATGCATGCAAACAATAAGCTTTCATGACCGTGCAGCACTGCAATGTCACGTGAGTGTAACCACGATAGAGACGCAGCCCAAAGTCTCTACGGGTTGACAAGTTTCTACCAGGTAATCATGTCATCCGGTATATCTACAACCATGTTACCTAAATTTGAGACTTTTGTCTAAATATATATTATATATCTATATTGATTCTACTTGATCTTAGTGCGGCATTCAATACCATTGTTCATTGTACTTTACTCTCACGTCTTGAGCATATTTTTGGTGTTTCTGAGATTGCTTTGAACTGAACTTTCAGAAGCTCTTTCTCGCGTGTGGATGATCTGAAAACACCAATAAACAAGTAAGCTGCATTTTATCAATCTCCATTTGAGATGTTTTACTTAAAGTTTCATTTAGTCGGTCTGTGTTGTGTCAGGACAGTCAGAACTCACGAGCTGCTTCACTGAACTGCTGTGAGCTGCTGAAATAAGCCAATCAGAGCAGAGCTCAACATTAATATTCATGACTCTTCCAAATAAGGCAAAAACAGAGCATTACATCCTAGGGATAATTTATAGGGTTGTAAATGGACCTGTAAAACTGTATCTGGACAATTTTTCCCCTTAAATAAGCCACATACCCTCTATGTAGATATCAGAGAACAATTTAGCATATTGTTTCAAATCATTCTAGGGCACCTTTAATGTTATATGCTAGTTTACATGTAGGCTGAAGTTATAGTACTGATGTTATGTTTTGCAGGTCTTACTGAAAATAAAGTCTAAACTTACAACTCAAAAGCATCCATTTCCAATCTCAAAACAATTGGTTGTTCCTCAAAATCTTTATCTTTGTTATAAACCCGATCAAACATTAGGTTGGATGCATAATCTCTCCCTGATTGACAGTATACGGTTGATGTGGTTCTGTCACTGAGATGCGCAGTGAAACAGCCACTCAGAGCCAAACTCTACATTAATATTCATGACTCTTCCAAATAAGGCAAAAACAGACCATTACATCCTAGGGACAATTTCTAGTATTGTAAATGGTCCTGTAAAAACCGCATATGGACAATTTTAACCCTTAAATAAGTCACATACCCTATATGTAGATATCAGAGAACAATTTAAAATAATGTTTCAACTCATTCTAGGGCACCTTTAATTTCTTTCAAAACAAAAAAGCTAACAAATAATCTTGCTGAAATGTTTAGTGTATCTATTAGATCTCAAAGCAACAAACACAGGATTTGTGCCTCTATGCTTAAAAAGCAAAAAAATATCTACCTTAATTTGGACCCTGTTCATGATAGTTTTGTCACTGTCCTCTGGTAAAAAGATGAAATATCAACTCTCCAGTGGATGTTTTCATCCATGATAGCTTCTTTATAATGTTCCATTATTACTCTGCAGTTGAATGGTTACAGAGCTAGTGAGCCTTCTACTGGCCATAAAATAGAGGAATTGGTCTTGTAGCATCACGTGACTCACCTGTGCAGCATGACACCATAGAATTGGTATCTGGACTTACTTGGATGAATACAATGGTTTTGCAAGCACTTTGTGCAGCATTTATAGTCACCGGTGGACATGTAAAACACTCTCAATGTGTCTGTCAGTTTTAGCTTCTAGTTGATTATGAGACAATGCAGTTGTCTAGTAAATCACAGGCCATGTGCAAGTTTTGCCTCTGTCGACTTATCTCATCATTACTGCTGAACAAGGCCTTCTAAAGGCCTAGAGGTGTTCTTGTCAGAATCAGCCGGGTGCCTCCAGCTAGATGCTGTAGTTCTCCCATGAGGATACAGTTTCTGGTATCAGGGTGTCGTCACTTATAATCCTCAATATGCAGCTTTTGGAAGACAGGAACTTGATAGTTCTGACACTTTTCCTTCGAATTACTAGTTATTATTGGTTCATCATATCATGAGAAATGGAAACAAGGGTTAAGTAAGTACATCATCAGCAGAGCTTGACATTAAAGGGGTAACTCAGCGCTGGGAAGATGAATCTGTATTTAAACTGGGTCATCAATGTAGTAGAAATGTGAAATTATTTTTGAATTCGGTGCTTTCTAGACTGTGAAAAGACAGAAAATATATTTTTGTCTCATTGGGATGAAAGTCAGCAATTCCCAGAATGCTTTGCTGCCCTGTGAGGCCATTCCCAAAGCCACCGCTACTGGAGAACTGGATTACTAGATTACTTTCCCACTGTGTTCATTTTCACACAATCAGTTCACTTAGAGAACAGACACTGCAATTAAAAACTGAACGTGTCTGTTCAATATAATGTGATTTATCTGCTGAGTGAGTGTCATGGCACAAACGCTTGCAGAAGTCAGATTACATACGAGCTCTCGTGATGAGAGCTGAGGTAATCGCGACTGCGCTCGCGGTATACATTCACTGTGCGTGTTCAGTCTGGGGCGTTTATTAGTTCATGCCTTTGGAAGCTTAACTTTCATAGGAATTAATTTGAAAAGTTGAAACAATCACTTTGCTCCGCCGCTCGGTTTACATGAATGCCCGCAGCTGCCAGAGCTAAGTGTTGTGAGTGCGATCTCCCACCCCCCCCATGCGCGAAGTCCAAACTCTTTGACACTGGTGATTGTAGTTTGAACCTTTCTGGATCCGCCATGAAATTGATGTTTAATTATATCAAGTGCTTTAACAAAAGGCTATAAATCTCCACCTCCAACATCCTCACACGCAATATATATATAGCCTACTAGCCGGGAATCCTTCTTTATGTGAATAGATGTGCCGCAATGGTGCAAAAATAGGCTTGAATTTCCCACGGAAATCCACCAGTACCACTGGGATTAAAAACATTATTACAAGCTTACCGTTGGAAATTGAGCTAAGGTAAGCTGATAGTTTTGAACAGTGGATGGTATATGTACTTGCTCAAATTTATTTTGCCTCATTTTTAAAGAGGTCATGAAATCAACTTTTCCTTGAGCTTTTGATATATAAAAGTTAATGGTAATATAAGATTATCCTGTAAATTTCAGATCTGAAAACTTCCAGTCAAAGAAAAGCTTTTATTGAAACCAGGCCCAGCAAACGATTGGTCTCAGAAGATGCCACACCTCGAGTCATCATGTGGTGAAACACCGCCTCAACATAAGACGAACAACGCCTGATTCTGTAGCCCCGCCCACCGACTCGTGCCACTTGCATGACATAGGCAAACGTAGAGCTAAACCTATCGAATATCTAAGCAATAAACATGCTGCATAAGCTTAATTCAGATTCCAATATTATAAATGCATGGTTGAAGTTTACTTTTAATGATTATCCAGCTCACGTGGGGAAGACACTGCGTGTTTGTTCCTTAATTTTACCACAGATTAGTTTGTAAACCTCCACCGCTAAAAAAAAAGAGTCTGGATTTGCAGAAAGGATGAAATTGCATGAATAAATGAAGCAACACACTAATGTGAGTAAAAATGTATTTTATATGTGATAGTATTGCATTGATACAGATTGTTTTATATGTATTTTGTGTCTAACAGAACATACCTTAGCACTTGTCAAAGGCTGAAGAATCCTTTATTTGTGGTATTGTTAGGATCAGACTCATTGTGGGATCAGACTCAAGACTTGCAAAGTCCTGGGGCTGTGGGTTTTCCAGGCGAGCTACCAAAACGTATCACCGGCCTGCCGACGGGCTATCTTAAATAGTGAAATAACATTTATTTCTTGATGTGCATTATTCACTCACTTGACTTGATATTTAAAGGAAAAACACAATTGCGGAAGTTTTGATCATGCTGTCTGCGTGTGTGTGTCATGCACGGTTCGCGCTTATATCCACAGATCACCAGGCCAAGTAATAAAAAATAGCATTCCAATCAATCATGGGTGGATGAGAGATAAATCATTGTGATTGTTTGATAAAGATGTTTGGCGAACCCTAACGGAGATTCATTCCGCCTGCCGTTTTCCCATACGCTTTCAAAACAATTCCCACATGTACTGACAAGGGAGCAGAAGCTCATTAATAATGCAAATCTTATCCAATCCTAGCCATGAGTGTTTACTTCCAAGTCTTCAGTGCGGCACGCCTATAAAATCCGAGTGTTGCAGGAGAGAGCCTTAAAAACAGGCTAGAAAATAGCCTATTACTTATTCATTATGTTTTTGAATGCAAAAACCATAAAAACATCATAAGTTAACCTCAGACAACAGTATAAAAAAAACAAAAACAGTTCATGACGCCTTTAACCCAAAAAAGTTACGGACTCTTTCTTAAATGTATCTTGTTTTAAATGTTTAGATTGTATTTCTTGTTGTGCGTGAGTTCATCTGAATCCTTGCAAAGATAAAGAAAAGTCTCCAAAAAGAGAGCATGTTCCTAACTCAGTCTCTGAAGAATCCACATTGCATGTTATTGTAGATTGTGAAAGCAAGAGCAATATATCTGCTAGATATGAAAGTCAGTGTGCACAGTTGGAGGTGTCACGTGAATTACTAGTCCTCGTAGGACTAGTTGAGGGCATGTGTGCACTTGGATCTAAAAATCTGCAGCACGTTCGATCTCTTACCGACTCCATGAAAAATAATAGAGGTGCACACAGGAGAACAGAATCAAAGATTGAGGAACAAAGAGTCTCTGTGAATAGAACACAGCACCTCACAACCTAAGAGACATTACTTAATGCTTTTTCAAAGTCCTGGCTAGCGGCACTGGCAGCTGAGGCCTGTTATGAATGAAAAATCTTGCTACTGATGAAGAGAGAGTTACTAATGGTGAGAGTGAATGCACCCTCGGGGTACCCGGGAGGGCCGAGGGAGCTGACAGCTAGAACCTCCAACAGAAAAGCTCCTGTCAGACTCCCACACTCCCACATGTCCCGATGGGAAGAGTGGTGGGCCTTGAAAAGAGTGGGAAGGGAAGAAATGAAAGCGAGAGCAGGCAGAGGTTACTGGGTATTTTGTTGCTGGCAGGGGGGATAAGAGAAGGGGTGGTTGGAAAGTCACGGAGGTGGTGCTCTTGTGAAAGCTGTGTCTCTTTCGTTCCCTTTTTCTATCATACTTCTCCACCCTGCTTAAATTGACGGAAAAGCGGGAACATCATGACCTACAGGCAAAGAGAGAGGTGAGCAGAGTCAAAATGCATGCTTAAGTGTTCTCTCTTTGTGCTTGGTGTTGGGTTTCTGAGAAAAGAGCCCAGACAGCAGTGGAGAATCAGAGGAACGTAAATACTGTATGCTTCAGATTGAATTACAACTGTCCATGACCTGGTCCTTTTTCCTCAAAGTAATTTAGTCGGAACAAAAAATGTTACTCTACACAAATCAAATGGTTAATAACATTGTTTAAATTATTATCCATTTGACTTTTTTTGTGAAACAGAATATATAAAAAAATGTCTAACATTTTTCTTTTCTCTTCTCTCTCTAAAACAAAATTAATTTAACTGTAATATTACTGAAAGTTCATTAAACTTATTTACTCTAAAATGTGTAATTTATGACTAGTTTTTTATTTAGAAACCAGTAACATCACTTGCTGAAACAGTGATAGTCTACTATTAGCACTAGCATATGTGCTGTTGCTAGCTAGAAGTTAATTACAAGCGATTTAAGGTAATTTAATATTTTTAATTTTAGTAGTTTTAAACAATATAGAGAAGTTACTGTGTCAGAATATTTGAATGGGGTGTATATAGTTTATTTGAACCTTATTTAATTTTAAATCACTAAAAACTTGAAGCAATCATTTTAAACGTCTTATTTAAAAATCATTTTGTCAGAATATCTTATTTTGTGTTTTGCAGAAGAAAGCAGGTTTGGATTGACATGACAGTAAAAGATGGACTATCCCTTTAAGAACTTCATCTAGTGTGCTAGTGTAGCTAGCCCTCTCTGTGAATACTGTAAATGTTAACCATGATGTGTTTTGTGGTGGAAACCCATATATAGTAGGTTAGAGTTTGGCTCTCAAAGGACTAAAGTTGCTTAGGCTGCGTTTTTGTGTGCGCGTGTGTGTTTGTGCATTGCACTAGCTATCGCCTTGTCAAGACTTTCTCTCTCTCTGAGAGAGAGTGAGCCAGAGCTGCTGCAGCTGCAGTGGAGTCATCAGAGAAAGAACAGGCCAGCTCTGTCTGCATCACTGCTCCTGCATGCATGATCGGCTAACCACCTATGTGCCAATCAGTAGGTTTTAATTGGGTAAAGGAGGGCAGAATGTTGCCTGTAGCAATCATACGGAACTGTTCCATCCTCTCCTCCACCGTCTTGCATGCAGTCTGTGTTGTGTGCTCTTCATGGAGTTTGTAAAGACATTTATGCACTCTGGGGGTGCTTTAGAAATAAAAAAGATGCTCATGATTTTAGACATCAGGCTCTGACAACAAAGGCACCAGTTAAAATGAGACCATGCAATTAGTACATGCTGTTCCTGACTGGAACTAGATATCACATTTGTGTGAAGTTTTTCCTGGAAGTTTTTGCTATCTGATGATTTTATGGCAGTCACGGTTTCATATATATATATATATATATATATATATATATATATATATGAAACCGTGACTGCCATAAAATCATATATATATATATATATATATATATATATATATATATATATATTTCCATCTTTTATTATGCCAATGAAATGAGGAAGGGCCTCATCATAGATTCCTAGTGTGTGTAGCTTTGTTCCACACACACACACACACACACACACACACACACACACACACATATATGGATTACGTATACCGATTCCAAAATTCCTGATTAATAATTTGAGTATATGTTTTAAAATACTATTTTAAAACATATACTATTTTAAAACATATACTCAAATTATTAATCAGGAATTTTGGAATCGGTATACGTAATCCATATATATGTGTGTGTGTGTGTGTGTGTGTGTGTGTGTGTGTGTATGTGTGTGTGTGTGTGTGTGTGTGTGTGTGTGGAACAAAGCTACACACACTAGGAATCTATGATGATTACATGGTATTTTCTCAATGGTAATAAATTATTCATAATTCACTTATTCTCCCTTTTACAATTTTTTTTCTTTCAAAAAATGCCTAATTCTTATATATATATTCAGAAATTCTATAATAGCCTCTAGTCATGTGACTATTACTAAAAACCTACACATAATTTCTTCACCTGATTTACAGAAATCATTTCACTTTAAGAAGTGTTTTCCTCAACATTGCAACACTGCATATCTGATCAGATCCTGACAACCACAAAAATGTGTACCTGGCATAATTTAATATTTAATGCACTTTATGTTGTTGATAATAAAGAATTGAATATATTTTCTTTCTCTTTGTATTTTATATCAACATGGTGCAAGATTATTCTATTCAAAATAATGTGACATGAATTAAGTCAAAAGTAATCAGGTTAAATTACGTTAAGGGTGCGTTTGGTTCAATTAAAACGAACATATGTGAACGCTGCCATCTGAACCCTGGTGCGCACCAAACAAGTCGACCGAGACAGCTAAAAAGATGAGTGTCGGTCCGCTTCCAAACGAACTCTGGTGCGGTTCGATTGATATATGAACGCAACAGGGAATGCTTCAAGTCAGCTGATTTGACGACGCGGAAAGATCGGTGTATCAAATTTGTAACGTTAACATTAGAGGACAAACTTGTAGCAACGAGAAGTAAGTGCCTCATCAATATTTGGTCCGAGCATGTTTCGAAAATGCTAGAAAAAATGCACAAAAAGCATATCTGGTTGTTCTTATCAAAGGACCCTGTGTTGCCCATTAGTCGGTACAGACGACGGAACTGCCGTCTCTTCTACAGCAGATCTTCATTTCCGCATACAACTGAGGAAATCCTGGAGCTGTTTTGAATGTTTTTAACATTTTATGAGCTCTTCGTGAGTTCTCTGCTGGTAAAAATAATGTCATGTACATGCATAAAATGATCGCGTTTAATCCAGCATTGGTTTGAATGTTCGTTAAGCAAGTTCCTACGTCATAAAAGCCGACCAATCAGGTTGTGACCGTCTCCCTATACCTTTGGTTCAGTAACTTTAGGTTCGCTGTTAAAATACCAGTGTGTACGCTAAGCGGACCAGGACAATATGTTTTGTTTTTGTTTTTTGGTCTGGACCAAATGAACCAAAGTAACCAAACTACAAGTATGAACTAAATGTGTAACTTATGGATTTTGTTACTAAGTACAATTTTTGTCATGTAATTTGGAATCCATAACCAACTACATTTTGAAAGTAATCTACCTCTATATGATATTTAAAATGTTTTTTTATTTTATATTTTTCAACCCTACAATTTGGATTGAGAGGAATAGATTTGTGACCCATTTTTTGGTTCTCGACCCACCACATGATATCCACTGAGCTAGACCATCTTGACCCGGCTGGGAGACTGTCTCAAGCCAGCCAAGACCAGCTGTCTAAAACCCACGTAAACAAGCCTAAGCTAGATTTCTGGTCTTATCTGGTCTTTAACATTTTAAGTCACAATAGGTGAACCCCCTTCCTGAAGTATTACAAAGGATCAATCATTATAGAGTATTTGTTAGCTTACCATATTAATGTGAGACTGTTAGGATGATCTCAGACTTTAAGCATTAGACAAGGCTGTTAAACTCTTCTTATGAGTTGCACTATTTGTTTGGCTCATATGAATGGCTTTAAATCAGACTTGCATTTTGATTTAGATGGTAACTTAGAAGGTAGCTGTAAAGAGTAGATAGTGAAACTGCTTATGTTTCAGAAAAGAGCGTGTACTGGTTGAACACACATACTGTTGATTATCCGTAAACTCGCACTGATGTATGCATTCTCTCTCCATATAATATTGGCTAAAACCTGAGCTTACAGGACAATTTGTGAGATTCATTGTAACGTAGCGTTTAGCATAATACACAAACCAGGCAGACAGGAAACCTCCCCAAACTGCGCCACTGTCCTCTTTTCTTGTCCACACCTTCATCCCTGTCTCTTTCCTTTCATCTCATCCTGTTTTCCTCCTCTTCTGTTGACTGTAATATAAAATAGTCTGTAGCGGGCTTGACGCAGCAGAAATGAATAAATATAACAGGAAATTACAAACTTCATTTTGAAGCCTTTGCTCATATAATGCATTACTTTTTTGAGGTCTTGCATATTAACGGACCTGGTTTTTGTTGTTGTTGTTGTTTGTCTGCAATTAAACCTCCAGTTCAGTTAGGCAAGCTAGTATTAGTACACTAGAGACCTTTAAGCTGATTATCCTATTTGACATTTTAATCAGGTGTTTTGGGGCTGTATGCCATGCTGCCATTCAACTGCAGCACTCTGTTTTTTGGTTCATGTGCCATATGGCTTTTTATTCCAGCTCTCTTAAGCAATTGACCTTGGAGCTATCATATTAGATTGATCTTAATCAGAGCTTCGTTACAGCTTCATTCCACAATACAGAATATCATTTTTACAGAACAGCTTTTTATTCTTTTTATGTCTCTAGAAAAAAGGCTGATCAGACAAGAACAATTATGACTATTCAGACCACTTTTAAATGACATTTGAACAAATGGTTTCCCCGTTCTTTGTTGAAGTGTTCTGTGAGTTTCCCTCCTTCCATCTTTTCAATTCATTGAAAAACATCTCCACCAGAAAAAATAAAAAAGTGAAGAGAAACTTTACAGCATATTTATATACTTTCCCTCATTAGAAGGCCCAGACATGTGCTTCTTTGCAGCAGTGTATTTCAACAGATAAAGCATTCTCTCTTTGGGTTTGAATTGTTTTTGATGTGATATTTACCCCCTTAGTTTTTCAGCTCCTTATTAGCATTCAAGGAGTGTTTCTTCTACATAAAGTAGAGGCTAATTTATTCAATAATTTATTAATTGGTTAATTAATCTTGTTGAAACAGACGCTTTAGGTTGTAATCCCCCATGCCTTGGGCCTGTCGTAAAAAAAAAAAAAAAAAAAAACAAGCCTGTCCTTGAATCTCATTTCTTTAAATCCTACTTGTCATTCTTTGTCTTCACATAATTTGATTTTGAGCCTTGTTGTGGCTCAGAATAATGGCGGTCATCAAATAATAGCCAATCCTTCGTGTCAGGAGCATTAATTCTCATCAATCCTGCCCTCCCCATATAATTTGTTTTATCAATTTTTTTGTAGTTCTTTTTTATGTTATTTTTGTATCAGCCATCTTAGGTGTCACTCCTCCCGAATCGAAATTTTTATTTCACAATCTACACCACGCTTTCCTCCAGGTCTCTTGGATTGACGGTCATGCTACTGTTTGAGTTTGACGTAGAGTTGGAGTTGGAGTTGTTAGAAGTGAAGGCATGTAGATAATTGTGCGTTAGGCCATTGGCATACTGCTCACTGCTACCCGTGCTGGATGTGCTGGTGGTGGAGGCACAGTGGACAAGCATGCCATGTAGCGACTGGCTACGACGGGTCCAGATGACGCTCAATCGCTTAGCATAGCTGTAACACGTGGTGGTAGTGATTTCACCCACGTCAAAAGAACAGCTACGCTTGGTTTTTAGGGCCTGCCTCAAGTCTGAGCCTCCTTCCCTTCCGTCATCATCATCTTGTGTCAATGCAAGTGAGGCCAAGACCTGTCTGTCCGTGTCTCTATCTGTCTCCAGAGACTTCCGCAATTTGAGCCTACCAGCTCGCTTTTGTGTCGGCATGGGCAGTGTGTTACTTGGGGAGTAGAAGAGTGTCAATCTCTCACTTTCTGGTGTTAGAGGACTAAAACATTTTTCCCTCACTGCCCCATCATCCCTATCACGTGTGCCATGGTGTGGCTCTGGGCTCTGTTTAGGTTTTGGGAGAGAACTGGGCTTGTGCTTGTCTTTTGTTCTTTGGGCCAAGACTCCGTTTGGCAACGCCACCATCATCATACTGTTGTTTCCGTTCGTCTGGGCGTAAACATCCACCCCTTTGGCTGGCAAGAACTTGCCGGGCCTGTTGGCGTCATCCCGACATTCTCCGCATACGCGATGGCGCACCATCATGGCCACGGTGAAGACCAGAAGGCTTACTACCACCACGCCACCCACCATCACTGTCAGTGTGCCGCCCAGGAAGTGAGCGTGCAGAGAACGACATTCTGGATAATCCTCTTTAGTGCTGAACTGGATGCAGCCCAGCACCTTTGTAGTAGCCAAGGAGGAGATGCCATCATCGAATATAGCCAAGACACACAGGCTGTAGTCTGCTCCTGATACCAAGTTTTTCAGCAGGAAACTATTACTGGTTGGAGGCAGAATTCTGTAACCAAATAGAAAAAGAAGAGAAAATGTATTTGAAATGAAACCTTATATTCAGAAGAAATGCAGCAAGAAATACATCAAGTACAATAAGGTGAAATCAGTACCCTGTAATGCAGGGGATTGAAGAAATTAACAAATTAAGAATAAACTACAGATGTTGAAGATGCAACGATCTGACAAGCAGTTAAGCATTTTACATTAGAGCTGAGAGGGTGCTGACATGCTTCTTGTTTCCTGCCTAAAGGAATCCTGCCCACACGAGTCTTTACAATCTGCCATAACTGGTCTTTAAAGTACTCTTTAATATACTTCAGTTTGACTGTGTCCACTGCATTTGCTTTGGCTGCTTGAATATGTGTTAGTAATGAAAATGCTTTGGATGGCTACACATGATTCAAGTCTTTTAATTCACTTTACTTCGAGAGGCAATTGCCGTTTACTGCAGGAAGGACCTTGAATAGTTTTAATCTCTTTTGCTCTGATTTCAATAAGCTATTTGCCTCCTTCCTTTTTAGATTCAATAATCTTTTGTTCAAATTCTTCAAATTTTAGTCATTTATTTATTTTTTCACTACACCATATCTTTCCTTGAGTATCATCCTCAGTGAAAAGGGCTGTAGTGTTTTTGTGCTACACTGTAAGGAATCAAAGACGGCGTTCTCATTCAAGTTGACATGTCTTATTTTTGAGCTCAGTGTGTTACTGCATATCAATGCGACATTTGCAGGCTTATCTGCAGATAAAATTTCACAAAATCTTATGGATCATTTGAATTACAAGCTTCACAGAAATCTATGAAGTTATGCTGTTAATGATATGCAAATTATTTGCTGTTAATGAAGCCCTTGATTTTCTGCATGAATTGTGCTGGGCAAAGATTTAAAAAGGGAATTTAAATAAAATTCTCTCATTATTTGTATAGGGTGGTTTGCATTTTGAGATCAGTTCAGGTCAGTTCAGAGTAAACTAGTTTATTTTAAGCAAGTTGTTAATAAATGTTATTTTAAAAATGTATACATTAAGTACATTTTTGCAGTATTTTCAACTTTCAAATAGGTCTTCATGTCAACATCACAGGATGTGAGGTTTTCTTGTACTATAGTACATCAATGATTGATTGGCATCTCATAATTATTCATAAGACTGTGTCCTTATCCTGTGAAGACGCCTCGCTTAATTATTCACGACAGTATGCGTCATTTTCCAAATATATGTGACAGACGCTTCCAAATATTGAGATCACAAACAGATAGTGAGAGACGCATTAATGGGTCAAAATGAGTTTTTGGTTTTGTAAGTGCATTGCTTCTCTTCTATAGATGAGTTTTTGACACAAACGTGATTTGTGAGTGTAACAGGTCTTTATGGCCATATGACCAGTCAAACAGCTTATAAATCAGGTGCAGAAATAAAGGTGCAGAAATGTGTTCATGCGTGTATATATTTTAGATGAAATGTACAAAGGATAACGGCTGTGCATTTATTTGTGCATTAAATTATAGCAGTCATGGGATATTTATGTATTTGTGTAATTTACATGAGCTTACAAAAGCATTTATAATTTATTTATAATGTTTTGCGTGCAATGGTAAATTGCAGAATGCATTTGTGTGAATCTTTGATGCTTTTAACTCCATGAGAGCAAGATAAAACTGAATCATAAGTCGTTGCTATGTTGTTCTCTTTCCCCTCCACTCTGCAGCTTACAACACCCACTTTTTAGCATTTTTTAATCATTTCAAACCTGTGCTGAGAACTGACTGGTGCTGAAAAGGGGGTTTCCAAGACCTTTTAAGGTGAAGTATGTAGCTTCTGTGACATTGTGACATCTAGAGGACTCTTTTTATTTTATTTATTTTTTAACAAAAACAACTGTTTGTGGTGGCCTACACTAGACACATCAAAGCAAACATTATTAACTGGTGCATTTGTCTTTATGAATGGGTGCATGATGATGCTGTATGGCATAGAAGTGTTCATGTTTATGTAGTGTAGCATCCCAATACCCCATTTCCTTTGACGTGTTAATAATTGGTTTAATCTAAATGCATTAAATTTTGGCTTGCTCCTCTGTAATCAGACCTGTAATCAGAATTCCCCATACTTCACCTTTAGTATTAGCTGTGTTGACAGAGCTTGTATTAAACTTAGAACATTTAACGAAAACTGAGAAACAAAATTGTATGGAGGACCAAATTACTCAAAATTAAATAATTCAATAAATAAATAATTCAATAAAACAACAATTTAAATGTACCAGTTTATTCTGAAATAATTAAATAATTAATTAAATAATTAAATTAATCAAATATGAATTAAATAAATACATGTATCTATTTACTTTGTAAAATTACATGAAAACACAACATTTATTGTTTAATATATTTCACAATTACCTCTTCCACACAGACTGTTTAAAAATCTTTTTTTTCATTATTAAATGTGCTTTTTCAAAAAGTTCGTTTTTCATAATAATATGCTGCATTTACGAAAGACGCCAATTTGACGAATCATGCATTTCCAAAGCACGATTTTCCCAAAGATTTTTTTCATAATAATAGAGGACATTTCACAAATGCCAATCAACAGGCAGTGGGCAATGCTTGGCTCTTATTGGATAATCCTTTCAGACTGATTACTTTTTTCTATCTGGGTCTTTCAAGTGGCAAGTGGAAATTGGGGAATTGGGGAATTGATTGGAAATTAATATGGCGATAGGAATTGATCAAGATATAAACGCACTGCCTTTAACACAGCCACAGTTCTCATAGTTTTCAGGTTTTTAGAAAATTCAATAGTCAAAATACATTTTCAGTCACAAATAAGAGAAGCACCCT